>NC_052548.1:2174366-3529723 GCF_016699485.2 Gallus gallus
ACTGGCTTCTAGAGCAGAAAAGGCAACTTCCAGAACAAAAAGAAATGAAAAGCTTTAGAAAGTTAATCTGAAGTGCAACAAAATAGAAGTTTAGTTAGTTTACAGTAACTACTCCCATTATTCTTCGCGTTACAGGATTCTGGCTTTTAGCCAAAGAAAAGGTTAATGAAAAAATCATTGATCTCAAGTACCCTGGGATTTGATTGGGAACATTTAAGAAAATAAGGCTGAAACAAAAGGCAGTGAAGTAGATCTTCTGGATCTTCTAGGAGGAAGAAACAAAACAAAACAAAACAACTAGATTGAGACTTTTTCATCCTCTCTGCTGAAAAATTGCCAAGCTTCCAAGTGATTTCCTGACAGATCTCTGGAAGAGCTCACGCTGGCAGCCTGATTCAGCTCAACTTCACAACACTGAGGCAGCTTACAGCTACCTGACAGGGTGACCTTCAGATATGCGTGGAGAAGGCAGGCCATCGAATCACGGAATGGCTTAGGTTGGAAGCCTGCAGAGACATGACACCTTCCTGCTGGGCAAAGAAGTCTTGGCAGGAAATATAGAAGCCAAAAAGGAGAGAAGAATGCATTGTATTTCTTTCAAAATATATCAGTTTTGTCTTCTCTCTGACCTAACGTTGACTGGAAAGCAAGAGAGCTGAAAGAAAGCTCCTTAGGGCTCTGACTAAAGACTCTATGTGTGAATATAGCCGTTCTTCTCTTCCATTTACACCCAAGGACTGTTAAAGATTAGCATTCTCAGCACCTTCCCTTCCCAGGCATGAAGCTTTTGTTCAGGGAAGGAGTGTCTCAATAATCCAGAACACGAAGTTGCTCTGCAAACTGAAAAAGTGAGAACGAGAAGAAAACAGCTGCCAACTTCCTCCAACCCTGCACTGCTGTATCACAACTGTGGGCAGGAACTTCGCCTTTTAAGCAAAAGTGACTCAAAAACCTTAATTCTTCCTTACTGCAGCCTGGAGAAATTATTCTAATTCTCCAGCCTGCTAAAAGATTGCTTGAGATCGGAAATTTAAGAGGAAATCTCAGAGAACAGCTGCATGATATGTAGCAGTCCTTAAGGCAAAGTTCTGTGGGAGTTTACAGTTCCTGTGGTAGTATTATTTTATTCCTTTTGTTAGTTGTTGTTTTTTGGTGGGGAGGAGCAGAGGAAAAAGAGGTTTAATGCAGATTTTGGTGCACGTAACAGAAAGCATCCCTGTGACTGTGTGTCATTTACCAGGGCCGGATTAAACGCGTCCTGCCAAGCGGACAGAAACGAGGGGCAAAGGCACAAACCCCCTCCCCACAGTACCACATCTGCTGAGGGAGCTCCCACCACCAGCGCTGCTTCTTTTAAAGAGAAACGTGGGTTTGTCCCTCGGCGAGTCTCACTCTAAAATATCCATGCTCTGTTCTGACAATGCTACGAGTCATCCAAACGCCATGCGGGGCTGCGCGCTATCACCCCGCTCGATCCCTGCCCCCGCCTCGCTGCCCGCAGCCCTCAGTGAACCACCCTAGCTCCGCCAGGCGCCCGCCCGCCCGCAGCAGGACCCCGCCATCCCCTCAGACCGCGGAGCTGTGAGGAAGGGTAGAAAGGGCGCGAAACGATGCCGCGCTGTCACTCACCTCGAGACCGCCACGAGGCTGTCCGCTAAGCCCCGCCCCCTCGGACATGTCCCCTAAGCCCCGCCTCTTGAACATGGCCGCTAAGCCCCGCCCCCTTGAGCTTGTCCTCTACGCCCCGTCCCCCGGACGTGACCCTAAGCCACGCCCTCTCGACCGTGTCCCCTTTCCCGCCCCCGGATGTGTCCTATAAGCCCCGCCCCCAGGCCTCCTTTCCTCCCGCCGTCTTCGTACGGCCGCAAAGCGCGCCACTGTGGGCTGAGGAGTTTACGACAGCGCGGGGCTGTGGGGCTGCCGGTATGTTCGGCGCGGCGGAGGAAGATGACGCCGATTTTCTGGCCCCCGCCACCGGGTGAGTGGCCGCTGGTTGCCCCCCCACCCCCCGCTGGAGAGCACGGCGGCCGGGCAGGCTGCAGCCGGCTGCCCTCCTGTGGGCCGGGCCCTGAGGTGTTCCGTGTGGGCCCCCTACTTGACACAGGGAGCTCGGGGCGGGCAGCCCTCCCCTCAGAACAGCGGAGCCGCTGAGCTCAGCAGTTTAAGCGTGCAGCGTGATTGTTGTTCCTTTCGTTGTGTAACTGCTTACTGCTCGGTGCTTCCCAGCCGTGCTACTAACTGCGTGTCCTTCCCGAGCAGATACCGCTCCCCTGTTGCTCCCCTTCTCAGCAAATGGCTGATTTCTGAAAGATCTCCGGGTCCTATCTCAGTGGTGCTGTCCTTGCAGACCCTGCCTCGCAGCTGGGCCGAGGTACTTCTGTCCCACTACCGGAGTAGAAAAGTTTAAATGGGCTTAAAGCGTTGAAGCTGTGAATGATGCGTCCTTCAGCAATAACAGACTTATCTCTAGCATTAAGCCTGCCCTTCTGGCAGGAGGGCTTTAAGCTTTGATGGAAGGATGTGTTTCCTCGAGATATTTAAAGAAGAAAAATCACAGTGCTAAATGATGGCTTCTCTGCTGTCACAAGTGCAGTGGTTAATAGGAGAGTAGTCTTATTCATTGCTTTAAAGTAGCCTCTTTTGGTGTTGCTTCAGGCCTTTTTTTGCTCCCTACGCTCACTTTTGAGGAAATGAAACATTGTGCTGCTCAGCCCTCTTTTTGTCTGCAAGTTCTGCTTTTTCAAAACTGGTTGTCTAATTAGTATAGAGCTGCTTAACAGACATTGCTTTATGCCTGAAATGGTAGTAAACGCTTTGTGTGTGGTGTGACTTTCAATTAGTTATCTATGAAGTCTGTCAAATAAAGTAAGTTTCTTCATTTTTTTCTTTCTAGTGCCAGATTGGCCTCTCTCTTTGGATTGGATCAAACAGTCTCAAGCCAGGGAAATGAATTCTTTCAATACACTGCACCAAAGCAGCCCAAGAAGGGTCAGACAGCGGTTGGTAAGTGAAGCTGATCACGTGTTAGGAGGAGCTTTGTAGCAGGTATCCTGGCTCAATGAGGGCTTTCGTGAGGAACAGCGGTGCAAATATTCACTTAGCTTTTCTTTGCTGATATTATCTCCCTCTAGTACTCTCTCTGCATCTGGGTTATTCTTGTGGTCTGTAGGGACTTTGGAATATTACTCTGTTCTGTAATCCTTTTCTGGAGTTAGAATCACAGAGTTATAGAATTGCAAAGGTTGGAAAAGACCTTAAAGATTCTGAGTCCAACCCCAACCTAACCGTACTACTCTAACTCTAACAACCCTCTGCTAAACCGTGTCCCTAAGCACCACATACAAATGGTTTTTAAACACATCCAGGGATGGTGACTCAACCATCTCCCTGGGGAGCCTATTCCAGTGCTTAACAACCCTTTCTGTAAAGAAGTGTTTCCTGATATCCAACCTAAACTTACCCTGGTGCAACTTGAGGCCATTTCCCCTCGTCCTGTCAGCAGTGAGAAGAGACCAACCCTGCTTGCGCCATAAGCACCTTTCAGATATTGGAAGAGAGCAATAAGGTCTCCCCTCAGCCTCCTTTTCCCCAGACTAAACAGCCTGAGTTCCTTCAGTCACTAAAGTTGTTTTGTTTTGGGGAAGGAATGTATCATGACCTTATCACTGGCCAGGAAATGTGGCAGTTCTGTGTCACCAAGTGCTGCTTTCTGCTCTCAAGCAGGTCAGGCAGCCCAGAAGGCACCCGCAGCCCCGGCAGCTTCAGGAGCACCATCAGTCTTCATGGCCACTGCAGTTCATGCTTATCGATAGTAAGTGCAGCAGTGGTTTTCTGCATTGTATTTTAGAGTCTGTATCTCTGGGGCCTGAAACTAGTCATAAGGGCAGATATTTTTGGATAAGTAGGAAGAGGCGTCTTATAGAGGTGCATCTGCATGCTGCAAGTCGATGCAAGTTTCTACTCAAAAAAAGGGGTCAGTTCAGGACTGCACAGTTGCCAAGAAAAAAGCAAGTTCTCAGTTTGTGCATTGCAGGGAGCTGCATGCTAGTGTGCTGACCTGACATCTGCACAGTTTGTGACCAGCTCTGTCAGAAGCTTATGTCTCATCTTCACTTGTGGAAAATTGAGGCATGAGCGTAGAATGACAACAGTGTAACTGTGTTTGCTGCAGCTGTCATGTGAACACTTGCTTGCTTTGCAACCATGCCACTTCCATTTCAAACTACAGAATGTATGTTCCTGTTATCTCTGGGTAAGCAAGGAAGTTGTAATTTCTTTAAGCTCAGAAGTGCTCGCAGGCATTTTGGTCATGAGGGAATGGACCTGAACTCTAAAGAGGAAAAGCAACAGCAGAGGGAAATATCTGAGGCAGGGGCAGTTCCACAGCTGAGTGTTTCACTTCTCTTCCAGTACAAATGGGCAATATTTGAAGCAAGGCAAGTATGGAGCAGCTGTAGTGGGGAGCCATGCTACTAAAGAGGTGAGAAGCACTTCACTATGATATTTTTTCATGCCGAGGATATGCTGGTATGAAGCAGTGTTTCTCTGAGCTGACTGGGGGTGCCTTTGTTCATGTTGAAGGTCGTCTTAGTTCCACTGCTGCTTATGCCTCTCTGCCTCCTTGGTTTACTTGCTCATTGACCTTGATGACATCTTTCTTTTCTGCAGTATGCAAATTTCTTTGCAAGATCTCTTCTCAATTGAGACTGAAATATTTTGTATTGTTTGGGGTGCTGCACCTTTTGTGATGTTTGTGGAACTGATGTCGTGATTTACATCAGGAAACATCATTGGAACCTCTTTGACAGCTGGATCACAAATCTATGTGTGTGAAAATCAGTACAGAGCACAAATTGGTGTAATAGTACAGAGATGTGCTCAAGTGCTGTTGGTTTGGTATCTCTCCTTTCCAGTCTTTCTTTCCCAAGTAGTCTAAGAACATGGAGCTCTCGTGTCCAGTAAGGTGATATATTTAAAGGATATTCTACATGCTCAGATCTATTTGTGTTGTTGGTTGTGGTGTGTTTCCTATCCCCTGATTGATATTGTCTCACTGAGTTACTTATGCTTTGACAAGAACAACAGCAAAAAAAGTGCTTTGTTAAACTACTTCCTGAGTGAAGAAGCCTTGCTCTAAGTGCAGAAAGTATTTTTTCTTACTAGATCACATCTCACAGTAAATGCCAATGTAGTGTTATCTCTGAATTCTTTAACGTTTGCAAAGCTCCTTCTAACTTAGTATTATTACTCAGTCTTTTACATTCCTGCACATCATGCATTATGAGCTTGAGAGGTTAGCGCACTTTTTTTTACACCATAACTGCAGAAAAATGTGGAATTAGTTGAGGCATCTTGCTTAGTGCACAAGGATTATTGTTGAACCATTTTGTCTGCTTGCATGTTTTCAAGTGTCCGTAATAGCTATTAGAAAATTATGTTAAGTATTTTTCCTGTGAAAAATGATGCTGCAAGGTGTGTTTTGTAATACTGTAGCGTTAGGCTCAGAATTAAGCACACTCAAATTGAAAATATTTTCAGTTTCTGTTGGCTTGTTTTTTTTCTTTTCCCCTGCACAATTCTTTATGGAATCCAGTACAGGATTCTCCTTTACATCAGTCAGCAGCAACAGATCACATCTGCAAGGATCCACCCAGGCTTTGTACTCACGGTAAGACTGGATTAGAAAAGCATCCGGTACGCTGCATTGTTTGGAATGAACCTCTGGTTGCTGTGACATGTTTTCTTAGATTATAGCCTTTGAGATCAAACACCTGACTGATGTAGCAAGAGATGGCACAGTGACAGGGAGTGCTGTTCTTCTAATTGTTACACAGGAGACTGTTAAATCTACCTTTTGCAGAGCCCTATGAACTCAGTACATTTAATAATGAAAGTACACCCGTAGGAGGCATTTTTTTTTACCTCTAGATCACAGATGTTTTTGAGTTATACAGTCCTAAAATGAATAGTAACAGAACAAAATTCCTCATGCTAATCATCTGTGGTTAAGTGACTCAGAAAATACGAATGAGCAAGCAGATGGAAGTGATGGCAAGGAAGTATTTCCGCTCTGAGTCTTGATACTCATTGTTTTTGTGATAAGAGCCACTTAAAACATTGTAAGCCCTAAAATGGGATCTCTCAGGAAGCTGTTTTCTGCTGATTTTATGGAAGTTGGGCGTTGTAATTTGCTGTTAGCTTGTTATTATTGTGACATGGAATTTCTTGGTTGATGACTAGAAATTCCACTCTGAAATAATAGAATTCCAATCCAAATGTCTTATCAGGATCCTAGCTTGGTGTCTAGTTCTATAAGCATGTTTTGAAAGATTAAAGGGTTATGTAGTGGAGAAACGTTTTATTTAGTATTAAGTACTGAGTGACTGTCTGGTTGCATGTGGAAGTGCTACTGTAATCAGCACTTGTGGAAAAAGAGAATCCTTACAAGTGGAAAATCTCAGTATAACAGAACCTAGCTTCAAAGAACCATCTTAAAAAAGTTGCAGTATCTATGAAGTACTGAATATTTGAAACATTTCTTCCATGATAATGAGTACAGTAATAAGAGCTAATTTCTTCATTCTGAAATTGGGTGGTAACTTGGCAGGATTCTTTCTCTACCTCTATTTAATTTCAGTAGCTCATATTTAAAGTTTCTGTTGGATACAGTGTGGTTTTTTAATTATTTTTATATTAATTGAATGCATCTTTTAACATATAACGTTAGGCTGATTTCCTTTCCCACAGGTCCAGTCCAACAATTACAGCACATTCTATGATGATCAAAGACAAAACTGGTCAATTATGTTTGAGTCAGAAAAGGCAGCAATGGATTTCAGTAAACAGGTAACTACTTACTCTGTGCAGGATATGACTTGCTGCTTGTTGTTTGAACAGCAGGCAGATTAGGATGCATCCCTTTGTTTCTGGAAGGTGAAAAAGTCTTACTTTTCAGTTGAAGTTCAGCTGTGAGTGTCTTCACGATTGTGACTGAGGCAGGTTTGCAAAGAGCTTGGCTGAGTTCTGTTTATTAAAGGCAGGGAGCCTGTTATTTCTGATGGTTTTTCTAATCAAGTTTCTGAGGTACTTTAAGACCAACAGCTCCAAGGGAGAAAAAGGTATTTTTTTCTTTATCTAGTAATGCAAAATTTAGCACAGGGAAACATGGAATGCCTCCTGAGTGTGTCTATAACCTGTGCGTGATCAGTACAGTAAGAAATGCATCAGATGTGTAAGGCAGTCATGATGAAACCTGCCACTCTGTTTTAATGGCCAAGATGCTGATGTGCCTTTCTTTTGCAGGTGTGTATTGCCAAATACAACAGCTCCCCAGTGCTTGATTCAGTCCTCTGCCAGGATCTCCTTCTTGGAGAAGGGCAGGGAGTTGAAGGAGGGGACTCTCTGGAGATTGCCTACACAGGTTGGCTGTTCCAGAACAATGGGATTGGACAGGTAAAGACATTTCTGCCTCCTAATAATCAATGGATGTGATAGTCCCTGGGAGAAACCTGCCACTTCTAGCATAGTACTGGTGCTTTAAAGATATGTTTTTAGTCATTTTTCTCACCTTTTGTGAGATTAAATGTATTACATGTAGAATAATAAGAGATTTCATTACTGATCAGAGGAAATGATTGAAATGCTTTTAAATTTCATAGGTACTCTGAACAAAGTGGTGACAAAGGCCAATGAAGCTAGCTATGCTCATTTTGAAAACAGCATGATGAAGTAGTAAGAAGAAATAAAACACATCTGCAAGTGTTAAATGGCTGAGATTGTTTACAAGCCAGCAGGATAGGACAAAGGTGTAGAGGACAGAAAAACAAAACAAAGGCAAAAGACTTGCTTTAGTATTCCAAAGTGTTATCTTTTAAAACACTTCACTTTTAACTATTACTATAATTCATAGCAAAGGGCTTTTTGCATTTGCATCTATCTGCAGTTGAGCCTTTTAGCTATTAAAAAAAAACAACTCTGTTTTTCATCTGTGGGGTAGTTTCTGTTTCTTTATCATGACATGCCTGTCAGAGACTGGCATGCTTCCCTCCATAAAGTCAATGATACACCTGGCAGAGCTTGCTTCTGATTTGTAGTTGTTCAGCTGCTCTTGTCTGAGTTTAATATAAAGTATCTAGGCAGTTGTTCTGTTTGTGCAGTGTTCTTGTTGGATCGATCCTGTCCTGACCATCAAGCTCAAAGCAGTTTTAAAGTCTGAGTCTCTAGCTATCATTCACTTCAAGAAATTGTGCTACACGGACTAGAAATTCTAGTTGTGATCTGTCTTATGTTAGTTTTAAATTAATTTTTGAAGAGAAGTAGGAGGTGAAATAGCATGTAAGAGGCTATAGGAGTTTATGAAATTTGTAAAGCAGTGTTGAGAATCTTGAAACAGTTGATATATCAATGTGATTTTGTATTTTTGCTTTTCAACTCTCCAGGTGTTTGACTCGAATGTTAACAAGGACAAGTTGTTGCGCCTAAAGCTGGGATCTGGAAAGGTCATCAAGGTAGAACTTCTGGCATTTCATTGTAATAAAACTATTGTCTTGAATCTTTCAATTACTGAAGACTTTGTTCAAGATTCATATATGCTCTTTCTTATATGTTTCATTTAGTGGGAAACGCTATAACAGTGGCTCATTTAACAAATCTGTATTTCCTTAATTTACGTGGTATGTCTAGGTCTCCTTCATAGTGACAATGGAAAGTTGTCCTATTTTGAAAGTAGGAAGCTTCCTATTCTGGAAGTGATTTAATCCATTACTTAGAAACAGGGTTTCTTGGCACCAAACAAGTAAATTAAGTCTGAGAACTTTGCATTCCTCTTCACAAATGTGCCATGGATGCAGAGGGTCAAATAACTCTGCTTTAACATCTGGAAGAAGGGCAGAGGAAGGTGAAGACAACTGGCAAGTAGTGGAATTGTCTAATAAAGGACAGTAGTACTGCCTAGAGCGTATTTTTTTCCCTCCCTCTAAATCAAACTGTGAGAGGGTACTAACTGTAATAGTATTTCAGTCCAGCTACTCTCTTATGTTTTTTGGTAAAGTCAGGCTGTGAATCAGAGATACTTTTGTTCAGGTCACTTCCATTATCTGAGTAATTCATGTTTGACCTTCTACAGGTTGTTCTTTGTTGAAGGTGCACTGTTTTTGTTGGTTTTTTTTATTGTGCATCTTGTTATTAATGTTGTCTGGCTGCAGTAGTCTTCCAATTAAGTGCTAATGTTGATTTGACAGTTTGCATTGTTCTAGCTTCTAAGTCTCCTAGATAGCAGCTGTTTTCTGTGAGCACTCTTTAAATTTAACCATAGCGATTAGGAAGTAATCTCTGAATGCCTCAGAATCCTGTTCTTTGTTTGAGTGTTTAGGGGGATTGATGCTCTATGCTCTGCAAGCTTACATACAAATGGAAAATTTCTGTATGCTGCATGCTGTTGTTTTCTCCTGTATAGTACTGTTATGATATGTAAAACTTGTCATAACTTCATGATGGAGATTACTGTATCTGTTTGATTTCATTATGAACATGATGGGATTTGCATCTTTATTCTTCATTTAATGCTGCAGTTTATAAAAGGCCATTGACTTGATGTAAGACGTGGTTTTAATGCTGCACACTAAAATTGAGCAAGACTTTACAAGAAGCTCTCTGTGCTTTGGAACCTTCTGTAACTGGTGCCTGGAGCAGTCTTGATGGGTGTATAATTAAAAGAAACTGTAATATCAATAATCAAGCTGTTTGCTTTCTCTTCTGGTGCCTGAATACCAAAGGGCTGGGAAGAAGGAATGATGGGGATGAAGAAAGGAGGACGACGCTATCTCATTATTCCTCCAGCCTGGGCCTATGGGACTCAGGGAGTGGCTGGCCGTGTCCCTCCAGACTCTACTTTAGTTTTTGAGGTGGAGGTTAGGCGGGTGAGTGTCTTCTCCCAAGTATTTATCTTGCAACTCCTTTGTTGCTGGATGGTACCATCTGTCTGCAGAAACCTGCTGTTTGCATGAGAACTGTAGCTCAGAAACAGTTATAAACAACATGTGTCAGGAAGATGCGTTTCTTTTAAAATTAAAATAAAACAATCCATTTAGGCTGTTTACTAAGCCATGTCTGTTGTAGCTGTTTTGGGATCACTTTGTCTTACCTGTGAGCTATTACAACTCCAAATAGAGAGGACTAGCAGGTTGTAAACACTCTGCTTCTCCAGTTCCAAATGATGAAATGTTCTCTTGTATGTTCCAAGTCGTATATGTTCTCACTTGAAGTGAACAAATTTGGTAAAGGAGTAGCCATCAGAAGTAAGCAAGTTGCTGAAAATCCTTTTTGGGAGCTCAAGATAATATTTTATTTATATATTTCTTAAGGTGAAGCTAGTGAAGGAAGGCTCTGGCTCAGATGGACAGAGTGTTAGTTCAAGGGATTCTCTTGCACCTTCGCCGGTACCTAATTCAGATGGCTTCTCTGCAGACTCTGTTTTATTGCCTCCATCTACAATACCTCCGAAGCCTGGGTAAGCAGAAGCACTGTTAAAACAACTTGCTGCATTAAAATATGGTAATTCTTATAAGCATCCTAGACAATGTTGTGCTAACACATCACATCAGTGTGTGGGAACGTAGGTGAATATTGCGGAATGGTTTCTTCTTGAATGCTGACTTTCAGGTTTAAAGTAATTGAAATGAGCACCCATGAAAGATATCTTTGCTCTACAACGTTTCTGAGATCTAGTGTTATTAAGCTGTATGGGTACTACTACAATAGCTTTCTCATATCTGGTGGCAGTATAGCTGTAAGTTGGCCTTGGGGCACAGCTAATTTCTTTAATTGCAAATTTTACACTGACGTTGCTTTCTTAAGTTAATCAAATGGGTTGACTGTCCTTAGGGAGTAGTTTTCAAGTTTAAGTGCTTGGATTTTTTTTTGACACAATAGATAACTTGTTAATAGACTTGGATACAACTGTTTGTACAAGCATGTGGCTCTTACGGGAAATGACAAAATCATTTTTCTGTAATCACCTGTTCCACAGCTGTGGAACTCCCTTATAATGAAATTCTGAAATCTACAAGTAATGTTGCAAAGAATCTTCCAAAAGTAAAGTAAGGGGAAGGAAATATATGAATTGTAAGAAAAAATTCTGTGGGTGATGTTGTACTTGACATTATTTAGAAAAGCACAATATTAGATTCTAAATTTCATTTTGATTAACCACAACCATTAACATGTCTATTTGGCTTTTCAGGGAGCCAGCTGTTCGGGCCAAGTCAAACTCAATCAGTGAACAGTTAGCAGTAAGTGCTGTTTTATTTTCTAACTAATTTGAAGCCTTATTTAGGGAAGCTTGGTTGTTTCCACCTTTATACTAAGTATTGCTGAAGATCAAGTGAACATCATGCAGGATACTTTCAGATATTCACCTTATTAACAACAGATGAGGGCCTTGTTTGTGAATGAGATAGCAAGACGTGAGGAATTGCAGTCCCAGTTCTGAGTTCTGCTTCCTGCTCTTGACTGCCAAGTTACTTTGCTCATGTGCATTCTAGTAAAACTAACTGTCTTCTCATATAAATGGACAAATTTAAAGTGTATAGCAAAGAGTAATTGGGACATTCTGCATGAGATCAAGATTTTGTGTGTATATCTGAGAATAGAAAAAGTTGCTGAGTGACTTCCTTAATTTGGAAAACCCATTCTTTACAGGAAAAAAGTGTTCCACATCACTTTTTTATTGCTGTGTTTTGTGCCAATTTTCTATGTAATGATAACAATGTGAGCCCAGAGGGAGAGTATAGAAAGTAAGAGAGATTAATACATCCATCATTTTGTCTCAAAAGTTAGTTTTTCAATCACTGGAAAAATTGAAAGAAGCAGGCTTATAGGTGAGTCTTAAGTTGCGAGTCAGTGACTTAGGCCTTTGGCAGGGTTAGACTTCTGTACTATCTGAAGACACAGGGCTGAGTGGCAGAGGAGGAGTAACTGCAAGTGTTTTCTTTCAGAATCCAGATGTAGCAAAGGCAAAGCTAATTTCTCGGATGGCTAAAATGGGTCAGCCCATGCTGCCTTTCCTTGCTGGGTCAGCAGGTAGTCAGCTTGACTCCAGTGACTCAGAAATAGAGGTATGTTAATGACTTATGTGAGATTTTGTTTTAATGCTTTCTGTGTGACTTGCTTAAAGTAGAGTTCATAGCAATAGCTCTCCCTTTCTGTAAGGAAGCACACTGTTTCTGTGGCAAAAAAAAATTCAGTAATTCCAGTATTCCTGAGTAGTTCAAATGGATTGGGTAACGGGTAGTGTCAAATAGACTTCAGTTCAAAATGTTAAGTAGCTCTTTGATGTTCATTTTAATATGTAGAAATGTTTTTAGGATCCAAATTCATTGAGAGGGGCAGCACAACCAGTGGTTTCATCTTCCATGAGATCGTCTCAGCCAGCTCATGCAGTACTGCCTACAGTGTCACCACAAGGTAATACACTGGTGAGGCTGTGTTGGGAACAGAGAAATTTCACTTTGCTGTGGGCTTCAAGTACCAGGGCTGTGAGTAGGAGATTGCTGTCAGGAACTGATGAGATGTACTGATCCAAAGCTCTGTAGATAGAATTCATAAAGCATGATACTGATGTCTTTAGAGTTCTTTTTTTTAATGATCTTGTGTACACATTACTACCTGAGGAAAAGCAGCTGTATCACAGAATAGTGTACGAGTTGGCCTTTCACCCTGTCATTTAATGTGCTGAAAATTCTGAAACATCTGAGATTTCTATGGCCTGCAAAGTCTGCTGGTTGAAAGTGTTGGAAACGGTAGCAAAGGGCATCAGAAAGCTGGCAGTTCAAGAGGCAGCCTGACCTGTTTTTCTATGATAGAGCAGTGAATGTCAGCTGAGCAGCCTTCAGAGTCCATCTAGGTAACATCTTGTGTTGGCTAAATTGAACTTGTGGTTAGAAGTGAAATTTCCATGAAAGATAATTCTTCTATCCCACTGTCAACTCTTTGACTGGATTTGATTTTCACAAGACTACAGACAGGCTTGTGTTAAATTTTTGGTCTTTTCAGTGATATTTATTTATTTTGCCTTAAAAAGATAAAATATCTCTAGCAGCTGTCTGATGTGTTGGATTTCTTTGTTCCCTTTCAGTAGCTCAAGCATCTGGTTCTGCACCTCCGGTATCTTCTGCTGCTTTAATACCTGCAACGATCCAGCCCCATTCAGTTCTGCCTGGAGGAGCACAGGGCTTTCAGGTACCAAACTCAAATTGAGGAGACTATTAGGACTTCTGTTCTTAATCAGAAGTCTTTGTCCTCTCTGTTGCTGGGAGCCAGAACTCTAACAGCATATAGAGCTGACAGGCTGCTTTCTGTGACTTTGGCATTCTGAGGTTTAAATAACATGCTTCCTAGTTTTTGATTAGAAAGGACTTCTTGGACTAAGAGTTAACAATCCCTTTTCAGTGTCAGCTTTTGTGGTGGATAAAACAAATTGCCACATACTTGCAGGGTAGGTGAAAACGAAGGTATTTTAGATTAGGCTTTCCTTGGTCATGGTTTGTTTTCCTAGGAAAGCTCATTTACCCATAAGTTTGTGGGTCACTTTTCATCCAGCGAAAGAATAACCCTTTTAAAAGGCTTGTAGTGCCACTGCTGTGCAGTGACATGACCTGCTCGCCAACAAGCTTCCTGGGTGTTCAACAAACATGCTAAAATGTATTGTTCACAACAGATGCTGAAGACTTGGAACAAAGCCATTGTACAAACAATTCTATGAACTAAAAAACCAAGTACACAGTTTTAGTTCTTTAACTATTTTCTGAAAGTTCTGGAAATCAAACAGTAGCCTATACCATGTGGAAGCACTGTTTATTTGTGAAGGATCCAGACAGAGAAAGTGTTTGATAATGAGTAAAAGCACTGTGAAGAAAGAAACTAATATGTTGCTTTGGTTCTGTGTTTTCTTCGTGTTGGAATTTAGGAAATTTTGGCAGGTAGCTGGGTTTAGAAGATGAAGTTCTCTGTTGAAAGATAGAAACTAGCAATTAAAGTGAAGTTTTCAAACCAATAGTTCCAAGTCACTGCAAGGATAAAAGTTGACCCTGATGTTTTGAATACTTAAAACTTGGAAGTTGTTGTGTGGATTGGTTGGGTTTTTTTGGACTGACGGTGTAATTTGATATTAGTGAAATACTCCTAGCATTTAACACATTAAGAGATTATTCTGTATAGCTGTTTCTGATGAGCCCTGAGCAGGTTCAGAAGGTGCAAGATAATTTCCTAGGAATATCCTCATGTTCAAGTTATTATGACTTCAAATGACTGTACGGAGTTCAGTCATTTGAAGTAAGACAACTCCCTGTAAGCTGCAGGGAGTTGTTCACGTGCTGATCTTTACCTCTATGAATGTAGGGTAACATACATTTGCTTAAGCTTCAGTGAAGAAGATAACTTACTAAACTGTAGTAACTCACACACATACATTTCTTTAAAGGCTTAGATATCTCTGTGCTATTTTTCCTAAAGCAAAAGCTGTTGTTTGTGTTTCTTTGACTTTCTGCTCTGTTTTTGTTTTCATTCTTTTCAAATATAATCTTGTTTTGGGATCTAAAAAGTCATGAAAACCATTTTAGTATGAGGGGAGAAAATAACCTGTTGATTTTGTTCTGCAAGCCATATCCAGGCATGCCATTTGCTTATCCCCAAGCTGCTACATCTGCTTCTCAGCTTCAGCCTGTAGGACAGATGTATCCTGCACCTTACCAAGGTATGTTTGGAAAGTACATGCTTTATGGAAGCTTTAAGTACCTGCAGCAAGCTGTTTTATAGCTGTGGTCTTGGATGGTGGTGGTAACATACTCATATTTACCCTGACTGTAATGTTGTGCTGTTTCAAATGTTCTTGTTTTTAATTACCAGAGAGAGGCAAATGTTTCCCAGTAAATATACATCTTTCTTTCTTTGCTTAAGGAGTGCAAAAGGGGAGGAAATCTGTAGGTGTGTTTCAAAGGGTTATGTATTATTAAAGGCATCTTGCAGCTGATACTTGCAGATGTGAATATAACCATATAAAAATGACAACTATCTTATTGTAAATATTTCTTAAGCTAGTGAAGCAATTTTAACAGCTATCCTATCAGCTAGGGGAAGAGTATAAGTATGTATAGGGACCTTTTCTGAGAGGGAGGAAATAGCTCAAAAATGGAATGCAACCTAAGAAGAGCAAATAGCATTTAATAATTAAAAAAAAAAAAAACCACATAATCCCTGTTGTAGATTTTGTGTGGATTTGAGTACAGCTGAGCCTTTTTTGGAGCATGGTTATTCAGTACAGGCTCAGAAACCAACTTTTTTTTCCCCATTGTTTGACCATACCATTCTGTGTGCTGTTCCAGTGTTCTGAGGGGTTCTTTCCTGTTTACCTTACTGCTCTCAAGCAGCTCAAGACTTTCATGTAGTCATAAACCTGCATATTCAATTCATTTGGAAAGTATGTAGACTATTTTTGAAAATATCTCAAAAAAAAAATAGTGTAGTTATGATGTTTATTATTTTGGGTGAGGGGGTTGAGGGTGAGGAAGGAAGTCTTGAGAGGAGGGAGGAAGGAGGAGGTGTGGAGGGGCGGTGGGGGGGGGAAGAGTGGCCATCCTCTCTAGCAGGTTGCAAACTGCTAAGCATTGCTTTTAATGTCTGTGTGCAGGCTCTTTGCCCTTGTGACTGTAGAACTCTCTCTTTTCCCTTCAAGCACCTGGGGACGTTACTTCCTTTTTGATGACAGAAGTTCGGCAGCATAACACTGAAATCCGACTGGCTGTTAGCAAAGTAGTAGATAAAATGGATCATCTGGCTGCCAAGGTAATGTATGACGTAGGCAGGATTGATAACAAAGTTACTACTGTTTACTCTCCAAATATAGTCTGTGGTGATGGCTCTTTGTAAATACCCGCATTAAGTTTGTAAACAGTATCCTAACTTACTGAGAATTACAATCTTGTCAGACCTTGAAATGGTAGCAGTTCAGCTACTATGGAAAAAGTTCATACTAGCTTTGGGGGAGGTGTGTTTACTTCCTCAAATATAATCTAAAGTGTTATGTTTGAAGTGCTTCACTGTACTTCAGGAGATGTCATAGTTTTTGTAGTAGCATGTGCTCTAGAGCTGGTCAGACAGAAAAGTTTTGTGAAATGGCAGATGGTTGACACTTACGTTCATCCATGAATTTATTTCATCTGGCTTGTTTCTACAGGTGGAGGAGCTGAAGAAACAAAACACTGGGAACAGCTCACTACTGCCTGGTATCTCATCTGTTACTATGGAAGCCTCTATGATCATGAGCAACATCCAGCGGATAATCCAGGTGATCATAGCCAGCCTTACTGGACTATTTCCATAAGGAACTGCAACCCACTGTGTTATTTCTAATAAAGATGGCTTTACTGGCTTGGCCTAAGTGTACATCCATCCATGTGCTCTATTTCTGTGTGGCCAAAACCAGCTGGCTAGGGAAAAGGATATGATCTACAGCCATTTCCGTCCCCATCGCACACCTGTTTTTCTGTGCACCCAGCAATTTCCTCTTCTGGGACTTTGGAAGCTAGAGTTGATATACTTGTATTTAGTAGTCCTTGACAGAGAACTCAAGTGAAAGAAACTTAGTTTCATTTTGAACTGGTTTGGACTTAATCCACAACAGCTTGCAGAAGGAAGGTTTGCAGAAGAAATACCATATTGTGTGCACCACCTACTCATAGCTATTTAGTTTTATGCTTTGTAGTTTTTTCTAGGCAGAAATTTTACTATCTCTTTACCCGTGGGTGAAAAAAAATCACCCATATGTATTGTTCTGAAGTACAACCATTATCCTGTTCCAGGATTCTTGCTGAATTTAGTATGGTGCTTTTGATGGCTTGTGATTCACCACAGAAGGTGATACACCTCAGTGCTATAAGTCATCTGTGCAGAACAAATACTTAAACTTCCTTGCAGCAGTACCTGAGTAGGGTGAATATTCATGCTGAACTGTTCTTTAGGAGAATGAGAGACTGAAGCAAGAGATATTTGAGAAGAGCAGTCGAATTGAGGAGCAGAATGAAAAGATCAGTGAGCTGATAGAGCGGAATCAGAGGTAAGGAGTGGAAGGTATACTGTGTCTGCACCTGCAGGCTTTCTATCTTACATTTGCTTAGATGTAACTAGGAGGTGTCCTATCTCTAGAATGGAGAGAAGTTCTGATTTATTTATTATTTTTTGTACTAAAATATTGGTATTTTTTTAATCCCCTTCTGTCTTCACAGGGCATATTTCCAAATGAGATCTTACAGTAAACATGAATATGTAAAAGGGAAAGATCTCATGCTACTTTCTTTGAGTATGCTTCCTCTGCTTCTGGAGGTTACTTTGCTTTTGCTAGCCTTTTAGTAAAGTGGAAGAAATCATACAGGAAGTGATGTTCCTAGTTCCAGTGAGTTCCAGTGTTGTGTTCCATTAAGTTTACAAAGGGGAATAACTTAGTCAAGGAAACAGCAGAAACCAGTGGTTGCCAGGCTATCAAAATTCTTGGCTGTGTGCTAGGAGTCCTAGAATAGTGGCAGAGAGGTAAAGCACATATCTGAACTGATGTATTCTGTGCTGAAGGCTGGGAACACCCATTCCACCCTGTGGAGGCACTTCTTAGTGCAGGACACGATACAGAATTGTCTGGGACTTCTCAGTAATGAAAGCTGATTTGAAATCCTTTGTCTATCTCATCACTTCTTGCTCCATTTTTGTATTTATATAAATGCATGTGCCGTCTTCCCCTGTTTACAGATATGTCGAACAAAGTAACTTGTTAATGGAGCAGAGGAACCACTCACTACAAACAACAAACGAAAACACACAGGCAAGAGTGTTGCATGCAGAACAGGAGAAGGTAAAACCATTCTGACAGCGTTGCAGAATCATAGGCCTATGGCTCCAGCCAGGACAGCTTAAGTCAGATCTCATACAGGACAACTGTAGTTTTCAATGTTTTGAAAAAGAAAAGTGAATGTTTTCATGGCTTTCAAGATGAAAGCAGCACAGAGTTCATAAATTCAGATTGTTATGCTGTCACAGTGTGAATACTCTAGTTTAACAGGGAAGTATCTCGTTGTTAACTTATAAATACATGCCCAACATGTTAAGGTGTTATGTGCCTCGCAGGGCCTGGCCTGGCTAAAAATGCACGTAGTTGTGCTGACAGTTTCAAAAGAGTTTTTTCTTTTTAATTGGCATAAAGATTGATTATAGCTATAAGAAAAACAGTTTCCTACTAGAGCTTCTGCATTGTTTGTGCTTGGTTTGCTTTTTTTTAACACCTCTTTTTTTAATAGCAATCAAGGGAGTTGTTTCTAGGATAATGTGTTGCCCTTTTATGAAGGGGACTACTGGAAGATAGCTTTCAAGCCAGTTAAATGCACTTATGCATGGCTTTTTATACTGTGAAGTGCACTCACAAATGCTCTAACCCTGGTAGGGCAGCTTTGAGATGTCTGATTGCATGGTGTCTTCTATGCTTTCTCAAGCACTGTCAGCTTAAATTACAGCACTCTCTTGCACCATTCTTCCCAGCTAAGTTATGTATCTCTGCAATCCAAATGTGCTAAGATAAATTCTTGCTCTGCGTGAGTACCATGTACTGGTGCACCAAAATTTGACAGAAGTAGCTGCTCTCTGAAGTATGCTAACAAGTGTTTCTGCAGGGTAAAGAATAAAGTAATGTGGCTGATACATGTGTGTCGGTATTAGCAGATGAAGGAGGGATGTATTTTGCATACCTATAACTGGAATTGTAAGAATATCTAACCAGGAATAGAGTGAGATGATAAATTCCTTTCTGTCAGTGAGCGCAACATCCTGCTTGCATGGGGGAGGGAGCATCTTCTGGAAGTACAAGAAATAAAAGGAAGTTTTCAGGCATCATCTGCAGTAGGACTCCACTTGATTGAGCAGCCACTACGTGGATGAAAGCGCTGTTACATAAATAGACCTCAAGCTGGACCAGATAAGCCATGACTGGCACCAGAGAAGCTTTTCCCTAGTTTTGATAGACTGCAGTCTGAAGTCTGGCATTCCTTCCTCTTCCTTTTATCTAATCTGCAGTTTCCCTTTATAGCCTTGATAAGAGGACCAGGGAAGAGAACTTTAAAACTGTTTTATCTGTTCTTAAAAACTGAGGTTTGTCCTTTGTTTCATGACAGAGACCAGGAATCTGTAGACAGGGTCCCTGAGAAGAGATGTTAGTACCTTGCTGCTTTGGGATTATAGATCTTTGGCCCTGGCAGAGCACATCGTAGCTTTCAATTAAGGCTTGTGTTTCATGACAATTGATAGTACCTGCACACTCCTGAGGGCAATGAAACGGTAGTTTTGTGTAGGACCTGGTGATGACCAGCCTGATACCTGCTCCACTGTAATTCATGTGGTATGCAGTGTATTTGTGTGAGGATCCCTTCAGGTTCTGTTCTTTTAACTCACTTCCATCTAAGCTTTTACAGTTCTTGAATAATTTAAAGGTTTCTCTGGCATATCTCAGGCTCCAGTAATAAAGCACTAGCTGTTCTGATGATGATGAATGCCTCTGCCTTTCAAGTTGTGTTCTTAACTCTCCCTGTTTCCTGTCGCTGCTTTTTCTTCCCAGCACATGCTGCCAGTGGATCGGGGCTGGGACCAGGTGAGGCAGTGTGTCTGCTGACTGTGTAGATGACAGATAATTGTGTCCTAGGTGCTGCTAGTCCAGTTTCCTCTTGAAGGTAGTTAGGAGTTGGTTGACAAGAAAAGAACTGCCTCAGATCTTGAATTAGCACAGTTCTTCCACTCAGAGGAGGGGTTTTATAACTAACAGCAGTGTAGCTGTTGGCTGCCTCCTCCTTGGGGAGCCCTTTCCACAAACTTCACCACAGTGCTGCTCATTTCACCTCCTTCACAGGAGAAATAGCTGTGATCATATAATTGTAAGATCAGGTATGGATCATGTGAGATTCTTGGTACCTGGAGGCTGATGCTGAGCTACTACAGGCATGAAATGCTCACTGTGGAGTCTTCAATCTAATAACAGTTCCTGGCTTAGGATTTCCTCTTTACTTTCCTTAAGGGCACGCATAGGTAACAGGAAGTGTTAAAATAGAACTCCATGGTATATCTAAAGGTTATTTTAAGCATGCTAGGAGTCTGTATCGTGAACAGTAATGAGATGGTTATGGAAGCATCAGAAGAAAACAGATCTGGTTTTAGTCAGTCTCTATCAACATGGTTCTTAAAAACTAATAGTGTAGAATCCCAGCCCTCAGAGTCAGCATGTATCATCCTTGCCATGACTGGAAAGATTTTGCACACAGCTCTTCTCTGCTAGAAGGTGTTGGTCACAGTCTTTATTTCCTTCATGGAGATAACCCTGAGAGGAGCTTCAGAAGGACTTACCACCTACAGCAACGTGAAAGCCTGTTAGGAATCCAAATGCAGGCAGAGATGTATGAGCTGTTTAGGTGTTCCTTGCAGCAAATGAGATTTTCTGATGGGTGTAGTTCTGCCTCTGCAGATGGTCCTCTGAATCTTGTGACTTACACAGCAAAACTGGAAACACTCCTTTGTGTCTTTGTCTTGGTGATTTGAGCCTCTCCAAATGTGTTGCTTAGAAGTTGTCTAGCGAGCTGTCTCAGAACCAGGTTTTATGCAAGTTGCTGGCTTTGAGCAATGCTAAATCTAAACAGATTAACAAGTTATTTTGGAGCACAGTTCTCAGAGTGGCAGCCCTACCCATGCAACTACCTCAAGGTGACTATGCACCACGTGCTTGTGAGGGATTGTGTTTATTTTACTATAATAAGCCTATGTTACATGTGGTTTTTCAGTGATTTGTAAGCTTATTGAGAATAATTAGGTCTTAGAGTCCAGGCTTTAACTTGAGTAGACAGTGGCATAGCATGAAAACTCAGTACCAGTGCTGATAGCTCTGTTCAAGCCTTAAAAATGTGTTTAAACTATTTAGGGTAAAAAAAAAAAAAAAAAGCTGGCTGAGTTAAGCAATATAATGAGGTTGCTGGTGGCCTTGTGCACCTTTCCAGTCAGTGTGGAGACGGTAACATGGCAAAAGTTGATTAGTACCTCTTCGTTTAGGGGGTGCCTGCTAGGTGCTGGATCCCTGACGAGGTCTCCACAGCCTTATTGTTCTTCCTGTGAGCACAGTTCTGGCACCTCCTCACATTCGCTTATCCTGCAATTTCTTCCCCCTTTTCCCTGCTGTTTTGTGCTACAGGCCAAAGTTGCAGAGGAGTTGGCATCTGCCACAGCACAGGTGTCCCAACTGCAGCTGGAGCTGACTGCACACCAGAAGAAGGAAATGGATCTGCGGAAACAGCTCTCTGCTGCCCTGCAGGAGGCAGAGCGACATGAGACACAGCTCAACAAAATGCAAGCGCAGTTAGCAGGTGAAACTTAGCTTGTTCCATGAGAGCTCCTTTATGGCATTCTTTTTCCTCTTCTGTAAGTCAAATTTTTCCTCTGTTCTGGGGTATTTATTCCTGCTTTCCCCAGGATCAGTCACAGGGGTATCAAAGGATAGAGACATGCCAAAATGTCTGAAGGGCACATGCATCTTTGCCACTACTAATAGGACAGTAGGCTGAACTGAGGAGCAAAGTCACTCTGTCACAAGGGTGCCTTCTGTAGAAGTAAACTCTTGGCCTTGCTGTCTAGCATGCCATAGAGGATCTAGATTTCCTATTGGTTAAGAAGTTTAGATCAAGACTGAGGTTTTTAAGTACTCCCACTTCACAGAAGCAGCTTTTTGATACATCTTTGTTCCTATTGCAGATGCAGACTGTGTCTGTGTAGTTGTGCAAAAAGCACTGTTCCTTTCTGTCAGCCTTTAATTTGAATTATGTAGTGCTGAAACCCACAGGAAAATGTATTTCTGCAGAGCTCCAGGAAGCCTCTGAGGACACCCAAACTAGATTCAAAGCTGAGAAGCAGAGCCGTAAACACTTGGATATGAAGATTTCAGCATTGGAAGAAGAATTAACAGACCTAAAAGTAGAAAAGGAGACTCTTGAAAAGGTATGTTTGGTGCTAGCATTGCAGAGAAATGCAGGATTTCAGCTGTTTGCTAGAAATTTTTGCTCAATGATGTTGCTTGTAAGCAAGCACATCAAGTGAATCTTGACTCTCTGCAGGCAAGAATCCCTATGCTGGTGCATATCTTGTGCTTAGACATTTATTTTTTTTCTCCAGTCTTTGTACTATGCTAACCTTCCTACCTATTAGATAAATCTGTTTTGTTTTGAAATAAGATCATCTCCTCAAGTAAGCTCTTGTAGCAAGAAGAAAAGAAGCTACTTTGGTGCAGTCTGGCCTGTGCTTAAGTTCTGTTCTGTATTGCAGAATCTTGCTGAGAGGAAGAAGAAATCCCTCTCAGAGAGAGCTCAAGCAGAGGAAGAGATGGAAGAAATACGCAGATCGTATCAGCAGGAGTTGGACAAACTTCGACAGTTGCTGAAAAAGGCAAGGACTTCAACTGACCAGGCAGCAGCAGAGCAGGTAAGGAGCCATGGGAGCTTCCCCAGCTGTTGTCTAGAAAACTTGTAGTGACCCACAGGTAGGAAATAGTCATTAAAAACTGTTTGGGTCACGAAAATGAAAACATCAGCCACTTGCTCTTAGGGTTAATTTTAACACAGAGTTCACTTCTTTGTCTTTCTAAAATATATGCTGGTGTTTGTCACTGCTTTTGGACTCCAAGATTTGTACTCCAGAGTTTTGATGCAGACTGGCATGCAGCATCACATTTAGACTGTCTTAAAGGTGTGAGAGAGGCATTACCTTGAACTTATTTTCCAGTAGAAAGATAGATATGTGGCTGCTGATGGGTGAACACCTGTGTGGAAAAATGCCAGGAGATCACAAGTCTGGGCCAACCTGTGGGGTTGTGGTTGCACCTGAACTCTGAGGTGTGGGCAGGAGCTGAGGGCTGCTATCTGCATGTAGGTAGTCCAGTCTAGGGCAGGTGATGCTGCTTTCCCATGATTTGTCTGGGTCCCAAGCTTTCAGCAAGTTGTTACACAGATTCAGATCAAGTGCATGTTTGTTTCTGATGATCTTTCTTACATGGTGGGCAGCTATCACTCATCCAGGCAGAGCTGGAATCCCAGTGGGAAGCCAAATGTGAACGGACGCTGGCCTCTGCCAAGGAGCAGCATGTTAGGCAGTACCAGGAAGTGTGTGAGCAGAGAGACTCCCTGCAGCAGCAGGTGTCCCAGCTGGAAGAGAAGGTAAAGGACTGTTCCTCGTTGCTGAAATATAATTCCAAATAATCGATGACTGTAACCAAGTCCTCTGCTCCCTGATTGTGGTTTGACTTTTAACCTCTTGGCTGTCTGAGGAATTTGACCTAGTCCACAAGGTGTTGTGTATATCTCTTACACTGGCTTTGTGGGCTAGTAAACTTGCTGTTGCAGCTTCTGAGTGAGCTAGAGCCAAAATGATATATAGGTTAAAGCAACAGCCATAATCTCTATACGGTTCTATCTCAGTGACTGTTTTTGAGCAGAAATAGTTTTGAGCTGGATGACATCGAACAGGGTTGTAAACTGATGGACTCTAGTCCTTGTCTTTCAGCTTGTAGCTCTGAAACAACTGAAAAAAGCAGAGGAACAAAAATTGTCCGAGCTTCAGCAACATCTGGAACAACTGGAACCTATCAAAGAGAAGGTAAGGAGGATAACATAGCAGCTGAATACAAACTGGAGTGCAGTAATGGTTAGCCTCAGGCCACCTATGTCCAGAACAACAAGAACATGAGTTCAGGAATGTGAAGGGAAGGAAGAATCATGTTGCTTTAGCAACTTCAGGCTCGGTGATGAGGCCTGGTCCTTGCCTTGCGTGTCAACTGACAATCTGTCCTTCACTTAAAAACATTAAAAAAAAAAAAAACAACAGCATTTCAAACTGAGTTCCACAAATAAGCACTACAATTGTTTTAACTTTTAGTTTTTCTTTGGCAGTATTCAGCCTTGCAGTCTGAAACAGTGATACTGAAGGCTCGCTATGAAGAATGTATCCAAAAGCTGGAAAAGAATCAGGACAGATCTTCACCTGTGAACTTCACAGAAGAAGTGAGCTTGAATAGCCAATGTTTCTCCTCACCATTTTCCTTTGGATTTATTTTCTCTATGAAAGCTCTATGGTTTTGGTAATAGGACCTGTTGAGGAGCAAAGGAAGCTTAGACTTAAAAGTTGAAAGCATAGCAGTGTTTCTGCCTTGGATTTGTACAGCCTGCCTCAGTTCTGGAGGAATGGGTTTGGTGTTTATAATAGTTCTGAATTAAAATGACATGATGTGTTCTACTTCGTTATCAGAATTCTTGATTTGAAAAGCAGTAAGTTCTTTGAGTCAGCATGTTTGTTTGGATTTATTGCTCCTTTGCACAGGGCAGTACTTTATCTTTTGTCCCGTGCTTCAGATGTTAATGAATTGTCTGCTTCCTGTCTTGCTCTTTTCCAGGTAAAGAAGATAATGAATGGGGTGTTTCAGTCTCTTCGGGGTGAATTTGAGCTGGAGGAGACATACAGTGGCAGGATGGTTCTAGGTGTTGTCATGAACACTATCAAGGTACAGTAGTAGAGATAGTAATAAACGCGAGAGATTAAGGCTTGTGCTGAAACAAAGTGTAGGGAGTATGGAATAACTGTGAAGCAGAAATGTACTGTGGGTAGCAAAGCAGCCTAATAGTGGGACAACATAAAGATCTGTGATGGTTTGTTTAGGATGTAACCTACATTCTCTCTATTTCTTAGACTGTGACACTGCAGCTACTCAGCAAGCAGCAGGAGAGACCAGAGCATGACAGTAAAAAGGAGGAAGACTGTGGAGTGGGGAGACCAGAGGGATTGCCTGGAGCAAAGACAGACCAGGAAGAGCTCATGCAGCACAGCCCTGCCCAGGGTGCTGTGTGCTCTGCTGATCCCAGCGAAGTGAGCACAGACTCCATGTTGTCTGGCCACAAAGGTGA
This sequence comes from Gallus gallus, assembly GCF_016699485.2. Classification (NCBI taxonomy): domain Eukaryota; kingdom Metazoa; phylum Chordata; class Aves; order Galliformes; family Phasianidae; genus Gallus; species Gallus gallus. Next base: position 2,199,374 of record NC_052548.1, read on the forward strand.
ATCTGCACCTCCTGCTGCCGAGGCCAGAATGCCTGAGGAGGAGCAGGCACCACAGAGCAGTGGAGTGCTGGAAGAGGAGGAGGTCCAGCAGGAATCTCTCTCTTCTGGAGCTGAGTGCTGCTTGAATGGTGATAAGGGGCCTGAGCTTGCAGAACAGGCCGTTACCAGGGTGGATGAGGATTTTGTTCTGACTGAGCAAAAGCAGGAGAGCAGCCCCATAAGGAAAACAGAGTCTGAACACAGTCCTTTCGGAGTGTCTTTGCAGGCAGAAGTTGCAGATCCTTCTTTTCTAGAAACCAAGCCAGAAGAAGTGGATGTGGCTGTGCTTGCAGACAAACCAGTGGCAGAGCAGGAGGCAGAGGAGCCTGTGGGAGGCTTGGAGCCTCCTCCCTTAAGTAGTGAGGGAGAAAACTGCACAGACCCATCAGATGGAGCTGGTTCTGACCAGGAGCCTGCTTCAGTATCCAACACAGAAGAGAAGAGCTCACCTACCACCAGAGAAGTCCCACAACAGCAGGAACTGGGCTCCAGCCCCAGCCAAAAAGGTTCCAGGTAAGATGTAAGTGCAGGGGTAATGGCAGTCCCATCTTCCTGCTGATGGGCTGGCACAGCAGCATGCACCAGTGGCTCGTACAGCTGTGCTATAGCACAGGACAACGTGTAGGGTTGAGGAGTCATCTGGTGCTGGTCTTGGATGTAGAGACAGCCTCTGGCAGAGTTCAGGTTGTCCAGGGCACACTGCTGGGAGGCAGTTGCTCAGATCTGGGTGGAGATGGTGGTGTTGGTGTCTGTTGTGAATGGTTCCCAGCTGAGCCTGGAGAGGAATGTGCAGTTCCTCTGGGATCTGTTTCTGGTGGCTGCCACGTCCCATCACTGAACTGTTCTGCACTGGTGAGTGCTCTGTGCCTTAAAACATGAAGCAGAGTTGGTCTGGGTGGTGAGACTTTGTTCTCATGCTTAATAAAGCACATAAAAGGAAACCAAGAGCCCATATTCTGCAAGTGAACTGCTTGTTCTTTATCTTCCAGCCTCTTTGAGGATGATGACTTCTTCAAAACAGCATCTCTTAAATCACCAAAGCCTCGAGTTCCCTCTGAAGAGGAGGATGAGGAGGAAGTGGTATGTGTTTCTTTCCACCCCCAATGAACTTACTCAGGTGTTAACCTGCAGTTTATCTGTGGGGGCTGACTGGTCCCTGCTGGCTGAGCTTGGAGCTTCCCCAGACATTCTCTGTATCAATTCAGCTTCTGGGTTTGTATCTCACTGCACTTGGAGGTGTTGCACAGGCTGAAATGGTGACGACAGACTCCTGCTTACATGGCATTAGGAAAAGGTCTGGGTTAAATGAAGGGGGCTTGCTTTCCTACTCCCTCCTATCTCTTCAGCTGTAAGCATCTCTCTTGGAAGATTAAGCCATCATATGATAAACGTAAAAACATCAATAATGATGCTGCTTGTTTATCATCTCCTGTAAGCTGATGGAGATTTCCGAGCCAGAGCTGTGTGGCAGTTACTGAATGCTGGGAAGCTGGTAAGGCTGACAGGTTTCTCTCTGCTTTCATTTCCAGAGCATGAAGGGTCGCCCCCCTCCAGCTCCACTCTTTGGTGACGATGATGATGATGATCTGGACTGGCTGGGATGAAGAACTGCCTGCTGAGCCTGTGAGCCCCCTCCTGTGGGCACGGCCACTCCCTGCGCACTTAGCACTTAATGAGCTGCATCTGTGGGACAGCTGTGAACAACCAAGGACTCCTCAGGCTCTTCTACTGCAGACTGACAGTGCCTGAGAGCAGAAGTCTCTCTTTGCACTCTTGGGCGCTCAGACCCATCGTTCTGACCTGGCAGACATGCACAGAGGTTGGGATGAGCTGAAGGAACCAACCGGTCTCACTGCATGTTCGTATTGCTGTCCTACTTCTGTTGACCCATTGATTGATTAATCTGAAACTTTATGCAAATTTGAACTACATAAAGTGCTTCAGAGGAACAAATCTGGCAGGACTCTGCAATAGGTAACTACTTTTATAGAAGTCAGGCTAAAAGGCTTTCCCCAGTGAAGATCTCTTGGAAATAATTCTGTCTGCTGCAGCCAGCCCAGCCTCTCTCCTGTGCCTTTTTCTCTGCTGCTGTGATGAACACAGTACGAGTTAATGGGGCGGTGGCTGGGTGTGCTGTGATACAGCCTCAGCTGAGCTCTGCTGGGAGCCAGGCTGTGTGGTTCAGCTGCTGTCTGAGTGGAGTGAGGGAGGAGGGCAATGAGGAGAGGCAGCTGTGCAGATTGGTTGGATTTCTCGTGGCACTTCTATTTCTCACTGCACTTAAAGCAAGTTAGAAGTAGGAACAATACATAGTGTCATTAAAAGAAGTAACACGCATATCCCTGTTCCATTAATAAGATGGAAGTTACTAAGGATAATTCCAACAGTTAGCTTCCACTGAATTGAGCCTGTGCCATCTTTTCTGGGGGGGAAAAAGAAGTGTCTGTGTGCAGCCATCTGTCAGCTCCCTGCCTGGCCAATGCTCTGTGTGGCAAAGGGCCAAACACAGCTGAGACTGTGAGGAGACCGAAGTCTGTGGTGCTGTCACAGGGTGAGTGTGGCTGGGGTTTCCTAACAGCTGCTCTGGAAATCAAAGAACTGAATAATATCTCAGTGCTGAAGGTTGATGGTGTGTGGAAACCCTGCCCTTGTGTGGGTCTGAGTGCACAAACACTGCTGTGGCTCCGGCCTCCCTCCTGCAGCAGTGCCCTGTGCGGGTTGCAACTAACACATTCCACTCCTTGTTTCCTGTTACAGGTAGCCTGAAGGACTTGCATTTCATTTCTTGATAAATAAAGTGCAATTAAACCTGTATTTTCTACTTGTGGTGGCTTTACTATAGTTCAATTGCGTGCACTTAAAAACTGAATAGAATGATGTAGCAATGCTTCTAGGAGGACATGATGGGCTGTGCCCGGGGGAAGGTGAGGATCCCCATCCTGTGCCACTGCTGGGCGTGGGAAGGCACCCCTTTGCTGCACAGCTCTCTCTGCCTCAGCTGCATGGAAAAATGACTGGAGACAGCTCTGGACCAATGTGCATTTTTAATATCTTTCCCAGCTGCCTTTCCCCAGATGCCCCATCCCTGTGCATACAGCCAGAGTGGGGGCCGTGGCTCTGCTCTGAGCAGCGCGAGGAGAAAGCACAGGAAGTTGTTTAACATTTCACCGACAGAAAAACAGCACAGCCCTTTCCCATCCCATCTCCCGTGGTCCTCACAGCCGCGTGGGATGGGTGATGCCCATCTCTGACCCCTGAAGTGCACGGAGGTACCGCAGATCGCTGTGGATCGCCCTCAGCACACTGCGGGTGAGCGCAGCCACGGCAGCTTCTGGATGCCATGTGTGGATGCAGCCCAAGGAATGTTCCAGGGCGCTGTGACTCCCACTGCTGGGATGGCTGGAGGCTCCGGGAAAGTCATAAACGCAGCGTGAGCACAGCCAGGTCCCAGGGGGTAAAGGAAAGCGCTGAAATCTGTTAATTTTTAGTAAGTCTGATGCCCTGGGGCCCACGTCGGTGCCGCGTGGCCACGGCTGAGTGCACTGCAGCTCCCACAGCGCGGGGCTGATCCGGTGGGAAGCGGAGCCCCCGTCCTCTCCCCACCTCACCAGGATCCGATGCGCGCGCTGAGGCTGAGCCCGAATTCCTGACCCCGCCGTGGGTCCGTGTTGGCTGCCTGGAGGCGAGACGGGCCCCAGCGGGGGACGGTGGGGGCCGCAGTGCTGGCCCTGAGCCCTCCGTCACTACTTGAGGAAGACGAGCAGGAAGAAGGTGGCGACGATGAGGATGAGGATGCCGGCGGCGAAGCCGAGGCGCAGGTTCTCCACGGAGGTGAGGGGCGGCTGTGAGTCCAGCAGCAGCCCCCGCCCCGGCAGCCCCAGCACGAAGGCTCCCGGTGCTTCGGGGCCGCGGCGGAGGCTGCAGGGGGCCACCATGCTGCTCACCGTAAAGACGGGAGCGTGGGCCGCGCACGCCACCTCCATGGCCACGGAGTGCCCCGAGGCCCAATGGGCACCGCTGCCTTCATTCTCTTCCTCCTCCTCCCCGGCTGTGAGCCGGGCGCGGTGCGGGGTCCCCGGGATTGCCGTCATCCCGCGGCCGCCCGGGGCCATCTCGGGCATCAGCGTCACCATCCTGCAGAAGGGGCAACTGATGAAAGCAACAGTGGCGGCGCGGCACACCAACTTGTGCAGGCAGTTCTGGCAGAGGGAGTGGCTGCAGGGCAGCCGTTGGGGCGCCCGGCCGCCCCTGACGCCCTGGTACGCCTCATAGCAGATCCCGCACTCCCCGCCGCTCTCCGGCCCCGCCGCCATGCCGCTGCAGGGCAGTGCCAGGCGCCGCGGGTGCTTTTGAAGGCCGGAGGCAGGTGGAGGCCGTGCCCTGGAAGGCGGAGGCTGAACTACAGCCCGGCCCCGGGATGCCCGGCAGCGCCGGTCCGGCCCCTCCTCCACTGCCCGGGGCTGCCGTGGCGCTTCGGGTGCCCCGACAGGAGGAGACAGAGCCAGCATTCCCACCAGTGGTGGGTAACGGATGGATGACCGACCCCAATGCGTGACCGCGTGATACGTTATCTGCTCACGGTCCATGAAACAAAACGCTTTTTTCCTTCTTTTCCTTTACAGACCCACAATATCCAACGTATTTCCTAAGCACGACGCGTCGCTCTCGTCGTTTAGCTGCACAGTGAGCTCACCGAGCCCCGCGTGCGCAGCCCGGAGGCCGTCAGTGCTCAGCATCGCATCACCCCCCCCCGGGGCGCGTCGCTCACAGCGCCAGGCGCTGCCACTGCGTCCCCCCGCGCGGCTGAGCGGGGCGGACCCCGCGGATGAGGGGCAGCCCGGCCCCGCCCGCTCCTCCTGGCACGGTGCGTTATGGGCAGGCGGCGGACCTTGCCCGAGGGCTCGTCACTCATTACCACCACCCTGGGAACACCGGAGTCAGCCGGCAGCCGCTGGCACCTCAGTGAGAGCAGCCGTGATGCGCTCCTCCCTGCGGGGCCCTGGCAACGCGAGAGCAGCGCTGCGAGCCGCCAGCCCCACTGCTGCCCCGCTGAGCCGCAGCCCAACCAGCCGGCACCGCTCCGATCCCCACCCCGCGAGATGCCGAGCAGCCGCACGCCCTGCCAGCTGAGGGGGACGCGAGGCTGAGCCCCTCTGCGCTGTGTCCTAAAGGCTCTGCAAGGGACGCGCCCGTTCCCCGCAGCCACAGCTCCATGCAAACGGAGGCGCAGCCTCGGGGCTGCCCCGGACACAGCGACTCATCAGGGCTCCCACACCGCCGCTCTTTCCTGGCAGCGCCCGGCCCCGTGCCAGCCCCGGCTCCAGGCTGCGGTGCCGCATGGATGCTCTGCCCGGGCACAGCAAACAGAACACGACGGCAGCAGAGGTCCCTGAGGTCTCCAACTGCCTGGAAGCCATCGGTGCTGCGTCCAAATCCCCAAATTCTTCCGTGCCTTTATCTGGGCCAGGAGGAGGTGCCACTGGGACAGCCAGGCACGGGGCAATAAAAAGGGATCGAACAACCAGCAGGAACCAGTTGTCTTTAATAGCTTCTCCTGGGGGAAAGGGCTGCAGCGGGACCAGACTTATCTCGGTGTTTTATACTTAAGGTCAAGAGACTAAAAGCCCCACTGGGATCGTTACTGATTAATGACAGTGGGGAACAACCCCGATGCCAACACACGTGCACGAGGCAGAGCTGGCGTTCTGCGGCAGGAACGCTTCCCCCACACAGCACGGCTCAATGAGGAACGCCCTCTGGCCAGAGCTGCCCCTCGAGCACCGGTTCTGAGGCTGCTGCAGATGCTGCTCTTCAATGGCAGTGAGAATGAGGGACGGGGAGCACCTCACTCTGCCCTGCCTCCTTCTGCAGCCCCCCGGCCACGCTGCCACTGATTACAGGAGCAGAAGCCCTGTGCTTACGGCATCAACACATGAGCAAGGCACTCTCAGCCTCCCAGAGCGTAACAAGTCCCCGGCCAAGTCCTCCTGGTGGAGAATTCACCAGAGCAGAAGGGCAGTGCCGTGGCCACAACAGAGCAGCCGCAGGGTCCCAGTGGCTTCAGAAGCAATGGCACTAACTGCATCCCTGCTGAGCAACAGGCAATTCCGATGGCAAATATACAGCCAGAGAAGAGCGAGCACCATTATACCCGGTGCCATCACCCAGTGCTCTCAGGCTGGGCAAACAGGCTGGATGGTGGATGCAGATGAAGAAAGCACCCAAGGCAAAGGCTGGACAGCCACCGGGAAGGTGGAGGGCTGCTGAGAGCCCTGAGTGCAGCCAGCAGCCAGCCAGGGCTGCATGCAGGGAGAGGGCAGCGCTGGTCATGCTGTGCGAGTGTATTTAATACTGACAGAAGAGCCTTGCCCTGGGACGGAGTGATGAGGGTGGTGCTGGGCAGCCATGCCTTCCTCCAGCCCGCCTAGCTGCTGTAGAAGATGCGGACGTGCTGTGTGATGTCCCTGCGGCACAGGGGACAGGTCTGTAGCCGCTTGCAGCAGGTCTGGCAGCAGCACACATGGCCACAAGGCAGGAAAATCATCTGGGCCTGTGGAAAGAGAGAGCAGAAGACCTGAACAGTACTGTTGTGCCATAATCTCAGCACCACCACACTTAGGCAAAGTACAGGAGGAAGCTGGAGATGATGGGCAACACCTACAGCTGTCAGAGTGGTAGACAGTGCCAGCAGCCTGAGCCCCTGCACTGTGCAAAGAATGCACAGTGAAACCAGGCCTCAGGAAGAGCACTGCCCAGTGCCACGTCCCGGCTGGCCCTCACTCACCCCTGCTCTGGCAGCACACATGCTGGGTTCTCACCTCCTGCTCCATGCAGACAACGCACTCTGACTTCTTCTCATCCCACTGCAGCAGGGGAGCGGTGGGGACCACAGAACTCGGGGCCTCCTCCTCAGGGGCACTGGGTTGTGCAGCTGCAGGGATCTCAGCGTCCTCCGTCCTCAGCAGCTCTACAAACACAAGCAGAGGTCTGAGCTCGAGGAGAGCTTCCATTTCCCACCCACTCAGGAGCAGCTGCGTGCCCATGGGAGCTCAGTGCTCTGAGAGTCAACAGTGACACAGTGCAGCACTCCTTGCCTCTCCCACAGGCACACAAACCTCAAACAGCTCTACTCCCCATAGGCAGGCATCTGGCCCTGCAGATCTCCCCATTCAAGGCTCAGATGCCTGCTGCTGCCACACCACATGTCAAGGAGCAGGCAGAAAAGAACTGCTGGTACCTGGGATCATCTTCGCCACAGCCAGGATCTCCTGTGCCCGTCTGAGGATGGCATGCTGCAGGCCAGTCTCTGCAATGCCCATCTGCAGTGCAAAAGGAGGGCTGTCAGCACCCAGATGAGAAAGTAAAGAGGGGGCTGAGAAAGAAGACATCTCCAAGAGAAGAAAGCAAACTCTTTGGCCATGCTGGCAAGACCTGTTCATGTCAAGGGAAGAATCTCCATCAGGCATCAAAGCTGGAATGGAGGAATTCCCCATGTGCCCTCTGTTGAGCTACAAAGCGCATCTGAGGGACACTGAAAGGCAGAGCTAAGTTACAGCTCACCCTGCATGTGCTCTGGCAAAGCTGTCAACTGCTTGGACAGGGCACAGAGTAGCATCAGCACCTCCCCCTGCACAGATGTGGCACACCAGGAGCACCAACACTCCGTCCTGCAAGATCTGCTGTGGGCACAACCACGAGCACAGCTTAGCAGGCACAACCACGAGCTCAGACACAGTGCAGCATTGCCCTGTACTGCTTATCTGCTGCCTCATACCTTTTCCAGGTCACTGGCAGTCATGGTGCTGAGCATTTCCAAGGAAATTCGATGGTGTGCAAAGACAGGCACATACTGTTCAGCTGACAGCTCGATTAAAAGGTTCACCAGCTGCTTCTCCAAGCCCTCCTCCTGCAAAACACAAGGCGAGCTCTCAGACTTCGCTCTGGAGAAAAGGTGTGGGGCACACTGCTGCCTGACACCACGCACGGCTGGCAGAAGGACAGTCAATGCACATAGTCCTGCTCTCAGAAACAAGGCCATTCTAGAAGCATTTTGCTTCCATAAAGACACTAAAACTCAAAAGCCCAACAGCCAGAGGAGCTCCGGCCCCAAATGCTTTACGAGCGAAATTCACCACATCTCGGTTTTGAAAGAATGAAACAGCAATTTTGGCAGCTGATGTCTGCAGCAGCACCTGCACTGCCAACCTGAGCTGACACACAGCATGGCCGGAGCTCAGAGCAATCTCTCTGGGGCCGCCCCACAGCTGTTTTCATAGCACAAAGTCCCTGGCTCAGCACTGTAAAGCACAAGGCAGCCAAGTGGAGCTGTTCACAGGTTTGGCTGAAACAAAATTTTACTTCCTCTGCAAGCAGAGCAATTTGTTTGTGTGCACACTACAGGGGAAGCATTAAACGCAGCAGCAACCTGGAGTTTCAGGGAGAGTGGCTTCTGGTTCAGCAGGCGCTGGTACTGGATCAGCCAGTAGTTCTCCTGTTTGGTTTCACTCTTTGCTTCCATTTCCAACTGAAAAACAAACTCATTCACTCAACAGCCTGAGATAACGTAGTTAGTGCTATTTAGAGCAGCCTGAATTGTATGTGTGAGGGGAAACCAGCAGCCTGGCTGTGTAGGGCTGGCTCAGAGGACTGCCAGGCTGGTCCCGCTTTGACCCCCACATCCCACATCCTAAAACTCTGCGTCCCTCTGCTCACTTTGCCCCGCGTACTGAAGCCCAGCCTTCTGAAGTTCAGGAGAGTCTAGAGGTCTTCAGAATTACAAGGCCACTTGCACACACCCAGTAGGATCGTGCTCATTCTTTCCTTTCACGAGGGGGAAGCAGGCATTTCAGATGACAGTGCCTCACACTGCACCAGGGACCAGAGGTAACCATGCCCCGAGAGCTTACATCAGCACTTTCTGAAGTTTGAGTCTGGACACAACCACTCAGAGCCCCTCCCTGCTCTTCTTCATCCCTACGGATTCTCTCCCTGCAGACTGCCTTTGTGCTTCCTCCTCTACAGCCCAGAATTAGGGGCCTTCGTTACCAGTATTTGTTGCAATTCTTCTTCCCTTTGCTTCTTTTCTTTGAGCAGCTGCTGCAGCAGGTAACCAAGTGCTTGGCGTTGCTCCATGATCATCCCCTGCAACAGAAGGACTCTGGCATCCACTTTTCCAGACCACAAGTCTGCAGGAAACCCATGCCCTGATTTCCAGCAAAGCACTTACCATATACCCAGAACAGTCACAGCAAATGTTAAAGTCCTGTGCTGCATGGGCCCCACAGCACAGCTGAGATGGCCTCAATCCTCTCTTTGGCATGGCAAGCCTATTTCTTTTGGTCCTGCACTGACCATTCATCAGTGGTGCCAATCCTCAGCACATTCCAGGCTGTGCTGGCCTGCAGCAGCTCTTCATCACTGCACTGAAAGTTCATTCAGTGGCATCAGAAGCATTTGTGGTTCTCCTCCTTAACGAAGAACCACCTGAAACTGCATCTAGGAGCCTGCAGACATGCAAAGGAGCAACCAGCAGCAGCTGTGGACACCCTGTCAGCACTGGTCTCTTCCAAACCAACCTTGCAAAAAATAACTGGTGCAAACACCTCCCTTTCTCAGGCTTTTGTTGTTGTTGTTGTTCTTCCTGCTTTCCTGTGATTCACCAAGCTCAGTACTAAAGCACCTGTATCCCACAGGAGGAGCAACAATCTGCTGCACAGTGGGTATCAAACACGACTGCAGCAACACTTCTGCCAATGCACTTTGTGGACACTGCCTGAGCAATAAGGGCTTAATGGCAGCAGGAATGTTTGGGCTGCAGACCGCCAAACAGCAGAGGGGATGCAGACAGATGAAGCTGTCTCAAGTCTGCCCTCCTGGTGTGCAGCGGTGTAGCTGCAAACATACTGTGCCCCAACAGACACACAGATGGGGACTGGAATACATCCTCATTTTCTTGGGCTGACTAAAGAGGTGACCTAAACTGGGAAACAGTGCACACAAGGCAAAACCTGATGCAAAGGTGTATCAACAAAATTTAAAGCCAAGCTGCTTAAGCCAAACGTGAGATTTCTCAATGTGCGACTGGTGATGAAGTCAACCCATTGAATGGTGGGATGGTGGGGTGGAAGAGCCTGGGAGTCATGGCCTAGAAATGAAGGAGAAGAGCTGGCAGCCACTGTTGTTGGGTATTTAAAACCAAACACAACACAACTATGTGAGAAGACGTGGGATGCTCAGCAGGGGATTTCTGGGACAGCCAACAACTGGACCACAAAATCCTTCCCCGCCCAGCAAGCCTACAACTGCCCACTTCTATGGATGCCAGGTTACTTGTCTCTTTCCTGCAATTCATCAAGAAGTTTAAGAGTAGCAGCAGTGTTTCCATATTACCATGACAAAGAGGTATTTTTGGTGTCCTGGGGTTAAGTACCCTCTGACTAAGCACAAAACCACCTGGAAATTGCAAGAAGCCAGAGAAGCAAGTGAAGCTTTTGCATCCCAGAGCAGAGAGAGGGTAGTGGGGCAGTCCCAGAGCCCTACATACCTGCAGCGTCTCTGTGTCCAGTTCTTGCCTCTTTAACTCCAGCTGTGTCAGCTGCAATAACTCTGTTTCTATTAATTTAATCTAAACAGAAGATGAAACATTTTTTTACTGACATTTGAAATGATTTTGATTTACACTGTTTCAAAATGAGGTCTAACTACTGGCCTTGGAGGGACAACACTGCAGAGCTGCCCATAAGTTTGGGAACGTGTTAGGGCCCTACCATGACACATGCTCTAGGGCTCCTCTTTGTCTCATGCCTGAAGAACTGCCTCCCACTCTCGGCTCTAAACACCTTCTGTTCAAGTCTAGAAGCACAGTGCAACCACTTTGTTCAGCCAAACCCTGAAGCCACTCTGGAAAGTGTTATCAAAACCCTCTTAGCACCAGCATTCAAACTGCAGATGGACTAGGAGCTCGGTCATGGATCCCAGATGCTTCAGCAATTCCCATCATGATACATGCTCTTTCAGTCAGGGTAACTGAGACACAGAGAGGTGAAGTGAGCTGCCCAAGATCCCACTGCAAAGCCAAGAAGAGAGCCCAGCTCCCCTACCAGCCTGGCTATCTATCTGTTCACCCCAGGCCACGCTGCTTACTGTGTGCCACCTACCATCAAATTCCTGCTGACACTGAAGCTTTGTGCAGGCAGTACCTACAGCCCCTGCCCTGCAGGATGCTGGTGGAATGGTTTTCAGTAGCAAAAGGCCCAGCCTATGGTACCAAGAAACAAACTCCCTTTGTTTACAAAGCAAGAGCAAGCAAACTGCTGGGCTCTTACTGATCTCAGGCAGTGGAAGGCTGTTGGATTCATCTCCTGGATTGACTGTGCAAAATGCATAGGCTTTAAGCACAGTGTGAAGATTGGTCATGAAGTGACTGAATATATCAAAGCTCTTGAGCTTATCTACCAACTCCAGACCTGAGACTTTCCTCCTAGTGTCAAATCAAGAGAGGGAAGCAACTGGAAGACTGTGTCAGAAACCAGCTACCCACCTCCACACATCAATCACTGCTACCTCCCTGGCAGCTCTTGCTCTTCCCCTGACTATTTTGTTTCACCTTTTGCAGAACGTTGCTCAGAAAGACAGGCTGAGAATGGGAAAGAAAAGGTGAACTCATGGCTCAAGGTGAGTTACAGTGTGCTAGATGGAAATGCAGTGGACTCATGTGGAGACAACAGCCCTACCGAGGAAACCTGAAGGAAATTGTAATTGCAATTGCAGACCACTCCTACAGAGCCAATGCAGGTCTGTCCTCTACTGACCTCTCTCCAGCGTTTCATCCACAGCAGTTTTCAGATGACGAAAGAAATGGCAATCCTACTACCTCCACAAATGTAAAATCTGCCTTTATACTCTCTCCTATGGTATTGGGAAACTGTATTTTATCTCACACTACACAGTGCTTTGTTACAGAGCTCTCAGCAATACAAGAGCTCTCCGTTTCCTTCCTGCTCTGTGCTCACAGCACTTTGATCTTCCTCAGAAGGGTCTCAGCAAATGATGAGGAGCTGGCTGCTCTTTCCCCTACTGCCGACTCACCTGGTTCCTGATCTGTCTGTGCATAAGATCCTTCTTCACTTGGAGAGCTTCAAAGGCAGCTTTCTGCATCTCACTCTAAGGGACAGACAACATCCTGCTTAGCACAGATTGTTCATGCAGATGTGAATGGCCTAAAGAAACCCTGCTGCCTTGCAGTGGCTCAAGTACAAATGAACAATGCTAACTCTGCACGAACAGCGTCCACATTACAACATGACTTAGATCTTGCCAAAAGGTAAAGATCTCTGACCAGAAGGTAAAACCCTCCTCACAGAATGACAGAAGTTACAGTCATGTTCTTCAAACACAAATGTTGAGTGCTGTATATGAACCCCAGCTCCCATTTTCAGCAGCACTGAGTACCCAGGCTGTGCAACGAGGCATGACTTCCCAGCACTTCTGAAAAATGAGCTGAAGAGGTCTTGGGTTCAAAATGAGGTATTCAAAAGCAGAAGATGTTTAGAAAATGCTTCCCAAAGGCATCCAGGCAGCTTGTCCAAAGTCACCCAAGAAATGTGCCAAAAGGACAGGACTTCTCAAAACCCTCTCAAATCTTAAAATCCTCTGTATTAATCATCACACCATTTTTGCTTCCCATGGTCTGTGCTGCTGTCCTTTATGAGAAGCTGCTGTCTAGTTAAAGTATAAACACATTTTTCTCTCAGATACCAAAGCCAGTTTATTAGAACACTTGTCCCCAAGTTAAACCAACAGTGTTCTATAAAACAATTCTTGCAAACAGCCCAGCCCTGCAACCATTGCTCCCATCCCTGTCACTCCCAACTCTGCTTTTGAATCCTTCTGCGTTTCTTCAGTCTCTCCCTGCATGCAATCTGCTCTCTTGCCTACCTGCTGCAAGATCTGACTAACAGCTTTGTTCTGATCCATCTGTTGCCAAGCCAGGATTTGCTGGAACTTCTGATCCATCTCAGCCAGGCTGCAAGAAAATATATTTGTCAAGGAGTTACTGCAAATCCAAACAGGGGCTGTGGCTGCCCCAGCAAGCTGCTCAGGTGATGAATTTGCACATCTGCACTGGAAAAGCTGTGCTGATGAAGGTCCAGACAGCGGGGTCATGTATTCCCTGCACTTGCAGGCAGGACTGTGTCTACCCACTGCCCTCTGTTGGGCAGAGCACGGGTGCACAATGTTAATTCTGTCTGTCTGTCAGACACCTCCAGATTAAATTTCTCGTATTCTTGTAAATAAAAAGAGCTAGAATTTTCTTCATTTATAGCAGTGCCCTACACATACACAAACTGTGCCCACATAATCCTTAAAGTCCAGAGTGTTTTTAATATTCTGTGCCTCCTTCACATATCACAGAATGTGAAATTTTCAACTGTTCTGTTGTAACTCTGCTCAATTCCACCTGGCTCATTTTCACTGCTCAATTTCACTGCTCACGGAGATGGAAATTTTCACACTGGTTCCTGGAGTGACACATCCCAGCCTGCATGTCACAAGCTCTCATAGCTCTGTGGGCAATAAAGTCCAAAAGTTCCATTTTTTTCCCCTTAATTTCTCAGTTTGCTTCACTTCTCCAAAGACTCTGCAAGGAGGACCACATCTGAGAACAGAGCCTTGTTTTTAAGAAACAGAATGTGACTTTGTATCACCAACCATGAAGAACCTCAGCCTGCTCTGTAATCTGTCCAGCAGAGCTACCAAAATTCCACAAGAGTGAAACAAATGAAAGGCTCTGGCTTCCACTAGGAGAAGTTCTGCACCATAATTATTATCTTCTCCATTAGAATTTTTTTTAATATGATGGAAAAAGAAACGTAATCCTCTAGAAGACAGTCCTAAGAGGCTCTGTGCTACAGTTTGACACTGAGTAACCAAATAACAAAAAGATCAGTCTGATTTCATCCTCCATACCTTGCAGGATGTGTAAGGTAAACAGTATAAAAATGTGACAATGTAATTCAAAGTATGATCAACATTTCATACTCTTGTGGTTAGAAGGTGATTCATTTAACCATGATTCTTCAATTTGCACTGTCACCTGGCTCACACAGAGCTGTCCTGCTGCATTCCAGCAGCTGCAGAAATTCCTGGTTGTTTACATGGGAATTACACCAGAGACTGCTGGCAAGAAAGGATCTTACAACAACAGCATCTCCAGCCCCAGAAATCTCCCAGCATACCTGGAGCAGGCCTGGCTGACAAGGTCTTGCCGACGAGATTCATAGGTCATTTGGATGAGCTTGTTCTTGTAGCTCTCAGCCAGCATTTGTTGCATGGCAGCTAGGAGACAGAAGTGCTGTCAGTCTGTATCAGAAGCTTGTCTCTGGAACAGATACTAATCTGCCATTGCTGCTACAGTAACTTGCAATTAATAGTGCCTTTTCTCTCATTTCAGCCTGTTCCCATTTTTCCCATTTCATTCATTCACGAGGAGATTCATTCAGCTACAAGAATTGTGGCTATTTATTGGAAAATCACATAAATAAATCCTGCTCTGCTTGCATCTCTTCAGTATTTGGAGAAGCAAAATCAGTGCCTTAGACAGGCTACAGCCCTGTCTGTACTGCTGTGAACCATCCACCCCTGGGGTGATAACACACACATCATTTCCATCGTAAACCCAGCAGATCCATTCATGTTCACAATGAGCAGAAATGGTTCCCTTGTGGCATTGTTGGTTACCTCCTAATATGCTTCCTGCCTCATGAATCCGATCAGTTAACATCTGCTTGGTACCTCTAAAATAGAAAGTGCTCTGTGTGCACACAGGATGCCTTACATTCAGTCTCAGACTGCTTGTGCAAAACACTCTAGCTACATCAGGGGCACAGCTCACACCTGAGAATCAGCAGTGAGTTGCAGGTGGGAGCACTGATCAGCTATGGTATGTGTACAATGCTATCCCCTTCCAGTCTGCCTTACTTCATGAAGCAACAAACAGCAAGAACATGTCTGTAGCAGAGCATCTCCCACACAGTAATCATCTTTCAGGGCACCTCTAAATGCCCTAACCTACCATCCCAAACAGTTATTTGGACTTACAGGCCACTTCCCTTCTGCGTAGATGCTCTGTCTCCTCCTGTGTGATTGCCATCAGCTGTTCCATCCTTAGTCTAGCAAGCAAACAAGAATAACTCAGCCACTCCTTCAAAGAAGCACTATCTCACTCCTCTCCTGCTCACACAGCTCAGAACCCAAGGCTGGGCTGATTCATCAAGCAACCTGTGCAGGAAAGCCATGTGCTCATCAGAGACTCAAAAGTCGCAGCAATTTCTTGGAAGTCTATCAAAAAGTAAATTTTTCCTCAAAACCATGGGAACAATTACTTCTTACAATGGAAAATCCATCCCAGAAGACCTAACAAGGGTCTGGGAAGCCAGCTTCCTTCTCTTGAGGCTTGAGGAGCACTTTAAAGCTGACTGCACTAAAAGCTGACTGCACTAAAAGCAGGAGCCTGGTCTCCTCTCCCACCTCCCACCTGTCCTTGTCACAGCACAATTACACACACCACCACTTAACCTTCCAGGAATTGGTTTGACATAAAAACTATCTGCCATACAAAGAGAATATTTTTCAGCCAGGTCAGTTTACTCTGTCACAGTACAAACACTTGATGGAAGCAGGGAGCAACATAAAAGTAGAGGAGAGTTGCAGAAAACCAGTTTTAGGGGCAAAGCCAGCTCAAAGTGTTGACTGAATGTCAGCATTGGGTTTGGTGTATTCCTCCCATACATATTAACGCACCACTTTTATAAGTACTTTGCTTTCCAACAGATTTCTCTTGGTCCTTGATAGTAGAATACAGGGTTTCGTTCCCAATCTCCTTAGCTAGGACCATTCTGAGATGAAAAGGAGGTGCAATCACTAGCCCACAGGGACTGCCAGACTGGGTAAAACCAAGCACATCTATCTTGCTTCCAAGTGACCAGCTGCTGCAGTCAAAGCAGCAGGAAACCTTTCAGTCAGCAAATAAGAGAATGACCCCTCTGACTTAACATGGATTCAAACTGGGGGCTCAGAATTGAGGCTCTTCCTCAAAGCTCTTCCTTGAGCATTTTCTTGAAAAATTCATTTCAAGGTTACTCACCTCTCATTCTCCAAGGATTTCAGAATGTCTGAACTTTGCTTTTGCCTAAATAAAGATAAAACAAAAGGTTTTCATAAGGCTAAGCAGCACATCTTACTCCCCCAGTAAGCAGAAAACAACTTCGCTTCTCACACACAGAAGACCAGACTTTAGCAGGTGTGTAACCTGGCATCAGCACCAGCACTACAGAAGATCCAGCAGACCCAGGTCAGTGCTCAAATATGTACCTTCCAAGAGGGGCACTAAGGAGGAACACCAAGAACTGCTGTTCAAATATATAACTTCCATGTGGAATTCAAATTTTTCCACAGCACCGCAAAACTTAAAAAGCACAGATGTGTGAAATACTCTTCTGAGGTGCCAAATTCCACTTCATTTAAGTGGGATTTTGGCACTTCAGCAACTAACACTCCATCCACAGACGCTGGTCCTGTTCTGCTAGAAGTGGCAGCTGGGAAAATGGTATTTTTATTTGCAAATCTATGAGCACATACTTGAGTGCAGACAAACTCAGTGTAGCTAATACACATGAGAAGGGAAGAAACAACCATGTCCACAGCAAGGACAGCAGAGGAGTCTGTACAACTTCACTGGCTTTGTCTGTCCAGCACAGGCTTGCAGGGACAGTCTAGCTCTGTCCAAAGGCTGCAGACTGGATAGGGACCACAGAAGCAGCATGCACTCCACGTAAGGGATATACTGCTTCACTTAAGAATCCCAACTGACCAGTTGTGTTAAAACCCAGAGAGGCCAAAATGAACAATTCAGAGCATGATACGAGCCCCCAGTGGACAGAGCTCACTGCAGGATGCCCTGTGACTGCCTCACCTCTGATTGTCCTCTATCAGCTTCTGGATACGGCTGGCAATGCCTTGCTCTGCTTGCTTCAGCTGCTGCAACAGTTTCAGGCGCTCCTCCTCCAAATGGCGCTGGTGCTTTGTCAGGCCCTCCTCCAGTCTCATCTGATCCTAGGCCAAGGTAAAAGAACCAAAGGAGAAAATGGTCACCTTAGGAAAGGTAGTGTCTCGTACAGGGCCAGATCATGGAGGGTTTGGTTGCAATGACCCAGGCAGCTCCTGGGAGATGTTATTCTCATCAGATGGAGCAGCCTAAACACAAAGGAAAAGGGGATTCACTCCGAGGTGCTTCCAAGGAGATGTAGAGAATCTGTGAAGTCAAGCCATTATGGATGGGAAAGATGAAAAAAAAAAAAGTGCTCCAATCTGTACAATCAAAACAGCACTTCTCCCACCTGTCAGATGACTGTTACAGTATTCCTAATGAACCCAAGAGAGAAAGCAGAAGCAAAACACTGAGTGTAGTGAATGAGCTGCTGCCTCTAGAAGGAAAGTTTCTGCACACATGGACACGTGAAACACCACTCTGAGTCTGTCCATGGCAGCAGGCACAGCCCTAGCTCAGCGAGTACGGATTAGAGCTCCTGCCCAGAAGAGACCTACCTCTCTTACTGTCTGCAGTATCTCACCCTTCTGATTGTTGATCTGCTGAACAAGCAGTGCGTGTTCTCTTTGCCCCATGTTCAAGCGCCGCTCAAATTCAAGCTTCTCCTGCATTTTTTTTTCCTGAGAAGAAAGATGGATGCCAGGAATCAGCAGTGTTGGCTCTGCTCCCTCTCAAGTAAGAACAAATTTTGGCAATGCAAAACAAGGCACATTAATCCCCACAACTACAAGAGAGAAAGCCAAAAGGCTTTGACTAGCCAGGAGGCTTTACTAGGGGATGGAAATGTTCTGTCCTTAGGAAACCAAAAATTGTGAGGCAGAAGTTGCTGTTCTCTTTATGACAGCCTCCCAACTCCTTGCAATTCCCTTCATAGTCACAAAGCCAACACCTCAAGGCATCAACTCATATAGCAGAAACAGAAGGAACTTCTGCTTCAAGCCAATACAAACACTCAACCCTAGGAGGGAAGTCCAAAATTAAGGTTGTGTTCGGCTCCAGATGGCAAGGGGACTCCTGTCTGAAGACAACTGAGTGAAGGGAAGCAGCCAGCTAAGAGCAGGTCTAGCCAAAGGGACAGGCTGAGCCACATGACAGGAGCTTATGTGAGAAAAACTGATTTCATGTGTGTGTGTTGCCTCTACACAGAGCTCAGTATGGCTGTGCCCTGCGTCTGCCCACCTCATGTGAAAAGTAAACAGAGCTTTCAGCACAGAGAGGCAAGCAAAAAGCTTTCTGGTGTAAAAGCTTCCGGATCCAACTCTGTAGACAAGGACTGACTTAAACTGGAACTGATCACTCGTGAGAGAGTCTGCAGCTCACCAGCTGTATGTGGCAGACAATACAGTCTGCAATTTCCCCACGCTCCCACTTGTGCTCTGCAGTGAGGACTGAGTGGGTTTAGAGGATGTTCTGCGAGGTCACCATTCTCAAAACATTCAGTTTTGGCTGAGAAGAATGGAAAACAAGAAATAGAGGTGGTCCTACTTTCCAGACAAAGCATTTGCAGGGGTTCATCCTTACCTTCCTCTTCTCATAGTCCGAGAATTTGTTCTGAAAAATAAAAGTATCAGGAGATATTTACTTCTAGGAGCAATTTTTTGTAGATATCGTTAGCCCACATTATACCTTCCCTTAATTGGGTAAACATGTCAACCAAAGGCACATTAAGGTTAACATATCCCCAAAGTCCAGTCATTCATGTTTATCCAAGGCCAGAGAAACGTACTCTGTAGCTGCCAAACAGCACAAGAATTAACATAACTTGTCATAATTACAGGCCTAGCCTCACCTTTCCCAGGTAGGGCTGGAAATATCCAGCACCTGGCTGTGAATCACTGGGTGTTTTCTGCACTGTTCTTTTCAAGATAATGATTAATATATCTCAGAAAATATGCACAATCATGGAAAAACTGAAATCAGAAGAGATCTCTGCAGGTCTGTACTCCAATGTCCTGCTCACAACAGCGCTAATGTCAAAGTCAGATCAGATTGCTCCTTGTCCTGCCAAGTTATGAAAATCTCCAAGGATGGAGACAGTTGTCTGCAACATATTTTCTAGGAGTCAGACATGATAACATTATTCCCAGCTGCCCAGGGAGGAGATGAACCACAAACACCCATGATGCCATGCCTGGCTCTGGTACTGACGCTCCCTTGTTCCAAAATGACAGGTTTCACAGGGTAGGCAGTGATGAGGAATGATGTGCTAAGTGCTGTGAGATCTGCTGGATCAGCTGCAAGACAAATCCAAAACTCACACACGACTTTACATGCAGTGGAGCCTCACCTGCCACTTGCTCTCCTCCTCCAAGTATTTGTGCACTGTCCTGTCCACCCCATCCACTGATGTTTCTCCTCCATCACTCTCCAGTGCAGGGAGCACGTACTCTGAGGGAGGGTAGTATGCAATTCCACACTCTGGAAGAGATCAGATGCAAAGCAAGACATTTGGTGCCTAAAGACCTCCTGGCAGCATGGCTGAAGGCTGGCCTATGTGTGAGACAGCTTCCAACTGTGCTCTCTCTCTCCAAGCATATATGGTATAAGAACTAATGCAGGTCTTGCAACAAGAAGCTGTGAGAAGAGATAGTGCTATCTCATTCCCACCAGGCAGATGATTAAAACACAGCACGGAGGGAGGAAGCAGAGAAGCTGAGAGTGCTGCTCCCATTTCTAAAATCATTGGAGAGGATACCCTCCAAAAACAGACTGAGCACTTGGAGCTGTGCTGATGCTCTGCTGACCTACTCAGAGGGAAAAGCTTCCTGTACATGGATACTGACATATTCATTTCTGTGGGGCTGCAAAAGATAATTTGCTCACATTCAAATAACTTCTGACAGTCCTTTTCTTTCAAACATTAGCACAATGCACTTCACCTGCATAAAATCTCTGCCAGGACTTCCTGTTTGTATTAAATATAGTGTTTATAAACTCACAGTCTGGTAATTTTTCCCTCTGAGATTTCAATCTGTTTTCATATTTCTTTAAGGAAAATATTAGCCCACTGACCCTTCCCTATAGAAAATGAGGGTAGAAGGGACCTACTAAGTCTATCTCCTTATCCCATAGCAGCATCAGCTGTATCTGGATGGATCCAAAACCTCCCATTGGAGAAAATACAAATGGAAAAGACAAAAGCACAGAGAGATGCAGGGACTTCACTCAGGAAGTCTCTGATC
This sequence comes from Gallus gallus, assembly GCF_016699485.2. Taxonomy (NCBI): domain Eukaryota; kingdom Metazoa; phylum Chordata; class Aves; order Galliformes; family Phasianidae; genus Gallus; species Gallus gallus. The sequence continues at coordinate 2,219,702 of NC_052548.1, forward strand.
CAGCTGTCCAGATGTTTCAACAAAAACTTTCTGAATTTCAGTTTGATAGTGAGAAGCAAACTTCAAGGAAGGACTCCTATGTTGCTGTCTGACAGCAAAGACTTACTGACACATAACTTCTTGACCTGCCTGCCCTGTGTGCAGAGCATCAGAAACCACCTGAAGCAGAACCACCCTCATGTTTGTCCTTTGTAAATACAGTCTTTGAACAAGCTGTAGCACTTAGAGCACAATACAGCCCTGCAAGTTCTCACCAGCATCCACAGACTCTTCTCACTTACCTTTGCAGAGGAACTGCTGAATGGACTCTGTACCTGCACTGCAAATATCAGGTGATGGGTAGGTCATGGAAGAAGCATCCAGGGTCAGTGTCTCCAAAACAGAACACACAGAGCTCCAAGTTATTGTCACAGCTCAGCCAGAGTCCAACTGTTTCAAGCCTGGGACCCAGGAAAATAAACTGCAAGATTTAATTTGTACCCCATAATAACCAAACCACAGAATCCTGTCTCTTAACATGTTAATAGTGCTGGTGTTCTTTAGGACTTCATAAAGAAGGTGGAGTGGTGGATGGAAAATTTATGTCACCCATATCTAGTTGAATTCTTGGATTTATTAAGGAAAAAAATATTAAGAGGGAAATACATTAAAGGTAGATCACTTTTGCTGGTAATAGAACCAGTTAGCCTTGCAGATTCCCAAAATTTCACTTACAATGTGATAATTTCACATTACTCTGAAGTCTGCCATAAACACAAGGCTGTATTGTTCTTCTGCTGGATGTCTGACAACTTTCAGAGGTGTGGTGACTCAGCTGTACCTTATTTAGGAACTTCTGAGCTGGTCCCTCAGTAGAATATCCCCCTCATGTAGACACGTGTATTTTGTCTTTAAGTACAAAGCACTTCTCAATTACAGACACTGCTGTGTGTTGGAGCCCTTAAACATGATGCATGGAAGGAATGGCAGTACAAAGGGCACACTGCCTCCCGCTGAGAAGGATTTAGCAGGAAGGCCCAGAAAGGAACCAGTTCACCAAACACAAGGGAGCAAGCTGCACAGGTCCCTACTCTCAGAGACTGCCTACAACAGAAAAGAAGCCTAATGTTGAGTCCTCAGGACAGGACAGCATTTATTCCTGTCCTCAGTGCTGGTGTCTGGGTCAGCTCTGTTGCCTGACACTTGCACAATTTAGTACTGACAAATTTTGGCAGCCAGAAAGTAACATCCTCATAAAAATGCTGGTGCTTGTATCATTTTGAATGTGCTCTCCAGGGAGCCAGAAACCTACGGAGGCTGACAATGAGTCAGAGATCTATTAAGGCAACAGAGGCAAAAACCTCATCAGAAACATTCAATCTGCTCAGTTAGAACCAGCCTGAGTGGAAACTATCTGAGTTAAATTGAGCCCATAGGCTCAGTTTGGACCCTCAGAAGCAGCCACAGCTGAAAATACCTCGAGGCTTATTCCCTGCAGATCACTTTTGCCATGATTAAGCCTTGACAAAAAGTGATCAGAAAAGATCAAAGCAGGTGAGTATGCAAAACTCATTTTGGATGCTGTGAACCACATATACCCTACCTACAGTTTCCTACAGTGAGTGCCATCCAAGCCCTAGACATTCACTTTTTAAGCTGAACTTATTATCACTGAGCAAGCAGGAAGGACAGCAGCCTGCAGCAGAGTAAGCAGGCAGCACAGGGCAGGCAGACAGGGCTGGCTGGGTGCATACCTCCAGCGTGCGGACGTGAGCCAGCACTCTTGGCAGTTCCTGCAGCAGGTTCTCACTGACATTCAGAGTGCGCAAACTCCGCAGACCGCTCACTGTAGCAGGCAGCTCCCTCAGCTTGTTGCCTATGGAGTGAGAAGTCATTTAGTAGCACGTAGCACTGCTGATGCAGAAAACAGCAAGCTCATCTACTGGAACACTAATCTGTACTTGTAAGAGCCTCCTGTGAGTTATCTTCTATACTGTGCTGCAGGGATGGGGTTGTCATGGGGTGCACTAAGACTCCAAGCACTGTGTCGCCAACAGAGGCAAATGGGACTCAAGATCTACCTGCACACAGCCCAGCTGCACAGACCCAGCAGTGCTTCTGCAAGCCAAACCAGCCTTCTCAGCTGAGGCCACTGCAACAGACTCAATCTGCTCTTCATTAGGACAATATTTGTAACACGGGACGTTCCGCCCTTCAGTGTAAGGATGAGAAACAAGACAAAAGAAACTGAATGTGGGACTGCAAATTTAGTGGTCAGAGACCAGATAGATACAGCTGAAAGCTGAGCTGCACTTCTGAGTTCTTTGCGCTTCATCCGCTTCCCCATTTCAGCAGCAGCTGTCTATAACAATGCCTCTTTTTTTCTCCCAGATTAATGACACAGTGCCCAAAAGTATTCTAAAAAGGTATGTTTGTGACCTCTGTTCTAGGGCTGTGCAAACCTGGAAGGGTTAAGTGAACAAGCTCATAGGACTGGGCTCCAAGTGCCCAGCTCTGAGTCTCATGCTTCTGGAGGAAGATATGTGCCTCCAGGCCCTCGTGGCACCCCTCAACATACAAGTGAGTCAGCCTGGGTTCTGAAGTGCTGGCTACATGCAGGCACACAAGGAAGCTTTCAGCTCTTGAGATCAGGAATGATCCAACAACCTGTCCTTTGAAAAGGGGCAGTGGGATGAAAGGAATCATTTTATGATGACTGTCTCATTCAAGAGCCATGAGTCCTCATTCAAGAACCACACAGAAGAAAATTGAGGCAGACAGTGTGCACATTTGCTAAGAAGCAGTCAAACAACCGTAGTTAATCCTAATAACTTGGGGAAATTTTGGGAATTATTTTCTACTTAGATTTCACCTGCCTTACCAACTATTTGAATTCAAGTCTGTCCTATGTTCTTCCTTAGTATTCATAATGGAAACCATTCGGTGCCTGCCTTGGTTAAAAGCTATAATTACTAATGCAGCTCAACACAACCCAGAAAATTAATGGTGCTTTGCCCAAGCACCAACAAGAAACATGTCATACCTTTCACATTGAGGACCTGGAGCTGGGCAAGATCCCCTATAGATTGTGGAAGACATTTTAAGAGATTCCTTTCAAGGTTTAGGACCTAAGATATTAACAGAAAAGATAATCAAAATATTCTTTACACAAGTCTCAGGTCTTCACTATACCGATGCTGCTGGGACTATTCTGCAGCCCCAGAAGGTGATTTAAAAGTAGTTTTCTAAGTTATAAAAACAAAAATGCTTTTACAATGAGTCCTTCATCATCTGCCAGGGGAAAATGTATATCTGTTAATACTGTTTGGATCCATGGGCTGAAAACACAGAGTTGATTTCCTAGACACCCTGACAGTAGTAGACATCTAGCTACTGCATGCATCTGCAAACAACAGCCAAAGCAGGTGCTAAATGCAGGTGCATGAACTGGAAAGCCAAGCATACTTGCCTCCCCAGCCACTCTGCCCCAGCTCACACAGGAACCAGGTGACTGAACAGTGATATGTATCCAGAGCTGCACCCCAAAGCAGAAGGAACCATCTGAAATGCACTATGACACACTGCATTGAGTCCTCTGAGTGAAATCCCACCAGGGAGAATGCTAAAACCTGAACGTTTTAGGAAATTAGCTGGATTGCAAACTGCAGCTCTACTCACTCACAGCCCTCGCTTGGCAGTGTGAGCTATTTGGAGCAACACTGCTTGCACTAAGCAGAGACTATAGAATTCAGTACACTCTTCTCCTGACCTCTCTTCCTGACAAGCCAGCTCAGCACAGCGACAGTCACATCAGTGACACAGATCTGACACCCTGAGGACCCTATCTGAATTGTACTTAACTAAAAACCAAACAGCAGTACTAACTAACTAACATGGCATTTACAGACACTTGGGATACAGCAGATCCTTTACCTGAAGAGATGTCAGCTGACCAATATCAGCAGGAAGCGATGCCAGCTGGTTGTCATGCAGATCTAGAACCTGGAAGAACAGATAATTTCACCAAACAGACTTGGGGAAAGATGTCATGATGCAAAAATGAAAGGTTGTGAATTATCGAGCAATGAAAATTATCTCTTCCCAAGAGGGCTTCAAAAGAGTCTGAAGTATTCCATGAGATAGAGGCACTTCACTCTTGCAGGTCTTTTGAAAACCCTGCACTCTGTACACTGATAAACAAACAGGTGACCAGGGAAAGGAGTGGCACCACGGGAACTGTCCCACAAAACTGGACGAGCCAAGTGAACAAATAACCTCCATGAAATCAGGCTGGCAGAAAAACATATTTCTGCAGGTCCATGGGCTGAACTGCTCCACAGAAAGACCAAAATCAGATGGCCCCACCACCAGTCTCATCCACATTCAAGTGATCCACCAGGTTTTGTAAATCTACAAAATGGAGCCGTCACATTTTGTTACCACTTTTTGGTAACAACAGCCAGACAGGAGGAATTTTTGGGGGCTAGTGTGTTTTAATGCAGCTAGAATGACTGATAAAAGTCACAGTTACCTTCACAGTTATGAGACTCAGGAGGCTACAGGACTTTGGAACTAAAGATGTAAGATTATTTGTATGAATAATCAGCACCTGAGGAGGGAAAAACCCATTGAAACATGAGCATAAGAGGCACCACAGTCCAGAATAAGACTTTTGCTAAGACTTAATTGCAGAGGTTGTATAAGAATTTTGCATCTTATTCAGAGTCCTCTAAAACAGTGAAATAGTAAATGAGTTGTAGAGGTCAAATATTTAATATTAAACAGAATTTCAGTTAATTTTTCTGAGAAATATCATTAATTAGGTCAAGATGGAAATCATCATCTCATCTTTCACGACAGAAGCGCTAAAGCACACACAACAGATTAGTCCTGCCCAAACTGCTCTTCAGGTAGTATCATACAGACGGCCAAATTCATCACAGACAAACTTCTCCTGAAGCAAACAAACAGTCAGAAACAATCCTCTCAAATACAACAGCAACATTCATGCACAATAATAGAATTATCTACTTTGGGACTGTATCATTACCTTTTTCTGCAAGACCTTACAAGTTGCAAAGGCCCCGTATGGAACCTAAAAACAATTAAAAGACGGTCACATCAGACTTCACAAGATACTCTTTCCTAAGCACTTCTACAATATCCACCCGTAAAGTCTCAGTAATTAACTTTAATGAAAATGCATACGATACTTAACATTACTTAACACTTGTTTTGGCCCAGGATGCCAGTGCTGCCTAGTTAGCTTCCATGCCAGCAGCTTGCAATGGCTCTCCACAACATGACAGTGTAGCAAACAGCACAGAACAGAGCGTGGCTTAGGCAGAAGTCCAGACCCTGAGTGACTTAATACTACATGCACGGATGACTCAGGAGTTCAGGCACATTTTCAGTTAGACATCATATAAATGTATTATATGGTTTTGTAACCTTGACAAACCTGCTCCAGTGGGCTAAGTGATAGAGGTGAGCAACAGGCAGGACCGAGTGTCCTCATGTGGGCACCTGAGCACACTGGGCTTTGCAGGAGATGGGCAATCAGAAAAGGGATACGCCAGCAATTTCAGCCCATGCTCTGAGCACTACCATCCATTCTGCAGAATGGAACAGGTTTTGGCTAAATCATTGTCTTGTCTTTAATTTTGGAGTTAATTTTAAGACCAATCTCATGGATCACTTCATTTACCAAAACTACAGCAGCTGAAAGGAAACAGCAAGACAGAGATCTATGGTACTAATCCACAAGGAGCAGCTCAGGATCCAAGACCAGCTACAGCTGGGAATGGAGCTATGTCACAGCACACCCTGGGCCTGCCACCCCTCTACCCACACTGGCTTACAGCCTGCCCCACACAGCTCACAAACCTACACACAAGGTGCCATCGGCTTCTGGTCCTGGAGCAAAACGTCCCAAAGTCTCACAAAGCTGCATCATAGTGCACAGTAGGCACCTACACTCTCCCAAACCTCTCTTCAAGGAGCAGTGATATACCCATTAGCCTGCGTGGCAAAGACATCCTGTGACAAAGGTTATGCAGGTACAAATGCTTCAGAAACACAGGACAATAAATAAAAACTGAAAGTCAAATAGGAATGGGCTTCTGCTTAGCAGGTTTGCATGGCTGCCAGATTGCAAAACTGTCTCCACTGAAGGTCCATCCATCTGTCACCAACCACTCATGCTCCAGCAGCCAGCTCGTTTCTAATTTAGTTGGCTCCAACACCAGAAGCCAAGCTGGAAGTGAGATTTTCATCACTAATCAACAGCCTGGAGCCAGGCATTTTCACTTATAGAGGAAAATAAGTGCAGGCAGTAGACTCTGTAGCACTATGGTGAGAAATAGTTAGCTTTTTGCAAAAACAAAAATAAACATTCCCTTATGACTAGTAAAATTAGGCCAGGAGATCCCAAGGTTGGGTTCTCCCAAGGAGGGTCTTCCCATGTTGTCAAATGAAATGGGGATTCAAATGTCAAATGAAAGAGGATTCCCAGTACAGAAATACTGTGGAAGCAACAAGTAGGACAGCACAACATAAGGAAGAGGCCTCAACCAGAAAGCCAGAGAACATACATACAGAGGAAGAAGTGGACCAGGCACAAGGCCATTTCCATCCCAAAGCTCACAGACATGATATTAAATCTGATGTTTGGTAACAAGCAGACTGATCAGCTAATATTGAAAGTTCCAGAGAACATACCTCTAACAGTTCACATTTGGATATGTCAAGAACATCATCAGCACCAGCCTCTTTTGCCTGGTAAGAGAAGATACAGATCCAAAGAGTTAGAACATGAAGAAATGAACGGACTCTTGCTATACTACTCAACTGGCTGCTCTTGAAAGAATCTAATTAGTGTCTTCTGCTGCAACTATGCAACTCAGTGAGAAAGCCAGGAACAAAGGGCTTGCTTCTACAATTAAAGCAATCAAATCAACCAGGAAACCAAACTGCAGAAATTATCTCTTTGTGCAATAAATGAATTTTTGCATGAAGAAGCAAAGCATATCCCATGCTGAAACATCAACTGAAAGCTAAAAGAAAAGGAAAGCCGGACTCTCAAGTACCAGAGACATGCTTGTTATGAACTAGTGCCCTGCTGGCCTTCAAGGAGCCTGCTGTGCCACTGGCAGGTCTCATTCAGACAGTGGATCTTCTGAACTGTACACAGAAACTAAAGTAACTGATGTTGTATTTTGCTGGAGGCCAACTTTGCAAGAATTTGCTGCTTCCAGACAAAAATGGTTTTCCATGTTCGTATCAGCCACATCTAATGCAGCTGCTAACAGCAATGGCACTGGACAAGTCTCACTGTGAGTAGCATTGTATCTATTTTCTTAAATAAAAAAGATTGCATTAGGCAATAAAGCCTGCCTGTGATAGTGCTTCCATTAAGTCTTCAGAACTGCATAACCTGACCCAAGGCTAAGAATGAAATACAGAACTAATCCTACAGTATTCAGATTTAGCTGTCCCTCTCCAGCCCCACAGGAAGCGGACAGAAACCCTACAAACCAAATAAATAAAACTGCTTTCATTATTGCTGTATAACAAAGCCTTACTTTCCAAACTACCTTACTGATGTCCAACAGCAATAATATTAGCATTCCTAAAATGCAGCTGCCTCTAGGGTAGAACACAGAAGATCCCCCATGTCAGCACTGGTCCGCAGCTCCTATGGCAGAATAGGTGAAATAATTAAAGAGAAGAATGCTTTGAGAAAGCCAGCTTTATACCTGCAGCTGCTGTAAGGCAGGTCGTTTTACTACCCTGACTACCATGATCCTGGCCGAGACTAGTCCAGGAGAAAAATAAATCTTTGAGACCTGATGTTGAATTAATGACTGCTCTTTCTGGATATAACATTATTTCTGCTGAACACAAGAACCACTCCAAATGTCACGCATCTGTGGACAAATCTCTAGGGATACACCAGAAAAAGAAGAAGAACTAAAGGAGAATAGAGACTTGCACCTCATCAGTAAGTCTGCAGTCCTCCACAGTTAGCAAACTCACTGAAGACACCACCTGAAAACAGGTAGTATAACCAGAGCTGTCTTTGAGCTGCCCCTCTCCCCAGCTGTGTCTAACAAGTTAATTATTTTAAGGGCACAAAGAGAAGAAATAAGAAGCAAAGGAGAGCAACAAGAAAAGCCAGGAAAGGGATGTCACAGGTTCCTTGGTAGGAAAAGCAAACTGAGAGATGCAAAATAGGGAATTAGCAAAAAGGAGAAAGGATGGGAGGTCCTGAATGTGGGGTGGCATAAGGCGGGCTGGAAGATGTGATGTGGAACCATAGAAGAAGAAAGGGAAGGAAGTAGCACAGAGGGGATATGTGGAGGGAAAGGCAAGAAGAGATCAGGAAGGCAGGAATTCTCTGACGTATATTAGAAAGGCAACCTGCTAACTTGGATGAGATCAGTAATGGGGTAGCTGGGACTTGGTACAGAGAACAGAAGAGACATCAGCACTGCTTACCAGGCACATTTGGTATTCAAGGCGCTTCCGAGCATCTTCACTGGGTTTCTTCTTACGGAAGAAAAGCGGCATCTTGAGTTGTGACTACAGCTCCGCTTGAATGGCACAAACTACCAGCACAAATAAAGGCAGATGGCTCTTGGAGCACGTGGAACCTGGACTACAGAACTGTCCTCTGATAAGAGAAACAAAACAAAACAAAACAAAAAAAAATCACTGCCGCAGCAATTGCCTTTGTTTAGGCCCTCCTCTGGCTTGGTCAGACAGGCAGAGCCCGTCACACCTCCGCAGCGGAAATGTCAACGTGAGTCATGGAAGCACTAATGAACTTCTGAGACAGGCGGACTGCCCTGTCATTCCTGTGCAAGATAAATGAAGGCAAGCGGAAACACGCACAGACAGGAAAACACAGCATCCACTCCAGGACAGGAATTAAGAAAGCTGTGTCAAGAAAGCAGGCACCAGGGACAAAACCAAAATACTCAAACTCAAGAACTATTAACTCTGGCACTATAATGAGCAACTGTAAAATACTATAGAGTAAATCTAGGCTAGAAATGAGACAGTTCCTAATTTTGAGAGCCTCCACCTTGCAGGGCAAGAGAAACAGGCAGGACCGATGTAGATCAGAACACAGAGGACTTGGAAGGGGACTCTGCAATTGCTGCCCACAGCAGAGCCCCCTCCGGCAGTCACACAGCCCGTGTCAGCTGCTGCCAGGGACGCCAGACAGACTCAGGGGTCAGGGCGTCCAACCTCAGCTTGCTTTGCTTCTCAGCCCCACTGTAGCAGGTCATGGCCTCAGATTTTAAGGCAGGGATTATCTCAAGCTAAGAAAATGCTTGGTTCATTGGCGTTTTAGACAGAAACTGCTGCACAGCAATGCTTTTCCTATTTTAGTCATGTAGTGAGACGAAAGGATTCTGCTTAAATACCTATTCACTTAAAGTCAGGCTCTTAACATGCTTTGAAAACCAACCTATTTTCCAACCACCTAACTACTGCCCACAAAGCCAAAATAACCTCCCTGCTGAGAAACTTTTTAATAAGTTCAGACTTAAATACCCAAATCGGGAGTTGGGCTCTGCGATCCTTGTGGGTCCCTTCCAACTTGGGACATTCTATGACCCTGTGAAATGCTCGCTGTGGCCTACTCTGTTCTCCCTCTACGTAACACTCACTGCTCACCACGGAGTCATCACTCACCAGCCAAAGCAAGCCAGGAGGAGAGGCCAGAGTAAAAATTCAGACGGTTAAGCAAGAAGGGAAATTAATGGTCAGGAATTACAGTTAGGAAATTCAGTAACACGACAAGGAGCCGTGAACGTAGGTCAGACATCACAGACAGGAATAAAAGGGGACTTAAAAGATAAGAAACAGGAGAAAGATGCTTACGGCAAAGTAATGATAACACTGATGAACTTAAGCATCCCTTTATCCTTTCTTACCTATCTCTATTATGGCTACGTACCTTCTATTAGCCATGTGGATAGTGGGCAGTTAGTTTAGTTTTCACCCCAAACTGCAGAAGCTGAAGGTTGGGCAGGGACAGAAATGTGCCAGGGGTCCGAGGAGAAACGATCAGAGAATTATCCGCTGGGTTAAACGTTAAACTCGCCCCAAACAGACATGTCAGATCTGCACACAGCCCAGCTGCCCCCCCCGTGTGACATCAGCCCTGCGTGCCCACAGCCCAGCACTGCAGGTGAGAGCAGCACTGACCGGCCGATAGAGACAGGCTCTGCCCTGCGCTGACACTGTATCAGCCGTCGTTTAGATTTCTTTACTTCAGTTACTGTAAGAGCCATCTGCAGCGGCCGGGCACGGGCGCCTGCAAACCCTGCATCCCTGCGGGCCTCAGCTGGGCCTGCGTGGGAACACCGACCGCAACGCGCAGAGCTGCGGGGCGCGGAGCTGCCGACCCCCCTCAGCGAGACCCCCCCGCGCCCCTCCCCTCCCCTCCCCTCCCTTCCCTTCCTGTCAGCCACCACAGCGGCCCGCAGTCTCAGCACCGCCGCCGGCCTCGACGCGACAGAAGCGGCAGCAGTCCCCCTCCGGCTCCGCGCCGCCCCGGGAAGCCCCCCAGCCCTCTCCTCAGCCCGGCCGCGCTCACCGCCGCCCGCTGTCATGACGCCCCGTCCCGTCTCGGGGCCTCCACACCACAGAGACGAGATGCCAGAGCGCCCCCCTCTCGCACCATAGAGTTTCCTGCGGGCGGAGAGAGGAAGGGAGGGGAGGGAGACGGATCCCGCGCTGCCAAGCTCTCGCGAGATCTCGGTGCCTATATATATCTCCCCCGCACAGCTCGCAGCCTCTCTGCCACCCGCCAGGCCGCAGCCGGTAGCATCCATCGGCATCCGCGCCGCACGCCGCCGCCATGCCGCCCAAGTTCGATCCGACCGAGGTGAAAGTCGGTACGTGTTGCGTCGGGAGGACGGCGGGGCGTCGGGGGAGCGGGGATGGCGGTGTGGAGCTGACTGAGCGTTGCTGTGCCCGTAGTGTATCTGCGCTGCACCGGCGGGGAGGTCGGCGCCACTTCCGCCCTGGCCCCCAAGATCGGACCGCTCGGGCTGGTACGTGTGGGGCGCGGGGCCGGGCGGGGTGCGTGAGGGGGAGCGGGGGCGGTCCCGATGCGGTGTGCGGCTCTCCGCCTTGGTTCATGCGAGGTTTTTCTGACTGGGATATGTGGGTCGTTCTCAGTCTCCCAAAAAGGTCGGTGATGACATCGCCAAGGCCACGGGGGACTGGAAGGGGCTGAGGATCACGGTGAAGCTCACCATCCAGAACAGGCAAGCGCAGGTACTGAACGCCGCGAGGGATGGCTCTGTGGTGCCGGGGCTGGGGGCAGCGGGCGCTGCTTGCCGCAACCACAGGAGCCAATCCCGGCAGGGTCGACTCAGCCCTTCATCCTTCCGAGGTGGATAAAATGAGTGCCACACGTTGTGTGGGGTCTTCTGGGAAGACCTGGGCAGGAAGGAAACGCCTGATCCTTCCGAGTGCAGTGCTGTGTGTGGTGTGGGGCTGGAAAATGAGGGGGAATGGAGGTCTGAACAAAGCCAATTCCGAGCCGGTCCTGCAGCCACCCGCCGCTGTAGCTGCCTTGAATTCAGTGGCTGGTATATTCCAGTGGTGAGCTGAGAGCAGCCCCGGCCCAGGAAGCAGTGCTGTTCTGGCTGTGGGGAGGGCTGTGCTGTGGGAAGAGGCGTGGACTGGGGACAGAAAACGAAGTCCAGGCTTTGTTATCTGCATGCTTGGGTGGTGGGGGAAAGAATAAGTCTCTTTTTCTTTAGATAGAAGTGGTTCCTTCTGCCTCTGCTCTGATTATCAAAGCTCTGAAGGAGCCCCCCCGTGACAGAAAGAAGCAGAAAAACAGTAAGTTTTGTTCCACCTTTGGTTCCCAATGTCATTTAATAGTGGAAAAAGAACGTGTGCCTCGTGGCTGCTTAGCATAAACTGGCAGACGAGTGCCAGGGGGCTTTTGGGGCAGTGGGATTTCCTTAAGTGTAGCACACAGACAAGTGCATGCATCCTCAAAGTGAGCAGAACAGCCACCCGCCACTGTACCTGTCTTGTAATGCAGTGACTTGTATAGTCCAGAGGTGGGCTGAGAGAAAATGCCAACCTAGGAAACAGGGTTATTCTTCTTGTGGGTAACTCTGTGCCGAAGGCTGGGAACAGCACCATTGATCACATCCCCGCTGTAGCTGCAATCTTACTGTTCTCTGTGTGATATGAGTGCCAGGAATGGTGCTTCTCTGTTGGCGCATGGGCAGCTGCAAGTGCACTGTGCTCCATTGAGCTTACTGGTGCTGTTGTTTTGCTTGACAGTAAAGCACAGTGGCAGTGTCAGCTTCGATGAGATAGTGAACATCGCTCGGCAGATGAGGCACAGATCTCTGGCTCGAGAGCTGTCTGGTAAGTACTGACCTTAAGGGATGGGGTGAGTCCTGCTGTGTGATCTCAGTGGCTCAGGCTCCTGGCTGATTCTTGGGATAACCTAATAACCGGTGTGGTGAAGCTCCTACAGCTTGTCTGTGCTGACACTGAACAGGTGGCTGTAGCATCACATGCCAGCAGCCAGCCTCCTACTGCCTGGTGAAAGCAGTGCCAGCTGCAAGGCACGAGTGCATGGCAGGACTTAACTGAGGGATCCCGACCTGCCTTCAGTACCTATTTCTGCCACTGTATGGGGCTGAGTAGTAGGTAGCACCTTAGGCACTCAGCTTGCTTGTAGCAGGCATAGTGCTTTCTGGAGCCTTCTGTGAACCGTACCCTCTAGCTGGCTTAGGCTGTGTGCTGTTGCCTTCTGAACCTGGTGGCTGCAGCCTGCAGACCACCAGGTAGATGGCATGGGAGGGCCAAGGCAGTTAGGAATTGAGCTATCTAATGGTTCTTCAGGGTTTTTCCTGTGCTAAAGCTGTATTCTCCAACTGCAGGGACAATTAAGGAGATTCTTGGAACTGCTCAGTCTGTGGGCTGCAGCATTGATGGCAGGCACCCACATGATATCATTGATGACATCAATAGTGGTGCAATCGAGTGCCCAGCTGTAAGTATCTATCTCTAACTGAAACTGCTGTAATTAAGCTATTTTCTAAAGGGATTTCTACTAATGAGCTGTATTTTCTTCTCTCAACAGAGCTAAATGTGGAAAAGAAGTTGCCATAAGAAGGTTCTTACATCTTCTGTAACACCTTAAATACTTAATAAAACACCAGGCTGTCTGTAAACAGTTTTGTCCTCGTTCAGCTCTGTGTATGTGGGCTTTGCTAGGCTCTGCCTGCCCTGTGCACAGGTACCAAGGTGATGGTTCTTACATGAATGTTAAAGGTGTAGGATTCTCATTTCCCTAAGATGTTTGCTTGCAGGGATGCAGAGCTTACAGAAGTACAGTTACCTCAAGCAAGTACCTCCCATGTGCAGAACAAACACCTCTGACTTCTCCTGTGGAGAGCTTTCTGTGAGGTGCTCTTGTCAATGCCAGATGTGCACATGGCTCTGACAGCTACAGCTGGTGCCCCTCACTGGGGTAAGTGCTGCTGTAGGAGGTCAGCTTCCCCAGGTCAGTACAGCCAGGGCTGCTGCAGTGTCCCAGCAGCTGGCACCTGCCAGGGCTTGGGGATAACCTGGGCTGCCTGCCTCTGGGAGGAGCTGCATGTGCTCTCATGGCACTGATAGAAATAATATCCTGGGTAGGGCTGTACGTCCAGGTCTGTCCTCAACACTGTAGCATTTGTGCCTGATGGGATGGAGCTTGGCCTTGTTTGGCCAGCAATGGGAACATGTGGCCAAGGTGGCAGTGTGGGCTCCTCTGGTGTAGGCTCTTTGCTCGGACTTTTCTCATAGCTTCACTCAGGAGATTGGGTTTTCTGCTCACTAGAAAAAAATGCAACTCAGACTGAGGTGAACTTCCATGCATTTTTCTTTTTACTACTGAAGAGAGGAGCAAGCCCTGTGGTTAGGGGTGGAATTCTGTAGTCCATCTCAGAACGTTGTAAAGGGGCCGGTTTCGTGTCTCTTGGGCCTCCTGACTCCTTGGATGGTGATGCTGGGGGAGCTGGGTAAGCAGGCTCGATAGCCCCGGTCTACATCATATGCTCCAGGTCCTGGTGTCTCTGAAATTAAAATAAGCACTTTGTGTTGGTGGTTCCTTTCGGGTGCTGTGAAAATCAAGTGCCACCTCAGCAGGCTGCTCCAAACCATCTGATGAAGTGTTAGGAACCTCTTCCAAGCTCAGCTGTAAGGACATAACCAACCTCTAATGGAGAGGTGCTTTGTGTTTGGGGCTCGATGCATGTTGTATGTGACAGTTTGATGCTTGGTGCTCACATCTGAGAGCAATGTGGAGCTGTTACTGAGCTCCTGCTGGAGGGTGCAGGTGAAACCAATGTTCCCTGAAGTTCCTGGGAAGCAATGTTGTATTTCCAGCAGGGATTGGGCTCTCCTTTGGGTTGCACAGCACCATGGATGGTGTGTGATCTCCCAGGCTGTACAAAGCTGCAGTGGAATAATCCTGGTGATAAGAACATGTTAGCTGATGCGGGTGTTGCTAAACCCTGCTCACAATGGTGTTATGAGAGCAGTTCACTTCAGCCCCCCCAGCATCCCGGGGTGGGGAGGAGCCTTCTCAATGTACAGCTATTTTTCTGAAGGGAATGAAATTCTTCCCAAGATTCTCAGCACTGTGGGCCTTGGTCTCAGAAAAGCTTCTTGGAAGTTATGCTTTCCTCCTCTACAAATGCAGTGATGGTACTCAGTGAGTTGGATTTTTGTTTTATCACTGTCTTTTCACTTCTGCAAGCAACACAGTTATACAGCACTTACAGCACAAGAGGAAGACTTTCTGGACGGAGCTCTACTACAGCACACAGGATTGTATGTGGTGGTGTATTGTGGTAACTGGGGGAAAGGGTGGCAAACTGGTGTGTCTGGCAATGAATGTGGAGTATACCTCAGCTGGGCTGCTCAAAATCACCTAATGGGGCCTTGATTGTTTACCAGGATCTGAGTCCTTTGGGCAAAAGGCAGAGCAGCAGGAGGGAGATGGCTGTGCTGGGGGGGATTGGCTGCAGCTGCATCATGCACTTCGTGCTGAGTGACCTGGAGTCTCTGCATGATGGAGGAAAAGTCAGGCCCCCAGATAAATTCCAGCCCAAGCTGAGTGTGAGAAAATGTGGTGGCAGCTACTGTGCTTTGTGTGCTGAGCTGTGGCTGTTGGTTGTTGAAGCAGTGCAAGCAGTGTCACTTCCCACTATGCAAAGCATCACACAATTCCTAAGTAGCTGTTGTTTGAGGCTGCTTAGATGCAGAGCAGTGTGGAGAAATGAAACCTTTATAACTGCTCCAGCTTAAGCCAGAAGCGTGGCTTTTGGCTACGCTGCCTGAGTGCACAGCAGTCATGCACTAGGAATGCATCTCGTGCTGCTTGTGAAGCATGAAACGTATATAATGTTAGCATGGGGATCATAAGAAATCACCTGTTTGCACATGATTTGACAACAGGCTGCTGCTGTGATAGGGCCTTGTGCCTGCCCTGCTTCTGTGCTGCTGCACCCAGGAGGGAAATGGATACAGCTTCCCAAAGGTGGACCTTTTCCACCCAAGATGCTCAACGAGCAGCAGCACTGTGACTTCATATTGGGCTCGTGGGCAGAAGTGGGACGCACGGCAGCAACAAGGGAGCTGCCAGGGTCTCTGTGTGAGGGGAGGGCAGGGAGGGGTTTGGGCTGACCGACGTGTTTGCGGTTTCTGAGAACATCCAGGCTCGTCCGCTGCTGCCTGATGAAATGTGGGTACATCGCCCCGGCGAGCTGAGGGCTGCAGATGCTGCACGTGGGCTGCAGTGAAACGGAGAAAGGCAGAACACCAAATGAGCTTCTGTCACTTCAAACAGCGGCAGCAGACATCAGCTTATGTCACACGTCACAACCCCGACTGTCAGTCTGCAAGACCTTGTGCAGCCTCGTCAGCAGCTGCAGGAGCTCTCCTGCCTTCTGCTTCCCTTGGCTCCCTCTCCAGCTGTTTGTAGGTCCTTTCTCTGAGGGAACCAGGGAATAAAGCAGAAGACCAACATCCCTTATAATAGGGATTAATAGGCACTCGCTATTTCTAATCCTTGGACTTGGAGATTCCAAGCAAGGAGGTGTGGCTTTGGTGCTCTCTGAAGCGAGGTCTGCTTTCGACCCAACACGTTGAAAGTTCCTCACCTCTCTAAGAACACAACTTGCAACGAATCCTGGTTTGGTGTAAGGAAAAACATCTCCAAGTGCTCCCAGACTGCAGTGGGGACACTGGTACGGTGGTGGGACCTCCTGGACCCTGGGGAAGCTCTACTGGCCATGCTGGCTGCGTGCTCAGCGGTTGGCTGGCTCCCTTCCAGCTGAGGTTTGCAGCACTCCCATCACCAAGCTGCACCAATGCGTGCATTGCTGACAGGGAGAGGGCAGTCCGGCAGAGGTGAACAGCACCTCTTTCAGAAGCAATTTTAGTTTAAAGAGCTTTAAAGCGATTGCTAAGCTCAGCGTTAGCAGAGCCCGCGTTGTGCAGCATCGCTGCATGCACACACTGCATGCCTCCACTTGGCAGTGCAGGAAGTAACGGGGGAGGAAAAAGAATGTATTCTGCTTAACGGGAACTCTCCTTGGGTCAGGACGTGACCTTTCCCGTGCCGCCTTAGGACAGCTCCAGCAGGAGCCATGCAGCACATGGAAGCACGGCCCCGCTCTGCCAACAGTTAACTTCTTTCCCACCCAGGCCTCCCATAGAGGAGCTCAGGGAACGACACGGCCGGCAACGACCTACATCAGCTCCGTATTTGATCTCCATCCTCATCGCCGGGTCTGCGCTCGACCACCACGGTTTCTTCCCACTGCAGCGCGCTGCATCTGCACGAGGAAGGACGGGAAGAGCCACGGAGAGGCGCCGAGCCCTTCCCACGGCCGCGCCGCGCTCCCCGAGGTGACCGCACGGACACCGCCGTCCCCCATTTACCCATATTTCCGCATTCGGACGGCGCCTTCGGGGCCGAACACGCGGAGTTCGGCGGCAGCAGCACCGGCCCTTCGGCGCCGGGTCCCCGTCGGAGTACGGCGGTACGGAGCGACGCCAAAGCGCGCGGAGCGGCACCGGGACAGCGCGGTCAGGAGCGCCTGCGCGGCACAGAGGCGGAGGGGCGGAGGACGCCGCTCCCGCACAGCGGCCCGAAGCTGCCGTCCGTCCGTCCGTCCGTCCGCTCCAGTTCCCCTACGACCCCAGCACGGCCCCCCGGCGTGGGGCCAGGCCGCTGCGAGGCCTTCGGAGCCGGCGATGAGCCCTCGCCGCCACGAAGTTACGATCTATTTATCGCTGTACGCATAACGCACCGACTCCGAGGTCCCCCAGGCGGCCCAGACCCGCTCCCACACCGCCCACCCCCCCTTAGCCCCGCCCGCGCCCGCCAGTGCAGGCGGCACAAAGCTTCCCGCGAACGTGACGTCACCGCCCGCACCTCCCTCCCCCCCGCCCCCTCCCGCGCCCGAACCCGCGCCCGCGCGCGCCCCCTTCCACCTTCCTCCCGCCCTCCTTTCCCACGTGACCCCGCGCCGCGCCGCCCTCCCATTGGCCGCGCCGGCGGCGTAGTAAGAGCGACGCGGCGAGGGCGCGGGCCGCCATTGGCCGGCGGGCGGCGGGTGGGAGGTGGTGCGGCGCCCCGCCCCCCTCCCCGGGTGTGCGCGAGGCGGCGGCGCGTGGCAGCGGCTCCCGCTCGCGGGCTCCGAGGCGCTGAGCGCGGGCCCGGCCCGGCCCGGCCATGACGGACTTCAAGCTGGGCATCGTGCGGCTCGGCCGCGTGGCCGGCAAGGTGCGGGCTCCGGGGGAGCGGACGGACCGACGGACGGAGGGAGGGGGGGCGCGGCCGGGAGCCGCGGGCCGGACTCGGCCGCACGGAGCGGGCGGCGGGCGGAGCGCGGGACGGCGGGCGCGGGGCGGCGGCTGAGCGCGGTGCTGTGTTGCAGACCAAATACACGCTGATCGACGAGCAGGACATCCCGCTGGTGGAGAGCTTCTCCTTCGAGGTGAGCGCCGCGCGGCCCCCCGGGACCGAACCCCTCGGGAACCGCTCCCCTCCCCCGGGCCCGCAGCCCCGCGTCCCGTTCCCCGCATCCCGCACCCCGCCCGGAGCGCTCCGGAGCTCCGTCCCCGCCGCCTGCGGCCATCCCCGCGCCGCGCTGCCGCCCTGCCGCCCCTGCGCGCCGCCGGCCGGGAGTGGCGCTCCCCCTGTCGGAGTGGGGAAAGTTGAGCGGTGTTCCCTCCGCACGTGGGTGCGGAAACGTCCCCTGAGCGGAGTCACACCCCGAGGTTTGCTGTTACCGCCCGCGCCCCCGGGGCTGGGAAGGCCGAGGGCTGCCCGGGCTGTGCTGTTCGCGGAGCTCCCGGCGCCGCGGCGTTCCCTCCGCGCGGCCCTACTGACAATAGTGAGGCCCCACGTGCGGCTCTGCGTCCGGCGAGGAGCGGTGGGGGCTGCGGGAGGGGGGCCGGGGGGGCTTCGGTACCTCCGCTATGGGGCGGGGTGAGAGGAGATCCGGGTCAGATCTGAGGGGGAAATCTGACTCAGAGGGCAGTGAGGCCCCGGCAGTGCTGCCCAGAGCTGCGGGTGCCCATCCCTGGAGGTGCCCAAAGCCTTGGATGGGCTCTGAGCAAACTGAGCTGTGGGGGGTTTGGGGTCCTTCCCAACCCAACCGTCCCGTGAGGCCCAACAACCACAATTCCACGGCAATTCAGCATCCTCCGGGCACATAGGAAGTGCTGCCTTTCCCTACCGCTGTCCCATTGGAGCTCACGCTCTGCTGCTCAGCACCGGTTGTTCTCACAGTGTTGCCCTTCTCTCTAGGCTCGCATGGAGGTAGATGCTGATGGAAACGGTGCTAAGATATTTGCTTACGCTTTTGACAAAAACCGTGGAAGGGGATCCGGCCGCCTGCTGCACGAGCTGCTCTGGTGGGTATCCATGGGGCCCGGGGCTGCTGCTGCCCCTGCCCACAGCATCTGGGGCTGCCTGGGGGCTCCAAGCCTCAGCCGGAGCCCAGCACAGCAGTGCTGCTATGTCCTGGCCTGGGTTTGTTTTGCACTGCGCCTTGAAATAGCTGAGGCTCCGATAACGTTATTTCCAGGGGAAGTAGTTACAGGTGAGTATTATGTTGCTTAAATCTGAGAAATGCGACTGAAACTTCACTTGGGGGCTTCTTCTGTCCTGTGCTGAGCAGGTAAGTGAGAAGTGGCAGTGTGGATAGCGCAGCTGATAGCCTGAAACTTCAGGGATTCTGCTTGGCTTTCTGGAGCGCTGCCTGGAGGGTGCTGCTGCTGTTTCCTGTACTTCTGTGTTGCTCCCCACGTGGCAGGGAGCACTACCTGAAATGCTTTGTAGCTGCCATTAGGACTCAGAGCCCCGCGTGCACGGTGCCAGTAAACGATTGCGGGAGGCACTTTGTAGACGTGTTTCTCATGGGTTTGTAGGAAAGATGGGATACGTTGAAGAGAACCATTATTTATCTTTAAAAGCCCTCTTTGAGAAATGAAACATGCTTTCTGTTCAGTCCCATAAACTGTAATGGGAAGTCACAGTGCCCAGGATCTCACTGTACTTTCTCCATTGCTTGAGGTTACTTGTTCTCCCCCAGCTCGGTGCCTGGATGAGAGGAGGGAGTCAGGAAAAGCGCCAGGCACTATTACTATAATTTCCAATCTGCTCATTAAATATGGATTTTAACCTGCCTCTGTTATTGTTTAATCTCACAGTACACAACTTTGGAAATGAGTCAGACGTTGGCTGCGCCGCACGGCGCGAGTCGGGCTGTCAGCCCCTGCTCACTGTGCACCTCACAGCAGGACCTGCAGTGCTTGCACTGCTCCAGCATGTGCAGGGCTTCGCACACAGCGCACTCATTGCCTCTCTCGTCAGCTGGACTTCTGTTAGGAAATAATTCTAACGTATTCAGTTGGGTAACTCAAACTGTGTGACTCCACCGCATGCTGGTGTCAAACCCCGAGGTTCTGTGTGATGGGGATTTTTGGAGGCGGGCTGTGAGCTGCCCTGCAAGCGGATGTGCAGGTCTGGAGGTGCAGTCAGGTTCTTTGGGAAGCACTGAGCATTTCGGCTGTTCTGCAAAGTCGGTTTGATCCCTCTGAGGGTGTGTTTTGCTGTGGTCATTTATTACATGCTACCACCAGGCAGCTCTGTTCGCCTCTCTGCCTCAGTCTCCTTGTATCTCTGGGAAGCCTCTTGGCTGCAGGTGCTGTGTAGTGCCTTCCTATCAGCACACCGTTCTGCTCTCCTTGTGCTGCGGCTCTTCTGAAAACAAACCTGCAGTGTGTTGAGCTGAAGGTCCTTCCCCCGTGAGCTGTGGGGCAGCGGGGAGGGCTGCAGGGGCCCTATAAGGGGGATGGGTGGCACCACCCATCACAACTGTGTTTTCTGCATGAAGGAAAAGCAGAAAGCCTGAGTTACTGCATGTGGAGGGGTGCAGGAGTTCCTTCCTGTGCATCCCCTTCTTCCCCAGAATCTCACTCCGAAGGAACAAACCTGATGCTGTGCTTCTGGTTTAGCATACAGTGTTGGATGCTTCTGCAGTAAGGCTGATAGAGGTTTTTTCATTTGAGTTAAGTGGGAATCATCGTTCATGTTGTGAGGCCCTCCAATCTGGAAGCCTGTGGCTACCGGAGCTGCAGTGGTGATGGGAACCTTTTCCCACTCTCCCCCCCCCCCAAAACCCTCCTGCCGATGGGTGCAGCAACCTGCAGTGCCATGTGGGAGCTGCAGCCTGAAACACAGCCACCCTTCTGCAGTGCTCCTTCAGGAGGAGCTTCCTGCAGCCTTTGGCTCAGGTGGCTCCTGGGTGCCCCGCACCAGGCTGTGCCCCTGGGCGTTATGGGGTGCAGGAGATACAGCTGCAGTGGAGCTTACTGGGGTCATGGGTGCACATGGAGGCTTTGTAGAAGTGGGGTAGGACATGGCTTAGTGATGCCCCCGACAGTCTCTTGGAATCCTCTTGTTCCCCAACTTCAGCCTTTCTTTAAACTCTCATTATCAGTTTCAAAACGGTTTCTTGGTCAGTCTCCCTCCTTCCCTCCTCCCCACTTTGCTCTTACTTTGCACTTCTGTCTCCTCCCAGATCCCGCGTCCGTATCAATCCCATCTCCCTTGTTGGCACTTTGTCCTGGTCTCGGTCTAATGAACCTTAATTCCTTCCCTCTTGGTATTTGATGGCTGCCTCCATCTGTATGCATCCGTGTTACCTCCATGGTTCTCACTTCCAGCCTTCAGGGTTCCCCATTTCACTCCTCAGACCCTCCTGCAGCATTCAACCACCCCAAAGCAGCTTTCCCTCTGTTAGAGCCTTTCAGCAGTCTCCTTTCCATAGTTTGCTTTTGGTTTTTGGTTTCTTCTCTAAATCAAGGGTGGCATGAGTTAATATACAGCCGTCCTGCTTTGGGTTCGAGCAGGTTTCAGTAATTTCTCTTAGTCAACTGTGCAGGCATTGCAGGCTGTCTATTATTCACAATTAGTCAAAAATATTTGCCTGTTTGGTGGTGAAACCCCTGTCCTGTTGCTTAAGAGACGTCCTCAGTAAATGAAGAACTGACTCATGCCAGTGCCAAACTTGAACAGAAGTTTGATAGAAACTCTTATTAAAATAATAAAACAATATGAGCTCCTTTCAAGCTATAATATTAATAATTACATGGGTGCTGTTGCTGAAACTGGGATGATGGTTTCTGGAAGTTTCTCTGCAATATTCTTACAATTAAAATATACCAGGATTGTCTTCTGAGTCAACTAATTTAGAATGGAAATGAGCTCCTGAAACAGATCTCTGTCTTCTGGGAGCTGATAGAGCTGAAATACTGCAGCCTGAGTTGTATCGTCACCGTTTCAATAGCAGCAGGCGAGGAGGTCTTCTGCACTCAGTGCAGTGCTTGGGGCTGTGGAGCATCGCTCAGTGCTGAGCTTCAGCATGGTTTTGTTTCCTGCAGGGAGAGACACCGCGGAGGGATCGCTCCGGGCTTTCAGGTGGTACATCTGAACTCAGTGACTGTGGACAACCGGCTCGACAATCTGCGCCTCGTCCCGTGGGGGTGGAAACCCAAAGCTGAGGATCTCTCCAGTAAACAAAGGTGCGTCGATGTTTGGCAGGGGGATGCCACCAAATAATGCTTGTCAACATCTTCGGCTGTTCCACCTCGTCTGTTTAGTGGTGTCCATCTTGGCTGAGCCTGTTTGTTTGACCTTGGGCCGCTTATGCAGCACCATTTCAGATTGCTCATCTGAGAAAGACCAGAGTTGGTGCTGACCATGCTATGGGGGGTTGATCTCACCCCGTGGCAGTATGTAGAGGTTCTGCTCTGCCAGATGTCACCATAGTAAAGCAATAAACCTGCATTCCCTTCTGCTTGAATGGTGGCATTTGGGGACACAGAGTTCAGCCTGCAGTTCTTGCCGGCTTCTCGCTCTCATTCTCACACATAGTCTGCAAAATGCTTACATCTGAAATAGTGTATTTAGGTTAAAAATGAGTTCCTGGGAACAGCTCCTATTGGTGTTCACTGCAGGTTGTGGGAACTTCCTACACACCACGTGCTGATGTTACTCAAAGTGCATCAGATCCTAACATCAGGTTGGACTTGTTTCACCTGTGATGGGGGGGGCCCAGGAATGTTCATTTTTGGTGAGCCACCCATAGGCTTAATTCTTTTGCATTTACACCAGAGTAACCCTAAAAGGATGCTGTATGTGAGAAATCTGTACAGTCTGAGGTGTAGCAGGTTCAATGCAAGGGTAACCTTACCTGCTTTGTTTAACGAATGTGTACTTGCTTTTTTAAAGGGAACAAAGTCTGTATTGGCTGGCAATCCAACAGCTCCCTACAGACCCTATAGAAGAGCAGTTTCCCGTACTGAATGTAACACGATACTACAACGCTAACGGGGATGTTGTGGAGGAGGAAGAGAACTCATGCACATACTATGAATGTCACTACCCCCCATGCACAATGATTGAAAAGCAGGTGTGTTTGAAAGAGCTGGAAGTAAACAGATGGTGACTTGGGCTGCATCTGTGGGGGGGGGGGGGGAGAGGTTGTTTCTAAAACTAGCAAGTTTTGCAGGCTGCCTTCAGTTGCTAAAGGCAGAAATTCTCTTCAACTCGGGTGTCCTTCAGCATGGATTTTTTCTGATGTGATTCAGGCTCTTAAGACTTCTTTAGAAGCGTTTATCAGGGCTTCATAGAGGAAGGATGTAGATTTTAATTGTCAGTTTGAGCGAACGTTGTGTTGAATTGGAACGAGAAATGACCTCACAGATTGCTGGGAGGAACATAATGGCTGCAATGTGCACAAAAAGGCAGGTGGAAGCATTCCAGGTCTCTGGTGACCCAGAATTCGAAGGAGCTGTGTGAGGCTTCTTTATCAGGTATGGAGAAAGCATTTTAAGGCTTTGAACAGTAGTGGAGTAAAGAAATTACGTGCTTGACCTTTCATGTGAGGATAGTGGAGTTGGTGGTGCTTATTCAGTGCTGAACTGACAGGAAAGCCAGCTGCAGCTCTTTGCTGTAGGCAGATGAAGTGAAGCACCATAGTCCAGATGAAGGCAGGAATAGAATGGGGCACCTGAGGGCTGCGTCTCCATCAGACCAATGCCTTTATCTAGGAATGAGGGCTTTGCTTTTGTGATAACAAACACTGAACAGGCTAAAGTCATTTAGTGCACCATTTCAGTCCTCTTGAGGAGGAAGTAAACAAATCTAAGAAATGTCTTAATCTGAAGAAGGGTGAGCTTTACCTTCTGTCTGGGTCTGCACCCGGGAGCTTCCTGGGTAACCAGCAATGGCAGCGTGTGCAGCCCTGCTGACTGTGTCTGTATCAAAGATGTTTGCACAACAGCAGCAGTGTGAGAACACGTGTGAAACCGTCAGAATTTAGTCTGCTGAGCCCTTCAGGAGCAATTGCAAAATCAAACAAACGCTGTCGCTTCGAGTCGTCGCGCTGCGCTGTGCCTATGGGCAGGAGCAAGAGGTGGATTGTAAACCTCCTTGGGAAAGGCGGAGGTCTCGTGGTGCTGAGCAGGCTTGCTAACGCTGCCTTCTTTCTCCTAGCTACGTGAATTCAACATCTGTGGCCGCTGCCAGGTGGCCAGGTACTGCGGGTCGCAGTGCCAGCAGAAGGACTGGCCTGCGCACAAGAAGCACTGTCGGGAGAAGAAGCGGACCTTCCAGCAGGAGCTCGGACCCGAGCGATGACCGGGCGGCACAGGCCTCTCAGCAGCAGGATTCCTTCTCAAAGGCATTGGACTCTTGCTTTTGCACAGTAATGACAGACTGCTTATCGAAGCCAGAGGCACTGAAGAAGAAAAACCCTGTGATGCTTGAGCAGAACAGCTGACTGGACGAAGCCGGCTCTGACTGGTGCTGTGGAAAGGGATCGGGTCTACCCTTCCAGTATTATATTCTCAAGCAAAAAGACTACTGTGGAGGCTCCAGGCAGGAAGCTTCTCGTTATTTATATGTTAATACGTTTGTAAACTCATGTACAGTTTTTGTTAGAAATTCTTGATAGGACTCATTACCTGTAATGTGCAGATGAGAACACATTGTTGGCCTCAAAGTTTAAAAAGTCATGTAGCAAAAGCTTTTCCTCCCATGTGGCTAGAAGTGTCTGTGGCTGTGCCAAGGCCAGGAGGCTCTGACATCAGCACTTGCTCTGGAGAACTCTGCATGGAAGTTATATTTAAAAAGCAAAAAAAAAAAAAAAAAGGCAAACACAGTAAAGGTTGGAATGAATCATTGTGTGCTCTCCATTTTTCTGCTGTTCCCTGCCAGGTGCTTTCAGAGCACAGTCACGCTTGGGTGTTGGAAATGCATACCTGGTAGGAGCTGGGACAGAGCGTGGGACCGCGTGGGATCGCTGTGAGCAGGCAGGTGTGGTGCTGCTTCCTTCGGAGCCGCGCTGCAGTCCATGTGCTCAGCAAGCAGTGCTTTTAGAAAGCTGAGCTGGCTTTCTTGGCACGGAACTCTTGCACAGAAGTGGCTGTAGGGAAGCTCAGGTAGGCAGCTGCCTGGGGGTGCGGTTGGCCTCGTGGCTTCCCTGGGAGCACAGCAAGTACTGCGATGTGCAGATATGTCTACAGGACCTAATATTTGGTGATTGAGTTATTTATTTAAAGAGAAAGTGTCAAACCAAGCATCCATCTGTTTATTTAGTTACAAGGATTTGACATGCAGAGTACGTGCCTTTTTCAGGTGTTTTCTCATGTGTAACTTGAAGGTGTTTTCCTTTCTCACTTTTGCCTTAAAGGTGTATCACAGCTTCCAGAGGAGCTGACTGATGTAGTACCAGGTGTTGGCCTTGCTTCGCAGCCAGAAGAATGTGGGTTGCTGGGTTCTGGAAGCAGAGCCTTTCTCTGAATGCTTCTTGAAATAGATTTTTTTTTTTTTTTAACATGAAAACTGTCACATTCATTTTCCAATCAGAATTCACTTTGCCACTTTGTGCTGCAATGCTGGTCTTGCTTGTATTCGATCTGTCAGACAACAGCCTGCTGTGGACGCCAATATTATATTGTTTCTGATATCTGCTCAGGAAGTTCTTAATTATTACTACTTGGGTGGGTTTTTGTGCTTCAGGCATCACAGTGAATAACAGCTCATAAAGCTTCCTGCTGGAAGCTCTCTTGGTGGGCACATTTTGAAGGTGCAACTCTCTATTCATGGTTACACCTCAGCTTTTCTGTTCGGGCTGCCTGAAGAGCTGTTAGGTACAAAGAGGGCGAGCAGGACCTGTTCAAACTTTCCACGTTATTGTTGTAAGGAAACAATTAATTGCTTTAAATGAATTGTAAGTTTTTTTAATATAAAGTGGAGTGTAAGGAGTATTTTTACCCGAGGTGATAATCTGAGAAGGGTGGAAATATTGTCTCCTTGCCTTTCTAAAGGGCTGGTGTTACTCGTGCCAGTTCTCCATTGTACTACTGCTCATCACCGTTAGCAAAGTGCAGTCTTAGAGCATTTAAACACTTCTGCAGCACTGAGCGGGGACAGTTGTGACCACTTTCCTCACCTGTAGGAGAAATGGACAAACTGCAAACGAAGTGCTGATGAGGAGGCAAAGGGCAGATAAAGGAGAGGTGAAATGCTAAAGGGGACAAAGATAGGGTGGTGGGTGCCTGGGGTGGTGAATGGAGTGGGAAAGGTGACCGCTGGGTTAGGAGGTCTGTTACAAGTCCCTTCATCAACTAATGATGAAGTAAGACAGCTACTAACCTTAGTGTGCAGCTGTTGACTCCAAACCCTGTGTGCCTGAGGAGAGTGGTGGCTACAAGGACCCCCGTGTCTCTGAGCAGTGATGCCTGCCAGCTTGCTGGAGGGTCTGATGGCTGCAGTGTTTGGGAGCAGAAGGCAGTGGCCCAGGTCCATGCAGTCCTGCTGCCTTGCCTTTGCCACGGGCTGTGTTGCTATCGCGTGGCTGTTCCCTGCTGGATGCACATGGTGTCCTGTGCAGCCCATGGGGTGCCCAGGGCTGCTGCTGGTGGGTCGTGCCAGTCTCCTTCAGGTCCCAGGAATGAGTGAATGGCTCTGGTGGTTGTCAATTCTGGGAACACCCCACGGGACCCTGGGAGAGCCTGGAGAAAGGCTTCCTCACAGCTGTGAAGAGCCAAATCCACCTCTGCAGGATCCTGCCATGAGCTGCTGATAACCACAGCACAGCGGTGTGTACACGTCAGCACGCCATGAAATATCCTTCCCCCCCAGGTATTTTCCTTTGCATCCAGGTGGTGTGGGGGTACCTATCCCACAGTTCAGATAAAAACTGTGGCTAGTGTAAGGAACACAAGGTCTGAAGTAATGTACTGCAGGGCACAGTGTTCACCTGATACCTCAGCCTTTTAACACACCCAATATAAACATAGCTTTATATGCTTTTGCCCTGTGATGATGACTTCTAAATGAAAATGGTGAATGTAAAAGGGGCAGCTCAAAGCCCTGAGTGCTTGTGGGGTGTGTGGAACCCGTGTGTGACTGCACTGGGGGCAATCATTTGTCATCCATTGTTTGCCATCAACAGGCTTGAGAGGGGACAAGGAGGCGGTGTGAGTAAACAGCACTGTGTGATGCTCCTACAGGATGAAGAAATCCTTTATGAACTAAACCTGTGTCCAAAAGCAGAAGGAGGAAATAATAGGATTTGGTGTGTTAAATGTGCATGGGGGGGGGGGGAGGGGGTAATACAAAGGAAAATAGAATTGGAGGAATGCTCAAATCATAAAACTCACACAAGTGATTTTTAAAAGCCATCAGGAGCAGAGGCTGCCCGAGTCTGCAGACATGGCACAGCGGAGGGAAGATCTGACCTGGAGATGAGGTCCCAGCAGGCAGAACCAAGCGAGTTGTTCACATCTGTGTTCACTGCGAGAGGGCTGGCGGAGTTCATGCAGGAATGCTCCCATACGGAGAGCTCAGAGGAGAATCTCTGAAACTAAAGTGCTTTTAGGAGTGATTCAAGTTCAGATCCGAGCAGCAGCAGTGAAGGGCCGGGCCCAGACCGTCCCACCTACTGCCCCGAGGGAGCTGGCCAGGGAGTGAGCAGAGCCAGCAGCCGGGCTGTGCAACCTCTGTGTGTGGTACCTGCACGAAAACTGCTTCTGAAATGAGTTCTGGGGCAGGCGTGGCAAAGCACGGCCAGGTACATGCAATGCTTCCCCTTAGCAAACCTGGGGGTGCTACAATGCAGCATCGAGGGCTGAATGCTGGTGAGGGATGGGTGTGTTTTGTGTAGGGAATTCCTGCCCTCTGACTGCACCAGGCTGAGGGGACGCGGCTTGGGCTTTCACTGTGGACCCCACCACCACCTTTGCTCACAGCAAAGGCAAAAAGCTGCCGTGGGACAGTGGGAAGGTCACAGAGCTGGGGAAGGGAGGAAAGGGAGTTAAAGGGAGGTGTGCTTTGGTGGGAGGATGGCAGCAGCCGTACGGCTGAAAAATTAATGGGTAATTGTGCAAAGGAACTGAGTGGAGAAGGCAGCAAAACCCCCTGAGGTTATTCAGGGTGACTGAGGGAGCTGCGGGAGGGGAGGAGATGGAGGGCGGGGACGCCGTGCCGCGCTGCGGGGCCGGGCGGTGCGGGGGGGACCCGAGGGCTCCGTCTGGGCCGGGTGGGGAACGCGGGAGCGCTGCGGCTGTGCGCGGGGTGCGATGGGGGCGGCGGGGACGGCTTCAGGGCGGCACCCGCCGTGGGCGCTGCGGGCGGGATTTACCTCAGCGCGGGGCACCGCCGGAGCGCCGCTCAGAGCCGGGCCGCGGGCACAGCGCGTGGGAGCTGCGGGGCTCCCCGAGGCCACGCGGCTTTGGGAAGAGCTCCCCCCTCGCTCCCGAGGCCCGGCCTCCCCGCCCGCCCCGCCCGCTGACAGGAAGCAGTCGGGGCCGCCGCCGCCGCCTCTCCCCGCCCCGGCGCGGAGCTGCGGGCAGCCCGGGGCCGCCCCGCGCGGTATGAGCGCGGCCTGAGATGGCGGCCCCGTGCCGGACGCGAACGCTGCAGGTGGTGGACACGGAGTTCAGCGCCGACGCGGTGGAGTGGTGCCCGGTGGAGGGCTGGCACAGCATCCTGGCCTGCGGCACGTACCACCTCCGCCCGCCCGCCGCGGTGAGGCCGCCTCAGCACCGCCCGGGGCTCTTCCCTCCCCTCGGGGCCGCGCTGTGCGGGGGTTGCGGGTTCCCGCGGGGTCCTCCGGCTGAGCTGCGGTGGCCCAACCTGAGGAAGAGCCCCCTGCGCTGCCCCTGGGCGGGGGGTGGCAGCAGCGCAGCTAAACGAGGGCTTTTCTTCCTAATCTCTGGCGCAGACCGACTGCAGAGGGAGCCACGAGGCCTGCGACCGGACGGGGCGCCTCTACCTCTACCACTACAACGAGGAGCAGCCCTACATCCCGCTGACTGAGATCCAGAGGATTGACACCGCTGCCATCCTGGACATCAAATGGTAATGCTGGGCTGGGGGGGACTGGAGGCCTCGCCGGGCTCTGCTGCTCCTTGGTGCCTTCTGCCATTGGCCGGGCTGCAGCCTGACTGCTTCCAGCTGAATTGTCCCCGACTGCTCAGGGAGGTATCCACCTTTAGCTCCAGTGAGCAAAGTGTGCTCATTTCTGCATTACGTTCTCCTGCGTGCTTATGAGCAGCTGGGTAGCGACTGCAGACCTCATTTGTTTATCATACAATCGTTTGAGTTGGCAGGGACACTTAAAGGCCATCCGGTTGCACTCCCTGCAGTGCAACGGGACACCCACAGCTCCATCACTGCTCAGAGCCCCGTCCAGCTCTGACCTTGGCTGTCTGCAGGGATGGGGCACCACCACCTCTCAGGGCAACCCATGCAGTGCCTCACCACCCTTATTGTAAAAAACTTCTCCCTTATATCCAGTCTAAATCTCCCCTCTTTTAGTTGGAAACCATTTTCCCTCGTGCCCCTGTCCCCTCCCTTCTCACAGCCCTTTAGATACTGACATGCAGCTCTCAGCTCGGCCCTGTGCCTTCACTTCCCTGGGCTGCACAGCCCCAGCTCTCAGCTTGTCCTTGCAGGAAAGTGTTCCGTCTCTTAGATTTATATCATAATACATCATAGATTTCCTGATGTATAATATTTTACCCTTGGTGCAGGTTTGTGGAAACTAGAAGACCCTTAGATTTTCTTCATGAGATTTTTTAATCTAGCGCCCTTTCTTTCTGCACCCTAGAATAAAAGCTATTGCTTTTCTCCTTAAACTGAAGACAGTTGTATGTTCAAGACTTTTTAACTGCTGGATCTTTCAGGTGCCACGTTCCGGTTGCAGAACATCCCATGGTTGGCATTGCAAACTCGACGGGTGCTGTGGAGTTCTGCCACCTGACTGGCAGTGAGGTGGGTGGCTGCAACGCCTGCTGATGTTGGAGTTGTTTTCACCCACGTTTACACTCTAGCTTTATTTGCAGTGCTCAGAGACTCTGCAGGGAAGGAGTGTGGTTTCCATGGCTTTCTCAGCGTGCTTAGCTGTGTTCTTTTTTTAACACTTGTTTTGTCTTCTGATAATGTTTCTCATAAATTCCACAAACTTGTTTATGGCACTGGAAAGACTGGCTGGGCCCTGCGTACCTGCAGGGTGTGGGAGGTGAAAGATATGGGGAAGCAGCAGCGAGCTTTGTGAACTGTCCCTTGGGAATAAGTATGGAGTTACTGGTAAGCACAGCAGAAGGTGCAAAGTTGGTAAAAGCAGGGAAGAGTTTTGGAGAGGGGTTTCTTTCAGTTGGTGAGAAGAGTCTGATCGAGAGAGCCGTTCCTTCAGTGCAAGAAAGGGAAAACCGAACCGGACTATAAGGGAAGTCAGCAGTCACATCTTCAGTTCTGCACTTTGTTGCTCCCTGAGGGAAAGAAAATTTTCAGGGGGATTCAGTGGGAGGTGGGGAACAGAATGGTGGGGATGCTGTGTATGCATGAAGTTTGTCCTTAGGCTAGTACTGAACAACTGTACGTTGCTATGGGATTTTTCATCTCTTCTTGGCATGGGTCTCTAGTATGTCTGTCTCTGAAAAACACCTGGCATAGGTGTAAGCAGTACACGTTGTCTGTCTGGTGCCTTCCCCTTCTTAACCTATTTCTTTTCTTTCCAGTAGAAGAACAGCTGCATGTTGGAGCCATGCTTCAGGGTCGATCTCGGTGCGCAGCGCCTGGCCTTGTCCTTAGACTGGTCCACAGGACGTGAGCAGTGGTGAGGATGGGAGATAAAGGCTGCTGCTGAGGTCGCTGCGTGTGTGACACTTTGCAGGCTGAGGCTTTTGATGAATGAAACAGGTGGCTTTGTTTGCGAAGTAGCTTAAGATTTCCTCCATCCCAGATGCCTCCCTTGGCCTTCTCTGAAAGTTACTGTTTCCAGAGTGAGGGTAACAAAGGAACAAGTGCTGTGGTCACTGTAGCAAGAGCAGAGCCTGATCCAACCACAAACATGAGGCAGTGCCATAGAGAATGATGGCAGGTGAACCAGGGACATTTATCTTTGCTTAGAGGAAAGACTGCAATGGGATGCAGCTAGACCCATTGGATCCAACTCAGTTTTTCCATCTGCTCACAAAACAGCTGAAATTCTGGTGTGAAAGTCTGCTTAAGAACTGATAGTAAGAAAATTTTAAGCAGTTTCATGAGAATCAGTAGAGAGTTGGTTTGGAAGTGGCTCATACGTTTGATTTCAGGAATGGCATAATTGAATTACAGAACATGAATTAGCTGTCCCAGGGAAAAGGTCAGGTGTATGTTTTCTGTAAGTTAAGTGTAAAACAGAGTGATACCTTCAATGTGAGACTGGAAACTGAACGGGCTCACAAGCAGTACTGCACTTTGTGTTGCAGGGCAGGTAATCAGTTGTTTTTCCTAATTTAAAGCTATTTCTGTGCATATGTTTTCTGTTGTTTAATGAATAAGCAGAGCTTCTAGTTCTACTTTATTCTCTATGGTTGCCATGATGAAAGGTTGCTTTGAAGTGCTTTACTGTTTTCTGTTCAGAGACAAATAACCCCTTCTAGAAGCTGAATGTGCAGCCTTTGCATCTTGGTAGAACTACCAGTGCAGGGCTGGGGGTGACCAGGTATCTCTTGCATGGAAATGTGGGAGATTTGGTATGGTTTAGTAACTGGCATATGATGTAGAACTGGAAAGAAGCTCTGAGACACCAAAATCGGTACCTACAGCTGCAGCTAACCTGTTAAGTAGTTCATGTCAGGGAATTAATATCAAGCCCATGAGAAGTCAAGTTAAGTATTGAGGGGAAAGAAAGACCACGGCTGTTTTTGTTTCAGTCATATAAATGTGAGCAGATGGCTCCCTCTGTGAGATCAGGGAATAGGCATCACTAGTATGGATGGTTTTAAGATGGGAAGCTGAAAATAATTGTATAAATGCATCTACTGTGGTGTCTGTTTCTCTTGATGTTCACTTGAATCAAATATATATGTTAGCCATCTATAGTTTGGCAGCTAGTTTGTACTCTGTGATTACTGAGGACATCAGTTTCAGAAATTTCTAATGTTTTCTCTGTGTTCTGCTCTAGTGGATGTCCTTTGAGAGTGATCAGCAGTGATTCAGAGGGGAAGCTGAATCTGTTCTCCATAGATGAATCTGCGCCTTCTGTGCACGTCCTGAACCAGTGGGAGGCTCACAAGTTTGAGGCCTGGATTGCTGCTTTTAATTACTGGAACATTGATATAGTGTATTCAGGTCTGTAAGCGCTGGGGATTTATTTGGGGGTATTGGGGATGGCTCACTTTGTTTAGGAGAGTGTGTTCCTTGGGATTATACTTTGCAGAGTTGGGTGTGCTGCTTCCCATCACGCTTCTTGTGAGAGCCG
This sequence comes from Gallus gallus, assembly GCF_016699485.2. Taxonomy (NCBI): domain Eukaryota; kingdom Metazoa; phylum Chordata; class Aves; order Galliformes; family Phasianidae; genus Gallus; species Gallus gallus. Next base: position 2,252,062 of record NC_052548.1, read on the forward strand.
GGGCTCTCTGCTAGGGGGAAGTGATTGGGGTTAATTAGGAGAAACCATATCTTCTAAACTGCTCTTGGGCTGGCTCTTGGCAAAAAGTTGGTGATCCCTTGGGGCGTGCAGGAGATACAGAGAGAAGCAAAAAGGTCTGAACTCTTGAAGCTAAATTTTTCAATGAGCAAACAGGGGCATTGTTATTGCATGTGTCTTGTGTGGTGAGGAGTAATGGGAGTCTCAAATGAGGTCTGATATTTCTGTTAAATGCTCTGATATCCCAGGGCTGAAAAGCAATATCTCTGCTTCAGTGCCTTGCAGTGATCTTTTGAGGGGCGTTCAGGATAGCTGTGTTTTGTCTTTGTGCAGGAGGAGATGACAGCCTGCTGAAAGGCTGGGACACCAGATGCAATCCAGAGACTCCAGTGTTCACCAGCAGGAGGTAAGCAAGCGATGCCAGCAGCTGGAGCCCACAGCTATTGTGTCCCTTCCCAAGCTGCTGCACTCAGAGATGAGCGATGAGTGGAGTTTTGTTTCTGCCTCATTTGGGAAATTGAGAGAGAAAATATATCTCTTTTCATCAGGCTTTTCATCAGGATGGCTTGAGGTTGAAATTTTCTTCTCCATGTCCTTCTAAACAAGCAACTGCTCACTTTTTTGGGGGGGATTTTTCCATGTGTTAAATTGTGGAAGTTTTTTTAGAAAATGTTTCATTCTCCACTCATTTCAAGTAATTTTTTTTCCTATTTTTTTCTGATGGAATGAGGTATCTTGCAGAGTATGATTAAAGCAACATGAACAGTTTGTCAGTGAAATTTTATACATAGCCTAAAAATGCTCATCATTATTATTGCTATGGAAATATAGATTATATTGAGAATAAAGTCTTCTGGGAATTGTGTTGTTTTGCTGAAATTCTTATGGGCTCTGAAGAGCAGTTTATGGTCCAAGTATTATTAGAAATCGTTCATGCCAAGATAATGTATGATTAGAAGTTTTTATCTAGAAAGGCAGTTGGATTGTGTGGCTGGAACCCAGTATGGGCTGACATTTGAGCTCACCTTCCTCTGCTTTCCTGAAACATCTTGGTGCAGCAATATGCACCCCAAAGCCTTGAAATTCAAGGAAGAACCCCATTTCAAATAGTGTGTCTTATTTTCTGTTGTATATTGCTCTTTTGCAGACACTCAATGGGTGTATGCAGCATTCAGTGTAGTCCCCACCGGGAGAACCTCCTGGCAACTGGCAGGTAAATCCCTTCTAGCTGCCCTTCACTAGTGTGCTTATCCTCCTCTGTTGTCTTAAATGTGTTACTGCTTCTCAAGGTGTGGTCTCTAGGAATTCATTGTGGGGAAGGTTACTTGGTATTTCCCCATTCTCTTCTGAACTTGCTGCACTTGAATCAGCTTTGCTGCTTGTCAGCATATTGATCTGTGATACATCTCCAGCTATGATGAGCATGTGCTGCTGTGGGACACCAGGAACATGAAGCAGCCGCTGGCAGACACCCATGTTGAAGGTGGAGTCTGGAGGTTGAAGTGGCACCCAACCTGTGATTTTGTGCTGTTAGCAGCCTGCATGCAGAGTGGATTCAAGATCCTTGACTGCCGTGGAAGCATGGGTGAGTGTTCAGTGGAACAGAGTTGCTCCTACGCTGCTCTGCTGTTCTCATTTCCTACCTCCAGGTTAATGGGGAAGCTCCAGCTCTGAGCTTGCTAGAAAAATTCAGAAATTGTTTATAGCCTTAGACATTTATTTCAACTTAAATTAACTCTTCCAGCTTTCCCAGACCTACTCTCAGCATTGGCATGGTAGCTTGTGCCACGTCGTTGTCATTATTCATACGTAAATCTCTTGTAACTTCTCTTAGTGGTGTGAAGCCTGTTTGTCTTGGTATAAAAGCATTACGTATGTTCTGGTTTGTATTCATCTTGATGGTTCAGAGAGGTTCTGAATATCAGGTGATGGTTTACTGTCAGCAGGAGTTACTAACCTGCTGGTGACACAGACATGGAGTGGCTGAGGTTGGAAGGCACCTCTGGAGACCACCTAGTCCAACCCCCTGTTCAAGCAGGGACACATGGAGAACGTTGCACAGTGCCACATCTAGGCAGGTTTTGAGTATCTCCAGAGTAGGAGCTTGCACAGCCTCCCTGGCAACCTGTTCCCATGCTCTATCACCCATGCAGTAAAGAGGTTTTTCCTCATATTCAGAGGGGACTTCATGCATTTCAGTCTGTGCCCATTGCCACTTGTCCTGTCATTGGGCACCACTGGGAAGAGTCTGTCCCCACACATTGAGTCCCCTCCTTAAGGTATTTGTATACATTCATAAGATCCCCTCTCAGTCTTCTCCAGGCTAAACAGGCACATCTCTCTCAGCTCTTACTTATAAGAGATACTGCAGTCCCTCCTTCATCTTTGTAGCCCTCCGCTGGGCTCTGCAGTACTGCCATGTCTCTCTTGTACTGGGGAACCCAGAACCTAACACAGAGTATGAATGGGTTATTGACTCAGAAAGGAAGTGCTGTGCAGTCTGGTTAATCTAGAATGGCATGAACAAGCCCTCCACGTGAATCAGAAGATATTTACACGCTTATAAAGCTGTTTGCGTTTATATTACAAATATAGTATGCATAAAACGGTTGTGTTGCTGAGTTTCTCCAGACCTTGGGCAGGTCCACAGCTTGTGAAATGAGGATCTCATTTCTGCTGTGTAGGGAAGGGAGGAACTTGGTGAGTATTAAATATCAGAGTGAGATGCTGAAAGTCCATGGGAAAGACACATCTGCAATTTATTAATAACCAGAACCTGGTCTAGCAGTCTTAGCAGTCATATTTCTGGCTCATTTGAGATCACTGTGTGATCTGTCTTGAGCCTATTTATGTATTTTCAATAATGAAGCTCTTAAACCTCATGCACATTAATCCCTTTTCTGTCTGCTCACTGAACTGGGGAAAATCAAAGCTAGTGGGAGGTGGCTGAAGAAGTGTCAGAAGAGCCAGGGTACTTTGTTCCTCCTAAATGTTTAACTGTTGTAAAGAAGGCGTTAACCAGTACCGTGGGATGGGACAGCTCTTCTTGTATGGGTTGGTCAATACTGAAATGGTTTGTAAGCAGTCTGCAACAAATTGTGTCATAACTTGCTTTTTGCTCATGTCATTATCTATTTGTTTTTTAAAGCTGAAAACACGGAGGAATGTGTCATCCTGTCATCCTATGTCTTGCACAATTCTCTGGCCTATGGGGCTGACTGGTCAAGGCTGTGCCCGAGGGATTCCTTGGCTGCACTACAGGACTCTGCTGCTGTGTGCCAGCCTTTGGAGCAGCCTGTGGCACGGTCAGAGGAAGGAGATGAGAGACTGAATTTGCAGGTCCGAAACCTGAAGATAATTTATGAGTCTCCTACAGCTACTTTTGATGTGATATTGGATGAGGACAGTGAAGGCCCTGCCTTGCAGCTCAAAGCAGAGGAGGGTCCTAAGTTGTCTGGGGATCCTGACCTGGGTAGGAAACCTGATTTAAAGGAGGGGTCAGGTTTGGGTGGGGGTGCTGACCAAAGGGACAGTTCCAAGTCAGCCAGCAGTTGTGACTTGGGAGTTAAGAGATCCAATGGAATTGGTCAAGATGGAAGTGGTGATTCAGTCAGGTCTTCAGACAGTCCAAAAGCAACGAGCATTGTAGCAACTTGTTCTTTCTATGATAACATCCTACATATCTGGAAGTGGGAAATGAACCTGGCTACCGCTTCAGAGAGGGCCAGTGCTAGATCTCCATCTGAAAGGACAGCTGAAAGTTGGCACTGACAAGTCCCAAAGTAAAGGGGTAGGAAAGCTTCTGTACTGACATTAGCATCTAAGCTAACACCCTCTGTTTTTTGTTTTTTGTTTTTTTTTTTTTACAATGCATATTGTTGAGTTTGTGAGTCTTGAAAAGCCAATAATGATGGAAAAATTTCCTGATGGTTTTAATTGAGGAAAGCCTTTGCTTTGAGAAGCATGGTCAAGCACAGACATTTATTTAGTTTTCCCTTAGTGTACTAGTTCAGAGTAGGACAGCCTTCCTTTCAAAGGCTTCTTCTTTGTGCAGTATATTTGAATCCCCTCAGAGCTGGTTTGCATTTGTATGACTGATCTGTTAAGCCTATTTTCCTCCTTCCAAAACAAACCAGACTTGTCTGTGCTATTACATGTAGACACAGTATGTGATCAGAGGTTTTCATGAATTTCTCAGAAAAAAGCCCATGAGTAGAGGCTTAGGTGTGTATGTAGCTTGTGTGATCTGTAAACTGGTATGTACTTTGAGAAGACACTCAAAGAGAGTTCAGATGCTGACAGTGCAGTGCTTACCGTGATCTTTAATAAACAGAAATCCTTTCTAGGAAAGACATCCAGACTGACTGAAAGGACAGAGAGCAGTTCAGCGATAGGAGGCTTCATTCTGAGCAGGGCCTTTCTTGGAAGGATTCTGGTGAGCCTGCACACCGATTTTACTTCAGACTCATCACCTGGATGCAATCTCATTTTATTGCTCTCCAAGCTAAGCAAAAATTGGTTTAGTAGAAACTGTGTAGGAGCCCGGCTTATATCGTAGTGCCACACTTAACCCACCCTGCCCCTTCCCCACACACTCTGGGTATCCAGCTCATCTTTTCTGTTCTCCATAGTGAGACTTACATGTAGGTCTGAAGTGTATATCTTACAGGGTTTTTTTGTTTGTTTTTTTAAGGTGAACAGCTTTAAGAACAAAACCTCCAAAAAGTATAGGCAATGTTTCCTAACATCTTTTACGTTCAAAATAAATAAGTTGCAGAAACCAAAATTTGAATGACATTGCCCTAACTACCTCCAGGAATGGCTGCTTCATTAGCTTTCTGTTTTTCACTGTGAAATATTGGCAAAACACCGTTTCTGGCACACTTTCTGTCTGTTCTTAATTACCTTCCTAGAAAACAAAACAGCTTCAACTAGGTAAGGAACTTCTAGACTGCATGGTTTCTTTTTGAGAGTCCTAAAGAATTATTTGCCTGGAGGGAAAGAAACACCAGCAACAAGCATCTGTAACAGTGCTGCATCTAAAGCAAGGTACAGCAGATAATAATTTTACTGCTTTGAAATTCCTTTTTCAAAGTTGAAAGTGTATTTTAAAAAAAAAACTTCTCGAGTGCTGTTACATTCATATAGTAATGTGAACAAGAGCTTTTGTTGAAAAAAAAACCACCATATTTTTGGATGTTTCTAAATAAAAATCAATACAAGTGATTTATCTTTCCTGGTTGTTTTGATTTTAGAAGAGGTCCTTCATATGTTGGTTGGATTATTACTAAGTTTACCATCACTAAACATAAAAGCCTGTGTTGTGTTACAACCCATACTGATCCAAGACAGAGTGATGCTCTGTGTTAAACTTACGATCAGCAGGGACACGCATGCTTTGTTGCACTGCTATTTTCTCCCTGCTATAGAGGTTTTTGTTATGTGACTTATTTTAGGATGAAGCCCTGCAAAACTACTGCTTCCACCATGAAAGTCATCTGCTTACTCTTTCTGCTTCCCATCCTGGCCAGTCAGTCCACCTGAAGAGCTTGAGCCTCGTCACGTACCAATCCAGTTTCTTTTATGTTTTCGGCCTCCCAAAGGCCAAGCAGAGAAGTCCTGGGGGTAATTGTCTATCAGAGGCAAACGCATTATCTCCAACACCTTTTTTTGACTGTAGCTATTTCTACTTTGAACGGTTGCATGCAACTGTAAGTGTTGCTTGTATATATTTCATTTGATGAACAGTAGGACATCACTCTTCAAGGAAAACATTTAAAAAAACCCACAATTTTCAAGACATATTTCAAATGTAAGCAGCTATGTTGAAATTTGAAGCAGTGGCACTGCTGAGGAATAGGCACTGATTGTAACTATTAGCTGCATCTTGACTGAATTCCAAACACTAGTTTTAAACCTTGGTAAATACCACAACTGTGACATTTGATCTATGCTACAAATCTATGCTCAGTTTATGGTAAGGCCTTGTTGGCACACTTCCTATTGGCTAGGGGTGAATTCAGGCGTTCTGCTTCTGGCTGAACTTGCCACTCACAGCAGGGTGCTGGCAGTGCTGATGAGACATCAGCTCCAAGCAGCTCCTTCCACAGCCAGGAAACTCCCAGAGGCAGAGTTCTCCTCCCCTGTTCCTGGAAGTTGGGAGCAGCCTGGAGCCAGACTCCTTCAGCTCCTCACGAGGGCTCAGCAGCTCAGCTCTGACAGCAGGACACCTGCACACCCACGCAGTGCAACTACATGTGCTGAGCGAGACAAAACCAACACCTTCCTTGGTCTCTAGCAGGAAACCAGTTCCCCTGCAGCAATTTAAATCAGACACTGCAGAAAGATACAGTGGAAGGGCTTGCTTTTAATACTCAGTGAAACAAAGCGTCCCAAACTGCAGTTGCAGGCCAAGTCTCTCACAATGCCGCGTGCAGCCCGGCACACCGGGAAGCCCCGCTTGCCCCCTAGCGCACATAGTTCTTGGGGAAGAGCTGGAAGAGCTTCCCCTCCTGTGTCGGCTCGAAGCCGTACTTCTCCAGCGCGTTTGGGTCGAAGGTTCCCTCCTTCACGTCCTTCTCGATGCGCGGTGCCACCAACTCGGTGAAGAGCTGCTTGGCCGTCATGGGCGGCTCCGAGCCCTCTGGAGCGCGGTACGACACGTAGGGCTTGAGCTTGAAGCCCGCCAGGTCCGGGACGACGAACTGAGGCACCATCTCCTTGATGAGGATGAACTTCTTGCTGGACGTCAGCACGCCCATCTTCTTGGCCCCCCGGCCCTTGTTGTAGGACCGAGGGCCGCGCTTGCTCGTGAACGGGGACATGCGGTCGGCGCCCCGCACCAGCCCGCGGGCCAGCTCAGTTAGCAGCCCCATGCCGAGCGCCTGAGGGCCCTGAGAAGATGCAGGGAGGGAGGGGAGAACGACAGAGCAGCAGCAGGCCCACGCCACCCGGCTCCCACAGCTCAGCGCGCAGCGCTTCTCTCACACCCCAACACCGCCCGCTCCCATTGGCAAAAGCGCGCTAGCCAATCCGCAGCGCCTATCTTAGGCCGTACGGGCCGCGGACCACTCGGCGCGAAGCTGTGTGAGCCAATCAGCAACGAGGAGATGGGGGAGTGGGCGGGGCTTAGCGCCCCCTCGGCGCTGGTGGCGGTGGGTGGAGGGATGCGACCTTCGCCCCGGCTCCGCGGCTGACCTTTGACCCCCGTGTAGGAGCGCCGCGGCGGCCGCAGCTATAGCAACGGGTGAGGGGACGGGGTGGGATGGGGGTTCGGTGGTAGTTTGGGGCTGTCCGGGCTCAGCCGGTCCCACCGGTCTCCCCGCGGCGCCCGGTTGGACCGGCGGGTCCGTGTGGTAACTCCCCTTCCACCGGTGGGCCGCGCCTCGGGCGGGAGTGCGTTTGTCAGTGCGGCGTTCGGCTGCGGAGATGGGAGCGGAGCGCTGACGGACCGCCGCTTTCCTCGGCACGGACTGCTTCCCGCGGGTCGGCGGCTGCCATACACTGGAAAATCAGAGTCTGGGTTACTGTTGTCTCTTAACTCAGTTATTTTTCCTCTCTTTTTTTTTTTTTTTTTTTTTTCCTTTTTTTCCCCCTTTTTCCCTTCTGCTGCACGTCCAGCCATGGAAGAAGAAGGCAACGGCACCAGCCTTGAGGTACGAAGCGATTTGATGCTATTTTTCACATGTAAATTTCTCTTTTAGCATTTCCAGAACCTGAAAGCTAACATACTTGCTGTGGTTGTAGCAGCAGCTCTGTGCTGTGCAGCCCTTCAGCTGCCCCCATGCAGCTCCCTCGGTTTTACAGTACTGCGTGGTTTGGGACATCCCCTGGGCCAGCTCAGGTCAGCTGTCCTGGTCCTGTCCCCTCCCAGCCCCTCACCAGCAGGGCGCTCTGAGGAGCTTCCTTGGCTCCATGCAGTGCTGCACAGGAACAGCTGAAACATCGGTGTTCTGTCAGCAGCTTTTTTCTCTTAGAGCCAAAACACAGCATCATGTCAGGTGCTATGAAGAAAACCACTCTGTCCCAGCTGAAACCAGGACAGAGCCTAATTTGATAACTTTTGGGTAATGTCTTCAGATATACTGCTTTTATGTTCCAGAGCCTTTCCTGATAAGGGTTTAGTCTTTCCAAAAATGTCAAGATTGGTCCCACTTTTTGTGTGTTTTTACTTATTTTTACTGCAAACCGTTCACGCGGTGCTTCATATTCTCATTTGTCAGCAGAATGGCACAGTTTAAGTGCCTTTTGCTTCAATGATGATGATTTTGGGATGGAATTCATGGGATGATTCTAGCCTGAAGATGGAAGGATCGGGGAGTTCTTCAACTATTGCATTTATTCTCCTTTAAGACACATATTGCTTTTCCTAGTAATGACAGACAAGGCCCACAACAGGAAATACTTTTCTTAGAACTTGGAGATGCATCCAGCATACTGATAAGCGGATAAAAGATGCTCTGTGAAAATTCAGCATTGTGGTCAAAGCCGCAGCATGTGGTCAGGTGTACTTATGAGCCACAAGGAAGTCTGTATTCTGAGGAACACTCATGTAGGTTCCTGAGCGCTGTGCCAATCACCACCTGGCACCCCTCCCTGTGTGGGGTATGTCTCACTGTTTACCTTTGATTGCAATGGGAAGTTTTTGAGTACATGCCTGGGTTGCTTGTTCTGTGCTTGGTAATCTGGATGGGTGTGTTATTTCAGTGGCTGCATGTTTTTGTTACCAGCCACAGTTTTGTTAAGAAAATGGGAGTCAAACATTGGAAAACATGGACAGTATTCCTGCTAATCCGTACTCTTAGCCTATCATTTTATCTTTTTCCAGTGAAGTGTGGGTCTTCTCAGGGTTGCTCAGTGTGCGTTTTGTTTCTGGGAGTTGGATCAGGGCTTGGATGGAGCGTGTGAAGCTCTGAAATACAGGTGCTGGGTGTGAGCCTCCCTCTGTGCTGCAGCCCTGCTGCTCTGCTGTGTTACTGACCTCACGATTGGCCCCTGTGCTGCCTGACTGTGAACAACTGCTGACATGTGCAGGTGTCCCTGTGGCTGCCAGCCATTTGCTGACTTTCCCTGCCTCTCTTTGGATGTTACCAGTGCTTGAAGAGATTCCCTGCAGAACTGTGACCCGTGTTGAGATGGGAGTGTTCAGGCTGGTCTTGGTAATAAGCCTTCCAAAAGCCTTTCTGTTCTCCTTGGAGTTCTGGATTTTGTCTTTCCCTTACAGCCTTCCTGTCAGGGCACAGGCTCTGTGCGTGCACCTGTGTTTCATGCTTCTGTTGTGAATTTATTTCCTCTCAGGGAACAACACTGTGACTGTCAGTTGGCAATTCCTATTTTCTGTGCTATATGAAATCACATGGGCTCTGATAGTGGCAGAACTCCTATTCCTGATGCTGTCAGAGGGAAACAAACAAGTGGCCACAAAGGACTTGTATTGAGATCTCACTGTGCTTAGCCAGAAAGCACTGTATTTGTTGCTAGCAACTCTTCAACATTTTTTTTTCTTGTGACTTTTCACTGCAATTCCACTAGTGCAGCACTGTATAGTGCTATCAACTAGTAGTGATAGTTGGGGCAATGCTGAGAAGAGAGATTAATAGGTTGTGTTAAAGCAACCTAAGAAAATACACTCAGCTCTGCATACGCTGACTGGCCAGGCTGGACTGCTTGCCCTGTGGGCCTGGAATGACCTTCTATGAGAGAGACTGGTTTGGTGACTCTGTGGGCGCTTCCATTTTTCTTTAGGATACAAAGCTAAATTAAGAGGTCATCTGGATTTGGAACTGAGAGCAAAAACTGGTTCCAGAACATGAGGTTCAAGTAAGGCTTGAGGCTTATGGGGTGACGTGTCTGCTCTTGTACTCATTTTGTTTCCTACTTCTTTCTAATATTTGGTTTCCTTATTTTTTTTCCTGCACTCCACTAAATTTTGAGCTGGCATTTCTACAGCTTGCAGACTTTTTGTCCAGAATAGCAGCAGTCAGCACAGGTTCCAGGGCTGTACACCTGAGTTAGAGCTTTTCCCCGTGCACAAAACTTTGTGGCTTATGTTGAATTTCATCTGCAATTTTCTGGTTTACTTTCTTAGTCTCATAACATTTACGTTCAGCTCTTGTCCTTATTGCTCCGAATAATGTAAAGTCATAACAAAAGTCAACACCTCCCTGTCTGACCTTGTATTAGGGTTGCTTAGGATTGTGTAGAACTGTCACCTGATAGAACTCCGCTCCTGACCCCTTCCCACTGAAGGCACTGTGTTTTCAAAGTGGATGGAAATTGGAAGAAAAACGTTGGAAAACAAATGGTGTTGCGTATGCCAGACCAGGCATAGGTGTCTGCATGCAGGCTTCTTGCCAGCTGTGGGAAACTAATTTCACCTTCCTTTTTGTGCTAGGCCATGCCAGCAAGTGGAATTCTTCAGTTTGTAGAAGACAGAATACAGAGTACTATGGTAATGTATAGCTTTAATCAGTGGATGTATAGCTTTAATCAATGGATGAAAACTGTGTGTGCTAAGTAGTGTGTAGCTGCTGGTAAGCTCCAGGAACTCTATTAAGTCACAATCAAAATCTGAGTTAACTGAGAGAGGTTCTTGCTTCTTTACTGTTGCTGTGCATGAAGCAAGAACTAATTTCTATTGCTTAATCCCATGCATATTTAGTTTTCAATTCATTGATATTTGGGGGGGAAGGTGCTGAATATTTTGCATCTGAGCTTATAAATGTGACACCGATGTAGTTAAATTTAAACTTCTCTCATGTGTGATGTTTCAGTTAAAACTGAAGTGTTTATGAATGCATTTGACATTCAGACAACTGAGTTAAGTGTTCTTCAGCCCTCCAAGAATTAAAAATAGCTTTCAACCATGGAAGTTACAGATTTCTTTTCCTATGAATTCCTCTCACAGCTGACTGGAATTGCCATTGGAGCTGCAGTTGCACTGTTCCTGATAGGAATTGTTGTGTTTGTCATTTACAGAAGAGTGAAACAATCCAGTAAGTACTCAGCTATGTCAGTCCTAGAAAGCAGTTTTCTCAGTGTGTTATCCTCAGTATTTTTATGATGTTACATGGTGGGTTCTGTGCCAGTTCATAATAATTGCTTGCTGTTATGGTAGCAGTTTCTGTGGGAAAAGAACTTTAAGAAGATAAAGAACTTATGTTCTGAATTGAGTCATTAAACACAGAATTCATAACTGCCATGTGCAGGACATTTGGGGACCTTTGTTTCTCTGCTGTGTGATAGCCTTTATATTGGTTGGCTTGGAAATAATTTCAAGCCTGCTGTTATGAGACACAGGCAGACTGTTGGTTTCCTTTAGTAAGATTAAAGTCACCTGATTCCACTGTCTGTTTAGAGAGCCTTTTTACCTCCTCCAGTGATTAGATAAAGCCTCAAGCCAGCTCTTCCTTAGTCTGGCTTGGCTGAACCAGACTTGGTTAATGAGGTGCCTTGTGCTGGTTTGATTTCTAAGTGCTGACCATAACAGCTTGCTCTTTATTAGGTGGGAATTTTGGCTATTACGGTGGTAGCAAGATTGATAACTTGTGCTTAGTCTTCTTTCCCCTTAGCATAAAGCTGTGGATCATAGAATCAAAGAATGGTTTGGGTTGGAAGGGCCCTCACAGCCCCCAACCCCACCCCTGCCATGGGCTGGCTGCCCCCCAGCTCAGGCTGCCCAGGACCCATCCATGACCTTGGGCACCTGCAGGGATGGGCACCCACAGCTCTGGGCAGCAGTGCTGGGGCCTCACTGCTCTCTGGGTCAAGAATTTCCCCCTCACATCTAATCTGAATCTCTACTCTTTTCTTTTAAAATCTTTCCCCTCGTCCTATCACTATTTGATCATGTAAAAAGTCAGTCTCCATCTTTTTTTAAGCTCCCTTCAAGTATCAAAAGGCCACAGTGGATCTCCACAGATCCTTTTCCAGGCTGAACACCCCGAGCTCCCTCAGCCTCTCTTTGTAGGATAAGTTCTGCAGCCCTGAGGTCATCATCTGGACCCACTCCAACAGCTGCACTTCTTTTTTGTGCTGGGAGCCCCAGGTGTGGCCACAACACTGCAGGTGGGGCCTCACGAGGGCAGATCAGAGGGAGATGGTCCCCCTCCTACCCTGCTGCTACCCCTCTGCTAATGCAGCCCAGGATCTTGGCCTCCCAGGCTGCAACCACACAGCTGTTCCTTATGTCCAGCTTTTCCTTCACCAGGACCTCCAGGTCCTCTCCACAGGGCTGCTCTGTTGGAGTTCTTCTCCCAGTCTTTGCCCATATCTGAGATTGCCCCAACCCAGGTGCAGTACCTTGCACTTGGCCTTGTTGAACCTCATGAGGTTCATGTGGGCCCACTTCTCAGGCCTGTCTGGATCAATTGGATGGTATTCCTTTCTTCTGTTGTATCAACTGCAGCGCACAATTTGGTGTCATTCGTAAATTTGCTGAGGGCTGAGGCACTGAGGTGGTTTCTGACATGAAGCTCCTTGTTGTTTTAGAACAACTTCAGCCACATGGTCCTCAATACAGATTTCGCAAGAGAGACAAAGTGATGTTCTATGGGCGGAAGATCATGAGAAAGGTAAGAATGTTTGACGTGGTTGGAGGGAAGTAAAGGTTAAAATCCTGTTGAGGAGGTTTGGTAAACCTTGAAATACTGCTCTTGCTTAATTTGACCCAAGGCCTTCGATCTATGTGGGAATGTTTCAGATCTCTTGGAATTCTGCTGGCATTGTTCCTTTCAAACATATTTGCAGACACTGAGGATGGTTGTTCTTTGATTCATCACTTCTCTGTTGAGTTGATGATGAATTATTTGTCTATAATAATCTTTCTGCACTTAGGATTATATCAAAGATATTCAGTGCCTACATTCAGGATTGCCCCTTTCAGATAACCACTTCCAGTACTGTCCTTATATTGGAAGCTGACCTAATCTTTCCTATGTTAGGAAAAAGCCAGTCTGCCTGAAGAGCACATACTCAAATTTGTCTTTCTGCAGTCTACCTCTGTAAAGCACTTCAGCATGTGAGCCCTCGTTTCTTGAATTGTAAACAGGACTTGTCAAATTGTAATTACAGGTTGTTCAAGTGGGCTTTATCCAGTGATTGAACATTCCCTTAGACTTCAGCAGGGATCCTGCTTGTGCACTCAGCTTCTTGTCCTCATGATGTTGCTGTCCTATTACCCTAGAAGATCGCCTTGGTTTTTCCATTGGGTCAGAAACCCACTCCTGCACAGGCTCTAGTTTGAGTCTGGCTGATCAGTTGGCTAAATCTTTAAAGAAATTGCAACAGGGTTTGAGAACAGACATTTCCTATCATGAATTAGGTTAGTCTAAGTAGGCAAGCTTGGTGTGCTAGGTTTTTTCCTCCAATGAGCTGGATTTCAGTTAATGGAGGAGATTAATGTTTCTGTATTTCCAAAATACAATCTTCCCTTGAAGTGCATGCTGAATGTGGTAGAAAGTACCACCATGGTCAAAAGAATGGAATGAATGGTTATGTGAGTGCAGAGGTGATGCATTTAGCTTTCTTGAAAGCTAATGCAATAGGACCTGGGGATCAAGGTGACTTCTTTCCTCAACGCAACGTACAGAAGTCTGTGTAGCAAATCCATGGTTATTGCCTGCTTGTAGTCATGTACAAATGGTTGGTGAAAGAAAAAGGCAGTTTTAATTCTGTCTGCAATATGTGCTCCCTACCTGCTGTCCTGTGGGGTCAGAATCAAGGTGTGGGTCCAGTGGGGTCCTCAACCCCGGGTAGGAGTGGGCTCCAAAAAGCCCCTCTGGGCAGAGCGGGTTTGGGGGCACCCTCACTATCTCGAGTGGGATAGCCTGCCTGAGCAGAGCTGTGTGCTCACTCCAAGACTTTGTGGAGATAAATTCAAATATCTGGGCTCAGTAATTGGTCACAGGGCTGTTTTTTTAATTGTTCTTTGGTTGTACTTCATAAATTCTTAATGTAAATTTTCATATTCTCTAACACAATTATTTACATACAGCATAAAAGCTCTCTAGAATTTCACATGGTAGAATCGTTTTTGGTTTTTTGGGGGGTGAGAGGAGAGGTTAAACTTCACCTTTCTCTCTCCTAAAGGAGACATAGGGTATTGGTATTGTAAACTGATGTCTTCAGCCAAGCACTAAGTGTGTTTTTGGTAAAAATCTGGGCTTTTTTGTCAATTTAGAAAAAAAAAAAAAAACAAAAGAGGGTGGGGGGGAAATGTCTCCAAACTATTTGAGCATAGATTTTTTATTTTTTTTAATTTTTTTTTTTGGTGGGAGAAATAGTAATGCTTGATCTTGCAGCTGTTGCACTTCTCCAGACGGTGGCACTTAATTACAGTGAAAAGCGAGTTAAAAGCTGGCTGCATAGGAGTACTGCATAGCCTACCATAGGAATACCGGAGCTTTAAATGTTATTTCTCTGCCTCGTGTTGAGTGTTTCTGAGTGAGAGATGTATAGCTAGGGTGGGTTTTTTATTTCCCCCCACTACCATCCATTATGACTGTAGCAGTTGCTTATCGAGATCAAAACATATGCCACTTTCTGTCTAGAAGGAAAGTAATCCTGGAGTAGGTGTTGTTCCATTCCTTCAAAGCCTGATAGGAATGCTTCACTCTGCCAGTGTTCTGATGACCTGGCAGAAAGGTCGAACCCCTTGCAGGGCTGGAGCAAGGGTTTTTGTTTTTTGGTTTTAGTGAATGTTTCTGCTTTTACTGTTTCCTCCTAGGTTTCGACTCTTCCGAACACTCTGGTTGGGAACACTGTGCCTCGCCAAAGGATGAGAAAACGGGCCAAAGTTTTAAATTTGGCTAAAAGGTACATGGGCTTTGGGGAAGGGAGAATTCACGCCGAGCACTCTTTAGTTTTGCTGAAGGAAGGCACGAAAAGAGCAGTTGGGGAGTGGAATACTACTGTTTTATCTGTTCCATAATGTGTAACAGTGCAGTGTGTATTGCAGTCAACCTATGGTGTCAGTGTACAGCTGGCTGCTAAGTCAGATAAGATGCCGTCCTGAACTTTCATTGTTTTCCTTTGTAGGATTCTGCGTATTAAGAAAGAATGTCCAACTCTGCAGCCAAAAGAGCCACCTCCCTCTCTGCTAGAGGCAGATCTGACAGAATTTGATGTAAAGAATTCTCATTTGCCATCGGAAGTCCTATACATGCTTAAAAATGTTAGGTAATGTTAAGAGGAAACGTAGATTTAGATTTTGCTTTTGTTGGCTATTCAAATGATATAAGGGTTTTCTACCACGTGTAAAGCCTTAAATTTTATCACTGTATGGTCAAAGTGAATAAGCACAAAAAGATGGAGTGGAGGGGGGGGAGGAAAGGAGGCAGTTTAGTGGCTGAATTTGGAGATATGATGATAAAGCTTTATTAACTTGAACCAATTTCTGTTAATGCATTCTTTAAAATTCTCTTTAGACAATTTCTATTTTTTGTACAGAAATATTCACAATAGGAAATGATAATTAGCTGTGATATTGACAGCTTTCTGAGTTTTTTACTTCTCTAGCTGAAAAATGTTACAAAGAGAACCAAAGTCAGCTTAGTCCCCACGGCCCTTTGAAAAGGGTGATCTTTGTATCAGTTCAGGAGGGCATTCCGCCTCTGATAAATAAGAATGGAGAACCGGCTTCCTCAGACATGGAAGAAGCTGAGGTACTCAGTGAGTGCTTTGCCTCTGTCTTCACTCATGGTCAGGCTCTCCATGTCTGCCAGGAGCCTTAACCTCTAGGTGAGGGTGAGAGGAGCAGATTCTGTCCCACTGTACCAGTGGAACAAGTCCCAGACAAATACTTTGTCCTGGCCTGGGGCCCCCAGCACAAGAAAGATGCAGAGCTCTTGGAATGGGTTCAGAGGAGGCCACTGAGATGATCAGAGGGCTGGAGCACCTCTCCTATGAGGAAAGGTTGAGGGAAATGGGCTTGTTTAGCTTGGAGAAGAGAAGGCTGTGGGGAGACCTCTTTGTGGCCTTCCAATACTTGAAGGGAGTGCATGAACAGGAGGGGAATGGCTGTTTATGAGGGTGGGCAGTGATAGGACAAGGGGGAATGGTTTTAAACTAAAACGGGAGGTTTAGGTTGGATATGAGGAGGAAGTTTTTCCCCCAGAGGGTGGTGACGCACTGAACAGGTTGCCCAAGGAGGCTGTGGATGCCCCATCCCTGCAGGCATTCAAGGCCAGGCTGGATGTGGCTCTGGGCAGCCTGGTCTGCTGGTTGGTGACCCTGCACATAGCAGGGGGTTGGAACTGGATGAGCATTGTGGTCCTTTTCAACCCAGGCCATTCCATGATTCTGATTCAATTCAGTCAAGTATTGATATCACTGACATGGCAGAAAGGATGAGGTTTTCAGATATTAGACTTTTGTATATGTTAGTTATTTTCCTCTTCTGATCTAATTAGTTATAACCTTCAGGACTAAATTAGACACTTCAGTAGTCTAATAAAATTACTATTTATATCACCTAAACTCTCCCATGGAATTTTGATATTCTATGACTAATCGATGTTGCAGGATGATTCTGTTAATTGTGAGCTAATGGAATTATATGGAGGGCACTTGTGGTGTTGTGTACAGAATGCTCAGGTTTAAGAAGGGTATTTCTGTCTGCCTGGTGCTCACTAACTAGTCCAGTGTTGCAGGAGTCTGGTTGCCTGTTGCCTGCAGGAGATGGTATATTCGCATTTACTTGGATACAATGATGGGATTTTTTTTCTCTTTTATTCTTCAGTATTTCTTATATGTTCTGGTTACACTGCTGGGATAGCTGGGCTAAAAGAGAAAGTTCCAAAGGGTGACTTTGCTCATACAATATGTGAATCTATTGTAGGTTTTTATGTTTCTTACCCTCTTAACTCAAGAAGGAGCTGTGGCATTTACAGGTCTCAGCATTTCACAGTGTTGCTACACTTCTGCCCTGGGGACTTCTGTTCCTGTCACCCTGCTGTTGCATTGTCACACTACAGCTTCCTCTGGGACCTTCCATGAGGGCTGCGCTTATTAAGGATTGGTTTTCCAAGAGCAGTGACAGCTTTTGGTTTCCCTTTGCAGGAAAGGGAGAATAAAGCTAATATTTACTTGTCTTTCCTGCAGGGTTCTTGGTCACTTTGAGAAGCCTCTTTTTCTGGAATTGTGCAAGCACATGTTTTTTGTGCAGTTGCACGAAGGAGAATACATCTTCCGTCCTGGGCAGCTGGATAACAGCATCTACGTTGTGCAAGATGGAAAGCTGGAAGTTTGCGTTCAAGAAAGTGTAAGAATGAAATGAGCCGTTGTTCTTGAGTTACATCTGTTAGCATAGCATATGTTGGCATGAATCATTAAGCATTGGTTAAAGTGAAGTTTGAATCATAGTGATTTAGAAAAGGGCCATGATATGTATAAATGTCAGTGTTTTGAGCTGTGGTCCTGCATGTCTTCCATAGAACATGTTTAGCTCACTCTTCTAAGTTATCCTCACGTGCTCTAGCTGCATAGTTACTGCAGGAGACTGGAGTGCAGGACTGAATTGGCATATTGTTGAAAACATTCTCATTTATATAAAATAGGCATACAAAACAGGATGGTGGCAGTAGAAGCGAGCACATATATTTCATTCCAGAATGTTCTAGCCTCTTCGTTAGGGGAGTTTGCCTGGAAGGTGCCAGATCCAGATTCACTTTTGGGTAGACAAGGAGAAGAAATGATAGCTTGTTTTGGACGAGTCTTAAAATGTTAAGTGCAAACCTTTGCAATCCCTTCTGCCAACTTGGATTAATGTGTGTGTGTGTATGTGTATATACATTTAATATTTTTCTTTACTTTTTCAGGTTTAACTTTAGTTTTTATGGCTGAAAATACATTTGCTGTTGTTTGTAATTTACTCAAATTTTGTGACTTCTGCATATACTTTTGTCTTGCTCCTTTTCTTGTTATACTGCCTTTTGATGTGTGAAGGACCAACGAAAACCGCTTTCACCCTTTCCCTCCTCTTACAGGAAGGATGTGACAGCATGTAATTCCTCAATCAATGGAGCTAATTCTTAGTGTGAAGAAGGTTTTGCTTTCATTTTTAATTGTTATGTAGCACAAATAACAGGTCACATCTACCACTAGACAAAACTGGCTTTAAATTTCATTTTTCACTTTTATCTGTTATAACGGTTTAAAACTAGGGTGATGTGATTTTAGCACCAGAGCAGAGAAAAGGCTCATGTTCAGGTTCTAATGGGGGACAGTATCTGTTAGAGCTGTTTAAGCTATCTGGGAAAATGACAGCAAGTTAAGCTTTCTGTAAAGCTCCATATATGCACACCTGTGAGCCTACAGTAATGTATTCTACACTTACAGGATGGCACAGAAGTGATTGTTAAGGAGGTGCTGGCAGGAGACAGTGTCCACAGTCTTCTCAGCATTCTAGATGTCATCACGGTAAGTCCTTGCACGTGCCAGTTTTCTGTACTGCTGCTTTATGTTGCTGAGCCTGCTGTGGGGGGAAAGTCAACTTTGAAAGGGTAAAAATGACAAATGTTTCTTCACGAGTCCTTTTTCTCCTTTTAGTGTATCACTGACTGTTTCTCAGCAGCTTTTCATGTAAACAATTACTTGTTTGTTGCTGGAAAAACTGAGAAAGAGTTTGATTTGTTCGAGGTTGCAAAGGAGTCAAGAGAGGGACCAGGTTAAGGCCCAGAATTCCTAGCTTTTATGCAGTTTGATTTATCACTTACTGAATTTATCTGCTCTAATGAAAGCAAATCTGACAGTTGTTATTATTGTAATTAGACTGTGAAACCGGTTGATGGATTTAATTTTTCCTAGTATGTTAATGTTGCTGGTGACCATCTGAAGGTTGTGCTCTTTGGCATGCAACAAGATGAGCTAAGCGATAGCTGCTCCTATTTATTGCACAAATTACTGGTGTGGTTTTTGTTTCAGATGCAGTTACAGCTGTGGGTTGTCTCAATTATCTTATTTAGGAATGCCTGAACTGAAGGTGGTGGATTCATCATGTTCAATAGCACAGAAGCACCTGAGTGCTTATTTGGAAGGTGTTGATAGCTGAGATGAAGAGAATCTAATAAACAAATTGTTCGTGTTATTAGTGACAGGATGAGAGGAAGTGATTTTAATCTGGAAGAGGGTAGATCTAGTCTAGATATCAGGAAGAAATTCTTTACTCAGTGGTGAGACACTGGAACAGGTTGCCCGGTGAGGTGGATGCCCCCTCCATGGAAGCACTCAAGGCCAGGCTGGATGGGGCTGTGAGCAACCTGGTCTGGTGGGAGGTGTCCCTGCCTATAGCAGGAGGTTGAAAATGGATGATCTTAAACTTCCCTTCTAACCCAAACCATTCTATGATTTGACCTTTTATGTTTCTTTTTCATTTGTCTGCTTCCTCTCATTAAACAGTACCACTGTGGTATGTATTGGTTGTAATAATTCTGTAAAGTGTTTTTTGCCACTTGTTGATGGAAGTAGATATTACATGTACGCACAAATATACACCAATGTATCAGTAAAAAATTCTACAGAACCTATTGACAGCAATGCCCAATTTTTAGGCTTGGTCACACTTTGTTCTGTAGAAGGCAATGGCATGGGAGTAATTTGGGCTGTACAAGTCTGGGTCTTGCTCTCAAATCTATATTAATTGCAGATCCAGAGGTATCTTTGCCCTTGTTAATTCCAGCAGTAAATTTCCTTAATGACAAGATTCTAAGGAGCAGGACCATCGCATAGAACACAAGTACTAGTCATATTCTTTTGCTGTATTAAACCCTTACAGGAGGGTTTAATGTTTTTTTGTTTGTTTTTTTATTTCTGTCCATTTATTTTTCTGTTTTTTAATTTCATTTTAAATCAGGATGGTTGCCATTCATTTGTCTATTTTTACTGTTATTCTGTCATTTTTACTTCATTCTCGTTAGTTATTTTGCTGATGAATCAGGACGTAAAACTTATTGGAAGTATGTTAAAAGGAACTGTCCTTGTGCAAAATAGAAACCCAAGAACCTTGCAGACTTTCTTTCTAAAGTAACTTGTTGTCATTGATTTCTACAGCTCTCTCTTTTCTCATTTGTTTCCCTGCTTTGTGTATCGATGGTTTTATTTTTGTTTTTTGTCCTCGTTATGCTCCTTATTGACTCTGGATATACAAGTGACATGAAAATGGGCAAGGAGAGAGAATGGAGCACTGGTCAGAGTAGAAGAGTCTTGTCTGTGCCATTCTGAGGTATTCACTGAGTCTTAGAACTTCCTGCCCCGAAGTTTCACTGTACCACCAAACACGTGGACTTTGTGTTGTCTGAGCTGAATTGGTGATTTCTGTAACTGTTTTTGTAACTTGTAACACCAGCCTCATCCCCTCACTGAGCTGAGAGGTGTGCAAGAAGGTTGGAAGTGGTGATGTGTTGTAGAGCCATAGGCAGAGCACATAAGAGGTAATTTTCCCATTAACCAAGTTTTAAATTGCAGCATCCCCTTAGATCTGCTAAGTATGAAGATACCAGCTCTGAATCAAGATTTGTTCTGTATGTCACTTATTCTGATAGCAGATAAATGTTGATTTCTCAAAACTCAAAGGAGGACCTGCAGAAGTGAGTCTGGATAGATGCTTGCCCTGTCTGTGAGGTTTTAGAACAACTCTGGGTCATAGTTGAGTGTGACTCTGCATGGATGTGGCCTTAAATACTGAAGCCTGTGAACTCCAAGTGTTTTTAGAAGCTGTGGCTGAGCCCTCACCCTGCCCCTTTGCTTTTCCCTGTGTTCTGTTACCTGATGGATGAATGATGAGTTTTCTTTCAGAGCTGAATGGGACAAATAGCGGCTGTGTTTGATGATGGCTGCTGGAGCCTTGGGTTTACTATTCTTCTGCCTTCTGTGTAGAGATGGCATTTGGAAAAGTGTGAGCTTTTGGAGTGAGAAAGAGGTAGATTTGATCAATTGCCAGTGAGTGAGCAGGGGGAAAAATGAAAGTCTGAGGAGTAACAGAAGCTGAAAAAAATTGCTTGGATAAAGGTGAGCCTGCAGGGCTCAAGTCCCTTAATGGACAGTAGGTAAGATAGATGAGGTTATAAAGAAGCGACTGTAGCAAGAACTTTGGAACAGCAGTGCCAGTGCAGTCTGGGGGAAGGTGAAATCTAAGCAATGGGAGTAGGAAGAGTGTGCCATATTTCTGGTTACAGAAATGAGCTGTCATTCCAAGGGGGAGAGCTTATGGCACCTGTGTGACTTACTTTGACCCTTGGTGTCATCTGGATTCAGCAACTACTTTAACCTGGCTTTTGTCACCTGCGATGTTGAATTACTCTACAGCTCTTAGAACAAGGGAGATGTAAATAGTTATCTGCTTCAAGAACAAAAAGTTCTCTGTTTAAAAAAAAAAAAAACCCAAGCAATCCAGACCCTAATTCACTGTGGATTATACCTTACAGTCACACATGAAGGCTGCAAGGAATGTGAAGCTGTGTAATTTAAACGCAGTATTCTCCCTAAGGCTGATTGCATTATATTGGAGAGAACTGACAATTGCAGGAACATTTCCTCTTTCCACTCCTCTGACAGCTTTTAGCACATCCCAGCCCTATTAGATATGGTGCTTGGCTCTCTTAAAAGCAGGCTGCTCTCACACAGGGTTCTGGAAAAGGAACAATTATACGCTGAAAATCAGGAGGGGTGGGCTGTTCTTTGCAGGAAAGGGCTGCTGCATCATTATCTGTTATTATCCTTAAACTGCTTTTCTCAACAACTGTCAGTGCTGCTCTGCCCTCCAGCAAGCACTGCTCAGGGAGGGAAACAAGAGCCTTCTCTGGTCGGACCGTATGGATGTGGTACACGGTGCTTATTTTGCCTTTTTAGTATCTGTTAGGGTCACTATTAAACTTCACAAACAAGGGGGAGTGGTTTTAAACTGAAACAGGGGAGGTTTAGGTTGGATATGAGGAGGAAGTTTTTCCCCCAGAGGGTGGTGACGCACTGAACAGGTTGCCCAAGGAGGTGTGGATGCCCCATCCCTGGAGGCATTCAAGGCCAGGCTGGATGTGGCTCTGGGCAGCCTGGGCTGCTGGTTGGCGACCCTGCACATAGCAGGGGGTTGGAACTGGATGAGCATTGTGGTCCTTTTCAACCCAGGCCGTTCTGTGATTCATGCTCACCCTTTGTCCAACAACTGAAGACTGAAGAGATGCCTTTAGTTTTTCACTGTGTGTTTGGCAGAGTGTGGTAGAAAATGCACTTTGTGGAGAATCTGCATTTAAAATCAAAATCTGTATGTATAATATATGGATGTTGTATGAATATTTCTTTTACTTTTTAATATAAGAGGAATTCCAAAGGATGGCCTTGTTTAAAAGCTGAGCTCTGGAGAAGAGGGATGTTATGTTTATTTCCAATATAGAGAAAGCACAGAAATGTCATTTGCTAATTTCTTTATTTTAATCAGAAGAAACCGAGAGGAACTGGGAGAAACCTTGTGGCTCTACGCTGCAGATCAAAGAGATATTTAAAACTGCAAATCCCTCCAGAACTTAAAAATCAAAGCTATTAATACCATCCCCAGATTTTATAAAAAGGTCAGCTGAAGTTGGTGTAATTAAGAAATTGGTTCCAATTAATTTAATTTAATTTTAGAATCTGCTTCTTTGTGGCTTCCAGACCAGCAAGGCAGAGCTGCAGTGTTATTTTCTGCAGTGGCTGCTGTCGTACAGAACGTGTCTGCTTTGGTGCTGCCATATTCTTAAGGCAGAGAATTCTTTTGCAGTGATCGTGTTTGGCTGTTCAGTGCCTACAGGACCACTTCTGCCTTAGAAACGTTAGATAAATCAGTGCTTCTTCTATTGGAAAATGAATTAATGGGTGCCAAATACTCTTCCCAGTGTTTATTGGTGGGGTGCAAGGAATGTTGTGTAGAATGTTCCATGCAAGTATTTGCCAGTAGATTTCGGTGAACATCTGTTCTGATTAAAGAGAGAAAAATCCTAAAGCACAGGTTTGTCTTCCAGAACAAAAACCTCTGTATTCTACCCCGTAGAGTTGTATCTTTTGTTGGTCTGTTCATGCATCTTTTTGTCTCTTAAAGCAGAATGGCCTGGACCTAAATCATCTGAAGTGCACGGAAGCTGTTTGGCTGCCATTTGGAATATTTCATGCATATGTATTTATTTATTTTAGAACACAAGAAGTCTGCCTGTTTTGTATTGGTTTTTGGCCACATTCCATTCCGTACATAACAAAGCTTGGAGCCTGGCTTTGCCTGCAATAAAACTGTAACAGACTTGAGAGACAGACAAGCCAGATCTCCTTAACCTGATACACCTCCGTGTAGCTCTTATTTCCTATCCCTCAGTGTAGTGCTGGTGAGGCTGCCTGTGTGAGTTCACCTGACCGTGTTGCCCTCATTACACCAACTGCAAGGCACAGGGCACGAGGTCAGGGCTTTTTGTGCTCAGGTGGTGTCTCCCAGGGATGTGCAATAGCAAAGGAGAAATTTGGGAAGCAATTGGGAAGAATTGGGGCAGGGAATCAGTGGAATTAACTTCTGTCTCTGTAACTTTCTGTTAGGGTCACCCTGCTCCATACAAAACAGTCTCAGCCCGGGCAGCCACTCCATCCAATATACTGCGACTTCCAGCAAGTGCCTTTCAAGATGTCTTCCAGAAATACCCTGAAACTCTTGTTAGAGTGGTGCAGGTAAGCTTCACTGCTAAGCAGAGTTAAAACTCAACCAAATGAAATTGAAATGAAACTCCTCGCTTTAATTTCAAAGTTATGGGGAAGATATTTTAAGGTTCAGCAGAAGGTCATCCTTCTGCAGGCGTGGAACTGTTCAGTGTAGCTTCTTTTCAAGATTTGGGCTAGTTTTGCTGTTCTTCCCATTCTTGGAGCTGTATACTTACTGATATCAGTGTTAATTGTGTGCAGAAAGAAGTCTGCAGAAGAATATATATATATATATGTATATATATATATGTAGAATGTAGTAATTCTGCTCGTCAGCCTGACCTACACCATAAGCTCTCTGGTTCTGATGGGTTAATGGCCCAGCAGGGTTTCAGGATGACTTAGAGCATGGAAAGCAATTTTATATTCTGAAAAAAGGACCACAGTCCTCAACAAACAGCTTTACCGAGTGGTGGTGCTCTGCAAAGCTAACAGAATTCAGTCTGACGTGAATGCTTGCTTCAGAAGCAATTGTCAGCAGCTCAGGAGAGAGCTGTGCTTTGTATTGGTGTTTGAAGCTTCCCTTGCCTTGCAGGAACTTTGTTGGTCTTAAGTGAATACTGCACATCTGTCGTACAACTGCAGGTGGAAGCTAGAGCAGGGGCAAGATGCTGTGTGGGAGTGGTTTTGGTTTTAGGGTTTGCTGAGTGGTGTATTGTCCCACTGGCGTAAGGGATGCATGTGATCATTCTGGTCTGTTCTTTTGCTTTACTGTGACTGTTAAGTCCTCTTGTTGTTGTGAACTGTTCTGGTATCCAGGTGATTTACGTGTGATCCATGAACCTCATAATACTGGTGGCAGAACAGATCATTGTACCAATTTAATTTGCTTCATGAGAGCTGATACCAAAGAGAGAATGGCAGAAGAGCAGGGGTAAGCTGCCAGAGCAGATGAAAGTGAGGTGGCAGTGGTGTCTTATGCCAGTTTAGTGTTTGCTGAGCAGTACAGATTTTTTTTTATTTAATGGACAAAGCTGAAATACCTTTTCATTTTTTAATGAGAAAAACAGGCTTTTATTTCAAGGCATGTTTGTTACTGATGTTTACAGGAGAAAACGAAAAGCGGTATTCGGTGTTTGAAAGATTCTTCTGTTTTTGTTACTTCACTTTTTCTGTCAAGTGACTGTTAAGGCTTTGGTAAATCGCTTTAATCTTAATTTGCCTTAATTTGTCATCTGCTAAGAAGGAATTTCTGCTCTTACTGTTTAGAGGGCAGTCTGTGGTTTGTTCGAAAGTGCCTTCAAGTACTCTGATGCTATTGACTGTATCTAAATGCAAGAACGAATGTGGGAGAGTATTGAAACCATTCCTACTGCCTTTGATTTCCCATTTCTAGATCATCATGGTGAGGCTGCAGAGAGTGACATTCCTTGCCTTGCACAACTACCTTGGGCTGACTACTGAGCTCTTCAATTGTGTAAGTTTGGGGTACACTTTATCTGCTGTTATTATGCAGCCTGACAATGATCTGGCATAGAGAGGTTTTGCTTGTTTCAGAAGATTATAAAGTGAATACTGCATGTTATTTTAACCATGGCAGAACTTGAGAGGGAAGGTTACCAGCCCATAGCATGTATCCTGTGCTGGTGCTTAGGGGTGGATGTGTGGGGAGGTAAAACTTAAAAAGTTGGAAGAAGTGTCTCACTTCTGCTTCTGCACATCAGTACATTTCAGCAGGTCCTGACCTGTCTTAATGTTACTGAGACGCTTCAACTTGTCATAGTTCAAATAGCTGCTTGGATTATATCTTGAAAATGAAGTTGCTCTTGAGACTGATGTAGTGTGACTGCATGTCTCAAACAGACTCTGTGTAGTTTATATAATTATTTACAGCGTACCTGATGACAAATAATTGCCAAAGCATAGCTCTGAAGTATGCGAAGGGGTATTGTTTGGAGGCTGGAACAGAGTTGATCACATCTGTGAAAGAAAATGAACAAAAACTCCCTCAGCTGATATTTTGGCTTTTAACAATGGAATACCAAACTGATATCCATTATAGTTTTTGTTGATTTCCTTAGCACATGGGCTCAACACACAGGGGTCACTTTCCCTACCTGAGGTTGTCAAGGCTGTGTTCCTTGTACTTCTTGCCTCATTAACAGATCACAGTGACTGGAAATTTAATAGATTCTTCTGCTCCTCTGATGGAGAGCTGTATTCTTCCCAGTATGCCTCCAGAAGCTCTGTCTAGTTGATTGGAATATTGCTTTTGCTGCAATAAGCTTTTATGATATATGGGATAGTGACTTAAGTAAAAGGGAGCTGTGAGTGTAGCTTAAAAGCTACTTTAAAATACGTGTCTGAGGTAGGAAAGGCTAAAGTGTCTCCTTAGTATACCTGTGCAGTCATAGTAAGATGGTATTTTCTGCATGTCTGTCTTGCAAGGCAAGTGGAAGCAGTGGGCTGGGTGTTCATGTTTCCATTTTCACCTTCCTTTTTGCAGCAGAACCAAGCCATCCCACTGGTCTCTGTGGCAAGTGTCACATCTGGAGGAAGTTCAAGTAAAGCAGCAAAAAGACAAGTGTCCAGTGTATCAGAGGAGGAGCGTGGAGAGAAGTTTGAGAAATCTGGGGAAGCATCAGAAATGGGTAATGTTTCTGGAAATGGGTAGTAATTAGTCTTTGTGCTGCTCTCTGGTTGTTGTGCTATTTATCAGAGGTTTTTTATTTGATCAGGGTAGTTAGGCATCGTCTTAACTGATCAATTTCAGGTTTGAAGTCTTTGGATAAACCTTAGCTTTAATAAGAGATTACTACTGTGCTGTTAAGAATACTGGGGGTGGAAGGAAGAAATAAAAAGTGGCATGTAATTTTGACCGCATAGGAGAAGCTGCAAAAATTCTGTACTGTAGGTAATAGCGGAGCAGGCTTTTGTGTTGCAGTGTTGATGTGGAAGCTTAACCTAGGAAAACAGTGTGAGCTGAATTTGTCTGTCCAGATTCAGAGGAAAAAATAAAACAGAAGGCTGGTTTAAACATGTTTAACACTGATGTTTTAGAACGTTTTAAAGTCTATGTTAGATTTTGGTAGTGGTTTTTGAGAGGTTCTTGCTCTCAGTGAAGCTTATTTCATTAGTGACTCCCTTGTACTTGTGTAACTTTTGTTTCTAAACTTCAGATACATTGAAGAATTCTGGTACAGAAAACCCTGAGCATATTTTCAGGAGAAGCCTTTCTTCACCCCCTTCTACAGAGACTTCTGGTAAGTACTGCTTGGCTAAATTCTGGGAAATAAGATTAGGTACATTATATAAAATACATGCTCTTTAGATCACTGACTTAGATAATCTTGTTTATGTTAAGTAATCATCTCACAGTAGTACTGCTTCCTCACTTGCTTGAAACTAAGGTCAGACATTAATTTTCTGAACTGACAAATGGACTTCTATCCAGGAGAGCATTCCTTTGCCATCTCTATTAGCAGCCATTTGGGTACTGTGAGCCCTGCAAATGAAGAGATTTTATTCATTGATTTCTTCCCAAAACCAAGTTATCTACTATATCTGCTATCATCTTTCATGCAAAAGATGACATATGGCTCTTGCTTGGCTGATTGTCCCAGAGGGCACATAACGTGACTTTATTGCTTTTAGGGGAATGTTTTCAGAGTGGATAATAAAGGTGATTTATCATTGAATGCACTGTTGAGGCATTTATGATGCTTTCCTGTTTGGATCCCACAGTGTTTGTTTCAGTGAACTTCAGCTGTCTGTCCTGTAGATGTCTTCCTCTGAGCCAGTTGTTTAGCTTAGCTGTATATTCCAGGCAGAGAAACTAGAACTTCTTGGGTGAATTCAAGAAGCAAGACATCCATCTTTAGTTATCTGAGTTAGCAAACTAACCATCTTCAGATGCTTGGGAGGTCACGCTTAGGTACGGTTCTGATTATGGAGATACTGTTAACATAGAAGTCACAAAGCTGAATAATCAGAATAAAGCTATCCTGGATACTTTAGAAGATACGTTTATTTCTTACAGTGACTGTTCCATAACTGGGGAGGTGAAAGTGTGAATGTGGGGTTAGAGAGCAGGGAGGTGGGCTGGGGGAGTCCGCAGTGCTACGGCCTTTCCCTAGGGTAAGTTTTCTAACACTTCTTGCTAGCAAGTGAAGTTATGTATGGCATACAGGAAAGGCTAGAGGATTTTTTATCAGCTTGGTTAATTTTTAACAATAGAGAATTGATTTGCTTCCTCTCCAGTTTCTGCTGTGTGAATGTACGATGTTCTTATTGTGCTTGGTAACTTCTATGCTGCTGTCCAGAGGGCTGGGGAAGCGGGATGCAGGCTGGTGATCAGCAGACCTGATTTCTGAACCAGGGAAATGAAGGGAAAATATTGAAGTGATTCATGGCGGTCTGCCTTTATTTTCATATGTGCTAGGTTGCTTCTCACTGTGTGTTAGCAAATGTACTAGCAAACTTGATTTGGTGGTGAATTAAGTAATGCTTGCTTGAGCCTTGGAACACAGATGCTTTTTCCCCTAGACAGATACAGTTCTTATGTGAAAACTGCTCATGCAGCCTGGTTTTAAGGTAGAGTTCATGCATGAAAGCTTTTATGTGGAAGGATCCCTGCACACTTAACAGTGATACTGTCCATTTGTCCTTCCTCTCTCCTCTGTCTGTCCTAAGTGTTATATCAGGGTACACTGAGCTTAGCAGAGAAAGAAAATCAATTTTTCCTGACTGAAGAGCATATCTGATGGGGTAATTATGATTTGCCTCAGTTAACAGAGCTGATTTCTAGGCTGTGGTCACTGCTTAACTTGCACAGAAGGTATTCTGATGTCTATAATAAAAATGTCAAGATCCTATTTCAGATTCTATTCTGCTGCCATGCTGTGCATTCGCACTGTGTGGAGATATTGATTATGTTGACTACTAATTCTGAGAAAAGGGAAATGTCTTTTCTTAGAGTCAGACAGGAGCTATTATCTCAGTAGTATCTCCTTGATTTGCTTGGCTGATTAGGAATAACAGAAAATGCTGGAAATGATTTTGGAGACAACACTTTTGCATCAGTTGCTCCTGAGGTTTGGATGTGGATTTGTTTGTTGGGTGGCTGCCTAACTTGAAATGTGGCAGTTATGTGAATGAGGGCGGTAAGTGATGAAATACAGTCCTGCCAACCCGTGCTAGTCTGCTTTTAAGTGCACTGATGCTTTATGTGGAGAAAGATGACATGAGGTCACATGGGGTAACTGAACTGCTGGACAAAAGAATTAGATGAACTAAATTAAACAGTGGCATCTTTTTTAGGTGATAGCTTCATCAGCATTACTTCTCCCGGCCATAAGTGTTCCTGACCTCATTTTTTAAGGTTATATAGCAGTTATCTTTGTTGTTTTTATTTTTGTTGCTGTTTTTTTCTTTCTTTTTTTTAAATCAAGAAGAAAAGCGGATTTGTCTTTCTTCAGATCTAAAACCCTGACATGCAGCTGTGTCAAATAGTACAGATGCATCTGAATAGGTGCACCTGAAAAGGTGACTAGCCCATGAGAAAGAGCTCTGCTAGCTTGGGAGCACAGGCATGCTGCCTCTAGCTGCTGTGTGCTAGTGGGAGGAAACTTGTTTGGGAGAAACTGCTCTGTAGCTGTAAACATGTGTCCCTGCTTTCTGTAACATTGTTCATTCTGAAACGTGATGCTTTATTGTCTCCTGCCTTAGGAAAAACAGGTGAGTGAGTACTCAGAAGGAAAGAGACAGCTGAAGTGCTGCCAAGGAGTATGTCAGTTGCCATTGTTTTTGCAGTGACTTCCATACCAGCAGTGTGTGGGATACCAGTGAGCATGTGTTCATCAAACAGGATTGCATTCCACTCTCGAGTTTCCCACTGCCTTCTGTTCTTTTGAGTCAACAGTTCTAGTTAAAGCTTGTTCTGCTATATTCTTTCTAACTCCCATTTGAGCAACAAGACAGTTTAATTAATTGCTGTGTGGGAAGCTTGTATCTGTGACTGAGATTAAAGGCTCCTACTTTGAATAGAAATCTAGTAGACGTTCTTTCACTCTTAGAATCCCTCCTATTTTTTCTTTTCTCTGATTCTGAATATGCAGAGCAAGTAGTGGATGATGATCTTAATCCTACGTGCCCCTCATCAGATCATTTAGGTTTAAGCTGGGTAGTGTGTGTTTAGATTTAAAATGCTCCTGATGTATGGGGTCTTAGTAATTATGCTGACACTGTGATTTGCTGGGCAGTGTAATTGACAGGCAGTCAGATCAGTCCATATGGAGTTGCATACTGCTTCTGTCCCAGCACTTTTTGCTTATAATAATTTGGGGACGTCAGCGTTGCAGTATAGATCTCTGCTGTGTGTGACATTCAGTTCCTAGTGGGAAGAGTACTTTTCCTGGTTGTGTGGTTTGTAAGTTTTGCTGATGGTGATCTTTGGGTCAGCTTGTTGGGGTTTTTTGTTTCTTTGTTTATTTTGTTTGGAGGTTGATAATTTTGTAATGTTATAACCCCTGTGATAGGCATGGATTTATTACATGCAAAATAATTGTTCGTGTTTGTAGGCAACGTGGAAAGGACTTTCCTCAGGCAGGTCTGAATCCCTGGTGTAGTTGAATTCTTTCTTTGTCTGAACAATATCTCTATGATAGGAATCTTTTCTGAAAACAGGTTAATTCCTGAGATATTTTCCTGAAATATGATAGGGGTTGTTGTAGGTTTATTTGTTAAAGGAAGCTGTATTCTCTGAGTGGTTCTTAGCTATCTAACACAGTTGAAGTTTAGTGTGAGTCATCAGGCTGGTGTGTGGGTATCCTGCTTAAGGTAATTAATCAGAAGTGCTTTCCAGTTATGTTTGTGTTATTGAGCATCTCAGACAAGTACTTAGAAAGTGCTTGGAACTGCCAAGGAGCTAATGTAATTAAATGTGTTAAACATTAGCAGGTAAGGACCAGAAAGAAGTTTTGAGTGACTGCCAACGTATGCATTAAGTGAGACCTGCAAGAGAAGTCCTTATGTGTCTCTGAGAATGTGAGGTGCATTGAGAGTTTGGATCAACTGTAGAAAAGATCCCAAATAACCTTAAGGCATGGTTGGAAGCACAGGAAATGATTTTCACAGAGAGACTCCAGGGAAACTTGCTGATCATAATATTTTCTCTATGAAAACTTGCAACACAATGGGTATAAAATGTTCTTTGGTTTAGAGAAAAGTTTGAAAGCATAGTTTTCTGGAAAAACTGAGGCAAATCCATAAATTTGGTGGGGATTCCTGATGAGCTTCAGATCCAGAATGATCATCTTTTGATGTGGGAATTTTGGGACATACTGTGTTCGTGAGCTCAAATGGGAAAATCAGAAATTTGTATCGGACCTTCCAGGTCAAACAGAAGCTGGAAATACATTGGAAGATGAAGGTGGCACTTTGTTTAGTCCTTGGCTTCTGAAATACACAGACATGCACACGAAGTTGCTTGAATTTTTTGTGCTGCCTGGTGTTTCTAAGGTACTCTAAACATGGGAATACTGAAAAGAAAATTCTGTGTTGCTCGTAGGTACTTCCAGCGGTGCGAAGTCAGACATGGACATGGCATATGAGAGAGCCAGAGTGCACTTCAGCTCAGAAGAGGCTTCTTGCAGTCCTGTTGTGGGCAAGGTGGGTTGTTTCATTTGGAGATTCCAGCATATTTTTCCCACTGTAACTCCTTACTCTTCCTTTGAGTAATTTCAGTGTATTAATCTGTGTATGAGTTGTGACATTTGTTTATCTTGCATTGGTTTGTTCTAAACTTGCAGCATGTTTTCGGTAACTGTTCAGGTTTTTTAGTGAAGGTCTTGAAACTGTGGCATTCCCCTTGTCAAGTACAGGTGATTTCCTCATTGAGATAAGGGAAATTTCCCTTGTCACTGTTGCAACTTCTTGATTTTTAGACACTACCTTCCTCTGACTCGTGGAGGGGGTTGTTTGGAAAGGCAAATCCATCAGACCATGTTGTATCTGCGAGAGCTGCTGTACAGCAAGGAATTAGACTTGTATAAACCTGTGAACTTCCTGTTAGGCTTCCAGTCATGACTTATAAATCTTCTTGTGGTGTGCTTTATCTACAAAGGCTGATCTGGAAATAAAGAGCACAGAAATACTCTGGGACCATAACACTTTAAAAATCAAAATGTAAGAAGAAACTGCATCTCAGTTTGCCCTCAATGGTCACTTTATCTTTCTCCATCTTTGCATGCTATGTTGATGGAGTTTGAGCTCCATGAAGTTGGCAGGTTCTGGAAAGTCATGCTTTTCTCTATGACAAACTGCAATAAGTTGCTTTGTTTCGCAAGTGTCAAGCTTTGCATAAAGAAATAAGATAATGCAATGAGCAAGCTGTTGCTGTTTAGGAAACCAACCTTTTTTTTTTTTTTTTTTTCTTTTCTCCTCTCCTTAGGCCACCAGTTGTGGCTGTTGGGAGAACGTGTGATATTGAGAGTATTTGCTGGGTAGGTGCCAGTCTTAATGTTCAGACTGATGCTTGTTTTCTGTCTGTTCAATGCAGTCGATATTGAAGAAGACTGTGACAGTGACAAGAACCCCTTCAGTAGTTTTCCGTTACACTGATTGTGAGCTGACTGCACAGGAATCCTGTAATGGCAAACCCACCGATGCCATCTTCGAAGCAGCGAAGAAAGACCTTTCAACCCTGATGAAACTTGATGTAAGTTATTGCAGGAAAAAAACGACCTTGTTCTTGCTTTTCATCTCATTCTGCCAGGCATTAGAAAATAAATTGTCTCTCAGATACACTACAGACCAGCTGAATGTTTTATTCTCTGCTCTGTTGATGTTATTAGTGGGACTGAAATAAATCTGAATTATTCGGCTGTTTGAAAAGTCCATTCTGAAGTGCACTGCGTGAGTCTTTTCTCACTGTGCACACATTTGTGCATACGAGAAGTGTGCAATTTCTGCCGCACTGTAATTTCATGCTCTTGTATACTGTATGAATAAGCTATATAAAGGCATTCAGGCAATGCCTAGATCTATTAATCCTCTTGGCATTGCACCTAAGTGTCTCATTTGATTTCAGAACTGAATGTCTGTGTCTGGCCATTGGCTATGAATGCATTTCATAACGGTGACTGTGTGCCATGCCTGTTCCAGGTTTTAAGTGCTTGATGCCCTCACAGTTGTCATTATTAAGTTCACCTTTCCTTCTCACCTTCATGTTCAGAATGAACAAAACTGTCTGTTTTCATTGTTCCTATGATTCCAGTCGCATTTCATTTTGGTGCTTCAGAGTTGTATCTGTTGATGGAGCTAATCACACAATTTGAAAATTGTACAGCTGTCTAAATTGATCACAGATATCCTAGATTTATTGCACTGTGTGTTTTAGTAACTGAAGTGCATTGATGTTGCCAGAGGCTTTGGCACAGCTGCTGCAACCTCCTCGTCTGCATTAAGAGCTTTCACCAAACGACATCTGCTTTACTGCCAGCAGAACTTCAAATACTTCAATTCTGGATTCTCACATTTCTTGTGGATTTCTGACATATTTCTCTCACAAATTCAAAATCTTGTTCGTGATCTTTTAGCTATGGGTAGTGAGACTTGACATGCGTGCTCTGCCTTGTTGCTGGTTTTACTCAGGCATTCAGTACTGTCTGTTAGTCTGCTTATGACACTCATGTTCAACTTTTCAAACCTTTATGTCAGCATGAAAAATGACCACCTTTTTTATGGGAAATTCTTGTAACAACTTGAATAAAACAGAACTGTATGCTTTCATCTGCTCTGTTCAGCCTTGCATTCCTGTTAAGGCTGGTCTCAGGCTTTCCTTATGCAAACACTGTGTGTCCAGTATACAGCTGATGGTTTCCTATTTTGTCATCTCAGATCACAAGCAAAAATTCCGAAATCACTGAAGCTACCAAGTGCAAAACATTTGTTTTTGAACCTAGGCAGAATTCCTCAGTAATTAACAATTAAGTGATTAGAGTTGAAGTTAATTGGAATAGTCTAACAGGCCATCTTTTAACATGAAGATCTAAATGATAATGTAATAGGGTAGGCTTTTTGAACTCTTGATATTACAGCGACTCTGGTTTCACAAGATAAGAATCTGCTGCTACATAGCTAACTGCTAGAAACGTTGTTTAAAGGTCATGGTTAATTTCTCCTGTACAGTGTAGCACAAGTTGATTCTTCTACAGGCGATGGAAGAAAAATCGAACTCTGTAAAATTTATATTCAATATATTTATATATATAATATATTGAATTTATATTCAATGTATTTCATAAACTGTGAATTGTTGGAGCTCTTCTCTTGAATGAGCTCAGGTATTTTATTTCTTAGCTGGCTGGAGGCATTTTGAGATGTTTTTCAGAGCAGCCAATTGCAGTGAATAAAATCACGATGTTTTGATGGCAGATGGTGCTGCTTTTTTCATATCATGATACAGAGGGAGAAGAGATAATTTAATACAGCGGAGTGACAGTATTATTTCAAATGACCCTTAGTTACATGACTACATAATTCACGTGTTTTTCCTTTGTATTAAATAACTTGAATTCCTTGGGACTCTGTCGTGAGCTCTTTTCAATCTGCTACAACTCTTGTATATGCTTGGCTTTATCTGAAGCTATAATATGAGTTAAATAACGCTGGAGGGCATATCTTCTGCATGAATTATATGGGAATTGAGTCATTTCCTTTGACAAAAAAAAATTGTCTGTCCCAGTTAATTACTGCTTTTCTTTGTAAGTGGTTTGTGCTTTCACTTCTGTATCTTGAACCTCTACTAATTTATTATCTGTTATGGTAACAGAAAGGTAGAACCTCGCTGTGAAATTCACTCTGTTGTGTTAGCAACTTTCTTTACAAGCTTCTGGCTGGGGGATGGCGTGGAGGGGGTCCATGCAAGGAACTTCGTTTACCTCAAGCTCCGAAACAGTGCAATGCTGAACTTGGATTTGCTGGTCTTCTCTGTTGGAAAGGGGAGATGGATCTTGTCTGTGATTCTTGTTTGTCAACTCCTTTATTGCCTCAGCAGAGAGGTAATGTCAAAAGGAGGATTTCGAGGACTGCTTGGAGGTTGTTAAGTCTCCTTCCATGCCCCAGTAGAAGCAAATACTAAGTCATTCCTGGTTTTGTCTAAACTGTTCTTAATGATCTCTGGTGACACGGGCTCACAGCTTTGGGTGCAACCTATTTCAGTACTTCAGTAGTCTTAGATATGAAGAACATCTTTGCAACGATTTTTAGAACTAGCGCATCCAAAAAAAGCGATGACAGTTTATAAATAGATCTGGTTAGGGAACTTCTGTGTCTTTACTGTGGGATACTTTCATAATTAAGAATTTTACATAAGGATAGGTAATCCTATACGACCATAAATGTGTAAATATAGGCAAAAAAAAAAAAAAATCAGAAATTAGTTGAGTTGATATTGCTGAACTGAAATATTTTGACAAGAGCTTGTCAGGTTATTTTTATTGGATATATTCCCATGAAACAGTTTGGTTTCAATCAAAGGTTTTTTGTTTTTTTTTTTTTAATGAAAATCTGTTCTTCTTATCAGCTGTAGGTGTAAAGAACAAATCTGATTATTTCCCTTGGTCTGTTTTTCTCAACTGAAAGTTATAAAAACCTGCCATGGCAGTTACAATGGCAAAGTGTTCACATCTCAGCTGCAATAAGGTAACGATTGTAGGCAAATTGTTATGCCTGCATACCCTGAATTGTATCTTGGTGTGCTTCCAGCTCTTGCTGTTAGTAGCTGAAGCACTGCTAAATGTGACTGAAGAGCCAGGATTTGCTCTGCCTGTTCTGATGAGGATAACAGAATGCTGAACTTTGGAAGGTGTGCTGGTTTGGGTAGGTTGGAAGGTTTTGCTGAAGCAAAGGAGTCCTGAAGTGTTCAGGTTTGGTGCTGAACAGGATGCAGGATGCCAAATAGGATGGGTGGCTCTTTGAGGTGAAGCAGAGGTGTGTGACAGGGGAGGGGGCTCTGGCAAAGACAGCGCCGGCTCACTGTGTCCTGTTCTTCCGTGATGTAGACAGTCTCTTCTGGTTTTACCTTCTTCTGAAAACAACTTGATATTTTAAGATTTTCAGGGCTCTGATGCAGATCACTTTCCATTATATACTCCACAGGAATCTGAGGACAAAACTGGGAGATACAAATTCATTTAGAGTTTTTTTGGTCAACAAAAAAGAACTGAACTTTTTTTTCTTCTGGAAGAAATGACTGTTGGGTAGAGAAATACAATAATTATGATATTTTGAAGAAGTTAACGTACTTTAAAACATCATCTTTCAGTAATTATATTTCCAATTTTCTTTGTTTAAATGCATCCTCACATTGGATCTTTACCAAGGAACCAACAAATAAACTGTACTTCTCCATCCTTTTCTCCAGGATCCTTCCCTGCTGAATGACAGAGTGACACTGCATCAGGTTACTGCTGGGACTGTGCTGTCAAGGCAGGGAGATCAGGTGGGTGAGCGCCCTCTGGGAGTGGGGGGAGACAGAACAGGAAGGTCTGGTTTGGTCTTTTGTTCCCACTGTAAGAGAGGAAAAGACAAACACCCTGAACAAAAATGCTCCCTCACCTTGGCCCATCCCAAGCCTTCTCATTGCCAGGCAATCCCAGCTCTCAGCCTCTCCTCACATGCAGGGTAACAGTGTGGCCAGAGCTTCCGTGGAAATCTTGTATGCCCCTCTTTACTTTTTTTTATGCCCCTTCATGAAAAGGTGTGGTGGCCAAACAGCTTTTTATTCTTTTTTTCTTCTCCTCATATTTTTTTTCCAGGCTCTGCACTGCAGGCCTTGGTGTCATTGCTCCATGCTATTTGTTTTTAGCAAAGTACGTTCAGGATATAATGTATTTATAATAATATATACGTTCAGGATATAATGTATTTATAATAATACAATGGAAATAGGCTTATGCAAAGCAAATGAGGGGCAGCTACAACTAGAATGCTGCTATGTTCTGTTTTGCTGAACTGCAATATCCCTCAGCGTGCTGCAGTGATTACCCCACTATCTTCATTCCCAATCCTGTTTTTATTTCTTGAGATCTTACAGATGCAGATTCAATTTTTCATAACCATGCAAGGAGAAACACATTTTTCAATATTGTGGCCATTTAGTTTTAAATATTCATAACCTCTTAATAATTCACTGTCGTATTTTACTTTATCGCCTAACGGTTTAAAAGCTGTAGAGGGCTTTCTGGAAAACAGATTGGCCATGATAGTGCTGTCGTTGTGATAATTGCTTTTAAAGTCTTTGGGGATTTCATTGAGCGTTGTCTCCATTTTCTCCAGGATGTTAATGTTTGCTTTGTGGTCTCCGGGATGCTTCACGTGTACCAACAGAAGGTCGACTCCGAGGAGGACACCTGCCTGTTCATTACTCACCCAGGAGAACTCGTGGGCCAGCTTGCTGTTCTCACTGGGGAACCACTGATTTTCACCATCAAGGCCAATCGAGACTGTAGCTTCCTGTCTATTTCCAAGTCCCACTTCTACGAGTAAGTTCTGCCACAGAAATGTATATTTAATTTTTTGAAATGTATTTTATGACCCTTTTGAACCAATAATGAGTGATTAATGTATGTTCGGTGCAGTTCTACTACAATACAACTTGTAGTGAGTCAAGATAACTTATGAGAGTATTTTAAATGCTCAGATGAGCTCTGACCCATCTATCAGAAGGGTTTTTAACTTCAGCAAGAGGTAATGCAGGGAACGTGGCAACATTAAATGGTGATTATCTCCTTTGTTCTAGGTTTATAGAGCATTTTGCCCAGTGCGGTGTGATTTATGACCTGAGATTCACAGGCTTAATAATCCAAATAAGAGAATCCGGCCAGAGACCATTCTTTGCTGGCTTAAGCACATTTTTGTCAGGCCATTTTCCTGAGCACATTATTCCTTTTTGCTGGAGAACCATATCAGTTCTCTTTCTGACTGCAGCAGAGTTGATCGGCCCAGATAGGTGTTGTAAATGACTGGTCTTGGTGTAGCTATAGCTTACAGTGCTCACCAGCAGCATAGGTCAAAGAATAATGCTCCTGTGCAAAATGGATTCCTTTCTGGAAATAATACTTGACTTGTGACTTAAAGTGAGTAATGATAGATAGTAGTTAAAACCCTCACCCAGACACACCCACCACTGGTAGAATGTCTGTGGCTAGTCTCAGTGTCCTATGTCAGTGATGAGTATTCTTGATTCTATGATGCATCTATGAAGCTATTGTTAAGACAATAGTTCACAGACATAATTTTAATCAAATGCCTCAATTTCCAAACTAGTTCTTCAGCTAGTTCTTGAGTGTGCTGTCAGTCTGGAGTTGTATGCAGGGCTTCTTCACCTTGTGTTTTCTAGGCTGCTACTATGTTATTATAGTTCTGCCTACTTCTTACTTTCTAAGTAATTTTGTGTTCCTAATAATTTCTACCAGAGTCTTATTCTGTAGCCTTGTTTTTCTGCCTCAAGCAAAAGACTGTATTCTGCAAAACTGAATACGCTGTTCTCAGCAATGTGCTTGGTTGATCAGCTGTATATTTGCAAGTCTGTGTGTTGGATATCAAATATTTGGTTTAATTTCTGATAGATACTCCTCTCTTGTCCCATCCCATGAAGTATTAGATACATTTCCACTGAACTTTTAGTTCTTCCTTTTATCGTTTACCTACTTGTTCTTAACTTGAAATTTCATTTTGTGTTCTCAGCCAACCATCCAATTTCTGCCTTTTTCCTCTCTCCTGCAGTTCTGATATCTAGTCTTGGGCGGGCTCTCTTATTTGCTTGAGCTTATTTTTGTGATGTTTCCCTTCTTATCTACTATGAATTGCGTTGTCTTTTGTTTATGTCAGCTTCCATTTTTGCTGCCAGTAATCCTTTATCTGTAAGTGATCTCTAACATGAGAGTATCACCTCGTCATCAGTTCGTGGACCTTTCCATAGCTTTCTTTTTCTCTTTAAAATGCCTATTGCCCATTCACTGCATTTTACAGTCTCTATGAATCTTTCAGCATTCAGTCATTACGGTTTCTCATGAAGCCAGAGCTTCATTTCTAACTCCTGTTCCCACATTTAAAAATGTCATTGCAGAGAGTCTTTCAAAAGCATCTGCCTTCGTCATCTGTAAGTTTTATTTTTGCTTCAAACTCTCTGAGAAAAGAGACTTGTTGCTAAAGCTTTATTTCTCACTTTTTATGCAAACGTTTTGTGTGTAATCCTGCAATCA
This sequence comes from Gallus gallus, assembly GCF_016699485.2. Lineage (NCBI taxonomy): Eukaryota > Metazoa > Chordata > Aves > Galliformes > Phasianidae > Gallus > Gallus gallus. Next base: position 2,290,989 of record NC_052548.1, read on the forward strand.
TAGGCTTTCTCTTTCTCTCAGAATCTTGCAGGATTGAATTATATGTTTTTGTGATCTGATCTTACTGACCAGAAATGATTTGACCTGCACCTTCATTATTCTCATTGTTCTCCAACAACTCTTTCTTCTCTTCTTGTCACATACATTACTCTTTCTCTGAGCTGCCCCAGAACACTGTGTGTTTTTCCTCAGTATTTAATGGGAAGGTGAAGCAGAAAGAACATGGTCAATAGTTGCCGTCAGGCAAAGAGCACAGTAATGGAAGTAGCCCAGGGTGCAGAATTGCAGGTTGGATGTTGCTCAAGTCCTTTTCACTGAAACCTTGCAGCAGGAGCCTTTCATGTGATGCTAATGTGCCTAAATGATCTGTACATGTAAAGTTTAAGTACAGGGGTGACACAAGCTAGTTATACAGTTTATACCTTAAATGTTTTGCTGTTTTGCTAAAGTGATGTACTAAATGTACTGTGCCTACACTGCAACTGTTGGTGTCTCCTGGTGAATAACGTAACTGAGTTGTCACCAGGCTCTCTTGAGGAATATGTTCGGGTTCCTCAGTACTGGGAGTAGGACTCTGTCACACTTTTCCTTCAGTGACTTTCACAGTTTGGAGTCTAATCACATATGCTTGCCAGAGAAGTAGAAGTGCTTTGATTTTTATTTTGTATTGCTGGCCAAGCTGAGCATCAAATCGCACCCACAGCCACAAGCGTAACTATGTGAGTCCTGGGCTGTCACAGGCACCAGGGCAGCCCTTTCCTTTTGGTATTTAGTTAGCTTGCTAACAAACAATCATCTGAAGAACCCTTCAGCAACAGACTTTTGTAGTAGAGGACTTTGGCTTTTCGTTTTCCCCCGTGCCAGGCATCTGCCAAGCAGAAGAGAGGGATGAAAATGCCCCCATAAAAGGAAGTAAACTAAGCTGATAATATAGAGAAAAATCCACTTTTCTTGTGCATGAGGCTGGATTGTTGCCTTCCATGCTAATATACTCTTGAAGCTGTATAGCACTCGGTGAAATAATAAACAGCTCAGGTCTGAAATAAAAGCAGCCTCTCTCCAGTTTACATTTAGAGTGCATTAAGTATTAAGATACATATCTTGAGGGAGGGAAAGGTATAAATGGCAGTCAGCAGTCAGCCTGTGTGGGAGGAGACTTTGGGAGCGGAATAAGCTAGTAGAGTAAAAATAATGAGCTAAAGCATTCAGGGGATTTCAGGGAGTTTAATTAACCTTCAGAGCAGCTGAGAAGGTGTTGTTGTAGACTAGGGTTTTTGTGTGCATTAAGGGATTAGGGCTTTTTGTTTTCTGGTGTTCATTCTGGAGTGTCTTTTCCAGCTTCTTTGTCCTTTCCCCCAAGTCAGTGTTAGTGTGGTAAAGCTTCTGTAAGGTAACACATTGCTTGCGAGTGCAATAGCAGCTTACCAAAACCTGGGCTGTCTGTAGGCATCTTGAGTAGCGGATAGTGAAGGCATGGAAACCTCAGGGCAAGGTGGAAGGGACAGGAGAGGAAAGCTGCCTCACGGTTTTGTAATCCTGTTTTGATGGCTGGACTTTAAATAGTGCTGAATCTAAGAGCTGATACTTGGTTTAGCTCACCTAGCAGCACGTGTGAATGCAAGGACATGAGTGTGGTGAGTTCAATATGGAGTAGGGTTATCCTTCTAAGAATCACTTCTGTTTCAAGTTCAGAGGTTTTAGTTGAAGAAATTCTGAACTTCATTACTGCCAAAAGAGGAACTTGAGGAATTGGATAAGGAGAAGTAGAGTAGTCACGCGTGATAAACATGAAAGCTCCCTATGGTACCCATGCACGCTGCACTTGACCCACAGTGATGGTCATCTCTGGGTCTCTTGCTGCAGCTGTTGGACTAATTAATGGTAGAGCTGACACGTTCAAAACACTACGGGGCAGGGAAGAGCCCCCGTGAGTCTGCTTTTGATACCACATTCAGGGATGATGCTGTCAGTATTCAGACTTTCTGTGAATTCTGCTGGGTTACAACACGCTGTACTTCAGCTGAGGAACAAAGGCTGCCTGTGCTACTTCCATGCCTTTCTCCCTGCCTTTCTGTTTTATAGAAGGTAAACTGTAGCACTCACAGCACTTGTGCTTAATGAGAACTCTAGTGAGGGTCTCTAGGCAGAATGTCTTATGGCAGTCAGACATCCTTATTGTCAAGGAAACACTGATGCAGGAAAAATTAGTGTGATTTCAAACTTTTTTTTCTCCCCATGTGTGGCTTTAACATAACTGTCATCTTCCTCTGTGTGTGCTTTGTGTACTGGCTCTGCATATGCTTACCCACTTGTTTCTTTCTGAATTGTGCTGCTTCTTTGTGAAATGCCCATTTTATGGTAGTGTGCCATGACCCTCCAAGAGCTCAATTGCTCTCGATGCTGCACAGGAACAGAAAAGATGTCGTAACTGGTGTGCATCTAGAGGAACATGCAATCAGCTCACTGCTGTGGAGTAGTTCTTCAGAAAGAACTGGAGTGCTTACTCAGAAGGTGCCAGGTTACAGTGATCCTCATTCTAAAAGGAAAGAAAGAAAAACATTCACTGGTGTCTGTGAGAGCTGTTTACATCAGGCCTAGCAGTTTGCAGCTACCACTAACAGAACATTTCCAACGTTTTTCAGCTTAGAGAAGTGCTAGATTATCTGGTTTATTTAATTCTAGGGACCTCTAAGCATCACTCAGAAGATTCAGTATGAAGATCGGAAGCTTTGTTAGTTGTGGTCTTTGCAAAGGGAAAAGGGAACTTCAGAAATTCTGAGCACGTCTCTGACTCTTTAAGAGCATTAGGCTTTATATGCAGTAAGGTTCTGACTTGAAATAACACCTGGGGGAAAGCTGAGAGCACATTTGAGAGATGTAGAGGTGCAGAATGGCAGAGAGGGACCATCTTCAGGACAATATGAATGTTATCCTGAGTCAGGTCTGTTGTTTCTGAGTAGGAATTTTGGAGACTGATCCATAAATAGGAGCTAGCAAGGCTCTCACCCATCTCTGCCTGGATTGTTGTGTGTGTGTACCTATTTCTTCTTTTGGGAAGTACTTAAAAAACACTTCTTGGCTTCTAGGATAATGCGAGAGCAGCCAAGTGTTGTGCTTGGTGTGGCCCACACTGTTGTAAAGAGAATGTCCTCATTTGTGAGGCAAATTGACTTTGCCCTGGATTGGATGGAAGTTGAGGCTGGACGAGCTGTATACAGGTAAGATGTGGACAAAATTGTATGTTCTTTGTTTAATCCAACCTTAATGATTCCGTGGTTATCTAATATTCAGGGTTTCAGAGTTAAGGAGCTATGTTTCCTTGGTGATATATAGAATAAAAACTCCTTGATTAAATTTATCAACTATTCCATCAGGTTTTATCTGCTTTTGTATGCTGAGATTTTTCTTTTTCTGCAGCACACTTCAACATTGCTTTTGTCGCTCCTCTCCAGGAGTTATTAATAATCTCTCCTTCTATTCCTCATCCTTTGTGTCATCTTGACATGCTTTTAAAGTGGCATAAGAGATTAAGACGTAGCCAGCTGTATGTTGTTCTGGTATAATTTCTGCATTTCTAAGGGCATGAATATCGTCTGCAGAGCTTTTTGGTCTTTCCAAAATAAACAACAGAACTGAAATAGAATTTGTTTAGAAATATTTAACAGTAATTTCAAAATGGGAATTGCATTTTAAGATTCGGGGTAGAAGTTATCCTTGGGAAAGCTTGATTCCATGAATTTTGTACTAGGATGCAATGAAGTCATTGTATGATTGCAGCGGTGCAAAGGTCAAATTTAGTATGTGTACCTTATAACTGTAATTTTAATGTGTATTACAATTCCTGCAGCACTGATGCTAATGGAAGTTTGTCATTACTTTCTGTGTCAAAACAGATGCAGTAGTTAAGATCCCGTTAAAAGCTTTTGGTAGTACATGCATTAATTTTAACTGTACTACCAGAAATATTACACGTGGTCCATGTGCTGTGTTATGCTGGAAATCTGAATGCCCAACACCACTCTTAGTCCTGCAGACTTGATGTCTCAAAACCTTACTGGTAACTGTTTTGTGCACTGAGCTGAATCTGAATGCTGAGTCGATCAAGTTTTTTTTTTTTTTCCTTCTGGACCTGCAGAATTTCTTTGTGCACCCATTTCAACCTTGCAGTGGCAGAAAGTGCCTGCTGTACCCAGCAATGAGCCTGTTGTCTCCTCCAAAGAGCATTTGCCTTCGGGTTATCTGTATCCAGACCCAGCATCATCCAGTTGTTCAAAGCCTGTTCATTTCAACCTACTTCCAAGTCACTTTTTAACAGATGTTTTTCACTTTCCAGTTTGCTTGTTCAGTTTAAATGTTGGTTAAGCTTTTTCTTGTGGTCTCTAAGCTTGTTAAGGAAAGATGAAGTTAACTTTGGATGCATTTGCTGAGCAGTGATAGTTCACTTGATTGTTCTTTCTCTAGGCAGGGTGACAAGTCAGATTGCACATACATCGTCTTGAATGGACGACTGCGCTCAGTCATACGGATGGATGATGGGAAGAAGCACCTGACTGGTGAATATGGCCGAGGAGACTTAATTGGAGTGGTAAGAGTCAGTTTTGGAGAATGAATGGTTCAGCTGAGAAATTGGTATTGCCCCGCACAAAACAAACACTCATGTTCTCATCCGGTGGTAGACTTTTCACAGGTGGAGAAGATGAGAAGTTGCTTCTATCTGGAAATTCATATGATGAAATGTGGATGTGGTTATTAGACTTGGTTTAAAGAGGGAAAAAATAAAACCTCCTCCTCACAGATGAACAAAAATTCCCAGGCAACACTTGTTGTGTTTGTTTGTTTGTTTCCAATGTGGGTTACATTTGTTTCCGCAGTGAGAACAGTGCAGCTGTTAAAATAATTCAGGAAGGACTGTGGGAATGTACACTAAATAGTGATCTGAATAAATTTTACGTCATAGAAAGACTGAGTTGGCTGGGGCCACTGGGTGCATCTACACTAATGTCCTTTGAGTTAGCAGAGCTCATTTCAGGGCTTCGTCAGACTGCTAATAAACTGTACGGTTATTTAAAGGTACTAAAGCAAACTTTGATTTCCAAACTGTTGTATTTATTCATGTTTAATTTATTTCCCCTGTTGGTGTTTTAGTTTCTCAGGTCTAGTTAAATGATTGAAGTGGGAATCCCGCATCATAAGTAGTCATGATTTGCTTGACTTCTATATTTAAAATTAGAAGACTTCCAAAATGCTGAGGCTGTTGTGCAGTCCCTCTTCTACTTTCTGAGCTGAAAACTCAATGTTTTGATAGTATTTGTAGCCAGAATTTGTTTACTCTGAATGAAGAAAGCATGAGTTGGTATTAGTAGTACAGGAGGAAATTCTTGTTTACATAGGTCAAGAGGAAGAACTGTAGACTGTTTTCCTTTAGAGAGCTGATTCAAGGTCATACTGATTGCAGAAGATGGTGGTTTTGGTAGTGGTAAGATCCAAAAGTTGTGTTTCCAGCGTAGAAGAGGTCACTGCCATCTTACCAATCAGTATATAAGAGCTGGTTGTTCCTGAATGCAGGTGGGTTGCAGAAATGGCCTGTGCCTGTGTTGTAAGGTGAGGTCAGTTCCCACTACCAGAGACCTGTGCTGCAAATACACCTCAGCTGTTTTGTTTGAGAGAAGTAAAAAGATTTCAAATAACAAGGGCAAAGTCTTTGGGCCTTTTTACAGTGTGCCCAACTCACCTTGACTTGCTCAGTAACTTACAACTAAGTTGTACATTGTTCTGAAGTTAATGTGATAACAATTCTGGTGGTGTTCCCTGCAGAACCTGATGTGTTCTGGACTAGTGACTGCACCATGTCTGTTTTAGTTGCATGTGAGCAGTAGTTGAGGATATCTCCCCAGGATCAGTGCTTGGAGAAGCAGGTCTATTTTTGCAGCTAGGCATGCTCACAAGTTTTCTCTTTTTTTTTTCTTTTTGGGGCTGTTTCTTTGGGATACCTCATTAAAGGTAAAATGATATGGTTTGACAGGAACAAAAGCTGAGCTCTTTTGTGGCTAATTGTGCTGGTGTGAGGTCTTCTAGCGTGTGAATAAGGCTTTGACATTTGTCAGGCATTTCCCTGCTGTTATTTCCTTGCTCTTGTTTACTGGTTGCAGTCAGCAGCCCCCTGCCAAGCTTCTGGAGTTTTGCAGAGCTACCAGGTTAAAACAGCTGAGCTGCTGTTCTGCTTTCTGAGAGAAGTTCTGGATGATGATGATGGAGCATGTGGTCTGAACTCTCCCTCCCTGTACAAGCAGAGGTGCCACCTTCAGCACAGGGTTTCATAGTGGCTCAGCTCCCTGGTTGAGAGAAGAGAGGTTGGTTGCATGTCTATGTCTGCCCTAACAGTGCCGGGTTTGTGGGTGCCTTCCCAGGCACAGATGCACAAATACCATACAACTTATGTCTGAGCTACTCTGGATCTGCGTTATGACATGAGTCATTTGAAGACTTCTGTGACTCCGTGGACGTCACCTACTCCTTCCTACCCATGGTTCCCAGGCCCACTGACTCATGCTGCCATTTGTTGAACAAATCTCGATGCTCTGGCTGTCTTTTGAAAACACGGGGGAGGATTTGTAAAGATTGCCAAGTTTAATGTAGTCGTTCTTTGCAGAGGGCATTAGTAAAATGACATTTTTCCTTTTAAAAAGGATTTGTTTATCCCATTCTGCAAGATCTGTTACAAGCCTTTAAAAACGTGATGAAGGTTTTTCTGTTGTTGTCTTCTGTTTGTTTTCCAGAAAGTGAAGTCACTGGGAGGGCCTGGGTGCTTCCAGGAATCAAGTTAGTACTTGGTGTTGGTAGTTTGGTCAATCTGTGATGTGTACATCTCCAAAACCTCCCCAAGACCACTGTGCCACACTGAGCCGTGTGCGCTAACTAAAGTTAGTGTCCTAAAGTAAAGTTAGTGTCAAGTTAGCACTTGAAATCAATGTATTTTTGTTTACCTCTATCTCAGATCTTTAAGTGCCGTGTGTCACACGCATAGGAAATGAGTACCTGTCATTTCTGCTTTCAGAAGTGAAGTCCTTCAGACAAGATGTTAATTTTCAAGCATGTATGTGCACTCCCAAGGATTAACTTGAGGCTCGAGCCGTTTTGTTCCCTATACTGACTCAGTGGCATCTGTTCCTGAGGTCTGTCAGTTCGGGGGGAGAGGAACAGACTAGAAACTGAAGTTTTCTTTCCTCCTGTTGTTACGTGGAGCTGCCTTGGGTGGTTGTGTGTCGGGAAGATGGGAGCCGTCTTAGAAGGACTCTGCCAACTGCCTGCTGCTGCTCGTCCCATTAATGGGTGCTTCCAGCTGCTGCATCCGGTGATGTCAGAACTTGTTTGAAAGCCTTCTGTCTAGTTTCCAGTGGGCAATGATGAATCTATTCAATTATCCCCTTATGTTTAAATGCAGTTCGTGACAGTGCCGTTGTGTAGAGGCTCTGGTTTGTTCCTTCTGGGGGAGAATCTTTTAACATGTTGGTGCTATTTCTCACAGATGAGCTTGTGAAAAAGCTTGGGATGTTAACTTCTTTATAATCTCATCATACTGTTATGTGAGCTAAAGGGTACTTCTGCTGGCATTGGTTCTCCTGTGTCCAGCTGTCCTCCAGGGGAAATTAAATTCTCATTCCTGTGTTTAATGGTGCCAGGGATTCTCTTCACTAGATTGTTCAAGATGGTATATTGGTGTCTTTTTAGTTCTGATCTTGGCCGACTGCTGCGGATTGAAGTTTTTGCTCTTGATTTTGATGTCATTCATGGATTTTTTTTTTTTTTTTTGAGAAAGAGGATTCCTTTTCATTTGCATGTTCATTATGCCTGTTGGTATCAGGCAAACTGGCTCTTCGGTTGTCATATAGCATTGGGCCCAGCACAGCTAATGAGGCTGAGAGGAGCTCAGAGGAGTTCTTCTGTGCTTTTTGTTGTTTCTTTATGTGTGGGTTTTATTTATTTATTTATTTATTATAGTCCCAGGTAGGTTGTGGGATTACAACCCCAAGCAAAGGTTGAGTTGGGTGTTTCTTGCTTCTTTTGTCATTGGAAAGGCGCTGCTGGGTAAGGAGAAGGGTGAGGGAAAATTTTTTGTCTTAAGTGAGTTCCTGAAGGAAGGCTGCCATGTTTCTAAGATGACTGAATGCCATGCAGCTCACAGCGAGGTCAGTGACAGCTGTTGAGCTTGTAATATGTTTAAAAGTGGGGCTGTTGCATGCCATGTAGCTAGACTTATCTGTAGCCACCTGCTCCAGGAAACTGCTGTCCGCAGCGTCTCACCAGGAAACCAGCTGGCTGTCAGAAATGCCCTGCTGGGGAATTTGCAGCAGTGTTTTGGTTACTTCAAGACCCTTCCTGCCCCTGTCCAGCATTCAGAACACCCCTTCTTACTTGGAGGATTTCATTCATTTGTGGGTAGTAAAACAAGTGCAGAATGACATTTGTGCACTGCCGTTGTCAGTGCAGGGCAGCACAAGAAGATGCATTGCCAGTGCTGCAGCATAGCACACCAGGTCTGCTGTGCAGGAAATCGTGCTCTGCACTCTAGAAATAATGGCTGTTCCAGGTGTTTTTAGATGCTAAGCTGTTCATCTCATTAATGTTAACATAGCTCAGTGTGCGTGTTTTTTTTTTTTCTCTGAAAAGTTAAAACCCAAGATAATCTGTAAATGACTTCTGATTTCCTCAGGGGTTTGGAGCACCGTCCTTTTGAAATGCACCACTGTTAGAAATGTTTAATTGCTGAGTAATCCTCAAAGGGAGCACCGGTATCAGGATTACACTTGTCAGGCTTTTATTCCTTATCAGTATTAATGCTGTCATACACCGCCTGCTCTCGGCAGCACCAAGCTCACTGAATAGCACCGTACCCTCAATAACAGCACTAAAACCAGGCAAGTTCCACTCTGTTAGGGTTGGTTCCATTGGCAATTTTCAAGTGGGAGATTTTTTTTTTTCCTTATTACTTGCATGTGATTATATTCAAACCACGAATTCTACAGTTCCTAAGCTTTAAGGCACTGAAAAATGAGAGGTTAATTCAGGATTAATGGCACCTCAGGCGCTCTGGGCACAGCCTGTATCTGTGGAAACTGGAGGCGGATGAGGTCCAGAAGTCGCTCGGCATTGAGCTGGAACACGTGGCTCTGGAAGGAGGTGTTCTCTTGCCATCTCTTGCACCGCCTGTCTTGGTAAGATGTTACTAAAATTATTTTTTGCCTAGTATCTTAGGTGTGAAGTTGTAAAGAAAAACAAAGATAGCAGCATTTACCGGTGGAGAAATGAGACATGGGAAGCTCTGAGAAATGAGCTCATGCTTGCACAGCTGAATTAGTGTCAGACTGAAATTAGAAGCTCAGCGTCCTGATTCCCAGACCTGCTTCAGGGATGCTCTCGGCTGAAGGGCAGTCATTGCTCTGAGCCTGCTGGACCTCGCTTTCCCGGTGGCTTCCTCACAGTGGGAGCTGTTGAATAGTGTATTTTTTGGGTTCTCACACCCGCCACAATTTATTTGTTCACTGCAACTTATATTTTATCTTGATTCTGACAGCTGATGTAAGCAGGAGACCATAGCTGAAAATGGTTGTGGTGCAGTGTAGCAGCCTGGTAGGGTCTGTTGTTAATTTTTCTGGCGTTGATACTGTGAGGGGAAGTCATTTGGTTTTGTAGGTGCCACCAATAAAGCTCCTTAGCCAAGGGCTCTTGAGAGAACGTTAGGGTCTGTGATGGCAGGGAGATGGGCTGATGACCTTCTGGGTTTCAGAGAGGGGACTTTCATCAAACTGTCATTGCTTACACTGCTTCATGTCTCCCTTCTTCCAGACAAACTTCCTTTTGATTATGTCATTGCTATTGTCCATCTGTCAACTAGCTCTCCATACAACTTCTGGTCTCCTCTTCAGGACCATCTCACATTTCCCCTGCGTTCTGCTCCTTTCTCCTTTCCATTCTGAGGGACACTGCATCAAACTAAGCTGGTTTGCGAGTGGTGTGAGTTAATACCATGTCCCCTTCAACCTCTACTAAATACATGCATAAGTTAGCAAAAGAATATTTTTTTTTCCTTACAACTTGTCTTTTTGGCAAGTGACATTAAGTAAGGGAGAGGAATGGGATCCCTTCCATCATGGAAGTGCTTGGAGGCTCCCAAACAGCAGGAAGCAGAGGTGAGGAACAGTATTCATGGAGAAAGGCTGAGCAGTGAAGGATGGGGAAGGATGTTGCTGAAATTGCAGCTGTGTTTGCTGTTCTTGTTCTTGTTTGCTGCTGTTCTTGTGATGTGCAGCTGAGTCAAAGGCAATCAGATCTTTCCCTTGTTAGAAGGTATTTGAGCAGGTCACCGTGCTCTGTTCTCTCTTTCCATTGCTGACATTCGAGCACCATTCAGTCATAACAGGAATGTGCTGTGTGCCTGTCAGTAGCACAATGCTGGCAGATGCTATTCAGAGAACCTGTGTACATCTAATGGCTGCTGGGTTGTTGGTTTTTTGGGGGGGGAAGGGGGGATGGATGGGGAGAGAAGTGCTCCAGGTAGCATTTAGTGTATTTGTAAGCTTTTTATTGGTTTAGGGGAGTGGAGTGTGAGTGTTTTCTACAGCCAGATGTAGATAGAAATGAAGCTCAGATATACCGAGAGGTTTGCTACCAGTTCCCTTCCCCACCTATACCCCTTCTCTTTTCGGTCCCTTAATTACATTCAGCAGTGTAACAGGGCAGTCATTGCACTGCTACTGCATGCAGGCTCAGTTCTTCTCTGGAGAAGCAGTAACATGACTTCCACTGCCTTAATTACAAAAGGTAGGAAGCTCAGTCTTCATTTTTACATACATGGATACACGTATGTTAAGGTGTATATGTCTTCCTTGTGTATTTCTGTGTATGAGTCCTATACACAAGCATACATATAAATAGAAGAGAGTTTGGATTCCTCTTTCTGCCTAGTGTAAGTGCTGGATGTCCTCAGTCGCAGGGTTAATTTGGCACACAAAGGATTGCAGAAAGTGGTTGTCAGAATAACTTTCGAGAGTACATGGTGTACCACATTCATCCACTGGCACTGCTCCCACAAATAGCATCGATTTGCAGCTCGTCTGGTTGCACTTCCCACTCGTTCATTGCTTCCAGCAGTGTCTCCTCTGTCCTTTCCTGATACAAGCGAGTTAATGTTTCGGATCCGTCCAAACTGGCAGGAGGAAACATATTTGAGATAAGCCACGTATTTGCTTCAGGTGCAGACAAGCTGAGGAAAGGCCTGAGAGCAGCTTGTTTAAACGAGAAGAGAAATGTTCCATGTAGTGTTTGGTTGCCCTTCATGTAACATTCATTAGGTTACATGGCCGTGTTCAGTTGCAGCAGCCTCATCTGCTGTCCTAGCCTGGCAGGAGCACTGCTGTGCCAATCCATGTGTGCGTGGCTTTCGTCTGCCTGCACGGCTGTGCTGGCTGCTGGGATGTGTGTGCTGCCCATACCTGTGTGGCTGCCTTGTTTTTTCTTTTTCCATGAGCCTCCTAAACTATCAGCAGATGTCAGTGTTGACATTTTGTCTCATGCCTCCGCTGGTGCAGCTACACTTCCTCGGGTGGTATATTTCATCCCTGTGTCTCCTGGTGTCCTGTGGCCTCCCCTGTTCCTTTACCTGTTTGTTTCTGGGCTGCTAATTATTGCCAAAGTGTCTTGAGTGAGCATGAAAACGTTAAGGCATACAAACACCAGGCTAATGGGCAGGCAGCACTTGGGGCTGTCGTGAAGGGGGAGGAAATCTTTGGAAGATGAAGATTTTAAGTTAACTTAAATCCTGGGGTTCAGACCTTCTCAGGGTCCTCTGACACCCCAACCTCGTGCTCCTGCGGTGCTTGCTGTTGTGCTGTGCTGTGCTGGAGATGGTGGTGTACGGCTGGGCTTTCTGCTGTCAAAGATGACTGCTTTTTGTGAGCTCACAGCAAGGAAAAGACGAGTATGAGAAAAAGAAATATGATATACAGGAGAATAAAAGATTATTGGGGTGAAATAACAGCTATAGAGAAAGAGAAGCTGAAAGCGGTGTGTTATACACATGGATGGGGAGGGAATGCACAGAAGAGCCAAAAGCGCATATGAATCTAGTGCTGGCTGAAGACAGGCTAACCTGAAGGAGCCTTGGGTTTGATCAAGTTCTCCTCGATATATCTGAGGTGCCTACAGCTCAAAATGTGGATAGCTGTGTGTCCTTCCCTGGGGATATTGACCCAGGGTCACAAAATCATAGGGGTTGGAAGGGACCTCTGGAGATCACGGAGTCCAACCCCCCCGCTGAAGCAGGTTCCTTGCAGTAGTAGGCTGCGTATGCTGAAGTTTAGCAAACATTGAAAGTGTTTTGTTGGATGTGGCTCAAAAAGGACTTTGGAGTAATTAGACCAGCTTACAGCAAGCAGGGCGCTTGCTGGATGTTACTTTGCAACTGTGTAATTTGGAGAGAGCTGGAGGAGCTGTCAGGGCTGACTGTTGAAAGTGGAGTCAGAAGAGGTCGTGAGAATGTAAATTGCTTTCCTCCCTTGTTTTAAAGGATTTATAGCACTTTTTCTTTGTAAAAGCTTCTAAGCCAAGGTTGTGAATCATTGGCATCGTACGTGATGCATCATATGTGTTTTTATCACTATTTAATGCTGAATTAGGAAGAGATGAAAAAAAGCCTGTCAGAATTAACTGGAAGAAACAGTAAAAAGAGCATAGGTCTGTCTGTGAGTTTCTTCTTTTTGTTAGCAGTAGCAACAACAGAACTGCAGCAGTGAAGGGGGGACCACCTCCTGTGTGAAGTGTGCCATCAGTTACAAGGACCACGGAGTAACACTTGCAGTTTCCATGTACTCCTCAGTGCAAATTATTAATACCACTCAAAGCATCACTTCATGCATCCCTTAGAGGAGATGGAGTAAAGGCAGTGTTGCACAGACAGACTTCTGAGATTTGATGGGGTTAGAAGAGAGGAGACATTGGTATTTACTGTACATGAGGAGCCGTAGGGCAGATGTGGGAGAAATGGGCACGGGACATTTGGTGCTGCAGTGTGACTGCTGAAACAAGGCAGCCTGGCTGCTTGCAGAGCAGAAACAGCGCTGCAGCATGGCTTTGCTGCGGTTATAACATCAGATATTAAGGTGGCAGAGAGAAGAGCCAGTAGAGCCAGAGCAGGGAGGTGGTGGCTGCGGCCTTCAGGGAGCTCCATGAACACTGGAGGATCATTTGAGGGAGTGCAGGGTGAATAAAGAATGGCAGTGGTGATTAAAACCCAACACCAGTGAAGGGCAGGGCTGATAGAGGCTCCTCACTGAGGAGGAGCGGATGCTGTGGGAGAACAACCAGAGGACCAAAAGAAGTGCTCTTTGCTTCCAGCGAAATATATTGTGCTCAGTGGAATTTGAAAAGAAATGGGAAAGGGGGCATGAGTACTTCCTTACATTGGAACAAATGCTGTAGCTGTGTTGTGTGCTGGAAGGGATAAATGGTTACAGCAGTCTGGGAAGAGGTTCTTTCTGAGCCAGGGTGATAGATATATCTACTTACGTGTCTAAAAACTACAGAATTTCCTCCCTCTCTTTGTGTAACCAAGAATTAATCTTAGGGGTGATCTGCTGATGGCAGGTGGATTTTGTCCATATTCAGGTTCAAGCTAGATTGCCAAGTCTTGTGCTGCTTACAAACCTGGAACATAAGGAAGGTTGCTTAAAACGTTCACTGGACAAAGGAGCCAAATCAATTTGATTGTGGCTTGAAGTTGAAGTGATTTTAAGTTTGTGTTGTCTGAACCTTGTTTTTTACAGCAATAATAGAAAAAAAAAAACCCACCCAAAACAACAACAAAACCAACCCAGCAAACCCCACATCTCTGAATAAGCAGCATCTCGAACAGTTTATTAAGAAGGATAAATACAAAGAAGAAAAGCTCAGTTGACAGGGGAAAAATATGACTCAATGGTTAGAAGGTCTTTCTGTCCCCAAAAAGGGTGAGGAAAAACCAATGCCTGTTCAATTTGGGAGTGCCCTGTGTACAAAATTATAGAACTGGTGCAACATGGGCCCTGTAAGCACGGAGTGCTGAGAGGGAAGCAAGAACGTAGCAAAGGTGGAGAACGGTCCTACAGGTGGTCTGGGTGTTGAATGGGAACTTTCCATCTTCCAGAGAAGAGGAAGCATTATATGAATCATCTGGGAAAACTAATGGAAGTAGAGGTTGGGAATGCAGATGTTAAGGACAAGGCAAAACTTGAATTTCTTGGTGTACAGTGTCTGAGACCCAGAGTGTTGTCTAAGCTGGGATAGTGGAGTGTGTTTGCATGAGGATAGCCGAGCTGCTAGCAAGACTTGTATAATGCACGTATGCAAGAGTGGCACAAAATCTGTGCTCTGTAAGCAGTTGGGAATTGCTTTCAACAAAGCTGCTGGAGCTGCAGGAGTGCATAACGCAGGGTGCTGTGAATGCCTCTTGCTCTGCAGACCTGAGCAGCTCCCAGTAGAGGAGGCTGGAAGAAGGTCTCCATCTCCCTTTTGTTCTCCCTATGGACAAACAGCATTCAACTGAAACAGAAAAAGTCACAATTTGGAGGAAAAAAAAAAAAATTCCCTGAGGCTTTGTTTTGAATTGTAATTCTCTTTTCGCAAGTCTCATCTCCTCTGAAAGACTTGTGAGCTGCTGGGAGCAGTGTTAATTTTGTGCACTCTCATATAATGGAAAGAGTGGAAAAGGGTGTTACGCACTGGGACTGTTTCTCTTTAAACAAATTGAACTCAGCAAGTTGATGACTGGTTGAGAAGAAGGAGTTTTATTTTAGTGATTGAAATCCTTAATCTGCTTTCAGAGGGAGGAAGCTTAACGGCAGATCTGAAAACCTGAGGTCAAAAGCTGGTAGTAGGGATCAGAGATGAACAGAGGATATTGCACAACCATTGGGGTAACCCTGAGGGGGACTTGTGAATGGACAGGGATGGCATGACCTCACCCCGCAGCCTGTGGGCTGCATAGTTGGTTTCAAACGTCATTACATAACAAAACACCCCTGGCACTGAACAAAAACCAAAGGCCTAGTCTTGCAAAATGGTGTTAATTCACATTAACTTGTGAGGTTGTTCACACACAGCACAATTGTGGTTGAATTAAGCTCCTCTGACCCAGCTATTTTTGAGAATGAATGATACAAGCGGGCTCATCTCAGCCTTGTGGACTAATTGCAAGTGCTGTGGCCGTCTGCATTGCCCATTTTGTGCACGTGCGGTCTTCCAAGAATGCACTCCTGTTGTAAGTGGGGTCACGGAGCTGCGTGTTTTAAATTAATCTCCTTGTACAGAAGTGCATGTCTGGCCCAGCTCAGCCAGCACACCGTGTGTAATCCCCCCCGCTAACTCTGAGCACTAGTTCTGTAGGGGAGGCATTACGTCCGTTGGAATTTGCTGTAAACAGAAGCTATGCAACCAGATCTGTAAAAAGCAATCATAAGCTGATATGTTATTTTCTTCTATTTTTGCCGGGCAACTTACAATGGGAGTTGGTGCTTGTTTTTCTTCAAAGTGCCCATTTATTGCAGCCGGGGTGGGGATGTTGTTTTTGTGTTAATCTCAGTGATTGCAGCTGGTACAGCAGCCACTATTTTTTTTCTGAGTGCATGATGTATGGGTTTTAAACCCAGTAAACACTGCCTAGTGCTAGAACTTGCACAAGTGCACTGGGCTGTTACTAAGCAATTAAGTGCTGCAGCTCACGCCTGAGCTCCAAGTGACGCCATCTCTCCTAGCGGGCGATCTCATTAGGAGTGTGGAAATATTTCACCAGGGGATTTGATTTCTGCATTTCAGAGCACCACGGGAGCTGGTGCCGGGCTCTGCGGTGGTACAGGAGGGGATTCGGCACACGGCTGCACTCTGCAGAGCAGGGCTTCACAACCTGCTCCTCGGTTATATTGTGTCGGTTCTTCCCTGCAAAGGAGAACATCTCAACATCAGTTTTCACAGTGCCACCGTTTGCTCCAAACTTCTATTCTCCATAAATTAACTGTTTCTAAATTAAGTAATCGGACACTGTATTCAGGTTGCTGCATTCTGTAACGTGTTTTTGTGTTTACACAGCACAGATCCACATGTGTGTACCTGGGGAAGAGCAAAGCTCTCTTCTGCCAAAACATGTGGGTTTGCTTCTCTTCCCTTTCTCAGCAACTCTTGCCTGTTTTAAGGCTGCTGCTATTCAGCTTCTGAGACTGAAATGAATGTACTTCAGAGTGATGGTAGGTGAAGGGAGGGAGAACAAAGAAAGAGAAAGCAGTAGGGAACTGAATTTTCCTCTTTCTCTCAGGTGGCTTTCTTGCAATTAAAAATGAAGGATTAAAAGATACAGCAAAAAGATATAACTTCTGTTGCTATGAGCGTGCAAGACAGCAGAACATCCGTCTGTGAGGTTTGGATTGCATAGATATTGCTACATGCTGCAGATGGATGTACCTTTAGGAAGCTCCCTCTGTTAGGGCTCCTAGGGGATGGGGTGGGAAGTAATATTCTGTTTGCAGTGTAGGTGACCAAAAAGTGTGATAGTCCCATTTTTGGGAATGTTTGGTTTCTTCACCCTGACGTACTATTTTTACAGCACATTAAGCATTATCTCTAATGTTTTGGCTCTGTTCTCTTTCAGGTAGAGGCACTAACCCATCAGCCTAGAGCCACAACAGTTCATGCCGTCAGAGATTCAGAACTTGCCAAACTCCCAGAGGGAGCCCTGACATCTATCAAACGCAAATTCCCCCAGGTAGGAAAATTACAACTATTTTCTGTCTGCATTAAATGGTATCTCGGGAGCTAAAACTCTCCATTAGCACAGAGCCCTCTGGATTTTTTTGCATGATTGATGCATTCTCAGAAAACGTCTTGTTCTGTCTCAATCTGATCTGATCTATTCCAGACTTCCACCAACTTCTCTCCCTTTATCCTCTATATATCTGGAAAAAGTTCACACTACTACGTATGCATGTCCTGCATTTAAAGTGGAAATCACTTAGTGGTATTAACAGTAAATGACAGTTTGGACTTCAAAATCACTTTGAAATGTTATTATTCATATGTCCTACTCACTAGGACTCAAAGTCAAGCCTTGATTATATATACTTTTATTTCCAGAGCATTGATACTTGGGAGCTGGTTTTCTTCTTCCTCCCTTTCTGTGCCATCCATCCTCATTCCGCAACTGCCACCAACTCTTTATGTTCCGAAGACTGTGATTGCTCCCTTGAATCCATCAAGTCATTCATCTTCTTTAATTCACTTGACATTATACCTCTTTCCTGCAAATCTAAGAGTGATGGACTTAAAATTTAATTGTTTTTGTCCCTAAGAGCATCATGGACATAAAGCACTAAGTCGTTTAACTAGCCTTAAAGACAATTCTTTAATGCTGTTACTTCAAGTTATTTCTTTTCCTCTCTTTAAGACATGTAGTTATTTTACCAGATTTCTTAAAAAGCTGCCAAAGTGACAAGCCTGATTAAAATACTCATGTTATTTTGTCTTTCTAAGACCATAATACCATCTAGGAGATAGTTTGGGTTTTTTTCAGTTGTGAATTAGAAAGTCTGTATTCATGCACTCTCACATTACAAAAGCTTGGAGGTATTTGTCTGTGTTAATTCTGGAGTTTCATCACTGCGGTGAGTGTTCAGAATCTTCCTGATTTCCATGTAAGCATAACTTTTGCTGCAACGTTTTTGGACTTCTGTTGTTAGTTAATAAGTCACTCCTGGATCCCCGAATCCTTCCTGAATAGTTTGCTGATTCTATTCTCGTCTGTTCAGCTTAACAGATTTGTTGCCCACATTTATGAACTGGTAGCAATAGATGACTTCTTGTACATAATTAGCAACAAACTGGGCAGAGATAGCATGGCATGCTGCTTGAGTTGCCCTTTCAATATTGCTCCCCTTGCTGACTGAACAGGAGATGAGGAAATGAGCCAGTTGGAGTTTCAAACCACCTTTCTCCTTACTCATCCTTTCTTGATAATTTTAAATGTTACCCATAGACATTTAAACTGTGAATTACTAGCAAGCACTGAACATTTAACGTTCAGTAATATCTTGAATGCTGAGCTGCACAAAGGCTGCGTTCTGATTCTGTGCTTTTATCACGGGCAATAATTAATTTCTGTGTCTTCACTCTTTCCACTCTTTCCATTTCTTGTTCTATCAAAGGGCAGAATTCCTTTCCCCCAGATGGTACTCTGTAGAGCTGTGAATCTTTCCACTTTGCAGTTGAAGCTGAACTAGTGTGCTGTATTTATAGTACAATTCAAACACTTACTTGTAATAGAAATTGAATAATCCTCCCGTATCTGAAGAATGCATTCCATCAGCCACAAATTCCTAACCTTCCGAGGACTGAATTCTGGAGGATCATAGGCTTGCCTATAGTTTAGCCAACTATCTGTAACGGAAGAAGAGGAAAAGTTGTCTCTCAAAAGAGGCTGTTAGAAAAACACATTATTTGCTGCTGCTGTTTGAGATCCCTGAGTTCTGAGATTAATACTAAACTAGTGTCAAAGTTGTGAGAGCTTCTGTTTTCATTATAGGGTGATTTTTGAACAAGCATTAGAATTAGAGGAACATAAGAGACTTTAAGCAGGGGATTTGTTGGCTTTGGACTGTCTTAAGAAAATAAGATAAATGTTTATATGATCTCAGAGTTCTTGTGTTTTCTCTTTTTGCCTGTTAGATCCATTAGACAAAAGAGAGGAAGGGTAGAAGTGAGAGAGAATTCAATTGATGGAGAAAAACGATTGGGTAGAAAGTTTGAAATCTGCTGGGCAGCACGGAGTCAACAGTGAAGTTCAGAGGATGTAATGGAGAGAACTCTTTGAGCTGAAAACTAATATATTGCATTCAGGGAAGGCTCTGGGCAGCAGTTTCCTAGAAGAATCCAGGGATCATAGTGTTGCTCAGGTTGGAAAAGACCTTCAAGGTCATCAGGTCCAACCAAGGGGATGATAGAGATCAGAAGCTGAACATGTCTTAACAGTGCTGTGCCATAGTGGAAAATGTAACTCTGTTATTAAAATGCTTTTTGGAGGGGAGAAATCCTTGCATCCTTCCTGATACTGGAAAAGCTCCAGTGTCAGCCTGTGGCAGCGCTTGAAGGAAGAGGCAGACCAAATGATGAGAGGCTGGAGGATCAAAGGATGAGAGGCTGGTGTTTGGAAATATTAACCTACAGAGGCAAAAAGATTGAAAGGTTAATGGAAAAAGTGATAGCTGTTTTCAAGCGTATGAAGTTATCTTCTGATAGAAAGGGCATGAATTACTCACCATATCGAGACAGAGCAAATGGTAGTGTACTGAAATTGCAGCAGCTGGATATTGAGAAAAGACTGCATCTGCTCCCTAGAGAGGCTACAAGATTGTTACTTGTTTGTATAACCTCTTAAATCATTATGTTTGAGGTGGTGTTCAGTGCTGAGCCACGTGAACTCTGAGCTGTGTTCCCTCCTGTTGCTCTGGTAGAAGGATTTATATGCAGGATGTATGATATTCTCCCTATCCAACCAGAAGGAATGCAGTAATGAAGGGACAGCAGGTGCAGTCATTTTGGAGTAACCAACTAGGATGCAATAACCAGCGTGTGATTCTGCAGAGTGATGGAGATTTCCCTCTTAGTTCTCTTGTATGGGGGGGGAAAGACAAAAATGAACCAAAACAAACTGTGCCTCTGTTGAACATACGTGTCCCTGACTGAGTGAGGAGGTTCTGCACACCTCAGTCTTGTTTGGGGGAACAGTGATCCACCATTGGTGCTTGTTCCCTGAGTGAAATGCTCAGAGGAATCCAACAGCAGAATTGCTCTTGTTTTGATGTTCCTCCATAGAGCCTAAATGGACATAACAGCCAAGAGTTGTGCAGCTTCTGAGATAGAGTTACCCTTTCAATTAGTTCCCCTTGAGCATGTGAAGGGTGAAGATCTCTTTAATTCCAATAGAGGAGATGCTTCAGCCTGCATGTTTTTTGTCAGTCCTGGTATTTGTTGCTGACCCACCAAGCAATCTAACTCTTGAATACATTACTAGAAAAATCTACCTGATATGTGAGAGAATTGCAAACATGAGTTATGCTTGTTCACATCAGCAATGAGAAATGAGCGAAATCACGCTCTGTTCGTCCTTACAGTAATTCACATTCCTTGAGCTGTGCTGCACAGCTGATGCTCAGGGATGCACCATCTGTTTGCCTTCTTTTTTCTCTTTCCTGTACATCTGCTTTGGTCCTGTTACGGACAGGACAGTGGATTGCAGGGGTCTTTGTGACCCCCTCCGGCTGCTGTTATTCTGGGGGATGAAACAGATGGGTGAGCATGGGGAATCTCACCCAACCTGTCAATAATAGCCAAAATTTCAGAGTACGTGCCCAAAATGCCAGCTGTTGATTTCTAGATCCTGCTCAGTATGCATGGAGTCAAATCTTGCTCCTCAGGAAAGTGTCCCAACCTTGAGTTGCTCTGGATGGGGCACCCTGGATGCTCCCAGCTGAAGGTGGTCCACAGTGCAGAACATCTCCTTGGGCATCTCGGGAGGCTGACCTGGGCCACAGGTTAGGGTTAGGGCCACAGGTTAACTGCCTGTCTGCAGCCGCAGCTCCCCAGCGCAGCCTTGGGGCACTCAGCCATCCAGTGCATTTGCTCCTCTGACAGCCTCAGAGCTTGCTTCTGGTGCTGCTTGGAGCTTTACAGAGTTGCAGGAGTGAAATGGAATTGATTCTTTCTATTTTCATCACTGCTTTCGGTTCTGAAAAGTAGGACGGAGAGTAAGCTCACGATTTTTGGCACCATGGAGCAGTTCTGAATCAGTAGCAAGAGTGCAGAATTCGTTAACAGATTAGAGATATTCTAACATCAGTGTGTAGCTTGGATCGCGTTTCACTGTTTATCTTTGCCTCTACTGAGCTGAGATTTTTGTTTTATCTTTTTGTAATTCTAACTTGAAATGTAGACCTGCCATCGCTGATGGGAGCTGCGTTGAGAAATTGCTTTGGCGCCGTGGAGAAGTGAACTGTAAGACAACCTTCTGCATGCTACAAATGTGCTCGAGAAACTGCAGAGCTTTTCTGCATCTTCCTTTTAATTCTCTAAGTCTGCCCTCGGGATTTAAATATATTCAGAACTCATCATCCATCTTTAGCAGTGAGGTTTGCTGTGTCTGTCTGCCTATTTTAACCAGAGCTTTTTGGAACTTTCCCTAGAGTTATCTGCCTTACAAAGAGAGCTCGGGAACGTGCACTCCTTTCAAAGCTCTTCCCCCCAGCGCTGTGGATGTTGCGCATCGTGTTATTCAAGCTTGATGTAGCACTATGGAATAGGTCAGGAGAGGCCACGCTTCTGGATTTTTCCTTGTTAGTTTTTTTTTCTCCTGGCCCATTAAAATAAGTTTTCCTTGACAGTGGGAGAAGCGGATGTGAAAAGGAGCAAAGAGAAGCGTTCAGCAGAAACGTAGTCACTGACTGCAGCTCCCCGAGGTGAGGCAGGCAGCAGCGCGTGCTTACTCATAGCACTGATGTGAGGCTGACATTCTTCTTCAAGACATGATTGATCGCAGGCATTAGAAGCTCCAACAACCCCAGGATCAAGCTTCGGTTCCTCCGTGTGCTTTGGTGGCATTTGTAAAGGTGCCAGGAATGGTTGTGAGTGAGCATTTAGGATTTGCTTTGTCACTGCGGTTCTTGAGCCGTGTGAGTTTTAATCTGGGGCCCCCCGCTAAGCTCCCTGGTTCTGTGACAAGTGCAGTGCTTTGTGGGCTAACTGATGTGGGAGAGAGCAAGCTTCGATGGTGCCGTGGTTTTATGCAGCTGATGAGCTGATGTACCACTCTTCCTCTCTTGTGCCCCCACCCCAAAAAGCCTTCAGAGAGCTGGTAGAAAATAATCTCCAGTCCTGGAATGAGCTCTATATGGAAATGAAGCTGCTATTGTGTGAATTTGTATGGATAAAATGGCTATTATTACTATTTTCCCCCACTTGCACTTACTTTGTAGAACAGAAAACCCTTGGCAGCCCTGTTTTCCACACTAGCTTATTCACGTTGGGTCTCTGTGTGGTAGGGAACCCATTTACTCGTCCTTTAACTAAATCAGATGGATGTGCAGGTCTATAATACCATGCTCTGAAGGTGCCAGTAAATTGTTATTTAACATTTAAACTAAAAGTGGTCTGTCAGTTGCCTGTTTTGAAGGCTTAACTTTTAAATATACTTCATATATATTTCTCAATTTCAAAGTCAGATGAAAATACATCGCTCTGCTGTGAGCAATTTTATTCACTGCGAGAACGCTGTTCTTTTGGGTGTGGATGATGTTAGAGGATCCACTGGAGAGGATCAGAATAGACTTGGAAAGGAAACCACCCTCAGATTTGTAGGGTTGGTTGTATGGGATCCAAGCTGTGCATCAGGCTGGCTCCCTGGCTGCCTCAGCCAAGGCTGGCTTCCTAAAGCAGCAGCCTGCAGGCAGACAAGAAGACGCCATTGACAAGGGATAGGACCATCTCTTGGCTTTCCTGCAAAGGTTTTTTGTGCCTTAAGTGTACAAAACAACATATGTTTAAACCTGATCCTTAGTTTAGATTTTTTCTTTAAGCCTTTCAGCAATCACAAAATAAAATTTATTAATAAGTGGTGGAAGAGTTTGACTCAATCTGTGGCATTGTGGTTGGTTTGCCTGTTGTGCTATGAGGAGCAGCACGCTTTATGATGCTCCAACCCACCCCACCTCCTTCCCCACCTTGAGGTGAGGATGTGCCCATGCAGACGTAGGAGAGGCAGGAGGTTACAATAAGGGGATGTGTGTCCCAACATAGAAAGCCAAAACTAAACAGATTCAACGAAGTGCAGTTTCTCTTCAATACCCAGGATGCTGAATTACTGGTCTGCCTTGAAGATGGTGAGTTTGTTGCTCCTTGAGGTGCTGAAACGCTTGCTTTGTGAATGCAAGCACTCAGGTTGGAGTGACCTGGTGATGTCACACCTGGTGTGCAGCTGGTTGGGGTGCTGCACGACGTGGGGTGCAGCTGCTGAGTAGGTCATTTCATTTTGGTTTTTCTTATGTGTTGTCCTTGTGGCTGAGGTGGTGCGCTGCTCTCTGTAGAAGCACGTTGCCATGTTTTGGATTTAGGAGAAAAGCAGCATTAACAGCATACTGATGTTTTAGTTGCTGTGAGGAGTGTTTACAGTAAGTCAAGGACTTTTGGCTTCTCACAGTGTCCTGGGGGTGCACAGGGTGCTGGGAGGGGACAGAACCAGGACAGCTGACCCAGACCACCCAAAGGGATGTCCCAGACCTTATGGTGTCATGCTCAGCAGTAAAAGTGGGGGGGCTGCTGCTGCTTGGGGGCTGGCTGGGAATGGGTCAGTGGGTGGTGACTGCACTGTGCTCATTACACCAGCCTTATCTCGTGGGTTTTGTCCTTTTCTGATGGGGCATTGAGCTGTGTGGTGCTGAGCTGCCTGCTGGGTTAAACCACAACACACGTTTCTCCTAACTGAGGTGAATTTGTACTACTGCTCAGTGCCTTTTAAATTGATGGGCTGTGGCTGTGTTAGTCTGTGAATTCAGAAGCAGGATATTGGTGCAGATTTTGTGACGGCTTTGTGATTCTTTTAGATTGGTTTAGTGGAAAGTTAGCTGAGACTATACAGACGTTTGGTACTGTGGCTTGCTATTAACAGGCAGTTTGTCAGGCAATCTATGCAGCTCACAGGAAGAAAATACTTTCCTATGGATGCTTATTTACAATGGAATTTGCATTAAAATCACATTCACGAGGGCTTAATGTAAAGCAGATCTAGAGTTTCACCATGTAATAGGACGAAAAGCTTTAGGATGACTCTAGCTTTGGAAGGCAAGGGACAGCAGGCTGAAATATTTCAGGGTATTACAGGGAATAGAGCACTGCAGGGTAACAGCAGCTATTCCAATGTGGGAATTACCTTAGTGTGAAGCAGGTAGCTCAGGGGAATACCTGACACCTCAGGTGGACGGGGTGCCAGCTGGGTGCCTGCATTGCTGTTGTGTTGGAATCCTGCCTGGCCCCATGGCTGAATGAGATTTGTTTGGAAGCTGAAGTGACTCATCTGAAGGTCAGAGAACACGGTCCCCTTGGGAATGGGAAGTTCAGTCCCTGCCCTGCAATGCAGAGGCTGCAGGTCTTTTCTGTAATTCAACATTAGTTAAGCAGAGGGGAAAATTAATGGCTTGCCACAACCTCTGTACCAAGTGCAGAAACAGACGTTCAGTGCGAGGCAGTGGGGGCTGCTGGGCTAACCTGAGTGGGTCTTCCTCAGGATGGAGCTGTGTCAGGAACAGTAAGCACGTCTCTGGGTAGCTGAGGTGGTAAGTGGCAAGGTGAAAGTTAGGAGATAGTGAAATGGTGCTGAGAGAAGTGTTAACACCGTCTGAGGAAGAGAAATCCCAGTCCCTGCAGACAGCCAAGGTCAGGCTGGATGGAGCTCTGAGCTGGATGGAGCTGTAGGTGTCCCTGTGCACTGCAGGGAGTTGGACCAAATGGCCTTTCAAGGTCCCTTCCAACTCAAATGACTGTATGAAATACTTCTTATTTTGACCTGCACAGAGGAGTTCTGATGGGTCGATCAGAGAAGGTAAGGGCGTGGGAGAGGGAGGAAGGCTTTCTCCTTTGCAAAGTTTGTCTCACCTGAGTGCCCTGCTGTGGGACAGGTTTTATGAATCTACAGATACACATCTGCAGGAGGAGGAGAGATCTCAGGGCCCTTGGAGAACGGTACTGATGCACCTGGAATCCTGAGTAGCTTTTGAAATTGAATATTTCTGTATTTTCTAGCCCCATAAAGAAAGCCTTCTTCCTTCTGGCCTCTTGCATAAGCTCTGGAGGGTGAATTTCTTTGCCTCTGAGTTCTTTCTGGCTATTGACGTGGCCCGCTGCAACGTTCAGGGCAGCTCCTTGGCCCTGGAGCCCTGAGCCTCACTGAGAGGCCCTTATAGGTGTGTAGGTGACCCTACAGGTTGTTGGCAAAGCCTGGAAATGTGAACTTTGAGTCATTTTACAGCTTGAAATGGTAGCACTGTGACTAGGAGGGCATTATTCTATGCAAGCATGAGTTCAATCTGCAGCATGGTGATTTCATCTGTGTAGCCCTATGCGTGCCTGGGCTTACAGCAGAAGTGCCTAATTGAAGTCTCTGCTCATTATTGGTTCAAGTGATTAACTGCAATTACCTGAACAGGATTTACTCGCTGCAAGCATGGTTTATAATCATGAGGAATGGTAAATTCAACTTCCTCACAAACTAAACCATGCTTGCCTCTCTCCATAGTGTGAGGGATCGAAAAGTTGCATTTACTTTGCAGGCAGTTAATTATTGTAACCTCATTTAGAAACGTCCTGTTGTTCTCAGATAAATCTACGTTCTATCTAGCTGCCTTTTTTTTGCAGTGCAGATTTTTCTTCCAACCAAAGTCAAACCTTAAATCCAAACGGAGTGCTTCTGTGCCAGCAGATTGGGCTGCAGCTGTGTCTGTGGGAGCAGGGCATGTCTTTGAGGTGATAGGAGAGACTGAAATCCAGGACTGAATGCACCAGGCATCTCTGTGCTGGAAAGACTGCCTGGCCCTGG
The DNA here is from genome assembly GCF_016699485.2 of Gallus gallus. NCBI lineage: Eukaryota > Metazoa > Chordata > Aves > Galliformes > Phasianidae > Gallus > Gallus gallus. The sequence goes on from NC_052548.1 coordinate 2,316,640, forward strand.
GAATGGGGCTGCAGTGGGAGTGAGTGCATTTTGCACAGCTGGTTCCCAGCAGCACCGTGAGATTTCCTGCTTTCTCACCTCTACCTTGCTACCAATTCCAAGTGTTTTTCCTTCAGAATGCACCAAAATAGATAACACAGGGATGTCTGCTCCCAGGTGCTTGCCAGTGCCCGGTTAGCTGGCATTCTCCTGCTGGTGCCACTGTCAGATGGGTGTTCCGTGGCACATTTGCAGTAATGTGTTTCCCTGATATCCCTTCCTAGCCCAGGGGCTCACTTCTGCTCCCTTCCCAAGGCTGAAGCAGCCCATTAATGCCACCCAGGTCCTCTCCTGCCCCTATTTCCCATGTCTCTTGGTTAAGGCTGCCTTTGCCTGGAGCTGTTGGGAAACCTGAGGGATGGGTGGCTTTGGCTTTCTTTTCCTTTCTTGTCTGTGGATTTTGAATTCTGCTTTGCTGAGAGCTGCTTCGGCTGCTCTGCAGAGCCACGGGTTTAGGTTGGTCATCGAAGCTTGGATCTATTGTTGATGAAGAAGTCTGATTTATAATGATTTTTCCCTCAAACTGATAGACAAACCTTTGTTAAGGAAAAAAACCTTTCCTTTTTTTCTTTTATCTGTAAGAAAATGTACAGTGTAAGTAATAGAGAACTCCAAGGAAATTTCAGGCCAGTTCTTAGCTACCATCTCAAATTGATGTTCCTTCGACGTTGCCATGACTGCGACAGAGTGACTCATCCTGTTATGGTGAGCAATTTGCTTGTCTTACAAAGTCACCGGGGAAATAATTTTCCCATATCTATATGTACCAAGGCTGCAAGGCTTGCTTTTGCAAACAAGACAAATAATATTTCCTGGTACTACAAGCAGCCGGCTGGAAAATGAGACCAATAGGTTCTATTCTTAGTTCTGTCATTAACCTTGGGCATTTTCTTTAACTTCACTGGAGCTCTCCTTAGCTGTCTGTAAGGGAGAAAACGTTATAAATACAGGAGTTGGTTTTGGAACATAATTAAAACTCTGATGTTTAAAGCCATCCAGAAGAGTAAAATGTTGTTAAATAATACTTTTAAAACTGCTGAAGTCACAGTGTGTATGTGTGGGTTGGCAGGTGGACGTGTGAGAGATGGGGATGGCGATGCTCCCAAGAAATCTGTGTTTGTATATTAAAGCTGCGAGGTCTCATTCTGTGTCAACCTCTTTTTAAGTAGCCTACATAGAATGATTCAGACGGGAAGCTGAGCTGTCACAGTGCTTACACCATCTTGTATTTGAGGGATGCATCCTGCAGTGCTTGCTCCTTGCGGAGCAGTGTGCCTCTCTGGCTGAGATCCGGGGTTGCCATTCGCTGCTGCCCGTTAGTTTGGAGATGTTTTGTGATTTCTGTGGGCTTTCTGTTTTGTATTTTGTTTTGCTTTTTGATGCCCTGCTGGGGATCTGACTTTGAATTGTTTGCGTGGGGGAGAATGTCTAATGATTACTCTGATGATTCTGAATGCATTTAAGTATCTCATTTCTTCTTTGGTAAAACATTCGTGCAGAGGTCTTTCAGAATAAACAGTGCATTTTTCAACTCTGCCATTGATTGATGTTGCAATTATTAGTCTTCTACTGTACAAATTATTGGGAAATATTGATTATTGGTGTTGGAGACGAGCTTAGAAGTTTTCCTTGGCTATGAGAATAGTGGTTTCTATCAGCAAAAGTCCTTCTCAGGGTTACTGGGGGGAGAGGAAAGTCTGTCAGCTCAAAGGGACCACGCAAACGGGATTTGATGGGCTGGCGTGGAAATGTCCTGATAAGTATTTTGCTCTGATTCTGTGTGGTTCGAGTGTGTGTTTGTCCTCTTAATGCAAGACATCTGAAACTGTTTATTGTGAGTTGACCAATTCCCAGGAGGCTGTTGGAAGCAGGACTGCATGGGGAATTGGAGTGCAGACTGGAGCCCGAGCTGCTTATAGCAGGTGGAGGTGTGCAGCAGGCACCAAACAGAGTGACTTTGTGGTGGGGGTACAGGCACGCTGCAGAGAGAAAGCAGAGCTGGATACAGGGTTTGACATATTCCCCTAATTAATTGGATTTTTTTTGCCTTCTGTTCCCAGTGTAAGTTAAAGAATGGCTTTGTTTTTATTTTTTATTTTTTCCTGGGTAAAACAAGACAAATGATCAGACACCATACATCTCAACCAGGAAGAAAGTAATGGCTACAATACTGTATCTCCTATTTTTCAACTAGAGATAATGTTTTACAAAACTTAGAAGTGTCCATTTAATTGCATTGTTTTGAGTATATTCTGCCTGAGTGTTTGTTTCTTTTCTTCCTCTTGTCTCCCATTGCTAGGTTGTGACTAGGCTTATTCACTTGCTGGGCGAGAAGATCCTTGGCAGCCTTCAGCAGGGAGGTAAGAGTCATTGCTGGACTGTTCCCATCCATTCTGGTGCTTCTTTGGAATTAGAACTACATCGTTAAATTCAGAAAAAGAAAGCAACCACTTGACAAGAGAACTTGTCCCTAAATATTTTTGCTGTTGGTGAATGTTAAATTTGGTATATGTAAGTACACCATTTCTTTGGTGGGGAGATGTGGCTGTATAAGGATGGGAGTGGAATGATTTGCGAATGAGATGGAAAACCACTGCTGTGTACGTGCAGTGCTATTTCTATGAAATCTCTTGCAAAAGAACAGCTCCAAGGGATCGTTAGAAATAACTGCCATGATAGACCTGAATCCAATAGTCATGCTGAGTGGCATCTGTGTACTGACTGACTTAGTATGTCTGTATTTGCATTATCTCAATGAATTGTCTGAGAGCAAATGGTTCATTATGCATTGGTTGGTAAGTTTTATGTATGTGGCAGAGGCAAACCAAAGTGAATTTCCTAATTGAAGTGAGTAGGAGGAAGTTTCCCGTAGTTGGTTGTTCTTGAGCAGCTTTTAACAGAAAACAAATGTGTGTTAACCACTGATTGTGTCGTGGGATTCTTTGCTGTTGTGGCATTTTGATTTAATAGAAAAATTCTCTATTTCTTTTATTGCTGTTTTATGATATTCCAGGGTGACTGGAATTGAAGCTGTCACCTTGCAGGTTTTGAAGCCATTTTGAGGAAAGGATTTCCAAGTCCATTCTTTAAGTGCATTGTATACACCATCAGTTTTGTCTATATCTCTAGCTGTAATTGTTCTTCATCTCTTGTGCATGCTGAAATGCCTTTGTGACCTAGGGCAGAGTTTGCACTGCTTGGGAAATGGGACAATATGTGCTCTGGAGAAGATGGAAGGAAAATTAGTGGTAGGCAATAATAGGAGCTGGATCAGAGAACAGCCATTGAAGTTCTGAGGAGAGAAGGACCAATGGAGATGAAAGAGTGGAGCAGTGATATGTAACTTGTTTGAACCTACAAATACCTTCTTGAAGATCACCTGAAAGAGAGAAAAACTATTTAATGTTCTGTGGAGAGCTATTTTAGAAGACTTGAATATCTCTAGTGCTGAATATATTTGAAAAAGGTTTATCTGGCATTTCTTTGTGTCCTACAGTGTACAATTGATCTTGCATATGCACTGTAAATGAGTTTTCATATCAATTACAGTATAACATGTGCTTCCATATGTCCATCTCGAGAATGGCACGTGTTGGAGCTGGATAAAATAAGATGAGCCGGTTGCTAAATCTTAACTTAGATGACATTGAGTTTATTATATGCTTAGAGTTGAGTTGGCAGGTGCTAGCAGCAAAGTTAGATTGTCTGAGAGGGGTTATAGAGGAAGTAAATTGTATAAAATCAAAAAGAACTGTTTGTAGAACACACCTATCGTTCTTTTCCTGAGCTAAACTCTCTGGAAGATCTTTATGTGCATCAAATACTTCTGTCAAAAAATGCTTTTCTCTGCCCATAGCCTCTCTGTGTTGCTCAGCCTATTGCAATATATTGGAGATGCTTCCACAGTTGCTTTGCATCTGTTTTAGAGATTCCATATTTTATTCAATATTCATGCACACCTATCTGTAAAGATCCACATTTTCCCTTCTTGGAGGGGAGTGAAAATAGATGTGGATACATGTTTCCTATAGAAACTTTGTTGAAAATGTGCATTTATTTCCTTGATCAGGAATACCATAAGAAGTGGGTATTTATTTCTGAGGTATTTGGATGCTGACAACAAAACTGGGCTTTTGCTATTTGAGATAATTCCCCTAGAGAGACAGACTGATGTCTCAGTGTTGTGGCTGTCCATGGTGCTTCGGAGTGCTGTTTGGTCTTTTTCTTAACAGGTCAAGTAAAGGCACACTGCATTTTACCTGTTTCTATCACTCAGATATCATTAAGTTTGCTCAGGTTTTACCAACATCCTGTGTCATCTGCTGGTAATGACAGAAATCCTTTTTGTTTTTTTCCTGTTGTGCATGGATGCAGAATCTTTCCTTTTGTGTGAAATGGAGGATGATGTGTTTAACTTTGAAGCCATTCAGTGATACTTCCCTTACTGCCTCTGGATGACAAGTGATGTGGCTTTCTTGTTTCTGTTTGTTGTGTTTTTTCTTTTTCAATAGGCCATCCTTTTGGATTGCACAGCCCAAGCAGCAAATGGGATGCCGGAAATCCTGCCAGCAATCTCTCCACAATAGCAATTATGCCGGTGTCTGAAGAGGTGCCACTCACTGCTTTCACTCTGGAGCTCAAGCATGCTCTTAGTGCTGTGGGTAAGAAGTGTTTATGTGTTACTGCATCATGGGAAATAAATGCCTCTTATCTTTTCAGAGAAGTATAGCCAGGTACCTGTCAATCAGTGGTGGATTCATGCTGCATTTCGGAGGGGTAGCCACATAGCAGTGCTCCAGATGAGATCTTCTAATCTTTCTGCTTCTGACTCACTCTCCTTCTATCCTTATCATGTTTTCTTAACATATAGTGGAAAGTACTGTGGCCTCGATTACTCAGAAAGATTATCTGATTTATGTGACCTGTTGCACTCCTAAGACTGCAGGTACTTCAGCAGATGAGTGCCCGCACTGTCCTGCTCCCACAGTGCCTGAGAGTTCAATTTTTTTCTCTCTTAAGTGTGAGCCTCTTCCAGACTTTCTTAGCTGTACAGCTTGATCCCACGAAGGATTTCTCATACAATTTTCTGTTGTTAGCTAAGTCGTAAGTGGCAAACGTAAGACTGGATAGAGAAGGCTTGCGCAGGAGATCCGTCCAGGTTGGCACTGGAATTCTGAACAGTCCTAAATTGTGCCTTCCTACACTGGCTTACTTTATACTGTTTGTTGCCAGCTTGTCTGTCTTGTGCTCACAAAACCATGTATTCAGTTCTCAATTGATTCATTAATTCCTGTATCAATTGCTGAAGTTGGCTGTGCAAGCTCCAGATGCTCACACCTAATTCACAATTCAGTTCATGCTTCACTACAGTTTGATATTTCCTGAACATCCATTTTTCATCCTTATATGCTATCATAGATCTGAAGTAAATCTCCTGTAGTTCTTTGAATTGGACCTCTGCTGTCGCACAGCTTAATATTTTGAAAAGTACAGGTTACATGATGCTTGATCTATAACCACTTAGATTTATTTAATGGTTATTTCCTTTCTTGGCCTTAAGGGTATCTGGCACTTAGGGGAGTTGGCACCTACTATTCTGTTTTAAAACATAGGTGAGCAGGCAAAGGGAAATGTGGTTGGTGTTTGAGCTCCTTCACCTTTAGAGATATAAATTTGCATGCGTTTATTGCGTTGCAGTGAGCACTAATTTGTGGCTGTTTGAAGATTCCTTTTATTCTGGGGAGGCAAAAAAAAAAAAAAAAAGTTTGTAACAAAACACAGATTTCAGCCATAGCTATATTGCTAATGGGTACTTACAATGGATTGTTGCCAGCTTGTTTTGATGGGCGACAGCACTGGGAGCCTGTAAATAAAACAAACCGAGATTAAGTATTTAAAGGACTATTCAGAATAAAAATAACCCTTCTAGTTGAAAGCAACCAGAACTTAACAAATGGGGGGTTTTGTTTTGATCACTCGGCCTTTTCTTGTGCACCCTTCATTTTTATTTTCTGCATCTAAACTGACGTCTGTGTAGTACTTGGCAGCTATAGATAGTATACAACCTTGGCATCTGAAGTTCTTGCCAAGATGGAGCAGACGGCTGCAGTGGGAAGAGGAAAGTGTTGTGTGAAAACACAGCTAGCCATATGGTCCAAAACACAGCTGGTAGACCAAGCTCTCTAGCCTCGATAGCCCCTCTTCGTCAGGTCAGCCTGGTGTTTATTCAGCCCACAGCTCTTTGAATCAGTGGTTAACCTTCTGCCAATGGTTTGTTGTGTGTTTGTATACTGTATAGCTCTGAGGGTCTTTTTTTTTTTAATGCAGGCTGTATTCTATTCTTTTTATTTTTATTTTTTAGCAGCGTTTTCTCTCTCTCTCTCTCTCTCTCTCTCTCTTTTTTCCTGATGCTTTTGTGCTTTCTGCTGAGGCTGTAGGTTGTTTGAGTGTTCTGTACTGATGCGTGACAAATGGTCTGAGCACGTGAAGTCAGTGCTGTGAAGCAAAATCTCAGTGTACTTTTGGGTTTTCTTGGTAGAGTTGGAACTGTCCGTTTTACACGAGAGGAACTCAGACACACTGTGTGGAGAGATTTGGATTAGGTCCGTAGTGAACAGCTATTGTATGGGAACTCAGTGTCTTTGTGAGTGCTTACCTGCCTCTGACTTTCATAGTGGTGAATTACCACTTGGGTCTGAGCTGTGAGCTATGATTAGATGTTAAACTTAATTATGAAATGAGGGGTGTTATTTAAGCCTTCTCAAGCACATTAACTGAAGATCTTTCTCTTTGGAATGTCAGCTTGAGTGAATATATGTTCCTAGTTCTGAAAATTAGAGGTTTCTCTGTGTATGCTTGCTGCTTTTCATCAGCACTTGTTGCTTATTCTCGTTTTCTCTTGGAAGGAACTTGTTGGTAAGCTGTAAATTGAGATGTTTAAGGCTTGGTTCTTGTTGTCTCATTGATCTGGTCTTGAAATATGTTCCAGAGCAACACAGAGTAGCCTTGGTGTGTAGGAACTTGTATGGGGCTAAAGCAGCTGGTTTTCAGTTTTCTACTGCAACTTAATATATTTTTTATAAAATTCCTTTGTCTTCCCATAATATTAATTTAGATGGATATTGTAGCAATGCCCTTACTGCAGGTTAGAGAAAAGAGAACAGAAATTAGAATAAATGCAGTAATTCTGAAATGACTGCCAGAACCATAATGAGCTATCACTGCAGGAGATGGTAACTTGTGGGGGAAGTCTGCCCTTGCTGCAGGCTGACCTTCATCCTGGGGTGAGTGGTCTGTCTGTAGGTTGGGTTGTAACAAAACCTGCAAGATGAGATTAGGGGATGCTTTTCTTTCCTTGGGACTGACATTAGAAGGCTGTGAGTTGGAGCTTGTTGCAGCAAAACCTGTTTAATGGTTTTGAGTTTTTATTTATTTTATGACTACTTTCATCTTATTAGAGGAGTGTGATAGTAATAACAAAGAGAGTATCTCAGTCTGGGAGAATCGATGTTAGTAACAGCATGAGTTAATCTATACTGTCCACAAGAACGGAAAAATGAAGTAGGAATTAATTCACTGATAATAAGGCTTATTACATTATTCACAAACAGTTGGGTTTATAGGTTTGTTACTTGAATCTATTATGTGGATTTAGTATTTAAATTTGTAGTGGAACCAAGTGATGTCCTGTCCAGGCTGGGCTCGGTTGGTCTTTTGACTATAGGCATTGCTTTATTTTTGTAGTATTTTGAGGCAGACAGTAAAATAAGCTTATCTCTTTGGTTGGGGTCTGTGTTCTCCCTGCTGACCCCATCAACTGGCAAAACAGGGGTGAAACAGTTACTTGGTACCTGATTGGCAATAAGTCAACGTGAACCCATCTTCATCTTGAGAAAGTTACGATTGTAAAACGTGATCATAGTATCATAGAATGGCTTAGATTGGAAGGGACCTTAAAGATCAATGAGCTCCAACCCCCGCTGTGGGCAGGGAATGATCTGAGCACTGAGGAGAGGGCTGAGGACTCCTGCAGAGAGTGGCAGACCAGGGGCTGCTCGCTGCTTCCTCACTGTTTGCTTTCATGCTGCAGTGTCAGAGCCCTTTCTCTGAACCTCGGTCTCTGGGTCTCCTGAGAAAGAGAATGCAGAATATAATACCTGCAGAGAGCTGGGATAGAATTTTCCACTTCAGAACTAGAGTGAATTAAAAGTGAGCAAGTTCTTTGTTTTGTCTCTTTGCTGTGCAGTTGCAAGTTGGATCAACCACGCCAATGAATTCTGGTCAATGTCCTTTGGTTTTCTTTGATTCCCTCCCCCTCCCCCCCCCCCCAAATTCTTGTAGAGCAGAGAGCAGCTCTTGTCAGAAAAGCTCTCCTAGAACATTTGGTTTTGAAAAAATGGATTTGCCTAGCTATTTTTCATCTCTAACTGAGAGCAGTTATGTGATACCACATAACTGCTGTGCAAATGGCTGTGCAAATTCTGGCTTTTAGTGGGAGCCCTCTGATGGTATGAAAGTTTCAGACTGAAGTAGAGAGGAAGGTTTCAAATCCAGCATATGCTTCTCTCCTCTTGCTTCTAGCCCTTAACTAAGCTTGCTTTCAGTTCCTAATTATGCATAATGCATTGGAAATCTCACTGAAATACCTTTACTAATAATTTATTGGACCTTTTAGTGCATTATTCTACCAGAATGTCCCTTCTTTATGCACAAATTAGATTTAAAGGTTAAGTATCTAATGTGTTGAGATGAATGTGGTGCCTGGAACCAGCGCAGGATGGTACTCTTTGCTGGGCAAAGTCTTCTGACACTGAGACATCAACCTCCTTTTTCAGGTCTTTGTCTTTGGCACGCAGTTTTGTAGACTCTTCTTAGGTGCAATAGATATTCTGATTTGATGAAGTCAAGGCAAGTAAGTTTGCTGTTTGTGTGTGGCTCTTGGCAGTGTCTTTCTGTACCAGTGTTTTTATTCAGATTGGGGTGGATTTGCAGCCATGCCTAAGCATCAGCAATCACTTCCTTCATATGTTTCCCTATTTCAGTACTTCATATTTGATTTAACTGAGGTGTGTGATTTCAAGATTATATTAGATATAGAACTAGGGCATCTGAGTTGCCACTTTTTCATATCTTGGGAAGTGCTGCTGTATAGAAAGCATTATGAAAGTGAGTACCACATTTATCTTTAGAAAGAAGGTAAGAGGTTTGCGTCTCTTGCGTAACGCTTGTCTTCTTACTGGGCCACAGTATGAGACTGGAAGCCTTGCTGAAGTGCTATCCCAGGCTTGCCATTCTTAAAAGATGCAATGAGCCAGACCTCTGATATTTGCCAGTGCTTTGTTCTTCTCGCTTCTCTTTCACAGACTTGTAGTTCTGTCCTGAAAACAGATGACTTTGGAGTACCAATTTAGATGCTCTGTGAGGTTTCTCAGTGAATCATGATCATCTGTGCCTGGGGGTGAGACTGCTACCATGCTGTGTTTTCTCACCTGAAGCACAGAAGAGCCAGGATTCAGACGCCCAATGAGTATGCTGAAAGATAAGTCTCTTGGGAACTCTTAAAAGTTGCCACCTCTGGCTTGGAAATTCATGAGCTGTAAATTGCTGGAGGCCTGGAGAATGGCATTAAGCTTTACCTGCTCTAATAATCATGCCCAGCAATCTGTTGTTGGTCACAGTCATACAGTACTGGGCTAGATAAATAATGAATGTTACCTCATATCACCTTTCCTGTGCTCTTACCTCTGAGCTGTTAACCCTATGTCTAATGCTTCTGAAAGAGAAGGCTGTGGAGGATGGAAGGACGTTGCTGTTACACCAGGAGCAGCCATAAGTTGCCTGGGGGCTGCTGTAGGTGTGGAGAGAGCATCACGTTGTCACCTGGTGACGTGCATTGGCAGTGCTGTAACACATTGACTGGGACATTCCTGCCTACCAGCGTGGCTGTGTGAAGGGTGTATACTTGAGAAGCATTTTCATTACTTGGTTATTCTCAGCACTTTAGTCTAAATAACACTCGGTCATACTGTCTTATGTGCTTGGGAACACATATGTTGGTGTTCTTGATCACGTTGATGGAGGGTTATTTAATGGTTGACTAATTGGGAGCTTGCTAGAAATTGGAATTGTAGAGCAGATGGTTGCTGCTTATGAAGCAAAACAGAGCTGTTTGAGTTGGAAGCATCGCTGAGTCCTGTGCTGGTTGTGAAGGATGGTCTGTGTGCCCTCATCCTCCAGGGACAGGCACTGGGAGGCTCCTGCAGTGTGTCCGTACCCACGTGTTGGGTAATGGGCTGAGTGCAGGCGGCCCCTGTCCCAAATGCAACAGGAGGGTGCCTGGGTGTGATTTCTGAAGAAATATTCCTGCTCGAGGCTCTGTAGATGAGTTGCCCCACTTGAGCAGTGTCTGTGGGTGAGGTAACCACCACCTTACCAATGTAAAGCTGCTTCCCCTCTACAAAGCCTGCTTTGTGCCATCAATCAGAGGTGTTTGGGGCTGCATCCACTGTGTTTAGTGTGTCCCCTTGGGGCAGGTGCTCTGCTGGCTTCAAGCTGTACCAGGGAAGATTCAGGCTGGACGTTAGGAAATACTACTTCTCTGGAAGGGTGGTCAGGTGCTGGAATGGGCTGCCCAGAGAGGTGGTGGAGTCCCCGAGCCTGGTGGTGTTCAAAGAGCGTTTGGATGTGGTGTTGAGGGATATGGTTTAATGAGAACCATTGGTGAAGGGCGAATGGTTGGACTGGATGGTCCTGTGGGTCTTTTCCAACCTTAGTGATTCTATGATTCTGTGATTCTATCAGATTGGTGTGGTGAACTCTGTGCTCCTCTGCTGCTCTGAGATCTCAGCAGACAGGCACGGGGGGATTCACAGCAGATGTAATAAGCAGCACTCACTGCTCTCCTTATCGTCAGTCTCTTATTGGACATTTTTACTGCATTCCTCAGCTCGTTTTACATTCCTGTTAGTCTTTGCCTGCTAAACTTTCACCACCATCATAAAACTTTTTAGGTTGCGTGTGTGTTGGAAGAATAACTGGTCTACATATCATTTCTGTTTTGCTGAGAGCTCTGACACATTAATGGGCACAAATGACAACTCAGGTGTTGAATGCTTTTTCAAAATTTGCCTGACCTTCCTCCCTTACAATGGGGAAATGAAATTCAACTCCAATCCTCCCCTCTTCTGTGCTCTCCTACCAGCTTTTGCTTACTATCTCTTTGGTCTCCAGCTGTGGTGTGGTTTTAAGTATTTGAATAAAGAGCAAGCATTATTTGGAAGTTTGGAAATAAAGGATGAAAAATCCAAAATGGAGTTGGTTTTTTTTTTTGCCAGGTCTGGCATTAAGCTGTGCTAAAACTGAGTGAAGCCCGGGCAGGAAGGAGCTGAGCATTACAAGGGATGCAGGCTGATGCTGAAGGTTGGGGCGGGCAGCTCTACATACTGCACTTGTGCATTTTTTTTCCCTTTCTTTCTTTCTTTTTGAGCATCTAAGTGTGGAATTCTGATACTTTACCATCTTGTTCACCCCTATTTCTTGATTTTTCCTAAATACGTCATGCCATGCTGCTTCATTACTGCCTTGAGGGGCTACACATGATTAAGTGCTGTGTTTTTTTGCACATGAATTTCAGTTGTTTTATTAACAGAAAGGATTACATTAGGAGAACACTCATACCAAGTGAACGGTAAACATGAATTTCTCAACGTGAGAAATATGAGGTTGATCCTTTATGTATTCTCAGGTTTGCTTTTTTTGTTTTTGTACTTAGCTGCACCTATTTTGCAACTTCCACCAATGAAGTAGAATTGCTAATAAACAACAACAAAAAAGATGACAGTGCCTGTAAGAAGCTGATCTTCTTTGTGTACTGAAGTGCATCTCAGACATAATGCTGTTGCCAGATGTGCATATGTTTAGCTGTAGTAGAAGTAGTGTGACTCAGGCTCAGCTCTACGGATTTGGGTTTCTCTTTAGAAAAAGACTAGAGGGATGGGAGTATGGCATACTGAATAGGAAGTACTACTAGAGAGCTTTAGTTTTCATCTGAGGAGCAGCTTTACTGCAGGGTGAACAAATTTGTGTATTTTAGTATGCCAGTGAATCAGCTTCGTTCTTTGAAACCAGATTCCTGGGGTTTTCTATGGTTTGGAAAGGTATGTGATACCCTAAATATTATGTTTGTGGTGTCAAAATACAGCTGAAGTAGAAACTCTCCTTCTATATGGCATTGAAGAATGCAATAAAAGAGCTTGTAGGCTGGGGCCAATGCATGAATAGAGCTCTGGGAATGTGGGAAATGGGAAGATGTTATTGTAGGTAAGTGTGAAAATCTTCATGCCAAATCTTCCGTGGCAGCTCTCAGTGCACTTCTCCATCGTGATCTTTAAAGGAAAAAGCTGCATTTGTTATAGTGACATAGCTACATTTTCCCAATGCAGTTCGTTAGGAGCCGAATGGCAGACATTCATACGTGAACCACTCTGTTCTTTCAGGTCCTGCCTTGCTGCTCACAAGTGATAACATCAAACAGCGGCTGGGTTCTGCTGCACTGGACAGGTATGTGCCATCTGCATGACATGTGGAAAAATGCAGAAAGGTACTATGCAAATATACAGTGTTTGGGAATGAAACCTTGTATTTGAACATACAGTATGCTTTCTGGTCAAGGTGTCTGAGACAATGATGTTTCAAGAGCATTTGGTTCAGATGTATGTGGGTGGTTTTTTTTTTGTTGATTTTTTTTTTTTCCCTAAAGTTACTTTATCACTTGTGCAACCAGACAAGCTGAATTAGCCCAAGGGTGGTGATGCACTGAACAGGTTGCCCAAGGAGGTGTGGATGCCCCATCCCTGCAGGCATTCAAGGCCAGGCTGGATGTGGCTCTGGGCAGCCTGGTCTGCTGGTTGGCGACCCTGCACATAGCAGGGGGTTGGAACTGGATGGGCATTGTGGTCATTTTCAACCCAGGCCATTCTCTGATTCTATGTCATAGAAGCCTCACTGAAGCACCGCATCCTTTTTTCTCTGTGTGCATACTGAATGGTATAAATAATGGAGAAATCAACATGCGTGAGCCTGGAAATGAAGGTGGGGAGGGAATGTTAAGACACAGACTGAGCAAGAAAGAGATGCAAAGCTGTGATGCTCTTCAGATGCTGTGCTTGATGTGCAGGACTTCTCTGTGGCAGGAGCTGTGGTACAAAAGAAGTTTGTTTTCTCTGTCCCCAGTATCCATGAGTACCGCCTGACGAGCTGGCTGGGCCAGCAGGAGGACATCCACCGCATCGTCCTGTACCAGGCAGACAGCACCCTTACTCCGTGGACTCAACGCTGCATCAGGCAGGCTGACTGCATCTTGATAGTGGGACTGGGAGACCAGGAGCCCACTGTTGGAGAGGTGTGGAACAGCTTCTTCCCATGTTTGCAGTGTTAGCAGTCAACGGTGAAAAAAATGCTGTTTCACACAAGTGGATTTCTGGGGATTTAATACCCAGTGAAGCATAAATAGTGGATTTCTTGGGAATATTTCATAAGTAGAAGAATTAAATGAGAATTTTCTGAACTGACAAGCTTTATATAAAAGTACTTCCGGCAGAGTTCCAAGGAATCATTTTGGTCAGTGGTAAATCAAAGCCAAATCACACTGAAGCAATATGGCATCCATGGTTCTGTCCAGAATTTCTCTGCAGGATCTCCAGATAAGCCAATAAAATCTTTGGTACATTTAATGATGTATGTGTAGGGAAAGCTGTGTGTGAATTGTGTTGTATGAATAATTTGTTCTATTTCATTACAGACTGTAAGCCATTTTTTTTTTCCTATGACCTATTTTTATCCTTAATATTTTATTGCTAAAGTGTGTTGATCAGGCATAAATTCTGCAGGAACTGGGGGAAAAAAAATAGGACTATTAAGATTGTGAAGTGCTGAGTCTGACCTCCAGAGAACCTGGGACTGTTCCCATCTGCAGCATTCTTTTGTGTCTGGTGTTGGTTCATGTCAGCATGGGGGAGGCAGGAAGCACAGTAATGGGAACTCACCATCAGATGTCTGAAACAAAAAGTGAGAAGGGCAAGGAGAAAAAAGTGGTCTGATTGGATGTAAAAAAAACAAAGCATACTGAAAGCTTTCAGGCTCAGGTATGACTTGAGAAGCAATCTCATTCTGTGTGAACAGCATGCACCTGTGCTGGGCTTCTGATGGTGTGTGTTCTAGGTAAAAATCACAGTGTTTTACATTCAGATTTAAATCCTTGTCCAATTTTAGAGTTTTCTTTGCCATATAAGCTCACAGCTATCAGCGTGGTTGACTAAATCCATCCTGTGTGTGCGTAGCAATCTGCACATTCAGATTAGGTGTCAGGCATGCATTTGCACGTGCATATATGTATTCCAAAATAGAGCATCTCATTAAGTTAACAGTGGAGCAGTACGTACCTGATACCTCCATTCCTTTGGTGTATATAATTTCCTGTAGCTGGAGAGGATGCTGGAGAACACAGCGGTCCGAGCCCAGAAGCAGCTGATTCTGCTCCATAAGGAGGATGGACCTCTCCCTTCCCGAACTGTGGAATGGCTCAATATGAGGAGCTGGTGTTCTGCTCATCTTCATCTCCACTGTCCACGAAGAGTGTTTTCCAAAAGAAGCTTGCCAAAGCTGGTGAGATGCCTGATTTGGTGGTTGGGCTCTCAGCTGCAGTACTTTACTTGTAATCCATGTTTCAAATGTAATCTGACGTGATGTTGTTACAGGATGTTCTTATTTGCAACTGAGTATTACATTGCTGCCATGTTCTTAAATCTATCTGGCTTTCAATGTTTATCAGTAATTTTAAATCCTTGATCAAGAAACAGAAATATCTTTACAGAAAATACGGCACTACTGTGGAGTTCTTCCAACTTAAGCAAAAATATGGGAGATGAAGTTGATTACTAGGCCTGCTTGAATAGTATATGACCCCCTTTTTTTTGGTCTGTTGTTAACATGGGCTATAAGACATTCATGCTTTGAGAATGATCATTGTATTCCTCCCTTCTGCAGATAGAGATGTATGAACGTGTGTTCCAGAAGCCACCAGACCGCCACTCGGACTTCTCTCGCCTGGCTCGTGTCCTGACTGGAAATGCCATTGCCCTGGTCCTTGGTGGTGGGGGAGCCAGGTAGGTCCCAGAATGTTCTCTGGTGTCGACTGCCAAAGGTCCCAGCCTGCTGCTGTGTGTCCTGTGGCGTGTCCTGGACATGTGGATGCGTTGCTGTGGAGTCCCAGAGCAGCACTGTTGCAGAGTTGTGATTAGATCAGAATAACAGGCATCCTATAAAATCTGCACTGTTCCATAAATAACGTTCTGGAGAGAGGCTGAGGAGATGTTTTTCTTATTCAAACATAATTGGGTGGATTTTTGTTTGGATTTCTGTGGAAGGAACACAAGTAGGAACGTGAGTGTTTGGTACTGAGTATTTGTTATGAGCCCTCTCATATATTGGGCATAGTGCCAGGAGATGATGAGGGTAAATGTGACCCTTCTTTCTTATGCTGGCCTACACTATGGGTTTTTCCCAATGGATTCTTGCATTAAAAAGTGGCTCATGATATTTCCAAGGCCCTCAAAGCTTTTCAAAGTCTAGACAGCCAGAGGAATTACATTCTCTGATGTGAGAATGTTCTCCTCTTTAAAATGATGTGATACCTCAGGTACCTGTATGCTTCTCACAGCCCTGCTTCCCTGGAAGCGTGTGTGTCTGCAGACACCAGGGTAGAACATGTGCTGAACACTCCGATTAGGATTCCAACTGAGTTACAAGTGAGCTTTGGAAATGCATTATTACCAGTGGTTTTCTTTGGAATTCCTTTCAACTTTGAGACTTTTCTGTTGAGAAAGATGTAGAATTTAGTATTCAAGAGGGAACCAACTTCATTATCTTCATCACCATGTCCTTGCCCTTCTTTAAAACAGTGCTTTGAAATACTGCTCTCAAATATAAATACAAATACATATATTGCATATTTGATTCAAATCCATGAAGATACCACATTTTTGTCTTGGTACCACCACGTGCTTTGGGGAGGGAATATTCCCTATAAGTAAAGGTTAGAACTCCTTTGTGACAGCTTGTTCTGATTAGTCACTTGATGCTGAGACAGCCAGTGCTTTGCTTTGGCTGTTTCTTCGAGTGTCTGTAAAGATGCCTTTATCCTGGTTGCTTTCACAGTTTCCTCACCCAAGATGATTTCAGTATTTCATTTCTGAGATAAACACTATCCTATGGAGGCACAAAATAAAGCAGAGGAAGGGAGCTTATACTTAATCTGTGTGTCTCAGTAGATTTCTTATCAACTGATCATAAAGCACTGGGTTTCTTGTGGGTTTTTTTGGTTGTGTTGTTTTGTTTTGTTACTAGCTATCTGAGATCTCTCTTTACTGAAGCCTATGCTATGCTAAAATACACGTACTGTATCTTTCTGGCAGCACATTTTGCTTATTCCCTTCCTTTCTTCCTTCTGTAAACACTGCTGTAGTTTTTGCCGAACTGTTTTTTTTTTTGTTCTACTGCTTAATTTGCAAGCTACCACCTGTTGGTGTTCGAGAGCAGGGGTAAGAGCAGGCTTGTTAGAGCCTGTTTGTTGGTCCTGTGTTGTCTTCTTCCCCAAATCTGAGGCACTGCACAGCTGCTGCGTTCAGCTTTTCTGGATGCAGTCACCTATCCAACAATGTGCTCACGTCTCATCAGCCATTAATTTGTCCATCTCTGCATCTGTGCAGTATGGAAGACTTTAAGAGGGTAAAATGGCAGACAGTGGGTAAATGTGATACTTCCTTCTTGTTCTAACATCCTTTCTTACATTTCATGGCCCAAGAAGCTCTCTTTTTCTGAGAGCTCACGCTGGTGGCACATGGATGGTGGGAGCATTGTGTTTTTCAACAGAAAGGTTCCTGCATGCTATTTCTGTAGCTGGATTGTCATCAAAATCGTGGTTGGATGAAAGACTGATTTTTTTTGTTGTTTAATTTGTTTTCCAAGAGAGAGTACAGTTCAGACTCTTGGGAAAGGATAGAGTTATTCTGAGCTCTGTACAAATCTGCCTTTGAAAGCTTTGCAGGCCAAAGGTCTTAGAAGGGGCAAGAGATTGTGCATTGGGTACTGGAAATCATCCTCTGATTAAGGCCTGCCTGACTAAAACCAGCATGACGAGTGGCTGCTCAGACTCCTGCTATTCAGTGTAGCCTTTGGATAGTGCTCTACATGAAGTAACCTCTTGCATTGCCCTGGAAGCATGAGTCATACTGGGCTCAGAAACAGCATAGGGCGCTGGCTGGCCCTTTCAGTGGGAGGTGCTGTGCTCTGTGGCTCCAGTAATATCAATTATTTGGTTGTTATTTCTGGAATGTTTGTCTGGCTTCCCAGTGACAGTCAGTTCGGGAGGTTTTACCCAGGCAGCTTCCTAGTCATTATCTTAGGTTTGTCATGACAAAAGGCGCGTAGGAACTGAGGGTTTTCTTTCTCTTGTGAAGTTAAAAATATAACAAATCCAAGTGATACAGTTCTGAAATTACAGTGTTTTTGCTGTAGTGAAGTGCTCACTTAATTTCAGCGAGAATCGCCGAGGAGTTTGGGGGAAGGAAGAGAGATTTGAGTTTAGAAAAATAATACCTTTGAAATGTAGTTGCGAGAATAATGACACAGCAAACCCTGCAATAAAGGCACGAACCTCCCATACGTCACCGCCGTGAACCTCAGCCATCCCACACACAGCCCACCCTTCCTTTGGCTTTCCGTAGCTGTCTTAGCAGAGCTGTTGGAAAGCTAACATTTACGGGCAGTAAATACTCAATAGAGAAGTGTCGGAGAGTCCCTGGGGCTGTGGAGAAAAACAATTGGTCGTGATGTTGCAGAAGGCTGACTGACACTGCATGGTGATGACAAGCCTTGTTGTTGATGATAATGTCATTCTTGTAGGAGTTAATTTGCTCCAATGCGCCGATTCTGAGTAAGACACATTAGGAAAATACAGAGCATTAAACGCATTTGTTTGGGTATTTTGATGAGTGCTGTGCAATACAAACACACCATGCGCATCAGAGATGCTGCAAGCACTTTCTTGCCTTTTCTGGGTGCTGTGCCTGATGTGATGAGCTGTGCTGGGTGCTGCTGCCTTCCCCTACCTGCACACGTGCAGCCCATGTCCCGCTGCTGTCCCGGTTCCACAGTGCTCTGCTTCTCCATTCCTTCCAGCACTTTCCTTCAGGCAGAGAATGGCAGCCTCCTCTGAGAGCTGCTGCTGGAAGGTGTTTCTAGGTATTTATTTCATCTTTTCTCTTTTCCCCACTCAGTTTTCTCCCCAGCAAAAGACTCAGAGCTCTTGGAATGGGTCCAGAGGAGGGCCACTAAGATGATCAGAGGGCTGGAGCACCTCTCCTGTGAGGAAAGGTTGAGGGAACTGGGCTTGTTCAGCTTGGAGAAGAGAAGAATGGAGACCTCGTTGTGGCCTTCCAATACTTGAAGGGAGCATATAAACAGGAGGGGGAATGGCTGTTTATGAGGGTGGATGGTGATAGGACAAGGGGGAATGGTTTTAAACTGAGACAGGGGAGGTTTAGGTTGGATGTTAGGAGGAAGGTTTTCACCCAGAGGGTGGTGACGCACTGAACAGGTTGCCCAAGGAGGTGTGGATGCCCCATCCCTGCAGGCATTCAAGGCCAGGCTGGATGTGGCTCTGGGCAGCCTGGGCTGCTGGTTGGCGACCCTGCACATAGCAGGGGGTTGGAACTGGATGAGCATCGTGGTCCTTTTCAACCCAGGCCATTCTAGGATTCTATTACATGATTTTGCCTCAGTTCTTGAGAAGTAAGGTAGATTTCTCCCATCCCCTCCCCCCCCCCCCCCCACTTGTTCTTGCCATCTCTAAGGGTTTGACTAATTGCTGCCTTTTCATTTTGGGCAGTTGGCCTATTTAATCAACTTCTTTCTGCCTTTTCTTCTTTATTTTCAGCACTGGTCCTCTGGAAAAGGGAGGATAAAAGCAGCCCAGGAGCAGCACGTTATGCCTTCCTTGTTATGGGCTTGCTCGTGTCTGAACCTCTTCTTCCTCATCTCCTTCCCTGTGTCCCCAAGGCACTGAGTGCCCAGACCCCGTGCTTTTGGAGGCCGGGTGCTGCCTGGTGACTGCTTGGTGCTGAGCCTCGCTTGGACCTCTGTGCTCCTTAGAGCTGGGTTTGTTTTTCCTATTCAGGGACTTTAACCAGTGATCCAAAGATAGAGAGGGTGCCTGACTGGCAAATCTCATCATCCTTTTGCTCTGAGGAAACCACATTTTCCTCTGTACCCTCAGTGCCTGACTCCAAGATCCCAGCCTCTACAAAGAATAAAATCAGGAGGCTTTACTGTCTCCATACTCCTCACATTTGGCTGTAACTGTGATTCACTCAGAGCTGTGCAAGCCCTTTAGCAACAGGGATCTGCTCTGGGCTGCTGTGTTTTGCTCCATAGCCCACAGAAGCAGAGAGAAGTGTTGTCCATTAGTTCCCAAGCTCGGTGGGTTTTGTTGGGTGTAACAGAAGTGAAGGCTCCTGGGTGCGAAGCAGTGGTGGAGCTGATAGGTACATCCCAGCCTTCAGGATGTGCTGAAATGTCTGCTGTGGTGGGGGAAGCCTGGAGTTGGAGGTGATGTACCTTTAGTGAGGTGCAGGCCTCAGGGTTGGGTGTTTTGCTTGCAAAATGCAGACAGCACTCATTTCTCGCAGTGACCTCCTCGCTGTGGTGCAGGTGAGGGCAGCGGTGTGGTTATTTAACCCTGACATTCAACTTCAGATAGGAACAGAGTCTCCAGGGGAGACTGCATCAAGTTTTTATGGTGCAGGTGCTTCAGATGCAGTTCGAGCAGTTAAGGAAGATTAATTCTTATTCCTCAGCTAAGACTGATAACTGATGGTAAGAGGCTCCTTAGCCAGATCAGTGGAAGGAGTCTGTGTGCAGAAATCCTTCAATACCAGCACTGCAGAGTGCAGCACTGGAAGTGGAGATGTGGGCTCAGGAGATCGATGTCTGCGCCACAGAGAGAAGACAGGAGCTGGAGTTGCCTTTTTGAACAGTCCTCCGTGACCACGAGCACCCAGATGGCGAATGTGTGCCTGGGGAGTGATGGGAGGCAGAGGGGAAGGATTCACTGCCTGAATTCTGAAGCTGTCTCCAGAGATGTGTGCTGCAAACAGTTATAGAGAGCACAGAGGGGTGCTTTCCTCTATGGGCTTCTAGGTGGATCCACTATAGTGGTTACAGAGGGATGAAGGAAAATCCCCCGGGCATTTCCTCGACTCCCAGCATTCCTCATATACGTCAGAATGCAGGAAATACTTTTCGGAGCCTTTGCTGTGTTCAAAACTTGACATAAATGGAGACCAGTGGGAGCACCCCTGGGTATGAGGCACACAGGGATTGAGGGAACCCAAATGTGTTGGTATCACCGCGTCCTCACACTGCAGAATAGAAGCACTGTTCATCTTAAGTTGATTAATTATGCCTCCTCCAAGCTTCCATCCCTATCTAGGTCCCCTCATCCTTTCTCTTGTCTTTGTTAGTCTGTAAGCGTGTTTCCTGTTCAGATATACCCAAGCCCTGAGATTAACCTTTGCATCCTTTCATCCTGCTATCATTCCTGCCTGTTTGCCTTATATCTGCCCTTCTTTTCCTCTCCCAGGATTTAATTTCAAATCCTCTCTCAAAGGAGCTATTAAAAAAAAAAAAAAACAAGAAAGAAAGAAGAAATAGTTTACCAACTGCTGCTCCCATACCGGGACATGTCCTTATTTGTCATCAACAGGCACTGCTTGGCTTTGGAGTAATTCCCCCTGGATCACACAGTGTGCTTTGGGACTGCGCTGCCTTTTGCAAAGAGGTGATTGATGGCAGTGCTTGGGGTTGCACTCAGTGCTTTATAACGGGGTGCAGGTGTGCCCTGCATTTGTCAGCCATCTCACTGTGTTTAGAATTCACGGTCAACGGAGGGCCAGCAGCTTGAGAAATGTATAAAAATGGTATTCCCACTCTTGGAGATATGAAAATAATATATCCTGATGAAAAGAATTGTTCTGAAGGAGGTTATGAAACAAAATTGCTGATGATAGAATCATTTGTTCTTCATTCTGACCTTGGTTAGGATGACTCCAGAAAGCACCAACAGCCTCTGGTGCCCACAGTGCCATGAATTACTGCAGCCATGGAGGGCAGGCGCTGCAGCACGGAATGGGGATTCTCTCTGCTTTGCTCAGCTCCTGCCCTGGGGTAGGGTTGGGCAAATGCCTGCAGTGCTTGTGGTGAGCTGTAGAACGAGGCTGCTGCATCTCAGCTTCAGCATCAGCACAGGTCAACCTCTATAGAATGCTCTGAAGCACTTACAGAAGTTTAAACTGTTATCACTGTGAAATCTGGGGGCTTTAGCAGGACGTTGTGCTCCCTGAATGTGCGTTCAGCAGTGAGCTGAATGTGTCTGGGCAGTGTGCTTGAAACCTGACATCCAACCCAAGTATTCTGACTAAGTTAACTCTTTATTGCAGTGGTTTAGGAGCAACCAGGTAATCCTGTGTGCGATGTCTGCTTACAGAGCCAAAGCCCACGTGTTCCCCAGGGCTGCTGAGGTTTGAGGGCACCCTCGCCTGGTTTGGCTGCAAAGAGCCCAGTAGTCCCCAGGAAATCCATTGTGGTGCCACTGCTAAATGAAACTGAAATATGAAAGAGGTCTGAAAAATGCTTCTCTCCTTCTTTTAAACCAAAGAATAAAACTGCAGCATTTACAGTCTGTTAGCAGCCAGTAATGATTATGAAGCAAGATTTCCACGGTATTGAAGCGTCAGAATGATCTGAAGGAGGCTGACTCTGCTTCATGTCAGGAAAAGAGCTGAATGCTTGAGATATCCTTGCCCTGGTTCCCTTTCTTCAAAGTAATCCCTTTGTATACTGAGCCCAACCTCAGCCTTGTGGTATTTGCAAGGGCAGGAAGTTAGTGACTCCGGGTTAATCCCCATGGCCTTTGCATTTGTCAGCCCACAGCTCCTGCTCTCCTTCCAGCACAGCCAGCTCACTGCCATGGGGTGCGTTTGGTGGAAGAGAAGCTCTGTGATAACCTGCATTACGTCCGTGTGCTCCTAGCTAGACGTCTGTATCTCAGTATTAGAGCTGTGATTGTTCTTTCTTGTATCTCTCTTTCAAGCTCAGATAGATGTATGGGGCTTCAGAGCCTGTCATTGCTGGAGAAGTGGCTTTATGCCCTGTGTCTGTGCTCCTGGGGTGTGCAGAGGATCCATTGCCACGTCTGAGTGAGCCAGACCCAAAAATGAAAACCAAATTCCAGTGTCAGCCATGCGGTGAGGTGCCTGGATTCCCAGAGTCATTCAAACAGCAGATATGGTTCTAGGGCGATGGCTGGGGGCTGAAATAGTGGTGAAGGATTTCAAGTCTTTATCCTTAAAGATAGAATTAGACCTGGGTGTTCTGTTGGTGCTGTTTCCTATAGTCTGATGGGGGGTGATAAGGAGCCTAGGGTCTTCTTTGGAAACAAAGATGGTAACTTACGTTTGGATTCCTAATTTGAGTCTGACCCAGATCAGCCCTGGAGTGCACTGTTTGAACAAAGAAAGCCCATCTCCTAAAAACGAAGCACTGAGGTTAGTATTTGCCTTAGCTCAGAAAATCTCATGAGATGTGGTCATGAACTGAAGGCTTCAGGCCCTTCTGTTTGCAGATGCTCGGTAATGAACTGCAGAGTGATTGCTCCTAAGGGGCTCTGCTTCGGTCTCCTTGGGGATGGTGCATCCCGTGCATTGCCTTGTGCATCGTTTTGAAATTCTGGCTAAAGTTTGATCTGCAGTTAGTGTGCAGGGGGGACAAGGTTGGGAGCAGAAGAAATTGGAATGTCACCATGAGGAGGTGGTTGCAAAAGCTTCCCTTGGGGCAGCTGCTGCAAAGGAGCGTGTTGGGATGAGGACCAGGTAATGAGGGCTTATTCCCCTCAAGTCAGCTTAGATGTGGGACTTCATTCTTAAATGTTATCCTGAATGGAAACTTCCTGGTAAGTGTGTGAGGAGCTCAGCAGGAGTGCAGTGTGGTTCCTGTCACCACTTTGAGCTGAAAGCACTGTAGTTCTTCAGGCAAGTGTATGATGCTGGGCAGCCTTACGGTCATGGAACCTAGGAAATAGTGTTGGAAAGGTACACACGTGTCTAGATTTCCAAGCCTTGTTTGTGTGTGGTGTTGCACTGCAGAAGATTAAAGGTGCCATATTGGAGGTGGTCCCCCTTCACCATGCACAAGACTTGCTTCGTTTCTCAGTCTGGAATGGAAGCCCTGTGTGACCTGAGCTGCTTGCTCTGCTGTCTGTCCCTGCAGTGCAGGTCGGGGCAGCACGATCTGTTCTGCAGCTTCACCACCCCGTAGTCATGCTCAGAAAATGACAGCTCTGCGTGCTTGTGGAACTACGTTCCGTGTTGTTGGTGGGAAAGAATATTGGTGCACCATCTCTGCTTTGTAACTGATCATTTTTTCTTCAGCCCCCTGACCTGAGTGTGGAGGCCAGCCTGTATTCCTACAGACAGCATACTCTGAAATGTCCTGCTGCATTTGCTGCCTTTTTCAGTGGGTCGTATCTAATGAGAGCTCTGGCAGCACACACAGAGCAGACACATCACTGCTCTCAGAAGAGTTCTTTTATCAGTTGAGCTCTGGCCTCCGTGCAGCAGAGTTGCATGCCAGCAGCATCTCCCCAGGAGATGAAAACGGGGGTTTGTTTCAGGAGCAGGATTTTTGCTGCAAGAGCTCCTGCCAGAAGGGCTGTGCTCTGATTGCCTTGCTGCCTTGTTCAAGAAAGCACGTCTTCAGCCCCCACATTCTCCCTTTGCTTTGTGATCGTTTATTTGTAATTATTAACAGAAAAGAAGAAAGGGTGCTTGGAATTTAGGAAGTATGGGACACCTTTTGGAGGCTTCTTAAGCACACGTAGGATGAGTTTGGTAAGCAGTGCAGTAAGTGGCCAAAGAAGAGAGTGGATGCAGAGAGCAGTCCCTAATTTGCCTTGCTCAGGTGAGGTTGCAGGGTAGTAATGGCAGTGGCAGCAGAGTGGGGCTCCTGTTTCACTTCCTCCTTGACCTGGTGGGTGCCATTTCTGCTCTCAGTGAAGGGCACAAGTTAGCCAAGCTAACTTCAATCACTGAAGGAGTGATATACAATAGAAAGGAATTCTTGTTTATATATAGTCTGAGCTTTTCTGGAGCACTAGGCAATACTTTGGGTTCTGTTGCACGTTATTTGAAAGTCATCTTTAGGTCATTTGTCCTTGGTGCAAGGGGTCCTTGTCCTTAACCCTGCCAGGAGGTGCTCTCAGCACTGGGCAGCAGCACAGCATGCATTCCTCCATCTGATCTCCCTCCCCATTTCCAGCTGGACTCTGTTCTTCCTCCTGACCTCCGTTCCTGGGATTCTGGGCTCCTGTGCCAGAGATTTTCCAGCCCCTTTCTCCATTCTTCCTAGTCCTCTGGCATTGCTGCATCCGTACAGCTTCACCATGAGCAACCTTTGTACTGCGTGTGCCAAACACTTGCATCTTCACATGTCGCCCCGAAACAGGACAAGTCCCCTGTGAAGTTGTGCCTGGTATTACAAGAAGCACACGATCCTTGTTTCTTCTGCCCCAGTACCCAGGCTGTTAGCAGGGACGTAGCTCCTGAATTTCCTTCCTTCTCCAGTTGCTGTGGCTGTGTGAGGCAGTGGTGGGCTGTCACCAAGAGGGCTGTGTGCAGCCTGGCACAGCTCCTGCCCAGGAATGCTGCTTTCTTTGGCAGTGTGCCTGTGTTTGTGGATGCTGCAAGCTGGGGAGAAGAGGACAAGAAAGGCTCCAACTGCGACAGGTTGGTGCAAAGTCGCATGTAGTGTTGTTGCTGGGAGTAGTGATGGCCTAAAGGTGCAAAGAGAGGGAGAAATGTTTAGGAAGTCATCTTCCAGCAGGCTTGAGGTACGTAGAGAAATGGAGTGGGTTTGGACATGCTCACTTTTCTGAAGTGTCTGAGTTTACACAAGCACGTTTCATCTTGAAGATGTTCAGGATGCTGGAACTGGGGGAATCAGTTTTGCAACCTTGTGTAAGCAGTCAGAGTCATAGAATGGCTTTGGTTGGAGGGGACCTTGAAGGGTCATCCAGTTCCAACAGCCCTGCCTAAGGCCTATGGCAGGGTTGCCAACCACAGGTCAGGCTTCCCAGGATCCCACCCAGCCTGGCCTTAAGTACTTCCAGAGATGCAGCACCCACAGCTCTGGGCATCCCATTCCATGCTTCATTGCCCTCTGAGTAAAAAATTCCTTCCTAACATCTAACCTAAATCTCCCCTCTGTTAGTTTAAAGCCATTCCCCTTTGCCCTATCACTGTCCAACTGTGTAAAAAATTGGTCCTCCTCCTGCCTGTAAGCTCCCTTCAGGTACTGAAGGGCTGCAATGAGGTCTCCCTGGAGCCTTCTCCAATCTAAATAAGCCCAAAGCCAATAACCAGAACAAGTCAATAGGAGATCCCTTTCAGAGCAAACAAAGTGCTTTCATTTCTGTCTTATTGGTCAGCGCACTGAAAGCAGTCCGTGCTTTGGAGATGAGGAGCTGATGCACACTTGGCTGGGAGGTGGAAATATCCCCAGGGACTTTGCCTGTACAGGGCAGGGAGATGATGGTTTGCCAATAGAAGCAGCAGTAATCTTTTGTGATTCGTTCAAGGGCATCATACAGTGAAACAAAACCAAACCCAGTGTGATCACATCAAATCCTCGTTTTCTGGATGTGTGAATGTGTAGATGAGGAGATCCTATTTTGGGAAAGGTTCAAGGGAGGCAATCCAGGGTGAAGCTAGTCCTGACCAGCCTAAAATCACACTCTGAGCAGGAAATGCTTTATGGTAATGAATGTGTGGAAATGAATCCATGCAATGCAGGCGCTCTCCAGAAAGCAGGTCTGGTGGCACAGGGGCTGCTCCTCAGCATAGTGTCAGTATCAGAGTGTCCTTCATCCCCGAAGGCATCCGAGGCCTGGTTGGGTGGGATCCTGGGCAGCCTGAGCTGGTGGGGGGCAGCCAGCCCACGGCAGGGGATGGAGCTGAGGTTCCTTCCAACCTATGAGAAGAAACAATAGGAAAGCAGCAGGAGAATTCAGGGAGGAAAACAAGATGAGTTACTCTCAGCTCCTGCTTTACACCAGTGCAGATCTGTCACTGAAGTCATTTACACCGGTACAACTGAGAACCTGCCTCAAAGCTTGTCAGCAGCTGAAGGGGATTTATTTTAGATGGAAAGAATGTGTTCGGCATAGCTTGGCCAAATGACACCTACAGTGGACTTGGCAGCTGTTAGCAAGTATTTATGGGATGTAAACAGCAAAGGGAAAAAGGACGGAAATAGAGCGAGCTGCAGGGGAGTGGAAAAATGGGATGAAGGTGGGGAAAGGAAGTTTGTACAGCTGTGTGGCTGAGGCTGCAAAGAGTCCGTGCAGGTGAGCTGAGCGAGCTGATGTGTTGGCATTACCTGCACACAGCACTGAGGCTTTCTGTGCTTAGTTTGCTGACAGCCCCATAACTCCGATTCGTGCAGCCTACATTTAAATCCAGTTGTGATTTGACTCCTTTGGCATGTGGGCACAGTGGGTTCCCCAGTTTGTGTTATGTGTCTGTGTGTAAATCCTTCCCATAACGCCAGCCTTTCCATGCAGTGACCTCACCAGGTAGCCCCATGTCCCCCCGCTCGGAGATGCTTTGCTATTTTTTTTCTTCTTATCCCATCAAAGTTCATCTGTCTTATCACCAGTGTCCATCATTGCTCTAAGGTCCTTCTGCCACTGTTGATGTCAAGGAGGATTTTAGATTTACTGTCCCAAAGGACTTGGGATCATCCTCTAACACTGCCTCCTCATCTGCCTCTTGTCTGTGTGCTGAATGGAATTGCTTCTTTCTGATAACTGCTTGTCTCTGTTTGCTCTGCTTTCCATCTTCAAATCCATGGTTAGTCCATGTGCTGAGCCATCCCATCACCACAGTCTGGCTGAGGTTCTTGATTCTTCTTCCAGTGATTCTTCTTTCCCAAAGGTCTCTGGAATGCACCCATCCAGTGCTCCAGAACAGCCCTGGTAGGCATTGGATGCAGTGCTCTCTTGAAGCCATGCTGACTCTTCCCTCCATGGTTTACCTCCTGGCTGTTCCCGTGTTGCTGTCCTTCACACTGAAATCAGGGAGACTTTTTTGAAGCCTTCTGCTGTCACTCTGCATTTCCTGTGTCTGGCTCTTGTTTAGCAATGGAATGGCAGTTCAGCTGGCGTACATTCAGGCCCCTTTAGAAGGCAGCATTGATGTGTTCCTGGTTTCTCAGTGGCTGTTTGTCTGATAATGTGTATTTTTCTTCTCTGCACAGGGGGTGCTCCCAGGTCGGGCTTATCAGGGCGCTGATTGAAGCTGGCATCCCTGTGGATATGATTGGAGGAACGTCCATCGGCGCTTTCATGAGCGCTCTGTACGCAGAAGAACGCAGCTACAATCAGATGAGGATCAAAGCCAGGCAGTGGGCCATGGTGAGGACTCCAAATGTTGCATTTCCCTTCTCAGATGAGAGCTTAAACACAAGCATTGGTAGGCAGCAGCCATCCGAGGCAGCGTGGCCATCTGTGTCTGTGTGCCCGAAGGCCTGGTGGGGAGGGAGCGAAGTCCAAAGGCTGCTCCCTGCTGTGCTGCAGCCCCAGGGGCTCCTTGAGCAGAGCAGCATCCACATACGTTGTTCTGCTCTGTGCAGCCTCCCAGCTACGATACGAATGCAGAGCGGTGTTGTTCAAGTGTGTTAGCATGCACTGGTTTCTGTTTTGTCCTTATTTGATGTGCTGGAATCTGTTTCCAACTTTCAGCAAACGTTTTTCTTTTGTATAATTTTCTCTCTTTCGTTCTCACATGCTGTCATTTTCCAGTGGAGCTGATTGACAGAGGTAATCCTTCTCTTCACTGAATGCAAAACGTGTGATTCATGTTGTAGCCTTGGAGTCCTGGAGTGGTGATGCTCTGCTGCAGGAGAACTGCTTGACATTAATACTTACTACAGACAAAGCCATATATTCGTTGTTCAATGAAGGTTTGGGAGGTTGTTTGAAACAGTGACATCTGTGAGTGAATTTATTGCGGCCCACTGGGGGGAAAAGGGAACTAACACCAGGTTAGGTTGAAACTGATGAATGCTGAGCCTCTGGCGTTGTTTCTGAAGTTTGCTAGTTATGGTACTGTCCAGATTTTGCATTATTTATATGGAAAAATCACATTTTAATTTTGGTTTCCTTATTGAAAGGCAATTCTTAAATCGCACTGGGCTCTGGGTCTGCTGGAATCTCGAGTTTTAGGGTGAAAAAGGAGGCATTGCTTGTGCATCAGTACTGTTTGCCTCTTCTAGGTGCCTTCTGAGCTATGAAGTGAAGCAGAATTGCTACGTAGCTGTAGGACACCACGTGCCTTGTAAGCTAGCTGCTCTGTGGCATTGAAATGCACGATGGGAACTGTGCACGTTTTTGCAGTGCCAGTGGGAGGGTGGCTGTGGGATCTGGGCAGCTCACCTCTGTCACTGGGGGAGCACAGCTCTCGTGCTGTACTGCAGAGCTGCCTGTGCTGGGAAGCGCCTGAAACATCAACTGTGATACAGAACAGTTTGCTGCAATCAGAAGACTGCATAATGTGAAGGAGGCTGGAGATTAAGGATATTAAAACCAGTGGTAGTGAATCGTTTCAGAGCGTTTAACCTTGTGGTCTTTATTTCCTGAGCATCAGGGCAGCGGTGAGACCGCCCTGCAATGACTGTCCCTGCCTCTAGCAGGCTGTGGCTCACTGCCTTCTCTCAGCTGCTCTTATGTTTAATGGTCAGGTCGGAGCGGTGGAATTTTCCTCCATGCACTTATCTGAGGGATTATCTCCTTGCCTGACGTGCCGGGTCAGCTCTGTGCGTGGGGAGGCAGAGCTGGCAGTGCTGCTGTGTGGGCACCTCAGCCATGGGCTCCTGTGGCACTTCCATTATTGCAGCTCCTGCACTCACCCACCTCGGCTGCCATCACAATTGCTTTTACCAGAAATGGTTAAAGGTGAAATGAAGAAATTTCTGCTATTGATGGACTTCTGAACCCAAATTACAGAGCTGAAAGAAGGTTTCCAAAGGGAAGGACAGGCTTTGGCCCAGCGATGCGTTCCGGCCGTTCAGGTGTTTGTCCCTTAACACCTGCCTTAAGGTTAAAGCCCTCTGTTAGAGCAAGTATTTCTTGTTATTAACGAAGAATGGATTTCCTTCAGCTTTGTATGATTGTGCTGTCAGGTCTGTGTTTAAACCAGAAATTACTGAAGGGTTTGAGAACAGAACAGCCCGCTCTGCTGGAAGCCTCCCTGCTGGCAGCCCGCTCTGAGCTCCGGCCAGCAAAGTGTTTGTGTGCTACAGTGAAGGAAGCAGTGCAGCCCCCTTCCCCAGGCTCAGATCACAGCTCAGGTACAAAGCACTTTGAGGGATTATATGTATGCATTTTTCTTTTTTTTTACCAGTGGCTTTTGTGAGTTATTCTCGATTGCACTGTAGTGCAGCAGCTGTAGGTTAAGTGAGGAGAGCAGCTCCCGTCCCCAGCACCTACAGGAGCAGGGCAGATCTGCAGAGCGCTCACAAAAGATCCAGAAATGAGCAGGCATAAAAAGGGGCTGCTTCTCTGAGTGACAGCTGAGCAGATCAGCGCTCGGCTCCCAGCGCTGCAGTCCCCGCTCTGTTCCTCCAGAGCAGCATCCCAGGCAGCAGTGCTGCTGTGCGGGGGGGCTTTGAGGAGGGACCCCAACTCTGCACGCTGTGCTTCCGTGCTGTGCAGCCTGCCAGCTTTTGCTGGTGAGCGGTTACTGCTGAGCTCTCTGTGTGTCAAACCTCGCAGCAGAGCGGCCGCAGCCCGGGGGGGGTTTGAGATGTCTCCGTTGTGATGGATGAGATAACTCTCATTGGCTTTTTTCTTTTTTTACACCATCAAAACAAATGCTGGTATTTGTCCTGCAGTCATTTCTCTTCCCGGTATTTTTAGAAACGGGCAGATCTGTAGTACTGCACTTTGGGGCTGGGAGAAGGGGATTTTTTAACCTGACGTGTTTTCTGTACCTAATGGAGCAGCAAAGGGATGACATTATTTTAGGTGTCACAGAGAGGTCTGAGAAGCAGCAGTCAGGTTGGTCGCTGTATAGTGCCTCTGTTTTCCTTCTGTCCCCATGTTTAAGCAGCAGGACAAAAACTAAACAAACATGCAAACAAAGCTTTCATGTTAACGGGGTGCTGGGGATTTGTTTTATTGTTTATTTTTTTACAGGAGGATGTTTCAAAGTATGCATATTTCACAAAGAATGGAATATTCTGTTGTGGAAAGGAACAGGATTATAGGAATCTGCAGTTAAAAGCTTCCAGCAATGAGAACGGTGTTAAGAATTGCTGGGTAGGATCCTGCAGCCATTTGCTGTCTGTGGGCTGGGACTGTGCTTGCACGGCAGCTCACATTGATGTAAGCTGGGCTTCCTGAGGTTGCAGCTGTGCAATGAGCTGATCTGGCCAAATGTAATCACTTCTTTTTTTTTTTAACCTTTTGCCATGCTGCTTTGCAGCCAGTGCAGCCCTGGAGCCGCCCCTCCAGCAGCTGGCACAGGAAGGGGGGAGATGCAGGCAGTATGCATGGCCGGGAGGGGATGGATGCAGTGCCCACATGGAGGGGATTTGGTGTGGGACTGCAGCTGGGAGTCAAGGGGAATCATGAGGAGGGGGTGCAGCAGTGACCCCCAGGGGTCCACCTTGGGACTGGTGGTCTGCAGCATCTTTATCAGTGGCACAGACAGCGGGGTAGAGTGTATCCTCTGCAGTGTGCAGGTGACATGGGAGAAGGAAGGGATACCATTCAGAGGCTGGGGGCTGTGAGGGCTCCTCCAACCCAAACATTCTGTGGTTTTTATTTTTCTTTTGTGAATTCCTTTGCACGCTTCCCTAATTTACTTTGTGTGCCAGATCTGCTGTGCACAACAGCGGCTGCGAGGATGGGTCCATGCAAACAAAGGCAGAGCATGAGATGAGCAGGCAAACACTGCCGAGCCCAGTTGGCAATGGGGAGCAGGCAGAATATTATGGGAAAGATACCTCCTAGCCAGAGGGGGTCAGAAAAAGGTGAAGGGAGTGTTGGTTACTGAGGCTTAGCCCTGATTCATCACAACAAAATGTACCACAGGATAAAGCAACCTCACGTGCACAGAGAACCCTGAAGAAATAAGAACTTAGTTACGTATTTTATGTAAATAAATGGGCACATTTTGTCTTCTAAACGGGGCTGCAAAGTTACAGAGCGTGCCCTGGCTGTGTGCAGGAGGGGCTGGAGGAGAGCCTGGGCCCCACAGGG
Source organism: Gallus gallus (assembly GCF_016699485.2). NCBI lineage: Eukaryota > Metazoa > Chordata > Aves > Galliformes > Phasianidae > Gallus > Gallus gallus. The sequence goes on from NC_052548.1 coordinate 2,348,108, forward strand.
GTTTGTTGCTTTTTAACAGCATCTTAAATGCTATCGACTGGTGGTGAAGGTTGCACTCACTGGGTTTGTCTGCTTGCAAAATCTAAATCAGGACAGATTGCTTTTCCCTTTCTCAGCTGGCCATCGTTCCCTCTGTGATTGCCTTTCGGGTGGAATTCTATGTTCCAGACTACTGACAAAAGGCAGAAATATAAGGTTGTTGTTGTTAAATCTTAGATTTATTGCAGCGAGAGGTACAGGAGAAATCTATTTCCCACGTATCTATAGTCCTGACAGCTCATCTTTACCGTTTGGATTGTATTATCTGGGGTGTTGAAATTAACCCCAAATGAAGCATCATCGTTTGGGAAGGCCAGATCAGAGGTTGCACACAAAATCCAGACCCAACCACTGCTTTGAAAGGTGTTGTCAACCCATCCTGCTGCTGCCTGCAGCTGTTGGCCAGCTAAGGGTTGTGCAGGTGGCACAGCAGTGTCACAGCATCAGAACGTCTCACCTGGAATGCATTCCCTTTCCTCCCGTCTCCTTTGCTGCCCTCCCAGCTGGCTGTGGCTTCAGGATGGTCCAAGTGCTCATTTGGATTTATTATCTCTTTAAATTTTTTAATAGTTCACCTTTTAAATCTGAACTTCCTCCTTATCTCTTTCTGCCCTTGGGATGAATCTCTCTCACACTGTTAGTGTGAGTAATGCTATTTTGTCCCTTAACTTATTTTTCTTCATGCATTCCTTTGCTTGTTTCACTGTCAGTGTGCAGCCCAACCCTGAAAGGGCACTACGTGAAATTCTGTATTCCTACTGCAGTGGTTTAAAATGTTTTTACACTGGGACAGGTTGCCCAAGGAGGTGTGGATGCCCCATCCCTGCAGGCATTCAAGGCCAGGCTGGATGTGGCTCTGGGCAGCCTGGGCTGCTGGTTGGCGGCCCTGCACATAGCAGGGGGTTGGAACTGGATGAGCATTGTGGTCCTTTTCAACCCAGGCCATTCTGTGATGATTTTTCTTCTTTCTACTGCTGCTTTTAGTTGTATTTCTTGCAACACATTTTTCCCATACCCTTGCTGCTGCTATTTTTTATTTTTTTTTAATACCTGGGTAAAGAAAAGCACTGGGGCTATCCTGGTATTGACAGCAGTTTGTAACCATTCTGCACCAAAGAGCAGAATAGGCAGAGGTCACGGTTCAGTTCTTGTTGCTCCACTGTTGCCCGGTCTCTCCCTTGCTGAAGTTCCTTACCCAGGGAGAGCTTTTAAAAGTCCTTGTAGGGTTGGGACCTTTGCAAAGGGCTGCGTTCACCTGGAGGATGGTTGGTGCAATGGGTGCAGCTGTACTCAGGTGGCAGAGGGAGGTGGTTGGCAGCAGCGGCTGCTGAAAGGGAGTCTCTCATTGATGAGAATATTAAGAAATAGTCATTAATTACAAAGCTTTTGTTCATGTACAGAATTACTGCAAGCCTTAATTGCAGGGAAAACGTAGAGACTCCACAATGTATAGGTCGTTTGCAGTAAGGATAGCCTGATGTGTGGTGCCCTGTCTGGAGAGACCCGTCTTTGATATTAAATAATGGAATTTTTGTAAATTCTTCTTTCCTGGAACTCGTTGCTCTGAGCACCACCAGGAACCAAATCCCCATTTTAAGTGCAAAACTAATTCCACGTGGCCCTGGCCTGGGGTGGGACGTGCAGTTTGGTGGCACACTGTCGTCCCCCCCATATGAACGATGGTAACAGATTGCTCCTTGGCCCTGTGCTGAGGCTCTCAGCTTCTCCCACATTTTCTCTTTGTGTACTTGCTTTTCCAGACTCTTTTTTTTCCCCTTTATTGTGCATGGCTGTGTTTTCTCTGGGTAGATAGATAATATATGCTTAAAAGCAGCTGGGCACAGCAATGTAGGCTAATCCTTCACATCACTGCTAGAGTAAAGCAAATGCCAGATGTTGATTGCAGAGCCTTAAATAGATGCAGGTTTTTAGAGGCTCCTTCATGCTGTGGGGCTCCAGCTGTGTATGCCGCCCTATTGCCTGCTAATGTGTTTGTTAAACTGCAGAGCAACGTGGAGGGATAAAATATTTCATCTAATATAAATGTTTATTTTTTCTAGTGAAGCCTTATTTGGTTACAAAAGAGTACATTCACAGAATCATAGAATGGCCTGGGTTGAAAAGGACCACAATGCTCATCCAGTTCCAACCCCCTGCTGTGTGCAGGGTCACCAACCAGCAGACCAGGCTGCCCAGAGCCACATCCAGCCTGGTGGATTCCTTGTGCCTTGTTTTTCTTCAGTTGTGTGTTGTCTGAAGACATGACACCATATTCAGTTACAGCATTTCATTGGGGTTTATCAGATGCTGAGGCCCATAGCGTGGTTACAGGACTGATGTGGCCGTAATGCTGGTTGGGTTATCAATTACATTTAGATTCTTTTCATCATTTCACCTGTAGGTTAGTGCAAGGTTGTGCCACATCTGAAATGGAGAGGAGGGGAAGAAAAGGAGGAAGAAACCCTGAGAGCTGAATTGCAGCATGTGTGTGTTGGAAGAGACCCGATTGGCAGTGCCTGCCCACTGCTGTGATAGTGGTGTGTGCAGTGCTTGAGGAAACCCAATGGGATCTGTATCTGACCTCTATTACTGATTTATGGGTTTCCTTTCCATGCAGGCAAACTATGTGTACGTTAGGGTAAATCCTAAACATGCTGTAGCTTCAACTCAAAAGGGAGATAACCAATAATTTCTTTCTATTATTAAAATAATTTGTACCATCTGTGTGCATTTGTTAATGCCTGGGCCTGCGTGCACTGCTTTGGAGTCCAGTTTGGATTTCCAGGTAGAATGGATGCAAATGCACAGTCCTCCATAGCCTTACTGCAAACCAGTGCAGAGCTTGGTGCTTTTTGGTGTGCATTTATGATGCTGCACATGGATCTTTTGGTTGTGGAATTGTAGTTGTTTTTCTGTCCCCTTGGTGACTTTTGCACAGCAGTAGCAATGCTTCCCACACGTCTGCTGTAGAGTCTGGAAAAGGACCTCTCTCAACTTGCATATGAATAACGTTAATATGAATTATTTGAAGTGGGTTCTTTTTTTCTTTTCAGGTTATGAATTCAGTGTTTAAGACTATTCTAGACTTGACGTATCCAATAACCTCAATGTTTTCTGGAGCAGCTTTTAACAACAGCATCAGCAACATCTTCAAGGATAAGCAGATTGAGGTAGGTTGCTTACTATACCCACCCATTGCACACGTGTGTGTGGCTGCACTGCATTCTGTTGTAAGAAATGTCTTCCTTCCATTCTAGTGTTAGGTACAGGGCTGTGAGATGCTGGAAAACACGTTACAAGTAGGGATGTAATGTCACACCGTTATGGTGGATGTTCATTTGTTTTGGTGGATTTAGGAAAACACGAGGAATAGTTTCACCACTCCTGTTTGACAAAGGGACCCATTTGGCTGAAGGCAAAAGTTTAGTTGTCCCTGGAGTCAAATTGACGAGATGGTTTTATCATTGTGTTATGGAAGTTGGCTGTAAGAGACCCTTACGGCACCTTACCAAAGAATGCTGTTAACAGGACAGCAGTAACTTCATGATCCATTGGTTTTTGAAGACTGTGTGTTTATGGACAGCCTATTGAAAGCTGTTCTGCACACGGTGCTGTAACCACCAGGTGCTGTGTGCTCTGCCTGAGCTGACGGCCCTGTGCAGTCCCACCCCACAGCTGCACCTTGTGAAGTCCATCATCAGTGGTTGTCCTTCTCCATCTCTGTGCTCACGGGAGGTTTGGGAACCTTGCAGTCTTACCTCATTACAGCCTTAACCACATTATTCCTGTGTTTGGAATCCTTGTGATGAAAGATTCATAAATATATTTAAAATACACTGACAATTTGGTGCATCATCTGAAACATTCCCTACTTAAATGCAAGGATAAAAGTAAGTGATTAATCATCACACGTGGCTTAAAATAGTGTTGTGCTGTGCAGAGCGGCTGGTGCTGGGAATGAGCAGGTTTTAGTGATAAGACCCGAGACTGGAATGATTGTTTTGTTATCTGGATGGCAGCAGCCATCCTGTTAGTTCTTCAGTCCCTTCCTGGAGCACTCCAGCTTCTATATTTGGTTTCAGCAGTGCCTGATGGGAAAACCAGAGTGTCGGGTGACTACAACAGCTCTTTCTGCTCAATTTGATGCAGCGGAGGAGCTGCAAAGCGTTGAGGCCTTTGTGGTGGTGCTGAGCTCTGGCTTCTCCCAGTTAACCTGGTGTGAATTATGGCACGGTGTGCTGCGGTGTGAGCCATGGGATGGTGCTGAGGAGAGCTCTGAGGAGAAGTGAATGGCAAAACAGAGGAATGTCTCCTGATCTTGGCTGGCTGTTGCTCCACCTGGTTTACTACCATCGTTGCAGTCAATTTACTGCACTTTGAGGTGCAGTAATTTCTTCCCTACCTCATGATTTTTATGTATTACAGCTGTAATTCCGTGATCTGTCCTAACCTTGTAGTCACAGGAAGGGAAGTTTGTCCAAGAGAAATCCAGCTCTGAGGCATACAGAGCATCACCTGTGAGGGCAGTGCCACAGGGCAAACCCTTCAGGCTGCAACCATGGATATCTTCCAGCTGATGGATAAAGGGGAAATGTTGCGTGCCTCTGCAAGGAAGGAGGCATTCACCTCTAATTGCAGTTCATGCTGTTAGTGCTGGTTAGCCAGGCACATCAGTGGAAAGACAGAAGCTGAAAGCTGCCTAAGAGTAAAGGGTAACAAAAGCTAAATTAAAAAGCATTAAGCATTGAATAATTGTGTTCTTAAGCATTATTTTAAGGTGTCCCAGACTCCAAATTTCTGTACTTCTTCAGTAGTTGGAGTGGTTTTGGTGATTTCCAACCAGAAATAAATGTTAGCAAGAGTTGATTACGGCCCTAACAACCTAGGTTCTGTTTGGTGCTTCGCTCCATCCCAGCTGTGTTCTTGTTGGACACAGCAGAACCTGAGAAGTTTCTGCCCATGGGGATATGTTGGGTGCTGACCCTTCTGTCCTTCTAAGAGCTTAAAATTAAGAAGTGGAGCAGATGTTCCTTTTTGCTTACCCTGCATTGAGGTGGCTCTCCTGCATTTCTTCCGCATGCCCTCATCTCTGCTCCACATCACAGCTAGGGCACGTAACCACTTACACAGAGCTGTTATTTCTGTCATTGAAAGGGAGGTTTCCATTTTCTCCAGCCCTTGTTCCCTCTCAGCTCTTGTCATGTAGATGTCTTGGGATCCCAGCAGAGCTGTCTGTGGAGCCCTGGTTACACCAGCCCCCGTGGTTGCCACTAGAGATGTCAGCCAAAGGCTCTGGAAGAAGAAACCAGGCTGTTCTGTCAGGAAAGCACAAACAGAAGGCCAGGGCAGGGCCCATGAAAGATCTTTCCAAACTACACAGCTTCTGTTACTCTGAAATTTCCCACCCCTGGTAGGGGGAGGCAGCCTCTGCTCTGGTAAGAGTGCTGTCTGACATCTGCAGATGCTCCTCGTCTGCCATTAAAACTAGTTATGGAGAAGCCTGGCGTCTAGGCAGACTGCAAGGTGCTGGGGGTGGTATAGGAATCATCCTTCCACATAGGGACCCAGAAACTTCACTTAGGACTTGGAGAGCACCAACCTCTCTAGCCTCAATTCAGAGCCTTAGCTCTTCAGCTCCTAGCTGCAGTGTTCCTTTGGGAAGAGTTGAAGATGCCAAATTGAAGCACGTACGACAGAGCTCTGTGGGGTCTTCTCCTTGGACACCTTCCAAAGCTTCTGGACGTGGCCTGGGCCCCAGCTCTGGGTGGCTGTGCTGGGGCAGAGTGGGACCAGATGGACCCAGAGGCGCTTCCAGCCTCAGCCATGCTGTGGATTTGTGCTGGTCCAGCAGAGCACCTGGCTCTGGGGCTTCTGTCCCTCACTGCAGACACACGGAATGCTCTTGCAGACCATCTCAGCTGGAGGCTCAGGTCTGAGGAATCAGGAAAGCAAGTTTTTCTCAAGTCTTGATTCAGAATTAGACAGTGTTCCCTCTCCTAAACAAATGAAGCTGTCTAAGAAATGCCAACATTATGACTGCATGATAGGTCTTGGTTTAGTCTCCTTCATGCATGCATTTGCATGAATATAAAAGGAGGCATAACACAGGCTTCTTTCCCTGTTCCTGTATTTTTGCTTAAAGTGTGGCCAATGCTCTGTGATCATCAGAATATCTTCAGCGTGGAGAGGTCCACCAGTGCTCTTGTAGCCACATTTTATGCATCCTCCCTCCCATGGCATTTATAGCAGATGGATTGTAATATGTGAGCAGCATCTGCTAGTCCTGCCCAGTTCCAGCATCTTTGCAGAGCTGCTTAAGCTCACCAGGAGAAGGGAAAAAAAACAAACACAACAGAACTCCTCCTTGGCAGTTGAGCCTTTCCTATGGTACAGCACCAAAACTTGCACCACAGATACCAAAGAGGGAGCACTTGTCAGCTTGTACTGATAGCTGCAGTCCAAACCCTTGCTTGGCTTTGGTTCCATCAAAGCTGTGCCAGAGGAGGCTCAGTGCTGTGGTCTGACAGCAGGAAGCTGCCCTCCTATTGAGGTTTCCCAGCAATGAGATATGAGTACGAGCATAGAAACCAATGAGAGCTCCCTCCCCCAAGGAACAGAGCTTGTTAATTTTTGTCTTGCCTGAAGCCACGTTGAATAAACGTGTGAAGCACTTGGCTAGGCCATTCTTCTCGTGTACTATCCTGTTTATTAGGTAGGTTACGTACCACAATTTGCTGCTATTTTAGCCTGCAGTATCTCAAGAAACTCTGGGGTTTCTTGAAGATCAGCCTTGCAGGGTGTTCCTATAGGTAACGCTGTAAGGCTTTGTGCTGCCTTGGACTCCAGGCAGCTCTGGGTCTCAGCAGAACTGCTCTGCATCCCCTGCTGAAATGTCCCCTCGCTTCACCACCATGCAGTACAAATTGCAAGCCATGTAGACTGGAAGAAGATTGCTCAGAGGACCCAGACTCGTGTCCTCAGCCTCTTTTTGTCTCTTGGGTTCTGGGATTTCAAGAAGGGAAGTGTGGAAGGATAGCAAAAAATACTTGGTCCAGAAGGAAAAAAAAAATGTTTTTTTTTCTGCCTTGGTTCTGCATGAGGTATTTGTGTAAGAAACAAACAGATGAACACAAGCACAGCACTGACGGGGTTTCTCCAGGCATTTGTGTCTACAGCTCTGTCAGGATTCAAATGCTGTCGCTGTGGTTTCTGTGTTAGGCATTGGTTTTAGTTTACGTGCAAGGTTACAGATTCAGTGACATCAGGCTCTCCTGTGTTTTAGGATCTGTGGATTCCTTACTTCACAATCACAACTGACATCACTGCCTCAGCAATGAGGGTCCACACCGATGGTAAGTGTGCAGGCAGCTGCTCCTGCTGCAGTGTGTGGGAGTGATGTGGCACTTCAGATCACCCCTCGCCCCTGCAACTCTCTGCCCCTTTACATTTTTCTTTCCTTTTGTTTCTCCCTCCTCTGTTATTTGCTGAGCACCAAACCGTGGTTGTACACATAACGAGGAGCAGAGCTGTGGGGAAGAAATTAACTGAGATGCTGAATTCACTGTTTAGAGAGCAAATGGGTCCACTGGTGCCATTGTGTGTCCTTAAAACATCCTGCGAAGTGCAGGTGTATTAACAATAAATCAGAATTAATGCAACCAAAGCAATTGAAGATTCAAATTCTCCATAAATGAAGATGTATTCCCAATAAAGAGACTCTGGTGCCTGAAGCAGAAGCTGGGTTAGGCTGTCATTTGTGTCCAGTCCTCTTTATTTCTCTGGTGGAAAATTAATTCAGTTTGCAGTGACTAAACAGAGGAGAAAGATCTGAGCTGTCTGCCCTGCTGTCGAGATGTGGTGGCAGCCCTGTGGGATATTTGCTTTAGCTTTTGTCTGGCTATTTAGGGTAATGGTGCAGTGAATCAGGCACCAGTGAAGATGCTCCAAGCCTTCCAGGTGCCCCAGATATTTCTGTGGGTAAAGGAGAGGCCTCTGCTGCCAAGTCTGTGGTGTTCTGTCTTTTGCACTGGCTGTCCTTCAGTAGGGCTGTCCCTTCCTGCAGCCCAGGTGTGGGCTACAGAGCCATGAAACCACACTGACCCCAGGTTGGCAGCGTAGGACAGCCAAGGGGGGGGTTAAGGAGGGCGAACCCAAGGGGGCTGAGGCACACAGGAGGGGATTTACCTTTCATAGAGGTGGTTTTCCAGTTCCACAGCAGGTTAGGCCAATGAAGTTCCAACTCACCTAAAGCTGCTGCTAATAAAACACAAGGCTGACAGTATTGACCTGTGCTAAGCAGTAGGAGTGCTTAGGTTATAATTAGAGCAAGAACCATTATATATTTCAAAAAAGAATAAAGTCAATTGCTGGTTTGCTGGGAAGAGTTGTTTGTTTGAAACACGGAGCAGTTAATTACTGAGAAGTGAGCCAACAGTGCAGCTCTTGTTTATTTTTGATATTCTAAAGATTCGGTTCTCAGGCACGACTGAAGCATCTTTGGAAATGCAGCATCATCCAAATTCAGCTGTTGCAAATGTTACGAAGAGAAATCGGTAAATAAGAGCCTCAAAGCAGAATGTCTTACAGGAAACAGAGCCAATCAATTTCTACTTGATTAAGCTTTGTTTATAACAGCTTAAAAGATGACAACTTTCTTCTTTACAGCACTGTTAACAGAAATGTGCTCAGCAAAGGTGAGATCTGAACCTGGTGCCAACGCGTGGTGGTGAAGCGGAGATGTTTGCTTCTTGCAGAGCAGGGGAAGCAGAATTCTTGGGCTTCTGCAATCGTATTTCTCATGTTCAGCTCCTGCTGAAAGCCTGTTTTCTGTGTATCTTTGTGGAACATAATGGCTTTAGCTGCACTTCAATCTACTTATTCTTCCTATTCCTTTCTCCCCAGGAGAAGCCTTTTCCTTTCCTTATCAGTGTAAGCTCAACAAAGCACTAAAGATGATCCCCGCAGTCAGGCATATGCTGACATCTCCTTACAGGCCATGAACACAAGACGTGTCCTTAAAGCCCTGTTTCCTAAGGCTTTTGCCTGACTGTGGGTCTGAATGGCCTTTTTGATTTATTTTTTTTTCCCCTATCCAGTATTATGGTATAGAAAATAATAAACTGCTTTAATCACTTCCTAATAGTATTCTCAGGAGCACCTCCATCTCCTGGTCCTTTTGGTGAGTGTGAATGCCTGCCCCAGCTCTGCCAGCCGTGACATTAATGCTGTTGCTGCTTCGTTTCTCTCTTGCAGGCTCTCTGTGGAGGTACATCCGTGCCAGCATGTCTCTCTCTGGGTACATGCCCCCGCTCTGCGACCCAAAGGATGGGCACCTCCTGATGGATGGAGGTTACGTCAACAACCTTCCTGGTAGGTGTCCACGTGGGGTGGAGGGAAGCTGCTGAGAACACATCGCAGTCTGCAGATCTGTTCCCCTCATGATTGCTTTCCAAAAAAAGGAGCAAGGATCAACACTGCAGCCACCTGTAACCTCATGGTGGTTACCAGCAGTCGCTGTTCTCAGTTTCCTTGGTGTTTGTGTTGCTGTGGCTTTATTAAGTCTGTCCCTTGTTATGGACTATTTCCTGATACTCACATTCCAAAAACATAATTCCAAGCTCATTTTGAATTTATTATAGTGGTCACTGCAAGGAGAGAGCAGAAATTAACTGCAAGCACGTAGTCCTTGTTTCTGTTTGAAAAGTATCACTTGAATAGCAAATGGTTCTGAGAAAGCAAGAGTATTAATGGTTCATTATTCAGCCTGGTGACTGTGGTAGGAGAACATACTGCATCAGAGCACTCGCTGGAGGACTGTTGGAAGTAAATGGTAGTTGGTATTGAAAGCAGCCAAGTAACATTATTTTTTCTTTATTGTCCAGCTGTGAGTTTTCACTGTAATGCAGCCGTAGAATTGAAACAGTATTTCAGTGGTTCTGTTAAATCAGATGCCAATGTGTGTCTTGGAGGAGCTGGAGGGATGGATGAGCTGCGGAGAGGGGGCAGCCCCGTGCCAGCGTGGGGCTCCTGTGCCAAATGTCAGCTTTGTCTTTACTGCCAGAGGGGATGGGGATGGTGGCTGAGCTGTGTGCTCAGAGCCTGATGGATTCTGCTGGTCTTGGTTAGAATCATGGAATCATTGAGGTTGGAAAGGACCACTGGGATCATCAAGTCCAACCATCATCCCATCCCTACTGTGCCCACTGACCATGTCCCTCAGTGCCACATCTATTTTTTTTATGAACACCTCCATGGACGGTGACTCCACCACTCCCTGGGCAGCTGTGCCAATGCCTGACTGCTTTTTTCAGGGAAGAAATGTTTCCTAACACCCAACCTGAACTTCCCCTGGCACAGTGTGAGGCCATCACCTCTTGTCCTCTTACCTGGGAGCAGATGCTGACCCCACCTCACCACAACCTCCTTTCACGTGTTTGTAGAGAGCACTGAGATCTCCCCTGAGCTCTTCTCCACACTGACCCATCCCAGCTCCCTCAGCTGCTCCCCATTACACTTGTGCTCCAGACCCCTCACAGCTCCATGCCCATCTCTGGACACGCTCCAGGGCCTCCACGTCTGCACTGCAGTGAGGGCCCAGCACTGAGCACAGCACTGAGGTGCGGCCCCACCAGTGCCGTACAGAGGGACGATCCCCTCCTGCTCCTGCTGGCTGCACTGCTGCTGACACAAGCCAGGATGCCGTGGGCCTTCTTGGCCACCTGGGCACACTGCTGGCTCGTGTTCTGCTGGCTGTCAGCTCACACCCAGAGCCTTTTCCTCCATGCTGCTTGCCAGCCACTCTGCCCCAGTCCTGTAGTGCTGCATGGGGCTGATGTGACCAAAGTGCAGCACCGAGCACCTGCTCTTGTTGAAGCTCATACAACTGGATTATTCTGCTCCCCATCTCTGCCTTTCAGCTCAGGGGAGCGAGTGCCCTGAGGATGGATAGCTGCTCGCGTGGGGCAGAGGTGGAATTGGGGTGTAGGAAGGCTGATGTGGAGCAAGAGTTGAACCCAAAATGGACCCAGTTGTGTGAATTCACTTGTGCTTATTTGGGATGCTTTTTATGGCAGGGCTGTGGTTATGGTCAGGAAGCACTGGAAGGTAGGTGAGTCATGAAAGTGGCCATGCCAAGAGAGATGTACAGTGTCAGTGCAGTTTGTGTACAGATCGGAGGAAATCCAAGTTAGAGACTACATCTGAGCATCCCAAGTCCTTTAGGTGTTCAAGACAAACCCAAACACTATTTTCTTATCAGGGCAGTGTTTGCCTAAAAAACAGAAATAGAAATAACACAAAGTAGACCCCCCCAATTTTCCATTGACTTTGCAGTGTGTGACTGTGTAAGCAAAAGCATGAATTGCAAATTGAGATGCTGTTTATTGGAAAGTGCACAAAGTGTATGTGCAAGTGACACAAAGTGGAAAAGATACAATAGACTGAACCAGCCCAGGAATATAAATCCAAGTTACAGAACAGATCTGATTTAAATATGTATCTAAATTAAGCACATAAATTGGCTCTTCAAAGCTGTGGTTTTCCTACGCATAACTATTCTAGAAATTGCAACTATCTTGGACTCTGGGGGCGTGGAGGAAATGTAATGCATTCTGTAAGGTGTGTGTCCTTCTCTCCCCTCCTTTGGCACTTTCCTATATTCTCACCCATATCCAAAGGCTGCAGCTCGTTCTCTTTCTACCGACCTTGAAGTAGGAGGTGTTGCCTCATTTCTCTCCAACTTCAAATATGAATCTTCCTCTTGGATCCAAAGCTTTCTGCAGACTGAAATCCTCCCAGCCTCTCCTTGCTGTCTGCTTCCTTTGCTGCTCCTTTTCTTCATCGTCTTCTCTCTGCGGGGTTGCACCTCTGCACTGCTGACTCCTCTTTATGGCCATCACTGCTTGTTCTCTCTCCAGGTCCTCCAGGTCTTTGTTCTCGTGGGAACCGCCACGCTTTCATGTTGCCCCCAGTTGCACCAGACCAGGTGTTTGTGCTGTGCTTCTCTTCTCCCTGCTTGCAGGTTTGCTGCTGCCTTCACATTGGCTCTGGTGCCATAATGGTGCCAGAGTGAGTCGGGTCAGCCTGCCCTCCTGGGGAAAGCTTCCCCGCTTGGTGGTGTTCACCAGGAGTTCAGCAGTGTGGCCTCGCCCTGCTGTTAAGTGGGGGCTCTGTGCTGCAGACTGAGATCTCACAGTTGGAATGGACCTGGGGAAGTGGTGTTGTGACAGATGTGCTGCAAACGCTTACATCTGGAGCTGTTCAAAGAGATACCCATGGTGTGCCCCATGTCAGGTTCTGTCTTGCTGAGCAGTACCTATGTAAGCTGTGTCTGTGCAGCACCAGAGTTGACATCGTTGTTGGAAGTGTACTGATGTGACCTTTTTTTCCCCACTAGCTGATGTGGCGAGGTCCATGGGTGCAAAGGTGGTGATAGCAATCGATGTGGGGAGCCGGGATGAGACCAACCTCACCAACTACGGTGACTGCTTGTCCGGCTGGTGGCTGCTGTGGAAGAGATGGAATCCACTGGCTGAGAAAGTCAAGGTACCACAGACTGCACTGCAATATCACCTAGTTTTATGGGCAGAGCAGGAAGCTTTCTCTTGATTATTCAGGAACCAGCCTGTGACAGATCAAATCGTTTCTTGGATTTGAGCACGTGCTTGTGGGTGAGGTAAGACAGGCAGTGCTGTGACACTGAGGGAAATGGACCACCACAGAAGAGGGGTAGAGCCCTGCCTGGGGAGGGGAGTGTGGGCTGCAGAGGTGCTGGCTTTGTGAGAGCACAGAAACCTTTTCTTGTAGGTGGCTAGTTTGATAAAGTCAGAATTTACAGGCTTCACTGATGAACTAATAACTTTGTCCAGTTCTGTGCTGTGTACTAACATCTCTGAGCTGCTGACTAAGGAGGTTTCAGCAGTAGGCACTAATTAACATTACAACTGCTGCTCATGTATACACACTGGGCTGCAGAGTATGATTTTTTTTCTTGCTGCATGCAGTCAGGCCAGCTCTATTGTATATCCTCCTGCATTTCCTAAATCATCTGGCTTTGCAGTGCTCCCCCAAGGGAATGCTGTTTTTTTTTCCTTCTCCTAACTGCTATTAACGTGTTGCCTTGTGGCAATTGGAATTAAAATACATGCTTCCCAAAGTCAGGGAAAATATTACAAACTGTGGGTACTGCTCTGTAATCTCAAGTTTTTCCTCTAATTACTCTCTTCCCTGAAAAGCTCTCATCTCCCTGAGAAGCAGCCTGGCTTCCCTTTTGGAGGCAGTGCAGCTGCTGAGCGCCCTGCTTTGTCTCAGCAGAGCTGACCATGCTGCTTCCAGCATGTAGTGGGAATGTGTGGCTGCTGAAATAAAAGACCTTGGCTCCTCTTAGTAGTGCCCAGTGAAATATTATGAGTCTCCTCTCCTTAAATCTGTGGAACACCGGAGCAGGTTGTCCAGAGGGGCTGTGGAGAAGTGTCCACTTGTGGAGCTGCACCAAAACCCAGCTGATGGGGTCCTGCACAGCCTTCTCAGCTGCCCCTGCCCGAGCAGGAGGCTTAGACCAGGCAGTATTGAGAGGTCTCTGTCCAGCTCAGCGAGTCTGTGGTTCTGTGAAGTCTCTGCCCTGGTACATAGAGGGCATCACTGATTTCTGCTGTGAAGGACCACTGTGCCCCTCTCACCTGAGCTCACATCTTTCTTAAGTTACCACCCCTGTCTTGAAATGGAAGATTCTATTCAATCTTGTGCTGCAGAAACGTGAAGGCAGTTCTCTTTCTGCTCTTGGTTGTGGACACTCCATCCACACTGCCTGCAAAACAGAGGGGCTGACGTTTGAAGCTTCAGCAGGCTTCTGCGTGCTTCTGGTCTAAGCCTGATAGATACCTTGGCTATTCTCTTTGCAGAGAATACAGAGCACGCTCTGACATTTCTGACCCAGTCACAATGGTGTGTCTGTCCTGCTTGGCAGGTGCCGAACATGGCAGAGATCCAAACACGGCTCGCGTACGTGTGCTGCGTGCGGCAGCTGGAGATGGTGAAGAGCAGCGACTACTGCGAGTACATCCGGCCACCCATCGACCGCTACGGCACGCTGGATTTTGGGAAGTTTGATGAGATCTGTGTAAGTGCTCCTTGGTGAAGGCAGCTCCCCCAGCCTGACGTTCTGCAGGCTAAATTGGTACCTAAACAGCGTGAGAGTAAGAGAATTCAGTTGGCACTGAGTGAATAATTGACATTAAATAATACCGTGGAATGATATCATGTCTGTGGGATTGGGTTACCGGCAGCAATTGAGTTAGTAATTGTGATTATATAATAACCTGCAAGTGGATCAGCTCCCTCGCTGTCCTATGACGGTTCTTACTCAGCTGCTTGGTGAAACCTCCTTGGTGTCTGAGTTGCGTTGGGCAGTTGTGGTTTGTCAGATGGTGTCATTTCTCTTCCTTGATTATGGAGCTCGTTGTCACATGAAAGATTGGAAGAAGTCTGCGGGGAAGCTGTGAATCATTGAAATGGAGGGCAACGTACTAAAAGATCCGACTTGGCTCACATTTCAACGCTTCTATTAATAAAACATATCATCCATCTCTCCTCCACACCTGATAGCATAGCGGGACAGTGGCACCAATGTGAGTGGGAGGGGTGGTACCGGGTTACACGTCTTTGGGACTTAGTTCTGTTTGTTTACAAACTGGAAATCAGCATGGGAAGATCCGACTCCAGATGTGCCATTGAGGTGTCTTAGTGACAGAACCCAGCATTGCGAACCAAAACATTTCTGCCTGGTTTGAGGGAATGATAGCAATTTTGGCTCATTATCTCTTGTCAAGGAAGTTATTTTACTGTCTTTTTCCCTTCTGTGCTTCAGCTGTGCAAGTACTTTCCATGTTCAGGTGTTTCTGCATAGCTTTGCTCTTCTTCTAGTCTGGGGAAAAAGAAAAAGGCAAGACACCCATTTTTGCTTAAGTAGCTCTACTTCATGGATGTGCTGAGAAGCCACAGTACTCATTAAGCTGCAGGTTGCTTTCCCAGCACTGTTCCCTAATGCTGTCTTATAAACACTGAGTAAAATCAGTAATGCAATTAAGCCCTGCAGATTTGCATTTAAGAGAGTCCTTAGGACCAAAGAGCAGCTATTCAAAGCCACAGCCTGGTTCTCCAGCGTCACCCACGTTCCCAAGGATGCTTGATGTCTCAGCTTGGGGGTAAGAGCTTGGTCTGCCAGTGGGGTCCTGAAGCTTCCCCAGTTCCATAGTGCTTTTCTCTCAATGGGTGCTCCTGGCCCCTTGAAAACCCTGACAGACAGACAGGGCTGATGGATCACCACAGTAACAGTGAGCTGCCAAATCCTTGTTCACTCTCTGTCTAATTTGACGGTGTTACAGAGAGTTGAAGACACCAGGCAATTCTTTCTCAGTGGAATAAAAGCTTGAGGAAAGTGCAGTTTGTCAAAGGTGTCAGTGTCTGTGAGCGAGTTCTTGGCACACAGTGCTATAGGTGGGGGAGAGCAGCACCCTTCTGGGTTCCCTTTCGTATGCTGCAGCAAAGAAAGCTTTGTCTCTGGGGGAAGGGGGGTTAAGCTGTGCTGACCTTACAGGGCATCCTGGGCATTCCCTATTGCTGCAGGCTGTGAAGCAGTTGGGGTTGGTGGTTTTGTTGGCTTTAATTTCAGCTGTGTACCTGGGTTGTACAGAAAATAGCAACGAGCAACACAGGGCTGCAATTCAGCTTGTCCAAAAGAACAAAAATCCCTTCTTCAGGAGCAAAATCCCTGTTCTGTATCTGCCTGTAGCAGTCAGGCTGCACGTCACTTCCCAGAGCTCAGCATCTTTTGGACACTTGGGCTGCCATAGATCTGTCGGGCCCCTTCTCCTGAGCACTCACATCCAGCCTTGGCTGAGAAGCCGCGATCGATCGAAGGTGAATTCCACCCTGAGTTCGTGCCCTGCTTTGAATCCTGTCCAAAAAACAGATGGGAAACAATAGCAGCTGGGCCAGGGCTGCTTCCAGCACTGCAAGGCGCAGTGTGTGCTGCTGCTGCCAGAGCTGGAAATAGAATCCAGGGCTCCCAACACCTGTTGTTCCGTCCTTTCAAGTTCGTTCTTAAACACAGTTTCTATTGACTGATCAGAAAAAACAGAAGAGTGAAACTTGGAGCAATTGGCTTGTTTTTCCTATTGTTTTCTTGCTAGTGACAATGCCTTGTTACTGTCCCAAGTGCCAACTACTTTAGACTTCTAAAGTAGTGGAACATGGAGTGTGTGGCTCTGCTGTTGTATCTGCTCCAGCAAACCAGCTCTTGTGTGCTTGGTGCTGTCTGGCATAGCTCACTGAGGAGTGCACCAGGTACCCTACTGGGGCTTTTCTTTGCTAGACCAAATTTTCATCCAAGAGGTGAAAAAACACAAAGTAAGAGTGTTGGAAGAGTGCTGTGCTCAAAGGGTGTATGCATACATGTACTGAGATGCTCGATGCTGCTGCTGTAAAAAAAATTGCTGTCAGGTGGCATTTAATTACGTACTATGTGGGGGAATCGAGGGTCCGTTGGCTTTTAGAATTAAAATAGCACTTTGTTTGCTTAACTGATCCCACTGATTGTTGGGCTGAGTAGTCTTCATAGCTAAAGGCTGGAAAGCACCAAAAATTGAATCCACCCTTGAGGGCAGACCTGTGGATTTCCAGCAGTTATGTGGATGTGACATCATATTTGTGGGCTTTTTTGTTGCCGACAACTTTTTTTCATCCTTTTTCACCTCTTGATTCTGTTTTTCTTGCAGGAAGTGGGATATCAACATGGGAAGACTGTGTTTGGTGTCTGGTCCAGGAGCGGCGTCCTTGACAAGATGCTACGAGACAGACAAGAGACACACAAAACCAAAACTTCTGATGTGAGTGTTCAGTTTAATTGCATTGCCCTGCAAGAGCTACTTGAAGCCACCAGAGACTGGTCAGGGAGATGAGGGAGAACGATTGCCTCAAGTGTGGGTTTTTTGTGTGAGGATGCACGTATTAAAGTATTTTAGGTGGCACACACAAGAGGTGTGATCAGTTTTTCAGAAGTTTCTTTCCTTGAACCGCAGTATGGAGAATGAGGTCCTGCACTTCTTGCATCATCGGCTGCAAGTGTGACCAAAGTGTGTTCCACCTGAGTCCCAGTGGTTTTGACACAGCCAAACAAATCTCTATCCCTGTTACCTCATGCAGACATCCACCCATGTCCTCACCAAGCACAACACTGTCTCTCAGGCCCCAAGAATGCATGTAGCCCTCTGTAAGGCAGCTCTCCTCTTGCTGTTTTGTTCCAGCAGATTACTGATGCTTCCTTTGTTACCCAGAGGTATTCACAACACTGAAATACTGGGGGAAGGTGGGATGCTCACCCCATAACCAGCGCCTTCTGTGACATCCACACACACCAGCTGTGTATGTCCACCTCCTCTTCTCCCTTCTGGGGTGTGGGTCAGCAGCCTGCAGGCACCAAATGCTGCTGGAGGAGCTGCTTCCTGCCCTGAGAGTTGCAGTGGAAGGGGTGACTGTGACCCAGCAGGGCCTGGGGCAGGATGGTCTGTGCATGGCCACAGTGTACCCATCGCATGGATGCACGTCTCAGAGTAATGTTGGCTAACACAACAAGTGACCTCTTAAGAATTACTTTTTTGTTTGTTCTTGTTCAGCAAACTTCGGGCTGTGCCTGGGTATTGTTCTTGGTACTGGAAGCTGCCCTGCTGAGGCAGCGGCTCTCCCACCAGCTGTCCAGTGCTGGTTGCAGAGGATGTGAGTTGGGATTGCTGGTATTGATCTCAGGCGTTGCTCTTGGGTTTGTAATTCCAGCGCTAAATTCAGCCTCTGGAGCTGGTGCAGTAACTGTGGGCTACCTCAATTGCCAGTTTTCAAGAAACTGTTACCAGTTTTTTGAGGACTTTGGAACTATATTATAATATATTGGCTTATTATCCTCACTTCCTTTGAATTCCTCTTATTTAAAACCCAAGTTCTACAAAGGCTTCATGTTTTACCCAGTAATTCTTCTTTATTGTCTTTTAGAGATAGGGAAATTAGCAGTAGTATCTTAAGTGATTGCCAAAATGCATTGTAAGTGTAGTGAGCTTCAGCAAGGAGAGTCAATAGAGGTGAAAAATGACATTAAGAGTTTGCAGCTCTTCCAGAGATCGGTGGCTGAGCACTTCAGCTGGGAGAGAAGTGGTGTGAGCAAGGGGAGAGGAAGGGTAAGCCTCGGAGCAATGGGCATTAGCCTAACAACAAATAGCAGGGCTCAATTTTTCAGACACCCACATCTGGCTTGTTGCCTTTAGATCCCCATTTGTCACCCGAGAGGGACAAATGTTTGTAGGGTGTGTGAGTCATTTGCTGAAATGAAAATGGCTCTGCTGGGATAGTGAGTGACACCCTCAGCTCTGCCCCTGTGAAGGATGCCAAGGGATGGGGGGGGTGAGTGCTGATGCCTGCTACCATCAGGTTAATCCCACCTAAGCTGATGGGCAGGGTGGTGGCTGAGGGTGAGCAGAGAGGAGCTGAGCTTTGTGAGAAAAGAGCTGATGATCAGAGTAGCCCGAGGAGTAGCAGAGCTTGTTGCCTTTACTGGGAAGATGAGCTGAGCTAGGAGATGTGTTGGCATGAGCTGTGCAGGGGGTGGGGGGGTCTCCATTCTGCCTCTGAGCCTGTGTTCAGCTGGGCACATGCTGCTGTGTGTGTGAGTAGGCAGAAGGAGAAGTCAAGGGACAGAAAACAGTGCATGTCCATCAGAAATGGTTGTGTCCTGTTTCATCTTCTTTTATCACCAGCTGGTAACAAGCTTGAACATCTTTGCTGCCATTAACAAATGTACCTTTCCAAGAAGACTTCGTTAAAAATTGCCCATGAGATGGGATGCAATCATTCAGGCTCATATTTCAGTTGAGTTACGGTATTACAGCTGTGCATCGTGCAGGATTTTGAACATTCATCATCATCTCCCCTGTTGTTTTTTATGGCAGTTCCACTGCCAAGTAGGTCATGCAGTGCTTGTAGATAGAGCTTGTCATTGCCTTTCTGTGTGAGCACTTTGTAACGAGGCAGGAAGTGCTGATTGCTGGGGCACCAAAATGGTGCAAATACAGGGGTGTGAGGATGGCTGTCCAATAGGCTGTCAGCCTGCTGTGCTCCCCAGGCCTGGAGCTGAGCTCTGGGCTGTGTTCTGAGCACCTCAAAAGCTCCTGGAGACAAAGAGACGTCGTAATCTGACTTTTGTTTTAATAGATTAATTTCTATAAAATAAGAGGTATTGCAGGCTCCCACCGGGGTGCTTTGCTTTTTTCCTTAGCCCTTTAGAGTCACTTAAGTCCTTTATCTCTGCTGTCTTCCAGGGATAACAGCTGATATTTTTAACTTGCTTTCATTAGCAAAGGTTTTGATCTATGTTTTACTTCTTCAGCTATTTCGGGAGCGTTCAGCATCTTGGAGCGTTGGGCTCGGTTGCTTTTCATCTTGATTCCATGTTGCAAGCATTGAATTTTTACTTAATCTCTGGATATTTAAGCATTTAGATACTTCTGGCTTTCATCATTCGGTTGCTATTTATCTCTCCTTAAAATGCAAATACCGAAGTCGTGAACAACAGCAGCCTTACATAAAGTTCATGTGAACAACCCCAATTCTTCCCAGTGCAGAGCAGTGCAGTGCCACTAATTGGATCTCCTCGGGGAAGTTTTGTCTATTGAAATGTTATTCATAGTCAAAGCTAAATATACTCCAGCAGACTACAATAGTAACCGTCTCTCCACTCTCATTTATTTAATAAAGATTATGCTGAAGAGAATACTTTCTCCCTTCTTGGAGAAAATACTGTCGGGGAAGTTTGAGAGTAGGATTCGAATGAATCTGAGGCACTTCTTTTCCTTGCATTAACCGATGGGAGAGTGATTTTGTCCTTAGAAGTGTCGGAGGAAGTGTTCAAACACTGCACTCCATTTTGCAAAGCATCAGATGGGCAGTCACCTGGTTTCCCACCAGGCAGCTCCAGTCTGAGAGTGAGGCCTTTGGGCTCAGTTTGTTGGTGTGGTGAGTCCACATCTCAGAGTGCAGGTGATTGCCTCCAGCACTGCTGTGTGCTCTGTGGGCACTAAATGAGGATATGGATGCTTTTTCCCTCCCATCCCAGGGAACGGCTGTCTGCAGGCACTTTGCTGGGACCGCTCAGGTCGCATATTCACAGCAGAGCAGGACTGACTCACTCTTCTGCTGGCTCCTTGATGGTCAGACCTTATTCTGAGCCTCTGTACTTCTTTATATTTTACAAAGCATGTCCTAAGCCACTGCTGTTTCATTTCATGCTGCTATTTTTTAATTCTGTTTGGGCCTTTCTCTGTCCACCGCACCCAGCAGCTGTTTGTCCCGGATCCACACTCTGCTATGGCTGTACTAAATCACATCAGAAGTTGCTTATGGATTAGAGGTCAACTGAGAGCAATCTGCTGCAGCTGTAATGGGCTTCTGCTGTGACCCTGCGGGGGCTGTGTGATTCACAGTGCCGATGCTCTTGCCAGAAGAGCAAAGAATTGCTCACAAAAACCCTGTGTGAGGGAGCTGCTCTGGCTAGAAGCACGTGGGCAGACCCTCACAGCGACTCCTGGCAGCTCCATGCCCATCATGAGTCCCCACCAGCTCCTCACCTCTGCTCTCCTCTGGGGCAGGCTGCTGTTGTGCTGATGAAAGAGATTGGTTTTGAAGATAGGCAAAGACTATTTGGGTTTCCACCTGGTCACCTGTGCCCACCTCAAGGATGCGGGAAGGCCAGGATGGTCCTGAAACGCCTAACCTGGGTCTTATGGAAAGAGAAACTAGAGCAAGCAGCTCTTTGAAATAGAGAATGCTCAACCCACTGCCTGGGTGAGACAGTGAAAATAGAAAGGGTTTATTACAAAGAGGGATGACAGTGGGCAGCATTCCCCCTTGCAGGTGGATGTCTCACCTCGGGCTCCTGCTCACTGCGGCACCTCCAGCCCCTGCACTGCCCTGAGTATGGGGCTCCCCTGCCAGGTCCTGATCCCCCCATCCTGAGCTTTGCTTGCACTGCTTCTATGGCTCTGCAGGCTCCTGTGGCACTGTGGATCCTTCTCCCTTCCCACCAGGCTCCTTAGGGAAGGAGAAGTCTGCCTGGGGGCTGCAGCTGGCCCAGCAGGTCCTTCTGACAGAGTAAGACGGAGTGGTGGTGGAGAGCAACCAAGTACCAGGAGCACTGTGTGTCGCGGAGCTCAGACCCTCCAGTTCTTGTCTTTGTAGCCTTTTGTATAGTTTCCTACATTTCAGTAAGGTTTCATACTGCATGGATGGAGAAGAGCTGGTTGAACCTCATCCCAACACCTGCTTGCCCTTGGGAAGCCTGTCTGCAGCACAGCCCTGCTGCAGGGTCACTGTTCAGTGCATTACTCACCAATGAGTAATGAGGGGGAAATCGTGGCAAACGTACGTCTGGAGCTTTTGTGTGTTCAGTGTCATTTGTACATCGTCTTGAATTGGGTATTCTGTGGACAGCTGGTAACATACCTCAGCCTTAATGCTGTGTTTCAGAACGTGACCTATCCCAGCACCTCCTTCACAGACCTGGCAGAAATCGTGTCCAGGATCGAGCCAGTGAAAGCTGCCGTGGCTGATGGTGAGTCTGGAGATGGGTGGGTTCCTCGTGGCTGTGCCCCCCTTCCAATTACCCTCATTTTGTGCAAAATAAAACCTGTGCAAAGACAGACTTCTGTTCCTCCTTGTGCTGCCCGTGTCCCTGTGCTGGTTTCACTCTTTGCTCTGTGTCCTTTAGACAAAAGAGGAGGGCAGCTTAAAGTGAGCCTGCTTCGTGCTGCCTTGAAGCAGACCTGGAGTGACTCATGGGCTCAGCTATATGCACACCCCTATTAGGGGAGCATTAATGGGCTAATGAGGAACAGATAATGGCCCTGCATTTTTACATGGAGAGTCCTGAGTGCTTTGAGCCTCAGATGTGTGCTGCAGAGCACACAGTACCAGAACCCAGGGCTGACTTAACAGCATGAGGCTCAGGTACCCAAAATCTTTGAGTGTTTCACCAGGGCTGGGGCTTTTTATAATCAGTCTCTCCCTTCCCTCCTGATTTTTGTTCTTGCAGAGAAAAATCTAAAGTTAGCAGTCCTTCCATCTGTGACTGTTTGTAGAGATGTCCCCCCGGTAATTGGAAATGCTAATTGCAATCATATGCCTTATGAAGAAAATATTAATCAAATGTCTGAAGCAGGTGCTGTAAGGTTGAAGAGTTCGTGCTGTGTGGTTGTTGAAGGCATTGGAGCTGAGCGCTGCGGGGATGGCCTTCCTGTTAGAGTTGGGTTGTTGGCCCTGCTAGGAGGGTTTGCTTTTAGCTGGGTGAGGTCATTAAACATGAGTAACAAAAAGCAGACATGGCAAATTTTGGCCTAAATACCCCAATTTGCTTGGGGTATTTGGGACACAAGGGGCTGTTGCCATGTGGTCCTCAAAGGTGGGATCTATAGGTTACAGACCTCAGAGTAGGGGGAGGATGGCACGGGGAGCTGTGCATGTGGCAGCAGGTCTGGAAGGACATTCTGTGTTTATGTTGTGGAGGACATCGTGTGCTCCCTGCAGGAACCCTGCATGGCTTTTGGGGGTGTAAAGGTGTCTGTGTGAGCCTGGCATTGCCCGGTGCCCGGGGTGACTGCCTGCAGCTCGGAGGGAGGGCGGCTGCTTCCCCAGCGGCTGCAGGCAGTTCTGTGCATGTGCTGCCCTGAGCCGTGGGCTTTGCTGCTGGTGTTGGTGTGTCTGCTGCTGTCCTGTGCTTCCTGGGAGCCTGGGTGGGAACTGCCCCTGGCAGAGAAGGTGGAACTAGGTTTTTTCCCTGGAATCATAGAATGGCTTGGATTGGTCTGGGTTGGGTTGGACTGGGATGGACCCTAAAGATCACCTGATTTCAGCCCTTCCTGAGTGGGATCCCAGCCCTCAGGGATTCAGACAGGCCCGGCCCAGCCTGGCAGCATGCCGCAGGTCTGAGGCTGGATAAAGAAATTCTGCCAACAGTTCTGTCCTTTTCTCTGAGGAAGACGTTGCTTTAGATCTGGAGGCTCTGCTGGTCGGGGAATCTTCACCCTTTTTGCTGCCACTTCTCCCCTTCTGCTGTGCTTTGTAGTGATTAGAATGGAATGACGTGAAGTTTTCAGCCTTGAGCAAACTGAGGAAAATGCTTCAAAAAGTTTAAAAAGCAGTGGGGGAAGTGAGGAGGTGGTCCATCGGGAGGAGTGGGGTGGGGAGGCCATGGGACCCAGGGGTGTCTGTGCACTGCGAGCACATGGAAAGGCACACACAGGAGAACAGCAGCTTGTTCCCACAGCTGAGACACAGCAGTACGTGTGGCTGTTTGTTCACATCACAGCGCCTCAGAGAAGCACTTCCTTGATTGGGATCTTTCTGTAATTGTGTTTTGCAGAGCCTTGGCAGCAGAGCACA
This sequence comes from Gallus gallus, assembly GCF_016699485.2. Classification (NCBI taxonomy): domain Eukaryota; kingdom Metazoa; phylum Chordata; class Aves; order Galliformes; family Phasianidae; genus Gallus; species Gallus gallus. The sequence continues at coordinate 2,371,619 of NC_052548.1, forward strand.
GGCACTGAGCTGTGGTTGTGCTCCCACCTGCAGAGGTTTTCTGAGGCCGGAGTCGTGTGGGCTCCCGGGCATCTCCCACAGCAGCTTTCATTTCTCATTTTCCAAAGCTGTAACGCTTCAGGCCAGCCCCATGGCCACGTTCCCTGGGGTGAGGTGAGGTAGCACACTCACTGCATGCAGTGACGGAATGGGAGCACGTCCTGCAACAGCACTTCAGCAGCAGCCACGTGGGAAAGATACCTGGGGAGAAAGAAGCTTTGCTCTTGGTTTGAAATGCCTGGCTCTGCAATACAGCCGAAGCAGCAGACATCCCAAAATCTCTCATGGGACACAGCAGTCAGGCCCTCGGTTGCCCTCTGCATCTTTGCTCCTTGGAAAAGTACTTCTATCAAAAAGCAGGAATGCACCCTGCGTTGGGGTGAGCCACCAGATTCCCCCAGAGTTACATGGAAGCCTATGTGGGTTACTGAAACAGCCATGCAGTGCTCTTTCACATGTGGTGTGTTCACTTGTGCGTGCTGCCCAATGGTGATAGGTTTGGGGCCTTTACAGAGTGCAATCTCTGCTGGCTCTTTGAGGTCAGGATCGTCACCTTTTGGTGATGGCAGCAGCCAGCTTGGTGCCGGTCCTTCAAATAGAATAAATATCAGCAACTGCTTCTGTTACGACAGCCTTCCCCGTATCTGTCTATTCTCTGCCTGATAACTTCAGGTCATTTGGAACTGAAGTGTTTGGTGCATTGAAGGGCAGTGAAGCTGTGGTCCCTCTGGGTGCTCCTGGGTGATGTGAATGGGCAGAGCCGGTCAGGGTGGGAGCAGCCACCCCCTGAGCCCCGGGTTCAGTCTCAAAAGGGACAATGGGTGACGTCCAGAGATGGGGGGACCTCCTGTTCTCAAGTGCTGGAGTCACAGTGTGAGGAGGTGGGAAGGGACACAGCCTGTCTTATTCCTCAGGCTCCACATAAAGCCCTGCTGGATGCTGAACGGTGTTTGGAAAATACAGACTGCGGCTTGATTCCATCAGTTCTAATGGAGCTGTAAAGCACAAGTATTGTTTGTGCTGTCTGTTGCTGCTCAGGTGAATGTCGGCTTCTCCAGTGGGCTTTTATCAAAGGTTATCAGCAGTGTTTTCAGTCTGAGCTCACAATGATTCTCTGATCCACAGAAGAAAAAAAAAAATGGCCAAATGTCTTTCATTCTAATGATCTGGCAGTTGGTTGTCGTGTTAGAAGGAAATGCTGCGGAACAGACTGTGCTGTTGTCTTCAGCATGGAGCAGATGCTATTGACTGTTCCCCAAAGAAATACTTAATCAAGAATCCAGTTTAAATCCGAGCCACTTGTCTCACTGCTGAGCCGAGAAAGTGGAAAAGCAGCTCAAAGCACACCTGAATTCATGACGGTGGCACAAAGCTTAGTGTAAAAACTGCCATTTTAATGCATTAAATTGCCTTGTGACAAACTGAGTGCCAGAACCTGTGCAAATGGAAGGCAGCCCTTCGTGACGTGCTTTCTTTGGCTCCAGTGTGGAAGCTGCTCCACAACCACACCATGGTATGGGAGGGGAACGAGTCAGAAAGTGGAAAGCAGCAGCAAAGGCCAACGAGGACACGAGGAAAGGGACTGCGTTTTTGGGGAAGGGGTCACATCTTGTTTTTAACTCTAACACAGAAGCTGCTGCTCAGGTCTGAAGTAGCAGCAATGCTGCTCGAGGTCAGCTGAAGGCACTGGTCACGTTTTTGAGCTTCCCTCAATGATGTTCATCTGCTGGATCGCCAGAGAGAGAGGCAGTTGTGCCCTGTGGGAAGGAGGGAGTGTAAATGTCACTGTTCCCCATGGAGCAGAGGCTGTGAGATATGTAATTATCATCTCTGCGGTGGTAAGGGGTTGGCACCACCAAGAGCTTGTCTTGTGCTTGCAAGTCTGTGTTGCCAGTGAGTCGGTGACAGCATGTCCAGGAGAGGCAGGGCTTGTAGCTCTGAGGTGTGTCTTTGGAGGCATTCTACAGATGTGGAGTGAGCAGGGAGAGATAGCAAGGACCCCATGGAGAGCACTCACCAGGAAGCAGGAGCATCTCCCATTGGCTGTGCTCGGTCCCATCAGGCAGCGCCCACCGCACTGGCAGAGGCAGTTTGGATCTCACTGCTCCTGCTCCAGGCTCTTTAGATTCTGGAGGGCTCCAGGCCACCAGCTCGTGTACAGGACGTGCTGAAGCATATGCTGTGGTCTGGCTGGAGAGCTGATGGATGTTCGAGCAGTCCCAGCTCACTGAGCTGCTCAGAGCTGGCCGGCAGTCACTGCACAGATATCCTTCATTCCTCTTCCAGTTTCTCTGCCTCTCTGATTGCTACTTAAACTCGTGTTTTTTCTCTCCTCTTTAGATGAGTCAGACTACCAGACTGAGTATGAGGAAGAAGTTCTGGACAACCAGAAGGATGATTATATTCATTTCATAGGGAACCAGGCTGAAGACGACTCTGACTCGGTACGAAGTGCCCTGGAAATAGGCTGTTGCTGTGTCTGCTGGCATGAGCTAGAGGTGTCAGGATGATTGGGGATGCTGCTTTCTCCAGCTTGGAAGAGAGGAGGCAAAGAGGGTACCTGCTGTCTGTAGCTGAGTGGTACAGAGAAGGCATCCAAGATGCTCAGGAAAAGGTCAAGAGGTGGCAGACAGGGCTTGGAGTCAGGGATGTCCTGACTCAACGCGAGGACACTGCACAGTAAGCACACCTGTGTATTGCAAGGGATGTGCAGATGAGTGTGAGATGCTGGAAACTCCATCCTTGCAGATACCCTCCCGAAAAGTAAATTAGGCTCTGAATGACCCAATCTGCATTAAAGTTAGCCCTGTAAAGAGCAGAAAATCATACTGTATCTTCCAGAGGTGCCTTACACCAAAGTTATTGATGCTGTGGGAGCTCAGGTCCACCCTGGGGAAAGCCTGTCCTGCAGCCTCACTTCTTGCGGTGCTGCCTATAGCCCGAGCAGCAGAGCTCCCTCACAGGGGGAAGTCTTCTTACTCCAGGTTGAGTGGCTGGCAGGTTTGAAAGCTGAAGCTGCCTGTTGTGTTGGAGGGAGAGCTTTCCAGTGGGAGCGTGGTGAACGGTTTGGGCAGCTGCCAGTCTGAGGATGTGAGAGGGCTGTGGTGCTGTGAGGAGGGAGCTGCAGTGATGGTGTGGAGGGTTTTGTTTGCTCGGCTGATCTCCGGTGTGCAATGGTTGGTGGACAAAAAAGAGATGGAGGAATGGAGGGCAGATTTTATCCAGCTCAGAAATGGTGCTGAAAAATGAGACTGTTCTTTTCCCTCCTTCAGGATGAAGATGTACAGATAAGAAAGCGCAAGAATCTCCCAAAGGTGGACTGCCAGGCAAGCAGCACAGGAGAGCCAGCCTAGCACCGAGTGCAAGAGCTGCATCTCGTTTGTATTCACACACACTAAAAAAAGAAAACATCTAGATGAGATTAAGCAAGCTTTTGCCCTTCTCCAGGCAGAGTGTGTGGCATCCAGCTGCCAGCACTGAGCACCAGCAGCCCCTGCCCGAGTTGCTGTGCCATGCAGACCTCCAGGCAGAGCGGCCAGTCCTCTATCACTCGGGAATGGCAGAGTGGGGACGCGTTGGAGACATGCAGTCAGTGCTGCCTTTGGCTGCTGCATGTTTTACTGACTGGTTTTACTGCAAGGCCCAAAGAATAATTGAACGTCGTCCAATTGAAGGCTCCATGCAGCTGCATTGGAGAGAGGAGGAGATTTGCGGAGCGCGGCGTCAATGCTTACTTTTCATACGAATCAGGTAACTGTAATTAACTCCTCAGCGACTTGCAATCAGGTACTTGTGAGCAATGTTCTGACTGGAGCCACTCTGAATGTATTTAACTTCCAATCTCAAGCCAAGAAATCAATTAATGTGAACACTAGTGTGTATCCTTAAGCCATCAGCAGAACATTTACAGACAAATAATAGTGCTGACCTTTGCCAGGCAACTCTGGAGTCCCTGCTTGGCTGTATTTGCCCTGAGAAATAAAGTTATTCTGCTGGATTTAAATGCCTGTGTGGTTGTTGGCAGGTTTCTCTCTGTGGGACCCAATGCTGGTGAGGTTATGTTATGAGTTGGTATTCTGACACCTGGTTTTGAGCACAGAAAGCTGCCAGACTGTGATGGAGCTCAGCCACCAAAACTGAGCCTGTGCTCAGTATGGGATATTCTCTCAACTTGAGAGTGAGTTCCTGAATGCAAAAGACCTGGGGAGTTCAGCAGCAGCCTGAGGAACCCAGCTTGCCTCTGTTCATATCTGACTTGCAGAGAACTGTGGTTTCCTTCTGTTTCTGACCCCAGAGGGACTCACCCTGCCTGTTGTCAGGCATTGGAAGAAATCTCCAGCCCTCAGCAGTCAGTGGGAGCTGGACGATGTTCTGATGTCCCCCAGTGCTTGCCCTTCTTGTCTCCCATCTGGTATTGCCCCCAGCTCCACTTGGCTGGATAATTACTCTAATTATTGCTTTCTGTGAAGCCTCCTGCTCAGCACTAGCAGCTCTGGGTGCTGTTGCCTTGAGAGGGTTTGTCATCGTGAACTGTCCTGGCCCACTGCTGTGATGTGCATCAGCGGGCAGTGGTGTCCGGGTGCAGGGCTGGGGCAGGAGAAGTGCTCAGTAGCCGCACGGAGGGCAGCATTGGTGCATGTGCTGTGGAGTAGGACTGCTTTTGTGCTTCACCCCCTTCCCATGGGCTCCCTCGTGGCATCTGCTCTGCATCCCCACTCCCTCCATCGTGCTGATGAATGTGCAGCCCTCACCCAGGACAGCAGTTCCTCCGACACAGAAAATGACAGCAGAGGTTGTCTCCTGCTATTGAAAGGGATGCATTCTTTCACATAAAACTCTAAATGGCTTTTGAAGTGGAGGTGGAGCTGCAGGTGCATGAGGTGGAGATAATTCTGGTTGAGGTTCATGGTGCTCATATCTGTTAGAGGAAAGGCTCCTCAGCTGATGGTGGGATGGGAGGAGGCAGGTGTGGGTCTGCACTTTGCAGCTGTTATAGAGGTGGCATTTGCTTTGTAACTGCAGAGCAGTTCTGAGCAGTGGAAGAAGAGTGTGTCCTGCTCAGCAGTAACAGCACAGCTGAGCTTTGCTCTTCTGAAGAGGGGATGCAAAACAGATGTGAGTCCCTCCAACATCTGCACTGATAGGTGGCTGCAGTACAGGAACTTCTCTGGGAAACGATGAGTAGGGTGGAGTGCAGACTTATCCTGGAGGTGACCGAGGTCCTCTGAACTTTTCTCCTGGTCTTCAGCCTTCCTTGAAAAGCAGAAGTGCCCTTAGCAGAGGGTGGATCTCTGTGGAGCCCTCCAGCCTCTCAGCAGTGGGCGGATGCAGTTTGTCAGACACCTGCATTGCACTTCCCATTGCAGTGATGGTTCTGCTCGTTCCTCTTGCCGCAGCTGCCAAGCAGTCTGGAACAGAACGTTGTTTTCCAGGCAGACAGCTGCTCTGTCAGCCCCAGCACAGCGCTTCTTGCATGGCTCTGCTGTCCCTTTGTGTTTGGCCATTCCTGTATTTTGTGTCCTATCTCCATGCCTCCTGGCAGCTGGTTCTGCTCCTGGAGCCCATGTGTGCACCAATGGGATCATCTGCATGGGGAGAAGGAGCTGCAAGAAACAGAACACCGGGTTCCTGGGTGTGCTAATTAGAGCCACTGTATTTACCTTCTGCCTCATTCCATGGGGAGATAGCACTTAGTTCAGATGTACGAAGACAGTGTATAAACCTTTGATGTGAGGCTAAATGTCTGTTCTAAATAATTTATTACAGCTTTCTTTCTTAGCTGTGTTCTCCATAAGCTGAGCCCTGGACTCTGAAGCAGTCTCTCCTGTGCAGAGGATTGTAACACAATTACTGTACAATTTTAAAAGCAGGATTGTTTTCCTGGCTTGCTTTCCTGCCAGCTGTGCTCTGCTCCTTGGTTGGGCGGTGGGGGTCGCATCAGAGAGCCTCGTGCCTCTCATTGGCCTCCCTGCCCTGTACTTAACCCCAAATCTTCCTGCAGAAAAGAATTGCACCCAGGGGCCTCCTGATGCTCTGTGCACTCACATGTACATTTACATAAGGGTTTGTTAGGATGTTTTAAACAGTTCCTGCCCACCCCAGCACCCAGCCCTGCCCAGGCTCCAGCTCTGGATGTGTAGGACAAGTGCTGACAGCACAGCCACCAGCAGTGCCCAGCAAGGGGATGCTGCAGCCAGGCTCTGTGACACTGCTGTCCCCATGGGCAGCACCGCTTGGTGCAGGTAAGGAACCTTTAATTGCTTTGTTATACAGCATGGTAAACACAGCTGTTTGACTGCTGGAGGGTTTGGGAAGAAGAACAAACTGCTGTTGCCCGTTGGCACCTGGGAGGCCCCTTCCAAAATTACTGGGAGGCATTGCCTGGGCAGGAGCAGAGCTTTGGCCTTGCATTGCGTGTGCTGCTTGGGGTGTTTGTTCTGCAGCTCGTTGGGCACGAGCTGTGACCCCATAACGAGCTGCTCGTGCTTTGCTGTGAGGAGCAGGGCTGGATGGGGCTGCGGGGGGCACTGCAAAGCTCCTTCCTTGGCAGACATCGTTTTCTCTGCGCATTATTCCAAAATTAATCTCAACTTATTTACTTGTGCTCCCCTGACCTCCTCCAGTGTGTCATTCTCCTTGTGTGCTGCCTGAGTGCTGTGTTTAAGCTGTCACAATGCACAGGCTCTGCTGCGCTTTGGGCTTTAATTTACTGTTGCTGTGAGTAAGAGCCAGTAATAAAACCAGCACACAGAAAATATAACAAATGTTTTCCTCCTCTGCAGATGCTCCACGAGGCCGGACCAGCACCCACCGTGCTGAGAGCCCAGGCAAAGCACAGCCTGGCACACCAGTTCTCTCAGTGGGGAAGCAGAGAGCTGGAGAGCGTGGAATTGGGGTTTTTAAGGTGTCTGCTAAACGTGACGTTACGGTGTGGCTCCTGGTGGTACCACAGCACAGATTCCCATCAGCAGTCTCTGCCAGAGGTGGCAATCTTCCTTTCCCACAAGAGCACGGTAATGCTGGCCGCACACCCACCCCAGCCTGGGGCATGGAGCGCTGCCAAGCCGCCTCTCTGACTGCGGTCAGGGCATCGAGGGGAAAAGGTGATATTAGCAATTAGAATAAAAGCATTTGCATGTATATAAAAGAAGAAAAGGAAAGCTAAACCAAAGCGCTACTAATACGCATCTTGGTTATAGAAGCGACGATACCATAAGTCTATTTAATTTCTGTCTCAGGATTGGTCCTGGGGACATCACCCCCGCAGGAGCAGCCCTGGGCGCACACCTGGGGCGTGAGCGTTACTCAGAGCTCACACGTGCTGCTGTCACAGGTAATTGGCTCAGCCTCCATCACTGTCCTCCGCTGCAGCTGGAGCCAGCAGGGGCGGCTCTTAATTAAATCTGGCACCATCAGGGGGTGAAGGACGGGAACGCAGTGCATCACGAAGCGGACAGGCCTCCAGCTCTGGAAACGCCATCGGGGTTGTCAGCAAGGAGCAATGGTTCTCTCTGACACAGCCTCAATAGAGAAACGTGCTGTGCTGAGCCTGAGCTCCCCAGGACAGCGCTGAGCTGAAGGCAGCACCCACCAGGTGCGAGTGCTGAGGAAGCTCCTGGAAATAGCTGGCTTTGGAAACCTCGTCCTTAGCTGTGCCATCTGCCCCGGGGATGGGCTCAGCAGCTCCAGCGGTCCATGCTGTCCTTGCAGGGATGAGCACAGCCCCAAAGTATAGCGACTGAAGCAGTGCATAATTCAGGATCGTAAAACACTTCCAAGTGTGCATTAATTATAAATATATTGTAAATGACAGTTTTTTTCCTCGAAGAAGGCACATTAGATGTGATGCATGGCCCCAGAGGAGTGTGTCAAATGAGGCTGGTGCCCGCCTGGAGCAGCCTGACCTGCCTGTGTATGCCCAGGCACGATGCGATGAGCTCCATGCAGTGCCCATAGTGGTGGGCAGTTGGGAGTTACCAGAGAAGCTCTGCTTGCCCCCAGTGCCCACACCCCACTGTGCCTGGGGAGGAAGAGCGCAGTCAGCTGGCACTTCTACTTCATCTTGGTCGTGTGTGCACCCATCTCTTTGTAGATGCAAAACTCAGTTTCCTCGTGGTGCCTCAGTGGACCATCTCTGCTCTTTGGGTGTGAACGCAGCAAGGCTGCATGGCGCGTTGGCTCTCCCATGCTCAGATGTGATGGTGAAGGGTATGTGTGCTGGCTTCCTTTTCCTCAGCCCCATCACGGTGCTTCCATCTGTCACCTGGTGTGGATCTGTTCCTCTGGTGTGTGACACGGCAGGCCTGGACTGGGAGCTGAAATGGTTAGAAGAGGCTGAAGGGTGACTGCTCTCCTGGCTGCAGAGCTGGGGGACACCAGGGATCCCTGAACCACTGCCCCAGGGCTTGGCCACGGTGCTAACTCTCCTGGTGGCTGTGAAACCCCTCTGTTCTGCTCACTTCTCTGCTGGAAATAGAATGCTTTTAACAAAAAAATCTGAAAAGCTTTTAGAGCTGGGCTGGCAATGTGATGCACCCATGGGATTTCGGGGGTAATGAGGTGGGAGGGAGCTGTTGCAGAGGTTGTGTGAGCATCACAGAGCAGTGCCAGGCTGTGGCCGTGGGGCTGCAGCATGTGCTGGGTGGTTAACATTTCAGTTCCCAAAAGCAGAGGGGAGAGCTAAGCCTTGCAGAAGCATTGGAGTTTGCACTTCTGGAGCCCTTCTCTGGTGAGAGCAATGCACCTTTCAGTGTTCTCCATGTATCAGGAGAGCTTTCCTAAGTGCCAAAGAGCTGCCTTTTTCTTTCTTTTTTTTTTTTTTCCCTCAGCGCAAAATGTGTGGCAGGAAAGAACTTCTGCTCTTGACTGAGGATGTGGTCAGCTGTGGAGCTGAGCTGGGGGTTTAAGGCAACCCACCTGGGGAGCTGAGTCCAGGCTGTGCCACGCTGCTGGGCAGCTGCTGATTGTGCACAGAAGGCAAGGTAAAGTGCAGAGCCTCAGCACAAAGGCTGTCATGTCCCCACAGAGCAGGTCCCACCCAGGACCCTGCACGTGTCCTTGCTGCTGGCAGCCGAGGCCCCATAGGACCCTCTTCCTCCTCTCCCCAGTCTGCCCCACGCTTTATGTGCTGATGCACAGAGAGGAGAGATCCCAGGGGAGCCATTCTCAGGGCCACTGATGTTCTCACCAGTGCGCTGCTGAGCGGAGGGGGACCTGGCAGGGTGGGAGCAGCACGAGTGCTTTGTGTTGCCAAACTAGGTCATGCCGTGAACTCGAGTGATGTGGCAGACAGAGCTAAAAATACAGGCAGAGCCGAGCGATTCCCCAGCAGCTGTGAAGGGCTGCAGCCCCATTGGGTCAGACTTTGACCTCGACCCGGCCACATCCACGATGGTCACTGGGGTCCTTGGGCTGCTGTGATGGGGTGATTCAGGAGCAGGTAATGGAAAAGCTCACCAGGGGCTGCAGGGCCAGAATCAACTCCCCCAGACACATCTCAGCTGGTGGTGTAAGTCCCTGCAAGGCAACTTGCAGTGTGCTGTTTGGAGAGCCCGTCCTGCAAAACCTGGGCATCTCATCCCCTGCTCCTCACCTGTCCCAGAAAACAGCCCCATCTTCCTGTAATTATAAACGTGTGAACCGTTAGTTACTGCAAAATAACGTGGAGGAGAGAGGACGGCAACACAACCCCAGTCTGATGCAAAAAACTCATCCAACCAAATTTTGCTCCCTTAGAAGGGTGCATTAGTTGTAGTGTCACACAAGGGGGGCATCAAGCAGATGTGGACAGGTGTGGGGTGTGCTACCGGGACACGGCCGGGTCCTGCACAGGAGAGCTGCTGGAAGGCTGTGGGTGGAGCCCTCCCCAGCCCCATGGCTTGCAGGGACCCACAGGGCAGCTCAAAGGCTTCTTCTATCCCTTCTTTGGCACTTTGGTTGTGCCCTCTGTGGTCAGCTCTCCTTATGCTGCAGGAGAGCACAGGCAGGTCAGTGCTGCTTTTCTCATCCTCCGCCTCTACTTTCTGCACTTGGAGCCAGAGCCGTGTTGCCGGAGCACCGCAGACGAGATTCCTTCTGACTGACCTTCCCCTGACAATGCCTACATTTCTTTGCATTGTGTCTTCTTCGGATGAAACATTTCCCCCATCGCTGCTGGAAAGCTGGCCTACTTTCATTCTGCCAGCTGAGATGGGTTTGTGCACGGAGAAGATCCCAGTTGCTCTGTGCAACTTCTCTGTCGCAATTATTCAGCGCCAGCCCTTCTGCTTCCAGCAGCTGTATAATGCATCAGCTGTGTTTTGTGCTCATTTCTCAATCAATGAAAACATTGATTAGTGTCAGGCTGGGACCAAATCCCGCAGAATCCCTCTAAATCATCTCTGTGTACTGATGACTCCTTGTTTGGAGATGGGTTTACAGCTCTCCATCCATTTAATGGGGGCTTTATTGAGATTGTATAGAGCTAAATTTGTAATTAGGGTGTCATATGATATCAAGTCAAGCAGGCTGCCAAAAGCTAAGCAAATAATGGCAACATGGTAACCTTTATCTACAAACTTGCAATTTTCTCCCAGGATGAAAGGAGGCTCATTTGACAAGACATGTTCCATTATACCACGCTGATAGGTATATTTTTAATCCTCAAATTCAATATTAATTGAATCCTGTGTCTCCATTGCTCAGTCTGAGCGCCGTGCCGGCCCGGCGCGCTGTTGGGGCAGGCAGAGCATCCTGCTGAGCCTGGCATCTCCCTACACCTCCAGCAAGCGAGCACAGCCCAGCTTGGCACATTGCTTGAGAGCCTCAGGTGCAAATCACACAGATCTGCTGATGGAGGAACTGCACGGATCCACCCGTGATGCTCCCCACTGTTAGCAGCCCAGAGAGTATTGCACCACCTCATGTCTGACATTGCCAGCCTTTCTAAAAGCAGAAGGGAACGGTGAGTGCCTTCTTGCCAGCAATGCACCTCTTCACGTGGAAACACCACGGCTCCTCTGTGCTGGGAGATTCCTAATTTGGTCCAGGTGAACTGTGAGCAAGGCGGGGTCACATTGCCCTCAGCACTGCCCTCAGCATGAGGATGGACTGGAGACACCCAGGGCTGTCTCTGACCAATGCTGCTAATGCTCCTCCAGCTCTATGGGACAGACCTGCAGTATTTCTCTTGTTCCTAACGCATTTAGAGAACAGCTGCTCACTGCTCATGGCTTTGCCAGCCATGGATTTTCCTCTGTCCATTTATTTTATCAATATCTGCCTCATAACTCACTTTGGTGATTGCTATGTATTGATTGCTCTTTATTACTTTATTCCTCTTTGTATATACCGTCACTTTGCTTCCAACTGCTGTTTTCAGGTTACCAACTTAGAGGATGGGTCTGCAGCCAGAATTATGTTTTCTTGACTGTGCAGAATTAGCTTTTGTGATGTATTGCAAGTGCCTCTGAAGGAACTGCTAATTCTCCCACTCTAACAGTTGTTGATTTTTTCCCCTTCAGTTTTCCTCATAATTTTTAAAACCTTTGTGAAATCTGACTACTGGTTACACAGGTATGGAATGGTACTGATAAGCTGTGCCTCTGTGGCAGCCATGTGTCCCCCTGGAAGCCTGGTGCACTGCTTTGCTGTCTGCAGCGTTGCACACCTTTTGTTTTTGTCTGAGTTTCCCCACTGCTGCTCATGCTGACCTGCCTTCAGCCTTTGATAGGACTGGAATGTGTTGCTGTGGCTCTCTCCAGCTCTTTACTTCTCCTGGAAGAGTCATTTCTTCTTTCAGCCTTTGCTCACAGTCTGCACTTCTGCACCACTGGTGTCCCTTTGTGCCCAGCTGGCCCAAATCCCCACCGTGGCCAGAACAGGGCCAGATCCTCCATCCCACGCCGTACCAGCCCTGTGCTGGCTGCACACAATGGCACACTGCTGCACCGTTTCTCACACGATGACATCCACCTTTTCCACTTGAGCACACTGCTGTTGGCTGCAGTTCTGCTGAAGATTTGCAGTGGCACACAGGTCTTGTGGAGCGCTGACAGATTCAGCTGCTGCCCGTTCCAAGTCCCAGCCAAATCCCATTCAGCCCATCTGATTTCACCATAGTAACTGGGACTGTTCTTTTTCCTCCCCTCAGGGCAGCTTGGAAGTGGGGCACAGAGTCAGCAGAACGCATAACCCCCTTGCAATGTGCACACACCGTATGCACTCTTTTCCTGTGCCCTGGGCTATTATATTTGCAGATGTGGAATTTGTTATCCTTGCCAACAGGATCTTAACCTATGACTCTTTGGTGCCTGCATCTTTGTGTGATGCCTCAGCTACAATGCATGGTGCCTATTTTGATACATCCTTGCTGTGGTCAGGAGCTGCTGACAGCCCTGAATGCGTGTGCAGCTCCTGTGGGAGTGTCCCCGTGGTGCCCAGAGCTGCTTCTTGTCATTAGTGTGGGCTCAGGTATGCACTTCAGGCCACAAAGGAGCTATGGAAAGCCCTGTAAATACAAACACACAATATGGCAAACCCCAGATCTCTTTTCCTCACCTCCCTTCCAGCTTCTCACTCCTTCTGCCATAACCATCACAAATAGTTTCCTTCCGCCCACCAGGAGGGAAAGGCTAAATGCATCCCTTATCATCCTCCAGCTGAGCTCTCTGAGTCATCTTGCCTGTGAGTTTCTGCCTCCTCTCCTTGCTCCTTGGCCTCGCTCTCTGCAGGATCAGCTCACAGCTGCCACTCCCTTGCAGAACCCCATGCCAGGCAAAGTGCATCAGAGCAAGATGGGCTCTGCTGTGCAGAGTGTGAGTGCTGCATTTCCAACTCTGCCTGAATCCTAACAGTAATAGAAAACGTGCAAGACAGCAGGTTTCATTCGTGTGCACAGCGCTTTAAATTACAGCAAGGATTGGGCATGGTGCAGGGAGTGGATCTGAGCTTCAGTGTCTGGATGTTTGCAGAGAGATGCTCACACAAACTCTCCTTTAACAACAATATTTTTCTTTCCATCTTAAATATAACACAGCCACTTTGGACTTCAACATTTCTCCTGCGGGGCTCCAACGTCAGAACAAAGGCTTGTTGTTATTTTGCCAAACTGAAGTACTGGGATGTGGATGGAGCAAAAACTGAGTAATCACTGAATCGTTGAGCTATCAGTTACCATCAGTGACAGCTCCTGGAGCTGTTTGGGAATCCCAGCCGTGAGAAACCTCTATTGCTTTGGGCCAAGTCCTGCTCCTCCATGGCTGCTGAATGAATGGCCCCTGCCAGTGCTGAAGGACCCTGGAAGAAAAACGTGTCTCTGGTAGGTACAAAATCAGCTTTTCACTGGGAAGGCGGTGCATCATGGGAACACATCACTCTGGGAGGGTGCATCCCATCCACGGAGCATGTCACTACTTGGATAAGAAACGCTGTGTTGGTGTAGGTGACAGCTGTGCTTCGAGCAGGCAGCAGGACCACAGTCCTCCAGAGGTCATTTGCTTCCACGCCTCAGTGACTGCACAGCAGAGAGGTTAAGGGATATTTTCCCTGTATGAAATAACTACGTTGTTTCCTCTGTTATGATGATTGGCTTTATTTATTGCAGTTTATTCGGAGGGAATGTCTTATGTCAATGTGAAGGCACTAATTTAGCCAGCAGGAATGAAATGTTACCATCCTCTTCATCTTCCCTTGTGCTATAGGTGATGCTTGTCTGACTGCCAGGTTTCTTTTATTTATCCCTACCCATTGTATTATTTTCAGAAAATAAGAGGAAAATAATATAATGCTGCTCTTAGGATGCCCACCGTCCTGCTGGCAGCTCTCATGGCTCAGAAATGAAGGGTCTCATCCAAATCCTTTGTCTCGTGGGCAGTGACTTCCTTTGCAGAGCTGTAGGAGCACGCTTTTCACAGAATCACGGAATGGCTTTGGTTGGAGGGGACCTTAAAGATCACCCAGTTCCAACCCCCTCCCATGGGCAAGGCTGCCAACCACCATGTCAGGCTGCCCAGGATCCCATCCAGCCTGGCCTTGAATGCCTCCTTGTAAGCTCTCTTCAGGTACTGGAAGGCCACAATGAAGTCTCCCCAAAGCCTTCTCTTCTCCAAGCTAAACAAGCTCAACTCCCTCAGCCTTTCTTCATAGGAGAGGTGCTCCAGCCCTTTCACCATCTTTGTGGCCTCCTCTGGAGCTGTTCCATCAGCTCTCTGTCTTTCTTATACTGGGGGCCCCACACCTGGGTGCAGTACTACAGATGGGGCCTCACAGGGGCAGAGTAGAGGGGGACAATCCGCTCCCTGCTGGCCTCCCTTCTTATGATGCAGCTCAGGGCACTGTTGGCCTTCCAGGCTGCAAGTGTACACTACTTTTGAAATGAACTCACCCAAACAACGAACACACACTGTAGCAATCTCCTGTGCTGCCACTTTTTCCTTTGTTTTGGGTCTTTAGAAGCTCCTCTTACCTGTATGGATTGTATCTGCACAGTTGCTCAGTACTGTTCAGTGCCAACACTAATATGAAATCCTGTGGTGGTAGCATTGGCACTAACAGTAGATGCTTGCTGTCAGTCATGCAGGAGAGTACAATGGGGCTCACACTCCTTTGGGCTCACTGAGGGTCAGGCAGCACAGGACCTGCTGTGTGTTCCCAGCCTGACCCAGCATGGGCTCTGGGCAGCTTGGTCTGGTGGTTGGCAACCGTGCATATAGCAGGGGGTTGAAACTAGATCATTGTGTTCCTTTTCAACCTAGGCCATTCTATGAGTCTATGGTATGAATAGGTCTACGTGTGTATCAACAAGGCTGTGCATAGGAGCCTTCCTGGCTCCAGTTAACCTGGCACCAGGCACTGTTTGTATTACAGAAATTATTTTAGCCTTCTGGGCCATGTTTTAAAGCAGGTTTGCTCACTGCTACGCATTGCAAAAAGCTCTCAGTCCAGACTGGGCTTCTCATTCCATTGCAATACAAATCTAATAAATAACAGGCAAGGCTGAGTGATGAGACCTTTGTGTGGTTTGCATATGAGCTTTTGGTACTGGATTGTTGTAATGCCTGTGAGATCTGGATGGAGACATCAAGATTTCAGCCAGCAGAGTAATAGCTAATTGAGTGTATTTCAATCATAAGATCCACAGAAGGAAAGCAAACCCCACAGAGTAGAAAGAAATTGCATCTTAGAGTAATTTGAATGTGGGTAGATAATTAGGCCTATTTTTCATGGGAACATTTGCTGGGCAAGATAATGAAAAGGCCGGCAACATAATTTTCTTTAAGTAGTGCGATGCCTCCCGCTAGGGATGGGCCATGCCAGGGCTGGTGCTGCAGTGCAGCGGGAGCCTGGGAAGGCATTGCCTGCCCAGAGGGGCTGTTTCATGGCAGTGCAAGCTGAAACCATCCTCCTTACATCTAATATCAGCTCAGAGAAAGCTGGTAAGGCTCCGGCAACGGCTCTTGGATAAGAAGGCAAAGTAAAGCCCACAGCTTCGTCATCTTCCTCTCACTCAGAATGTCAGCCACAGCAAAGTCTGCTCTTGTGAAGCCAGGCAGACCCAGGCCAATTTAGTGCTAATATGGGAATCTCCCAGCGGGAAACCAGGTTTAGAAGAGTTCCTGCTCTGAGTCATCGTCTGACCCCATCTGGAAGGCCAGCAAGGGCTGACAAAGCGGCTCTGAAGCGGCTCTGTGGCTGGGGTTCAAGCAAGATGCAGGCTGGCTGTCCATGCCCATGAAATCCCCTGTGCCAGAAGGTGATGCTGGTGCTGGGATTTTCCCTGAGCATTGGCTGCATGTGCTGTACCCACTCTGAAAGTGTGCACCAGCCCTCGTTATTCCCCCTTCCTCCCTCCCCAGTTTATAGCTGTGTGGGTATCAAAGCTCCACAGCCTGTTTCAGTGTGGTTTTTTTCCAGCTGTGGTATAGAAAGGTTCTGCTTGTCCATGTCTCCACACCCAGCTAAGTACAAATTCCCCCTTCCAAATCTCCACTTTGGAGCAGAGCTGCTTCTGTCTTGGCCCAGCTACAGACCTTGCTGCCTTGTGCCGGAGCAGGCAGGTAATACAAAATAAAGTTTGGCTTCTTTATAATGCTGGCAAAATGAGAAGACTTGGGCAAGTGCAGAGACTGGGAGAGTGGAGGAGAAGGTTCCCTCTTTGTAACCTGTAGCCTGGGTGAGTGATCAAGGTCTAACATGGTCTGACTTCCCCTCCTGCCAACATTGTACTCATTAGTGTGTCTGGGCTGGTACTTGTCACATAACAGAAAGAAAGGCTGAGAGGTGTATCCAGCCCTGATAATTGCTGATTAGATCTTTAACTAAAATTAGCTGGGTAAGAGTTGGCCTTAAGATGGGTCTGAGTGTTCTGTATCCTAGCTGGTTCAGAACTGTTCATAACGATCAGAACTATCTTAGGGACTGTATTTGAACAAGCTCTTATTTTCTGGTGCCAAGTGCATGGCTGTTTAGGAACAGCTCTGTCCAAGTGAATCTGCTCAAAGCAAAACCATAATTCTTGGCTGACTCCAACTTGTTAACTATTGATATTGCTTCTGTGATGTATTGCTTAATTTTAATTATTCCAGTTTGGGGAGACTTATTTACTTATACTGCCTCATTAGAGTGAGGTTTCTAATCGATGAGTTCAACAGGAACATCTTGAAGTGACTAAATTAACCAAGTGGGAAGGTAGCTAGGTGATAGTTTAGTGACCTCCTGGTACTTGGGAGAGCTTGAGCTTCTCACTGCAGTTGGACACAAGAACTGTTGTCCTCCAGCTCTTTCCATGCACTGCTATACAGATAAACCCAGACAGCTCCTCCAGCTTCCCCACCTTGGTTTTATCACCATGTCTCAGGGTTGTTCTGACTTGGCAGAAGAGCTGAAATGGGATGTTGTGACAGATCTGTGACATCTTCTGTTCAGGCTTCCATTATCCATTATTCCATTGCCCTTCCATTATCACCATATTCGAACCAGTTGTTTCGTGCAGAACAACAGGAACAGAGGGCAGTGGGCTAAAAACATCCCTGCCTGAGCCAGTCCTCTCCACACCACTGCTGGGTCTGAGCACATCAACTGACTGGGAGTACCCCCACTGCTGGTTCATTCTGCAGCATACAGCCCTGGGAAATGTCCCTAGGGTGGGGCTCCCACATCTCCCTTGGCACCACTACCCTGTTGGTAAATAAATAACTGCCAAACTACAGTCATCACACGTGGCCAGTCAAATATCAGCTTTGTCCTGGTTTTATGCTTACCATCCTGCGGTGTTGGTTCCCACGAGACTCCTGGGTTTGCACTAAACCCAAAGCCAGTGATCAGCCTGTGGTGCAGCTTGGATGGAGATGAGATTCAGGTGAACCTGGGAGAAAAAGACATCTCTGAGGGTAAGGATCAGTGCAAAGCCCAGTGCTGTGCTCTGCAGCTACAGCTGTTCTTCTCCTGTCTGCCTATCTTTGTGACTATCTAGACTAGATGTCCCGAGCCATTTTATTACTTAGTATTTCACTCTCATGTGGTCCTTGTATAAATCCTTACAGTGTCTCATGCATTATGACTCTGAATATCTTAGCACCATCAGCAAGTTTTGCCATTCCTTTTTTTTTTCAATTTCTTTTCAAGATTATTTACAAATACACTGAAGAGCGCAGACTGAGACCCCTCTACAGAATGGCAATAGATTTGAGGTGTTCCTTTCTCGAAGGAAAACCACTTTTTTTTTCTTTTTTACCCCCAGTATTTCAGATGTATCCAAAGGCACACTAATATTCTTTCTATCATTTTGGCCGAGTGTCACTTCACAGTCTGTAACAACCCCAAACCCTTCCCATTTGTTACCCTGCAGCTCCCAGACATGGAAGCTGCCATGCACAGTGATTACCTGCTACAATTAAGTAATTGAATTGTTTCATCCTGGTTCCTCATCCTGAGCACTTAAGAGAATGCCACTTCAGCCCAGTGAATTTGCAGTCTTTGGTTTGGCTATTTTTTCCTCAGCCTCCTCAGCAGGTAGCTTGAATGTAAGTCAAATCCTGTGCCATGTCCTTACACAGAGTTTTGGCACAGATGCTTCTCAGAGCTTGTCCTCGCCGACTGTGGTTGCAAAACACCCACTTTGTTCTTTTCCTTGTTCCCACCTTATCTCCTGTGAGAGCTCCTGTTGCACCATGGCCAACTTCTGACTCTCCAGCAGGCTTCCTGTGCTTCATGTGTTTGAAGAGGATTTATTATTATTTGCTTTTGCTTTTTCGCCAGTAGTTCATGTAACTGTTTTTTTGCTTGCCTTATTTCCATTTTGTTTTTAAATTTAAATGGTCAGGATACACATTCTTTTGCTCATTTAGACAAAAATTACTTTTCTAAGCATTAAAAGGCTGCATCCTTAATGTCTGAAGGTCATTGGCCCTTCTCATCTCAGCTTCATCTTAGACCTAACAAGGCATAGGACTCAGGATCTCACACTAGGCTAATACCTGTTTTTTGGTTTGCAAGGATTCTGTGATACCAGATTTTTCCAGCATGACACATTTATATAGATAAAAATCATCAGTGGCTAGGATGGATTTTGCCTGTCTCAGGTTTGGAGTATTTCACCTTCACCAGTGGAAGGAGGAGAGCATTTCTCTGACTAGATATGA
Source organism: Gallus gallus (assembly GCF_016699485.2). NCBI lineage: Eukaryota > Metazoa > Chordata > Aves > Galliformes > Phasianidae > Gallus > Gallus gallus. The sequence goes on from NC_052548.1 coordinate 2,390,275, forward strand.
TTGTTTTTGAAGCAGTTTTGGGGTGTGCTCCCCTAGCATGGAGCAAGCTGGGCAGGGAGCCCCACCAGAGGAGGTTTGGGGCGCGGGCAGAGGGACTGAGATGCTCCCTGCCTCCTCGGCCTGTTTGCCTACATGCATCTGGAAGGCCTGTTGCCATGGAGAAGTGATGGGGAACCGTCTGCCTGGCTCGCCTGACTCTTTTCCTAGCACGAAGTAAAGGCATTTCGCCAGCTTTAATGAGCTGTAGGCGCTTGGCACAGTGGCTGCATCCCCATCTTTGTCACACTGGGCTGCCTGAACCCCCAGATTCCAGGAGAGATCTGAAAGCAGAGAGGAAACCTGAAGTGCAGGTGGGGAAGGGAGCAGAGTGCAAGATGGAAACTGCAAGGAGATTAGGAGCCAGGGAGTGATGGAGCAGGGCCCTCCACAGGGGTGCATGAGCTCTGGTTATGAATTGCAACAAGGGAAATTCTGATCAGTCATGGAAAAAACTCCTTCCCTGTGAGAGTGGCGTAGCCCCGAGATGGACACTGGAGAGCTCCAAAGCCCATCATCCAGCCAAGCTCTGAGCAGTGCCTTGAAGTGAGCCCAGCGCTGAGGCTCACTGAGCGGTGGATGAGGGCGTTTGAAAGAGCTCCCAGAGGAGCACACATGGCAGATAGTGGCCTGAAAGTGGGGTGAAGGTGGAGGCATCCCTCTCTTCCATTTTGGAACTGACAGTACTGAGCACTGCTTCACTCGCTGTAATTGCATGGTTCACATTCACAACAGTGGTTTTTTCAAGGTGTTCCATAAAAACAGATGGATTCCCTCTTACTTTCTGCTGGAGAAATGCTTTGGTGTACAAAAAATAAAAGTAAAAAATTAGGGGGGTCGTTTATGGCTGTTGGATGTTTGATGGGGATCTCCTTCTGCGAGAAGAAATCCAGTACGTTGGTGCTGGGTCTTGTTTTGGATCTGAACAATATCACTGATGGGAACTTCGGGGTGTTCCCATGTGGATCTGGGGGGTGACATCAGGGTTAGAGTAGAAAGTTCTGTTGATTTTCTTCTTTTTTTTTGTTTGCATTTTTTTAGAACAGTGTTTTCTACTGCAGGCAAAATCTTTAAATATTATGAAATAAATGAGTATTTTTTTTTTCCTGCAATTATTTGGTAAAAAGAAAAGTGGGGGTAAGGACAGTAAAAAGGCTTGGGCTGTGGCAGTGTGCGCACCTCCAGATGGGCATTTCTGTGTTCACAGTGGTGTTAATAAGGCTGGGCACTGAGTTTCGCAAGCAGCTCTACCATCCTCACCTCCAGCACTCAGGACTGAGGCAGACCTGCCCTATCTGCTCTCTGATATTAGCACATGGCAGCGAGACTACAGCATTTATCACCTCATCACTGAGTTCATCACTGGATAACAGCTGAGCCCTGCTGGTCCTGCTTGGGCCCAAAGCCCCGTGGGGAAGTGATGTCGGTATGGGCAGCCCTACCAAGGGAGCAGGGCACAGTGACCAGCTCTCCTGGTGGCAGTGATGGAGAGGCTGATGTCATTTAGCACCCCTCCTTCAGTCTAAGCTAAAAAGCAGGGCGGTATCTTCATTCTACACGTGGGGAACTTTTTCTCTCACAGCTGGTATCAAAGCAGAGAGACATTTCTGCAGGTCTGCTATTCGTGGTGCCTTGCTGTGAGATCTGTGTCCGTACACAGCAGAGCAGTTGGGTTTTCTGCTCTCTAAATGACTGGCTTTGCTTTCCAAGCTGCAGATTAACAGAACCAAATAGTTAAAAGAATACTTGAAGAAATTAAGTCTATTTTCCTGCAGATTTGACTTAATGGGAGAGAGGGCTGAAGCGTTCTCCAATTTTTCCATCTCCCAGGTAAAGAAAAAACAACACAGAACATCCTGAGCTGGAAGGGACACATCAGGATCGCTGAGCCCAACTCCGGGCTCCACACAGGACACCCAGAGGTCAGACCACACGTCTGACAGCATTGCCCACCCGCTTCTTGAGCTCTGTCAGCTGTGGTGCCATAACCACAGCCCGGACAGGCTGCTGCAGTGCCCGACCGCCTTCTTAGTGAACAACCTCCTCCTCGGCAGCTCCAGGCCCTCGGGTTCTACCGCTGTCACCAGAGCCCACCGGCGCCCGCCCCTCCTCGCAGCCTTCGGAGCGCCGCCGGAGGCTTCGCAACCGAGCAGCGTTAAACCTGACCTGGTGGGCCGCAGGGCCGACCGTGCAGCTCAGGAGCCCCTCACCGCCCGCTCAGGCTTTGCCGAGAAGAATAAACCCCTCAGCGGGCGTCCACTTGGGGTCGGGACATCACCGATCCCATCAGCGGAGGGCGACAGTTTGATGCCAAACGGCCGCTCCGTACCCGACGCGGAGCCGCGCCTCACGGGAGCGGGCGGCACCGCCTCACCTCAGCGGAGCCCGCGCCCCTCGGGCCGCCCGCCATGATGTCAGGAGGCGGGGGTGGAGGAGGGAGCCGGCGGCCAAATATAGCGGCGCTTCCTGGGCGGCCGGCCGCGCCCCGGCCCTCCCTCCTGCCGCAGTCAATGAGCAGGCAGCGGCCGCGGCGGAGCGCCGCACTCGCCGGGGGCAGCGGGGCGGCATGGCGGGGCGCTGAGCGCAGGGAGCGGCCCGGCACCCGGCCCCGCCGCGGCATGGGCGGCCGCGGGCTCGTGCGATGAGCGCTCCCCCGGCGGTCATCCCCCGCGCGAATATGGGCACAGCCGTGTCCAAAAGGAAGACGCTGAGGAACGAGGCCATGTCGTCGGTGGCGGCCAAAGTGAGGTGGGTGGTGGAGTGGGATGAGGGGAGCGCGGTGCCGCGGGCGGTGGGGCGGTTCGGTTCGGCGGACCCCGCCCGGGGCTGAGCCGTGTGTGCGGATCCCCGCTGCGCGCCCGCACCTTTCGAGGCTCGGTCGGAGCCCGTCCGAGCGGAGCGGGGCTCTGCGGAGCGGGTCGGGCGGCGCTGGGGCTTTGTAATCCGTGAGCGCCGTCAGCCTGCTCGCTGGGTTCTAATCGGCTGAAATGCCATCTGTGTGCCCGGGGGCAGCGTTCCTCAAGGGCTCCCGTTCCGCTGTGTGAGAAACCTGCTGCGGGAACGTCCCACAGCCCTGGGAAACACACTGCAGACCCAGCGGATCTGCCCTCTTCTGCAGTGCCCGGGGCCGCTGTGCTGAGCAGGGAGAGGTTTGGGTTCTGTGGTTGTGCCTGTCGTACTTTCGTGCTTGCCAGGCAGCGTAGGGTTTCGCTGACTGCTGTGCCCGTAGTACGTATGAGTGTCAGTCGTAGGACATCCTAGAAAACGTGTTTGTCAGTGACTCTGCTTCAGTTCACAAAGCCATCGTGGAGGAGCTGTGCCCATTGCTGGGAAGGACAGACTCGACCCTCCTGCCTCACTGCAGCCGTGTGTCACTGCATGGAACGGCTCTTCAGGGACCCTTCCAGCACAGCTGTGTGCCGGGCAGGTCTGTGCGGGGCTCTGCTACGTCCAGATGGGCTCTGCGCTGCTGAGGAAAAAAGGGAAGAAATAAACTTTTCGGCTGTGTTACGTAACCTCCTTTGTGCCAGACAGAATTGCTTTGGAACAGCCTGGAGTCATGTGTAGGGCTCGATCTGTGCTGCTGAGAGATCCGTCACCTCTGTGAGGCAGGGGCTCAGCATTATGGCATCTCGCTGTGGACGGACGGTCTGAGGGCTGGAAGGGAGCACCACCAAAGCTGTCGGTGTGGTGCTGTCCTTTTGTGTTGTGCATTCTGGAGTGCAGCTGGAGAAAGCTGTCCAGACAGAGCCTGGAACTTCTCCCCACATTACGGTGTGCTGTGTTCATAGCTGACAATGGGAGTGCTTTCGGCTGTGTTCAAAGGTTCGGCAGTGAGATTCTTTTTGGCAGATGTCAGCCAGGTGGTTAGAAAGAAATGACATAAAATGCACCTTGAGTGCTGTAATGAGGCTCTAGGAGTAGGATTAGACAGCCAGTCACACAAACAACATATTCTGTAATAGGTGAGAAGATTTCAAATGGTAGCGTGGGTGTTTGAGAGCAGCTAGCGCGTTTGGAATGCAACTGCCCACATCAGGATGGGCAGATAGTACTCGTGTAGTGTGAAATCTGCGGAGTCCAGGTTCTGGTTTGCTGTGTGTGTGCTGCAGCTCCTGACAGGCGGCGGCTGCTGCTACTGCTGCGTGGGAGCTCAGAGGTGTGTGGTGGGGGTGTGAGTCGTGGTGTTTAGATCAGAGGGGTTGGTGGGTGGGCTGTGGAATATGAAGCCCCTGTGGGGTGGTCAGGCAGGCCATTGCGCAGCGCTGCTGTATGTCTCTCTGTTCATACCCTGCTTAGAAATGCCCAATTGAAAAAGCCTTTGGGGAGGGCAGGGAACACGGAGCGCCTGGTGTTGCTCCTTTGTGTGAAGGTGGTGCTGGTGGGGAGCAAGCACTGCTGGTTTGCCTCTGTCCTGCGCGTGTCAGCCTCTGCCTCGTGCGGTCACAGCCATCCTCAGCATTTCTACAGCAGACAGCATCCACCTGCTGGAAGGTTTCTCCAAGCTTCCCAGTGCACGTTGTCTCTTCTCCTCTGCCCTGGGTCCTCCTTCTACATCCCACATGTCCTCATCTCATTCCTTTACAGGGAGGGCTTTCCAGGATGGTAGGTAAGGCATACAGATAGGCTGCTCTACCCTTCCACAGAGGGCTGGGAATACCTGTGTGGATAATGCTGCTGCAACAACCTGGCCCCTGCAGTTTCTTGTAGGCAGTTTTGGGGCCTTGCATTTGTGCTGCAGGAAGAGATGCTCTGGGATTGTTTCTCAGCACCTGCTGAGCTCTGCTCTGTTCGTATTTCACCTGGGGCAGGTGACTTTTTGAAAGGAAAAAATCGCATCCTGAAATGCACTACAAGTTCAAGCAGCTGCTGATGTATTTTTATGGTGTGCAGCTGGAGTGTGTGTGTGCACATTCAGCCCTCTTACTGAGCAGGGAGCATCGTTTGTTTGCTGCTGCGAGGGATGTGATCCAAGCAGAAGGTGCAAGCTCCCAAGCTTCTTCAATTTAAAATCTCTGCAGAGCTGCTCAGGGGATCTCCTGTCCCAGGAGAATTCATTAAGCTCCACGCAGTGTGTTGTGTGTTAGGACTTCTACGTAGCTCCTCAAAAATAATGGCATCATTGCTCTGCATTATCACCATTGAGGGCATCCGTGGTGCTGTGTCTGTGGTTTTTGTGGTCCTGTCCTCTCCTGAGGAAGCTGCAGCAGACAGCTCCAATCCCACCCCCTGGAAGTGGTGCTGGCCCAGCGGCACTGCTTTGCTCAGGTTTGAAGTGTGTCGCTGTGAGATCTTGCTGTCGTGCTGTTTCCTTCATGTGTGTGCTTTTCTTTTTTGCCTTGCAGCTCCTGGGGCATGCCTGCGGATGGCAGGGATGTGTGCTTGTCCTTGTGTCGTGACCTTGGTGCTGCCCTGCTGCCAGCAGCTCTGGCAGCTGTGGTTTGGGCATCTGCATGTTCCCATCAGGCCCAAGAAGCATCGGACACGCTCTCCTTGGCTTCCTTAGCATGCTTTCAAGGGCAGAGATGAACCAAAGTCTTTAGAAGTGGCTCTCTTTGTTCTCACTGCCCTTGGACCTACAGAACGATGCTGACATTCCAGATGTGGCAATAAACTCCGCTGCAGCTCCACTTGGTATTACTCTGGTCTGTAGCTTTCTTGTGGGGGGTGCAGCAGTGCTTGTAGAGGACGTGAGGCTTCTGCTGGGTGTTCCAGAACTTCTCCTCAGTGTAGTTAGCACAGGACATCTGTCAATTGAGTGTGTGCTTTATCTTACCCAGTGTCAGGACTTTGGTGTTTGCCTCTCACAGAGAGGAGAATTCTGCCTCACTCCCCCTTTGCTGACTGCTGAGGCCAGAGGGTGCTTTAAAACAAGTCCTCAGAGGCTCAGAAACTGTCTGTCGTGTGCTGACACAACACCGAGATACCTGAATGCGCTCCTTACCTCAGGTTTCTTACTGCCAAGTCATTTCTGGCTTAGCTCGGGGTTCTTAGTGGAGTCTGGATTCCTTTTTTCTGCCTGTGAGTTTTCCCATGGATTGTATGAACTCCCATGTTTTCATTACCTGCTCTGTTCTCTCTCTTCCTGTCAGAGCTTTGTAAATACAAATTCTTCCAAGACGGTGCGAACTTTGACTTCGAGATCTGAGCAGTGGTTTTCCTTTTCCCAAGAGTGACAGTTTTTCTGTTACTTAGCTATTGCGGAAGGCCAACTTGTGTCAGCGTGATGCTGCCATTGGGTTTAACCACTGTGAGCATCAGTGGTTTCTGTGTGATGGAGCTGCTAAGGATGGCCGTGCTGTGGTGCTCCCAGGGCTGCTGTTGGAGGATGTAAGTCCCAGTGGTGCGGGACTCTCTTGCTCCTGTTTTTCTGATGCACAGCACTATCACATGCTGTCATAACTGATTCCTGCAGCACCTCCTGGCACTACTTCTGAATGTGCATGAGAAGGTGTTTGTTCTTTTCTCTTTCTGTGCAACGCTTCTGAATACTCTGACTTTTGCTTATCCTGCTGCAGAGCTCGAAATGGAGTTACCACAGTGCTTTCATGTATTTCTCAGGGTTTCAATACATATTTTTTCACTCACTTCAGTGTCAGTTTAGTGGAGTGCATAAATTTGTGTGCATCAATTTCCCGTAGCTGCCAGTATGTATCAAGGCTCCTTTTATCCTGTTGATGTGATTATTCAGAGACGTAAAGGCTATTCCATACTCATCACGCTGTAATTGATATCTCTGTTATTTGGCGGCTTTCCTCCTTCTAGCAAATGTTTGTCTAAACCTTCTCTGCTTCTCTGCCAGATCTCAGTCTGTTTGTCTTCCAGACACGGCTCCAGCCCTGACACCAGCACTGAGTGCTGAGGGATGCCTGCAGAAGGGCGGCTGCCTTTGCCTGCGTTGTCCCACTCCACCCTCCACGCTCTGGAAGTAGTTCTGTTGGAGGAGAAGCCAAAGAAGATGGTAGTGTTTCCTCTGGGGCACAGGCAGCATTCTCTTTGCTGGTTGCACTCAGTATACCAAGGCAGTGATGTCCGGGTAAATCAAGCTGTACCGACTGCATTATGTGCAGGTCTGATCTGTCGCTAAAATGAAAACCTCCCTCTAGATGAGTCAGGGCTGAACTTGTCGTGTCATCAGCTGACTGCCTCTCAGTAGCTACCTGCTCATTTGTATGCTGCTTTCACAGTGTCATACACACAGGGCTATAGCTTGTCTCCTTGTGTCCATGTAAGGCACCTTGCACTTCATCTCAGTCGTGTGAAACAAGTTTCTTTTTTCCATCTCTTGTAGGTTAAATCGTATGTCTCTCTCCAGCCCAGCAGAAGGATTACAGTCCAGTGCCGTCAGAGGGCTTGATGGGCTTTGGCTATGATGGCTGAGATGCAGAATAGAGCAGTTACCAGCTGCTTGGGTTTTGCTCTGGCTTTATTTCGATCATGTCAGCACGTAGCCAGGGAGAAGGGGTGAATGGCACATTAACGATGCTGGCAGGTGCTGGCAAACTGGGGTGATTGAGCACTGCGAGTGCAGGGAAGGAGGACAGGAGGCTTGGCAAGGTGAGGCCAGGCATAAGGAGTGAGTGTGGCCATCTGAGTCCCCTTGGCAAGAGGCACATGTGGGCATCTGTGGGAGATCCGCTGAGGCACAGCCTCGGTGGCACTTGAGAGGCAGAAATGTAGAAGGGAACCACTGAGATAATAGGCAAACAATTAGTCTGGAGTTTGTAGTGTAATTGGCTGGAAAACCCTCATTGCACATTGTGCTGTGCAGGCTTCACTGGCTTATTAACTGTCACTGGAGAGCTGTGATCAGGCATCCGTGGCTGTCTGCTCTTAGGCTGACCGGCAGCACGAAGAGCAGTGCAGTGGGATGGCAGGGATGGAGCTGCGGGCTCGGCTGGTGTTGGCAGCACGTTTCTGAGTAGCCCTGTGCTCCTCACCTGTGCTTCTGCTCTGTGAGGAGACGGCTGAGCTGCTGGGCCATGGCCTGCAGGGTTCTGCCCTGCTGCCCCTTCTGCTGGGGGTGGGGTGGGGAGGGTGAGGCTGGAGGCTCTGCAGCACCTCTGAGCTCAGGCTCTGAGTGACTGTTTTGGCTTAGGATGAGAGGGATGGAGTGCAGCAGTGCTCCTCTGGCTCTGTGTTAGTCATTTCTACTTTGGGTCTTAAGAAATGATTGGTGCTAATTTTTTGAGCGTGATTTGCAAGCTAAAGGTGAAGCCTTGGTTCATGTTCTAAGGCACACAGTTCTGCTTCAGGCGTTGGTGGAGATGAATGGAGGAAAGTGATAGGTGCTCTTGGAGCTTTTGAACTACTTACAAACTAAATTTTATCTTTGCATTTTAGAGTATCTTTTTGTGCAAGTCCCTATGCTCTCACTGATAGTTTTCTCACTATTATTTTTCTCCATGAAGTGGCTGATGTTGCTCTGGATGAACTTTGAAGGCATATTGGAGGATGTGTGTCCTGCTGTCTCGGTGGAAGAGAGGCTGGAAGTCTCCAGCATAGCCTCCTGCTGCCAATGAGCCCAGGCCTGGCTTTTGGCTGAGCCTTTGCCCTTCTATGCTGGGCTGCAGGAGCAGCTTCAGCTCCCAACTTTTTCTCTGTTGCCCCAAGAGCAAGTTCTGCATTTTACTAAGGCCAAAGGGTAGTGGGTGCAAAGACGATTCGTGAGGCGCTGTCCTCCTGTCTGGGTGAGCCACAACAGTGTGCTCTTTGCAGATTGCTGTGCTAGTTGTACAGCTCTTCCACACGACTGTGCATGGCAATGCATTGGGCAGCGCAAATTGGGCAGCTGGCACCTCAGCTGATGTTAGAAGTACATGCTGGTCCTAGACAAGCAGGAAGCTGGAAAAAAGAAAAACCTCAGCACTGCATGTTGGCCTGTAATGATGCAGAAGGGTTAAACTTTTCTTCTTGCGCAGCTCTAGCTGTGCTGCACCAAAGCTCTTCGCATTTGTCTGTGCTGAAGTTTAGTCCCAGGGAGACCAAATTGTTCTCTTCTTTAATCTTTCACATCAATCCCCTTTTGCTGGCTGTGGATGACAGATAGACTCCCCACTCCTTCCAGTTCTGGTCACTGGGAGGTACGTTGTGGCTTTGTTCGCCTCCCTCCCTTTGGGAGGAGATGAATGAAAGCAATGGGAGAAAATCCTGGCCACACAGGTTGGGATGTGCAGTGGTGTTGGGTAACAGGGCAGAAGGTTGATTTGGAGGTCAAAGCTGCTTTCACTTAGACATCTGACAGCCTTTCTGAGCTTAGCCTTTTATAGCATCTTGAACTGGAGAGGGATGTTTCGAGGCACGGAGAGTCCTCCCAGTTGCCCCATGTCTTCCTCGCTTCCCCCACAAGAGCTGTCCGTGTGCTTGCAGGCTGAGAGTGCTTGGCTTCACTTCCCAGGGAGGTGGGCGCCTGTTTGATCTTTCTGTTTGTGAGTCTCCACCCAGTATTTATATGAGGGAATGCGTGCCTTGACCTTTCCTTTCCTGTGTGGGTTGAATGCAGAGAGCTCCCAGGCTGGAATATTTGTGGGTTTGCTCTCTTGATGTGTAATAAGGGTTGAGCTCACCCAGTCTGGTTGAGCTGTGATACATTTCAGTAAAATCTCAGTCATTCATGGGACCTAAACCTATTGAAGAACAGGAAGAGGCTTTTATGGGTTGCCAGTGGTCCAAATACTGATGAAGTTGGTGCTGGAAAATTTAGGGTTAAGGCAGGTGAAATGGGTGTTACCATTAATGTCTAAGCGTGATTGCTCACAGATAAGAGCATTTGGAACTGGAGTAGAAAGAAAGATTGGGGTGATGTTTGGGACTGGGATGGATTTCCTTCCCCTCAGAGCTGCAGGAAGGGTTAACTCATGGTGCTTGGAGGTGTGATCCAGCTCCTAGCTGGGATTTATGGGCACCACAGAAACAAGACCAAGCTGCACACGGGTGAACTTTTTTCTTTCTTAGCACTGGTTTTGTCTGTTGTTTCTCTGCCAGGGTTGTAGTGCAACTCTGCTTAAGGAAATGCTTTGTCTGGTGGAAAACTGAGGTGTGTTAATAGAGGAGCTGCCACTGCAGCTTGTTTCACTTGGTGTCACCTAAAGCTGAGAGAAAGAGAGCAGTGTGTGTTAAGCTGTTCCTTCTTTGCTTGGATTTCAACCACTGTCCATCTGTTCTTTCTCTTACTGCTGCCATTGGTGATGCTTGGATGCACAGAGCGGCAAGGGCTTTTGGAGAATACCTTTCACAAAATCATCCTGAAGGCAGAAATGGCTCAGGTAAGTGATGACATACATTGTTTTTATCTGCATGCACACGCACCTAATTACCAGTATGCCTTAGAATTAAAGTGTGTCAACTTACTCATTAGAAAGGGCCAGTGTGAGATCCCAGCAGCAGAGAGGCTGCAGAGTCACCCTGTGGATCCATGTGAAGCCCATGAGGAGAAAAGGCATTTGGGTGACTGAAGGTTGGGTGGGCTGTGGGGACAAGCTCCGTTCCAGTGGATCCATGTCCTGCCATAAATTCACTCCTCAAGCTGCTGTCCTTGGATGACACTTCAGCTGAAGAATGAAAAAGTGCACTGCATGAGGCTTCTGCACTGGTTTGTTACTCCTAGGTCTTGCTTTCACTGAGGAATAAAAAAAATAAGAGTTGTGGTACATGAGTTGACGTGCATAGTGTATGTGCAGCAATCTGTCTTTGCTGGCAGAGGTAACCTTTGGATTTCTTCCCGGGGTTTTCTTCAGCAGGGGGTTAAAATGCAATTTGCCTTGTCAGGTTGAGGACACTGGCATGTGCTAGCTAATGTATTAATTTTTTAGACATAGAAATTGTCCCTGTCAGCCTGTGCTGGGTTCTGCTTGATGGGCTGGGGGGCATCTAACAGGGCTGTGTCTTCTCTGTGAGGGAAGAAAACATTTGGTGGATGTTAAATTTGCTACAAAAGACTCTATGGAAAATCTTGTGTGGGTAAATAGCAGGGTGTTCTATAGCACTGAACTCTTCCATGGGGATAAATGTATTAAATAGAATGCCAGCACGCTAGAAGCAGACACATATAACTGAGGAATCAGTTATAATATTATAATATTATATATGTTTATATATATGTGTGTGTATATCTAGATAGATATAATATTATAACATTATATAATTTACTATATATAATTATAGTATTACATGTATAATTATATATTGTATATATAATATTATCATAGAGTGATGTTTACATCATATGTAAACTATATGTTTATTTAGACCTGTACAAGTAGAAAAGGTTTCTTATTCGAAGAGTCACACTAGTGTATGTCAACCAGATGGAGTCCCTGCCTTTTTCCTTGGATCTGCTCTGATGACCTTCAAGTTGTCCTTGGCTGAATTGTGCGAAGTCTGAGAGTAGAAGAGCTTAAAGACAATATACTGCTGTTTTCTTTGATATATACATTCTTTTCCTACAGCCTTGAGAAACTCCAGTGACACATTACTTACTGACAGTATTTGCTATAAGAATGACCTTTGGTGGTGGTGAGGGGGGGGAGAAGAGAGCAGGAGAAGGCTGGGGGTCAGTGCAGCTGAGATGGAGAGTCCATGTGGTGAGGCAGAGGGGAGGTGAAGGTTGGACATACTTCAGAGATGTTCCTCAGTGACAAAAGCAGCCTTTATCAAGGCTATTTTTGCAGCTGTTTCTGTCCTTTCCTGCAGGGAAAGCAGGAATTGCTATTTGGATCCAAGTAAATTTAATTACCATAGGTAAGAACTAAGCAGAGAGAGGTTCCCTGGAATATACCGAAATCCTTTGTGGGATCCTTCAGCACTGAATGGGAAATAAATTCATAAAGCTCCCTTTAAAGTCATCTACGGGAATTCTGTAGTTTAACACAGTCTGTTGCATTTCTTTGTAACTATGGGAGGATGACTGCTCTCCTATAAGAATGATGGACGTAGAAAATCTGTCTCCCTTTTATTCTTCCCAGCTGTGCAGTATGAGAGAAATCAGCTCTTTTCTGCCCGCAGAAATCCTGTGCACCTCAGCACTGCTCTATGAGTTCCTGAACACTCCACCTTTGGCTCAGTGGAGCGGAACCAAGCCTTTGGTTTCAGAAATATTGCAATTAGCCCTAGGAAGTCTTCAGTGCACTATCCTGGAGGAGGTTTTTCTGGGTGACTCAGGAGGAACGTTTACCTCCTCTTTAGTGCTTGGCTCAGCGAGCTCTGACTGTTCTGTTTACTGCAGGGGTGGCAATAGACCCATTTTCTTCCCTTTGCTTCCCTTTTGGATCAGGCTGGATTTGACCCCTTAGGATTGCTCAGTTTTTGTTGTTGGCTTTTTTTCCTCCTGATCCTTATTCAGAGGAATTAGGCAAAAAAGAAGGGTCGGGCTCTGCTGTAGCTGACAGAGCGTGGATCTGTTAAGGGAGCTGGGGCTGAGGTGCCAGGACATCTCCTGCTCCTCTCCTGGCCCTGTTTGGTGCTGGTTTATTCATGCAGACTGAAGCTCTGGGAAGGCTCCCTCGAAGAGCGCTCTCCATTGTTCAGCATTCATTTTAACTACAAGGCTGTTGTAATGTCCTTGCTGGCTCTTATGGCTTTCTGATGTGTTTCCATCCTGTCTGTGGAATGGCTTTAGTGTAGGGATGGGTGTCCCTTGTGACAGACCAAGAAGAAAGACGGGGAAGAGGACTGAAGTGTTGTAAAAGGTGAATGTAAAAAGGCTGGAGAGAGTAAAATGCATTAAAAATAATGACTCAGGGTCTCACCAGTGCTCATGAGATGAAGAGTTCTAGAGATTACCAGAGTCCCCATCTTGGGTCTCAGAAGCCCGCATCGAGGTTTTGATTTCTTTATATCCATATATTGAAACTACAAGGAGAAGCTGACACTGAGGACATGGGGAAGTGAAGGTGAACAACAATGGCAAGTGGAGTACTTGAGATATTCCTCCTGCATAGGAGGAGTGGCAATACATCCCAGTGAGATGGGATTCAGGCACAAGAGAAGATCCCATCAAGTAAAATGTGTGCTCGGTGCTGCAGTGATGATGGGCCTTGGGCCAGAGCTGCCTGGCAGATCTTGACTCACATTCACTGTGGTTATTAGCAAAAACAACGTGGCTACTGGGAGTGTGTTGCATCAGCACAGACCAAAATTAATCATTACCTGAAACTGGAATAAACCTCGTTTTTAAGTTCAAAGAAGTCATCTGCACTCCTTCTCTTTATTCATCTGCAACGTTTCAGCCGTCTGTAGAAATGCTGAAGATGTAATGAGAAAGGAAGAGCTTACAACCCTCCCCAAAGCAAACAGCAGTGGATAATGCTAGCAAGAGAAAAGAGTGTTTACTGAGACTGCAGTGCTACATGCAGACACTGCACTGAAACAACTGCTGGTGTTTGCACCCTGGCTGTTTTCACTTCAGAGGAGCGGGTGTGTGTGTGTGGAAGGTAGCAGCCATGCAGCAGGGAGGTTTTTTTGTGCTGCCAGGAACTCACAGAGAGCTTGAGAAACTCCAGCACATGGCTTTGCAGTGCTTTGGGTCAGGGGAGTGCCCTGAGGGCTGGGGCTTTTGATGAAGCCAGGGCTGTGGGGTTGCAGCTACAATATGGTCTCCAAGGGACCTTCGGTTCTCCAATGTCCAGACTGTGGAGCTGCAGGTGGGTACTGACTCAGGGTAAGCAGCAGCCTGCCTTTTCTCCATGGAGACTTACCCTGTCATGGGGTGGATCCCAGCCGCAAGTCTGGCCCAGCTGTCCCAGTGCATCCCTGTGCAACCTGGATTCAGTCCAGCAAAGGGATGTAGAATCTCACCTCAGGGCTTCAGGCTGCTTCCAGCCTCAAACAGCACAGGTATGGTGTGGAGGTGTCCTCAAACCCACTGCAGAGCGTGCTGGTTGTGAAGTGAGCAGGAGCGTAGGTTGAGGTGTTACCATGGGAATGCTGTGGTGGTGGAAGCTGCCTTTTGCTCTGTTGGGTCGTGCCTCACAGGATCAGTTTTGTCTGCTCACATTAATGTTGCAGGCCAATCTCAAAGGTTATTGGGAGAGTAACAGTGAGGTACAACGCCAACAGTGTCTTCAGCAGTTTGTATCCCCGAAGTCTAATTGGAACAATTCTGTCATATTTAAGTGACCTTCTGTTTTCTCAGAACTGCTCCCTCGCTGAAGCAGGCCTTGCCTTTTCTCTGTGAGATGCCTTCCTCAGGAGCTGTAGGGTCGGAGTGCCTGCTAACCTGACAGTGAGGCTGACTTGGTCAGGCCGTGAAGACCCCATAGTGAACAGTGTACTCATCACAGCAGTGCTGCTCCTGTCACCTCTAACAAGCTGCTCGCCAGCTACTGAACTGTGAAAACACCTCTGTGAATTAATTCTTAAAGAAAAAATGATCTATCTCCATTTTTATCTATGTCCCTTCCTCATGCTTTAATATTTCGAACAAATTTCCTGGGTTTGTACTGGGGGGAGCTTTGCACTGCAGCTAGGATGCTCCCTCTGTGCCCCATTGGGAAGAGGAGAAGATGGCCTGACAGTGTCATAGCATAACTGGGGCAGTGACAGGCATGTGGGATGAATTAGAACTGAAACTGAAGGAGAAACTGCTCAGCCTTGCTCTTTGAAAAGCTGTTCTTTATTTGCAGTGCCATGGGCTTGAGCCAGTGCACCCATCTGCTCTCTCATTGAGGGTATCACCTGGGCTCCTACCAGTGTGAAATAAAAAATAATTAAAAAAAAAAAAAAAAGACCACAAACACTTCAGTTTCATTTCCCCTATTGGGAACAGTAATGCAAAGCTGACATCTGTGCCTTTATTTTCAGTGGCCGAGGCAGCCCTTTTGTTTAGTGTTGGTACTTTAAGTTGAAGAAGCATCAGGTGCAGAGAGATGCACCTTGCTGAGGTGGAGCAGGGAAGAGGGAACTGGCTCTGAAATTCACTTCTCTGAGATGACAGATTTTTTTTAATGGGATTTATCTAGGCTCCCCTTTGCCACTTTGTTTCTGGTGCTGGAGCAGAGGTTTTAAATCTAAGGCGCTTTAATCATTAGTTTGGCTGCTAAATGCAGTAATAAATTTGGGTCTTTTTTATAAGCCTTATGGCTGTAATTCTGCCTTGATTTATAAACTTCTCATCCTATGGGGCTACAAGGCAGTCTGCATCACTCATGAGTTTGGCTTGGTGATCCCTACGGCTGTGAATGGGCATCACTCAGCTGAGGCTTATCCCAGTGTGCCACCTCTTCACTAGAAATGCTGCAAGAGGGAAAGAAAATGCAGAAGCTGTTAGCAATTAGTTACCTGGTTTAGAGCATGCACTCGAGATAGTTCCTGAATGCACTGGAATATATTGTAATTAAGTGCCTAATGATCAGGAACTAAATGCACCACGAATATGGATTCTTTCTTTCCCAAGACACTGCTGGTTAACTGGTACAGTTCACCATTGCTGTCAGTGGTCCTCTTTGATACCTGTGCTCTAATGACTGTGTTGGGCAGTGCTGCATGCACGATGGAGAAAGAGCAATGTGAGAATGAAGGGAAGCAGAGGGTGCTAACAGCAGGCTGCTTCAGCTGGCTCGTAGGAGGCAATTCCACTCACTGCAGAAGTCCCCTGTTACTGTTTGAGCTCTCTGAACTGAACATCCCTGTGGCTCAGGTTTCGTTCAGCATCAATCTCTTCACCAGCTGGACTTCTTTCCTAGCAGGAACAAACTATCAACCTTAAATGCATGGTGTAAACCGCTCTGGTGCTCTGGCAGCACCTGAATCCAGTTCTCTGCAAGGATAGATGGGGGAATCATAGAATGGCCTGGGTTGCAAAGGACCACAATGCTCATCGAGTTCCAACCCCCTGCTATGTGCAGGATCGCCAGCCACCAGCCCAGGCTGCCCAGAGCCACATCCAGCCTGGCCTTGAATGCCTTCAGGGATGGGGCATCCACAACCTCCTTAGGCAACCTGTTCCACTTCTCCCTGGTGCCATCTCTGGGCTGCCAGTGTGCATGAATGCATAGATGGGAACTCCCTGAAATGACTGCAGGATCAATTTAGGGGCCACGAGTTTGTTATGGTGAATGTTTGAATTTTTTTTATCCTTTCATAGTGATTTATTTCTGTAGATATTTATTAACCAGAAGCGTTGAATAAAGCTTCACATTCCCTTTGCACATGAAGTTGCTTCTCCAACATACAGGCATTGAAGATGCTAAATTACTGATTAAATAATTATCCAGTTGTTAGGAAGAGGAGACTTACTGGTGTGGTGGCTGACTTTTCACCATGAAAACTCCTGGATAAGTACAAGTAAGTGCACCTCGAGAAAGGACCAAGTAAGGTAGGAAGAAAGTCTTGCAGCCCAGATCAGACAGGTTGTTTGTCAGATGCATCCAGTCGAGCTATAAAGCTGCTGTGATTTCTGTAAGAAGTTGACTCTTACTCGAAACCTGCCTTATCCCTTTTACACGTCTGTACATTTTATGGAGCCCAAGCAGATCTCAGTGCTTACGAAGCTAAGATTGGAATCGATCTGTCTGCACTGGCAATTGTCAGCATTTTCAGAGCTGCTGTACTCTGGACCCCTTGTTCCCTCTGTGATGGGGGTGTAGGAACCTAAATAAAAGGCTTCAGGGCTCAGACTTTTTGCCTTCGGATACCAGAGCTCAGAACTCAAACAGTTGTTTATTTTTTATTCTTTATATTTTTGAACCAATGATTATGGTTATGCATACAGTGCATAATCCCACGTCTTTGCTCTCGTGTTGCTGTACATCCTCCATAGAAGTATTCATTTTAGGAGGAATGGAGGCAGCTGTCAGCCACTGTTATGTGATGCATTAAGAAATACATAGCGTCACGATGCCTGCACAGAGCAGTAAGTTTGACAAGCTGAGGTAAGTATGTAGAGCTGGCCTTTGTTTTTAATTTTAAAAATTGATGTCCTTGGCTCTATTATCCAGCAAAGATCTTGGCATCTCCCAAAGAGCTATATGCTGGTGTTTTCCCAAGGCGTGCCCTCTCTAGAGCACAGTTAGATGTAGAACTGGAGAGGATCTGAGTCATTGGGGAATAGATTCGGTGTCCTGCTGCCTCTCCAGGGCTAAGAAGTAATTGGTGGTATTTCAGAGCCCGTGGCCACGTACTGCACTGCCTGCTCTGTGGTACTGTGTCATGCAGCAGGCAGGGCTTGGTGGCCAAGATGCTCAATGAGAGCTGGTGGAGCAGCTTCTTCCGCTTGAATGGTAGGCTTGAAAATGTTCTGGTGGTGGCCCATGTGGTCTGTGTGACCCTGCTCCTCCTTTCTGTGCCCAGAGCAATGGGTGAGGAGACCACTGCCCACCTTAAATTTTATCTGGGTGGTATCAGTGAGGTGCACTGCCACTCACTAGTCACACATTTTGGACTCCCTATGAAATCTGGGAAGATATCAGCAGCTGTGGGATCAAGGGGCACAGATCTTCCTCTAGGGCTCCCATAGGCTCCTTCTGGTCAGCTGAAGCAGTGACCCACACAGCTGCCAGTTGCTGTGTCTGGAGACTGTAAGACTTTGCTGGGAGACAAGTGAGACAGAGCTGAGTTGTGTCAGCCTGAAGCATCCTGACAGTCACTTCTGGAGCAGAGTGGCCGGAGATGTGCTTATCTCCCTGTGGCAGTGGAGGAAGTTGTATCTCAAGCAGAAAAATGAGATAAGTGTGACACGCTGCTGGTACCAGCTAAATTCAGCTCAGTCTCAGCTGCAGATGGAGCAGCAGGAGAGGCCTTTGGTGATGTGGGCACAATCCAGGCTGGGCTTCACGTTCAAAAGCTGATGCTGTACATCCTCACCTTGGGAGAGCACCTGTCTGAGCAGCACAGGTGCATTTTATAGGAAGCAGAATGTGGCAGCAGTGACAGGTCTGTGTTGCACGCTGAGAGTGGAGTTGGATGAGGTAGGTTGTCTCCTCCTCCCTCATCTTCCATGGCCAGCTACAAGGTAGCCAAACCTCAGGTTGCTGTCCATTCCTCCCAGGTCAGTATCTAGAGGAAGGATGGTCATTAAATATCTCTTGAAGTAAAGGCTTGGGGTTGCTTTCCATCTGTTTGTAACACTGCTGTCTGTGCTGGACACTAATGGTTTTGTTTTTTCTGTGTTGGTAGTCACATGCATAATGCATTCCCTGCTGAGCCTTTATAGAAGTCCCCTAGCTGCTTCCCATCTGAAGGGAAGTGTAAGAGGTAATTAGCAGCCACTTGAAAAAAGGCTTAGCAGGTGAGTGGGAGCTGCTGTTGGGTTCATGCATGGAATTGCCATGGAAATGCTGAGATTTCCTGGCACTTGATCCAGTGTGTGGGTTCCAAATATAGTTGCACTCATGGGCCTCTCTCCTTTGGATCTCACTATCTTACAAAAGGAGCGGTTCCATTTTCCTTCCGGACAGCCCCTGCATGCAGTGCCATCGCTATCTGGTGCATGGTGAGGCTGCTGAGTGGAGTTAGTGGGAGTGAGGCCACAGCTGTCAGCTGAAGTCTTTTGGCATTGCTTTCATTTCAAAGCAATTAGAAGAAAATTAGAAAAGAAAAGAAAAAATGACCTGTTGGTTTGCTGTTTTTAGTTAATATAAAAAACAATGATAGACTGTTAGAGATAGACTCACAGAGAGCATTCAGCATTCGTGACTTCTTACAGAAGTTGGTGCTGTTCCTTGTCCTGCAAGTCATTCCCAGCTCAGTAGCCCTCGAGTGGGAAACCCACTGAAGCAGTCACTGCAGAGCTGCACAGGGGCTGTTCTGCACATGTGTTTTCAGACTGTGCACCAAGAGCTGCATTTTCTTCTAGCCTCATTTTTTGCTTGCTGGACACTATGAGTTAAAATATTGGATGTGTGTGAGGAGTATCTCTCATTTTAGCTCATTTAGCAGTTCTGGAGGTCTGGGCACACATCTGGGCTCTGGAGGTACCAGTTTTGAGCACCTATTGTAGAAAGTTCTTCTAGGGGCAAGTCTACTGTATCTCCTTCTGTGGCAGTAACAAAGAGCCTCCTGAATGTTTCGGTGCCTGGGGTGCTTTGGTTGTAGGCAGTAAAGTGTGCAATTTGTTTCAGATCACCTGTTAGCAGACTCCTACATCGGGCAGGAGGACTCCCCCGAGATGCAGCAGGCAGCACAGAACAAGCGCAGGCTCTCTGTCATCTCCGATGGCAAGTTTGAGAGGAGCTTCTCTGAGGAGCAGACAGAGAAGATGCCAAGCGAAGGACCGAAGCCACGAGTCTACACGATCTCTGGCGAGAGGCCGATGCTGTCAGACCACGAGAACGAAAGTATGGAACTGGTGGTGATGAAAGGGGCTGCCCAAGAGGAATGTCACCACGGCCACCCCGTGCACGGTGCTGGTGGCTCTCACGGTGTCAGCAGGCATTGCAAGGGCTGGCCTGGAAGCCGGCAGGGATCCAAGGAGTGCCCAAACTGCACCCGGCTGGCTGCTCCTTCCCATCATTCCTTTGACCTTGAGCCGCATCAATCCGGCGAGACTGGATGGCACAGAAAAAGGCTGGAAAGGATGTACAGTGTCGATCGAGTGTCTGGTAAGTAAGAGCAAGTGCTGGGTGCTGGAAGGGCACAAAGGGACTCTTCAGCATGGGTGAAGGGTGGCACCTGTCACTTTCTAGCATGGAGGTGTTGTTGCCATGTACCTTGAGTTGGACCCTGTAGTGCTTCACCTTGCACCAGTGTCCACATAAACGGAATCCCTAAGCAGGGCTTTTACAGTATGAGGAGCTCATTTTACAGTAAGAGGTCACCTCATCCAAACCCATTGTCTCTGCTCATCAGCAACACGTGAACTGAGTGGTTCTCATGATGGCTTGGTGCACCTTAGGGGCTCTACTTGGGTTCTCTTTCTGTTGAAGAAAGGGCAGGAGAAGAGGGGCTGTGTTGAAGGACCTACATTTTTGCTCATCCAGGAGGCCGTTCAGAGTAGGACTCTCCTTCCCCTCACATGGGGGCTGAGGCAGGTGAAGTCTTTCTTGAACATGCCAGAGTGCTCAGAGAGAGCCTCAGCTCAGGTTGAGTGCTCCATAGTGTGTTGCATCCCCAGAGTGCTGGTCTGTGTGGCTGGCAGTAGTCTAGCAAGGACCTGCACATAGTGCCACCTCATAGCCGTGCCATAAATATTAGCAAATAACACAACACTGGACTTTCTCCCACACTCACTATCCAATTGCTGAGTGCTTTCAGGGAATTTGGCTTGTAATGTTTTAATTGCATAAAACCATTCCTGATCATGTTTAAAAACTTAACCATTAATTAAATATTTCTCCCAATCTATATGCTTTAAATTATAACCTAAAACAGTCCATCTTTGTCTGTCAGTGCTGTATGTGGCTGGCAAAGAGTCTGACCTAATTTGTTTAATTCTTTTTATTATATTTTCTTATGGAAAGACTCATCAAGGCTTTTAGAGATGAGTGTCCAGCCAGGAAATGTCAAGGTTTTCCCCTTGAAAAGAAATTTGGTAAAGTATAAGGTCTGTGCAGATCACACTGTATCTCTTTCCTCGACTCGCAGTGATACTGCAGGTAAGACTGCAGGTAGTTTGAATTCTGGACCATATTTTCATACTTGCATGCTTGCAATTACGTGACTAAATTCATGTATTGCCTAATCCTAAAGAAGGGGAAAAAAAAGACTTATCAAATGTGCAGAACACCTGCAGTCCAGCTAACTTCTGTGCATCACTTTATCTATTGTTTTTCTGTTTGTTCCCTGTGAATTTTTGGGCTTCACCTTCAATACTGCATGTACAATTTAGACCTTCTTATTTTTATTGCTTAAGTGAGAAAAAGAGTTTTCCCTGTATTTACTGCTCTACGATCACATGCATTTTACTGGTAGAAAGCTGGCTCTGCATGTGAAGACACAGTCAGGAATCTAGATTGAAAGCAGAAAAAGCCATGTCAGTCTGAGCCGTTCAGAGCAGAGATCACAACCCAGGGGGTTTGCTCTTGTTGAGCTCAGGGTGCTATGGGGAATGAGCTGCAGACTCATAACATGTTCTGAATTAAGAAGGTGAATATTTCTTGTTCTAACATCGATGGGTTTATGTTGAAAGCTTTCCTGAACAAATCAGAACTGTATTTTTTGCTGCGGGACTGAAGCAGGTCGCTTGATGCAGAACCAAAGGAAGGCTCCATGTTGCTCATGGAGGAGTTTGAACTCCAAGAGCTGAAGCTGAACTTCTCTGTTTGCTGGAAAAAAAAACCACAATCTAGCAAATGCCAGGCCGTGTTTCTGAGTCTTGGGCTTAGAATATGTTTCCAACCAGGCAGCAATTTTCATTAGGGTTGGTTATTAATGTGAAAGGGAGATTGCCTTTCTAAAAGTAAGCGTACACTGGACTAGCTTCTTAAATGGAAACAAAGTGGATGGTGCTGAACCTGCCAGGTGCCTTCATGAGTATTTCACTTTGTACATGCAGGCACAGCCACCCCCTGGGCTTGCTGCAGCTTTCGAGTGCTCACACGAGTGGCAGCACTGTGCCTGAGACCAAATCTCCCCATAGCACTGCACCACAGACTGCAGGTTTTCTCAGCTCGGTGTCATTTACTCTGTCTATCCATGCATTGTTACTCAGGAAAAACAAACGACAACTGAGTGGCACAAGCACAGCAGGTTGCAGGAGGTATTTCCTGGAATGTCCTTCATGCATGGCTAGCAAAGAAAGCAGAGCAGAGGTGAATGGAGCTGAGAGAGAGACTAATTTCCCCAGAAATTCATTTGACAGTGCTGCTTTTTCTGTTTGGATTTACGTGAGGTGTCACTCGTGGCATTTAGGCCAGATTGGCTTAATTTAATATGGAACTTGATGCTGAGTTTATGATGCCTAGCACCATTCCTCAGAAGCTCTGCTTTGAATCAAAGCTAGTGGCTTAAGAGCTATGACATGTAATAAGAGATCATCAGTCCTTTGGGATGAGCAGTTCCTGAGAACTCTGTGCAGAACTGTTGGCTAAACCAGAATTTAGACAACTTCACCTCCTCCACCACTTCAGTGGGTTCGAGACGTAGAGCAAATAAATCATTTATGTTCTGAGCCATTCTACACTGCTTATCTATGTTTTTTTTGGAGGAGAGCAGGCTGAGGAATTTCATCAGAAGTATTTAATGTTCTTGAATGCTGACTTAATTTAAAACATTTATTTCCTTAGGGTGCCTTTATACAAACCTCAACATAAACTGTCTGCTGAGGAGGAGTGTCTGTTACAGCATTCTGTGTAATTCCTAAGGAGTCCCACTTCAAAGAAAGTCTCCCCACTTGCATCTAGCTTTTTGTTTGTTTTTTCCCCATCTGTAATTACAGCTGCTTTTTGTGGATTTGATTGGATTTTGGCCATTGATAGTGCATAAAATACTCTTGATAATGCCAGAATGCTAATGACTAAGGTGCTGTGGTTCATAATGATCTTAAAGCTGGAGGGTGTGCGTCTGGACACACGGTTAGCAATACATGGCAAGGTGTTAAGCAAGGAAGCCTCAAATTCAGAGTGAAGCAAGATGAAGAGTCAGGTAACCCCAAAGCCTGGGGATCCCATCCTGTGGGATCTCACACATCTGGTGGCAGTGGATTTTAATACACCTCCAATTTCTGCCTGAGCAAATTCAGCCTGAGAGTTCTCAATAGTTGCTGCTTCTCAGCCAAGTTCCTCCTTCTGTGTCACCACGGTCCCACAAACATAATTGGTGACTTGTTTTGCTGCCTGGTTTTTGTCTTGGTGGCCATTACATGAAGATGATGTGATGTCCTAATATAGCAGAATTGGGAAATAATCTGCAGTTGGTTTAGGGAGGCCAGTCTGCAGACACAGGGGACCAAATAAATGTGGTTATCACCAGATTGCACAATCCGTGTGCTGTTTGATTTTCAAACCCAGACAAACTCATCAGACCAGGTCATCAGGAGCAGGTGTATGAGATGGGTACAGGAAAACGTCAGTGGGAGAAAAAGAAAGCATATTTCTGCCTTACAGCTCTGAATAGAGGAAGGTGAGTACTGTATCAAAAAGAGCTGGATGAATGGGGCATTTCAAGCTAATGGTACTGAGGAAAAGGCAGAGACTGGAAAACGCTTTGAATGAGAAAAATTCCCCCCCCCCCCCCCTTTTTTTTCTCTTGTTCAAATGTCTCTTATGTAATTCCTGGATTATTCTAGTCTTTGCACTTAGGAGAGAGCTTTCATTCTTCATTAGCTGTGTGACAGACAGGCTTAGTACAATTTACAAAACACTTGGTGGTAGCATGCATATAAAGTGAGAGGATGAGACTGTCTTACTTAATACAGGGCAGGGTGCTGAAGAAAAGTGTTAAGTGAGAGCTGGGAAGTCTTGCTGTCGAATTGTGCCTCTGCCTGCTGGATTCTCAGCTTTTGTTCTCTCTCTTCTAGATGATGTCCCCATACGAACCTGGTTCCCAAAAGAGAACCTCTTCAGTTTTCAAACTGCTACTACAACTATGCAAGCGTAAGTGAAACCACTGCCTTAAGTTTGGTTGTGTATCTCCAAGTCTGTGGCTCACTCCAAACTATATCTGAGAGCACAGAGCAAATTAAACTGTGTATTTGACACTGCAGCCTGGGGAGAGGGCACTTTGTGTCTCGCTCATTCTTTTTTGCACTCTATTTCTCTTTCCTACTATTCCCTCTTGTGTAAGTTCTTGTGCTATGCAGTCCTCCTCTGCTTCTCTTATTTTCCTGTGACGCTGTCCCTGACTGCCTCTGCAGGGCAGGGGTGCTGTGGGAATGCCAGCTGAGACCTTCCACCACTACCCCTGCTGCAGCCACTGCTCTGAGGGAATGTTAATCCAGGCCTGCCCCGCATCCATCGCTCCAGAGAAGTGTATCTCTGTATTATGAGATGTAGCCTTACAGCTTAAGGTGCTTTTCTGGTCATTTGAAAAAGGTGTCAGTAAAAATCTGCAAAGTGTGAGAGAATCTGGTTTAGGAATACTTTCTCCCTTCACACTGCATGCAGGATTTGGTGCTGCTGGCTGTTGTGCATGGAGAAGAGGCTTTTCTCAAAGGACTTAAGAGAGAAAGTGAAGCCTCATTTCGAGATTGCACCCAGCTTGGTTTGAGGTATTTCTTACCTGGCTGAAAAGGGAAGGCAGGCAGTGAAGGAGAAGAGTTGCTGTTCTGCTTTTTAAAGTCTTTCTCTGGCCTTGTCACCTTCTTGTCCTTCGTCCTGTATCCATGTCACCCTCCTCTCCACTGCTCCCTTTATTTCTGCTTGTTTAACCTGGTCTCCATTTTGTAATCTGTTTCTCTGCCAGCTCTTTCCCTCAGACATCGCCCTCCCCGGGTGCCCAAGAGAAAGCTGGTGGTTGATCTTGGGATAACCCCGACTGAATCAGATCTGCAGTGATAAGGTGGAGAAGGCTGGATTCAGTGCTGGGGAGAGGGTAGCTGCTGAAATACAGAAGGGACCCCTCTCTCCTAGAAGATAGAGCTTATCTTCATGCTCTTTCACTCCTCACATATCCCAGCACAGCTGGGAGTGCAGCCCGTCCTGGGGAACAGAACGGAGGGCATTTGCATGGTGCCACTCTGCAGCTCCTTGTGCTGCTTCTCTTACTTAGCCTCCCATGTCCCTCTGCCTCCTCTCTGAAGGCTGCAAGTCTGGTGGTACCTTCAGCTGGTTAATGCTCATTGGCACTGGACTGACAGGGCCTGTGAGCAGTCTGAGGGCAATTTGCTGGATTTCTGCTTTGCTCTTTATGAACACTGGTATTTTAGAGTTCTGATCTGGCAAACTGGACCATGCACAAACCCAGCACATTTCATTTGCTGGTGAGCACGTTCTTTGTTACCTGCAGTCACCTTTGCTGTGTGTGTGGTTTGTGGCAGGATGCTGGGCTTGGAGCTAATGGAGACCAAAATCAGGCAGGTTTGGAGAATGGTGCCCTAAGGAAACCCACGAGGAGCACAGTTCCCTTGTTTAAGGTAGTTGCTAAGATAAAATCTCTAGGAAGTCTGAGCTGCCTCTGGAATTCACACAGAAACGTCTCCAAGAGTTCAGGGCACCTCCTTGATCTGGATGGGAGGTTCCCAAGCCCCTGGCTTCTGCTGTAGAGTTTTCAGCTCTGGGCTTGCTTCCTTCACAGGGTGGGCAGTGCGGGCTGATTTCACAAGTCACAGGTGCTCAGGGGAGAAGACCTCCCTGCTCCATAACCCCCCATACTGAGCTGCTGCTGTAGTCTGACAGGCAGCATTCTGTTGTCAGTTTTACACCTGCATGTTCTTTGGGTCTGCATGGGGACCCAACGAAGTAATTTGTACCATGTGATGATGCTGCCTTGGAGGTTTTAGCTCGGTCAAGCTGGAGTTTAACCACTGAGAACTAACTTAAAAAGTGATTTCCTTCCACCTAACAAGAGATATCCATCCCTTCTGGAGTGAGGATCCCCCTGGGATGCTGCACAGGGCTGAGCATTAACGAATTATTCTTCTTTCTCTTTTTCTTTGCATCTCCTGGAATCCCTAGCATCTCGTAAGTATGATCTTCTATTTTTCATTTCTGTCTGTTGATGTATGGGATAAAATGTCCTCTCCTCTCCTGTCCAACATATTCATTCATGCTTTCCCTGTGCTAGGACTGCTGGTCAGCTGAGAAGAGGTTAGATGGCTACATCTAGATGGTTAGAGTTAGATGCTGTGCCTGTATGGATCACACTGCAGCCATCCTCACCTTCAGGATGAAGGCTAGCAAGCTTTTGTCCCTCTTGAAACTGGTGCACAGAGGCTTTGTGTCTGCAGTCTCCTAGGTGCGTTCCTCCGCAGCAGGGGTGACAGCTGTTGGCCTCTATTCTTTGGGTAGTTCTGTGGCCACTGCTGTGCTTTCTTTAGGAGCCATCTACTCTAGAGAGTGAGGACCTTTGGTTTGGTGACTGTTGGCCAGCCCTTGACTCACACACAGTCCTGCAAGGCCCAGCTGTCTCCCTCAGGCAGCCTAGTCTCTTTCTGTTGTCTGGTGAGAGCTTTCCTGTCTGCATCTCATGTCCTCTCCCGTTCAAAGCTGTGGAGTTGGTTAATGGCTTAAAATGGTTTCCCAGGGCATTCAGGGGCTACGCAGAAAGGAAGAGACGGAAACGAGAGAATGATTCTGCAGCTGTTATTCAGAGGTAGGGCCCTTTTCTCCCACAGCCGTGACCGTGCCTGGTGTTGCATGGGCCCTCACAGTGTCATTAGTGATGACATTGAACGTGGTTGTCCCTGTCTGTGTTGCTGTTGGTAGGGACACTAGCAGTGCCTGTGCTGGAAATATGGAAGTGAACGGTGCTACGGGACTCAAGATAGCTCATCTCTGTCTTCTTAGAGGAACACTGTCAAGTTTATTTTTAAGCTTCTCAATATTACATGGGGGACCTGTGTTTCAGGCTGAAAACTAAGAATGCAGTTCCCCCAACCCTTTCCTAAATATGTGGAATTCGAGGTTAGCTGAATACCTGAGCAGTGACTTTGTGCTATTGTTACACCTACTTAGGTACCTCCAAAATCTGAGGCTTAAGGAAAATCAGTAAATCTACTGTCCAGAAGCCTGTTTTACTTTTGTTTGTTGGTTATTTTTGTTGTTGTTGTTGTTCTAAAGGACAGAAAGGAGAGAAAAGAGGATTGGTTCCTTGTCCTGTTATTACCAAAGAGCCCTGGTTTCCCTCTGCTGTTCGCAGGGCGCATCACTTGGTCACTGTGGTAATCAGAACAACTCTGATATTTGAAGGGTGGCCAAGACTTGTGTATTTTGGCAGCCTGCAAGGAAGGATAACACAGCATTTGTGTCACTGGCTAAAAGCTGCCTTGATTACTTCAGCACTGTTCAAAACAAAGTGGGAGAAAAACATCAGATTTTCACAATGGGGAAATTGCCAGGAGGATTTTTTTTATCGGTAGGTGTTTTGGTTGTTTTTGTTTTTTTCCATCAATTATGAGGACAAATGCAAATCAAACCTGCAGATGTGGTAAATAAACAGACAGTGTATCTTTAAAAGGAAAGAGATCTGTCAGAATTTGTTAGACAGAGACAAGCCTCTGTCAGATAATGACTTGTTCACACAGCTTGCGGGTGCAGGAGTGGGAGCTGTGCACCTCAGGGATGCTGAGCACTGCAGGCGTCACACCGGCCTCGTGTGGCAGACAGCTCCAGAGGCACCCAGGAAGGATTGTACAGCAGAGCTGTGTGCACTGCTGTTGTGGTAGGGAGGAGGTGGGACTGCAGTGCTGATGAAGTTGATGTGGGTTTTTGGCTGGGCTGTACCAGCAGACCCTGGCAGTGTGTAAGGATTGCCTGGCAGGTAGCGCTGGGGAGTGAGGAGGATCCCAGCACCATCCCAGTTTCGGGTGCTTGCTGCACAGCCCTTTGCAGCCTCAGGTGTTTTGGAAGGTCAGTGGTTATTGCAGAATGCTGCAGTGCACGACGCTGTGCCTGGTGTGGGTTTGTGTGGCACTGCTGCCTGCTGGCATGGACGTGTTGCCTCGAGAGAGGGCAGTGCCCAGTGGTCTGCTGAACTGATCCCAGCTGGGGAGGAGTTCTGCGGAGCACCGATGTACTGCAGTAATCCCAACAATGTCACTCACCTCTGAGATAATGAAGATGCTGCTCTTCAGAGAAGAGATGGGGCACTGCAGGGGGTGCTGCAGGACAGGGAGTAATAAGGAGATTTTATCACTGTAACTTCAGGGGTGCTTTCTGGATTTTGATGAAGAGGTCTTAGTAGTGATCACGTAATGCTGGGCTTTCAAGGTGCAATCGTAGGAGTCAGGCAAGAGGGCTGGGCAGGTTTATGCTGCACCCCAGGTGTTCCTGAATGGCAGTGCTGTGCCCATGCTTTCATGCTAACATGTCAGCACAGAGGGGCCTGAGAACCTAGGTGGCTGCAGGATGCCTGCATTGAGGTAGTCCCAGACGTGGATCTCTTTTCCAGAGTGCTTTGTCTAGAAGAGCAGAGGGGAGAAAAAGGTCCTTTGTCCCATTCTCTAAATGCTTAATGCAGAGGTTAGCCCTGAATTTTCCTTGCAGCCGCTCACAGCTGTTTTTAGAGGATGTATCCAGAGAGCTGTCTTCAGCCCTCGCTAATGGGAGGGGACAAGCTGTCCGGGCAGCTGGGAGCAGCACTATTTCATGGCAGACTGATCCCCACCTCCAGAAGAAGCTCCACTCTGGAGGGGAGAACTGAGCATTTAACCAGAAAATGGATTTCAAAATGCCAAAAGCCCTGAAGGTTGTAAAGGTGGCCTTGGCAGTTAACTTCAGTGCTCAGTGTCTGGTGTAAGCTTAGTTTTGCAATGGCCCATAAAGACTTCCTTCTGGTGATTTACCACATTTAAGACCTGTTGGTTTAAAGAGCGTCCCTGGTTCCCCTAGAACATAGTATTTGATTTGAATCTAACGTGCTGTAAAGCCCTGGTGATCAGTTACTGTGCGCTGCTGAAGGCTTTGCATACAGAGCAGTTCAGGTCTTCCTTCTTGAGTTGCTGAGTTTGGATTCTGATGGCTGCATGGGATCTGAAGCCAAAGAAGGGACAGTGCAGACCATGGTGTGGGCTCTTCCTCTCACAAGATGTGCAGTTGTGTTGATCTTTCCGAACCAGAGTAAATGTGTCTGCCTTGCTCTGAATGCCTCAATGTCAGTGCTGAATGTGTCTTCCAGTCCAGCCAGTTTGTTGAAGTGTCTGCATGGTTGTCCCATGTCCTTACTCATTCTACTAACTGGTGTGTGCTCCAGACAACTTGTCATTTCACCTCTTTCACCAACAATAGTCTCTGCTGTGTGATGTCTGTGGTGTACGTTGGAGGGGCAGAGGGAATCTAGGAAGCCCTGCTCCATGCAGGCTGCAGGTATGTGGGTCACTGCCATCCCTTGGGGGCTGCAGTGCAGGCTGAAGTCACCTCACCTAAGCAGAGTTCACGGAGGAATGAGCCTTTCCTTGCTAGTCCACCTGCTGCTCATCCCATGTCTTTTCTGCTGTCCTGTTTGGTTCCTGTCCTGTTCAGTTACTGTCTAGGTGAGTGATGAGAAACCGAGGGAAACAGGTCCCTTGCTTTAGAGAGGCTGGACAAAGAGTCCCTTTGCCTCATGCTCTCAGGAGTGACCAGGATGGTCTGCTTTATGCAGACTGTGGGGCTCAGCTGTGTCCCTGAGGTTTGCCCTCGGATGGGCTTTCCTCTGGAGCTCAGAACTCTGCAGCCCTACTGAAGTCTGCCTGTGGTGCTAGGCAGGAAAGCACGCAGTTAGACAGGCAGCCACAGAGAGCTGGTTCGTGAGGGCAGTCAGCCTTGCTGAACAGTGCTTCCAAGAAGGAAGAAGATGAAAAAATATTTCCCAGCATATTGCTCCGGGGAGCAGTATGGGCTGAGTGGTTGCTAATGGTGCTGCTGGGATTTTAGCAGCTGCTCTGAATGTATTTGGGAATGAGCACAGCCACGAGCTGTGTGTGCATGCTGCCTAGCAGGGCAAAGCCCAGGGCACCTCACTTTCCTGCTGGAGCATGTGTGGAAGAAAAGAGAGGGGGGAGCAGCTCCTGCTGCTAGCCAGGAGAAGGAGTGTTGCTAGCATGGGCTGCAACTGGTGCTGCAGAACAGGTGCCTTATGCACAGGAGAGTGGGCACAAAGCCCGCAGCAGCCCATGAGAATCGGACTGCCAGATGGAACCTCACTGGCTCTGTAACACTGGTCCAGAGGGTTCAGAAACATCAACCGTGTGCTTGACAGACGTAACCCTGAGCAGATGCAGGCTGTGTTCCTGCTCTCCAGTTTGAATGCCTTGAAGGAAATGCACTGTCTGTCTTCCCATTTTTTTCCTTCCCAGCTTTTTCAGCCCTCCTGGGCCCAGCTTCATATCACCTTTCTCAGAGATTTTGTTTGACCTTTCTTACAGGAATTTTCGGAAGCACCTCCGCATGGTGGGGAGCCGAAGGGTTAAAGCACAAAGTAAGTAAGAACCTGTAAGATGTGGCTGTGAGGAGTTGGGGTTTGTGCTGGTGGTTTACAGGGAGCCCAAGTTGTGCACAGATGCCAGTAGAAAGGAGCTAGCATTGGGCTGGAGAAAGGATTTGACCTGCTGATGCCATTTTACCTTATGAAGAGAAGGCCAGGTTGTTGCAAGTCTCCAAGGCACATGGATATCTGCAAGCAGCCTTTAAGCTGCTTCCAAAGACCTTCTGCATTGGCCGTGGGAGATTTGCATCCTCCGTATGAGGTGTGTGGAAGAGCTGCAGCATCCTTGTCCCACGTCTGCATGGTATGTGGTGATCACTGGTGTAACAGTGAGGAGAACCAGAGCTGAAAATTGAGCAGAGTGAGCTGTCTGGCTTCTCACTGAAGGTGTGGACCTGCTGTGGTTCCCTGGAGGCAGTTGGTGCTTTGTGTGCCATGTGGACTGGTGGCTTTCTCTTTTCTCCACCCCTATCCCACCACCATATCTTCCCCACAGCAGGGCCTGGGGAGAGGTGCCCAGTGGGATCTGAGAGGAAGGTTGTGGAGAGAAAGAAGAACAGGAAAGAGATTGGAGCAAGGGATAAATAAAGGGATCATTATGCTTTACTTGGGAAGAAATCACCTCGTAGGCCTGGGAAACAGCAGTTCCCTTTCCATGAGGAAGGCAGTGCTTGTCCATAACTTGGCTGCGACAGCTCCCCTGTAGCTGTGGAATGGGCTGAGAGTGGTGTAGCCAACCCCTGAGAGCTGAGAATTGTTCCAGAAGAGGAAACAGCTTGTTCTTGCCACCGCCTGGCCAGGTGTCACATACAGACTGCCCACAGCAAAAGTGTTGCTGGGTTGAATTTGCATTGAATTTCCTCTCCATTCTGATATGCTGTGGGAAGTAGACAGCAAACAGCATTGCCTTTTAAAGTGTCTTTATTGGCATCTGAGTTAGCACTGCCTGAAATGAAGAGGGCTCACCTTCACCTAGAGCTGTCTGTAAGTTCAGGCATGCCTCTCTGCCTTGGTAACTCTCGGGTCATGTTTTCAAAGCTTTCTCCATGTGCTCAATAGCTCCCTGTGTTGTTTTAAATGAAAGCTGAGGATGGAAATCACCTGAAGAACTTCCCATATGATTTGTTTCCCTGGACCCTCGCACTTGGACACGCTGCAACGGAGGACAGGTTCCTTCTCAGCTCTTGCAATGCAGATCTGCCCTGATTTCCCGTGTTGCTGATGTGAGATGTTGTTACTAGATATATATTGCAGCGAGCTTGATCTGTCTGCCACCAGAAATAGGCATTAGTGGCCCTAAGTGGCTGTTAATCTAGATGTAATGGCTCTCCCAGGGAATTGCCAGGTTAGACATTATGGTTGATGATTCTCAGATATCTGCCTGCAGGGCAGTCAGCTGGGCCAAGCTCCCTGGGTTCCACTTGGGAAATGCCAGTACAGATGGCCCTTGGAGAAAGAAAAAAAATAATATGTATATATCTATGAAAAAAAAAAAGGGGGTGAAAAATGCTCATAGCACAGCAGGTGAACAAAAACTGAAGTATTTCTTCTTCTGCCAGAAAATTTGGAAAGCATGAGCTTTCTAAAGGCCCCTTCTCTGATGGAACAGAACAAGAAGAGAACATCCTAAAACATGAGAAGGGAGAAATGACTGGACAGCTGACTTCTAGTTACAGGTGTCATTAGCTGTTGTGTGTGCACCTTCTTGTGAAGGCTTTGAGTCAGAGCATCGACACTGGGATATTGGGATCGCCCTGATGAAATTGAGGTTTGAGCAGTGCTCATGTAAGGAGTGACCATCGAGTGTCCTTTTTCTGTGTTGTGTATCCCACAATGGCTCGGCTCTGAAAGTGGGCACTTCTGCTGCTCTCTGGAAGACAGACCCTTGTTTGCTGTGTGGAGAGGAGTCATGTTTGGCAAGTGGAAGACCAAGCACAGGGGAGATCGTGATGTGTGGCTTTGGTGGAAATCTACTGGATGTTTTGTTTTGCTGGCAGCAACCAAGGTGGCTTTGGAGTCTGTTAATGTCGTGCTTTGGTTTTATCCTAGCATTTGCCGAACGGCGTGAGAGGAGCTTCAGCAGGTCCTGGAGTGACCCGACTCCCATCAAAGCTGATTCCTTCCATGACTCTCGAGAAAGTGAGTTCTGAGTCCTTTGAGCTTCCTCCTGTGGCCAAACCCTCCAGCTGAGGTGTTGACTGGAGTCCCACTGGAGTAACTTCTCTGTTCCCTTTTGTCCCATTTGTTATCCTTTTAGTTTCATGAGATCTGAGCAGATAATACTCTGGGTTTATGCACCTGGTCATCTGTGTGTACCTGTATTTACAGGTAGAGCACAAGCACATCTAACCTCATGTTTTTGTGCAGCAGCCAAAGGACACCCTTTGAGAGTACAGCTCTCTTATGGCTCTCTGTTCTCACCATCCCTTGTTTGCCTGGGGGCAACACACTACCTGGAGGCACATCAGTCCAAGGTTGCATTCACCATGGAGGGGCAAACCTTCCCAGTTTCCTGTGCAAGAGCCCCTTCTGAGCTCTTCTGTAGCCTAGAATAATTCAGAGCAAAGCTGCAATGTTCCATGAAACATAACTTTGATTTCCTATTTGTGCAGGCTTCACAGATGATAGCTTGGGGCGATCTGATCTTTGGGCTACCAGGAATTCCTCTGGAAATCCTCAGTAATGCTACAGTGTTCCGCTTGTGGGGACCCAGGTGCTGTTGTGATAATTTACAGAAGGAAATGCCAGCATCTTCCCACTGTCTTTTTTTTTTTTTTTTTTTTTGTAAAGAGAATGGCTGGTTCACCCAATTTTCATTTGAAATCCTGCAGGCAAGGGTTATGAGTTTGGTTATGAGTTTGCCCATGCTGACATGGGTTGTATTCATTACGTAAACTTCACTACTGAAATCAACTGACCTTTCAGGTAAGCATGAGGTCCAGCCCTCCTGGTTGAAGATCACACCGTACCAGGTTGCAGGGGAAGATGTGTGAAAGGCCAGGTTCAAAACATGACCCGATGGTTCCTTTGCAGTCTGATTCTTCCCTGCTCCCTCAGCTAACTCAGAAGCGAATGGAAAAGACATGGTTCACACAGATGTGTTTGGTGCTCCAGCACTGTCCAACGGCACTTGGACATCCCAAAAGACACAAGTGGAGGCACCTCTGTTCTCTTTCCTCAGTCCCTGGCTTAAGGGAACCATCTTTATTTTTAACATTTAACGGTCAATTATATTCCTTCCAGATGTTTTTTTCCCCAGGAGGCATTGAAGGCCAACAGGTAAGGTGAATTTGGAGAGCAAATTCAAGTATACTGTGGAAATACCACTGTGTTTGCTACAGCCGTCCTCGCGCTCTGGGATTCTCTGCCAGGATCAATTTGACTAAGAAGGCAGAGTTTCTGTATAAGCACTGAGAAAGCGTAGTCAGACCAGTAATTATTACTAGGAGACCAGCTTTGGAGTCTTTGGACTTTTGCTCATCAGCTTGGCAATGTTAAAGTGTAGAGAGTCTGTCTGCATTCCATCTCCTTCCCCATTTCTGAAATGACAGGGTGACTGTTGTGAATTAGCATCTGAAAGCTTAAACTTGGTGACTGTGAGAGTGATGAAATGTTATGTGATGTGTGGTATCAGACTCTGTGTGCACTCGTCGTTTGTCAAGAGAGTTTGTCTGTTTAGAGACGCCAGCCCCGACGTGTGGTGTCTGTCACTGTGCTGGAAGGAAGGAGGGCACAAGTCTCGTGGCTTGTGGGGCTTCTTGCGAGGTAGCTGCCAGACAGGGCTGAGTGAAGAAGGCAAGCTGTTCTGCCCTTGTGATGCACGCTGTGTTCTGACAGGCCATGACCTTCAGGATTCCTGTGGCACTTTGGATGGTGACTTTGACTTGAACTGGGAAGCAGAAAAGGAGCTTGAAGCCATGGCGTGTGACGGAGAAGACTTTATTCCACCAAAAATAATGGTGAGTGTTTTCAAGCCAGCTACCTTTATCTGTTCAGGCCCTGTCCGTCTTCTGACAGCTGCTAAGTTTAGGATCCGCAGGGTGAACGAGATGTCCATCCCTGGACATCAGTGCCAGTGCCTGCTCTGCTCTCACAGCGATGAACGGAGGTGCCTGAAATCGCAGCACAGCCAAATCAACTGCATCTCCATCGCAGTTTGGCTTGTGCTGATGACAGGCCTACCCAGTTAGGCTCTTAACAAGCTGGCTGAACACTTCATCCAGAGCTGCCAAGCAGCCTGACGTCCTATGGCTGTGCGTGCCTGATGTCATCTTATCCCTTGGCCACTGTTATGCTCAGCCTGGTCCTGGCTCAGGCATGCAGCCATCCCACCTCTGGCCCACTGAGCATATGAATTTGAACAGTCCTCTCCAGCCAGAAGCATAAAACTTCACACAGGGAAGGCTGTACAGCAGTAATCTTTACTGAGATACAGCATCATCTGTGCCCACCTATCTCCCCTTTACAAGCTGTCATCTCAGACTCAGTCCTGACTACTGGACAGAGCTGTGCACTCAGTTGCTGAGGGCTTTGGGGACTGTGATGCTTGGGAGTACTCCGTAGGCCTGAGGATGCTCTGAAGTGGACCAAAGGCTTGGAGGACCTTCTGCAGCAATGCAGATAGTCTGGATTATCTTCTGGTTTGGGTAACACCTAAGAGGGGCAACTGAACAAAGCACTCTTAGCACAGCCTTTGTGCTTCTTAATTCTGTATTGGCCTTTCCTCATCCTGTTGCACTTCTTTTTTTCTTCACAGCTCATTTCTTCGAAGGTGCCCAAAGCTGAGTATGTCCCAACAATTATCCGCAGGGACGATCCCTCCATCATCCCCATTCTCTATGTGAGTATATCACTTCTGCTCTGCTCAGGAGGGTGGAAGCTGGCTCCACACAGATTTATTTTCTTTGTTCCTATTACAGTGATTCTGAAACACGATTGTGACTTGGAAAAGCTGAAAGGAAAGGGCTGGGTGTGTGCTGGACCCAGGTTTGGGATTTGGCACAGCTTTTGGGGCGCTCAGGTCTAAGTGGAAGAGCGAGGTGGGGTGAAAACTGTGTATGTGGGATATTGGACTATGTAAGCCCAGCCAGGCAGTGGGGGAAGGTGAGCAAGGGAAGCCGAGGCAGACCTGAATAGAACTTCATGTTGCTATGCTCAAGACTTCTGTTTCTGCTCGTCCTTAGGCAATGTAAGACTTCAGAGCACTGCAGTGGATCACTGCCCTCTGTGCAGTGGTGCTTCCCTGTCAGCCATGAATTTAAGCTTGATTTTCACTAG
The DNA here is from genome assembly GCF_016699485.2 of Gallus gallus. NCBI lineage: Eukaryota > Metazoa > Chordata > Aves > Galliformes > Phasianidae > Gallus > Gallus gallus. The sequence goes on from NC_052548.1 coordinate 2,425,519, forward strand.
GAGACTTGCCTGACCAATGCCTAAAGCGCCAGCAGGGACTCGTGGGTCTCTTTTTCCTAATCACTTCACATTCATTTAATTTGAAAGGGAAGGGTTGGACTGACAGCCCAGAAAATTCAGTTTCTGTGCAGCAGACAGTGCTGCCAGGGGTTTAGCTCTGCTGTCTCTCTTCTACTGAGAGCTGTACAGCTGTACTGGTGACCCTGCTATGCCAGAAGCAGATGGGTTGGGAGCGTTGGCCATTTGTTAGCCAGCTTGGACGTGTGTAATACCATCAGTTGGATACACAACGTGGGCTAAGAGGCAAATACTTATCGATGACTTTGACGGTGTCTGATGGTGTATGCTTTGGGCTGGTCTGTGGGTTTCATCTCCAAGTCTTTAGATGAAGTTGGCTTCCAATGGACCACGTGGTGGTCTTCAGCTTCTTTGCTGAGGTGTGTTGTAGGGTGATTATTCCTGCAATGTGACAAGAAGCCACCAATGGGTTAAATCATGCTTAAGGGTATGTTTGTCTGGGAATATGACTGTGTGATATAGAATACTTGAGTAATGACATGGAAGATGGGGTAGTGGCAGCAAACCTTGTTGCATCTGCCTCTTTTTGCTTTCCAGGACCATGAACACGCCACCTTTGATGACATCCTAGGTATGCTGAGTGTTATTTCTTTATATCTTAACTCCTGCCTGCTGCAAATGTATTTGATCAGTATGTTAAGTCACTTTGCCCTGCACCTTAGTTACCATGTACAAAGGTATTTTTATCACCCTAATGACACCTGACGCTCAGTGTGGTGCTATTGGATTTACTGCCATAGTAAAACTTCATTTCTGTAGACAGTTTTCTGTGCTAAGGTCACAGGCTATGAAGGTGAAGCTTGAAGCACGGGGCAGGAAAGATGCCGCTATGAGGTTCCCTTTTAGGTGAGCAGGAGCTCAGGACAGCTGGGTCTGGTACAGAAATGTAGTCACTACAGAGCAGTAGCTGGTGCTGCTCTGTACCTTGCCTGCCCTGTGATGGGCTGTGGTTTCTCATTTTCCACAGCATTAAAGGTAAGGATTTGCTCTGACATTATTGAAAATGCATGCTGAGCACCTCTTATGGCTTGGCCTTCAAGACTGAACTCTACTGAGAAGAAAAAAATGATTCTGCAAGGTTCATTTTTCACTTCCTCCGTGGCTCATCTTTCCCAACATGGTTTTTTTTTGTTTGTTTTCCAGAGGAAATAGAGAAGAAGCTTAACATTTATCGGAAAGGCTGCAAAATCTGGAAGATGCTGATATTTTGCCAGGTAATGAAAGTTAAGAGTGGGAGTGGTTTGTCACAAATTCCTCTTTTTCTATAGGGAAAAGTACATGGAGGAACCAATATTCCAACGTCAGGTTCTGTTAGAGTAAATGCATACAGCTTTCACTTCTCCTTTGCCCAGGCAGCAAGCCATCACAAGCTGCTGTGACAGCAGCAGATAACATTCAACTTAGTGTAGCCAGCTCCAGAGCTGGGTTCCTTCCCAGCTGCTTTCAAGGAAACCTAGGCAAACCTGCATTAGCGAAGCCCCCAGAAGGAGTTTGTTGGAGAAAGGAAGGAGTACGTCTGATATGATAGCTGTGAGTTTTTGTACAGCTTCAGTGTGACAGTGTACAGCTGACAAGTGGAGGATGTCGTGGATCCGACCAGCAGATGGCATAGCCTGGAGTCCCAGTGGAGGGAGAAGGGTGAAGGTGCAGGCAGAGGGAGCAGTGCTGGGACAGATCGGGCACTGCTGTATCTGGGGCTCGGTGGGGATTTCCTTCCCAAGTCTCTTTTCCTGAGAGCTTCAGCTCTGGGCTGCCCCAGCAACTGTGCAGGGAACCTCAGAAGGAGAAGTGAGGAAGTGAGCCTAACTTAAACTTCCTATTACAGGGGAGTTGGACTAGATGACCTCTAAAAGTCCCTTCCAACTCTAAGGATTGTATGATTCGATGATAAGTGCCCCATGCTGCACAGTAGTAGCATTTGCAGCCCACTGACCTGGAGACTGCAACTCTTAATTTTCCTGCTGTTGCATTCAATCTTTTTATGCCTGCTACTGCCAAATACCAGTTCTTCTACGGTGACATCTTGCCTGCTTCTCCTGCTGTGCTCAGCTTCTTGTCTGCCTACCACAGCAACTCCCTTAACACACCCAAATGAAAGGGGCTTTCTTTACTTCCTTATTGTTCTCCAGCCACCCACAGTGAAGGTTTTGTTGGTTTTTTTCCTTCTCTTATTACTATGTCTTTCTAGAGCGAGGTGGGCATAATAGCATTAACAAATGGATAATCCAACCCCCAGCATACTCTGTATGTGAAAATGTTCTGAGTTATTGCCTGTGGTGTCTCCTGTGAAGGCTGTAGCAGCTGTGCCAGCCTGGCGTGTCCGTTCTGCTCCCTTGTGGCACTGCTGGGTATGGCTGCACTGAACAAGGAATATCTCCAGGGTCTGCTTCTTCAGGTGTTTTGCATCTGCCCATCTCTCTTTTGCAGGGGGGTCCAGGTCACTTATACTTGTTAAAGAACAAAGTTGCCACTTTCGCCAAAGTGGAGAAGGAGGAAGATATGATCCTGTGAGTGACTGTGTTAAGTTCTAAAATCGCATAGCATTCTTCTGCTCTGTTTGCTCTATGTTTGTAGTACATGATCTAGAAGGAGAGGCAGAGGTTGCTGGGATGGTTTAGCCTGGGGCGGATGAAGCAGAGAGGGAATTAAATAGCAGCTTACAACTCCTTGGGGGAGAGTTGGAAAGATGACAGAACCAAGCTCAACCCAGGGCTGGTACAGCTTTGGGTCAGGTCACCAGAAGGTTTATGCTCTTATCTGCTGTTTGGTATATCTCTGGACTAGAGATTATCAAAAGAGAAAAGGGCATTTCCTCTCTTAACAAAGGCTTTGCTGACTAGAAACCAGAACATGCACCTCGTGCCTCTGGGGCTTGGAAGAAGCTGAGGTAGCTTTTCTCAGCAGGTGACCAGTGGCAGAAATCCAAGCTATTCCCCCACAGCTGTCTCTGATAACTGCCCTTCTGAATGCAGGGGGAAATGGAATTTGTCTCTGCAAAGCCTGCTCAAAGTCCAGCACATTGCTGAGGCAATTTTGCTTTTTCTTGCAGAGAGTTAAGCTTTGCCTGTTTTGCTGCCTGCTTTTTTGTGCTGGCTCAAATGTAATTTGTCTAACAGTGCTTTGCTGTGGGGGAGAGCCTGTATACCAACCTGTTCCTACACAAAATATTGTTGGCATGAGAGCTGAGTATTAAAATCAACATTTGTTCAGTGCTCTCATGCTCTGGCACAAACACCATCAATAAAAGGCATGTGCACACATGCTTCTGAATGCATTGGAGGCATAGCAGATCTGACAGTAATTGGTAATTCACGGACCTCCAGAAAACTGGACATGCAGCTGAAAGGATGCTTGGAAGTGAATGTCTCCATCCCACCTGTGCGTGTCTGGGAGGCGGTTCTGAAAAGAGCTTATACTGCAAACAAACACCTGATCAAAGCCGTCACAGAGGAGCTGCTGGGCTTTAGAGCCCACCTGTCTGCTCTAATCCTTGTGCAAGGAGGGTCACTGTACCTCATGTCCCTCAGGCACAGCATGGTAGTCAGTAGTGAGAAAAGTAAAGTGGGTTTAGAGACACTCCTGGTGGATTTTGCTCCCTTTTCTTCACCTTGGAGCTCCCTCATCTCATTGGGCAGCTCCTCCTTCCCTGCCACATGGCTTGGGGCTGAGAAGCAGGCTCTGCCCCTGCTCTTCCTTGTCTAAGACCCTCCATCTCTCTCCAGGCAGCTTGCTGCTCAGACTGTGAGCCTCAGGCCTCTCCTGAGCTGTGTGTCCTCACGCATCCACCCGAGGAAACTAGTTTCTAAATGATCTCTTTTATTTCTTCCAGCTTCTGGAAGAGGTTGAGCCGTCTGATGAGTAAAATCAACCCTGAACCAAATATCATTCACATCATGGGCTGCTATGTTCTTGGAAACCCCAATGGGGAGAAGGTAAGAGCTTTGTGGGTCACCTCTCTGGGAATGACTGCTGAGTAGCACCAAGCCCAGGGAGGCAGCAGACACACTGTGCTGTCAAATCCTCTTCTGCTGTGCGGAAAATACTGCATCCTATCCCACAAGTGGCTGTTAGTGGCTGAACCACTCTATGGATTGTGCTATCCCCAGAGGGCAGAGGGTGAATGGTTAGTGGCATGCAGGAAGGGACAGGTGCTGAAGCCTCTAGGAGAACAGTTCAGTCAAAGCATTTGGTTTATTTACTGCTGAACTGGATGATTTACTTAAAGGACATGTAGTTGATTGTTTTCTAGAGGTAGGGGTGAAGGATGAGCAATTCTAGATGTCCTACAATTCATCTTTGTTTTCAGCTCCTAACTTCTGTATGTTTTCCTTTCAGCTATTTCAGAATCTGAAAAACTTAATGAATCCTTATAGGGTTGCCTTTGAGTCTCCACTTGAACTATCAGCTCAAGGTAATTTCTGTTCTGTGCAAAGAACCATATCTTCCAGATCAGCCTACTTCCTTCCACGGGCATCTTCATGAAAAAGCAGTTTTGAGCTCCCTTAAGCCTTACCATGATCTTTTTGCTTGTAATCATCTTTAGTGTAGTTCATTTGCTGAGCCTAGCTTTCCCCATCCAATTCTTCCTTGTTCACAATTAGCTGTTCTGCTTGTTGTGCCTGAAGCTGCAGAACCTCTGCCCAGGCTACTGGAAATGACAGATAGCCTAAATAATAAGCAGCTCTCCAGGCTGAATTTGGGTGATTCATCATTTTACTGGGCTGTATGGAGTCCATGGGATATATGGGAGCAGAACTCCAAGTGTGCAGCGGTTTCTTCTCTAGGGGACTCAAGCCCCTGGCACCAAGCAGTAGCAGGTGATCTGGATGGAGCCCATCTCAGCCCATTGTACTTTTTGTTTTTTTTTCCCCCGTAGCTCAAGTTATTTCAAGGCACTGTGGGTTTTTTCCTGTTCTTTTGTCCACGCATTTATAGGTGCAGTTTCACAACTGATGTTCTGAAGTTGCCCTTGTTAATTTATCTCTGCTGTACCCCTCAGTACTTTCTTCTTTTGGAAGATGGAGGCACACAGCACTGGGTTGTAAGCTCTTGGGTACTTCCCATGCTGCTCACAGCTGGCGTTGACACTCCTGGCTTATTCTTAACTCCCTCTTACCCATGTAGGACTGTACAGGAGCTGAGCACATCAGTGCTGTGCAGCATTCCCTGTGCGTGTCCTGCCAAGGTTTGGTTGCACAGAACCCAAGTGCATACGCCTGTACATGTGTGCCAAGAAGCAACTTGTAGGGACATTCCTTCGTTTCTGTACAGCCCAGCAGGCAAGGCAGCAGACTCTGTGTGCATGCACTTGAGCAGCTGATCATCCGGGGGCTGGGCTGAAGACTGTGTCTGAATTTATCCTGTTGATCAGTCTGGGACGCACTAAGAGCGTAACCCCTCTAATCCTTCTCAAAGTCATCTGAATCTAATCTTAATCAGGCCTCAAAAGCGAAAATCTCTTCCTTGAGCCCTGAGCCCGGGGTTGTTTGTGCCTTGTGTTTTCCAGTGGCACTTGCTGTGTCCAGCGGTGGTCCTGAGTGCAGAGCTCAGCCTGCGACCACCTCACGAGAGCCCACCTCCAGTCTGAGGTGGAGAACTTACATCAGTGTGTCCTGTTGAGCCTATTGCTGCGAACAGAGAGAGCTCTGCAGGACAGGGACAGCCTGTAAACATTCATTTCCCCCCCACACACACACAATTTTTGTTTTGAATTCTCCACGTTAATTATTTCATTGATTTTCCCCTCAGTTTTTACAGCAAGCTGACTCTTGCTGTGTAGCATTCCAAACTCTCAGAGTAGTGCTGCCTGGTGCAGCCTGTTAGAGCCATTGGCTGGTAGTCCACTTTCTGCAGTCTGTGCAGAGGTCCAAGTCTGGAGACACACACTGCGTTCAGTTCCCACCTCCACAGACCAACCTTTTGGTTGGATTATGAGGAGCCTTTCAGGGTCTGAGGATGTCTAAAAAGGTGCTTGCTCCTTACAGGCACCTTCACATGCCCTGGGGTATGTGCTACATGTCAGCATTCTCCAAATGAGACGCAGAGGCAGGTTCTCCTGGGCCCCCATCTATATGGGTGTGCTGTTTTGTTTTACTTTCGGTCTGTCTTGTTTCTCTGTCGTGCTGCAGTGTGTAACCCAAGCCCTCTGCTTCATCTCTAGGTAAGCAAATGATTGAGACTTACTTTGACTTCCGCCTTTACCGCCTCTGGAAGACCCGCCAGCACTCTAAACTTTTGGATTACGATGACATTTTATGATCTGGAGAAGACTTTGCAAGAAGTTGTTGATCACCAGTGTCCAAGAAGTCATGCTTATTGCAGAGAGACTCTTTTATTGGCACAGGGAGCCCTACAGGAGGCAGCAGTGCTAAAGGGAGGGAAGAAGGAGCCCTCGGAAGTGGATCGGGAAGAAAGTCTCCTGGGTCAAGAGAGACTGGAGGGGAAGGGGTTTGGCACCTCGCTGGGCTCGGGTCAGAGCCGTGGTGTCTCAGGAGGAGCTGTGTGAAGTGAGGACAGGATGGAGTTCCTTGCAGAACTGAGCTGTTTTGGGTCAGAATGGGCCAGATTGGATTCCAGGTCCTTTTAAAGACTTTTAAAGCTCAGGTTTTCTTACAAAACAAAAAATAAATAAATTACCCATGCACTACAATGAAGAAGTGACCAGAGCACAGAGGAAGGAGGGTTTTGTACTCATGGGACCTTCTGTGCCTGGGGATCTCGGAGAGCAAGGACTGCTACACCTACTCCTGCAGGCTTACATCAAGACGATCCAGTTTCAATGTGAATATACTGGAATATAGCATTGAAGTCTAACTTTTTTTGGTTTTGTTTAATAGAAAATAAGTGCAATTTTTATAGAGAGGAGGGCAAAACCCCTCCTGATATTTAATTAGTTAAAAATAACACACCAGTAACCAATAGATGAGGTATTTTTGGTCTGCTTGAAAATATATTCAGAATGGTAATATATCTTCTGTAGACATATTTAATCACCAGCAAACATGGTTTTAACGTAACCTGGCAGACCCTGCATGTCTGCTGCATTGATTAATCCGGTTTGGTTCATTACTTTCAGAGTAGCTGTGTTGCACAAATTGTATGTGCTCTCACGAATGTATATTTCTCCTCCAATTAGACACAACTTTGTTACTTTCTATTTTGCTGCTTGCAAAACTATGTGACTTTAGTTTTGCTGAAATATTTTAGGTTAGAAGTATGGTACCTGGCTGGGAAGCCTTGGCCGGGTTCACTATGATATAAAAATGAATTAGAAATTAATAGCCATGGCAATTGTTCATGCCAGTGTTTTGCAATGTGTTGAGAGATGAGTTCTCTTTCTGGGCTGCTGTGTCCAGCAGTGGGGGTTCAGACCATCAGAAGCCCTCCAAGGTGATTTTTCCCTGAGGCATTTGGAAGAAATGCTTCCTGAAGGGTTCAGCACGGGTTTGTAGCATGAGGTTGAACCTTCCCTACGTTCATTTGATTGCGAGTTGTTTGTGCGTAGATCCCCTCTTTTCCAGTGCTAGAAAGACCTGTTTGTGGGGCAGAGCTGCTCACATCCCTTCCCGTGCAGGACAAAACGAACGCAGGGCTTTGTAGCAGCAGCTGTGGTTTGAGAGCCCAGAGTTATAATTGGTATTTGAAGATGATTTTGGAACAGATTTACCTTTTGTTCCTTTAGCACAGGGACTGATATTTGTTCTGGGAGGGGTTTGGTTTGGTTTGGTTTTCTCCATCTGCAGCTCTCCAGAGGACAATTCAATACCACTTGCAGTCCGTGCAGGTCACTGGCTCTTCTGGGAGGTGATACACTCCATTGCTTACATGAGTAAAATGAGGAGGTGAACAGGGAGGGATTGTTTTCCTGATTTCCTGGGACCTAAATTATCAGATCGTGATGTGATGACAAATACATGTACAAACCTTGTTTTAAATACTTACAAAAAGCAGTAGTTGTTCTGATCTGTAGAGTACTCCTTCCCTCTGTGACGTGTGTGCTGTAATCCTGGGGGCAGGCTGCTGGCTGGAACTGCTGAACCCTGTACATTTAGAGCAGTTTCATAGCAAAAGTTTTGAAGAAAGAATGTACATATGGAAAGTGAAGGGAGGAATAGGTGGAGAGAGGGAGAGGTTGGGGCCATGAAGGCAATGCGTTGAACTGAATGGCTCGGAGCTGCTTCTCTGCCTGCTGGGCTCCAGCCCCTGACCCGGCTGTGTTTCCAGACCTGCAGTGAAGGGGACAGGCTGTGAGTTTTGGCAGAAAATGCCAGATCTAAAACCAAAACCCACGTGGATGCCAACTGGCTGTGTCTGAGCGTGGTAACCTCCACCAGCAGTGCTTGTGAGAGGTGGGAGCCACAGGCTCAGGAAGCAAAGGCACGTGTTATTCAGAGCATGGTCGTGGCAGGATTAAAATGCTGATACAAAACTCTCCCTTTGTGACCTTTTACCTCTGATGGTTACACTGCTAACTGGAGGCAGACAACTTGTCCTTCCTCTTTCTTTTCTGAAGTCAAATCCCAATTCGGTGAACTTGGTAGCATGGATGTAGCATTGTGGAACTATTGAAAACCTTCTGTATCTGGGAAAGGGCCCATTTATGTATCCACTTCAGTGATTCGTCTGTACAATTATTGTATATCTATTAGCATTGACCACTTATGGAACTCGGGTTGCGAAGTAGAAAGGTGTTTCTTGCATAACCTCTGTGGGAAGATGTGTGTTGGAACAAACAGCGCACTGTTGTGCTGCTGCAGCTGACTGCAGTGCCGTGCAACGACAGTGACTGCGTCCCTCTCTTTTCCAAAGATTATAATCAACATAGTTTGTGGTGTTTATGACATGAGCGTATTATTTCTGTTGTAGCATTCTTTTGACTCGAGATGAAGCACTCTCAGAGCTGTGACTGGGGAGACAAAAGAGTGTTGATGTTTTCTGTGCAAATAGCGTCATTGAAGTGTTAACTGGTTAGATAGAAAAAAGGGAATTCTTCCCCTTTTAACCTCTTGAATTCTGTAAGCGGCTGCTGGGGAAAGGAGGAATCAGCAGAGAATGGGGTGAAAAACAAAGTGTGAGCATTACAAACAGAGCCTGTGACTCCTCAGCTGGACCTGCCTGCATGGCACGACCTGTGTGCACGCTGCTGTCGGAGCCGAGCGGGGTCTGTCCTTCCCAAGGCCTCTCTGTGCTCCCTTCAGCTCTGAACTGCGCTGTTGGTATATGTGTCTGTCTGAAGCCATGAAACCACTTTGCTCGCACACAGTAATTGCTGTCTGAGTTGGAGCTCCCCTGTAAGGAAGGGGATCCTCGGGAGCAGTTTGCAGCACGGCTGTGCCCACGTTAACCTGCTCTCCTAGGGGATCTGCAGCCCTTCTGCTGTGCTGTGCTTTGGGCTCTGCCCCAGCATGGGCCTTCTGCTTGCCTGCTGTTCCTGCGGCTCCAGGGGTTGGATTTGCTCTTAGTGGGGGCAGGAGAAACCACAGCATCCTATGAACGTCCTGTTTAACCCGGAGAGAAGTGGGATAAATTGGGATACCTACATGGGTGCACCTCAGCAAAGTGTCAGAGTTTGTGCCCTCCTTGCTGAGGGGCAGTGTAGGCTGTGACTCCAACCCTTTACCTGGGCTGAGGAATGCCAGTAGAGAGCTCTGCTGGGCTCAGACTGGGAGCAGCCCAGCAGGATCAGCTCAGTCACCTGCTCCAGAAGCTGGAGATGCCCATCTCTGTGGTTGTGGCACTTGTCCTGTACAGGGTTTCCTAGAACGGCTTTTCTCCGTTGGCTGGGAAGGAAGAGAAGGAAGAGAAATGGTGCCCTAAGGGACAGAGAAAGAGTCAGAAAACTGTTAACAACTCTTTGCATCTCTCCTCACAGTGCAGCTGCCAGCTTCCTTTGCAGCTGGCCTCCAGGCCTGGGATGGGAAGCAGACGAATTAGCAGATCAGCCCTTTAATTGCATTAAACCAATAAATTCATACCAGTCTGCGTAGCTCCAGTGAAACCTCTGACTGCAGAAGGCAAACAGCCCATCCTGGCCCTGCTGTGTGTACTGTGGGTTCCCACTCCCTCCACCTCCGAGCACCTCAGGAGCTCTCTGAGCCTCATCCCATGCCTGTGGGGAGCCCTGCTTGCCTCCCAGCAATGCTGCTTTGCTGAGAGCTCTCTGGAAAGGAATTTGTCCCTTGTTTCTCATCCTGGACTTGTCTGGAGATGCACACAGGTTTCCTGCTCCAGTGGCTTCTGGACAGAACGTCTGTCTGTGCTTTCACATCGCCTCTTGAGGCAATGTCACCATTGTTTGTGCTGTGTTTGCATCTCCAGCTCTTGGCACACATCCGCTCTGCATCCACTCTGCAAATAGCTGCTGCTGCGTCGGGACACTGCTGTGTTAGTGGGCTGTGGCTGTGAGTTCCTGTCCTCAGGGCTCTGCTGAGGGTGACTGCAAATGTGGCTTCATTGCCTCCAGGCAGCACAAATGGGGCGGTCAGAAGAGCAGAAGGCACAGATGTTGAGCAGCCCCAGCACAGGGGGAGCTGCAGGTGGCATCCTGAACCCAGGCCCTGCTGGGAGGTGCACAGCATACTCGACTCACTCTGCTTGCTGTCTGCATAAACGTTCAACTCATCACAACCCAGTTTAGGAGTGACACATACATATGTTACCTACAGTGCTTCAGTTCAGGATGCGATATGTTACTATAATTCAAAAACAATCCTTCCAGGGCCTTTGGCAATTGGCACGGGTTGCCATGCAGCAGAGGATGTGCCGGGTTGTGCCATGCAGCCGCGCTGCCAGCAGCAGGAAGCAGATCTGCAGCCACACGCTGGGCTGAGTCACTCTGTGTTGGTTTCCCTGACGTTCCCTGGCGATGCAGGCAGACCTTCCTGGAGGGTGACACACAAACATCCTCCCCGGGGTCGTGGAGCGGCAATGCCACCTTCCAAGCCATCTATAAAAATAGAGTCGTTTGTGATCCGCGTTTTGTCCCACCAATCAGAGCATCTGCGGCCTTCTGTGTCTTTCCTGGGACTGTGTTTTATTTCTCAGGCATGGAAACGCAAGCCAAAGTCAACTGGAAACTGTTACGGTCTTGATGAGAAGTCAGCCTACTGCTAACTTTGTTTACTGGAGTTAAGTGAGTACATGGGTGGTTTAATGGCCGTGAACCTGACAGTGATTGCCGTTATCCGGGGTAATTGTGCTGTGCAATCAGCAGGGCAGTAGGATAGCAGGGTTGGCTGTCTACCTAAACTCCCAGCGATAGGAACTGGCAGCTACTTTGATTCAAAGGTGCATTCTGTCCAACGTACTTCCCATCAGCGTGGAAAGCCTGGGAGACTGGAAGTAATAAAACATGGACATGAAATGTGAAGAATCCCCCTAAGAGAATCTAAGCTGCGTTTTTTCCATTTTAGAGCATCCTTAAAACTGAAATGTAAGGGCATATAGAAAGCATCTAGGGTCCTGTGATGTACTGATGGTCAGGCAGCAGTGCTCAGTCAATGGGCGCTGTGCTCTCTGCATCCAGACGAGCTGATGGTTATCACAGCAGTAGTGGCCCCAGATGTGTTCCCAGCCAGCAGAGCGCTGTGTGTGCCCCTTGTAACAGCATAGCCCATCACGTGAGCCAACAAGTACATACAGCAATAAGCTGCCAGCACAGCACCTCCCCTGCCCCTGCTGTCATTGGCTTTTGTGTGTCTGACAGTCATCTTCCCGTGGTTGTGTGTGGCTGTGATGAGCTGTATGCAGGGATGATCCTTACGCAGGGAATGGGACTGCAGTGGTGCTGAGAGGGCTGTGGCTGTTGGCATGGGGATGTGCTGCTGGCTCAGGACAGCACACGTGCACACAGGTGATATTCAAAAAGCTTCAATGGAGAGTGGGGGGCTGCTGGATTTTGGGGCCTCCACTCAAAGGTCCTGCTGGTACAGAGCTGGGAATTCGAGTACAGCACAGGAATCCTTGCCCTGGCTTTTGAAATGCCCTCAAACCATCTCAGACACAGCAGGGTGAGGTGCTCTGTGTGGGGTGCTGCTCCCTGTGCAGGCCGTGTCCCTGTGCTCCCCCTGACACTGCTCGCCAAATGAGACCTTCTTTTGTTGGGTGTTGAGATGGGGAGGACTGAAGGAACTGAGCTGTGTGTGCCACACTGCAGGGAAACACATTGGAATGGTACCTGAGTGAGCACGAAGGGGCCGCAGATTTTCCACTGTGTGCTTCCTGTTGTTCTTTAACAACACTATTCCTGGAACTGGGCGACTTCGGTTGCGATGCCAAGCAACAGCCGCAGCAAAAACCATGCTTGCAGGCCTGGGAGGTCAGCGTGCTTTTAATATCTCAACTATTTCTGCGGAGTTCAGACAGCACTTCTCATTTCCAGCTCCTTTGCTCAGCTGGTTGGAGTTGGAGACGTCGGCCCCAGGAGAGCCTCCGGGACGGAGGGCAGTGCTGGCTGCAGGCAACGGCTGTCTGAAGGGAGAGTCTGGGAAATGGAGCTTGCCACCTCTGAGCTCAGCAGGCCCCACACCAGCAGGCTGCTCCGTGGGGAGGAGGAAGGAAGCTGTAAGCAGGGCCGGGCTGCGGGCTGGCTCTGTGCTGGGGGCAGCCCTGTGCCACGCTGCCGCCCATGGTGTTCCTCTGAGCCTATCTGCTGCTTTGTGTATGATAAGCAGGTTTCAATGACGTGAATGTTTCTAGGTTTTAAGATGTGATTTAATAAAAAGAGACGTTTCTGGGAAAGCAGGTTTTTCTCTCTCTTTTTTTTCCTTTCCTTTTGTTCTCTGGCTGAGTTCGTAAGCCCAGGAAACGCCACTTGGCAGAAGTGTGCGCTGTGCCAGCAGGGAGGGAGGAACCGCGCCAGGCACCTCCATGGCAGCAGAGGGGGAAACGCTGAGGAGAGCAGAGCGGAGCTCTGTGGGCACAGCCGGGGTGAGCAGCGTGCCCTGGGGGCAGCAGGGGGAGAAAAGCAAAAGCTGTCGGTGCTTTAAACGAGAAGGGAGGCAGACCCTGCGGTGGGGACAGAGTGAAGACATTGAGCACAGCCAGGAGGACAGAAGACATCGAGTTCCCATCAGCCACTGCCTGCTGCACTTGAAGGGAGCAGCTGTGGTCTGAGCCTCCAGCCATGAGCTCTCCCTCTGTCTCCACTGCTGACATGTGTGTTCAGGTGCGTTCGCCTTTCGCCACGTGCTGCAACCGCAGCCCCTGCAGTGCTGTAACTGCAGCCCCTACGCTCCCATCCTTCACTGCCATCCTTTGGGGCGCTGCTGCTCACTCTGGGATCTTCCAGCAGTCATTTCTGCATCCCTCCCCATTTGGAAACATTGCTGTCCGTCTTTCAGCAGTGGCAGAGAATGGAAATCCCTTCTATCTCCCCACCACCACCTGTGCTATAAGGCTGGCCAGCCACTGGTGCCCCGAGTAACCCGGTGGCCAGAAATCCTGCCTTTATTCCTCATTCTGGGGCCATTTAATCTCCATACTGCTCTGTTTCTAACTCAGCGTCACGGGGTGCAAAGTCAAACGCATCGCAGAAGCCCAGATACAAAGGGTTATTTTTATCTCACCTCCTTCCCGCTCTCCTCACGCAGGTGACGTGGGGACAAACCCAGGGCCGTGCAGGCGGATTTTCACACTGCCCCATAACAAAGGGCGAGGAGGGGGAAATCATGCATGCCTGAGTCCTGCTGGCCCGGCTCCCTCCCTGCTCCCTCCACACGTGGCTGCACCTGGGCTTGTCCCCGTGCATGCTGTTCAGTGCCAGCTGCTGGGTGTGGGCTGGCACTGACGTGTTGAACACATCGCATCCCGCTGCTGCCCGCACCGCCGCACCGTTGTGCTGCTGGGATGCTGTAAGCTCGCGCCCTGCTGCGCGGTGGCACTCTGCCATCACACAACCCCAGGCCTGTCCCCCGCCGTTGTCACACCTGGGTTTTGTCATCGAGCGTTTGGTTTTGTGCCAGAACGTGAGAGCTGAATGGGATTCCCAGGAGCCTCTCAGCCGCTGCTCCGGCGGAACCCACGGGTGTAAATGCAGCGATGGGGATGTGGATCAGCTCCAGAGCGCTCAGTAGTTGGCCAGGTTTCACTTTCCAGTCCCTCACGCCGTTTCAGGCTCAGCCTAGAACAAAGGCAGTTGATGGGAACTATGATAGAAGGCCCCACAATCCTGGCTGGCAGGGGAGGAGTTGAAAAACGGCTGCATTTTTTTCCATCATGGCAGGAGGGCACGCAGCAAAACCAACAGATGTCAGCTTCAGTCCCCACAGAGGGAGACGTTTCCTTTGCACCAGGTGCAGATCAACCGTGGGAGTCATTATTTCAGGATTTGTGGGCTTTACATGGGCTGAAAACCCAACGAGACAAGACCGTGAAAGAGAAATCCACTGAGATCCACGATTACAAAGGCACATTGTTGGCTCTGCAAGTGCCTGAGCCATGAGTCACCCGAGGCGGGGAAATGTCACTGCCCGCTGCCCTGTCCCTGTGCTCAGCGCCAGGCATGGCTGTGGCACAGCACGAGGGCTGCAGTGCAGGGCGGCACACAGAGGAGCGTGCAAACTTTAAACCAGTCTTGCAGTATTAAAGCTTAACTGCAAAGAGCTGCTTCCTTCCATCGAGCCTGGGCTTGCACATGCACAGCCAGGGCAGCAGCAGAGGTGGACGTTGCACCCTTGCCAGCCCAATGGCAATGTCGGCAATAAAACTGCAGCAGCCGCTCACTTCCAGGTACGGTTAAAGGTGTGCAAATTGCTCCGTTTTGGCTCAGGAGTGCAAAGGTAGGAGCCTTATCAGCAGGATGCAACGCTCCTTCCAGTAAGCAGGGCTGTATGTGCAGCGGTGAAGCGCCCACGCTGTGCTGGGGTGCGGCTCCGTAACGCCCGAGCGGGCCGGGGCTGAGCGGCCCTGGGCAAAGGTTGTTCACGTCGCTGCGTGCCATTCCCCTCCGTGCCTCACTGAGGATTTCAGCACACGCACAGTGTTGTCTGAGGCATGGAAAGCCCTGAGCTCCCCACCGTTTCCTGACGGCACAGACTTCCCCATGAAACGTGGAGGCAGCTGATAACAGGCGCTGCCTGCAGACAAAGCGCTGCCGGTGCTTCTCCCTGTGCTGCTGAGCGGAGCAGCGATGGCCGAGCAGTGAAAGCAGCACAAGAAATGTTTTCCTGCTCCCCTCCCGCCTTGGCCCTGCTCCACACTGCCTTCCCCAGCCGTGCCTGCTGCCCACAGCATGGAAACCTCACTGCCCCCTCCAGAGCCCTCCTTACAATGCCCCTTAATGCTCCCTTAGTGCTCCTTAGTGCTCCATAATGCTCCTTAATGCCCCGGTGCCCACCGGGCGCTCCTTTCCCCCAACACCCACTTACATCTGCTCTTCCTCAGACCACGGCCGGGCTGACAGCGGGCTGACCCTCACACACGCCTCTCATCCCCTTCCTCCTTGGCTGCTCCTTCTTGTGCTGCTGTTCCATGGGCCCAAACAAAAGGAAAAAATACCAGATTTGGGTTATTGTTTTGTTTTTTTCCTTAGGTTGAATGATAGAATCACAAAGGTTGGAAAAGACCACCGAGAGCACCGGGCCCAACCCCAGCCCACCCCCACCATGCCCACCAGCCACGTCCCTCGGTGCCACATCCCCATGCTCCGGGAACACCTCCCAGGCAGTTCTGCAGCATCGCCACCCTTCCGAGAAGGACTTTTCCCTGACATCCAACCTGCACCTCGCGTGGTGTAACCGAAGGCCATCACCTCCCATCCCATTGCTGTTGCATGGGAAAAGAGGTCATCCCCCCCCCCGGTTACAGCCTCCTGTCAGGGGCTGCAGGGAGCACCAGGGCCTCCCCTGAGCCTCCCCTTGTTGGGGTTACGTGCTGTGGCTCCCGGCAGGGTGGATGAGCACCAGGGCCTGGGAATGCGCGACCACGGCTGCCATTGGGGCAGATGGGACCCACCGTGGGGCACGGAGAGGCTGTGAACGCTCCCTTGGGACACTTTGCTTGGGATCAGCACCGCTGGGATCCACAGGGCTGCGTTTTTAGGGCCAGTTCTCTTTAACGTTTATCAGCGACAGGACACGGGACTTCACGGCGTACTCATTAAATTCGGAGACGACACCGAACGGGGAGGAGCCACGGAGCCCCCGCAGGGCAGAGAGGCCTCACGGGCCGATCGGAGGGCCGGGCGGGCACCGCTCCCAGCCGCGGGGTTGGGGTTGGGGTGGCGCTGCGTGGAGCCGAGCTGCCAACACCCCCTCGCGCCCCGACACCGCCCGCGCTGCTCCACGGCTCTACGGAGCCGCCCCGCCGCAGGGAGCGCCCTCCGCACCGCCCTCCGCACCGCCCGGGGTCGCGCTGCCCTCCCGCCCTCAGGGCCGCCCGCCCCGCCCCGCCCCGCCCCGCCCCGCAGGACGGCCCGGGGGTGGCGCTGCGCAGGGCCCGGCTCAGGTGCGGCGGGAGGAGGAGGACGAGGCGGAGGAGGACGCGGCGGCCGCGGCGCGGCAGTGCCCTGAGTGCCGCCGCCATGAGCAGCGCGGAGCCGCCGCCGCTCGGGGCCGGGCCGCGGGCACAGCCCGCCTGGAAGAGGGAGATCCTGGAGCGGAAGCGGGCCAAGCTGGCCGGGGCGGCCGCCGGAGAGACGGAGCCCGCGGCGGCGGCGGCGGCTCGGGGCCCGGCGGGGACGGGCGAGCGGCTGGTGGTGGCCGAGAGCTTGGGCCCGCTGCGCGAGAACCCCTTCATGCGGCTGGAGAGCGAGCGGCGGCGGCTGCGGCGGGGGCTGCCCGGGCACGGCCCCGAGGCGGCGCGGCCGCTGCAGCAGCTGCTGGAGCTGTACAGCGCCGTGCCGGGCATCCGCACCATCCGCGCCGACAACATCCTCATCATCGAGTCGCAGCCCGACGCCGCCGCCTGCTTCGCCGACGGGGAAGCGCTGTCCGGGCGCCGCCGGGAGCCCCGCGCCGCGTCCCCTCCGCGCCGTGCCGACCCGCTGCGGGAGCTGTTGGCCCGCCGGGGAGCGGCCGTCGCCGAGATCCGCGCCGACCAGGTCGTCATCTACGAGGCGGCCGAAGCGCCGGAGCCTCCCGAGGCCGCCGAGCCGGGCACCGTCAGCCGCCTCCTGGAGAAGTTCGGGCAGCGACCGCGGGGCCGCCGCCGCCGGGGCGGGGAAGCGCCGGCCGGGGCCGCTCCCCCCCCGGCGGCTCCGGGCTCCCCCCGCTCCTCGGCTCCCCCCCCGGCGGCGCCGACCTCCCCCCGCCCCTCGGCCCCGAAGGCCGCCCCGACCTCCCCCCGTGCTGCGGTCCCCCAGCCGCTGCCGGCCCGTCCCCAGCCGGCTGCCCCCCGCGCCGCCGCCCCGCAGCCCGCGGCTCCCCCGACAGTCCCGGCGTCCCCCAGGGCTGTGACCCCACCGGCGGTCCCGGTCTCTCCCCCTGCCCCGACGGGTGCGCCCAAAGCCGCGGCTCCCCAGGCCAACTGCTTCCTGCACAAGATCGGCTCCAACTCCTTCACTGTGACCCCCCGGGGCCTGCCCCCCCCCGGCCGTGTCCCCGAGCCTCCCCCCAGCCGTGTCCCTGAGCCCACCGCCCGGAGCGTGCCGCCCAAGGGGCCGCCAGTGCCATCCACCAGCGCTGCCAACGCCAGGAGGCCAAAGCCAGAGGAGGTCGAAGTGGCCGCATCGCCCCCGCCCAGTGCCAGTCCGGCCCCCAGTGCCACCCAGCCGCTCTCTGCGTTCGCCCCCCGGGCTGGGGGCTCCTTTGAGATCCACCCGGCCCCCAAGCCCGACCTGGCTGCCATCCCTGCTCACGACCTGCAGGCGCAGGCCTTGGCCAAGCTGCGCCTGAATTCACGCAACTCCTTCCTCTTTGTGCCCCGCCGGGAGGGCGGCACGGCTCTGCCTGCGGCCCAGAGCAGCGGGACGGGGCCACCGCCGCCATCCCCGCAGCAGAAGGTACAGAAGGAGCCCCTGCGGGTTTCCGCTCCGGAGCAGGAAGAGCCGATCGCTTCCCCGCCGGCGCCTGTGGATCCGTCGGTACCTGTGACCTACATCGATGACATTGTGGAGCCGGACAGTGGGGAGCTCTCCCCGAGGGCAACGAGGACGGAGAACTTGGATCAGCCTGGAGGAGCCGGCCCTGAGCTGGAGATGGAGATCTCCTCCGTGCCCCTCTACAGACCGCATTCCCCCGGGCTCCACCAGAGGGGAGGTAACACCTTCACTGTGGTGCCCAAAAGGAAGCCTGTCGCCTCGGGGCTGCAGGGTCTTACAGAGGCTGGTGGGAGGCCTCAGCGGGAGGAAGAGGAGGAGGATGAGGAAAGCAAAGGAAGAAGCAAAGCTGTAGAGAACGCAGATGGGCCCCAGGTGGGGCCGTCCCATAAGAAGCGCTACCCCACGGTGAACGAGATCGAAGTGATCGGCGGGTACCTGTCCCTCGAGAGGTCCTGCATCAGCAAGACGGGCTCCCGCCGCAAGAAGGTAATGGCCTGGGGCACAGCTCTGAGCAGGGAGGCCCAAAGGAGCTCCTCACTGCCCTGACGGTCATCCACGTGAGCTGCTGGGCAGGGAGGTGGGCAGCTTGGAGTGGGATGCGCTCTGTGGTAACCACAGGGCCTCTCCTGCAATCCCTTCTTGGAGATATGGTAACAGAAGGTGAACTGATGGGATTTAGAAGGTGGAGGAGAGCTGTGCGGTTGGAACGGCTGCGGTTGCCCTCAGCCCTGGCTGTGCTGTGTGCACTGAGCTCTACGGGATCGCTGGCGTTGCAGAGCGCAGTGCCGTGCTGGTGCCTTCCCTGGATTAGGGACCTATTGATAGAGGCTCGGGAATTAGGTCTCTATTAGGCAGAAAGAGATGAGCACCAACTTAACTCCTCCTGATGGGATTATGCCACCTGTCTGCTCCATGGGACGGCAGCTGCCGCTCAGCTCAGGGCTGCGAGGTTCACCCACCGCTCCGAGTTTCCTAAACTGAGCTCCACAGAACGCGTTGGGATGCGGCGGGGGCACGGCGTGCTGGCACAGCTGATGTGCTGAGATGTAGGCGTGAATTGTTCTGCTTGCCATAGTGACAGGTAGCACAGGCGCTGTGTCACTACAGAGCCCGGGTTCTGGCTGTGTGCTGTGACATGTTTTCCGTAGCAGGAAGAGCTGTTTGACGTTCCGTTACCTGAATTCCACCGAGCGTTTGATGGGCTGAATCCACGCGGGTGCCTGAGGCACTGAGCATCGCAGGGCGAGGAAATGCTTTGAATGGGATTCATCTCGTTTGGGAGAGAGGCGGCAAGCGCTGCTCCTCTTGGCTTAATAACATTAAGTTCCTTCAGAGGAGCAATCAGCGTGTGTTAATTAAGGCAGGTGGCGGATCTGAAGCGTGAGAGCCGTGCAGCAGAACAGGCAAATCTGCTCATGTGCACCGCGTAAGGATGGCAACAAAAGGGAAGGAGAGGGATGAGGACAGAGCGGGTGCAGCACGTTGTTGGAGGTGGGCAGACACTGCAGAAGGACACGGAGGAGCCCCGGCACCTCCATCCCTGGGGCTGTTTGAATGCGTGCTCTGATCCACGTGGACCTGCTCCAAGCAGGACTTTGGGAGGGAGACATCCAGAGCTCCTTCCCAGCCCGAGGTACCGTGAGTGGCTCTCAGCAGCTATTGTGTGTGCCGGGTGTTGGTTTGTGTGACGTTGGAGCTGTGGCAGTGGCTGTCCCCTCAGCAGGCATTTGGGAGGTGACAGGCAGTAATGCTGCAGGATCTGTGTACGTCACTAACGGAGTTTGCTAAGGGTTGTGGGGGTGTTCTGTGTGGCAGCTTGCAAAGAGATCTCGCTTGTGCTGAGGGAGAGGTTAAACACAAAGGAGCAAGGAAGTGTCATGCTGCAGAGGCTGAAATGAATGCAAAAACCCTTCAGGAGAGGAGGCCCAGCCTGAGGAGAGCTGTGAGTTCCTGGGTGAGATGTGGCCCTCCGTGGCAGCACGTGGGTTTTGTGCCCGCGCCTTTCCCTGCACACAGCATGGCGTGACTGCAGCCGGGATCTGGGGATGGATCAGGCAAATGGAAAGAGTTCTGTTTACTCTTAACCTAGAGGATGTTTGTGGCTTTTGCTCTGGATAATGAGGCTGAGTGTTGATGCCTGAAAAGGAAGGAGCTTGCATGAGAACGCATTCCTTGGTCTCTTCCCAAGAGATCACTGTGTGTCGTCAAGGCAACTGGCCAAAAACATGAGTTCTGTTTTGTAGATATGTTGGGCTTTTCAGAAACTCGGTTTTGGTCTGAGGAGGAGCAAACATTTTTGTGTGCTGTCCCCATTGGGCCACTGAGCCACCCATCCCTGCAGGCCGACCCCAGCCCATCCCTGCGGCTCTGGGTTCCAAGCCCTGCCTGTGGCCTCACTGTGGCCCTGGGCGTCTCGCTGCTGCTGCTTTCCCTTTGGAAATCAGCTGTACTGCTCCTTCCAGACGCCTCAAGTGTGTGAAGTGACTGTTTGTTTTGGGGCTGGGGCTGTCTGCTCCAGCTGGGCAGTGAGCTGGGGGGGAGGAGAGTGTGTGAGGGGGGTGGAAAAGCTGTCCCAGGTCTTCAATAGAGGCAGCTTGAGCTGCTGAGGTGGGACAGGCGTTCACAGAGCTGTGATGGTGAACGTGGGGTTGTGTGGGACCAAGGGGGGCAGAGACCCCACTGTGCTCTCAGTGGGGAGCGGGCTGCCTGTGTGGGCAGGAGGCTGAGCGCTCGTCCTCCTGCAGGTCTGTCCCGGAGTCATGTGGGTCTGTCCCTCTGCTCTGTGGCCATTCCAAGAGACCTCTCCGTGTGGTGTCACCACCAGTGCAGGTGCAGCAGTGCGGTGGCTGCGGAAGAGGCTGGCTGAGCTGTCAGCTCGGGCAGTGAGGACAGGATACGTGCACAGGGATGGGAGGAGACCTACTGACCCTTGTTCTCAACGGGGCACCGGGGAGAGGATGCAGAGCGTGGCTGTGACCTCTGTTCAGTGCTCATCTTCATCCTCTGTTACGGCAGCGGAAGTGAGGAGACGTCAGCCTGTCAGCAGCCCCAGGTGGGAGGGAAGGCCTTGCTGCAGGGTGTGGATCTTTTGGATGTCTGAGGATAAAATCTGGCTTGGGTGAGTTGACAGGAAGCAATCCTTGGTTACCTGCCAAAATAACGTACCTGGGGTTGTCAGCGTGAGAGGAATCTGAGTTTCTGTGCCATGTGGTTGCCATGTTGGAGTGAGTGCTGGAGAAGGACCGCCGGCTGTTGGGACCGGTGGGGTGCCCAGCAGTTATCTGTCTGGCTTCAGGCTTTGTGCTTTGAGCACGGTGGAGGTTGGACTTGCCCATGAAGTCCTGCATGCACAGAAGGTGCTGGGCTGTACTCACCCCTTCGGTCTCATCAGGTTCATCCCCAGTCCCAGTTTTTGCCCTCTTGGGGACCCTGCAGGAAAGGTGACCTGTAAGCCAGGCCACCCAAGTCCTGTGGGTTTGAGGGTGTGAGAGCCAGCAGGCACCGTATTATTGCTGGAAGGTGAGCAGCAGCTTTGTGCAAACAGGGCTTACAAGAACGAGATGGGTGGGATCCACACAGTGGCAACCAAATGCTTCTCTGCTTCTCTGCAAAATTGCCTACAAAGACTGTAGTTTAGAACGGCTGAATTGTTAATGTTTTGAGCGGCTTAAAGCTTGAATGTGGCATGCAGATGCCCACGTGAATGTCTGTTGCACGGTTACTGCAGACATCCCTCAGCCTTTCAGCATGGGCAGTATTGGGCAGCAGTTCTGTTGGTCTGACCTGCCTCGCCGTAGCTTTCCATCTGCTCACTTCTGGTGGTGGTCGGTGAGAACCATGTGTGGGCTCAGGATGCTGGCAGGGGTGAGCACCTCCAGCTGTTAACCAAACCTGTCTGCAGCAAGCCTGTGCCACATAGGATCGAATTGCTGGCAGTGCTGTTTGCAAGGTATGGCACAAATAGGTTTGCCTGGTAGTGGAGGCAGGAATCTGCAGAAACCTGATGAAGGTTCCCTCCCCTCTGTGTTTTGGAGGGCTCAAGTCAAAGATTGGTTTTATTGACCTTTTTGGAAGGCCTGTGCCTTGCCATTTTCTGTCTCTCGTGCCTGTGCTATGCTTGTGGCACTGCATAAACCACCTTCAAGGAGGGGCTGTAGGATGTATCTGACAGGAACGTGTTGCATTTTTAGTAGGTGAGGTCAGCGGTGGTGAGTTCTGCTCAGAAGGCTTCTGCATGCCTGTGCTCAGCCTGGGGCCTCCCCAGCAGAGATGGTCTCCAGCAGCTCTCGGTGCGAGCAGGACTGCAGTGGATGGCCGAAGGCTGCAGACAGCAGTGCTTAGAGCCTAAAGCACCCGGCAGGCTGGACCTGAGCACGTTGGTGTGTGGGGGTGTTGATTTCTGTTTACTTGCTGCCTGCCAAACGCTGCTTCTGTCATACCAGCCCAGTACCAATGGAGCAGATGAGTCACGTTCATCTCCCCAGCAGTGGGAGGGCTGTTGCAATCTGGGGTTCTCCGCAGCCTCACCCTGTGCTGAGCTGCTCCCGCGCTTCACTTCCGCCCATGTGGTGTGCAGCGAATGGGGCAGAAGAGCTACAGTGAAAGCTCTTAAGCAAATCAGAAGCTGGTGGGACGTGCCCAGGGCTCAATCCAGCCCTGGAACGTGAGAGATTTGGAGTGCTTTGTGCTCTGGATGGCTGTGCAGGAAGTCACACTGAAGGGTCTGTCCTGCCGAGAAGCTTTGTAAGCATCCTGGGAAGATCTGGCGCTGTTAGTGCAGCCTCCAGGCCCTGGCACTGATTGCACCGTGGTTTTGCCTGCTCTCTTTGTGCATTCAGATGCATCCCATGCAGGGAGAGCTGTCTGACCCTTACGGGCTGAGTAATGCATGGATTCCTTGTTGAGCTGTGGAAGGCTGTGGCTCTGTGTGCAGATGTGCAAAGGGACCAAGGGCTGCTGTGGTGAATCGCTGCTTTGTGCCGCACCACTTGTGGCCAGTTGGGCACTGGGACCTCTCCTTGGCTGACGTGGTGAAAGGAAGAGTTGGAAAAGAGCTGCGTGCCCGGCGATGCTCAGGGGATGTCCCTGCCCCGTTCTGTCCGAGCAGGAATTTGAAACTTCCTCCTGTCTTGTGTGAGGAGTTTAATATTTCGAATCTCCATGCATTGCTCCTGTCTGCCATGTGCTTCAGCATATTGATTACACAGGGCTGCCTTTGTGGGTTGCCTTGTAAATGGAGACTTTCTTGTTTTGCCTGGTGGTTGGGAGCTGGGATGCGGGCCTGGAGGCGCTCTCCCCTTTGCCAGCAGCACAGTGCTGCCCTGATGTGCTTTGCTCTAAACCCTGAGTGTTTCTGGCTCTGTTCAGTAGCTAACTCAGTTCTGCAGTTGGTCACTGAGTAAAACCGAGTGTTGCTGTTGGGAAACTCATCTCAGAAAAGCATGATTAAGTGAACTGAAGGTGGAACAGCCGACAGAGCTGTACAGAGTGACAGAAAAATGCCATCTGTCATTTCTGAGCACAGCCAGGGGGGTGCACTCAGAGCAGTATGAGGTTAATCTGATAGAGGAGCAGTGTATGTCTGCTCCATCCCTAGGGAATTCCAAGGAAAAACCCTTCCTTCCAAGGAAAGGCTTTAGGTGTACAGACGTTCCTTATCTTCTCTGGAATGACAGCCAGTGCCTTGTTAATGTGTTAAGGCTACAGCAGAGCTTGCAGCCGTGCATGGGCTGTGTGCCTGGGGTTATTCACCAGTTGGGCTGGCACACGGTTGTGTTTCAGGACAAGTATAGGCACGTAGATAAGCTCATTGGTAACTCCTCTGGAATGGGTGGCCTTCCCAAAAAGCCTTTATCTCCGAGTTTCAGAGAGGAAACTGTTGCATGAGATCATATAGATCATTGACTGCAGGGCTGGGTGAGAAACTGCAGTTCCTGTGGAAGTGTGTAGCTTTGGAATGCCACCGCCTGCTGAGCTTGTGAGCATGGTCAGGCTGGGGCATATGGATTCTTTTCTCCTGTAAAAAGTATGCTTCTGCCCTCTGTGCCTTCTATTTGTCCATCGTACCCCATGGCAGCGTGGAACTTGGAGGCTGTTCTGCATTACAACCACCCAACGTGCCCAGGGTTTGGTGCTTGCTCAGCAGCCCGTGCTATCCCTGTGGGTCTGTGAGGGATGCTATGCAGCAGCAGGCTTCCCACGGCCCCCTGGCCGTGCTGCAGTTCTCAGGTCTCTGATGTGATGTCTTGGGCTGTTGGCTCATGTCTTTGTCTCGTTGACCAAATCTCTCGACTGCCACTGTAGTGAAAAAGATGTAGCAAAGCTCAGTGTAAGACTGTATGGAAGCACGGGTTGATTTTCCTTCAGAACACTGATTTATTCGTGCTTGATTGATGTTTCAGTCCAATCCTGCTCAACTATCTGTGCTCCCTGCAGGTATCGGCCCAAACCCTCCCGCTGCTGCTGAGAAAGGAGGAGGCATTTGGCTGACCAGGCGTGAAAAGCTGCTGAACCAGCTGCTGGAAATGACACCCAGCAGTGTGTTGGCAGCCCACGCGTGCCCTGGGGATGTAGGAGACAGCACAGTCCCTCATTTTGTCATTTCAGGATTACATTGCTCGGGGAGGAGAATGGTTAGAGGGAATTAGTACCTGAGAGGAGCAGCACTGCTGCTGCTTTGGCTCTGCCATGCCAGCCGAGCTTGGTGCTCACGGGTGGAGAAAAGCCACAGTGCAGAGATTGATCTGCATCCTCAGCTCCGGAGCTCTGTGGTTTGCTCTGACATCCACGTGCTGGGAGCTGCCATCGGCGCTGTGCTCCGTCCTTCACTGCAGAGACTTTCAGGCTTCTCACCCTGACTTTGGGAGGTCTGCCAGCCTTCCTTGTTTGCGTGGCAGGTGGCTGTGAGGTGGTGATGTTTGTTTCTTGTCTGTGTGCACGGTGGGTGCAGGTCGGTTCCAACAGCATCTCGAAACAAAGCAGACTTCTCCTTTTCCTTTTTGTGTTCCTAAGCCGTGTACAGCTACCAGCGTTAGGCTTGCTGGGCAACGTTTACCCTGGCTTCCCTTTCCTGAGTACTCTATTACTCATTACTGCTCAAATCCTAGCAAATAAATAAATGATTTTTGCTATGGCAACAAGAACCCAGTGGCTCAACGGCGCAGTGTTCCCCAAAAACCAGCTTTATTCTTCCTGGTACGGCTCCGATTGCTGGGAGCGTTCCTGTATAGGTGCCTGGCTGGGGTTGGACCCTGGTTATGTGACACAGCTCTGCATAAAGCATTCCACTGAGCAAATACTGCTAAATCCCTGCAAACAGCCCCGGCTGGAGGCTGCAGTTTCCCTCCCATGACCAGGACTGGCTCCTGGGGCGTGTTTTTCTCCTAAAGAAATAACCTCAGCACCTTTGTGTTCCTGCAGAGCCAGGCTGCCGTTACTGAGTTTCCAATTTGTTATTCCCAGCTGCTTCCCAGTCTCACAATAAGCTGTTCCTGCGCTGTTTGCTTTGCAAGGGTGCGTCCTTGAGAGCTCCATGGCAGCACAGCCCTTCCGTGGTGTGTATCCGTGGGGTATCTGTGCAGACTGGCTGGCGTGGTGTGGGGCTGGCACTGCCACAGGTGAATAGCTTCAGCGTTGCCTCCTAGAGCATGGCAGGGACCTGGTGTTGGCTGTGTGCAAATGGGAGCTGCTTGCATTCAGGCCTGCTGTCTCTGGGTGCTGCTTGTGCAGCTCTGCTGGGGCCTCGCTGTGGGGTGGGGCTGCTTTCTGCCCTCGCCCCATGCACAGCTTCGCTCCCAATAGGCCTCAAAGCTATATTGCTTACAGCTCTCCTTCTGTTAGCAGAAAATGAGAAGAACTGAGCTCTGTCTCCCAAGCTTGGATGGCTCAGCAGCTCCATCCCGCAGCCCCCAGCCTGGCAGCGCTGCTTGGCCCCACACAGAGACACATTGTGAGCCGTCACTGCTGCCTCGGGCCAGGGAGCATGTAGGTCAGCAGTGGGGTGAAGCCTGGGGAGCAGCCCTTGGGTGCTCCAGCACAGGGATGTTTCACTGCAGCCCCCTTGTCTGAAATGGGATCACCCCGTGCTGCTGGAAGGCTGCTTAGGGCCACGTGCTGCTCCTCAGCCCGTGGTGTGTTTTGTATGCAAAGGAAAGTGTGGCACATGGGGCAGCTGTACTGCATCTCCTTCCTGCTGGTTGCACAGGATGAGAAGAGACCCACGGAATTAAGCAGGACCGATCCTGCCCCTTAATTCTGTTCGTAACCCTATTAGCTCAGTTTTAAATGCAGTTAGAAGTAAGGGGATCAAAGCACCCTTTTAGGCAGCTGGTCCCGAACCCTGATCCGCGTTGGCTACATACTCCCCTATTTTTGGCTCAAACGTATTCCTGGCAGCCTTATCCTCCTTGTTTGTCTGTGCTGTGTGCTGGCATCAGCAGTTCTTCTCTGCTCCTTGGTGTTTATTTTCTTGGGGTACTTACAGAGAGCTTAAATGCTTTTCCTCGACCTCTGTTTTTGTTAGCATCAGCAGGCTGAATTTCAGCTCCACCTGCCCAAGAGAGGTGAACTGATTGTAACCAGATCTTCAGAGCTGTAGGTAATGATTAGGGCAGCTTTGAGCCTGGAAGACCACATCTGGAGTTACTGTGTCTGGGTTTGGCCTTTCTGCCATGGGGAAGTTGTGCCTCCTGCTTTTATTCAGCTGTGATGAAGTTTTCACCGTTGCTGAAGTCGTTAAGGAGGCTCTTAGAGTAAGGGTTGGTCTTAAACATCCACCCATGTGTAGGGTGCTTGCTGCCTGACCTTCTAAATGACCCATACGGTTCTGTTGTTCCCTTGGCTGTGTTGCAAGATGGAGTCATCTTCATTTCTCAGCCTGTCAGTTATCATGCAGAGGTCATTAGGGAGAGTGCTTAATAAAACTGGTTTTGAAACAGAACCTTAAGGGGCTCCCACTTACCTGGCCTTGCTGCTCTCTGATACCACCTGTTACCATCTTTCCTTTAGCTGCTTCTGTCTTCTGACATTAATCTGTTCTTTGCCTGGTGTGAATAGTTTCTTAGCATGATGTCCTCCCCACAATGTGGTCCTGATTACTGGCATTTCCAGCGTGCAGGAGCTCAAAGGAGTTGGCAGGTGGTAAGAGACACCACCTTTTCAACATGAGGATGCTTTCCTTTCCTCCTTGGCGGCTCCGCTTCCCCCTGTGGGACGTGCAGCAGAGTCCTGGCTGCTGGCATTGCAGTGTGAGGTGGTGGCAAAGAGCTGAAGTGCTCTGCACCTCTGGGGCTCCTGACTGTCCCATGTGTTCGCCTGTCTGCCTCTGTGGTTCCTCTCATTTCTAACGATTCTCCTTTGCTGTTGTCTAGATGAAGATCTCTTTCAACGAGACAAGTTTGCAGACCATGTTTGAGTATCCATCGGAGAGCTCACTGGCGGAGGAGGAAGAGGAGGAGGAGGAGGAGGAAGGACACGCTTCGGAAACAGAGGAGGACAAATCTCACACCTTTCGCATTCCACGCCCAAACAGCACTTTGCATCCCAATGCAGCTAACCCAGGTGGGTGAAGCACGGGTACTGCAGGGTTATTGGTGGTGTCTGATCCTGTCTGTGTTGCCTACAGCCATTATGTGCCCCAGACAGCTGGAAGTGTTAGCAGATGTGACGTGACAGCAGAATTGGTTTTAGTGTGGACGGAGTTTGAAACCAGATCAGGGAATTCCCAGACATCTCTTGCATGAAATGCAGAGAAATGACTTAAAAATGTAGAACTTAGAAATACCCTTTATGCTGAGGGGGTTGTTGGTGCTGCAGTGTCTGCTAGCAGCTCTGGGCAGGGGAACTGACAGCCACTGGAGGCATGGCACAGCCTTGTACCTGCAGCAGGAACAGCTTCCTTGCCCGTCCTGCAGATGGGCAGCTTCCATCCTGTTCCTGACAGTCGTGACCCCTCTTCCTTTTGGGGTGGTGAGAGGCGTTCACGTCAGCTTTGTCCTTGCAGCAGATCTATCCAGCTACACCCCAAAGCACTCTGTGAAGTTCAGCGAGTGGCAGGAGCAGAAGTATGAGGAGATGCCTGCCAAGGGACCCCTCCTGAAGGAAGCTGATTCCCAAGGGAACCAAGTCATGGTGAGGCTTCACAGCACTTTCTGGCTTTGTCCTGGGCTGCTCTCTGTCTGCACAGTGGGTGGGACAGGATCTGCCTTCTCCAGAACACATCTGTGGGCTGTGGCACACCTCCCTGGGTGGTGAGAAGAGATTAATGCCCACTGCCACCATCTGCCCTGCCTCCTGTGTGTGTGTGTGTGTGTGTGTGTGTGTGTGTGTGTGTGTGTAAGGCAGTGGTAAGGCAGCTGGCACGCTTTGTGCTGCAGGGCACATCTGGAGGGGGATTAATGTGCTCAGCAGCCCCAGGCGAGGTGCCACCACAGCCCTCACTACCCGGAGGTGTGGGTCCCCGTTTGCTTTCCATTTGGTGACGATTCCGTTTCCACTCTGCTTTCTCCACAGCTCACCCCAGCCGAGAAGGGCAGACTCTCTGACTTCAGCAGTGAGCCCGCTCTGTACTTCTGACGGCTCCACCTCTGAGCCTGCAGCAGCAGCTGCTGGGCAGAGCCTGGCAGTGCACCGTGGAAACCAACGCCTGGGTCCCTCCCTCATGGCAGGTTTCACAGCATCCCGATGCCAAGGGTGGAGGAGATGCCATTGGGTGTCTTTGGAGAACATTTGCACTGGGTTCTGGGACCTAAACGACTGGTTTTTTTAACGCATATGGTTTATTCTCCCTGTGGCCTTGCATATTCCTTGTTCAAGATCAGCTGTTGATGAGACAGGTATCTTAAAGCAATGTGTAACCCCAGGATGGATGTAGATTCTCTCAGTGCTTATGACTCTGCTCATCCGAGTGCTGAATGGGGCCCGGACAGCATTTGTAACACTTCCCTCACGAGAGGCCCCAGTGAAGAAAGCTGTGGGCAGGTGGCTGGGCTCACTGCAGTGGTTCTGACAGCCAGGTTGTGGTGGCTGGAAGAGCTGCTGAGGGTTTGTGGGTTGTTCTTGATGTGTTTTTGGGTCTGGTTTCACCAGTCGTGGAATTTATGTGCCAGTTAAGCTCTTGTGAAGGAAGCTGAACACACTGTGTGGGTGATGGGGAGGGGAATAAATGCCTTCAGCTTTAGGTGTCACTTTTGCACTGACAGCAGGAAGCACCCGGTCCAGCTTGAGCCTTGTGAAGGTTCCCAAACATTGGCCATAGCTTTGATCTCTGTAACTTCCTCTGCTCTCCAGTCTGTACTAACTGCTAATTGTGCTTGTTTGCCAGTAACTCCTGTTCTGTTTTGGCATCTAATGGGGCCAGGCCTGGGACAGCTGTGTCTTAGGTGGTGGGGAGGGAGACTTGCTCCTTGCCTTGCTCACTCTACTTCTCTATGCAAAGCACAGGAGGACCATTTCACTCCTTCCTTCTGCAGAACTTGAACAAGGAATATGGTTTTTTTCTTAGTATTTTTATAGTTCTGTTGTAATTGTTTGATGCAGCCAACATGCACAGGAATCTGCTAGACTCTTCCATTTAAATTTTTTACGACTGTACACTCAGGGTCAAAATTGCACTCTGGAAAAGACTGAACACTGCTGCTAATGTGATTTGTACTTCTGGGATTAAAAGAGATGCAGTTGGAATAGACACAGCCTCTTTGGGCTTTATGACATGGGCGGTACCCCCACGCGTGGCTCTGTCTGAAGGACCAGGCTGCCATCTTTTGGTGATGTTTGGGTTTTAGTGCTTTGTGTATTACATACAGGCAGTGTCTAACCGAGCTGACGCTGATCCATGATCTGAAAATGTTCTTTATGCCTTTTTACATCTTGTACTGTTGGAAAGCTCGGGCTGTGAGCTCATGGCAGCCCCAGCTCTGGAGCTGCAGAGTAACAGATGTGTAAGTGGTGAACCCAGAGCTGACTGTCCTGGCTTCGTTCTGCTGTGGGTCACTGAGGGATGCTGAATGATATCCTGCAGGCTGCTCTGCTGCCTTCAGCCAACTGAAGTGCTGCTGTGGGTGCTGATCCCAGTGAAGGAGCTCTGTGCTCACACCTTCCCTAGCTGGGATGGGCCCGTGGTGCTCTGCTGCACTGGGGGGGACGGGGTGACATTCAGCAGTTCTCTAACACCAAAATGCTTCTGAAAGGAAAATGCACTCCTGCAACATGCTTTTATTAACAGTGGCATCCTTGTACCAGAACAGCAGCTGCCCCCGAGCCAGGGGCCTGGCCAGGCTGAAGAACAGCTTTAGGAATGCTTTTGTCCAGGTGTTTGTTTTGAGGTGCTTGCGGGCTCACTGGCTTTGCTAGCATTCCCAATTTCTCCCTTCACGGCATCTAGCAATGTCTGAGAGCTCTCCAGAATCTGGGAAAGAAGGAAATAAAAACAGCTTTATGTAGATATATATATATATTTGTATCAGCTAAACAGTTCTCTCTGAATTCAGCTGCTGTACCTTGCAGCAGGAGGGATCCTCCACCCCTCTGAGCAATACAACACTGAGAAGTTACGTGTTCTGCCTCACTGCAGGGATGGCTGTGCAGCAGTTTCTCTTGTTACGCCCATATTCTGAATTAGAAAAACCTTAAGCCATTGATCTGTCTTGGAGCACAAAGCAGAGACTTTCCTGCAGCAGGCTGTGGACTGAAGTTTACTTTCTACTTGGGCTTTTTGGAGCAGTATTAACATTGCAGGCAGCAGACCCAATGTTTTCCACCACTAAACCTGCACGCTTCAGGTTTCTTGCTAAGTAACCCTCAAATGACCTTAAATCAGGCTAAATCTTGCTCCTTTAATTCATTTTCTTCTGTTTTTAGCACATATTTTATACAATCTAACACTCCCACCTGTTGTGCCCCAGGCAACACCAGGCTTAGATCTCACTGCCTGCGCAGCTCACCTCTGTGCAGCGGATGACTGTAGCAGAACGTGGCTGTTGCAGTCCCAATGATTGTCTGTACTCATTCCTGTGGCCTTACAGGAGTATGAAATGGTCAGAGAGGAGAGGTGAAGAGCCCTGCAGGAGCATAGGGGCAGGATGCGTGGGATCCTGCTGTCTTTTCCCCATAGCAGAATGTGGTGTAGGGGTTAGGGTGAGTCCTCAGTCTCCCCTGGGCCAGGGAAGGGCAAGGAGCACCGTCACCCCCAGGAGACCTGAATGCACAGGAAAGGGACTCTGCTGCTCGTTCCTGGCTGCAGGATGGCTGTGTTTCATCTCCTCACCCCTTGGCTTTTTACCTGCTGTGACTTTTGTCTCCTAATTTCAATAAAGACGGATTTGTTTGTAGGATAGGGGGCTGTGGTTTGTATCTCAGGGAAGGTTTCTTTTTGAACCTGTGCTGTTTGTGGTGTAGCTTTACAACACCAATTCTGAGCTGTTCCATTCTCACCCAAGTTCATCCCCCAACCTTTGGCTCTTGGAGCACTTCCTTACACCACCTTCCCTTCCGTACAGCATTCAGAAATGCTCTGTGTGTCTTCTGGGGCTCTGTGCCCCCTGAAAAGCACTCTGCAAACACCGCTTCTGCATCCTGAAGGGTCTGACAGCCCTCTGTCAGTCATCACAGCACTGCGAGGAGCTCAGTGCTGAGCGGTGCTCTGCTGGGAGCCCTCACTGTGTGCAGGCTGAGCGAGGCAGCCGCGCTGTGCCCTTCGTGTGCAGTGTGAGGTGTGTGCTGGTGGAAGCCGTGACTCCTTACTGTTACTAGCAGCTGATGTGGGAGATGCAGAGGGTCCACCAGAATCATCCGGCGTTAGAGAGAGCTGGGTGAGCCAACTTCTCTTTTAGTGTATTATATTGCACTAATGAGTGAATTGAGGCAGCTGGTTACATCCCAACCCCTGCTCCTCCCCATGTTTAGCTCTGGTCCGGGTGGGTGAGGAGGATGCCGTGCTTACAGCAGTTCAAAAGACACGTGGGAGGAAGGAAAATGTAGGCAACTGCCTGGAAACAACCTTTTATTTCTTAAAAAAGAGCTCACTGGGGCTTGGGATGAGAACTGAACTCAGCTGTTACTGTGTGCAGAATGGGGCAGACAGAATCAGAATGGTTGGAGTTGGAAGGGATCATTAAAGGCCGTCTGTTCCCGCTCCCTGCAGCGCACAGGGACACCCGCAGCTCCATCCCGACCTCGGCTGTCTGCAGGGATGGGGCACCACCGCCTCTCCGTGCAACCCGTGCAGCGCCCCACCGCCCGCACCACACGACCTTTTTCCTTCCCCCTAACGGAGCTCTCTCCCTCTCGCGCAGCTCGCAGCCCCGGCGCTCCGCCGGGATCCGTGACGGCCGTACCTTGCCGTATGCCGCCTCGCTCTCAGCGATGCAGGCGTCCAGCTGGCGGCGCGCAGCCAGGTGCCGGGCCGTGCGCTCGGAGCTGCGGGCCAACCGCTCCGTGAGCGCCGCGATGCGGCTCTGCAGCCTCTCGCGCTCCGCCTCCTCCTCCCGGATCCGCCCGCTCAGCTCATCCCGCCGGGCGCGGAGCTCCGCCAGCCCTGCACGGAACGACCATCCGTGTGAGCGCCGGGCTCGCACGGCCCCCTCCGCGCCCCCCACCCGGCCCCTCTCACCCACCCTCCAGCAGCGCGGCGTTGTATCCCTGCAGCGCTTCCCCCGCTCCGCTCATCGCGCGGCCCCAACGG
Source organism: Gallus gallus (assembly GCF_016699485.2). Taxonomy (NCBI): domain Eukaryota; kingdom Metazoa; phylum Chordata; class Aves; order Galliformes; family Phasianidae; genus Gallus; species Gallus gallus. The sequence continues at coordinate 2,458,251 of NC_052548.1, forward strand.
CGGCGCGGCGCTCCGCCCCTTCCTGCGGGACATGGAGGCGGCGGGCGCGGGGCTGTCCGCGGCGTGGAGCGCCGTCAGCGCCGCGTTGGTGCCGCCCGCCGCGCTGGGGCTGGTGAGCGGGGAGCGGGGCTGTGCGGGGCTGTGCTGGACTATGCGGGGGAGGGGGGGGCGGGACGGGGCTGTGCGGGTCGCGGTGCGGCCCCAGCAGCGGGTAATGGTGGCCGCTGTGTGGGTGTTGGGGGCTCAGGGCCCCCCCCTGCCCGCCCCGACTGTGCGGGATGGCGGCTGAGCCGGGAGGAGAGCGGCGGTCGTGGGGCGGCGTGTAGGTGGGTCGCTCCGAAAGTGATGCCTCCTGTTGTGTTTCGTGGGAGCTGCGGGAGGTACAAAGAGACGGCAGGGTAAATAGAGCGGATTCTCGGCTATGGAACGCTGTCTTTCAGCGCGCAGCCACCGCCGCTGGGTGTGCTTTCAGCAGTGATGAACAGAAGCTGTGTGCTGCCCGTGTGTGTGCACCGCCACCGTCACCACTGCTGAAACGCCCCACCCACCCCTCACTGTGCCCACATCCACTTTTTTTGTCTCCGTAAGCGTTCAGCACGCATTGATGAATGTCAACAACTGCCATTTTTTCCACGCGGAGGAATTCAGTTCCACCCTTTGCTCCATACGCCTCCCTGTCATACATACGTCCATGTCAGACTGCCCCTTGCTGCCGGGTGTCACATGGCAATAGCACATTGATGGGAAGGTTCAGCCTCTGCTGCCATCCTACCCACATCCCCCTCTGACACTGTGGGCCGATACAATAAAATAGGAGGCATTACTTTCGGAGCAGCCCTCATAAAATATCTATAATATGGTTGATGTATACAAGCAAGAAAACTGATTTTAATCCAGTGGCGTTGGGTTTGTGGGATGGGCAGAGGCCACATGTTGTCACCCTGCGGGCTGAAGGTCCCCTCTGGCCTACAGGATCTAAATGGTTGGGTTGGAAGGGTCCTTATAGATCACAGCCTCATTGGGTTGGGTGGGTCTTTATAGGTCACAGCCTGGTTGGGTTGGATGGGTCCTCATAGATCACAACCTGGTTGGGTTGGAAGGGTCCTTGTAGGTCACAGCATGGTTGGGTTGGATGGGTCCTCATAGATCACAGCATGGTTGGGTTGGAAGGGTCCTTGTAGGTCACAGCATGGTTGGGTTGGATGGGTCCTCATAGATCACAGCCTGGTTGGGTTGGAAGGGTCCTTGTAGGTCACAGCATGGTTGGGTTGGAAGGGTCCTCATAGATCACAGCCTGGTTGGGTTGGATGGGTCCTTATACGTCACAGCATTGTTGGGTTGGAAGGGTCCTTGTAGGTCACAGCGTGATTGGGTTGGAAGAGTCCTCATAGATCACAGAACCAGAAGATGGTTGGGTTGGAAGGGTCCTTACAGATCACAGCGTGGTTGGGTTGGAAGGGTCCTTTTAGATGACAGAACCAAAGAATGGTTGGGTTGGAAAAATCCTAACAGCCCACCCACCCCCTGCCGTGGGCCGGCTGCCCCACACCATGCCCTGGGCCTCATCCGTGGCTGTGGGCTCCTCCAGGGATGGGACACAAAGAAGTGTCTGTGTGCTCAACCTGTCGCCCCCTCTGCCCCCCAGGCAGCGGCACGGTGTGACCCGGTGCGCCCACTGCAGGACGCTGAGCTGCGGGCCGCCCTGGAGGTGCTGCGCTGTTATGGGCTGCACGCTGCGGTGGAGGAGTGGTTCCTGGAGGTGCTGCAGACCGACCTGCAGGCCCACATCGCTCCCGAGTTCTGGAACTGCGTCGGCCAATATGAGAACACGGCGGAGGAGCAGCAGTGCTCCGCGCTGCTTCTGGATGCGTTTTGTCTTCTCAAGTGCCGCCTGGAGCCCTACCTGAGCAGCATGGAGCTCCTGGAGGGCTGGACCGAGGCAGGCCTGCTCCTGGGGACGGGCGCTCAGACGCTGAGGGAGAAGGTGTACACCATGTTCAAAGCCATCCTTTTCTTCTCCACCACCAAGCCCTTCCAGGAGATGATCCAGCAGTTCTACAGCCGCACCTTCCGGATATACATGCGGCAGTGGAAGAAGGGGGAAGAGGGAATGAATGAATGTGAGAGCAGCATGAGCGAGGCTGAGCAGGAGAGTGACACCGAGGAGGGCGGAGGAGAGAGCGCGGTGTGCGCGGGCTGCGGCAGCAGGAGGGAGCAGTGCTGGTGCCCCACGGCCATGGAGCGGTTCCGGCAGCTCAACCACATTCTGTACGTACGGCACGGGGCTGCCCCACAAGCAGGAGGTCCTGCGAGGGCAGCAGCCCCGGGTTTATTCGTGGCTGAGAAATGGAGGAGCTGTGAATGAGGTTATGCCCTGCGTAGGGGTCCCGGGTTGGGGTCTTCTTACGTGGGTTCTGCAGCTGCTTGCTGGCTGCTGGCTGAACTGGAGAGGTGCTTTGGACAGGGGTGCCTCTCACTGGGGGTGGGAATATCTTCCAAAGGCCTTCTGTCCCAAAGGAGCAAACTCCTCTGGATGAAAAAGCTTTGGATAGCTAGAAAATGGTTCTGAATAAGATGGGATAGCAGTAATGTCTTCTATTATAGAAGGGGACAGACTTCAGCAGGCTTTGCTGTGGTAGCACAAGGGGAAATGGTTTCCAACTACAAGAGGGGAGATTTAGGCTGGATATAAGAGGAAGTTTCTTACACTCAGGGCAGTGAGGCACTGCATGGGTTGCACAGAGAGGTGGTGGTGCCCCATCCCTGCAGGCACCCAAGGTCAGGGGATGGGGCTGTGGGTGTCCCTGTGCACTGCAGGGAGTGGGAGAGGATGGCCTTTAATGATCCCTTCCACCTCAAACCATTCTGTGATTCTATAATCCTATGACAGTGTTTCTGAAGAGGATAGGATGGCAGTCGTGTGATGTATTATGTATGTCGTGCATCGCTGCCAGCCATCAGAGTGCTTAAATTAAGAGCTGTGGCTGCACCTGTGCACCACGTGGCAGCAGGTGCCCCCTGTTAGTTCAGTTTTCTCTATGTGCTTTTGCTTCTGCTCCCTCACCCCGGTCTCTGTGTCCGCAGCCGCCGGCTGAATTTGCTGGAGAGGGTGAGTGCTGATGCTGTGACCACCATCCTGCACAGGATGATCAAGGAGAGGATGGAGCGACGATGCCGGGGTGAATACGAGCACTCCTTCCTGAATGAGTTCCAGGAGGTAAGGGATGCCCTGGCTTTGGAGGTGTGGAGCTGCTCCTGTTCCTGCCGCTAAGTTCCCAGCCCCACCTCAATTCCCTGGTCCTGGGCTGTGACTTCTACCACCCCTGACAGAAGAGGAGTGGTTAAAACTTAGCAGTTTAGATTAATGCTGGAGGAGAGGGTCTGCTCTGCCCTACGCACAGCACCTCGTTCTGTTTCACCTGGCCGTGTCCCCATTGGCCCCATCTGCAGTACTTTGTCCAGGCCTGGGGCCTCCAGCACAGAAAGGCATGGAGCTCTTGGAGCGGGCCCAGAGGAGGCCACTAAGATGGGCAGAGGGCTGGAGCACCTCTCCTATGAGGAAAGGTTGAGGGAAATGGGCTTGTTTAGCTTGGAGAAGAGAAGGCTCCAGGGAGACCTCATTGTGGCCTTCCAGTACTTGAAGGGAGTGCATAAACGGGAGGGGGAACAGCTGTTTGTGAGGGTGGATAGTGATAGGACAAGGGGGAATGGTTTTAAACTGAGACAGGGGAGGTTTAGGTTGGATATGAGGAGGAAGTTTTTCACCCAGAGGGTGAAACCTGAACAAGTTGCCCAAGGAGGTGTGGATGCCCCATCCCTGCAGGCATTCAAGGCCAGGCTGGATGTGGCTCTGGGCAGCTTGGGCTGCTGGTTGGCGACCCTGCACATAGCAGGGGGTTGGAACTGGATGAGCACTGTGGTCCTTTCCAACCCAGGCCATTCTGTGATTCCATGAATTTCGATCATTTTGGCCATTCTATGATTGAGGAATTACGGTGGTTCTGTTCTAGCAGTGATATGAGGGCAGTGTGCCATGCAGCTGCAGCCAGCCCTCCCCGTGTGTAGGTGGGCCCATGACTTGAACTTGTGGCTGTTTTCTGTCCTGAATTTCCTGCATCCCTTTAAAAGAGGAAGTGACGCTGGCACATGCTGTTCTTGCCCTGAGTCCTTCCTTGCACCTCCTCAGTTCTCTTGCTGCTGCCTTGCACCAAGTCTGTGTCGAGCTCTTTGTTCTGTATGACCTTAAAGCTCTCCTCAAGGTTATGGCTGCTCTGGGACACGGGCTGTGCTCTGTGCTCTTTGTTCCTTGATGCATGGCCTTACGTTGGTCTGCACTGACGAACAACGTGTGAGGTCAGGTTGCCATGTGAACCAGGCAGCTCCGTGCTGTCGTCCTGGTTTCCTCGCTGTGTGCCACGCTGGGTACTTTTGTTGCCTGCAAACACTGGCAGTGATTTGGTGTTTACTTCCCTGCAGTTGCTGTGCAACACTTTCTTCTCTGGCCCTGCTGCAGAGGGCACTCAGAGACAAACCTCTAGGTTTGGGTAAAGGTGTTGCTCAGCGTTGAGGTGCTTTGCATCGATGGTCACCCTTTCCTTTTGTTCTTTAGGAGAATGCTTTCCCAGTATTGCCCAGGACTGGTGCTTGGGTGCTCTGTGCTGCAGCAGGTTCTTCTGCCTTGTAGTTCTATGGGCAGAACTCACGCACTCCCCCAGTCCTTGGTCAAGCAGACAACCAAGCATTAACATGGGCGCACCACACCCAAACTGAGCGTTTTTCAGGCTGCCTAAACCTGGTTATCAAAAAATAATAGCACCTGATAACTATTAATACTCAAGTACTACCCCAGGTAGTGTTACGCATTTGCCATCTTAAGCAGAATGTAAAGCCATTTGTTCTGAATATCTGGATATGGCAGTTAGGTGCATTTGAATTACGACAAATACTCATTTCTCCGTAGAAAATTAAGTCTGCGGTATACAAACTCAGCCTCTGGTGCCCTTTGATCAGGTTGTGGGATATCGTTATGAAGTGGCTGGGTCGGTGCTTGGGGTCTTGTCTCAGTGCCTGCGTTTGGTTGGTAGGTCTGGGAGTGTTTGGGGATGGCTTTCAGGATTTCAGAAACCACCATAGTGCTGGGCTGAGGGTGCTGAGATGGGCACTTTGCTCCTATTGAGAACAGTTCTGCAAGCGTACATTAAAAACCAGCAGAGCTCTGCAGGGTGGAATGTCCTGCCGTGCGAAGGCGTCCTCCATCCCTGTGCTCTCCCTCTGCTGTTGCAGTGGATCGAGAAGGTGCTGGGCTGGCTCAGCAGAGTGTTCCTGCAGGACGGCCCCTTGGCTCGCCCCTCTGCAGAAGCCAGCAGCACCCTGAGGCGCTGGCGGTGCCACGTCCAGAGGTTCTTCTACCGCATCTACGCCAGCATGCTGATCGAGGAGCTGTTCAGCATTATTCGAGGTCGGTGTCACCCATCATTCGCTGTGTGTGCACTCACTGCTGGGCTTGGATTGAGTGGTCGATGTGTGCTCACCATGTCCTCACCTCCTGGTGCCACGCTGTCTCCCCGTGGAGCCTGGCGCTGTCTCTAATCGCTGCTCGGTCTGTAGATTTCCCAGAATCAAAGCCTGCTGTGGAGGACCTCAAGTTCTGCCTGGAAAGGACAAACCTGAGGCAGCAGCTGCTCAGCTCCCTGAAAAGCGCTCTGGAAATACGGCTTCTGCATCCCGGTGGGTTTTACATCCCTGTGCACGTCATCACGACCCGCTGGGAGCTGGGCTGTGAGGGTTTGCTGAGCGAGAAGCAGCCGGGCTGTGCGCTCTGTGTGCTCTCTGTGTTGGAGCATGCATGGGCAGTAGCAGCTGGTTACATCCCAGCCCCTTCTGCTTCCCAAGTTTAGCTTTGGTCTGAGCGGGTTGGGAAGCTAAGTTGCTATATAGTAGTCCCTGAGGCTGTGTTTGTGGTTGGAGCTGGTTTCTCGGCCATAAAGATCTGTTCTCTCCACGTGGATGAGCCAATAGGGCTGCAAACCCTTCACCTCCAGCTCCATAGATCTAACAGAACCTTTCTTTTATCCAAATCTGTGCTCTGGGACTCTGAACTGCTCCCCTGCCCCTCTCGTAGGTGTCAACACCTCCGACATCATCACGTTGTATATCTCAGCCATCAAGGCCCTGCGGGAGCTGGACCCCTCCATGGTTATCCTGGAGGTCGCCTGTGAGCCCATCAGGAAGTACCTGAGGTGAGAGGCTCTCAGGGCAGCCCTGTGCATCCCCTTCCCCTTCCCTCCATGGCTCTGTATCTCTCACCTTTTGGCAGGACACGGGAGGACACCGTGCGGCAGATCGTGGCCGGTCTCACGGGGGATGCTGAGGGCTCCGGGGATCTGGCAAATGAGCTCTCAAAAGCTGACCCTGTGACACTGGAGAACGGCCAGGAGAGTGATGACGACATCTCAGAACCAGGGGACTGGGTCCCTGACCCAGTTGATGCAGATCCAGGTGAATTAAGAGCAGGCATCGAGGCAGCCCGCTGTCTCCCCATGGCTGGCTGTAGCCTTGAGTCACCCGTTTGGCTGTGCCGATCTGGGCTGGGGCTTTGCTCATCTCACGTTGCTCTCTGCTGCATTTCAATAGGGAAATCGAGTTCCAAGCGCCGGTCCTCAGACATCATCAGCCTGCTGGTGAGCATCTATGGCAGCAAGGACCTGTTTATCAACGAGTACCGCACGCTCCTGGCTGACCGGCTGCTGCATCAGTTCAACTACAGTGCTGAGAGGTGAGACCCAGCTGCTGCGCCGGGGCTTCCCAGCTGAAGTCACCTCGCAGGGGTCTGCTTCAGCCTTGGGCCTACAAAATGCCATTTCTGCAGACATCTCCTCTGCAGCTGTGGTGGCATCTAGAAGTTCAGGGCTCTCTAGCTGCCTGCTGCTCAGTCTTGCCTTTGGCTTGCACTATAGGGCAGCACATAGGGAAGTGGAAGCACGGACACCCTGAGCTCCATCCCCTATTTTCTAGCAACCTGCAGGGGCTGCTGAGGGTCAACAGAAGGTGTCAAAGTACAAAAAAGGGACGAACCATCAGGAAACCTCAGCTGCAGCCCTGCTTTGTCTCTTGGAACCCGCATGTGATCCTTTCTTTCTCTGACCAGGGAAATCCGCAACGTGGAGCTGCTCAAGCTGCGGTTTGGCGAAGCTCAGATGCACTATTGTGAAGTCATGTTAAAAGTAATTGACTTTTGTTGTTTGTTCTTTGCTTTTTTAAAGTCAAGTCTGGGTGCTTTTGCTCACTGGTGAAGAAGAGTGACCACAAAGGGTCCTTCAGGGAAATGGGGCTATGAGAATCCCAGTGAGGGGGCTGATGTGTGACAGGCAGAAATGCATTGGGGATGGCTGTCCTTCAAGCCCAGTGGGTTGGGTTGTTGGCTGGGGGTGGGTGCTGCGGGGTTGGGGCCTTCCCTACCCTTCCTGCCTATGCCCTTCTGGATGTTGAAGGGCTCTTTCTGTCCTCTGCCCTCTCCAGGACATGGCTGACTCGCGACGCATCAACGCCAACATTCGTGATGAGGAGGAAAAGCTCCCGGAGGAGGAGAGGCCGCCGTTCAGCCTCGTGGCCGTTATCCTGTCCAGCGAGTTCTGGCCACCGCTGAAGGAGGAGAAGCTGGAGCTTCCAGAGCAGGTGAAGGAAGCCATGGAAGCCTATTCCAAGAAGTACGAGAAATTGAAGGTGAGGATTCCTTAACCCTCCGTAAGAGTTTTGTAGCTCTGCTGTGTAGCGTGAGCTTGCTTGGTTGTTGCGGAGTCCCTGCAACATCCCTTGCAGCATAGCTGCTGCTACACCCACGGTGTTACAGTGGAATACCAAAGTCCTTCAGCTTTGAAAGTGGATTAGAAGCTACACCAGCTTAGCTACTGCCAGAAGAATGAGTAATAGAATCATTACAGTGCAAAAGACCACAAAGATCATCATGTCCAACCATCAGCCCATCCCACCATGCCCACTGACCACGTCCCCAATGGCCACATCTCTGTGGTTCTGGAGCACCTCCAGGGATGGTGACCGCACCACTCCCTGTGCAGCTGTGCCAGTGCACGTCCTGTCCATGTGGGGCCTCTTTACTTCAGTACTGTCACTCTTCTGGTTGTTCTCTTGAGGAGAGGCTTTCAGGCAGGAGAGTAGCACTGGTATTGGGCAAGGGCTGGGCAACAACTTATGTCAAGGGTGAGGGAGCAGGGAATGGATAATGGTGGGACAGAGATTCATGAGGTGGGAGCAGCCTTTGTCTTTGCTGGAGGTGAACAGAGTTCAACCAGCCGTAGCGACAGAGGGGCTGGAAGATCTGCTTCCCTCTTCCAGGCCATGAGGACCCTGAACTGGAAGTACCACCTGGGGCTGGTCAGCCTGGATGTGGAGCTGGCCGACCGCACGCTCTCCCTGTCCGTGTCCCCTGTGCACGCTGCCATCATCCTGCACTTCCAGACCAAGAGTGAGTGACGTGGTGTGGCACACGGAGCTGGGTGGGAAGGCCACGTTGCCATAGGGCCCGAGAGCTCCTTCGGGCTGGGGGCAGGAGCTGCCTGCAGCTTGGATCTACCGCAGCCAGAGGCAGAGCTGCAGCTCTGCAAGGAGACAGCGCTCGGAAAAGCACAGCTCAGCACCCGGTGCCTGCAGGAAGGCGCTGCGCGTGGCTGCTCAGCCCTGGGCCGCCTTCCTCCCCTCTTGTTAAGCCGTGGCACACGTGGGGTGGGCAGGTCCTGCAGCCCTCCTCGACGCTCTCTGCAGGCACGTGGACGCTGGCGGAGCTGAGCGAGGTGCTGAAGGTGCCCGTGACGTCGCTGAAGCGTAAGATGACGCTGTGGCTGCAGCAGGGAGTGCTGCGTGAGGAGCCGCCGGGAACCTTCACCGTCATCGAGGAGGAGCAGAAGGACCAGGGGGAGAAAGTCGTCCTGATAGACAGCGACGAGGAGGGGGACTCCGCCATGGCCTCGCAGGCTGACCAGAAGGAGGAGGAGCTGCAGGTGTGTGTGGGTGCCTGCAGGGCGGGTGGGACGGCGCAGACATCCAATGCTTTTGGCTTCTTGGGATGGATTCGATCCGCCCTTTGGATTCGCGTTTTGTCCTTCCAGCTTGAGGGGGTTTGGACTGAATCCATCATCCACATAACTATTGGCAATATGGGGTATTAGGTGGCAGCCTTTGCTCCAAAAATGTCCCCATACAACTCTGGGTGTTGATTTCATATTTGAAAATAGACATAGGTTGGATTCACCCCGTGCTTTTCGGCTTACAGTGCCAGAAAGGCGTATCCAGCACTGCCAGGCTGAGCTCTGCTGTCTGTCTGGGCTGGCTCTGGACACTCCCATTGCTTTTTGTCCCCGCATGTCACACCGTGTTGTGTGCTGTGCCGTTGTGCACCACGCAGTGCCCTGCCTGCATTTACCCACGGAGTGACACATCCTGCATTCTGGCCTATATGTGAGGACACCTCATCCTCTCCATGGGTATTTCCCACTTAAAGGCCGGGCCCTCAGCAGCCCTTTTCTGCATGGTGCTGATGGTGGTTTACTGCGTGTCCCTGCAGCTGTTCTGGACCTACATCCAGGCGATGCTGACCAACCTGGAGAGCCTGTCCTTGGAGAGGATCCACAGCATGCTGAAGATGTTTGTGATGACAGGCCCCGTGGTCACAGAGATCGACATACAGGAGCTGCAGGGCTTCCTGCAGAAGAAGGTTCGGGACCAGCAGCTCATCTACTCCGGAGGCGTCTATCGCCTGCCTAAGAACTGCAACTAGGCTGTGAGTGCCTCGGTGCCGCCTGGCTCTCTGCATCCTGCTGGGTGGGTCCTGTGCTGGGGGTGGGCGCTGTGCCCCCTCCCAACAGGGGACACCATGGGAAGGCAGCTCAGCAGCAGCGTGGGCTGTGCAGCCCTCAGAACGGCTGGGCTGGAGCTGCTGCCCACATTACCTTCCTCTCATAAATGAGAGTCTCATCCCCGTCTGTGATCAATAAAACCCAGCAGTGGTCTCTGGGCCAAACCAGCACTTTTCTCTCCTCTCAGCAGTGCTTTCTCCAACACTTCCCTGTGCTGAAGCCCTGCAGTCGGCCGGCGCCGCTGCAGCCGTGGGAGGCTTGGAGGGGACTTCTGGCTGTGTCTCTTTGTGTCAAAACAAGTGTGGTGTCTGTGCTGCCTCCTGCGGTTCCAGGGAGACCCCAGGGTCCCCTTATCCTTGCTCAGGACTTCAAAGACGGGTGGAGTAACTTTACTGTGGGATGAAGAATGCTGTGGAGGATGAGATGCAGCAGTTTGCCAAGGCAGGCTGGTTAGTCCTGGGGGGGTGTGAGGGCTGTCCAGGCATTGGCAGCACTGCTTTACCACAGCACGAGCACTCCTCTCCCTTTAAAACCCACTGCTTTGGCAACTGTGCATCCTTGGTGTGTTTCAGGGTTACAGCCTTGTCTGTCAGTGTGTAAGGGATCCTAAGCCCAGCACCACGGGCATCCTTAGTGCTGCTGTGGGCTTATCTCTCTCTTGCATGTTTGCTGCTCTTCCTCCATGGGTGGGAGCACGTGTTATTGTTTCCCTGTGGGCCTTCCTCCAGGCTGGTGGCCTTGGAGTGCTAGGAGCTGGGTGCTGTGTTTGGCTGTTCAGATGTTCCTGGTGCTGTAGGGAATGAATTAAACTCACAAACCTCCATGGTCTGCCTTCACCAGGGATGTCCCTCCATCCCAAAGGGGAACAAATGCCATGGGTCCTTCTGTCAGGCTGCTGGAGCAGACTGGGGGAGTAACATTTGGCAATTGGAAGTGATGCCTGGGGAGCCTCTGTGCTGCCCTCCGCATGAGGGCAAATCCCCCTGGGGGATCCCTGGACCCACTGCAGGTGGTGGTGGTGGTGTTGGGGACCTGGGGTGGGTGGAGGGGCGGGTTGGTGGCCCCATGGGTGATGTGGGGGGGGGGAGGGGGCACTTTGGGTCAGTGTGACTGCATGGTGCACATGGCTGCGCTTCGGGTGTGCACACAGTGCTGCAGAAGCCCTGAGCAGGGTGGAAATTTGGGGTTTTAGAGTAAATGTGCAGGACGCTGCTCCAGACACAGATAAACGGTGGCAAGTCCCAGACAGCAGCAGGCAGGGGAGGAAATCCACACCAAACACACCAGGAGCAATGTGAAGCCCACCAGACCCTGCTAGGACGTGCACCGGACTCACTATTTGGGGCCGGACAGGGAGCAGAGTGGAGTACACAGCACTGACCCCACTGTTGCTGCGCCGTGGGCACGACCTGGGACATCTCTGCAAGCTGCACCCGGCACCCACAGGATGAGGACTCAGAGACAAAAGCCTGTGGAGCCCCCAGCTCCACTCTGCCTGCTGCTCTGTGCTGCTGGAGCAGCTCCTGTGGGGCTTTCCTCACTGGTTTGGGATCTGGGGACACTTCGCTTTCCCCTCTGCGGAAACTGTGCTGACGTTCCCCGGTCACCTGCTGTGTGCTGCAGGTTTGCTGGGTCAGAGCGGCGCTGCCTGAGGCTGCTCTGTCCCCCTCCCAGAGCCATGGATCTCCACGGTGTCCCCATCTCAGAGCTGTGGGTCCCAATGCTGTCCCCATCCCGGAGCCATGGGGCGGCTGTTGCTGTCCAATTTTCAAAGCATTACAGTAGGAACAACTCAGGTTTAATGAGCCCTTCGGGTCAGATGAAACATAGAAGGCTCAAAGCTAATTGAAACAAGCTGGGGAAGGAATTCTTCAGGCTGGACGGAGGAAGCTGGGAAAAAAAAGAAGAAAAGAAACAAGCCAGAAGTACAAATAACAGCCGGTGCTTCTGGCTCATCCTGCACTGTGCAATGGGAGCTCTGCAGCCGGAGGAACCCCCCTCATCCCAGCAGATCCCAGCACCCCAGGTATGCTGCCCTATTTATAAACTGTTTATAGAGAGCCCTCCAGAAACGCAGCAGGACGCCTCTTCCCTACAAGGGATGCTCCCGGCCCGCATGTAAACTGTTTGGGTTATGGGGGACACGTGCGGCCACGTCTGCTGACGGAGCTCGGAAAGTTTTGCTAACGGTGAAATGGGGCCGAGCGGTGCTGGGGCCGCCCCACAGGCCCTCCTGCCCCACAGACCCTCCTGCCCCACAGACCCTCCTGCCCCACAGACCCTCCTGCCCCACGGACCCTCCTGCCCACCGGTGTTGCTGCTGTGGGCTGCAATCTGCTCTTCTGGGTTTGGAACGCTCCCACCCGGCGGCCTGGGAAGGGTTACGCACTTTCATTGTTTTTTTAATTGATTTATTTTATTTTTTTTCCTGTTATTCTTCCGTTCTGGGGGGGGGGAAGCGTGGCACCTCCCTGCTCCTGACCCCCCTGGGCACCTCCAGCCCTGGTGTTCTGTGTCCTGGTTGCCACCACGGGATTTGCATGCACCCGGCTCACCAATGCCACGGTGCAGAGAAAAGAGCTAAACTGGATGTAAAAGCAAAAGCAGCACCGGGGATGTGTGGGTACCCCCACCCCGTGTTGGCTGCCAACCCGCTGGGTACCCCCTGGTCCCAATGCCCGCAAGGAATGGGTGCCCCAAAGCTTCCCCTGGGTTTTCTCACCCCTTTTCTTCCCGCGGGGGCCCAGTGGGGCTGAGCCACGGGAGAGGAGGCGTTGGGCAGGATTTGCATTCCTGGCCCTGCAGGAAGGGCTGTGCAGCACCCGCAGCTGCTGCTCCTGGCTGCGTCCTCCCCGGGGCCCCCGGCGGGGGCTGCAGGGCTCCAAACAGCCTGAGGTGAGTGGGGGGCTTCGAGATGGGGCAGAGGGTGGCCCAGGGCACTGCCCACCTGCAGGATCCCCTGCATGCATGTGGTCTCCCCCCCAGTATGTGTGTGCCCCCCATCATTGTGCTGCCCCAAAGCACATGCATGCTCCCCCCGCCCCGCACAGCCTTTCCTGCATGCATGTGCCCCCCACCATTGCACTCCCCCAGTGCACATGCACGTCCCCTCATTGCACGGCCTTCCCCCCATCCATACACCCTCGCCTTGTTACACCTGCATGCTCCCCGCAGCCGCAGTGCCCCCCTGCTGCACACAGGGCCCCGCTGCACAGAACCCCATCCTGTTGCACTGCCTCCAGCTGGACGTGGCAGCTTCTTGCTCTCCCCGTAGCTGTTATTAACAAGGGCTGGGGATCATCGCTTCTGCGTTATTTTTACTGTATGCATCCACGCTAAGTGCTGCTGGGCAGGAGCTCTCCCATTGCAAAACCCCAATTTATCCCCCCAAATGCCTTGTTTTGTGTCCACGAGGGCTGCAGCCCACAGAATGCATTCACGGCTCCTCTGGAGGGGTCCTCGATGTGACTCTGATGTCCCCGCAATGCAGGGAATCGCTGGGCCGATCCCTATGGCCGCAGTCCATGCAGGGAAGGGAAGCAGTTGGGAGGTTTTGTTTTTCCCATCTACTTTCATTCCTGGGCCGCCGCTCCAGCAGGAGAGGGGTTTCGCTTCACGCCCTGCGCTTTCCCCCCAGGGTTCACCAGAAATGAGAGCGTGGCACAGCGCCGAGCAGAGCTCAGTGCAATGGGTGCAGGTGGGTGCACGGGGGGGGGGCACCGAGCTGTGGGTACGGCCCCCACCTCCTCGGCACTGCTGCTGGGGGTGCCGCTTTCGGGAGGTTTGGCTCAGGGCCGTCAGCACAGAGCTGCACCGGGCACAAAGCTGCACCTCCCTACCTGCTGCTCTGCACCGCGCTCACCGCTTTGTCCCACATTCGCCTTCTTTTCCCCCAGACCACCCCAATAATCCCCGAGGGCCTCTTTGACCCCACTGCTGCCGGCCTGGCGCCCACTACACCCCACATCATCACCCAAACTCAGCATCCCAAGGCCACCACTCTCCCCCAGCCCCATCAGTGCCCTCACACCAGGCGGCCGCTCTCGGGGCGAGGACGGAGCGGGACGAGGAAGTGGTGCAGGGCCACTCCTCCGCGCCATTTCCTCCCGGCACCGTGCAGCTGTGAGGGCAGCACAGTGCTGGGTTGGGGTGGCAGCACCCAGGGGACACACGGAGGGACCCCACGCCCGGCCCACGGTCAGTGAGCAGATGGGGCCGGGTGGGAAACGGCCGCGTTTGGGGCTTTGCGTCACCGTTGCCTTTGTGCGGTGCTCGGGGAGGTGGGGAGCGGCTGTGCGCCACGGGATGTGGTGAGGTGCTGGGGTGTGCTCAGCTGCATGGGGTGGGGATGGGGGTGGCACAGCAGTGAGGATGACGTGGTGATGCTGGTGGCATGGGGATGCAAATGGCACAGAGGTGCGGGGGGCACAGGGCTGTGGGTGGGACAGGACTGGGGTGGCACAGGGATTCAGGCGATCCATGTCTCACTGGAGCTGTAACCTCTGCTCCCATCCCTTCTGCCCGTCCCCCCGTCCCCCCCCTTTGATCTGCACTTCCCCCACATGCACTCAGCTTCAGACGCAGGTGGCCCTTCCCAGCCTGGGGGAACCTTTGGGGTTTTCCAGTGGTTCCCCTTCCCGGTGCCACTTCTGCTGCTCTGCTGTCCCACCGTGCCCCTTCCCGGTGCAGCCATGGCTCTCGGTGTCCTGGGGTGCTGGAGGTGGGCTTTGGTCCCAGCACCCCCCCTCATTCAGAGGCTGTGCCATCCCCTGCCGTGGGGTGGATGTGCTGTTGGGGTCTCAGCTGTCAGAGCAGGGCCCGGGGCCACCTCCCCATGGTGGTGGTGGACACCTCCCCAGGAGGTGTCCCTGCAGCATCCACTGGGGAGCAGTTGAGATGTGCCACTGCTTCCTGCATTACCACTCTGCTCCCTAATCCCACTCCTGTGAACACTGACAGCATCCCCTTCTTATTCCCACATTCCTCAGTGCCCTGGTGTGGGGCATCCTGGTGGGCCGGGGGGTGCAACATCCCCAGACAAAGGTCTGTGATATCCCACGGCCCAGGGAACATAGTGCTGGCTGTGCTATGGGGCTGCTCCCCAGCTTTTGGGATAGCAGTGCTGTGGGGCTGCTCCCAGCCACTGTGGGATGGCAGTGTGGTGAGTTCGCTCCCCAGCTTTTGGGATGGCAGTGCCATGGGGTTGGTCCCAGCTGCTTTGGGATGGCAGTGCCATGGGCTTCGGGCAGTGCCTGCATGAAAGAAGTGAATGGGACTGGAGAGCGGTGCCGGGGTGACGCGGGGACAGCGTGGGGACCCGGCGTGGCCGTCAGCCCTCCCGCCGTGCTGCGTGCAGGAATCCCGCCCGGCCGGTTCGGTGCGGGGCACGGCCGAGCGCCGCGCAAGGTGAGCAATTAACGCTCGGGGCTAATGGAGATCGCCGGGCGCCGGGTTCGGGCACAGCTGCCCCGACGTGAGAGCCGACGTGCCGGGACAGGACGGCGGCGGTCCGCACACACCGCGCCGGGGCTGCGTGCCGGGCGGCCGCTGGGAGCGGCTGTGCTCGCTCTGCCCGGCCCCGCTTCCTGCCCGCCGCTGTCACCGCAGCCGCCGTCCCCGTGCGTCAGCGCTGGGGAAGTGCCCTCCCACCGTGACACGGACTGCGGGCAGCTCGGCGGGCGGGGACGGAGCCGGCATCGCGCGGCCGGAGGTCGGCTCGGCCGGACGTCGCTCAGCGCTCCCCGCCGCGCTCCCATCGCCGGGTGAGCTCCGTCCACGCCTTTCCCACGGCGGGATTCGAGGGGTGCCCGCGCTGCTCCGCGTGGCTCCGGGTGGGGAAGGACGGGGGCGGGGGGTGGCGGAGCCGCGGGGCAGCGCCGCTGCGCTCCCGAAGTGCTGCCCGCGAAGGACCCCCCGGGGCGGCCGGCAGAGCTTTCCACGCCCCATCTCTGCGGCGTAGGGTGACTGTTTCCTTATGGAGGGGTGTGTTGTTGCGTGTTCCTCGCGTTTGGCAGGTGCTAAGGAAACAGCATGGGGTCAGGGCAGGATCCACCTGCCCACATCCTGCTGCCCGCCCCATCCGGCAGTGCCCTTTCTCCGGGGCTGCGTTCCCCATCCCGTGGTGCACAGCTGATGCTGCGCGCAGAGGTCCGTGTTTGGACGCCCGATGGCTGTGTGTGGTCGTTCCAATCAGCCTCGTTTGGCTGCTGTCAGCCACTTCCTGCTCTTACGAAGGTTGATTTTGCATTGTCCTTTTTGCTTTAGAAAGAAGAGGATGTGAGTGGGCTGTAAGAACTGAACGAGATGGATGGAGAGCTGCTTGGTACAGAGGTGGATGGAGAAGCACCCACCGCCATGGGGGACGTGGGAGGAGAGGCATCCTGTGCTGAGGGCGATGCAAAAGGAGAGGTGTCCTGTGCTGAGGTGGGTGGGGAACTTCCCACTGCCATGGGGGATGCGGCAGAAGAGGCGTCCTGTGCTGAAAGCGGTGCAAAAGAAGAGGGCCCTTATGCTGATGGCCATGTGGAAGGAGAGATGGGCTGCTCTGACAGTGATGGGGAAGGAGAGCTGCGCTGCGCCACGACCGACGTGAAGGAAGAAGCATCCTGCTCTGAGAGCGAAGGGGAAGAAGTGCCTGATGCTGAGATCCCCGCCGCTTCCAAGAGAGTCTCTTTCATTTCTTCTCCCTTAAGGGCAATTGTCCGCCTCAAGCAGCGCTACCGAGTGCAGAAGAAAGGCCGTCTGCACTTCGAGCTCCCCCAGGAGAAGTCATCCGAGCCCGTCCATGCGCGGGTGCTCCAGAGGCAGTTTTCACTGAACAGATCAGGTCTGTACGGCTCCTCCAAGTCCTTCTTTAACCAGTCCGGCTTCAAGACATCCCAGTACTTCACCTTTGACACATCCGTGGAAGAGTGGGCGATGAGCAAACCCAGGCGGAAAAAGAAGCGAAGGAAATCTCGGGTCGTTCTGTACCCCGACAAAACAAAGAGGTACCTCCCAGCGGAGGAGAAGAGCAACGCCAAGCGCTGCCTCCTGTTGCTCATCGTCATTATCTTCTTCCAGATCCTCAACGCCATAGAGAACCTGGATGACAACCTCCAAAAATACGACCTGGATGGCTTAGAGAAAACGATGCACCGGGAGGTATTCGGGCAGAAGCTCGCTGTGGAAAGTATTATGCAGCTGCTGAAGGACTATCTCGCCACCCACATCCATAACAAGCCGCTGGTCCTCTCGTTAAATGGCCCCACGGGAGTGGGGAAGAGTCACGTTGGCTGGCTGCTGGCCAAGCATTTTCGCTCCGTCATGGACAATGACTTCGTGCTTCAGTACTTTGTCATGCACCACTGCCCGAGCGGCGCGGCTCCTCTGACGTGTGAAACAGACCTGTCTAAGAAGATTTCTGACATGGTTACGAGAGCTGAGATAGAGGAGAAGATACCGCTGTTCATCCTGGACGAGGTTGAACTCATGTCTCCGGTCCTGCTGGACACTCTCAGCCGGTTCTTCGAACCCAACCAAACCAACGAGTTCCTCAATGCCATCTACATTTTGATAAGCAACATAGGGGGTGGTGAAATCACCAAGTTCGTCATCCAGAACGCATCCGCTGAGCTCCTGCAGCAGCGGAGCGGAGCAGAGGAGCTGCTGAGCGTCATCCAGCCCGTGCTGACCCACACCCACCCGCTGTGGAAGGCGGCGGACGTCGTCCCCTTCGTTCTCCTGGAGAGGAGTCACGTCATAGACTGCTTCCTGGAGGAGATGAGGAGGGAAGGGCTGTACCCCGAGCAGAGCCACGTCGAGAGGTTGGCCAGCCAGCTCAGCTACTACACTACAGGCGACAAGCAGTTCTCCAGGCTGGGCTGCAAGCAGGTTGTGGCCAAAGTCAACCTGCTGTAGGCATCCTCTGCAGAGACGCATCCTGCTCTCAGGATTTACAGTCTCATGGGGAGGGTGTGAGGGCAGAGTGGCTCAGGGGCTGCCCTGGGGCTGCTGGTCATGGCCAGGGACGGCAGCCCAGGCTCCTCTGCAGCACAACCACCCCTCTCCTCTGGGTGTTCCCCGTGTTTGCAGAGCGCGGTGTGGCCAGCGAGGGCCCTCACAGCAATTAGAGACACTTTGTTACTCATGCACTCATTAGAATGAGGACAGACGCTGTGCAGCACCAAGTGAAGGAAGGAACCATAACCCATTGGAGTTCTCTGTCTCAGCAGCACATGGAGCCACATCTCACTGTCTCCAGGGCCGCAGTCTCCACTGGCAGCTCTTCTGCTTTTTGCTGCTGGGTGCACCTCACCACGCTCATTATCTAGAAAGCCCGAAATAGCAACTGGTGTCTGTTGGGCAGCACGCACTGGAAAAGACCATTTGGGCTGTGTGGGCACAGGGCAGCAGGAATGCTGGGCTTCTCCCAGTGCTGCAGGGCCCTGCAGATGCTCTTTGCTATTGAGACCCAGTGGGGAGCACATTGCCTGGAAGTACCTCGGGAACAGCACGGCTTTGTTTTGAGCAGGCAGGCGGAGCAGGCGCTCGTGGCATTGCTTCTCCACGTTTTGGTTTTGTGCCCAGGTCCCCTTCTACAATTTGCTGTGAATTCTCACGTACGTAATCCTGTGGATGTTTGCACTGGTTGTTTGATTTGCCTCTTTCTAATCGTTGGTCTCCAAAGACTTCCATCGCAAACTTCTGCTTCCGGAGCTATTGTCAGGAATAAATCCAAACTATCTTGAATAAATTAATTTGAAAGTACTTTTCCCATATGTGACCGAAATGTGGTTTTCCACCCAGATTTCTCTTCTGGGTCGATGCAGCTGTGCTTTGGATTGGGAGCGAGGGCTGCTGCTTTGCTGGAAGCTCAAAGGTCTGAGGGGAGGGTTAGGCATCACTCCAGCTCAGTGGCCGTCCATGCTGCCCGATACCCCCTTTGCTGTCAGCTGTGTCTGGGGTACAACCTGCATTGGCAGAACCCCCCCATTGCCCCATAGGAGCGTCCCAAGGGCAGGCATGGCTGCCTTCAGATACACACGCTCCTTTCAGTTCCAAAGCAGCTCGGCTCCAGGATGGCCAGGCATGGGAGCAGCACAGACTATGGGCTGTGGGCAGCCCCAGTGGGGTGGGCATCGCTCATGGTGCACCCCAGCGTGCAGCTGCAGAGCCTTCCCTATCTTCCTGGCCTGTGCTCCATCCCAAAGTGATCTCAGGTCTCCACTGTTCTGCAGTCAGCCTTTGGGGCTGGGCAGTGCCCGGGTCGCTGTCAAGTCAATATCAGGGATAACCTCCCAGCTGCTTTCTGCATGCAGGAGGATCCTTTGTCCCTGGGAAAGGGCTGAGAGCTGGAAACCAGCCGAACCTCCGAGTGCCCCTGCAAGGAAGTTGGGAGGATTTGCTTTTACAGTGATCGAGAATGAGCTGCCCTGAGCTCACAGGCTCAAAGCATTCCGGCTGTGTGTGGCCGGGGCTCCCAGGGACACCTGTCCCACCGATGTCCCCATCCTCCTCCCTGCGCTCCGGGCACTGGGAGGTGGTTGAGGTTTCCCCTGCATTTCTCCAGTAACACGGCCTGGCTCCAGCCCAAGGAAGCGGGTGCACGTACACGTTCTGCGTGGGCTCGGCTGCCTCCAGGAAAAGGAGTTGTGATGGAGGGTTCCTAAAAAGGAGCTAACTCGAGCTGGCTCCATCCACCACAGCCTGCCCAGAGCCACCTCCGCAGGCAGGTGCTGACTGATGAGGCTGAATCCTCCCTGTTTGTATCCCTTTTGCCGTGGGATGATGATACAGAGGTGATGCAGTGCCAAACCAACAGTGCTCTGTTACGCACTGCAGCATCGTGCCGGCCATGCTGGGCCACCCGATCCCCCACTGCCACCAGTGCTGCTCCTCCTGCATTGTGCACACCCCAGAGCCACCCGGAGGGACCTCATGCTCACTGCCTGGTGTCTCTGGCTGTGATGGCTCTGCCAGGAACTGCAGCAGACCCATGACATCAGCCTGGAGCAGCGTGTGCAGGTGGGTGTAAATTGGGGTACTGCTTCTGGAGGTGCAGCAGTCAGCCCATCCCCACATACCCTAACAACGTGTCCTGCAAGGGGGAGGAAAGGCTAATGAGGAACTCTAGCAGATTCAGTGCTTCAATGCATTTCCCCTTGTAATCTTCACTGGACACATCAGTGCAACCAGGGAAGCAACATTTGATTTGAGCAGGGGAGAAGAGAGCAAGGCCAGCTTGCAATAGCTGTGACTGAGGCAATTCATGCAAGGTGCAGAGGAAAGTGCAACAGCTTTTGAGGTGGCACAGCAGAATGCTGGAAGGCGAGGGGTGCGAGCATGCCCTTGGGAAGGGTGGGAAGGCCCAGGTCTGTACACTGAATGATGTACAGCAGGAGTGAAGGAATGCAGGGCCTCATCATGGTACCCTGTCAGGACGGAGCCTGGGCTGCAGTGTGAGCCAACACACCTGCAGGTGTGAGGAGTGTTGGGTGAAACGAGATAAGAGCTTTCAAATATGCAAAAGAGAGGCAGGGAGCAGGGCTGAGCTCTGCACATTCTCCTTGTGCAGGGTGTGGGGTCGGCTCCGAAGTGCACGGGTGAGGTTACACTGCAGGGAGGTGCTGCAGCAGGGAAGCTCCCACATGGGCTGAGCAGAGCAGCTGCACCAGGCTGGGGGATGGAGAAGGATGGGTTAGAAGTGCTTGGAGTCCACGGGCTCACAAGCTGCTGTTTGCTGGGCTTCTGCTTCCCCTTGGTGCCTGCTGATGGCTCTGCTGTCGCTCTGTGCCACCCAGCATGCAACTGGTCTCACTTGCAGTGCTTGCTCTTCATTGACATCACTCCAGTTTAACGCTACTCCTCTGCAGTGAATACATGTGGGATGCTAAAATAGCTGGATTTAGGCCCAAAGTTTCAGGCACCTGCATCTGTGATTAGCCAGGCTGGGGAAATGGGAGAGAAGCAGAGGGCTCCCAGAAGGGGCTGCTCCTCCTCCTCCTCCTGCTGGGATTGCAGTGATGAGCCGCTGGCAGCTCTGTGCCGGGTGCACACAGTGCTGGGTTCTCCGTGGATGCTATTCTGAGCTTATTGACATTGAGCTTCCTGTGATATCCCTCAGGCTGGGATTCAGCTCCTATTGTTACACATCCAGGGAAAGTCTGAGTAAGTCACGGCTTGGATTTCCCCAGCCCAGCGCTCCGACCTCAGATTTCACCTCTGCCTGAGCCCTCCTCTGGCTCCTGTAGTGTGCCATGGTACCCAAACGCTCACTCACATCGAACCCTCGTGCTGTGTCACCCATTCCTCTTAGCAAAGAGGGAAAAAAATGAAATCCTGGAGCAAGATACGCTGTAGATTAATGGTTTTCCTCTTAAGCTCCTTGTCCAAATCAGCAGCCGTGTGCAGGTACCCGAGGAGCAGGGGCTGTTGGTGCCACGTTCCACATTTTCCCAACACAGCTCTCAATTCCCAGCAGATCTTCTGAGGCTGCAACCAAAAGGGCACAGTGTGTGCCTCACATAACCCCCTTCCCCGGCCCAGTTTGGCATTACCACTGTGGGTTGTTTCTGATGTGTCAGAGCGAAGCACTTCGTTCTTCCTGAGATGACTTCATGTATTTCCAACCTGTGGGATGAAGGTTTCTGAGCCATGGGCTTTCTTCACCCTCCCCAGGCCCTGCCTCCTGTCTGGGTGCCTCTGGGGGCTTGGAAAGTGTTCCCAGCTTTTGTTTTGAGGGTGAGCTGGTCCTTGGCTTCCAGATTGCTGCTTATCTTTGCAATACAAAATAGGGCGCGTGCCTCAGACCCTGGGTCCGTCCCAACTATTTCGGATGATGTAAGGAGAGTTTCTGCCCCTCCCTGCAAACTGCTGTGCACAAACAGCACTGATGTTCCGAGGTCAAAACGTACCGAGCATTGCAGAGTGCCTTGACCTGACGTAACCCAGCGTCCTCAGCTCCACCAGTGCCCCGAGCTCCATCTCCCAAAGCTGCTCCACGCCAGTTCTGTTAGTCAGGACCCACGCTGAGCCCTTTTGTGTTCCGTGCTCATGCCAAAGACCCATCACCTCCACCTCTGAATGCTGCTCCTGATGCATCCAATGCTCATTTTTTGGATGTGGAGGTCCATTGGTGAAATGGACTGGTGTCTCTGGCCTGGAGAGCGCGGATGAAGTTCAACTCTGGATGCAATTCAACAGAAATTGCTTTTTCACCTCCTTGCACCTGGTGGGCAGAAAGTCTGCTTCTTGCATTGCTGATTCATCTTAGCTCTCATCTGAGAAGTATTCAGTGAACTGCTTGGACAAGCTAACCTGAGAGTTATAAATAAATCCTTGTGTAACCTCACTCAAATTATAATAAGCTAATGGGTAACTATGATTGCCAATAGGAAGAAGACCTGTCCCAGCAGGCAGAGCCTTCTATTCTTGGGTCTCAGTGTTCTGAGGTCGTGTTATTACTCACGTCCTCACACGGGGTGCTGGGCAGCGCTGGTGGGGTGGGTTAGATGTGAAATGGGGAACCTCACTGAGACACCTTCGGGTGGTCAGCAGCTGTACCAAGGCAAACACATTCCAAGGGACAAAGGGAGAACGCATTGATCAGCCTCACAGCTTGGATGTGGCTCTGGCTGGAATAAAGGGAGTTAAAATGTGACGCCAAATGTTTGATTTTGGCATTTAACGTCACTGCTCTCCTAACACTCGGGTGCATTTGGTGGCACTTTGCGTGCCGAGCTGGCCTGAAGCCTGTGTGCTGCGAGTGGGAGGATGCACTGCTAATCCCATCCTGACTCATTCGCGTGCAGGGACTGGGGAGGTCCCAAGGGCTCAGGCACCACAGGGCAAAGCTGGAGCAGCTCCGTGTGATAAATGTTCCCACTGCGTGCTTTGCTGAAAGCATTTGTGTGGTTTAGTTGGAGGGATTTTGCACCCACGTGGGAGGCGGATGCCCGGCAGGGGTT
This sequence comes from Gallus gallus, assembly GCF_016699485.2. Lineage (NCBI taxonomy): Eukaryota > Metazoa > Chordata > Aves > Galliformes > Phasianidae > Gallus > Gallus gallus. The sequence continues at coordinate 2,481,067 of NC_052548.1, forward strand.
GCAGCTAGGATGCTGAGCGTGGGTTCAGCCATCAGAGCTGAAGGAAGAGCCATCTTACCCCAGTGGCACCCACATCCATGAGGTGGTGGCTAAAGAGGCTGCCTGAACTGATGCCTCACCTTTTAGTGCTTCTCTTCCTGCAAACTGAAAGTGATTAGATTTTATAAGCAGCACAAAGAGGTTGTGGATGCCCCATCCCTGCAGGCATTCAAGGCCAGGCTGGATGTGGCTCTGGGCAGCCTGGTCTGCTGGTTGGTGACCCTGCACGTAGCAGGGGGTTGGAACTGGATGAGCGTTGTGGTCCTTTTCAATCCAGGCTGCTGGAGAACACCGTGCAGAGCTACAGTCACAGAATCGTTAAGATGGGAGAAGACCTCTAAGATCATCCAGTCCAACCATCCACCTGCCACCAATATTGCCCACTAAGCCATGTCCCTAAGTATCATATCTACATGTTTCTTGAACCCCCCTGGGTAGGGTGACTTCCCCACCTCCCTGAGCAGTCCGTCCCACTGCCTGACCACTCTTTCAGATGAGTTTTTCCTAGATCAAGTTCTGTTGGGTTTTACATTGGCTATCCCATAGCTGGCTGCCACAGATGTTTTGCAGGACTCACTTTTCATCCCCACCTGCCTGAGCAGATGTGAGCGTGCCAACAGACGTACGTCTTCCTGGTGGTGTTCAAGACTCAACCCAGGGCTCTGGGCAGCATAGTGCAGTACCGCATCTGGAGGTTGGTGGCCCTGCCTGTGGTAGGGGGGCCACCAATGATGCTGGGGGTCCCTTCCGACCCAAGATGTTCTGTGATTCTATGAAGTTAGCAGCTGAATCTTGCGACTTGAGGACCAAGATCCCATAGAGAGCCGGAGGCCTCTCCAGCAGGTTTGTGGGCGCTCAGCCCTTTCAGGCTCTGTTTAGTCAGCATAAAGAGCAAGGAATTTGAACACAAGCAGAGGCTTTTTTCCTTTTGTGGGCATACCTGGGACTGAGCTTGCCAGAGCAAGTGCTGAGGTTTCCTGGGGCACAGTGCTGAGATTGCACGGGATCATAACAGAAACTGGGGTCTCCCAGCCATGTATGGATGGGTTGGGAAAATAGCAGAGTTTACCTGTCCTCAGGCTCCATTTCTGTTCTTTACAGCAGATACGTGGATTTTAATGAAGGTTACACTCTCAGAAGCATCAAGATATCTTGAGGGAAAGCCCTGTGATAGACAGCTGTAATGCAGGGAGCGGAATTGGGAAGGAGGAGGCTCTCACTCAGCAGTGCATGCCTGGGGGCAGGTATGGGGTGCTGGGGCAGAGTCATCCCTGGGCAGCTGTGAGTCAGCCCAGCTCCTCCCACGGCATCTTCACTCATCATCATCTTCACTCAAGTGGGTATTTATAGCACGGGTAGGAGTGGGGAGAGAAATCAAAGAACAGCTTCCCATAAAGACACATAAATCACTCCCAGAGTTCAGCTCTGGGGTTCTGCATGACCTGCTTTAAAGAGACAGAATAAAGGCACCGTTGTTATTAGTAATATATATATATATATTAATATTATTCCATTGGGCTGCTGTTTGCATAAAAACCATCTTTGGGCAGAGAGATTTTTTTCCATGCAGTTCTCCCAGCCGTCAGAGCTACCCCAGCAGGCTGCTAAGGACACGATGCCTCACACGGGACAAAGCCTTTTCTGCAGCACAGCTCTGCCGAAAAACCATTCAGACAGTCTGCCCAGACCACCGCTTGCCATCCGAGCTGTCGGGAGACCTCCAGGCCTTCCAACTAAACGGAGCAGGAAAGCCAGGAGGGTGCTGTACCCAGCACGGGTGAGAAAATATTTACCACGCCCGAAGAAAGACGGAGCCAAGAGGTGGCTGCTGGTGTGTGCTGGCATCGTCCTCCTGCAGGTGCTAACTGAGGAGCCTGAGCGAGAAGGACTGGCGGGAGGAAAGGTTCCTAAGGAGCGGCTCTGCACGCTGCATGCACAGCTCAGGGCTGCACACCTTGGAGCTGCACAGCTCAGAGCTGCAGAGAACTGCTCCAGAGAAGACAGAGCTGCTCCAGAGGCCCCGGTTCTCTCATTCTCTCATCAGCTTATGGGCACCAACTTCTCGTGCAAACCACGGATGTGCCACGACAAGCTGGGAGGCAGCTGCACGCCTTCTGCAGGCAGTGCCTGGCTGGTTTATCCCATGCAGAGCACTGAGCTGCGGTGAGGAGCTGGCCTGCTCCTGCCCCTGCCCATCGCTGCTGCAGCACCGCCAGCTGCACTGTGAACTGCTGCACTCCTCCGAGGGGACACGAGGACTCTGGATGGTGACACGGGGACGCTGGTGGCCAGGGAGGCACTGAAGACAGCCCAGGGCTGCAGTGAGGACTATGCACGTTTGAGTGCTGATCCGAGCCAGGAGTTGGACTCAATGATCCTCATGGTTCCCTTCCAACTCGGGATACTTCACGATTGATTCTGTGATTTGTGACAGTGATTTGAGATCACGTTGCCAGGAGCTGTAGCAAAAGGCTGCAGGCACAGTCCTGCGTCGGGTTTGTACTGCACTGACCTTCCTGTGACTGCTGTGTGACCCCTCTCTGTGCCTCTGTTTGCATGCTGCAATGTGCTGTCAGTTCTCACAGACCACAGCTCAGCTCCTGGAGCTACAGGAGCGCAGTGTGAGCTTTTCTTCCCTCTGTAGGAATAAAGCTGCTGGGATCAGTGTGCATCAACTGAAACTTTTGAGCTAAGGTTTGCTGTCCTGCTGTGTGCCCAGACCTGCTGGCTGTCCTGGGGAAATAAAACCACCCAACCAGCAAGAATGGGGGGGGGGGGAGCAGAGGAGGGGAGGGAGAAAGGGGGGGATTGGAGCCCCAGTGGCGCTAGGGCACAGACTTGCTGGTGCCAGCAGAGGGACAGGGTTCATGGACCTCGGTCACAAGGGCTGCAGCACTGGGGTGAGATGGCTTGGGGAAGAGCTGGACCAACACTAAAGCAAACCAAGGGAGGTGATGGGAAAGAGCTGTTAGAAGGGGAAGTTGAGCCAGAGGTCACCAGAGGGCCTTTCTAACTTATGCTTCCACTGTTTCCATGTTCATCATGGGGTTACTGGGAATGTAGAATGCTCTGTGACTCTGAAGTGTGAAATATAGGATTGCAGACTGGTCTGGGGCATCATGACCTGTGAATATGATGGCATCTGGCTCTGCGAAGTGGGGTGCAGCTCAGGATGGGGCTGCTGCCTCCCAGACATGGACAGGTTCCTTGCATTAGGAATAAAGACATCAGGCTCAGGACCTGCTCCCTGTCCAGCTATAGGGCCCACTGCAGAGAGACTCCTTGCTGGAAATACCGGGCCCAGGACTTTCAGTGGATATGGTTCTGTGTCTCCTGGGTTATCATGCATCCCCTGGGGCCAGGGTACAGCTCCCTTAACTATATATCTCCAAGTCTGAGTAAGTCAAGGCTGGGTCTCCCCAGCCATGTATTCTGCTAGCCTGTCCTGGAGCCCAGGCATAGGGAGAGGTCCCCTGGACACCTTCCCCAAGCCATGGTCCATGCTCCAGCCATACATATGTTGTGTGCCAGGGCTTCTCTTATGAGAGGCAGTCCCAAAAGGCCACAGTATGGCTTTGCAGCCCCAGCTTTGCCCCTCGGGGCGTCCATCCCCAAATCCCAGCCTGCAGAACAGCTTCCATGTTGTGCTGCTTTACACAAGGTTGTATCCGGATGGACTTCATAAACTTCCAGGCAAGGAAAGTCCACCAACTCTTTGGTCAACCTCTTCTAATTGCTTGGGACTTAATAAATCTAATTTCCATGACAGAGAGCTGGTGTGACTCAGAAACCAACAGCAATTGGTTCCTCAGGCTCTGCTAAGAACAGAATTCAACTGTTTTTGTAATGACTGCACGTGACCCAGGGGTGGGAGGAAGCTGGATTGCACACACACTGATTGCAGAAGAGGTGTGGAAAAGCCCTGAGGGGCACTGCAGGCCGAAACACCAAATCTGAGAAGAGCAGCATGCTGCAGCTCACAGCAACCACAAGGAGAACTGCTTATCTCAAAACAAAGCGGCTGAATCACTAACAGGATTCAGCTCCTTCATCTGTACTGAGAAAAGGAGCAACGAGTTGGTGTGCAGCCAGGGAACTGTGTGGAGTGGGGGCAGTGGGGAACGGTGTCAGTGAGTGGTGGTCCGGGATCAGCCCTTCATCCCTCGGGACGTGGAGGGGAAGCTGTGCCATCACAGGGAATGGCCGAAAGGGCAGCTTTGCAAAATCTTGGAATTCTAACGGCTGAAAATGAAAGGGTGGTTCAGCAGCGGCGGGGATGGGCTGAGATCTTGCAGAGCTCGGTGTAAACGCGGTGAGCCCTCACGAGAGGGCAGCAGAGACAGAACCTCAGCAGCGTTCCCAAAGCAGCGCCCGGCGGCGTTCCGGACGCGCGGATCCCGAAGTGCAGCGGTGCAGGAGATGCTGAGGACGCGCTCAGTGCCTCGTGACAGCTGGTTGGTGGGAAAGTGAGTCTGTGCGTGGGGTGTGAGCCAGCAAAACGGAGACAGAGAGCCCTTAAATACAACATCCCCATCGCCAAGCCTTACGTGCAGCGTGTTTCCTCGTCCCACATGGCGCAGGGTGGAGAGCTGGGATGTATGGCAATGCAGATGTAACAGAGAGCACCTTCAGCCAACTTCCAGGCCAACCATCAGCAGCCTTGCCCTGGGCAACCACGGTAAATTCATTGCAGACCTGATGACTTTAATGAGCTAAATACAAGAAGAATGTCACACTCTTGGTCTGCTGTGTGAAATCCAGCATTCCACGTTGTGGCCCCTAGATCCACCTGGGATTGGGACAGGGCCCATCCCGGCCGAGGGCTGAAGGATGCTGCCAGGAGCGCACATCCCTGCTGCACAGCCCAGCTGTAGCTGCTCCCAGGCATGCACACCACCGTGGCTGCTTAGAGCTACAAGCAGCAGCTCCAGCTGAGCTTGCAGGGGGTGGGACAGCCTGCAGGATGGACAGGGGAGCGTGCGGTACTGTGGAGGGATGACGTGGCTGTGCGCAGTCTCAGAGCAGCGTATCCAGGCAGGCTCTGTATCTGGGGCATGCCAGGACACAGTCCTGTGTTTGCATTCCTAGCCTTGTGCAGGGCTTGCGACTCCTGGGAGCCGCTTTTTCTGCAGGAGAGCCCCCTGCAGCCCAGCTCTGTGGCCTCTCTGGTCCACACAACATTCCCAGTCCTTCTCCTACCTCTCCTTCCTCCAGGCTCTCTCCTTACCCAGAGCTCTTTGAGCCACCTCAGCTCTCTTTCTGCTGCCCCGGACATCCCCAGTCCCACTTGCACAGAGACCTTTGCTCCAGCATGCATCCCTGCTGGTAAAATCTGCTGGCCTTTAAAGCAAACTGCACTCAGATGTGCACTGGGGGCAGCTCCTGGGACACTCCTGCCCTGTGCCTTGCCTGGGTGTGTGATACATGTGCTATCCCACCTCAGTCTGACATTATGCACGATAACGTTCCCGTGCCCGACAGCATTTATTTTAGCGCTACAGATACACACTGTGAGATGCAGCACTCCAAAAATGCTCCAGGAGGGCTTGTCCTGCCCCATGTCCCTGACCCCTTGTGTGCCCCCACCCCCATGCCCACCCTGAGTGGGCACAGAGGCTCATCCCCCAGCGGCTTAGTACTTTTTCCCAATGCAGAACGCTAGCAGGGACACTCCCTGGCACTAAGAGGAGCTCTGCAGCAGCTTTTTCATTCTGCCCAAGGCTGGGGCACGAGGGGCAGCGATGCTGCTGCACGCAGAGGCGTGCCACAGGAATTATAAACACAGCTGCTTTCATTAGGCACATTATTCACCCTCTGGCTCGCTCTAATCCAGCCTGTCGGACTGGTGATGCCTCAGGAGCGTAGTGGAGAAAATATTAACACGCCTTTCTGTAGCTGGGTTGCACAGCCTCAGCACGGATGTGATGTCCAGAGCAGGGGAAGCTGAAGAGGCTGCTGCAAATATGACTGTGAGAGAAGACAGAAGTAAAGGGAAGTGATGAATAACCAGGAAAGCAATGGACAACCCGGTGAAGCCGCCGCTGGGTCCGTGCCTCTGCTTGCATTAAAGAGCCAACCCGCGAGGAGCCGTGGGGTTGGGAACGGATGGAAGGAGGGGTTCACTCAGCACAGAAATAGTGACAGTGCTTTATGTGAGACCACATCTGGGGTGCTGACCCTAGTGCAGTGTTTCCTTCCAACCTGGCTGAGGAAGGAGGCTGTGGGGGCAGCGGGGGCTGTGCTGACAGTGCTGGGGACGCAGAGGTGACCAGGGGTAGCGCTGGTTGTGGAGCAGTGGCCTAAGGACACAGAATCATAGAATGGCTTGGGTTGGAAGGGACACGGAGGGGCCATGGGGTGCCTGTAGTAACGTGGGACAAGGCAGGGCTGTGAGGTGCAGCACGCGGACACAGCCGGGCTCTGTGATACACGGGGCACCAGGGAGCCTTTCCTTGTCAGGGAGATGCTCTGCTCCCTTCACCATCTCGGTGGCTCTGTGCTGGGCTCTCTCAAGCAGTTCTCTGTCCTTCTCGAACGGAGGGGCCCAGAACTGGACACAGTACTCCAGATATGGTCTCACCAGAGCAGAGCAGAGGGCTTCCAGCACACCCCACGATGCCGTTGGCCTTCTTGGCCACAGGAGCACAGTGCTGGCTCAGGGTCACCCCGCTGCCCCCCAGCGCCTTTCCCTTTCCCCCACGCTGCTCTCCAGCAGCTCAGCCCCCAGCCCATCCCGGTACCCGGGGTTCTCCTTGCCCAGGACTGCACACTGCCCTTCTATTTCACTCAGTTTCTCCCCCCCCCCCCCCCCAACTCTCCAGCCTGCCCACGTCTCGCTGGATGGCAGCACAGCCCCGGGACGCGGCTCCGAGAGGCGCACGGACGGCAGTGCCCCGAGGCACGGGGGGACACGGCTCAGCCCCGCCGCGTGTGGAGCACAGGGCCCACACGGACACGGAGCCGCGGCACAGCCCTGAGGCACGCGAGGACAAAGCAGGGCTGCAGGGCGCGGAGGCCCCACCTCGGCCGGGATCCCCCGCCGCCAGGAGGCTGTCGCTTTAAGAGCTGCGAGGCCGCCGCCCCCGCCCTCGCCCGCCCGGCCCGATAGGGGCCGTGATGCAGCGCGCCCGCCCGCCCGCCGCCGCTTCGGCTCTCAGGTAACCGCCGCCGCCGCGCTCGGCCCCACCTCACACCGCCACCACCACCAGCGGGGGAGGCGCTGCCCGGGGCGGCCGCTCCGCCCCTCCCGTCCCATCCCGTCCCGTCTCCGCCGGCGGGGCTGCGGGGCCCGTTCCGCCGCGGGCCTCTCGCGGGCCGTGGGGTGCCGAGGGGTGCCCCGCAGGGCTGGGTGAGCCCGGGCCGGGCTGGGGGTGTCCGTAAACCCTCACATCCCAGAACTCGTTTTTCCTCGCCGAGGCGCTGCTGGCTGGTGATTCCATTAGCATGCTTTCTTCTTTCTTTCTTTATCTTTTTTTTAACTTTTCGTTTTGTTTCTCTCTTTAGGAAATTATAGGGTTTTTTTTTCTTTTTTTCTTTTTCTTTTTTTCTGTCTTTCTTTCCGTTTTGTTTTTGTTTCCCCGAAGTAGATTTGTGTGGCAAAGCCCTGCTTTTGTTCGGCTCCGGCTGTGCGATGCTGCGCTGTGCTCGCCCTGCTGCTCCTCGGCGCGGTGGGTGCCTCTGTTCCCCCGGCAGCTCTGGGCTGTGGAGCCCCTCCGGCCTGGGGGGCGTTGTGGGCACGGATAAAATGCAGCCCGTGGCCGCAGCGTGTCGGCTTCTCCATTGGAATCCTTTAAGCCTAAAGGGAAGGGAACGTGATAAAGCAGAACTCCGGGCCCTTTGCTGGAGGCAGAAAGGGAAAAGCGTGTTGTACCAAGAGGGGTTTTTTCGCTGCTTCCTGGGTTTATCTGAGACTGAGAAATGCCGTGCTCTGAAATGCTGCAGTGTCAAATGCTGAGCTCTTCCCTTTTCCCTTGAATGGACTCTGTTGGTAAAAGAGGGGGAAAAGTTCTACCAGACAGAGCCGTGCTGCCCATGGGGCTGATGTGAGTGTAATGGAAGGAAGGGCAGCTCTGCAGAACCAGCAGCGATGCTCCTGTGGGCTGTTCTTCCTGCCCAGAGCTTGGTTTGCAGCCCTGGCCATGGGGAAGCTCCGAGCACAGGGCTGTGGTGAGAGAGAGAGCCAAAAAGAAGCAGCTGGGGGGTAATTGAGAGCTGTGAGCTGTGCGGAGAAGCAGGATGCTCCCAGCGTGGGGCTGGCAGGTGAGGTTCAGGCTGTGAGTGGATGTTTGTGTCCTCTGGTCCTGAACAGCCGCTGTGGGGGGAGTGGCAGAAAGTCTGTTGGCTTCCCAGAGATGGGGAGTTCTCACCTGGAGTCCTGGGGTGAAATGGGACCTGGGTGGTCTCTGTGAGATCTTCTGCAGCTCTGTGCCACCTGGTGCTGTTCTCCTTCTGGGGTAACTTGGTAGTGGGTGAAGTGCACAAGAAGCATTTGGAGCCTCGAGCCCCTTTGGGTGGGAGAGCAGTGCAGAGAGCAGCGTGTCTGGGTAATGTGCTCAGGCAGTGGTGCAGCTGAGCCACACTGCACTTGGAAATACTCACTGTGGATGCTCTGAGAGTGAGGGAATGAGAGGTTTGGGCACCCAGGAAGGGGCAGGAATGGTGCAAGAGATCTGACTTAAAGCATTTAATGCTCAGCAGCACTGTGGCTGCCTCTGGCATGCATGCACCAGCAGGATCAGCTCAGGGCAGGTTCTCTGTGAGCCCCGTGGTGGAACTGGCTGCTTCATTCTCTTCTCCAGGTGTTCTGCCATCCCCTTGGGCCAAACGTTGCCCATGCTTCTCGTAAGCTCCAGCTGCTTTTGCAGGTTCCCAGTTACTGCGCGGTCGCTCTTACTGTGTTTCTTTTAATGGCTATAAACTGATTTTTCAAAAGGAGTCAGAACCTGGGCCAAAAAGTCGCATTTTCTTCTTTTCCTTGTGATTTGTTTGGGAAGCTGCACCGTGGGATATAGCAGCTGAGCTCATGGTTACCTCTTCCCCTCCCCCCCCCCCCCCCCCCCCCCCCCCCCCCTTCATGCTCTGAGTTGGCAGAGGTGGTTTTGCAGGGACCTGGGCAGCTGTCCTCTACTTGAGTGGTGCACTTTGCTTTTAGTGGTTGATGGATGTTTGGGGTGGTGTTTGCTCTTAATCCTATAAAGTTAGGAACTTGGCTAAGGTGTAGGAAGCTGGAAGGAAGCTCTTTTTCTCTTGTAGTGCTTTGTGTAACCGGAATGTTTGCACTCAGAGCTATGGGCCTTTTAAAAACCACAGGGCAAAAAGCTTCTTTAGGGCAGTCCTTCAGATCTGTGTGAGGTTGAGTCACGCTTGGAGCCAAAGGTGCCATCGTTGACCAAAGAGTTGCACTGTGGCTCTGCCCTGTGCAAAGCAAAGCCCTTCAGTGGTTCTCATGGGCGTGGGTTGGGGTCAGGGTGGGTCTCGTGGTTAAAGTGTAATCCTCCTGGGTGTCAGCAAGTAACTTTGGTGAGAGAAATTGAGAGAGAGCCCAGCATGCTTAGCTTGCTCCCTGGGTAGTGAATGCATGTTGCCTTTCCACTCTGATCTTTGCTTCCTTCTGCTTGTTTCATAACAGTTACTTTTGCAAATTGAACTGCAAATAGGTGCTGGAAGTAGTGAATAATCACTTCCCTTGGAATAATCCCACGCTGAGCAGAGCCAAGGATTCCTCATGATCTCTTGTTAGAGACAAGCTGACTTTTTTTTCCTCTTCCTGTATGCTCTGTTGAACACTGGAGAGTGATTTCTATCCAAGAATTTTAAAGAAAACCTTCCAAAGTCCTTCATGGCCAACGAGGGGCAGCATGGAAAGGGCTGCCTGGGGGCTGCTGCTGGGAGCAGCTGATGCAGGGTGGGACAGCTGTGATGGAGTGATGGAAGTCAGGCTGCAGCTCTGAGTCTGCAGGCACGAGTGTGATGCTGCTGTGGTACCGCTGCAGTGCTGCTTCAGGAACACAGTGCAGCTGGCCTGGCAGGGACCAACCAGGAGTGAAAGGTGGGAATCAGCTGCTATGCTGCTTCTCCCACTCGTTGTGCTCGTGCTTCCCCACCCTCCATGGCCTTCATCAAGATGAAAACCTGATGGGGACGTAGCACAGGAGGAGCGTGGGGCTCGTGGATGTTTCTGGAGCTTCATTGCAAGTGTAGGTAGAGTTCTTCTGCATCACTTTAAATGGCTTCAGGGTGAAGACTGCTTTCTAGAGAGCTTGTTGTTCCCTCACTTCTCTGCAGAACTCCTCTTTTCCTTGGGAGGATTTGTGTAATGACTGTGGGGAAATGCTCATACGCAGGTCCAGAACCCAGAAGCACAGAAAACACATCCATGTTACTGCTGTTCCCTCTTTAATGGGTTCCTTTTCTGAGTGATGTTCAACTTGCAGCTCTGAGGTTTCATTTTAAGCAAGCGCTGGTAGAGCATAAAGGAGAGTCTGCATAGATCCATGAGTGCTTGCATCCTGCAGAGAAGCAGAACGTGATGCTGCAGTTAGGGGCTGGCAGGCTCTCTCACTGCCTGCAATTGTGTGGGAGGAAAAATGGCTGCCTGGTTGTGTGACCCCAATGGCGAGCAGAGCAGCTGGGGTTTAACAAACTGGTTAGAACTGTGTAGGCCCCCCAAATTCTCCCGAGACATCTCTGCTTTCCTAGAAGCTTCCTTTAACAAGCTGATTTCTCAGGCTGATTGCTTGCAGATGAGATCATGCAGTGTGTTTTGCAGGGAAAGAATCTGAGCTTAGACTGGTGAGCCAGAAAGTTTTAACACACAAGTCACATGCCCAGGGTCCTCATGGCACATACATAACACCAGAGACTGCGAAAGCATCCGTCTCAGGGAATCTTTGTGCTCCAGAAAGAGCTTTCTGAATACGCAGCGTGCCAAGGGATGCTCTTGAGCGCTGGGTCCTGTTGCTTGGACAGCAGCAGGAGAGAGCAAGGAAGTATTTCATCTTTCCTTAGCTCTGTTTCTCTCTTTAGTGCGTGTGGTGCTGGGATAAGCCCAAGCGAGGGAAGGCTCTCATCTGCCTTAATTCCACAGACGCTTTTCTGCTGGCATCAGCAAAGGAATTTGTGTAGGATTGATGGTATTTTTACTGCTAATGCATCAGAACTTGCTCGACAGTGAAAACTTAATGGCACTGTTCTGCTGCAGAGGATCCCACAGATCTCTGGCCCTCGCAGAAGGGATGCTGCTTTCCGTTTCTCTTGATGGCAGCTGGGCTGAAGGTGTCTTCATAGGAGAGCCTTTTCTTCCCAAATCATCACAGCCATAGCAGAGGAGCGTTGCAAGTTCTGCAAAGCTGCTGTAAGGTGATGGTGGGTGTGTGCTGCCAGCAGATGGGAGCAAGCTGAGTTTGGATGCCAGGAGCTTTAAGGACAAGCTGTTCTCCCAGGCAAGGTGGGAAGGCACTTTTCTGATCCCAGGGCCTCTCTGGGCCTGACATGATTTCTTCTTCCAAGTCAAGGAATTATTTATACAAAACTATTTGATTTTTGGGAGGGTGTTACTGATACTGGTGATGGAAACAGGAGGTGAAGGGAGCCACTTTTTTCTAAAAAGGAGAAAATGGAGGCTGTTGTAGCAGGAATGCAAAGCCATGGTCTGAAACAGTGATTGAGCACCTGGTGGGAAGGCAGGGCCAACCCCGGGGAGCTCAGCTGCATGCAATGCACCTGAATGACTGGGAGGGATGGAGCCAGGATCCACCCCTTCCCAGACCTCATTTAAGGGTTGGCAGTGGAGGTGAGGGCATCTCTGGCTGGAGATCCCTGCCTACCTGAGGCCTTCCAAAGGTAAGCAGTTCTTTTTCTACGTTGTTTGCAGCTGTGGCTGCTGCATTTGGACTCATTGCTGTAGCTGAAGACTTTGCCACCCTGCTATTATCATCCCATTATAGCATTACACCTGTGCAGGGAAGCTTGCAGTCCTAAACCTGGGATCTGCCTTTGTGTTGCTCCTGGATGGGATCCCGCAGGTTGGTGCCCAGGCTGGCTGCTCTCTTGGGGCTGGCTGGAGGTGATGATCTCTGCCCTGAGCAGTGCTGCCTACACCTTGTTGTGTCTGTGGAGCTGCAAAAGCCGCAGCCCTTTCAGAGCTAATGCTCACAGAATGCGTGAGCAAGGCATTAAACTGGGTGGAGTTGTACCAAAATTTGGACTTGGGGCCTGTCTGCTCCTCGTGCAACAGCTCTCTGGGTGTTTGCCTGGACAAGCTCCTGGCGCAGATGATGCTCTCCTGACCTGAGCTGACTTTCCTCTCTTGATGCTTGGGTACTGTGCCCAAATCTGACTGTAATGCTGTGCAGCACAGAGCTCCAGGTGTTGGGTGAACCTGAAATGAGTCCATTCCTGTCAAGGGAGGACAGGGCGGTGGTGGCTTTGTAATATGGGGGATGGAGGAGAGGGTGAGAAGACAAGGAGAGGGAGGGATGAAGTCAATCATTGTGCTCCTTCCCCAGGATTGTTGTATGTCCTGAGCCTGCCAGCTGCAATTTGGAAGCCAGAAGAATAGGGTGGGGTATTTTCTTCCAACCAGATGAATTGACGCAGTGAAAATGAAAAGCTAGTTGAGTTTCTCTGGGAATAGCATTTAAGGTGTAAAAGCGTCCCACCCATCAGTAATAGAGAGCTGCAGGAGAGTGCGAATGCAGAGACAGCTCACAGAGCACAGTGGCTTTTCAGCTTCCCTTTTTGCTTGAAGGATGGGAATCAGGGCATGTTCTGCTGCCTGTATGGTGTGGTAGTGGTCGCAGTCCTTTGTGTTGCTTCTTACTGAGAGTTAAACTCACCAAGCTTCAGGTTTCATCATCCATCTGTATTATTGCTGTGTTATTTCACTTGAGCTTGTTTGTTTCTGCACACACACACACACACACACACACACACACACACACAAACTGAAGCAGAAATAGCTGGAGTGCAGGCATTCTCTAAATGTCAGCCTATGGTGAGTGCCTTCCAGTGAGCTCAGGGCTGGTCCCCAGTTTCTGACAAGCCATCACATTTCCATGCACGGTAACGTGAGCTTCCAGGAATGCTGCTTTCATTTCTGTGTTTGTAGTGGAGCTGAGCAGGGGGTGCATGTGGGAATATGTGCGGTGTGAGCCTGCAGTGCCATGTTATTGTTTGGGATGAGGTGTTGGCCATGTGTGCTGTGATTCAGCTGTGGGAGAGAACAGAGCAGCAGTGCCAGCCATGCAGCAAGCTGCTCTGCTGGATGTGGGTCCCAATGCTGTAAGCTCATCCCATGCACTTTGTTCTGGAGAGTGTGTGTTTTGCGTTTGTCTGGACCATGATGGGTATCACTCAAATATCCTTCCTCTTCCCATCACTTGGATGCTGTCCATCTGTATAGCTAGCAGCAATCTTCTGTTTTCTTCCCTGTTTTGGGACAGTGCAGGCAGGGCCTCATGCAGACGTGCTCCCTCACCCCGAGGACAGATTCTCTGTGATTAGCAGTGGTGTTTTTTGACCTCATCCCAGTGCTGGAAGGACAGTGAATAGCAGCCGTACTTCTAAGATGTCCCCAGAGCACAAACTGAGTGGGAAAGGATTTCTTTCAAAATTGCTACAAGTTTCTTGAGAGCTGCTGGCTGCCTGGCTTTTCACTTGCATTCTGGAAGTCTTGTAAGCTTTTGTGTTTGAGTACATAGCTGAAGTTAATTGCCAAGAAGAAATCTCTTGTGGAGGGTGCTAACTGGTGTAAGGACAGGCTGATGCAGTGTGCTGACCCTGCCCGAGACCTCTGCAGTGCATCACAGCACGGCAACTGGTGTGCCAGTATCCCTGCCAGCACACAGATAGCCCTTGGGTTGTCCTCATCACCCATGCTTTAGTACAACCTGGGAAGATCTCTTTGGAGAAACTCAATGTGAGTCTTTGCTGCAAGTGTTGGCAGCAATTCTGTGTCATCTCTGTCTCCATCACAGGAATGTGGGAGCCCTGGTTGGAGAGGGCATCTGAAGGTCTTCAGCCCAACCTCCTGCTTGAGGTGGGACCATCTCCAGTGTGTGATTGTCTTGAAAATGCACGGGCACAGCTCAGGGTGCTGCGCCAGATCAGCTTTGGTTTGCTTTTCCTTGAGCTGCACCTACTGCACCACCCTACAGTGTGGGTTTAGGTTTGGATTACCTCATCCTGCAGGTTTCAAAACATTTCAGTGAACTGTTAGGAAATGTTCTGGTAGGGCTAATAGCGTGTAGTGTGTCTGAATCCTTCTGTCTTTTCAGTGCTAGCATGGGAAATGTGAGCTGATCCTAGTGCTTTTTCTACTGAGTCCTGTGTGAGGTGGTTTCCTCATGTTTGTACGGGTTATTGCAGATGAAGCAGCGCTTGCAGGACACGTCCCATTGCTCGGATGAGCATAAGAGTGTTTTCCACGCAGCATCAGTTATGGGATGTGCCCAGATGGGATGGAGGCTTGGCACCGGACGGCGCTGCGGCCATTCCCTGCCCTGGGGCCACACGTGGGATCCGCGTGGGCCAGCTGTGAACCCAGGCTGAGGCCACCCATACACAAGGCATGTTGTTGCCTTTCATCTGCCATTCCCAGCCCCCTGCAGTGGGAGGGGAGTGTTTTCCCCAGAGTCCACGTTCCTTTCAGAAAAACATGGGGTCATGAGTTGAGCCTGCCTGCTGGAGCACCCATCTGAGCTGCCCATTGCGTCCTGGGTGCTAACGAGGGCAGGATGGCTCTCAACATCTGGGAAATAAGCTTGCCTCCTGAAATGCCACAAGCTTCAGAAAGGCGGTGATGGGCACGCAGTGAGGCCAGAGCAGGGGCCTCCAGTGTCATCTGGGCTGGGCTGCCTTCTTTGCACAAAGCTGGGGATTGCAACATCCCTGCGCTGCCTTGGGCTGGGATGCCTTGTTCTGAAAGGGATGGGTGAGGGGGGTGAAAACATCCTGAGCCTCTGCTGCTGGGCTGAAATGGGGCCATGGCCTGCGTTTGCCATCCCCTTGTTAATGGGGAGACCTAAAACAGCCTATGTGCTCACAGCATTAAAATGAGAGCTCTGCAAGCTGATGGGATTGTCACACTGTCCTCTGCTGTGCGCTGGCTGGGGTTGTGTGGTGGTCCTGTCTGAGTGTAGTGGTGCTGTGCATGGTTCCAATCTCTGCCTTATGCCATGTGGTGAGGCCCACTTGGTGTCCCAGCCCATCTAAGCTGCTCACTGAGAGTCTTCCTAGGCCTTGTGCTCACATACCAGGCAGTGAAAAGGGCTGGGAGTGCTGGCTTCTGTGACCTCCTGGTGGTCTGAAGGTGGTGGTCCTTGCTGAGGAATTGCAGCAATGTGGCCGCTGCTGTTGTCAGCTGCTGTCTGCATGCTGGCTTGTGCCAGAAGTGCAGAGGGCAGGTTTGGGGTCATGTGGCCAGAGGGTCCTGGAACAGCAGTTACAGACACATCAGCAAGAGGCTGGCTTCGCCTGACAGCTCTTGTTCTGACCTGCCTTCTGTACCCCAGGAAGTGTTACAGGGGTCTGTGCTGTAAGAGCAGTAGTGGTGGTGCTGCCAGGAGCTGCACACAGCCCTCCAGTTCTGCTGGCTCCATGTTCCCTGCAGGGAAGAGCATCCCATGTGCTGCTGCTCTTTGCTGAGGCTTAGTCTGTGCTTGTGGTTTTCTGGGCCTCTCTGCTTGTCTTTACTGGGGAAAAAATCTCCAGTGAAGGTGGCTTGTTAGCTGTTCTAGGTCTGGAATACATGCTCAAATGTTGGTCTTCCTGGTGCAGCCTGCACAACAGAGATTCACACAGGTGACTTCTGGGAGAGAGCAGCAGCTGTAGAGAAGTATTGCTGTAGGTGAGGTAGGACTTGGCTCGGGAGCTGTGCAGCCCCACCATCATCTCTCCCTGCGCTTTCCTCCTTGCTCCAAACTCACTGCAGAGCTCGAGGGCAGAAAGCAGCGTGCTGCGACACGGGAGAACGTGTGTGAGCAATGCTCAGAGTGCTGCTGTGGGATGCTGGAGGGCACGTGGCTCACTGTGCAAGGCTGGAGATGTCCCGCTTGGGCAGGTCCCATGTCCAGGGATAGGGAGGGATGGCTGATTGCAGATAATGTTTTTCTCTGCTCCATTCTGACAGTTCAGTTGGCGTAGATGGCCGAGGGAAAGTGTTTACAAACGTCTGTGCTGAGCACTGCTGTACGCCAGGAGTTTACTCTTCGTCTGGGTGACGTCTTTGCTGGGCCTTTGTCAGTACAACTGCAGCTAAGCTGATCTCGCTCTGCTTGTGCTGACCTGCAGGTGTAAGTCAGCACAACTTTGCCTTCTCTCTGCTCTCATTCCCATCTTTGAGACTGCCCAAAACGTAACAGCTGAGGAATGTGCTTACAAATAGAGCAGATAGAAGGCTGCTAGGTGCTGCTGGTTGAAACTGAACTGATAGCATTACAGCTCCAAATGAGAGAGGTTTTTGGGGCTAGGGAGGAGGAGTCCCTCCTTCATTCACTACCTGTGCAGCCATTCTTTTCCCTGGGTGCCAAAGTGGTGCTGAGTCCTCTTCTGCTCCATGTCCCATCACAGAATGGCCTGGGTTGGAAGGGGCCATGAGTCTCCAACCCCCCCACCACAGGCAGGGCCACCAACCTCCCTATTTAATACTATACCAGGCTGCCGAGGGCCTCATCCAGCCTGGCCTTGAATGCCTCCAGGGATGGGGCATCCACAGCCTCTCTGGGCAGCTGTTCCAGCACCTCACCACTCTCATAGTGAAGAACTTCCCCCTGACATCCAACTTAAATCTTCCCTCCTTCAACTTAAAACCATTTCCCCTTGTCCTGCTGTTATCTACCCTTTCAAAGAGTTGACTCCCCTCCTGTTTGTAGGCTCCCTGTAGGTAATGAAAGGCTGCAATGAGGTTACCCCGCTGCCTTCTTTTGTCCAGGCTGAACAAGCCCAGCTCCCTCAGCCTGTCTTCATAGGAGAGTGCTCCGGCCCTCTGATATCTCTGTGGCCCTCCTCTGGACCCTCTCCAACAACCCCCTGTCTTTCTTGCACTGAGGACTCCAGACCTGGACGCAGTACTCCAGATGGAGCCTCACAAGAGAAGAGTAGAGAGGGACAATCACCTCCCTGTGGCCACCCCTCTTCTGATGGAGCCCAGGATACCGTTTCCTTTCTGAGCCACAGGAGCACACTGCTGGCTCATGTCAAGTTTTTCATCCATCCGGACCCCCAGGTCCTTCTCTGCAGGGCTACTCTCAAGGACTGCTCCTTCCAGTCTGTATATATGCCTGAGAGACCATCTATCAATGCCAGCAGAGACCATGCTCTGAGAAACAAGCCTCTGAGTGCTTCCCTCCAATCCCTGTTGTCTTCTGTACTGTTTGGGACCACATGGGGCTGACTATGGCAAGGGTCTGTCCCATGTCAGGCATCTGCATGTCACCATGTGCACTGCCTTGTCCTACCGTCGTCCTGTGTTACACCTCTGGGCAGCGTGTCATCTATCTCTGTGGTCTGACAGTATTTTTTTTGGAGGGTGTTTCGCACACCTCCCACTTTTCCTCCCTGCTGTGCCAAGTTCTGCTTTCCTTCCCTCCCTTCCCAGGTGCATGGCTGGAGGCAGTGCGTGCTGTGGTGAAGGCTGATAGCAGCAGAGCATGGCAAGCACCCCTGGGGGGGCTGGGCATGGGCTGTGAGCAGAGCACTTGTGCAGCAGGCTCCTACACTGCACCAGAAGGGCCTGGAGGAGGTGAAGGGGGGAGCTGGCTTCCACTGCCTCTCCCTGAAAGAATAAATGGTGTTCATGCAGCAGGCCCAACCTGTGTAGTGGGGCTGTCCCTGCTGCTCAGCCCCTTCAACCCTGCTCAGCCAGAGATGCTCTTCTGGCCTCCATTTCTGCAATGTGATTGTGTGGCTTTTCCTCAGGAGCTTTATGCACCATAGAGGTATCTGCTGGGTTGTTCAGTGCTATCAGTCTGCCTCCAGCTGCTTATTAAGTTGCTTTTCCTTTAGCACCAGTGTCCTTTCACTTCTCCTGGTGCCACCTGAGGGTGCAGCAGCCAGGGAAGCTTCCTGATTTAGGTGCCCATTGCTCTGGTTCACCAGCCATGAATTTCAGATCTCTGCTTTGTTGCTTGGACTCCCCAAGGTATTGATGTTATTTTTAAACCCTGGAAGCAAAAGCTGCTTTTAAGCCTGCTGAAACATGCCTGAGTTGTAAATAATTAACAGTACTTTCAAAGCTTTTTTATTATTATTATTATTATTATTTTGAGAGCACTTTTCCTCTCTTCTGGTAATGCTCCTGAAATGCTTCTGGGTTGCAGGGTTCCACATGGGCACCTCCAAAACAGCCAAATTGCACCACAGTAGAATAAACAAGTTGGTGTCTAAATGTTTGTATGGAATGCAGGTATGTGCTGGTGGGTCTTCATCTGCTCATCGGTCTGATCTTTGCTGCAGCCAAACAATCTGTTGGAGGCCTGCACTGGTTCTGCTTCCTTGCCGTTTGGAAACCTGCTCGTGCTGCAGAAAGCAGTTCTGTGCAAAACCAAAACAGGGTCTGTTGATGTTATTTCTAGTCCTTTGAGAAAGATGACTTACCGGTCACATGTGCTGTATGAGGTCATTAGGAAGCCTCTCAAATACACAATTTGAGAACCGATGATGCCACGGCAGAACTATGCTCCCTCTGCGATGTGAGATGCAGAGCTCGCTGAAATGCTTGAGTTTGTAATGGCTTTGAGCGGGATCTGTTATCGTGCATATTTGGGCTCATTCCAGTGGAAAAAGCACTGTTTTCTGCTTTGCTCCATGCCTAGGATTGATTAGCGAATGTACACGGTGGGATAAAGTTACATTTCACAGGGCATCCAGCAGAGAGGCTGTTGCTGTGCTGAAGGCGAGCGAGTCCAAGTGCCAGCTCAGCAGATTTCTTAGCAGTGCTTTGTGCCTCCGCGGCACCGGCTGTCCGCTGAGAAGGCAGTGCTGCCAATGGTTGGGTCCTTGCTCCTCCCAGTGCTGTGGGAGAGCTGGGGGGGGGGGGGGGGGGTTTGCTAGACTATTAATGTTGCTTCTGTGATGGGCGTCTGCTTTGCGATGCTGCTATTGGGGTCTGTCCTGGATTGCTTGCTCTGGATTCCCAGAGCTGCCTTCTGCTGCTCACTGCTGCCCGTCATGCAGCAGGGATCCTGTTGGTCCCAGCCTGGTCCACAAGCACTGCTGTGCTGATGGGGCAGATGCCCTTATTCTGGCAGAAGGGTGGATCCTGAGTGTTTGATCTGAATCAGTTGCACCCATTTGGGGTAGGGCATCCCAGGCACAGAGGTGTCTCGTGTCTGTGCTTCTCCAGCTATTGCTGGTCATGTGCTTCTGCCCCAAACTGTGAGTGACCCTAGTGATTGTCCCACCATCTGGGTTGATTAATGCACTAAGACATGGGAAAACTTCCTAAGGGGGAGAAAAAAGTAAATCATTTTCTCAGTACGGAGGTGAATTGTGGAGCCAAGATGGGGCAAAGAGGCAGGGAGGAAAACAGAGCAAGGAAGCATTTGACGTGCCCGTGTGACGTGCATCCCAACTCAAAGCTGTATTTTCCAGTTCAGATCTGGTGTTGGCACAGCATGGCTGATGTTTCTCTATAGCACAGAGCCCTCTTGCTTTCAGTCCTGCTTTCAGAGGTACGTGGGGCAGGGCTCTGATCATATAGTGACGGCTCCATTTCTCAAAGCATGATATCACAGCAGTGTCCCCTTCCCCTGGCGCTGTGCTGGTCCCTGCTGTTCCTGCAGACCCCAGTCCTGGGCTCGTGGATAGGGATGCTGATGCTGTTAGTGTTCCTTGTGCCTGTTCCAAACAGGCTGTGGAGGAGCAGTGTGGGGCTGAGTAGTTTTGCTGCCTCTGCAGAACCTCAGCGATGTCACCTGAGTCTGTGATACCATTGAGGGTCCTGTAGTGACCCCCCAAGTGCCACCTGGTATCGAGTTTGATATTATTTCTAAAAGAAAAGGAGGCAAATGCAGGCTCTGCCAGCCTCACTGTGCAGGACACTGCCCCAGGGAGCAGCAGGGCTGTGCTCTGTGCTGGAGGGCCCTCCT
Source organism: Gallus gallus (assembly GCF_016699485.2). Taxonomy (NCBI): domain Eukaryota; kingdom Metazoa; phylum Chordata; class Aves; order Galliformes; family Phasianidae; genus Gallus; species Gallus gallus. The sequence continues at coordinate 2,501,193 of NC_052548.1, forward strand.
GCCCTGCACTCATTGCTGTGCTCTCCTTCCAAGGCAGGCTCCAGCAGCACAGCCCTGGTGACTGAGCAGCTCCCTGTCACCTGTGTGTAATAAGTGACAAGTTACACCTCTGCTTTTTGCCTTCCCCCACGGGCAGCCGGGGCTGGTGAAGGATTTTGAGCCTGTTGCAATGACAGCCGTGTCGTTTCTTCTTCCCGTCCGTGTTAAACAAGAAGGTGCGAGCTGGCAGCGCGGGGCCGGGCCTGGCCTGCCTCTGCGACTACACGGGCCCTGCTTCCTGAGCAGGAGAGCTGCTTTATGTTGTGGTTTCACTAAATGAATTCAAAGCTTGGCCTTCCTCCAGGCTGAGCCCGGGCCGAGTGCCAGCAGAGCAGCCCCTGGGGAGAGCGCTGGAGCGAGGAGGGGCCGGCGGAACAGGGAAGAGCGGAGGAATCCGAGGAGGCAGATCTGCCTCGCGAACGGCGCCCTTCCATCTGCTCGGCCGGCAGTCGCTATAGGAACCGCGCTGATAGAGGCAGGGCCGTCTCTCGGGCCCGTCCGTGCGCGCGGAGGGAGGGAGCGGGGAGGAGTTATCAAGTTTGAACACATCGTGCGTGCTGGTGGAGAGCGGCGAGGAATGTCGGCGGGACGGGCCGGCTCGGGCCGTGGAGCACGGAAGACGCGTTGCGGTCGTTCCCCGCGCTCGGCGGCCCCCGGGCGAGGCAGGTGGGTGGGCGGGCAGGGCGGCCCTTCGCGGCGCTCCGCTCGCAGCCCAGCGGCGGCCCTCGGCCCCGTTCCGTGCCGAAGCGGCGGCGGCGCGGCGGGCTGTGGAGGCGGCCGGGCTGGGAGGCGAAGCTGCGGGCGGAGCGGGCTGTGAGCCCCGCTTTGCTTCCGTGGCTGCGGGGGGATTCGCGGAGCCGGCGCTGGGTTTACAGCCGCTGTGCCCGCAGGAAGGGTTTGGGGCTGCCGGCCTCCCCGCCGCTCCCGATGGCACCCAGCGGCACGTGGGGCCGTGTGAGCTCTGTTGGTGCTGCTGCTCCGCGTCCCGGCAGGGGTTAATTAATCGCGGGGCTTTCCGGCAGCAGCCGCTCCCGATAAGTGCGACTACTTCCCCGTAAACCCCTTCCTTTCAGGTGCTGAGAACTTTCCCAATCAGCCCCGTGCCCACCGGGGAGCCTTGCAGGGTCGCTCTCGGCTCTGCGGGTTTTTATTTAATAGTTTGGCTGAAGTTCCCCCCACTCTTTGTGTGCCGCAGAGGACGACGCGTTCGTGGGTTTCTGTTCTTTTAAACAAGAAGTGGACGGTGCTGCTCTCTGCGAGGAGCTGCTGAAGGCTGCTCAGACGCGGAGCTCCAACCGTGGCACAGAGAAGCGCAGCAGCCGGGCTGCGGGCAGGCAGGGAACAGCCCGAGCTGCAGCACGGAGCTCCTTGCTGCCCTCAATTCCGGGTTTGCTGTTACCTGCTGATACCTGCTGAGGGCATGCAGCCAGCAAACCCCGCCTGTTGCTGCGCGGATGGAGCCGCAGCTGTTCTGACTGTGCGCATCCACTGCCCGCGTTGTACTGAATGAGCCCCGCGTTGCTTTGTGGCAGTGCATCTCGGAGGATGTGTGTGCTGTGCTGTGCTGTGGAATTTCATTCCCTCCATTTTAATTTGCTTTTTTAAATTTCAGTCCAGTACCGAAACGAGGTAAATGGGACCCTCTCTTTGGTACAGACATCGTTGTTTCATATATTTTATTTTTCTCGTGGTTTCCCATATTTCTCATTGCCTCAAACAATCCCGGGACTTGCAGCTTTTCCTACACCTCCCTGCCTTCCCTCATCTTGCTACTTTTGTGATCTCCTCTTTCTGGTTTGTCTTGAAAAAGGTCCCACCAGGCCCTGCCGTGCTGCCTTTCCACGGCTGCGAAATGCTGCGAGGTCTTTCTCAATGTCCTTCGTTTTGCTCTGTTTGTAAACAAACCACTTGGTTTGATTGCTCCAAATACATTGCGGTAAGCAGGGATGCTCTCTGAACTGCCTGCAGTCATGCTGGGTATTTTGCTGGAGCGCTGAGTTAATTAACATCTCATCTCCGTGTGCAAGAAGTTAAACTTCATCTTTTAGAGCTGTACCAGTAAATAGCAAACCCCGCAGAACACACAGCTGCCTCAAAATCCTCGCTGGCTCTGTGGACTTGCAGCAGCGATTCAGCTCACCCCAAAGCATTGCCTCTGTCTGCTCCCATCTTTGCTGGGCGCCTCCCCAATTAAACTTGAAAGGCACTCTGTAGTGAACACAGCTCGTTGAGCAGTGTGTGCAGCTGCATGCAGCCAGGCTTCCCCTGCTCTGCCCTCTGAAGAAGCGAGCCGTGCCGTGGAGCTGCCTGCACCCATGGAATGCAGTTGGTGATAACAACCTGTGCTTGCTGTTGTTGCAGAAGTTTGCTCCAGCTTGGTCTCTGTAAATGCGTGGCACAGCTCGCTTTTCACGTGGGTAAATGTTTTGGGGGAAGACGATGGCAGTGCTGTCACGATGAGGTCAGTGACAGGTGCATGGAGTTTTCTTTTTCTGAATGAAGGGATGTTTTACAAGACCCATAAATGCAGCGTTTGGTAGTGCTAGCATTGCTGCGGCGCTCTGATGTAAACTGGGTTGCCAGCTGAACTAGTAGGAGTTCCAGCGTAGAGTTTGTTTTCCTTTCCACTGAACCATCTCTTAGTGCTTGGCTCCCACCCTCGCACAGCCCAACCAGCAGCTCTCAGCTCAGGGCTGGATGCTCCACGCTGCTCTGCACGTTGTTTGCTTCCCTTCTGCTTTTGCAAAGAGGCTGCTTGGCCTGGACGTCTTTTAAAAAGAATCTGGATGGAGCAATCTGCGTGGAAGTGTAGGTAGGGAGCTGTAACTGGGCTGGGTTTTCTGGAAGGGAGCAATTAATAGAGAGAACTAATTATAACTGAAAAAACACAAGTGTAGCTCAGGGCAGTGAGAAGCACTTTGATCTCCGTGTGGATATGTGTAGATATGCCCTGGCACATCACCCAGCTGGTGGGTCAAGCACCCTGATGGTGGTTTGGATGGGAGGACTCCGAGCTGGTGATGTCTTTGCTGTCCATGTGAGCGCTCCCTTCCCTCATAGCTGTGCTCACACAGCACCGTCCCAGTTTCCATTCGGCCGATCCATGTTTTGTTGATGAGGTTGATTTACAAAGTGCCACCTGATAGCTCCCAAAAATAGAAGCCAGTGGGAGCACGATCTGTGCCGTGCAGCAGAGCTGCTGCCGTACTCCGGCCTCTGTGGGGTGAGCTCTGCTGCTCCGGTTCATCCTCAGGGAAGACAGAGTGCAGTTGAAGCCTGGGAGCTGGGGGAGCCTCAGTATGTGGAGTCTCTTAAGCCCTAGCCAGCCAAAGCCTTGCACTGCTGCTTGAGCTTGGTGCTAACCCTGCTCTGCTCTGCCCAGGAGCTCATCCAGCCTGCACAGCTCTGTGCCTCCGTAACCTGAGCTCCTGAGTGCGACTTTGAGCGCTGTTAAGTAAAAGGTTATGGTGGAGCCCCTTGAGAATGGGGAGGGAGGAAGGTGGTTTAGATTGAGTGCTCTTAATACTCCATCTGTCATCTGTGTGGTTAACATGTCACATAAATGGTTGCTGTGTGAGCCTTGGAGCGGGAGGTGGTGGGTCTGGGAGGAACGTTGTGAGCTCGTAGCTGCTGTGCTTTAAGGATTGTTTAAAGGAAAGAAGTAAACAGCCTCAAAAAAGAGGGGGAAATAAAATACCTGTAGGGAAACACGAGTGTAAGGAATAGAGGAGAGCTGTACGTGTGCCACTGCGGGCTCTGCGTAGGAAGGAAGCCCTGGTAAGGGACAAAGTGATCCCTGTGCTTGGGCAGCAGGAGGAGATGGTCAGAGCCTTCTGTTCGTGCCCATCATGTATTCTGCCATCCCAGCATCGCAGTATGGTGAACTGGATTTCCTTGTCTCTGGCTCTACCTCTCTGTTTTCTATTTTGGCCTGGTTAGCTTGATGGATTGTGTTGCATTTGTTCATTGATGCTTAAATCTGGTTTGTGAGGAAGAGCTCTGAGCAGTTTCCCAAACTGAGGACATCGCATTGCTGTGGAATCGGCCCACAGGCAAGAGGGAAATGCTGGAACATTTGGGTGTCATACTTGCCCAAACCTCCACACTTCTCCTGGGCTGCAGATGAGGCTGCCCTTTGTGCCTGGGGCCGTGAGCTGAGCCTTCTCCACGTGTTGCACTTCCACCACGTGCAGGTGTCTGGGGGATGATTATTTTTATTCCTAAAATCTTCGGGAGTGAGTTGTCACTTTCTTTTCCCCTAACAGCCCCATCAGGTCTTTGGCTGTGCTGTGGAAAGGCTCAGACCCTCACCAGCTTCTTGAGTGCCCCATCACCCACCCACAGGTACACAAAGCACACCAGACCTCCACAGTCTTCTGCCCCAGTCCCCTCTGTGCTGTCCCTGTCCCTACCCCATGTACCACTCTGCAGCACTGTTGGTCACTGAATGAATCCCGTGCACTCTCTACTAGTGGTACATCCCCAAATGCCACCTTGAAGATCACACCGAAGCTGCTCACTTTTTCTAGGCCTTCTTACCTCGTGCATCTTGATGAGCCCCAACCCCTTTCCCTAAAGTCTGGTTGCTGTCACCCACTGCCATGTGGAGTCTGGCCATGCCTTGTGTTGTGCCTTGTGCACTCCTGATGCTGCCATGTGGTTCTGGTCTCCCTGGCCATCTCCTCTTGGTCCCCCATCTCCTCTTGGTCCCCTGCATGAGGACCTCGCTGGCCTGCCCAATTCCCCCTTAGTGTCCAGCATGTTGGTCTTCGGTCTCCGTGGTGCTTGGTCTGTCCTGGTCCCACCTGTTAGTCACACACAGACTTCTCTTTGTGTTACATCCAGCGCTCCTGCAGAGGCTGCTCTTCAGGTTGGCTTATGGGAAAACTTGTCACCTGCTTCTCACAGGGCCCAGTATGCTGTTATGGGGCTGCTGCCATCTGATAGCCCCCTGGTGCTGGGGTGAGTGGCCTTCTTCTCACGCCAGGGATCCTGGTGTAACTTGTGCATTTTCCAATGTAATGGCAGCTGGCTCAGCTAGAAGATAACTGCCTTTCCTTATGACATTTGTCCCTGTGTGCTCTCAGCGTGACGCCAGCTCAGTTGTGAAGGTGGAATCTTTGTTACTGGTAAAGAGGAGCTTATAGGGAGGAGGTGATTCTCTTTCTGCTAAGCATTTTCATCAACACTTTTAGTTTGGTCAGGACTGGGGCTGTGTGGGCTTGTGTGTGCCCCTGAGGTGGACTGTTGGGGTGTCCAATGAATTCTGAGGCGACAGAAGAGCCCCACCATTGTTCTGGAGCCCTCAAAATGGCAATCACACCTGCCTGCCTCCTTCAGGCTTCAGGTACTGCCCCATTTAGCAGCTTTGCTGCTTCCTCCTTGAGTGCCTTTAGGACTGCTAGGATGTAACATCCAGTCATCCTGACCGTTCCTGAACCCCCTCTGGGGTTATTTCAATTCTGGATGGATCCTCCTGTTACACAGCGTGCATTTCTCCCACACCTATGGGCCTTGTCATGACCACGGAGTATCTTGGCACAGTGCTGGGCATCTTTAATGGGATTCCCGCAACAAACCCGAAGTCCCACTCCAAGGTAATGATCTGCAAAGGAACCAGTTAAAACAAATGGCAGTTTCAGTCAAGATCTGGAGAGGCTTGCAAACATGCCAGACCTCCGTAATGGATCTCTGGAGGGAGAATAGTGCCTGGAGGAGCTCCAAGTCCCACCTTCTTCATGCAGATCACTACAGAACAGCTCCCTCCTGTGCTCGCTGTGCTTGCAGGGCACACGGGGAGCTGGGCATGGTGAGCCGTGCTGTGGGAGAGCTGGACTGGGTGTTCAGACACAGTGTCTGCTGGCTATGTTGGGAAAAAAGCTGCCCTCCATTGCATTTCTCAGGGAGTTTTTCAGCAACTAGAATTTTTTTTTTTCCACTCTCACAATGATTGTAACAGGATTTTATTCTCCTGCAGCCAGCTGTTAGCAATTAGCAACTTGATCCATTCAGTCCGAGGACAGAGTTTAACACTTTCTTGCCCCTGTGAGGATGTTGCTAATCCTGTTTGTGCTGGTATGAAGGCACCATAAGCCCAGGGACTAGAATGCAGCTGAAAGAGCTGTGAGGAAAAGTGAATTGTCAACCCAGAAAAGAATCATTAGGAAGATGGTTTCCAAGCAGTTTACACAGAGGCTTGTATTTTGTAGTGTATTCTAGTGTGCTCTAGCGCACTGAAGAGTGCAGTTTGGAAATCAGATCTACTACCAGCTGAGATTTAGCCTCAGCAGAAATCAACATCAGTAGTTGTTCAAACAGCAGTTCCCAGGATGAAGAGCTCCAGAGTGGAGCCGAGGCTCCTCTAAATTATGAGATGAGTGGAAAAACACCCTGGTGTCTTGCTCAAGGCACCGACAGCTGCAGCAGGGCTTGAGGAGATGAGGAGTGATGCTGTTTGCACAGTGGTGGTCCAGGACCAGGAGTTAAGTGTGCTTGGAAGAAAAAATTCAGTGCAGCCTGAACCCAGCTGCTGGGATCCCTACATAGGGCTCATCTGCTGGAAATATTTCTCCACTGCCACATGCAAAGGTGAGGATTCTTCTCACTTAACCGTGGCCATCAGGGTGGGATGAGCCTTGTCTGAGCCAGCTCTTTGTGTTCTCTCTGCTATCCTTGGTGAAGGACGCATCCCGGAAGGATTCATCTTGCTTATTTTGGACCCTCTTTGGGTAAGGGAATGGAAGCAGAGGTCTCTAGGCCAAATGCAGAACCAGCTTTCATAGGCACAGAACTGCAGGCAGGTGAGCTGTACAGCCAGCTCTGAAACTTTCCTAGTCTTTCCTGAGACCAGGCTGGTTGCTGCGGTCTCATGCTCCAGTTTCAGCTTGCTGTTCCCTTAAGACACACTGGTTTTGCATGACCTGCTGAGCTCCACATGCCCCTCAAGTCCTGGGAAAGGCCCTGGTCTGTGGGATAGGATGGGAGAGGCAACCCATGTGCTGTCCCAGCCCATGCTGTTCCTCCTGCACTGGCTGCTGGCTCATGTCAGGAGCTGGCGTGCTGCTCGGGCATCTCTGCATGCCTTCCCTTGCTCTCTCCAGTTCCCTCTTCCCTCTTGTTGTCTCTGATGTACCGATCACTGTGTTCAGGTGGACGTATGACAACGTGGCTAGATGGATGACCGTATAGTAGGTTTGATTTGGGACATGTGATCTTTGGGTAAATGGGCACCAAAATGATGGTGTTTGTTCTGTATCTGGTCAAAATAGATAATTTTGGATGCTGCTATATGTGCTGCGTGTCACATGTATTATATTGCAGGGATAATTGTGGCCATTGGCGTGACTTGAGAGGGTGACACCCTCAGCACAACTCTTGTAAAAATGCAAAGTCCTTATTCTAAGACTTGGTACCTCTCAGTGCCCGTCATTCAGAGAGCCAAGGCGTTTGGATGCTTAAAATCACATTTGGGATTGCTGTGATTTCTTTTTTTTTTGCCTCAGCAGGGGGCTCTTGTCCTCACCTAGCAGCAGGCAGTGTCTGTTTCAGTGCTCTTTGGCTGTTAACCCTGGTTGACTTACAGAGGACCTTTGCGGAGTGTTGTGGTGGGGGCTGCCCTGTGTCTCTGCAGATATCTCATCCTTTCCTGCTTGCCAGGCTGTCCTCCTGTTTTGAAGGGGGTGATGAGGATGTGGAGCATCTGTGTGCTTGTCCTCTGCCAGCTGAGGACTCCTGTACAGTTGGCAGCTGTTAAACCTCCAGCTGAGATCCCACCTGGGAGATGTCTCCAAGTTGCTGTTCGCCTGCCAGGACCCCCTCAGGACCTGGCAGCTCTGTTACTGTGTGGGGACACACATGGGGGGAGGAGCATCCCCAGCCCAGGCTGCACCCACAGGGCACCCCATTGCTCCTCCAAGCAGTCCTCTGCTGTGTCTCCATCTCCCTTGCAGTTGTGAGGCTTTTGCCTCTTGCTCATGCTGTCGCGTTGCTGGGCACAGCACCCATCATTAATTCCCCCTCCTACACCACATTTGGCTTTCCCAGGAAGGCCCCTAGGTCGTTTTTTCAGGCTCAGAGCCATTCTCTCTGATGGAGTGAATCCAGCAAGGACAATGGCCAGTAGCAAATCCTTAGTAAGGAGAATAAAAACAGGGCAAGCCTCAGTGATTCTAACCCTGATTTAGCTCCTGGGTGTCTAGCAATGTGCAGCTGGGGGATTTCCCGAGCCAAAGGCTTTACCTTCAGGTCTAGGAACCAGTGGTGTGTCTTTGTTGTGAATAAAGCCAATTGTTTTGGTATCCATGGCAACTTTAGGCTGTGACTTGTGCAGCTCAGTTATGTGGGTGGGAAGAACAGTCTTTTGTTAGCAATCTCTGAGCTAATGGCATCTGATGCTCTGCCATTCCTAAATGTGTATATGCACTGACATGGTGATGATCTCTTCCTTTCCTTAACAAATCCTAACATTCCATTTTTGCTTTTTTAATATCACTCTGAGGATTCTTCAGCAAATACTCCTTGGCTCTGGCAACTTTTAATTTATTGGTTTGTTCTGTTTTCTTCTATTCTAACGTTTCAGTTCTCTAAAGCAGGATGGGAAAGTCTTGCAGGATGGGAACCTCCGGAGTTGGTTTGTAATGAATGTGGACACAAAGAATCAATGTAACCTCACTGATAACACCTTAAGGAACACGAGGTCACACTATGGCTTTCCACTGAGATTGCCAGAGTTTAAGCCCTTTGCTATTTTCCTCATTTCCAAACAGGAAATTAAGCGTACTTGCCTGTGTGAGTGCACGCGCTGCGTTGGCAGCAATGTGGACATGAAGGGAGAGATCATTTTCACCTTGGTTTGGACATTTACCTCCAGATTGTGTGACAAATACGGGGTATTTGGGGGTAAACAGTTGGTGTGGATAGAAATGTGTATCTGAGTTCAGCACTACATGGGGAGCCTGGCTGGGCCATCTAGGTTGGCTGTAGCAGCAGCTCCTGTACTTGTTAATATAACGGGGATAGTGATTAATAAATGGAGGAGTGATTGCTTTCGTTAGTCTTGTTTAAGAGCAGTTGTTGGGTATGTCTGTGTAGTAGGTTGTGGAGCTGAGCTGCATTACACTGTCAGCTCTAGAAATGGCACAGGTAGCCAGGCAGTATTAACCCATCAGTTTGCCCCTGGTCAGGAGATGGATTGGGGCAGGACTGAGGTCAGGGCACTTCTGAAGGCACATACTGCCCAACCCATCACGAGGCATGGCAGTATAGCATGCTAACACAGCAGCACGGCCGTCCTGCCTTTGGAGGGCTCTCATCTTCTCTTTGCTTTGTGTTTCAGAAATGTAGATCGCAGCTGCTGCCTGTGAAGGACTCGTGCCCATCTGAGCCTGCGCAGCGTCTCTGACTGCTACCATGATCTTCTGCATACTGCTGCTGGCCTCCCTGCCTGAGCCATCTGGCTCCGAAGTCAACCCTGGTAGGGAGCTGCCAGACTGGGCTCCAATCTCCCACTTCCCCTGTCTTCATTCTCAGCCTTTCTTTGCCTTTCATGGTGAACACGTGTAAATGTAATGACTGGGCATAAACATAATTGCTAATGTAGTTCCTGATGGCCTGCCTCTATGCTGAGGTGGATGGTGTACTTTGTGCTGCTGGTGTACAACATCTGACAGTTTCGGGAGGGCTCAGGCACGTGGATTTATTCCTTGCAGTGCTTTCAGCAGGACTGTGTGGAGTTCTGGTTCTCTCTTCATTGCTTTGGCTGTGCAACCTGCAGAACAAACCTGTAGGCTGGCTCAGAGATGCTTTGCTCACTGTGGAAAGCCAGCTACCAGTTAGCAAAGCATAAACAGCAGTTCTGCAGCCAGCAAAGGGGATTCTGGAGAGAGATGTGGAAGGGAACATTTAGAAACCATACCTGGCACAAAGCTAGGCTGTAGGCAGGAGTACAAGCCTATGAGTCCCCGTGGAGGGAATGACCTCTTATCCTGCAGCACTGAGCAAGTCACTAGTCTGAGTGATTAACAAGATAATGATCTGCAGTATATTGCAAAAATCACCATAATAAGGTGGCTGCTGCTGGAGACAGTCTGAAATGAATTAGTCTAATCTGTGTCCAGATTGGCCCAAGGTGTGGTGAGCCAGCAGAGCTGCCCTGGAGGGGCTTGTTGTGTCTGGCTGTGTTTGAAGCACTGTGACTGGGTTTGGCTCTGACACTGCTGTCCCTTGTAGATGTTTGCAGCAGTTTGAGTTTGTGCTGCAGCCACACAGATGTGAAGTGAGGCCTGTGGGGGAGCTCAGCAGGTATTTATATGGCTGTTCCCAGTGCCCAGCTCTGAACAAGGGTTGCCAGCTGGTTCTGATTGTTTTCCCTGTACTTCCACTACATTTAACAATCACATGCAAATTGCTTTAGGTGGTGGTAAGTACATAAATTACATGTAGGAAAAGCTGTCTTCAGTGCAGGACCTTGGCTGTGAGTACAAGGCTGTAATACCACCCTCCAGCAGTAATTTTATCCAAGGAGAAGTGAACTTCTAGCTTTGCTAGGACTTCTGAGTTTGGCTTCCTGCAGAAGCTTTGCTTTCTTAGCTCCTCTAGCTGTTAAGCTGCATCTGTCTCAAGGGCAGTGCCCTGTTCCCATCCATACACGTGGCCCAGTTGATGCTCCTTGGCTGTAATGCCCACTGATTGTCTTGGTCTGAGCTGCTCCAGGAGCAGTCTGAAGCACCTCCATAGCCTGGCTGCAGCATTGCCTGTAAGCAGTGCAGGTGCCCCCTGAACCAAAGGGGCTGCTTTGTGGACGATGCCAGGCCTGTGTGGGAAGGATCCTGTATTAGTCCTTTTGCCCAGCATCAGATGTTTGACCTCACTGTGAGAGATGTGATAGACCCTCCTATCTACATGGCAGGGGTGTGTGTCCTGGGGTGCACAATGAAGAACTGGTGAAGTCTGTGCAGGGGTCCTGGCTGGGTGGTAGACCCCAGGTGGGCTTTTAGCACAAAAGGACTTGCTTTTTGGTGAGAGCTTTCTGCTGCTGTGAATCACAGCCGTGTTCAGAGCGCATTCCTCAATGCCAGGGCTGCTCTGGTTTCTCTGCTCACTGTATGTCATTGTTTCAGGGAACGCTGTTAACCTTTAGCAAAAATGTGACCAGACAGGACTCCCACTGCAGGATCACAAGAACGCTTTCTGCTTTCAGGTGATAATTCTGCCCTTTTGGGAACTCTTTAGATACCCCCAAGTCAGCAGTGTAATAACTTTCCAGTTACTGGAATATCCAGCAATAGGTCAAGTTGCACTGATCTGTTGATGGGACAGGTAAGGGTAAAGACATATGAGGCCCGTTTGGTTTACTAAGCTTACTGGTCAGTATCAGAACAGGCGTACAGCTCTGCAGTGTGGCTTTCCCCCAGCAGTCTCTGCTCATTGCAGTCTGCTGCTTCAGAGCTTTCTGTGCAAGCACTTGTGTGTGTCCATTTGGTAGCCATTGGTGCTGTTGGATCTGTGTCTGTGCCTAGCTGGTGTCTGAGGCCATGTGAACCTGTGGCATTCATCGAGTGTTTAATAGGTTAAGGATGGATATGTTGATGCTTTGTTTTTGAGCACAACTACCTAATCCTCAGCTACTTTGATTGCGTAAAGTAATTGTTCAGTACATAAATCATCTTTGCCATGCTTTAGTAATCTCTTCTGTAATGAGGCTGTTGACCTTTCCTTGTGCATAATATGCTGCATTCTCTACCTTTTGATAGGAAAGGAAGTAATGGCTGTATTCCATGTATGACCATGAACACAGACAGTTGTGTAGTGGTGTTTTCTAGTTTTTATATACTTTGCCATAGTGCTAATTTGCTTTTTGACTTTACTTGCACTCAGCGTTCAGGTGTTTGTACTGTGAACAGTTTGTTTTGGTGGTAACAGGTGGGTTTCGTACTTCTGCCTTTTCTCTTCCAGGATTTACCAACAACTGTTCTGCTTTTAATTGTTTCATGATTTAATCCCAAATAACGACACAACTCTTTCTCATCTGCATTGATGTCAATCTGACAAAAATATCTTACTTGCCTGTTTTGAATACTGAGCCTTAATGAATACGTTAATACTTTTCCGAAGCATCTCTAATATTTCACAACATTCAAAACATGACATCAGGCAGAAGAGCTTGGCCAGCAGAGACTTGTAAGCTGTGTCTGCGCTGTCCGTGGTGTGCTGGGCTGTGGTGAGCTTGCAGAGCCCTGTGGCTTCAGGCTGTTGTCTGTACTCCTTGGAGGTACCAAGTCTGAGCTCTTACCTGGAGAGAGATGCTTGCTTCACTTACAGATACAGGTAGTCACAGACCAACGTGAGCACTTTGGACTTTTGGTGAGCACGTGGACTTAGCTCAATTCGCTCTAACCTGCAGTGACACAGAAGTGTCAGTGCTATGGAAGACAGAGTCAAAGGCTTTGCCGAAGTCTAGGTAGACTGTATCCACAGCCTTTCCCTCATCCACTAGGTGGGTGACTTGATCATAGATGGAGATCAGGTTGGTCAGGCAGGACCTGCTTGTCATGAACCCAGTGCTGGCTGGGCCTGCTCCCTTGCTTGTCCTTTGTGTGCTGTGTGATTGCACTCAAGATGAACTGCTCCATGATATTCCCAGGTACTGAAGTCAGGCTGACAGTCCTCTAGTGCCTGGACCCTCCTTCTGACCCTTCTCGTAGATGGCCATTGTGTTGGTAGGTCTGCAGTTGTCTGGGACCTCCCCAGTTGACCAGGACTGCTGAGAAATGATGGACAGGGGCTTGGCAATCACTTCTCCCAGCTCCCTCAGCACCCTCAGGTGAATCCCATCCACTCCCATGGACTTGTGGCAGTCCAGGTGGAATAGCAGGTTGCTAATTCCCTCCTGAATTGCTGGAGTTGATTCTGCTCCTCATATCTGTCTTTTAGCTCAGGGGTTGAGTACCCTGAGGATAACTCGTCTGACTATTACAGAAAGAAGTAAAGAAGGCGTCAAAAATTTCAGCCTCTTCTTCCTTCTCAGTAATAATGTTCTACTGCATCCAATAAACGACAGAGATTCTCCTTGACCCTCCTTTTGCTGTTAACATATTTGTAAAAACATTTTTTATTATCTTTAACAGTGGTTACCAGATTTAATTCTAGCCTACCAGCCTCACTCCGATCCCTGGCATGCTACCCTTGGGTTCATCTCTAGCAAGCCTTGTTTTATCCTTTTACCCCCTTCAAACTGAGTCTGAAGCCATCTCAGTGAGCCCTGCCAACTCCTGGGCTGGAATGCTTTTCCCCCTTTGAGACTGGTGGGCCCCATCTGTTGCCATTGGGCTCAGTGTTGAATTAACTGCCCTGTGATCAAAAAAATAGTTGCTATACATTTCATTGTAGAGTAGGTCCATACAATCAGTAATGCTAGTGTGATTTTGGGTTTCTTGTTCTTTGTAAAGCTTTTGTCTTGCCAGGACTCTGCTGAATGATACTGAGTGTATTTCATTACTTACAATTTTAGTTTATTGCAATTACAAAGCATTTCATTCTTTTTATTTGTGTTCTCGATTTTATCATTGCCATCTTTATTCCCTAGGCGTGGCAGCCTTTTAATTAAACTTGTCTGTTGATCTCAAAAGAGTTGGTATTGATTTTTGCTTGCTTTGGTTCCTATTTTCAGCTACATGCCGTTACCCTCTGGGAATGCATGAGGGCACGATACGGGATGAAGACATCACTGCTTCCAGCCAGTGGTATGATTCCACAGGACCCCAGTATGCACGGTAGGCTACTGTATGGCAAAATACATAATTTTGATTTTCTTTTGAAGTTATCCAGTACGTGATTGAGGAAAATATTTTTGTTTAGCTTCACTGTTAAAGAAACTCATTCTTGCAACACACAAAACTGTGATTCAATGTTAAGAATTTTCCCCATGAAGTGGTGAGATGTCAGACACGTACCCAGGGAAGTGGCCATGTCTCAGTGTTTGGAGCAGTTCAGGATTTGGCTGTTCAGGGCTTCAGGCAGCACAGCGTAGCGTTGGATTGAGCCCTGCAGTGAGCAGGAGATTGGACTGGACTTCCAGGGGTTGCTTCCAACACTGATCTTCCAATGGATTTGGACCTTAAAAGTCAGCTTGGGACAGCGCCCCGGGGACTCTTGCAGAGTGTTTGAAACTAAATTGTAGGAAATCACTTACGAGGATGGACTTTTCAACAGCATCCTGTTGAACAAATGGGCTGTGTCCACTTGGACCCAAAAATATGGAAAATGTAGAGTTGAGGGGTTGTAAAAAAGCAGTTTGAGGATTTTATTTCAAGGTCAAGCAATACTAATGTGTTTCTCATGAGCTTGGCTCTTCATTTTTGTTGTTTCCTTTACCTCAAGGCTGATATTTTCAAAATATTTACAAATCTGACTTTCCTTAGAATTGTTTGTTATGATGATGTCAAACATTCTTATAGTTTCTATGCAACTCAGATTTGAATTTCAAGTCAGCTACAATGCTTTATTTATATTTATACTATTTTGGCTTACTCCCAGTTCTGCAAATATGTGGGGCATCACTTACCATCTGCTACCAGAATCTGCTTGCCAGGGCAGCTGAGTGTCCACAGGGTGAAGACATAAAGACGTCCCCAGCTGACTTTGTTAGAGCTGTCTTTCTCTTGCCACTGCCTTGACCTTTAGTGTCCCCTGGGTACTTCTTTCCTTGGTACACAGGGGTTGGCTACACTCATTAATTCCATCAATTAGAGCTGAGATTGCTGTCAGAATGACAAGAACACTTCAAGGGCTTCCTGTTCACTAGGAAATCTCTGTTGCTGAAGGGACTGCACAGTCTTCTTGTATCCACATTAGAAACACTCACCACCTGCTGGCTTGCACAGCCAAACTCAGAGAAGTCTAGGTAAGGCACTGCTGCCTTTAGTGGCTCCACCTGCTGATGGGTCCTTTCCAGCTTGGGATATTCTATGGTTATATGGTTCTATTGCTGGAGCGCTCTTCTTGGTGTGCAGTGTCCGAGGATTAAAAACCTGAATTTTTGATACTACAGTGTTTACCTTCTAAGCACAGAGTTCCACATCATGTAGCTAGTAGTGTCATGCACAAGCAAGTCTGATGAATGAAGGAGCTGTGACAGATACTTTGAGATGACACAGAATAATTTGTAGATGGGCAGAGCTTTCTTTCTTAAATGTATATTAAGATTACTCCTCTCTGTGCTTAATACAGCTGTAGGGAGGAGGTTGAACAGAGTTCCCTGTGTGAGATGTAGGAGAAGTATGCACTTTCTAGGCACGATGCTAAAAAGCAGGCAGTGCACCATGTCAGTCTGAGTAGCTCAGTTGTTTCTGAGCAGCATTATATTATTGCTTCTGGGACAGAAATTACTTTTAATGGTTACAGAGAGGTATCTAAAACAAAGGGGGCTGCCCTGAGCAGAGAAAACCTGGCTACAGGACTCTGGGAAGTCTCAAAAGTCAGTCCGAAAGGGAGAGGTTTTTGATGGCTAGCTGTCAGCTCTCACTGATACCCTCCTTTCACTCAATTCTCAGTTTCAAGGTGTCTCCTAAGCTACTGGGGAGGATGGTCCTTGGAAGTGAAATCTTTTCATGTGTGTTTTCCCCAGGTTACAAAGGGAAGAGGGGGATGGAGCCTGGTGCCCAGCTGGCTTGCTGCAACCAGAAGATGTACAGTTCCTCCAAATTGACCTGCATAAGCTCTTTTTCATCACCTTGATTGGGACTCAGGGACGACATGCCCGTGCCACAGGCAAAGAATTTGCCCGTGCTTATCGAATTGACTACAGCCGCAACGGAGAGCGCTGGATCTCCTGGAAGGATCGTCAGGGCAGGAAGGTGAGTACAGGTACTGAGTTGTGGAGCATGCAAAGTACAAGAGGGTTAAGATGCTGTCCCCTTGTCTCTGACACCAGTTAGGGATGGTGCTCTCCTTTAGCACTGCTGTTGCAAGATTGTGAAGTTCTGGACCCACAGTAGTATCTAGCATCAGCCGTGCACCATGGTATGCCTGCAGTACTGCTTCATTCCCGGTGCTTTTGGGAGCACTGATCAGCATCAGCAGTGGCTAAGGCTGGAGACAGATGCTGAGTTTCTCCACACACAGCTTATTGCTGAATTTGCTCAACAATAATGGCAGTTTGTGGAGGTGTTAGACAAAATCCATCTCATCTTTTGCCTTATGGAATGGTAAAAATGTCTGTTTTTCCATTATGGAGCTGGTGCAGAGGTACCTTTTTTTCTGAGACTGGGAGGTGGCTGAAGCTTTCTCCCTCTCACCAGGATTCTTCAAGACTGGCTGCAATGCCATGGCAGAATTTTTACAGATACCTCTTAAGGAGGAAAATTAATCCAATTGCAGTGTAAGTGAAATTCTGCCATATGTTGTCTCCTGTTGGGTCTCATCTCCTATCAGCAAGGTAAGGTGTGGTGGATCCAACTTAGATGGCTTCTAGATTTCCTATGCTAGGTCATCTGAGAGCTGAAGGGGTTCATCACTGTCTCCTGGTTCCTGAATTCAGGGATTAGCTATGTCCCTAATTCACTGGAGAAAGTCATGGGTGTTTCTCATAGGAAGAGGCTGCCAATTAAAAGCCTGTTGAGGAGCCTGAAGAAGATGCAGAAATGAGCTTTTTGACTGTTCTTCTTTACCAAAGATGGAACGGTTCAGTTGGAAGGGACCTACAAAGATGGTCAAAACCACACCTCTCTGGGGCTAACCAAAAGTCAAAGCATGTTATTGAGGTCATTATCCAAATGGCTGTTGAACGCATTTGCCCTTGTTGAATTTCATGTCACCAGTGATCACACAATGGTCCAATCTACCTAGATCCTGCTGCAGGGTCTCTCATCCCTTGAGTCACCTTCTGGATTTTTGGTCAGCTGCTGGGACTGTGCAGATCTGTAGACCTTTACAGCAAGGTGCAGGAAGCTTTCACAGCTGACCCAGTGCAATTGAGCAGACGATGTGACCTCTCTCCATTTTAGCAGCCTTTCTGTGCTATTCATCTTCCATCATCTTCAGAGAGATACAGTCTTGTGAGTGGCTTCCTTCTGCAGTATGACATGACCTTTGAGTTCTCAGTGCACTCCTAAGCCACAGTCTGTGCTGATGTGAAGAGGAATCCAACTTTCTGCTCCCCCATCTTTTTAATTGTCAGCACACCACCAGTTGCAGTCCACGTGGTCTTTTGAACAACCTCTGCTTCCATCCTTCCAAGAGTAACGATGTCAGAAGTGTTCTTATTTTGTCTCCATAGGTGCAGGTCCTTTCAGAAATCTTAGATGCTTTGTGTCCATCACTGGGAGGTTGACAGTTCAGCTATTTCCACACGCTGACTGTCAACATAAGCAGTAGACTGTTCCCAGAGCTGCAGTGAAGCTGAGAGGAAGGTGAAAGTCCCTGACACATCAGGTTGTACTTCAGTGGTGTTTGTGGCAGTGCTGCTTGCGCTTCCATCCACCAGGCACTGCAGCACCTCTGAAATTTTGTTGTCTTGTGCAGCATTTCATAGAAGAAGGGTATCAGGACACTCCACAAGGTAATTAATGATGAGGGCAGGTGCTCCGTTATTTGCTGTTTGAGTATGCACAGAGGATTGCTTGAAGAAAGAGAGGTTATGTACAAGTAACCAAAGATCTCTGCAGCATGTGGTCCACATATATGTTCACCTTGCACCTACCTTTCTCCTCTCCATCATAGTCCTGCCTGGTAGGGGTCTGCAGCGGGCAGGAAGAGAAGTGGCAGCGCCCTTCACCCTGTCAACCATGCAGCAGGCAGGAGGAGGGGAGCAGCAGCAGCCAACCATACTGCTGTCATACGCTGTCTTACACTGGGATGCAGCCACACCACTGTGCACATGGAGTTACTGATAAGGACTTCTATTTTCCAGGTAATACAAGGCAACATTGATACGTATGATGTGGTCTTGAAAGATCTCCGGCCTCCCATCATTGCTCGCTTCATCCGGGTCATTCCTGTGACGGAGCTGCCCATGACTGTCTGCATGAGGGTAGAGCTCTATGGCTGTGTCTGGTACGGTAAGTAGCTGTTGTCTGTCACTGCAAAGTAGTCCTCACATCACACTGAGCGGGGCTCACCTGTGGCCCTGTACAAGCAGAGGGAATTCCAGACCAACAGGACTGCTTCTGTTGGTCCCCATCACAAATAAAAGGGTCGTGTGGACAGAGATAATGGAAGGCGGCTGCTGCTGTGTTTCTGAGGTGTATGGCCTTCTTTTTTAGATGGTTTGGCATCCTATAGCATCCCCGAAGGAGGGACAATAGCGGCTCCTGGCTTTCCCATCGTTTATCTGAATGACTCGACCTATGATGGCTACCAGGAGCGCAGGTGGGAGAAGTCGTCCTGTTTTCTCTCAGTCATTCTGCCACTTATCTCTTCTTTCTTACTTACCTCGTCACTAATATCTCGTATCCCAAACACTTCTTTGGTGAGACCTCCCTAGCTGCGAGCTATCCTCCTAATACTCCAAAGCATGTGCTATTTCAGTGGCTTCACTCCAGGCCCTTTGACATGCTGTTAGTTCCTGGTTTAGAGGAGGACGTGGGCTCATGACATAACAGGTTCGTTCTTCTCAGATGGCAAAGGCTGTCAGGAAACAAGTTTTATTTATTACTGGAAGTTGTCAGTGCTTCTCTTCAAAGAAAAGAGTGTCATTACACAGCTCACCTTGTCTTTGTTCGTGGCTTCCATCTCTGCGTGCTGTGATGGGATGGTCCTGATGTATTTAGTTGCCTTAAAGCCCTCATCACTCTTGGTGTCTAATGTTGACCATGTCCATTGTACTAATTGCTTTGTTGGGTCAGGTGTAGCTTTAAGCTGTTTTTTGGTACTGCAGATCGTAAGGTGCTGCTATTCTTTGTTGCCCCAGTTTGGAGTTGGAGATCTGGCTGGACCTTTGGGCTGCACAGTTCCAGTGTCACTGGGGCAGATGAAGATCCTTCTCTATTCGGTTGCCTCTGTTGCTTATGCAGGCTGCATTTCAAACTGTTGCAGGAGGTTTCCAGGGTAAACTGGGCGTACAAGAAAGTACACAGCAGCTGAACACTATGCCTGCACTCAATACCTGTGAGTTCCTGGGCAGATTTGAGATATTCTGTTTGAAAAAGTCCTGATGGGCTTGAAACAATTCGGAAAACTGCATCACTCTCCGTGGGAAGCTTTAAGTCAGCAGAGGCAGCACTGCCAACGTGGTATGAGGGGAGGCTGATTGTACTCACTGTAGAGATTTCTTGGGTATGATGCTTTTCCAATTTGGAATAAAAACAAAACAAAAAACACCTTAAAATAACTGGATTTTGAGAACTCATTGCAAGACCCATTAATTTTTCACATAATTGAGATTCATTAGGTAGGGTGGCACGTTCCTTACATTGAGGCAGTTCTGGTTTATGTAACAGTTGAAATTTAGTTTGGAAAGAGTTCACTAACAGTCTGAATCTGAAATACTAAATAACTGAGTGAACTTGTAGGCACTGTGTGACCGCTCCATGTGCTGTAGATTTGAGCATCTTTAAAAGACATGAAACCTTTTAGTACTTGAGTATGGATGTCCTCTTGGGGCTGCATATCCCTGCTTGTGCAGGAGTGGGCCTAATAAGTGACCCAGCAGTGACTTTTCAGTGACTTGCTGTCATAACTTAAGGTGCTTTTATTCTAAGCCCAATTGCATTTGTCATCAGCTTCTTTGATTTTTTTTTTTTTTTTTACCTGAAGTTCTTTATACTTGGAGGTGATTTTTGTAAAGTTGTGTTCTATCGTGCTGAAGGTTGAAATATGGGAAGACAAAGTACGTTCTTAGTGCTTGAAAGATGTAGTGGGATACCAGGTACCTGTGTCTTAGGTTAATATCCGCTGCTTTCAAACTGCGTTGGTATAGTGGGGGTTGGATATAGAAGAAAAAAGGAGGATTATGTGGTCAGAAAGAAGCAGGTGCTACACTTAGAAGTCCAGTGCTAGCTTAGAGAGCTGAGTTTGCTGGGGAATGTCAGGAAGCTTCAGATGCAGACACAAAGCTCGCTATGCTAAGCAAGGAGTCTTCGGAGCTGGCTAAACTTAAGCTTGTGTGCTTTACTGGCCTGGAAGGGAGTCCCCCTTGTCCAACTGTTAACCTGCTTTGGAGTCCACAAGGCATGTGTACCTGTGCAAATCCCTCTGATCAGAGGACTCACCTGAAATGGGCTTTGGGACCTCCAGCATATGTAGCAGCAGCCCAGGTGACAAAGACTTCCTAGAGGAGCTGAACCAAACAAGTCCAGGGAATAAGCTTGGGCACTAATACCGCTGAACTGTTTGCTCTTTCCTTGCTGTAGACTGAGGGATGTTCCAGGGATGACTCCCAGAGGGCACATAGGTCAGAAATGTACCACATGTGGCATCTTTTACTCTACACAGCTTTCCAGCACTGACCTGGTGGGCTCTGCACTCACAGATAGGAAGTGGAACAAGACAGGGGTCTGGGAGAAGAGTCTGATCAGCCTTGCCCATGGAACTGATAATGCTCTCCTCTAGCACAAGCAACGGTGCCAAAAATAACCCCAGTTAGAACTGACTGAGCTGCCCAGGGTCTCACTGCTCTTTTTTCTGCTTTTCTGTGCCCTCCTGCAAACCTTTCCCCACTGGTTTCCCCAGGGTGGGGTGGAGCAGTGTGCCTCCACACAGCTGTGCTAAAATGCTGCCCTGCAGTTTGCTGTTTGGGAACCTTGCAGTATCACTTTCTGTAGTCTCCGTTCTTGTTGTTGAGACGCTCTGCTCAAAGCTCGGCTTTGCTGTCGGTGTCAGTGCAAAAACTCCTGCCTCCTCCAAGGCAGGGAAAGGCTTTAAAATCCCAGCTTGAACAGAACAAACGGGCTGTTGCCCAATTGTAGGAAATGAGGTTTTTGTCCACGATGCATTAAGAACAAAACAAAGGATTGTGTTCCCAGTGCCGGCCGAAGGACACGAGTGCTTTCACATGGGAGCTGTCTGGGTGCTCATCTGTGTAACTGTGCTTCTTCCTGGCCAGGCACTTGTATGGCGGTCTAGGCCAGCTGACGGACGGCGTGCTGGGGCTGGACGACTTCACACAGAGCCACCAGTACCGCGTGTGGCCGGGCTATGACTACGTGGGCTGGAAGAACGAGAGCTTCAGCACGGGCTTCGTTGAAATGGAATTTCAGTTTGACCGACCGCGGAATTTCACCTCCATGAAGGTATTGGGTGTTGTCCTCCTCCTGCAGCCTTGGGGTGGGCTTTGGCTCAGCGTGCTCCCAGGCTCCTCCTTCAGGGATTGGAGCTTGGTGATCCCTGAGGTCCCTTCAGCTCAAGCCGTTCTGTGATTTGGGCTGCCACCAAAGCTGGAGGATGTAATGTGCCTGACAGCAGAAGTCAGCAGAGGGACATTTGTGCGTAGCATCATCCCAGGTTTGCTGATGCAGGGCAGCGTGTGCCTCTCTGGATCTAAGACACTGACAGTATTTGGCTCAAATGACCAGAGAAATAACACCCAGAGCAGTGCTTAGGCAGCCCCTGTGGGCAGTTAAGATGGATTTAGGATGCAGGCTGCTCAGTGTCTAAGGTCTGTGTGACCCTCGGAGGAAAGGAACGTGTTTTTGTTTCCGTTTTTGATGAAAAACTTCTCTAGAGGCCTCAGTCTATGCTTGTGCTCTGGGAAATTACTTACACAGAGGAGAAGGATGACCTGAACTTTTTAATTCTGTAGTAAATAGGATCTTCTAAAAAAGGTCAGTGGCTTTTCTTGTACGGATCTCAAATGAAGGAGAACCCACCACATCCTTCAGTAAATTGTTTTGGTGGTTACATACCCTGGTTTTATTTTGTCTATTTTTAACTTGCAACCATTGGCTCCTAGCCTGCTTTGGCTGGCCAAAAGTAGGAATCTCGCCTTCTCAGAAACTTTCCTGCTTCTATACTGTGGTTAAATCATGTTCTTAATCACTGCTTCAGTAAACTACGTTGGCTGAACTTCTCAGTGCCTTCCCTATGAGATCTAGGATCACTTTCATAGCTATCTTCCAGTCCTTTCTTTGTCTGCCAGTATTCCTTTGGAGGTATAGAGACTGGATGCAGGGTTTCCATCAAACTGCATAAAATAATGGTACTAATTTCCTGGCTTTGGATAATTCCTCTTTGTTTATCAATCTTGTGATCATATTAGTCCTCTTAGCCAAAGGATAGGGAGCCAATGTTCATTAAGACTTTGGTATCGTGCTGAAAGTTGGTTCAAAGTTATTGGCTTCCAGTGCAGAAAGAATTACTTAGGTTTTGTTCCTGAGTTCACTGTCTTGCAATGAGTCAGTCCAGAGGAACACGTTCCTCCTAGGAAAACACCTGGAGAAGAATGGTTTGTCCTTCATGTTTTTGTTTTTTTTAAGGCTTACTGGCCGAATTTTGATCCAGTGAATGTTATTCATGAGCTCATATTATGCTAATTGGAACAAGTGTTCTAATGCCTCTTAAAAGCCTGTCATGCAAACACAGCCATCCTGATCAACCAAATAAATAAGCACATAAAAATAGCTACTTCATCTAGTGTTTCATTGTAAAACTGTATTCATCAGCATAGATTATTCCTCATTCCTTGTTAACTGTGACCTGTTTCAGCTTTGCATTTCACACAGACTTGGTGGTCTGTAAATACCTCTCTCTGTGTCACATCTTGATACCTTTCCGCTTTATTCCACTCTTCTGAACTTCCCCACTATCCAAGGAAGTCCTGAAAATAAATGTTAGCAAATATTGCAGCTGCATTGCAAACTACTTAGGCTTGCACATTATAAAATTGGACTTCAGTAGGTGGTGTTTGGAATAGAAAGTGTCTCTGTATCGGTCCAAGATGTGAACATATCCAACTCCTGTCCAAATATGGCACAAACTGTGTATTGCAGATGTCAGGCTTTCCTGCCTTGTTATGGATGACTGTATCTCCATATTGAATAATGTTGTCTAAGCTTCATCTGTTCTTAATTATGCTCAACTACCCTTCTTTTGTCGTCTTCCTTCTCACCAGGCCTGTTGTCCTCATTACTGCTTCACTGCTATTCACTGCAAGATCTCAGAGGTCATGCAATTAATAGGGTTCAGAGCTGCATGGAGTTTGGAAAGGGCTGCTGTCACAGTTGCTAATACTCCAGAGTTGTTAGGAAATGATTTCTGGAGTTGCTGAGGGAGGGTTGGACCACTGTGGCTATGAAAACAGAGGTGTAGGGTGAGAGACACCACACTCTTCAGGGTTCACCTTATTCCTTTGGTCCCCAGTCATTGGGTACAGTGCCAGAATACCTTGGTCCTGATCTTCAGGATGTCTTTGCTTTAGTGGGATGTTAACTTGGCAGCATAGTGATGGCTGTTTAAATTCTAGCATCAGTGCCTATGCTAATGGTGCCATTGCAGCAGGCAGGACTGAGCTACCAGGAGAGGATGATGATGAACGTGGGCTTACGTGGCAGTGTAAAGAAAACAGACCCTCAGTTATCTTCAGAACTGCTGCTGTATGATGGGAGACTTTCTGCCTGAGGTCACATGTATTGCTTGGTTGTTGTTTGGAAGACATTACTTAAACTGTGGAAGCTGGAAGGTTTCCAAAAGAGGTTAGGGCCTGGGTACAGTTCTCTTTTCCCTTGTAGGGTCTGTGATCAAGGAGAGTTGGTGCGTGAGGCTTTAGGTTGCACAAGGCTTCTTGGGTTATTTTTTTATGGGCTTTTTGGAGACTGATAGAATTTGGCTATTATTGTATCATTTATTCTGGGTTCAGAGTATTCGTACAAGAGATGTTAGAAACAGAACACCTTCAGGAACAGAAATCCCTTAGGCCTCATTTGTTTTTATTTCAATAACTGTTCCTCTTTCCTGCCACGCTCTCCTTGCCAGGTGCATTGCAACAACATGTTTTCCAAGGGGGTGAAGATCTTCCAGAAGGTGGAGTGTCTGTTCAAACCACGCCTGATTGCAGACTGGGAGCCTGAACCCGTTGGTGTGGCGACAGTCCTGGATGACAAAAATCCCAGTGCTAGGTTTGTGACTGTCCCCCTCAACCAGCATGTGGGTAAAGCCATGCTGTGCCGCTTCTACTTTGCTGACACCTGGATGATGATCAGCGAGATCTCCTTTCAGTCAGGTGAGTGTTCCTACAGTCAGACAGATCTTGGGAAGGGTGAGGAGAGGAGGGATGGTGTGGAGGTGCAGGATGTGGGGTTAATGTGAGCGTAGGGCCCTGTGGGGCTGCGCGGTGGGGAGGAGGTAGCAGAGAGTTGGAAGGGCAATGCATGGGCAGGAAAGTCAGGTCTACAGAGGATGCTTTTCAAGCTGTTAATGATGCAGGAATGCACATGCACAACTGGGGTAACCAGAAATTAAAGTGTGGGGCGTTTCTTTTTAAGGCAGTTGTGTGCTGTTCGTGGGGTCAGGTTTATATATTAAAAACAAAGAAAAAACCCATAGCAGCCTGAAACTTTTGTTGTAACTGTGCAGCAGAAGTCAGTACCAGGGGGTGCTTTGAAAGGTTCTGGGAGGGAGTGGGCAGAACCTTGAAGAAAGCAGCCATCACTGGTGTACAAAGGCTGTGGCTCCAGCTTTCTGCTCTAAGGTTCCCTTGTCAGGGAATACACATGGGGAAGGAAAGCTCCAATTGCAGCTTTTGCTTATCTTGCTGATAGCAGCCCCTGCTGGCTGCCTTCCCTGTTACACATGGCACTAGGCAGGCTCTTGGTCCAGCTTGGTGCGATGATTCTGCTCATCATGCTAAAAGAAGAAGAAAGATGATGGGTGCAAAAAGGCCTTTGCTTCAGTACCAGCTTTCTGGCCAGGCTCAGGGAAGGATATTGCATGCACTGGCAGTTTGCTGCGGTTAGGAAGTACAGGCTGCTCCATGGAAAGGCTGTGCAGGCTCTGCTCACTCCTGCCAGGCACGCTGGGATGTTCAGCTCGGGATCTGCTATGTGGGTGTCAGCCCAGGCTCATCAGGAAGGCAGAGGTTGTGCTTGGGATTGCACTGACTGCTGGCAGGAGCAAAGAGATTTTGTTGGACTGATGTTTTCATTCCCGTCCCACAGACATGGAGAGTGTAAATCCTATTTTGGTTACGGCAGCCACAAGCACTACAGATGCCCTGGAAACGGCGTACAACGTTACTGAGGGGACGTGGGGTAAGGGCTTCTGTCACTGAGTTGTGTCAAGGGCTCGAGGGTTGGGGGGTTTCAGTGACATCCTAGTTGTTGTGTTCTCTCCCTCTTTGGAGATCTGGGTATGGCCTGGTTGTTGCCCTCATACACAGGGCTACAGCTTACAGTCCTCCAAGCCTCAGCTATGTCTTCTGCTGACTAGGCTGACCAGGACAAAGTGGGAGCACAGCTGATGTTAATACTCAAGAAGCTGCCTAAGATCTTTTCTGTACTAATCTGTAGGAAGGGGCATGATCTCATGGAAGTTAGCCAGCATGTGTAACAGCCTGTGCTTTACTGATGGCAGGCTGTTCTTACTTCCTCTCTGTTTGCAGAAACCACATCTTCTGTAACGAGCACCTGGATAGGAGAGAAGGCAGATGACTCCAATACCTCCATCCTTGTGGGCTGCCTTGTGGCTATTATTCTTCTACTCCTGTTGATTATAATCATTATTCTTTGGAAGCAATATGTTCAAAAAAGGCTGGAAAAGGTAATAAATACAGTGGGGCTATTTTGTAGGCACAAGGTCAGATCTAAGAATTAACCCTAAAGAGCTCTGGATTCTGTGGAAAGCACAGGGTTTCCCCTGCTCCATCTAGCAGCTAAAACGCTGGTCCCTCAGCAGGGGAGGGTGCAGGCCCTCTCCAAGATGTTACTCGAAATTGCTGCAGTTGCAGCCAGTACATTACTCAAAAACTGAACACCACCTCAGCAGCTTTCTCTTCTTCCTGAAGGCCCCACGCCGAATCCTGGAGGAGGATGCCACAGTTCGCCTCTCCTTCTACAGCTACACCATTGCCAACAACCAGACCCAGATCCACCAGTCAAATCCCACCTACGAACGTGCTTTTCCACTGGATTTGGAATATCACCAGCCAACCACGCTGCTCCACAAGCTTCCAGAGCTATCCCAAAGTGCAGAGGATTCGGGTAAGGGAGTCATCAGACTCCAGAAGTTAGGCATTTGTTCTTTGATTATTTCCCTCACATTTTTAAGATATGTCTGAGTAGCCTTCTTTGATACGGTGCAGTACTAGAAAGGCAGAATTTTGAAGCTCAGGAGTTTTTAGTTGGTAACGTTGGCAGATGGAGCACCAGCCCCCACTGAAGGGTGGTGGCCTTTTATTGTTCCCTTTAAAGATTGTTTATGTGTTAGCCAGGTCATCTTTTTAGGAGCTGGTTTTGGCAATCACAGCAGCAAGTCATCGTGTCTCATCAGCCCCTTGGCCATGGAGTCGCTGCCTGCAGCACTCCCACGCTGTCCAGACTGCCTGGGGGAGGAGGAGGAGAAGGCCTTTAGCACGTCTTCCTGCAGCATGGGCTCTTTGAGACTTCATTAGAAAAAGCAGAGGCAAACGCAGCAGAGGGTTGTCAGTGGTGTGCTGGCTTCCAGCCCCTGGGGAGCTTTTGGATGTGCACAGAAGGGAACGTTTCCCAGAGGCTTTTGTACTCAGTGACAGCGCTGCTGTTCAGTGAATGGAAGGGCAGTGCTGCGTTCCTCAAGCAACGACTTGCTGAGGTCCAGCATTATGCTATGCTGGGAGCTTGATTTGGACTGAGTCAGGATGCGAATCTGAAGCAGAACACATGTTCTATGTAATAACTGACCATACAGGGAGTTGTTTATAAAGAGTTATTGCATGGTATTTATGTGAATAAGCTGTAAGAGATAAGGAAGCGTGATAACAGAGTGCAGAGAAAATGGAGGCCCCAATCTCCAGAGAGGAATATAGAGCAAGTCTGATGTTGCAGGCAACATTTCCTGTCGTCACGTAAAAGGAACAGATCAACTTTAGGATGAATCAGAAACAGGTAACCACTTCAGGCTTGTGCTTCCATGTCTGGGCAAGAATTTTTGCTCTCCCAGCTGGATAGAGCAGGGAGCTGATGAACACAAATTCACTTGTAACTCACAACTGTTTGTTGTGGAACTTGCAGAAGTGCAGTTTGTTCTGGTTTAAGCCCTGGTTAAAACAAAGCAGCCTTCCATCTAGGTTGGTACATTGGTATGAGTTTAACGTGCATGCAGCTAAGCTGGATTGCCAGGGGTTTGCAGGATTCAGGAGTGGAATCCAGCCATCCTGGCTTTAAGGGAGTGAGAGTCTGACTTAACCTCTCTTTGCTTTCTCCCCAGTGTGCAGTGGGGACTACGCTGAGCCGGACCTGACCAAGTCCACCCCTCACCAAGGCTTTCAGAACAGTGTTCCTCACTATGCTGAAACAGATATTGTCCACCTCCAAGGCGTGACGGGCAACAACATGTATGCAGTCCCAGCCCTCACAGTGGATTCCCTTACCAAGAAGGACATCTCTGTAGGTGAATTCCCACGGCAGCAGCTACGACTCAAGGAGAAGCTGGGAGAAGGACAGTTTGGGGAGGTACAGCCATTCTCTTCCATGTTTTCTCTAGCAGAAAGGAGATATTTGGCACAATGCTCTCTGACATGACGTTGTCCATGGGGAATGGGAGACCTGCATAACAGTGTATTACTTAATACGTGCCTTTGCTGTTGGTTTGGGCTGAAAGGGACCTTAAAGATCATCTAGTTCCAAACCCCTGCCATGGAAAGGGACACTTTCCTCTAGACCAGGGTGCTGTGATACTGTAATGTCCTTTAGGATAGCCTGCGGAGAGCCCTGTTGTGTCCCTGCGAGGCTGCAGCCTGGTGCCACACAGGAGTCTTTCATAGCAGGCAGACTTTGCCTGCCGTCTGTGTCCTTGTTTATGACCCTGTAGGAAAGGCCTGGCAGTGTGAGTTCAAGACTGCTTCATGCCCTTCCACAGAGATCTCAGACATGTGGTGGCTGTCCCACACCTGTAGGCATGTGACTGAAAACTGTCACTGACTCCAGCTAAGGCAGACTCACTCTGGGTGTAAACAGAGTCCTTACACGAGCAGGTGTTGGTTCTGATGGGCTCTGCATGCTGGCCCTGGCCAAGGCAGACACTGCCCAGGCTTTGTGGTGCCCTCACATATTTTCTGGCGTCGCTTCTTGCTCAAGCCCCAGTTTGCCTCGGAAGCCCGAGGCAGCATGATGCACACATGTGTCATCTGCCAAGCACTCTCTTTGTTCCTTGGGCTCCTTTTGAGCTCTGAATGTTTCTGGCTTTTTCTTCTCTCCCTGCTTTGGTTCCATACTGAACCAGGTTTTCCCCTTGCTTTGTCCTGCTCTCCACCTGTGTCTCTGTGCTCCCCAGCTTTTCCCCACTCACAGTCTTAAGAATTCTGTTTGCACAGCCCTTTACTGACCTCTTCTTCATCTGTGTTGTGCCCATGCTTTTGATTCCTCCCTGTGACACCTTCCCTTTAGCCTCCTTCCCTGGGAGGCTTCAGCCTTCCTCTCTGTCCCCCTCACTTCTGTCTGGGTCACTCATTGTATTGGAAAGGTGCTGGCATCCTCAATCTCTTCACCTGGCTGTCAGCACAGCCACTGCTGTGCGTGGGTCCTGCCCTGTCCTGGCTTGCACTCCAAAAATGTGAGGTTTTTCCTCACTCTTTTGATTCTGTTTTCTCCTCCCTACTGATTCCTTTCCTTTAAGTAACTGTTAAAGCTTTCTCCTCCTCCTTTCTGTTGTTGAACAGCAGCAGCCAGGTTCTCCATCCCCTTTTCCTTGGAGATTTATTCATGGCCTGTTTCTTTCCTGACATCACAGGCTCTTCCCCTCAGTTCTGCAAATGTGCTGCATCACAGCTCTTCTTTCTCTCCATCTCACCAACCTAGTCTTACCAAACTGCTCACCACTGTAAGCTCTGCTCTGCTGTTCTGGCTTACAGTGCAGTTTTGCTTCTGGCAGCATGGCTCATTCATGCATTTTTCACTCCACCCAGAGCCTCTGTAACTCCCAAGCCGTTTATTTCTGTTCCTAACCATCAGCTTTCTGGAAACAGTGACACACTTACCTGCACTTTCAATACAGGCCCTTGGTACCATGGCTCCTTTTTCTTACTGCTGGCTCTTATGTCTGGTCTCTGCTTGATGCTGTTGCTGGACTTCCAGAATTTGATGACAATGAATCTCACAGCTGTCCTTTGACCACAGCACATTTCACTCTCCGTGTAACTGCAGCAGCCTCTTTGCACTTCTGTTTCTGATTTGTAGGTTTGTCCATTTTCTGTGCTGTTTCCATTTTCTATTCACTGTGCTTCTTGCATAAGTTCTTGGTGCATTCTTCTTATAAAATGAATTTCCCATTACTGCTGCAAGCACATCCAGTCTGCTCCCTTCCTCCAGTCCTTTTGCTTATCCTGCTCACTCACATTTTCTACTTTGTTCACTCCAGCAGTGTTTGTCCAGTTCTCCTCTTGAATGTGCATTCTGAGAAATCCTTCAGCAAGTGTTTTATTGCACCCTTTCCTCCACGCCTTTTTGATTTCTCTACAACCCTGGCAGTATTTTCATGTAGTTATTCATTTATTTATCTGAACAAACTTTGAATTCAGTGCTTCCCTCATAGCATTCACCTCTGGTTACACTTAGAGGTGGTGTGTTCATACCACAACGCACATGCACTCCTCCCTTTTTTTCTGGCATTAAAGGACTTTGGAGAGTTGTCTGTGATTTCTGGATGCTCCTCAGTTCAGAGGTCAGGCTGCAGGACAATTCTCTACGTGTTGTGCATAAGCTATACATACCAAATGTGCTACAGCCTGCAGTGTTTGTGTACACATGCAGCCCAAGGCAGACAACCCCAGGCACAGGGGCGTTCCTGAGCATCTCTAGTGCTTGCTAGGCAGATTGACTCCCACTTAGTTATGCACTGCACCAACAATCTACATCTGTGGAGTAAACTGGGAGCCCATTAGTCTACAATCCATGTCTGTGTTATGGGCTTTGTGGTGTAGGTCCAGAATCTTGGGCCAACCCATGGGCTGTTTGTCACCAGAACAATGTCACTTCTATTAGATCATTCAGTTGGTCGTTCTGCCAGTGGTGACCAAACTGATGTAACCTCAGTGTAAGATCGTTTTCCTCATGTTTTCTGCTTGTGCACTCCCATAGTTGCCCTTAACTTTCTGCCCTGCAGGTGCACCTTTGTGAAGCTGATGGCCTGCTGGAGTTCCTGGGGGTCCCTTCCACAGAATTCACTCACCAGCCAGTTCTCGTAGCAGTGAAGATGCTGAGATCAGATGTCAACAAAACAGCCAGGTAAGCACATCCACAGTGCCAGCCACCTCAGAAGGAAAGCAAATAGTCCCCAAGCAACAGTTTCATGTGGGTTAACCCTATTGACCTCTGTAAGAGAGGGGTCTCAGTGCGTGCTTTGTGTCTGTGTAAGGAACGGGATGCAAGCAAAGAGCTGAAGGTGGGAAGAAACATAATGTCAAACTGAAATGCTGTATTAATTCCCTTTTTTGGGGAAGGGGTGGATGCTGCACGCAAGGCCAGAACCATCTTTCAAACTCACTGTGTGCAGATGTGTAAATGCCTCTGGTCAAGGATTTCCTTACCTGCTGTTCATGTTTTCCTTAGACAAAGGAATAGGTTAGGATTCAAACCTCTGTTTTCTGTTTTACAAGAAATGATTTCCTGAAAGAGATCAAGATTATGTCACGGCTGAAGAACCCAAATATCATCCGGCTTCTGGGGGTGTGTGTGCAGGATGACCCGCTGTGCATGATTACAGAATACATGGAAAACGGAGACCTCAATCAGTTCCTATCGCAGAGGGAGATCTACAGCAAATTTGCAATTTCAAACAACATTCCCTGTGTCAGGTGAGAGGAGCTGCCCATACTTAGGCTGAATCAGCAACACAGAGCTACCAGCTGCTTCTGTGCCTTCCAGCCTGGCCGTTGCCCCAGCACAAACTGTAGGCACTGATTCCACTTTGCGCAGGATGCTGTTCTTGAGGCCTGCAGAGATCTCTGTTCCCATGAAGTGTCCCTGAGTGTGGGCTCTTCTGGTCACAGTGGCCATCTTACGTTAATGAGGTTGCATCAAGCATTTCATTCAGTAGCAAACCTGTTGCATTGCAGATGGGGTTTTGGGATGAAGTCAGGAATTTCCCCTAGGCTTTCAGGATGTTTCGTACATTCTCTGGATGCCTGAAAAATACTACCTAAGGAGAGCTGAATGTGGAGCTTCGTTAAGGAAAAACTTCATCAGGCAAAGAAGAAAAACAGTGCTCTGGCAGAGAAGATAGTTTTCTGTCTGCAGGGACACTTATCTCCCTCCTCTGTGGAAGGATTGACATGAGGACACCTCTGCTACTGCACAAATCCTTTCCTTGGGGACAGGAGTTGTATGTAGGGCTAACGTGCGCTCTGCTTGGAAATGGAGCCCTCTGAGCAGAGCTCCCTGCATTGCTCAGCCTTGGGCATTTTCACCCACAAAAGAATGGATTTATTTACAGTTAAGGGCAAGGCAGTTAGAGCAAGTTCTGTGTGCAGACTGAAGAGGAGGTGGTCGTGTCTGCAGGACCTAGAAGACAGCAGCTCTGTTGCTGCCAGCAGCTGGCAGCAGTCATTGCTCCTGTTGTGGGATCACATCAGGATGTGCTGTAAGATGGCCTTGGTCCGAGCAGACACACTGCAGCTCTCTTCAGTCTCCTGTCCATTCCACATATTTGAAACAGTTTTTGCCTTTAGAGCTGGGGCTGTTTTTTCAGGCCATAGCCTCAAACAATCCTTCTCCTGCTCACCTCTCACCTGACTTTAACACCAGCATTCAGTGTTCTTCCCTGCTTTCCATTACTTGGCCTTTCCCATAAGATTTTCTTCCTCTTCCAGCTGATCCTTCAGCCACTCCTTTTGTCCCTTTCAGCCTGGCAGTTTCGTGCTGAAGGAAGCCTGTGTGACTGGCTCAGATGTCTGTCTCCATAGGAGCTGGTTACTGATAGTGAAATGAATCCCACTGCCAAAGAGTGCATCTTGTCTCTCTGCCAGTTCCTGTGGGTGTCTGATTGACACAGCAAGGTCCAGCTGTCCCTACAGCTTTTTTTGTGTTTGAGAGGCATCTCCCTGCTGTCTGGCTGTTTAACAAATCACGAAGATGAGGGAGAAGTCTCCCATTCCTCTCCTCCCTATGCAGTGCTGCATGCACCATGCACTGCAGAGCTTGCTGCGCAGGGGGGCAGGGAGCCAGCAGATTGCTGCAGACAGCACCTGCCAGAATGCAGGTGGGTGGGGGACTGGGTGTCTTGAATTGAAAGAGGAGCAGCCCCAAGCACCAGGCACCCGACTGGGGGGAAGGGAGAAGGCAGGACTGGGAGTCTCTGCCTGCCCCGAAGCAGAAAGGCAGCAGCCAGCTGGGTGATGTACACATGGGTAGATGAGTTCCTTCTCTGGGTACACAGTGGGTCCTCCCAGATCAGGAGAAGCATTGAGCTGACAGTGGGATGGGGTCAGCTGTCACCTGGCTGAGCCGTGGTGCTGACCATGGTGGCAGGGAAGGGGTGGCAGCCCCTCCTCAGGACAGAAGGGCTGCCTGCCAGCTCTGCAGCAGTGGCTTAGCTATGGACAGGGAGATCAGATATATTGTCGTGAGTCGTGCTGTTATCATTCAGATAATATGACAACAGATGACATTTAAGATTCCTTCAGACTCAGATGATTCTATGGTAATGCTTTCCTCACTTCCACCAGAGCACAAAGAGAAGTAAGGCCTTTTTTTCCTGAGCTTTAGAAGAGAAATATTAATTGTGAGCAGCTTTAGATTTGTTTTGACATATGCTTGTTTACTGGAAGTGTTTGAGCGTGCACAGTGAGAAACAGCTGAGCATCACAAATGTTGGGGTGTGAAGAATTCTCAAAGTCAGATGGTCCAAATTGTGTCTGTGTATCACGTGGCGTTGTTCGTGCGGTCTTCATTTTGGTAACGGGGAAATTGAAATGATAACAAGATGCCTTGGTTGACATTGTTGGTAATATTAAACATGAGCTGTCTTTAATGTTTCACGTGCTCATGTTAACATGTGATAGCAACGGATTGAAATGCTGATCTGAGCACTTCTTAAGACATGAAATTCTGAGATTGTGCAGCTTAATTTCCATTGGCACTCTGAGAATTTGGTGCTGTGCTGCATAAACTCTTTGAAACTCTTGATATGAGTGGTTGGTGTTAAATGTCTAAGGGGTGTCCAGTTCATACAGCCATGGATTTCAGGGACAGCTCAGGAGCTCAGTGTAGCCTGGCAGGTTGGGCTGTTAGTGCCCTGGAATGGGACAGTTCAGTTTCACTGGTGTGGCAAAAAACCAAATGACAGCTGCCCATAGTACATCCAGTGCAAGGCCAAGCAGGAGGAAATGCCAGGGAAGAACTGAGTGTGAGGAGCTGCATTGATTTCCTGTATTTTGCCATCTTCTATTGCAGCTACTCTAACCTGCTCTACATGGCCACCCAGATTGCCTCTGGAATGAAGTATTTAGCATCTCTGAACTTTGTGCACAGAGATCTGGCAACTCGGAACTGCCTGGTGGGCAACAACTACACCATCAAGATCGCAGACTTCGGCATGAGCAGGAATCTGTACAGCGGGGATTACTACCGCATCCAGGGCAGGGCGGTGCTGCCCATCCGTTGGATGGCCTGGGAAAGCATCCTCCTGGTAGGCACTGTCTGAAACCATCCCATCTCCCTCCCTCTGGTTCTCAGTGTGCCCCTGAATTAGTGATGTGTACTTAATGGCAGTCCTTAGAGCTGCGGATGGCCCGGTGGGATGTCTGTTAGGTTATGTTGGGCTGGGAAAGAAGGGTGTCCTTGCAAATACAGCACTTAGGCTCCAGGTAATCTGTGCTGTTCTGTTCCTGGCATTCAGGATTCCTGCTGGAATCACAAGCAAGTTGCTGTTCTGTGCTGCTTCCCCAGCTGTGAAGCCAGAGGGGCAATGAAATCAGATGAGCCTCTGCTGCTGAGTCTGGGCTTGAGGTTGGGCGTTGGTTTTGTGTGTAAGGGTCCTGCTGGCTGCCTTCAGGACACTGTTCAACAGCCTGAACACATCCATTCCAGAGGCAGTTCCTCAATGATCAATCAGCCCAATCTCTTTCTCAGGCTAGTTCACACTGGCTTAACCCTAATCATGCAGTTACACTTTCTTACAACACTCCCTCTGAGTACATAGGAGAATTGTAGTTATGGCTGCCATAAAGGCCGATGGCCCCGAGCTTTTCTAAGTTTACCTTCTCCTCCTGGCTACTGCTCCATCTAAACTGTGACTTACAGTCACATCCCTCCTTCCTTCTCTGAGTATCTTCCAAACATTTGCAGGCTGCTGGGTTTGCTGGCTAAGCCTGGGCAATCCTGGCTGCTTGCTAACAAAGCTGCCCTCCAGCCCTGATTGTTGTCTGTGATTTTGTGAGTAGTCTTTTGGCTTCTTTTTACTTCTTCAGAAACATATTGTTCCAAACAAATCCAGTTTGGGCACTTTTTATTTTTTTTAAAGACAGAAAACAGGGACAGGGAGCAGACTGTCACCAACTCATACATGTGCAAAGACCAGAATTATCCCAGCCTCAGAGCCAGCTCTGGCTCTGCTTTCACCCCTGGGGCTTTGCTTCCTGTTCAGAGGCTTTTCTGTGCTGCAGTGCCGTGTTTTGGGTGGAGGTGGGCAGCAGCTGTCACCCCCTGCCCAGCACACAGCATTTTGCTACAGCTGGAGGCGAATGCAGGCATCCCAGGAGAAATGGCAGTTCCCAGCTTTCTCTGAGCCTTGCTCCCCGTTTCAAGAGGTTTGTCCAGTGAGAGCTTCACCTCCCTAAAGCTGTCCTGGGAGTCCACAGAGATGTGCTGTTCTTGCCCTGCAAAGCAGCAGTGTTGTGCTTCAGCCCCTCTGTGCATTGCTGAGAGCACGTGGGCTGCTCTGCTGTCTGTGGAGTGTTTTCCCAGGTATGAATCCTTGTGATCGGAGAGAACAGATTGAAATAGTTTTTTGCCAAATGAGTGCTGTGTGCAAACCAGGTTTACTTTCTGTTCACAGGGCAAGTTCACCACGGCCAGCGATGTCTGGGCGTTTGGGGTCACCCTCTGGGAGATGTTCATACTGTGCAAGGAGCAGCCTTACAGCCTCCTCTCAGATGAGCAAGTCATCGAGAACACAGGGGAGTTCTTCCGGAGCCAGGGCAGGCAGGTAAGAAAGCAAATGTGACCTCTGCTTTCTTCTCCTGTCCCTGTCACAGCCCGGTGGATCTCCCAGGGCCTTCCTGCTGCTCTCACATCATCTGCAGAAATTCTTGCACTTCTATTACACATCTTTTCAAGCGTGTCCCACCCCTCCTGCCCTTTGTGCAGCTCATGGGACTGCCTTTCCCCTCCAGTCCCACTGGAAGAGCCTCCTGCCCTGCCCAGTGCCTGATGTCATGAGCCACTCGTGTTGCAGGCTGCCTTTGATGCCCTGACCTCCTTAGCTTTTCTGAGCTGCCCTGCACAACTCCTTTGCTCTCCGACTTTGTCAGATCTTTCTTCCATTTGTGTTTCTTCTGAAAGACAAAGAGCACTTACTGAGGTGGGGAGGGAGGAACTGTTAGTGCCCGGGGGTTAGAATACTCCCCGTATCTCCATCCATGCTGAGCTCTAAGTGCTGAAGGGCTTCTCTATGTCATTATCCTCTGGTTCCAGGCAGTACTGTACAGCCCACTGCTGCTACCTTTGTATCCTTCAATAGATAGATCAGTGATCATGCTAAATAGAGCATGGCAAATGAGCACCTCCAAGGGTGGCTGTGCCCCAGCAGAGTGGATGGACAGTTGCTTGTTCTCTCAGAACTCACACTGAGTACCAAAAGTTGAGGGGTTAAAGTGGGGTACAATAATGCAGGGTTTTATTCATTGTCTCCCAGATATAAATGGCTCAGTGGAGAGTCTGAAAGGTCACTGTATTGAAGTGGAGGAAAGATGATAAATAAATCTGCCAACCTGTACTTTAGATAAGCTCTAAAAGGTGTTTTTTCTTCTCTGCTAACAAGCTGTCACGATGCTTAGAAAGCCTCATGGGTTGTCTACGGTGAGTGAAAGTGTTTGGATTTCATTGTGGTGTGTTGGTTTGTGTTCTGTGTCCGACTGATCCTCCTGAAGCATTTGTGCAGCCCAGTGAGCAGCTCATGGCACGAGTTGGCAGTGCTGTGCAGAGCCACGCCACTGCTGGATTCACCTTGAATGGATCTCCAACATTGCATGACTGCTGTCTTGTGAAGCCCTGGGCTGAAGCTGTCCCATGGCCTTAACTTAGCCAAGGTTCCATTCTGTTAAGGAACCAACACTGAGCTCCCTCTGTGTTTTTTATTTTTTTCAGATCTATCTGTCCCAGACTCCTCTGTGTCCTAACCCCGTGTTTGACCTGATGCTGAAATGTTGGAGCAGGGACATAAAGGACCGTCCCACTTTTGACATGATTCACCACTTCCTGCTAGAACAAATGGAATCAAACATTTGACTCCTGCAAAAGAGACAGACTGCTGGGAACAGAGTGACCGCGTGTCCCCGCGGGGGGCAGCCTGGGCACCCCGCTCTGCTCCCTTGACTGTTCCGTACTTAAATGGAGACGTCCATGGCAGCTGCTGGTTCTATTGGCCATGGGCTGACACACGCAGGACCAGAGGATCTCGTTTGCTTGAAAAATCATCTCCTCTTCTGAATCATTTCCTGGGAATACTGTGAGGGGTTTATTCGGCACCCGTACGCCTTTGGGAAACATGAACGCATCCCGCCTCGCTGGGCACGTGGAGCTCTCCTGGTTGGGATGGGAGCTGCCGGAGAGCCACGATCCAAGGACAGATTCTAGAAGTAAAGACTTCAGTCTCCTCGAACTATTCCATTCAATCAGATGGAAGTCTTGTGCACATTAGCAGGTGTTTCTGTAGGCTCGTGCTGCAGACAGTTTGTGTAGTGAGAAACTATGGGCTGACAGAGCTAGGAAACGTTTAGGGACCTGAGGACTGACAGAGCTGGATTAGCAACCCTTTGGGAGCGACGCTATCAGGGTCTGCAGAGGATGCTGGTAGAGGAGTCCAAGAGCATGTTCTTTTTTCCTGTGGTTGTTAAGCACTGCTTTTGTTACATATGTGCGTTTTGGTTTTTTTTTCCCCACACTGGATTTTTTTCTAGAAAAAAAAACAATTAAAAAAATGAATGTTAAAGGTCGTAGGGAGGTCACTGTGATCTCCTGACCTGCAGATTAAGGCTAGGGTAGGGAGTTTGTATTGAAAAGTAGCTGATACTGTACTACTGTCACTATGTAGATTCATTAGCCTAATGAACTTGTAGCCACAATGGACTGATGTGCAATTAATCCTGTATAAGTACCCATTAATATGAGATCTCTAAGTCGACGCTGTTACACGTGCAGAGGGAACTTAGATTTGGTGAAACCCGATGGCTGAGAGCAGAACCCGCTGTGTCACAGCTCAGGGGGGAGGAAGAGGGGCAGAGCGCCCTCCGGCCCCGCTCCACGTGTGCACACCTGCTGAGAGGTGTCTGACACCGGTGCTTCCTCGCGGCCCCGTGGGGTTGGTGCTGCAGCAGGCGGGCGCCCTGCAGCCCACGGCATGGAGCTGTCTGTCACCTGTGGGGCGCAGACCCCCCAGCTTTGGCTGCTCCCTGCACAGCACACGGCAGCTCCTCGTCGAACTGGGGTTGGTTTGGGGCTGCTTCTCCAGCGCTTCGTTCTCTGGAGGATGTCGCAGGGCTGCGAGGGGTTGCAGGACTCCGCTCGTTTCTACACTAAATCTGCTGTGGATTTGTCAGGTGCCTGGGGGACACTGCTGCCCCCTCCGTAGTTGTTTATCCAGATCTTAAGGACCAATCTGAGCATTTCATAAACTGGGAGAAGGTGGAAGTTCAGCACTTTGAAAAACGGCATCCGCTCTGGTGTGAATTTCCAGTGAGGATCATGAGGATAATCCCCACCTTGGCCAGAGGAAACGTGTGCTGCGCTGCCAGCCCTGCAAGGGCGCTGCTGCACGGGGAGTGCCAGAGAGCTGCTGCTAAGAGGGTGGCTGCGGCTGTTGGACTGAAAGGGCAACCTGCACCCCGAGCACTGGGAGCCGGCGTGGCTGCGTGCACAGCGCTGTGCTGCTGGCTGGCAGGGCTCACATCGCTCTTATCCCGGAGCGTTTCCATCCCACCCCAGAAAATGCAGGACTGCAGCTGTGTGTGATGTCTGTTTCTGAGTTCCGAGGTTCTGGAATGCTGTACCGCCGCCTGGGCCGTGTCCTTCTGTAACATCAGTTCCTCCACTGACGCACTGACATACGGAGTTTCTCTCGCATCAATAAATCCTAACGATAACCTTGACAAAAGTGAATTTTTACCTTTACTTTTTAACTTAGGGCAGATGCAGTGGTCTGAGTGCTGGTGAGCGTACGTCTGCGCCCGGGGTTGGAAGGAGCAGAGCGGTGCCGTGCAGCTGCTGCATGCCGAGGTCACGGATGGGACGGGGCTGTCTGGATGCAGGCACGGGGACGTGGAGCAGCTGGTGCTGCTGCCCGGTGCTGTGCTGCAGTGAGTGGTGTTCTCATTAAACCAGAAGGACCCAAAGAGCAGCAGTGCATGCAACATCACAGAGGTTTCCCAGGTAACTGCTGAGTGCCCCCATCCCACCCCCGAGCACTGCCGGGCCATGGCAGCCCCCGGGCAGAGCCCACTCTTCCCTCCCCACCCGCACCACATCCCTGGGTAAGTGCTGGGCTTCACCCACAAAGTCGGTTCATTTCCAACGCAAATAGCTCAGGTTGGGATAAAACAGTGAATTCTGTGATTTCTGATTGTTGTTCTTTTTAAAGGCACTCTTAAACGTGCCACATAACGAAGGGATGTGGCTCGGGGGGGGGACACGGATTGGGGGGACAGGCAGTGCCTTGCAGCAGGCTGTAATTAAAGGCAGTGCTGTAGGGCGTTGAGGGGAACTTCAGAACTGCTTTCGTCACTTCAAAACAAGGAGAGGAAATTTCTGGCGCTGCTCTCCGGGATTTGGGCTCAGAACTGAAATAATTCTTGCATCGAGGTATCTGAAAATCTCCTTTGAGTGAATGTTTGTGTGAACGCAACGCATCGCCAGGGAGCTGCTGGGTCTGTGCTGGTGGCTGAGGGTGGGGGGATCTCAGTGGTACACAGCTGAGCCTTCTGAAGGGCTTTTGCAGTGCTCTCTGATTGATGGCATGGAAGCTGCTGCAGCGGTGGCGATGACTCAAAGATGCTTGAAGGCATTGGGAAGTCAAACCCAACAATAGGAATTCAGGGGAGGGCTCCGTGCATGGAGAAGTGCTCCCATCCTGGGCATTGGCTCTGCCCGTCCTGTCCTGTCCCGTCCCATCCCTGCAGCCCTGGACTGGGGCCAGCGCTGCTCCATGACCAGGGATGGAGGCGGCTGCTCAGGGATGGGTTTTTAGAACAATGGCTGCAATGGTGACCTGCAGAACCGAGCGATTGCTCTGGTTTCTTAAGGAGAATGCCAGCCGCACAAAGCAGCTCAGCCTGCAGAGTGCTGATCCCTCCCCAGAGCACCGCGGCTCACATCAGCCGTGCTGTGATTCACTTTGTGGCAGATCTGTTCTCTGTAAGCCCAGACCTGAGCTCCTCAGATTGCCTTGCTTTTCATTGCTCATAAACAGAATCCTTTCTCAGCCCTGCCATTACTTTGTTCACGATCAGAGCTCCAATGCCCGGCCTGTAATTATTCGGGCTACGTCATCTGCTCAGATTTATCATCCTGCACTGCTTCCTGGTGTTGCAAGAAGTATTGGAAGCCAATGGGAAGAGGCCACCGAGCTCCTCCAGCTCCAGTGAAGGTCCTGCAGGCACTGCAGGAGAGCTGCCAGGTGTAACGCATGGCTCTGCTGTTGAAAGCAGTTGGGATGGAAGGTGCTCACTCATCGCCTTCTGATCCTTGTGCATCATCTGCCTTTATCCCCAGATAGGCATACAGTGGGATTGTTGATGGGGTGGTTGTGTCTCTGTGCTATCACAGGTCCTTCTCCAGTTCTTGGGTTTCAGGGACACCGGGAGATCCCTGGGCTCAACTTCCCCTCACTCTGCCCCATGCACAGCTCCACATGGGCTCCATGTCTCTGTTCCCTTTCCAGCTATGAGGGCTTCCTCCCTCAGTACAACTACCAGTTTGGAGAGACCTATGGCAAAACCACGTACCGCCTGCTGACGGACCCACACATCCGGAGGAGCCCTCGCTCTGTGCTGGCACCGCTGTGCAAGCCGAGGTTCATTGAGGACTTCAGCGGGACGCAGCACGGCCTGCAGCCCTTCCTCCCTGCACACCCAGGTGAGCAGAGCCCAGAGTTGTGTGGGTTTGGTCACCAGTGAGGTCTGTGCCACCCGCAGTGGGCTCCTGGGGGCTGTTGTTGGTACAGCTCCACATCGTGTGGGAGCTCAGAGCTCAGGGCAAAGCCTCAGCCAGTGAGTGCATGTTGGCACCTGGTGGGGTGCAAAGTTAGACCCCAGGTTGTCTTTGTTGGAATGGAGATAAATGGCCTCAAGTTGCTCCAAGGGAGGTTCAGGTTGGGTATTAGGAAGCATTTATTCTTCAAAAGAGTGATAATGCATTGGCACAGCTGCCCAGGGAGTGGTGGATTCACCGTCCCTGGAGGTGTTCAAGAACTCTGGAGATGTGGCACTGAGGGACCTTTACCTGCTGGCAATTTGTGTCTCGTAGCTTCCTGCAAACTTATGCTCCTCCCAGCCGTGTTCTGCAGGACTGGGACTCCACCAGGCAGTGTTGTTCCCAGGCTTTGTTCCTGGACGTTTCCATTTGCATTTCCTTGGACTGAGTGGTTTGAAGGGACCAAACGAACCAGTCGACCTGGTTGATGTCTGTCATTAGTCTTTGCCATTGTTCTCATCCCTCCCAACCCCACCACTGTCTGCAGCTGGGAGCTCAGCCTCCTGCTCGCTGGTGGCGTGCTGGGAACACAGCCACGAGAAGCACCGCATGCCTCCGTTCCTCAAACCTCCACTGCAAGCTTTGCTCAGCACTGCCTGCCTTCCTTAGGCACAACGTTACGCACAGCTGTGGTCAGAGAGCCCCCAGCAGTGCTGCAAACGTGGCCTCCAGCAAGCTCAGCACCCAAAGGGTTGGCATCTTCGGTAAAGCCTTGTTGGTGGGAACAAAGGACGTTGTTGGTTCCCACCCATTGAGTCCCGTGTTGAGTTTTTCCTGGAATGCTGTTGGGGATGTGGTTGTGCCGGGGCTCAGGGTGGCCATGCAGGCACTGCTGAAGGGATATGGATATGGATAGGGATATGGATGTGGCACAGGCTGGTCAGGAGTTGCTTGGAGGCTCCTTGTGTACAAAGGGGTTTCATTTTTGGCAACCCTGCCCACGGCAGAGGGTTGGAACTGGATGATCTTTGAGGTCTCTTCCAACCCAAGCTGTTCTGAGACTCATTTTCCTGTCAGTGCAATAACTGGTTTGCCAGCTGAAGAAGAAAAGCAGAGATGCAGTACTTCCAATAGAAATGCAGGAAACATGAAGGTTATCTCGCTTGAAAACTGGCACGTTGGGTTGGAAAATCAGTTTAATCAAGGATTCTGTTATCCTGGACAGCAGCTGATAGTGCCGTTGTACAGAGTTCATGTACCCTATAACGTTATGTACGACATGTGTCATTTATCACATCACTGTGGGCAGATTACAAACCTAAATGCCAGCCGACAGCCCCATACCTGTGCAGAAGGGCAAATCCTGTGGGCAGTGCTGGTAGCAGCGCGGATGCCGTGGAAAAGGCGGTGGTGGCTGCGGGCTGAAAGGAATGACTTGGAGAACAGAAATGGGAAGGGTTTGGTTTGTTTAAAAACAAAGGAATGAATGGGACGCAGTGAGTTCTCCCATGAGGAAGAGCTGCTGTTCTCCATGAGCGCCTGGCGCTGAGTGCTCTGGGTCTGCGCTCCCGTCCCAGGGAGCAGGAGGGGGCTGAGGGCACAGTGCTGGCCGTGCCACGTCCCATCCCGTCCTGCTGCTTCCCTGCAGGGTTCTTCCCCTATGACAGAGCCGGAGCTCTGACCAACTTCCCTGAAGCGGAGTTTGGGCCGAAGCCGCCCGCACCGGGGCCGGCAGAGCCCAATCTGACGCACACGGAGCCCCAGCATGGCCACGGCGGCTCAGGGCTGAGTGGGTGCCCACCCAGTGCGGCCTGGGACCCATCGGGGCCACCGCAGGGACAGGAGTGGCGGCTGCCCCCAATCCCTGAGGCCTGTGGGCATGGCACGTGGCACAGGGCTGGCGCAGCTGCAGGAACCAGGCAGGTGAGGCCTCGGGTGGGAGGTGTGAGGGGATGGGGATGGGGATGGGGGGGGACAGGGGCTCAGGGCCACCCCAACGCTATGGCTGAGAGTGGCATCCCAGGGCTCCGGCAGCTGCAGCCATCCCAGGGCCTGCTGGGGCACAGCCGTTCCCTAAAATGTTGATGAGTACCAACGTTGCAGGGATGTTTTCAGGATCAGCAAACACAGCTCTTCACCAGGAGGGTGTTGTGATGGGTTCCCAGCTCACCTGGGTTTCCCAGTGGATCCCTCTTAGAAGCATTGGGATTTGACTTCATCTCTCCGGGACGGTGCTTTGGTCGCCCCATTTCTGCTGAAGCCAGCGCTGATGGCTCAGGGCTGTGCTAATCCCTGAAAGGCCGAGATCAGAGATTAGAGATCTGACGTAGGGAGCCAAAGCTGCTGAGAAG
This sequence comes from Gallus gallus, assembly GCF_016699485.2. NCBI lineage: Eukaryota > Metazoa > Chordata > Aves > Galliformes > Phasianidae > Gallus > Gallus gallus. The sequence continues at coordinate 2,544,040 of NC_052548.1, forward strand.
GGCCAGCGCTGCTCCCACGTGCAGCCCTTCGCCCTGCAGGTCTCACCCATTCATTTGGCCTTAGAAATTCTGGAGCAGCTCTTTGGAGCACCAGGAGGACACCGCAGCAATGGCGGTTGGGACGAACGGGTTCTGGCGGTGATGGAGGTGGAGGGGAGCAGGTTTTACCAGCCACGTCTGACATTTCTGCTTTCATTTTGAGCCTGTGAGAGCTGAAGGTGTGACGCTGCCAGCAGCCGAGGATTGGCGGCTCCCCAGGCTGGATGTGCCCAGAGTGATCCAGCAGAAGGTCATCCCAGGTAGAGGGGGAGGATGGGGAGAAACAAAAGGGCCTTTGGAATAAATCTCACCTCTGACATCCAATTCAGATGGGTGGATTTGAAGGAAGTTTTTCCTTCCTGTGCTCTGCCAGGATGTTGTATTTATCGCAGCGGCTCTTGCTCTGCTGGCTGAGCCTTACACAGCGTGTGTTCCATCTCCATCCATAGGGTACACTGGATTCATACCGCGCTTCAGGTGGGCCATGGGCACTAATTACCTGCAGGGCGTGAAGGAAGCCATGGCTGAATTTGACAGGCAGCAGGTAGGGCGCACACAGGGCTGGCTGCAGCCACGTAACCTCTCAGCTGCACCCCCAGCAGCGGTTTTGTTTGCAGCAGAATTGGGGGTATCAGTGCAAGCCAAAAAAACCAGCACTGGGTTAACGTGCTGCAAAAAATGAGCAATTAAATCCTGTAACTTCATTTCCTTGGGACACCGAGGGAGGGTAAATGAGTTCATAAAAGGATTAAGGTTCACGGGAGGCTGTTAAAAACGTAGCTGTGGGTGCAGGACGCCCTTATGCAATGCATCCTTTGCACTGCGGTGGTGGTGGTGGTTTGTTCCTTTACTACCATTGCTCGTCTCTAAAAGGTGGACAACGGATTGAGGAGAAATATCCATGCTGTAAAGCTCCCGTTCCATCTTCTCGCTGTAGCACTCCTCTGTATCACACCATATAATCCTCCTACGTGAGAAACGAGCTCCCTCCCACCGTGCTTAACAGATTCCTCTGTGCTGCTGCACTGGATGTGGCCACAGCCCACTGTGCTGCTCGCCAGCTCTGCCTCTTGCTCATGAGGAAACCCCTGTTTGGGGGACGGATGCTGCTCCCCATTGCAGGACCAGCAGCACAAAGGCCTGCTGAGGTTACTGCTGGTGCTGGAAGGAGGAGCTGAAGGGATGAGGAGAAAAAAAAAAAAAAAAGAAATCACACCAAATTTCTGTCTAAGATGGCTTCAGCCTTCGAGCCTCTAATCTGCTGCCCTGGATCTCGGTTGCCCTAGGTTACGTGCTGAGATGCGCCGCGGATCATTTCTTGCTGGCTGCATCGGGCAGAACAGTGCAATCCTCTCGCTTCAGTGCAGCTTTGGGAGGGCAGCAGGAGGCTGCAGCACTGCGTGGGGCTCCGTGGGCCCCTTCCCCCCCCCCCCCCGCCCAGGGCCGCGTAGCATCAGTGGGACCCCTGGGGGGGGGGGTTCTGCCACACAGCTCCCGCTCTGTGTGACCTCACAGCAGGTGACAGAGGCCGATTTACACTCTCCCTTCAGCTCACGCATCCTAAGCCTTCCTCTTCCTCCCAGGCTGGGAATTAGGTGTTAATCACCACCAAGGAAAAGCGGAGCCTGGGACGGGGGTGACAGCAAACAGACGTGCAGAGTCACGGCTCGAGGTGCCCACTGCAGCAGTGGGTCTCAGTACATCACCGTACATCACCGTTCTGAGCACAACACGGCCGGGCTTTGGGGCCGGCGCCAAATGCAGAGCTGCAGTGTGAAGTCTGCGGGGCCGCTGCCAGATCCCATAAAGGCAGAACTTCGGGGTGGGGAGGGGTGGCTGAATCTCCCAGGGAAGTGTAGCTTAGAAATAGTAGAAAATGGAACTGTGAGTTTGAGTGCTGCCTTTAATAAGGACTCGAAGGGCACAGCTTTGTAGCAGCGTGTTTTACAACCAACGGTGCTATTGATCCTTTTCCAGTTGCTGGAGAGGAACCCAATTTACAGCTTTGGCAAGAGATTTCCCCAGACTTACTGGCCTAGCAGCAGCATCTACACCAGCGCTGGACTGATCCCAGCCTATACAGGCTTCGTCCCACGTAAGTTCATCAGCTGAGCAAAAATGAAAGTCACCAGCACTGATTAATGACCGTCATTACGTAGTGCTGCTGGTAGCTGCAGTGTCAGAGCAGAGGCAGCTTCTGAAGCGTTGAGGGGGGGGGGGGGGGGGGGGGGGAAGGAAATGCATTCCGGGTTGCTCAGTGCTGGGGAGCTGGGCTAGCTGACCTTTCAAGGTCCCTTCCAGCCCTATGGGTTCTGTGGTTCTGCTCAGCCGTGTGCTTCACCCTCTGCCAAAAGCCCCCAGCACTCAGCACAGCTCCCCAGGGGAGGTCTGGCAGGGGAACGCGTGAGCTTCAGGGTAAAGAAAAGGAGAAAAACAGAGCAGAAACCAGCAGCCTAAAAGCAGGGACAAAAATCACTGCTGGAGGTGTCACCTCATGCTTTAAAAATCTCCTCCATCTTTTCACCTACGGAATTGGGCTGCTGGGTAGGTTTGAAATCGGCCACCTGCTTCTCTGTGCACATCTCACTGCTCAGGGCCATTTCAGCTACTGCTCTCAGGCTGGAAGGAAAAGCCTTAAGACAGAAAACCCCCAAACCAATTACAACCATTTCCTTATTGAGAAAGCAGCCCATCTACCTCCTGCCCAGCTATCCTGGGACAGAACGTAAGAAATCCGCCATGCTCTTTGCTGCACTGCTGGAGCTTTCGTGCAACTCTTCTGCAGCCGCAGCACAGCTGCCACGAGCTGCAACGCCCCAGCCAGCTCTGCACTGCTGCATGGGTGCAGCCCGGGCGAGGGCAGCGTTCCTCCCTCCAGAACCACCCACCTGCATCTGAAAGGCAAATCGCTGGCACCATCCGACCGCCCTGGCAGACACTGAGCTGCAGCTTTCAGCCGCCCGCGCTTCCATTCTTTTCTGAGCTGCTCAGCTCTCCGAGGCTGAAGCCTGACCCAGCACCAGTAATAGGAGTCCGTGTTGCAGGTACCTAAATTTAGATGCGGCTTAGAGCTGAATTTCATCCTCCACGTTGAGGGTATTCCCCTCCATCAGTACATCCAGTTATAAAGCGACTCCACCATTCATTCTTCAACTCCCCACCCAGTGGGACTGCTGCTGTATCCCACCACCACAACTGGTGCCCACCATCAGACGGTGAGGGGAAGCGTGGCGGCCGTGCCCAGGGCTGCTGCTCACGCCACATCCCGGCTTTCTCTTTTCCAGACCTCCGCCACACCTACGCGCTTACATTTGGAAACAGCACCCGCAAGGCTTACCACATGGAACAAAGGAGACGAGCCTGTGCACTGTGAAAAATGCTTTAATGGTGCCTGTACAGCATTGGAAGTGACTTGAAGACAAGGAGAAGGAACACAACGCAGAGAGAAGTTTTGAATGAAAGTTCATACAGCTTTAAACAAAATTTACAGGTGTCATCTGCATAGCTCTTACTCTGCCTCCTCCTCAGCCTCTTCCTCAAACTCCCCCTCCTCCTCAGCAGTAGCGTCCTGGTACTGCTGATACTCAGACACCAGGTCGTTCATGTTGCTCTCAGCCTCTGTGAATTCCATCTCGTCCATGCCCTCGCCTGTGTACCAGTGCAGGAAAGCCTTGCGGCGGAACATAGCCGTGAACTGCTCTGAAATGCGTTTGAACAGCTCCTGGATGGCTGTGCTGTTACCAATGAACGTGGCAGACATTTTCAGGCCACGAGGTGGAATGTCACAGACCGCTGTTTTAACGTTATTGGGGATCCATTCCACAAAGTAACTGCTGTTTTTGTTCTGCACGTTCAGCATTTGCTCGTCTACCTCTTTCATGGACATACGGCCTCTGAAAACAGCAGCTACGGTCAGGTAGCGGCCGTGCCGCGGGTCGCACGCAGCCATCATGTTTTTGGCATCAAACATCTGCTGCGTGAGCTCCGGGACGGTCAGAGCGCGGTACTGCTGGCTGCCACGGCTCGTCAGGGGGGCAAAGCCAGGCATGAAAAAGTGCAGGCGGGGGAAGGGAACCATATTCACCGCCAGCTTCCGCAGGTCGGCATTAAGCTGGCCTGGGAAACGCAGGCAGGTGGTGACACCGCTCATGGTGGCTGACACTAAATGGTTCAGATCACCGTATGTTGGCGTAGTTAACTTCAGTGTTCTGAAGCATATGTCATACAGAGCTTCGTTATCAATACAGTAGGTTTCATCCGTGTTCTCCACGAGCTGGTGCACCGACAGCGTGGCGTTGTAGGGCTCTACTACAGTGTCTGAGACTTTGGGGGAGGGCACAACGCTGAAGGTGTTCATAATCCGGTCTGGGTACTCTTCGCGAATTTTGCTGATGAGCAGAGTGCCCATGCCAGAGCCGGTGCCACCCCCCAGCGAGTGAGTGAGCTGAAAGCCCTGCAGGCAATCACAGCTTTCTGCCTCCTTTCTCACAACATCTAATACGGAATCAACTAATTCAGCACCTTCAGTATAGTGGCCCTTTGCCCAGTTGTTTCCTGCTCCGCTCTGACCTGGAAGAGAGCCATTTTCGGATTACATTACGGTCACCGCTTCCCGCTCGCAAGCGGAGCTGAAGAGCATCGGGCTCCGGAGAGCCCCCACAGAAGCCTCCATTTCATCGGCTGCGGTCGCGCAGCAGCACCTCCGCAATGACTCGGCACGGCTCGGCGGAAAGCGCCCTCGCCCAGCCGCACCCCGACCCTTCTCCTCCTCCCGCCGTCCCCGAGGCGGTAACGGCAGCCCCACGGACGGGGCTCTCCGGTGCCGCCCCCCGCGACCCCACGCCGGGATTAAACCCCTCCCGGGGCGCGCGGGGCGGGGAAGCCCGCAGTGCGGCCCGGCCCGGCCCTGCCCACCCCGCGCCGGTTACGCGGCAGCCCGGCTCCCTCCCCCGCTCGCTCACTCACCAAATACGAAGTTGTCCGGCCTGAATATTTGGCCGAAGGGCCCCGAGCGCACCGAGTCCATGGTGCCGGGCTCCAGGTCCACCAGCACGGCGCGGGGCACGTACTTGCCGCCTGCAACACAGGGAGAGGCCGTGAGCGCGGGGCGGGGCGGGGGGGGGGGGGGCGAGGGGGCCGCGCGGGGCCGTACCTGTGGCCTCATTGTAGTACACGTTGATGCGCTCCAGCTGCAGGTCGCTGTCTCCGTGGTAGGTGCCCGTCGGGTCGATGCCGTGCTCGTCGCTGATCACCTCCCAGAACTGCCGGAGAAAACCCCGTCAGCGCCGGCGTGCTCGGTCCCCGCCGGCCGCGCCCCTGCCCACGCACTGCCCCCGCCCCGCCGCCCGCACCTTGGCCCCGATCTGGTTGCCGCACTGCCCGGCCTGCAGGTGCACGATCTCCCTCATGATGGCTTCGGCACAGCGACCACCCAGCCAATGCCACTCTTCCCCTTAACTGACGGCGTTAGGCGACCGCCAGGTCTTATATAGCAGCGGAATGCGCGCGCAGCCTTCTTCTCCCCGCCCAGGCGGCCATCTGCGGCAGCGCATTGGGTACTCGTAACGAGGCTCAAAAAATACGGAGCTCTGATTGGTCCGGGCGCTGCCACTCATATACGGGTTTCTGTTGGCTCCGCCTATTTGTCTGTTGATTTTACTGTCAGGCAACCGTGACTCACACGCGCCCGCCCTACTTGCTCAGGGCGCTCCTCATTGGCTGAATTGAATGATTGATGTCGAGCGTGATTGGCTGCGGGCTTCAGGGATGAGCTAACGTCATTTGATTGGACGAAAACGAAGTGTCCTAGTAACCGTCGCAATGACTCCGCAGCAGGCTCGGGGCGGTGGCCGGTGCGGCCGCGTATTCCCGAAGCCGTGTGCGCATTTTGCGCAGCGTGGGCGGCAGCTCCGCCTCGCAGCCGGAGCTGCCGGGGAGAGGTTCTGTGGGAACTTCGCCGTGCCGCTGTGCCGCTCCCCCCGAGGCCCTCGGCACCCCCTGCCTCTCCTCCCGCCCCACATAAAGGGTCTCCTTCACCCGCCGCCTCTTCCGGCCCGGGGTGCCGCAGCAGCGCTGTGGGGGCAGGGAGCCGCTCTGCGCATGCGCGGGCTGCAGCGCCTTTCTAGCACTTTCTGGCGCGCAGCCGCCTGAGGCGGCGGGGCCGCGCGGCCGTTATCATGGCAACGGCGCCTCACGCCGGGCGTCGGTTAGGCCCCGGGCGCAGCGCTGGGAGTGTCCGTTGCGCTCTCCCTCACCGCCCTGCCCGCTGTTGCCATTGCCTTCAGGTGCGTGGTGGCTGCGGCCTGCTGGCAAGGGTTGGTGCCAAGGCAGGGCCAAGTATTTGGCAATGCCCTGTTATGTTCTCTGTGCAGTGTACGTCGTGTGCACAAATGGGTGTACGGAGCAGGCCGGTGCAGCACTGCGTGGCTTTCCCTGGGTTGGAGCTGGAGTGGCGGCTGGCTCCTCTCCTGGGGCACGGGGCAGAGCTGTGCAGGGCGACGCCTTCATCCTGAGCTCCTGCTGCTCCAGCCCTGTCATTAGGCAGCCCAGCATCCCCAGCTGAATCAATACCTCCTGGCTTACCTTTGCCCTGTCTCGTCCTGCAGCGCTGTCACTGCCCGGCTTCATTTGCACATTCTTGCACGGGCTGTTCATCTGTTGGTCGTGGCTTCCACAGGGCCTGCTGTGGCTGCTGTTTTAGCAGGGCCTTTTTATGATTACACACATTCATTAGGGTGCCAGTGAGGACTATAGGTCCTAACGCTTCTTGTTCCATAATGGAGCTAGAACTTGAAAGCAGCTCCTAATTGGGTTCCCCAAGCCCTGCCGGTTGCAAAGTGTTGCCTTGATGTGGGGGTGGACTGAGGCGAAAGCAGCAGATGACCTCAATTCTCTGTACACAAACAGAACACGCAGGGCTGGCACTTTGTGTGCTGTTCAGGCACTCGTGTAAGGCACAGCCACATTATGACTTGTATCTCTATCAGGATCTGTGCTTGGATAACAATAACCCAACTGTTTCTGAGACAGGATCAGGTGAGGAGGTAAGCAGGAGACGAAGAACATCACGAAGATTTTTGCAGGAGATAAAATAGCCTCTGGTCGTTGGCTTAATACAAGGGTGTGGGTAAATGACATTTTTGGCATATAAACAACACGTACCCACAGAAATGCTGGAAAGAGCCCAGGAGCACTTGGAGCGGCCCCAGAGGCACCTGGACAACCCTGGAGAGCCTGGAAGAGCCTCAGAGCATCTGGAAGAATCTGAAAGCTGCCCCGGCGGCCCCCAGAGGCCCTGGGAGAGCCCTGTGCAGAGCACAGAGGTGCCCGGACAGGACTAGGAAGACGCACATCCTGCTCGTCCTCCACGTTCTGAGCCTGAAGGTAGGAGGCTTATGCAGTTCACTGCAAGATAGCTGAGTAATGCAAAGGCTTTAGGGTCCAGATTTACCCCACACGATTATAGGCATGACGTTGACTTAAATTGCTAACTCTGGGCTGTATTCATGCCAGAGTCAGTGGAAGGGGTTGGCTCAGCCCACTCCAGCTCTGAAGGGCACTTTGGCTACACCCTTCTCTTGCACATAAAGGTACATTAGGTAACAAAATCCAAAATGTCTCTATCTTATACAGGTATCAAAGGCAGCTGGGATCAATCTGGACCAGACTTGCTCAAGATTTCATGCAGCTGTGCAATAATCAGTAAAGACAGCTTTTCCTCTAGGATGTCATGTCATATCTTCAGAGTAAGATAAAAAATGAATACTGCCTTCTTTCAGATTAAAAAGATAGAAGGGAGTTTAATCTTGCCTGTGTTTTGCTGCTTGCGGTGTTCTGCTGTCTAGGAAAGTATATTCAGCACAAATTAAATTATCATCAAGGCCTGCTCAGAACAGCATTAGCAAGCTTCTGTGCTAATAAAGCACAGAAAACTGCATAAAAGCAGACTGGGGGAGCCACTGCAGGGCTGGGAGGAGGTTTGCTGGTACACATGCTGCTGTATTTCCTGCAGATAGAGGGTGTTTTTTTTTCAGTCAGAAGGCAGAGGGCTGTGCATTAGTGGCAAAGGTCTATTTCCTCCCTTCATTAGAAATTACGAGCCTCTGTAGCCTGTGCTTCTGCCAGCTTACGCTTGTGGTTCAGCCCTCTCTGCCTTCAGTGTTTGGGAAGCTGTTCAGCAATGCGTAGAGTGAGAAATGGTTGCCACCCCCAGCATTCATGATGGCAGCCAAGAAGTGGAATTACTCTGCACAGTTAAGACTTTGGATACCCATCCCCAGCATGCAAGCAGGATCACACCCAGTAGAGAAGGTGATAATACCCCATGGGGTGGCTACAATTTTGCTCCTGTGATTGAGTCTTTGGAGGTTTCCCTGGGAGATTCAGCCACCTGAACATCCATGGCTTAGGAAGCGTTTCACGTTGTTCATGCAACATTTATTTTTGCTATTTATATTCCACTCAGCCAGTACTTCTGTACCTAGCTACGTGCAGATCCACAGGAAATGACAATTCTATTTTAAATACTTTTGCATTTTTTAACTCAAAGTAGAATGCCATTTTTTTCTAAGCTGTCTCTGAGAAGGAACACAGCCAAGCTGCCAGGAATCTCTATGGAGCACTGCTGGAGCTGCAGACCATTTTAGCCCTGTGACTTCTAATGCTCTGGCAGCCCAGCAATTACTGCTACCAGAAGGTGAGCTGGCAAGTAGCGAGGCTGCTTTCTGCCAGAACCTTGTCTCACATGAAGCGTTCCTTCAAAGGCAAACCAACTGCACTAAGCTGACAATTCTGCAAGTCCTGGGAGAAAGAAAACGCCATTTCTATGGCCCTGCATGAACAAAATGATAAAGTGCACTCCTAAATGTTCTTGGTTTAGTGGACGGTCTGCACAGAGGAGCTGCTTCAGATCCCCAAGGCAGGGAAGTAGGAACACTGGAAAGTAATAGGAATAGCATGGAAAGGAACAGTTTGGCCAACGGGGGGAGAAATATGTCTCCCACATTGTGTCTTTTATTGAAGACATCTGGTTTTACTGAGATTTATTTCTTTGGAAGCTCTCATCAAAACTTGCTGCAAGTGACAAGCAAGGAGACTTCATCTCATTTAGATGCTTCCCATCAGTTAAGTTTGCTGTCTGAATTAATGGCTAAAACAGGGATGCTAAAAAACAGTAGAGGCCACTATTGCCAGGCCAAAGTCTTGGGTTTAATCCAGAGGAAGACATAGCAGTGAAGTTAAAACTAAGCTGAAGGTTGCATTTCTATTTTTTTAACTCTATTTTAGTTTTTTTTTTTTTAATTTTTATTGTTAATGTTTTTATGAACCATCTTTACTGCTTTCAGCATAGAAGCAAATTTTACTGTGAATACATTTGGTTTGAGAGGAATACCTCGAAAAAAAAGTAATGAGTTTTTGAGCACTGCCTTCCCCTTTTACAGAACCACTGTTGTTTGTCTGCTATGGGGGGTGTAATTCTTGATTCTTTACCAGCAAGGCAGCAGTTTGTGTCTCTGAAATAGTGTCCTTGTCTGAACTGAGCCCAGGATCTGGAGTGGGGCTGGTGGGAACACAAACAAATCATGGAACTAGTTCTGCTTAAATAGGTACAAATGTGAAGCTCAGAGAGGGACGCTGCAGAATGAATGTGGGTGAAAGCCTGCTTCTCAAACTGCAAAGCTGTCAGTGGTGTCATTCCAGGTTTATGGTATAACCCAAGTATGGCATGGCTATGAGCACACCTGGTCATTCCAGTCCTTCTGATTTTTCAGAAGAATAAACAGTAATGGATAAACAGTACTTTATTTTCTATAAATTACTGTTCCTGAGAGATTCTGCCTCACACAGATCTTCCACTGAAGCAGGTATTGCAGGTGGGAGGCTACATCCAGAGGCCGGTGAGTGAGAGGTGCAGCTGCAGGATTCCTGGTTGAGAGGCTGTTGTGGTTTAACCCCAGTAGCAGCTGAACACCACACAGCCGTCCGCTCACTCTCTCACCGCCTTCAGTGGGATGGGGGAGAGAATAGGAAGAGAAAAGGTAGAACTTGTGGGTTGAGGTCAAAACTATTTACTAGGACAGAAAAGGAAGAGAGATACAACAGTAATGATAATAATTACGTACATATATACAAAACAAGTGATGCACAACCAACTGCTCACCACCTGCTGACAGATGCCCAGTCAGTCCCCGAGCAGCAGCAGCTCCCTGGCCAACTCCCCCCAGCCTGAGTTTCCTCACATGATGTCATGTGCTATGGAATATCTCTTTGGCCAGTTGAGGTCAGCTGTCCTGGTTCTGCCCCCTCCCGGTTCCTTGTGCCAGCCCCAGCTCTCTTGCTGGCTGCACAGTGTGAGAAGCTGAAAAACTGCAACGTCTTTGGCTCTGTACAGTGCTGCTCAGCAAAAAACTAAAACATCAGTTTGTTCTTAGCAATGTTTTTCTCCTTAGGCAAAAGCATAGCGTCATACCAGGCACTATGAAGAAAATCGTCTCTGTTTCAGCTGTAACCAGGAAAGAGGAACAGCTGGTTGGGATCAAGCAGCAAGTCTATCCAGGCCAGTATCTTGTCTCTAATGATCCAGCAGCCAGAGAGCAGCAGGGCAAACATGTTTGGTTATGGGAGCTGGTTCTGGCAATTCCTTAAGCCATAAGCATGCATCTTTTTGTTTAGTAGCATTAGTAGGTTGTTTTCATATAAATTTATCTAATCACCTTTTGCAGCTATGTAAACTTTTGACATAAACATGGACATCTGTCACGTTGAGTCCCAGGGTTTAACCACAAGCTGTGGAAGAGCTCCTTCCATTTGCCTTCATGGTTTCTGCTGAGCTCCTCAGTTCAGAGGGATACTGTGGGCTTGTTACTTCAAGCTTGCACTCAAGAGGTCTTAAACATTGTCAGTGATTACCATGAAAACGAATATAATGCTGAAGCAGCCTTTACTCGTCATAAGGATCGGTATTAACTCGCTGTTTACATCTCCCTCATGCTTTAAACGAGTGGACTTTGAACGCTGCTCCCATGTTTTCCTCTTTCAGTTCCACTGCAGTACAGTGCCCATAGATAAGCACTGTATCTATCTCCTTTCACTCTGCAGATACGCTCCTCTAGAGAATTTGCACTGAGGAGCAGTGACTAACTCAGTCATGAGGTGGGCATATGGTGACACCCCCTGCTGTGACCAAAAATAAATCTTCCTTCACACACAAGTTGATGTTATCATCCCTCTGTCTCTCTCCCATCTCCTCTCCTCCATTCCCAGCGCAGTCCTCTTCTTAATAGGGTTATTCATTCTCCTTATTGCCAAAAGACCCTTCATCATATGCCATGCTATTGCCCCATCTCTCTGCATGGAAATCTTTTTTCCACTAATGCTGTAGTTTCTTATATCACTGATTAGAGCTGCTTTTGCCTCCCACACGTAGAGAACTTCCACAGTGCAGCATGTATTTTATCTCTATCCACATCAGGAGTCTGCTCATCAAGTTTCCGGACGAGCCTGCTTGCTAATGGATCTGATTTGCGGCGGGAGCGGCTACCGGCGTTAGGGATCTGCTGAGGCTGAAGGCTCTCCCCCGCCAGCCTCCCTCTTGTGACTAAACCCCGTCATTGCAACTCGGGAGAGGAGAGCTTATGGTCGCAGCGCTTATTTAAGAGCACCCTACTGCAGGGAGACTCTATATCTCATGGAGAGCACAGTGGAAAGCAGGTCAAAGACTTTTTGTCTGCAAGGACTCCACTGTGTACTGGTACACGTGGGAGCGACTAGATATGCTGCCCTTGCAAAACCTCAGAACGCTTTAATTCAAGCATCTACTTGCCTGTTTTTGATGGTGTTAGAGAAAGACTTTTATTTTAAGACAGCTGTGGCAAAATTCTGTGTTTTGCTGATCCCAATTTTCATATGGACTTGTTCTACTAATAGCACACTTCAGTGTGTTCTGAATTAGCTCTTGAAGTAGGAGTGTTAGTCCATGAGGTAGGACATAAATATCATATGGCTTTCTGCTTTGCTGGAAGATAATCTGATACATGATCATAGGCATGATATAAGAACACAATTTAAAATGTGCAGATTGATCTCCAAATTCAGCCATCCTGAAAGTCATTCCTCTCATCTTTTGCTGGGCTTGCTCCGCCAGTTGTCTTCAATTTCTAGTAATTTCACTGTTTGTTTTAGCTGTGCCAAATAACTGGAATGAGTGCAGGTACTGCGGCATGTGGTGCTGTGCTTTGTTTCCATGAAACAATGCCCTTCATGGCTGGACAGTATCTGAAAGAGGGCAACAGTTACAGTCATTGCGTTACGTGGGAAGCCAGAGTTCAGCCATCAGGACAAGTTTAGCAAAGCTCATGCTTTCTCATCACTCGCCAAGATGACCTATGTGTACAGAGTCCACATTTATGAAATCATGCTTGCTGATTCACCCATAAGTACCCTGTGAAATACCTGTATCTCAAAAAGTAAAATTTATCTACAGCATTGGATAAAGTCAAACATCGAGAGAGATGTTAGGGCTCACCTCATGTTCTTCTCCCACAATCCCAGGGAGCCTGGGTGCCTCAGAACAGGAAGAAGGGAGCGACTTTGGTCCTGTTGTGCTAGATATGGTATTGCAGAACTGCACTGCAGGCACCGAACCATTATTTATCTCAGTTTGTGTGGTAATTCATTGGTATAGTCTGGATGGGAAGTATTGGCTGGGATTCTGTGCTACTTTGGAAATACTATAAACTGGAAGAAAGACAGGGAGCTAATATACTCCTACTAACATGCTGACATGAAGTTTAAGCTACTCTGTCAGCAGCAGGTCAGCTAACCTATTGTGTTTCTGGAGCTTTGGATTTCTTTCTTATGGATACTTGCTGACAGTAGCAGAACTGCATTGACATGTAAGAAGGCATTACCTGCCAGAAGAACTCTCCCATGGCTCAGCCCATAGTGAGAAGGGAGGGAGCTATGCATAAGGAATTTACACACAGATTAAAAATCCTCATTATTAATCATTTCCACAATTAACTATTACGCTGTAACCAAAGGCTGCAAGTATCTTTGTTTCAAAGTAAGTGAGATAATCTAGAATCTCTTTTTAAGTAGGTTTCTGCTGTCCAGGTAAGCTGGGGATTAGTTCTGCACATTCACATGGTGTTGACATGACAGAGCTGTTTCTGTAGAAAGTTGGTAGAAAGGAGCATGTTATCTTTATTGGCTTCCTTTCTTCTTGTAAGTTCCCAATCTTGCATTTTATTATTTTTATGGCTGAGAATCCACTTCGGGGCTTTTAAAATACGAATCTAGCTCAGTGTTTAGTGAATACACCTATAATTGTTTATTTCTGCTATGTAGCACTTTTAGTACTGCCCGTTTGAAGCCTGGTTTACCCTGGCTGCTGGGGCTGCCTGTTGGGATGGGCAGCACTGTCATTATATGAGAACAAATTTGACTACTCTCATCTGGTACCACAACATACAAGCCATCAGCCTACAGCTGAAGACATCAGTGGCTGTATTTGGAAGAAGAGTGGTGGCAAAGGAGAGAGTAGAGCTACCACTGGTGTGTGGTAGCTGTTTTATGATTGCATTTTCAGGAGGATTGAAGTCTTGAGGATTTCCCCTGTGCTGCTGACTCCCTGATAACCTCAGTTTTTCTTCTGTGCAGGCTTGTCTGAATCCCTCCTCTTCCTTCTTCAGATGGTTTGAGCAAAGAACACATCAAAGATGTTGACGTGTCTCTCATCAACTAAATACCAGCAGCCAAGTTATCTAAGGTCATTTTCTGCCTCCCTGCCACTGGGAAGAAAGTGCCTTCAGGGGTTCTCATTGTGTACCCCAGAAGTACACAGCATAACAACTCCTGAGTAAACACAGGCACAGTCAGCATCCCCCATCCTCGCCTCTGAAACAGTTTGTATTCACAATAAAACCCCTGCTTTGATCTCTTGCCAAGAATAACACAGACAGTCTATTCAAACATCTTTAATAACATGATATAATTAAAAATATCTAACCTGCAACTCAAAGAAATGAATGTGAAGCTTGTTTCAGTCTGTTTCCACACCCCTCCAAACTTGACTGACAGGTTCCAAACCTTCATTAGTTGACCTGAAAATTTATGAACACACCAATATTAATAAGTGGGGGTGGGAGGGGTGGGTTGTCCTATATGTGAATTAGGAACACAAGGGATTAATAACCAGGTTTGAAAGGATTTGGGTGCCATGGTAGCTTTAAATATCCTGCAAGGCAAATCACTGCATCTGTGAGCATTTAAGTTTCTGTTTAAAGTGGTCTGCAGTGAGTTGAAGGCACTTGTGCCTTGGGCTTTAAATAACTTGTGTGTTTAAGTCTCTGAAGCATTCTGAGAGGTGAACTCTAAGTGCTTTAGTCAAAGGTCAGCATTTGTTTGAATCCATCCATTTTCTTCACAGTAACATGGAGAATTGTACAGCAGCTCCTGTTAGAAGAACAGAGCAGACCAGAGAAGCTGGAACGGCTGCCAAGTCCCAGAGGAATCCTGAATGTTGGACTGTAAAGTCGATTTGGTCACAGTCTAACATGAAAGTCATTGGGCTGACAAGTGGGAAAGCTGCTGTTCCTAAGTCTGTTCTTGCCTGAAGGACAGTGTTAGATATCACATTCCAGGGGCAAGGAGACAAGCAGTTCAGTGCAAATGAGTGAGCTGGTGTAGTTTGGGCCATCATGCACCCAATTTTAAGTGTGAGATTAAATACCTTAATTTAAATCCTGGTTAAAGTGTTTAAATTGACAGTTTTAACCCTGAGTTACCATGACTCAGCTGAGAGACGGGGACTCAGCTGTGCGTCTGTGCCCTGGATTTCTCCTTTGATGTTCTGTATGTTTTGTACAGAGCAAGACCAAAACCCATTGCTTTTGAAGGATTCAGTCAGCAGGAGCATTCACTGGGTGGGATGCATGGATGTTGTCACCGAGATGGAAATACAGATGAGTGGTGGCAGAAAGAAAATAGACGTTTTCTTCCTTGGAGTGTACAAGTGAGTTGGCAGTTGTATTCTGATTGTATTTTAAAGCTGTTCCAGTCTCCATTAGTGGTGTGTTGCAGGCATCTTCCCACGTGTGGGCAAAGAAGAGGACAGAGTGCCTTTTTAAATATCACTTCTCCTAATTAGACAGGATTATTCAATATTAACTTTACAGTAGTGCTCCTGGCCCGCCTCCTCCTCAAGGGAATGTTTTCATTAGGTTGACACAAGTAATTGCAGTTGCAGCTCAAGCAAGATCTGTGCAAGCTAGTCTCATTTGGAGAACATATAGCTTGTAATCCACTGTGATCCTCAGGCTTCCTGCATGGCAGAATCTGTTTTCTCGATGTACAGTAGTGCAAATGGTTGCAAGCTGAAACAAGGTACTGAGACTCTCGAGTCCTGCAGGAAAACCACTTGCATCCTCCAGGGATTTTCACTTGTGTGATTTCTATATATACTCTCTTAGCTGCCCTCTGGCAAGAGTATCTAGTCCTGGAATAAGTCAGTTGTCATCAAAAACACTGCTGTTCCTGTTACTGGAGCTGTTCTCCTTGACCATCACTCGGTATGAGATGCGCATGAATGAGCCAGTGAGCAGCACCACGAAGAGGATGAGGAGCAAAGACCAGACACCTGAGTCAATGCCCTTGAGGAAGGTTGGGCTGTCCTGGGGGATGGTGTTGGTCAGATTCAGCAGGTATCCAAGAGTCCACATAGATGATGTGTCACCAATCTACTGACAGGAGAAGGAGAAGAGATCAGAAGAGAAACTGTAGAACAGCTGTGCTTCTGTGAATAGGCCTTAGACCTTGCATTCTTTAATTGAGACTGACCCAAGGGTTAGGCTTGAAATGAGCAGCTCTTCCTCTCTTAGGGCTCCAAGTGCACTACTACACCTTAATTGCCCTAAACAGCCTCACCTGAGGTTTCTACCCACCCCTCTGCCTACTGCCCTTGGAGCTCCATTTAAGCTCTGCCCTGAGCAGCTCTTTCTTTTCTGAGTTGGGGTTACCTGTGTGCTGTTTTTACTCCTCCTCTCTGCCTGATTTTCCCTGGTTGGATCTCTGTTGTAAGTAGTTTTGCTTGTGGCCCTATTGGCTGAATGAACCTTAGACTGATGTTGTAGGGCACTTGTTTCTGCTTTTTCAGTTTGAATTTGCTGGATGGACCCTGGCCCTAACCTGTTACGTTGCTATGTTGCTTTTGACTGGTGATTGCTGTGTGGCTGACTGAATTGGTATTACTGATGCTGCCCTGCTCGCGTATGAGGGGTGTCACACTTTTGTTAGTGAGCTGAGAAATTTAGGAGTAGGTTTTATTTTGTGAATGTGAGGATCTGGATCAAATCTTGCTTTCCTTAGGAGCTCCAGATCCTGGAGCAGCTGCCTTCACTAGCTGCAAAGCGTGACTGGTTTAAAGGTGATTGCGGATGTAGGGCAGAATCTTTTGGCTTAGGAAATATTATCAAAGCTTTGTCTGTAGCCTTAAGTGGTGACAAAGCAATCTTCCTTCTCTTGCTTCTTGGATGTGGATTCTTAAAGATAACATTGCTTCAAATAAGGCTTTGACCCATCTGTTTTTCATGAGTGGAATCCCTAGCTCTCTGACATTCTTTTTCTTGCTTATAACAAATGTGAATTTATTTTGCAAAAATATCTTTTTGGAGAAACCTTGTTGGTTAGGTCTGGTAACACTGGAAACAGTTTGGCTTTACTGAAATCATCTCACCCTTGTGATTGAACATACCACACAGTAGATAACTGACCTGGAATGCAGCCTGAACAGACTGATTGAAGTCAAAAACGTATCCCTTTGTACTGAGGTGAAAGATGAAGGCAGACACAATGCAGTAATCAGCAAGTGCGTCCAGGCTTGTCTGGGACTCCTTGGCTAGCTGGTGTTGTTCCCAAAGGAAGAATGAAAGGAGGGGGAAAAAAGTAAATATTCAATAGTTAAATTTCAGGCATGTTAAAAACGCTCCCTTTCTGTCTGGGACTGGCTGCAGGACTGGAGGAGGGGGTTTCAGTCCTGTCCTATCGCACTGGGCTGTGGTCTGGAGACCAGTGCCACCACTCAGTGCCTTTTTCCCAATCTCTTTAAGGGACCTGGCAGTTTGAAGAGCTTCAGTACTGGCAGCCAGGTCTCCTACAGCTGCATTGCAGGTCAACTGCTTGGTATGACTTTGTGCTCTCTAACTAGGCTGAGCTAATGCTGCAGCCTGTCTCTCAATGGGATCGCTATTAAGGCCTTTCCCTTCTAAACAGAAGAGAAAACTTTAGGGAACTGCTAATGGGACTTTGCTACCCCATTAGCAAACCCTGTAAGAGCTGGCCAGTTCAGATGTCAGTAAGGAAAGGATGTCTGGTTGTTGTATGCTTCAAATGAAGGTGCCCTCATAAGACACCAACTGAGGAAGAACTTCTGGAAACCCTGTGGCTTGGTCTGTGTGAGCCCAGATGAAGTGGGATAGGCCCCGGAGTCTGAGCAGATATGTTCCTTACGCTGAATGAACAGAGGATAACAGGAGGATGAAAGTGTTGTGCAGGAGTGAGTAGACAGGCTTCCTATTTACTCCTTTATGTGCAGTATAAGGTATGTGTGGCTTCTCATCTGATTAAATATAAGTGTACCAAGAGTAGCAGCTGAGATTGGAGAGGAAGGAAAATAAGCCTGTGACTTACAATTCTGTTAGTTTTGACCCATGTGGGCTTTTCCAAAAGGTTCCTGGCTTCCCACTATCTCTGTACAATAAATTATTCCATTTACCTCTTTGACAGACATCTCACAAAGCTTGTTGACTGCCTGACCCAAGTCAGGAGAGGGTGCAGTTTTCTTCAGGAAGTCCATGGCCTCAGACATCACCTACAATGGCAGCAAAAACAATTGTCACTTCCTCCCTCTGGATGCTTCCTCTGAAATTCACTGTCTTTAGGATCTTGCGCTGGTCCTGGCTGAACATCCTATTGATAGATCCAAGGTTTCTGATACAAACACCTGTGGTGGAGCATCTTGGATGTCTGCTCATAGTGGGAGTGGACCTTTTGTTTCACCAAGGACTTGGTATAGGAGGACCTGCTCAGTGTGGCTCCCACCTTGTCCTATCCCTGCTGGATCACGTGAGCTCCTTTATGGCTCACTGAAGCCCCAGCATCTGACAAGCAGATATTGCTGGAACATGAAATGAAAAGGTTTTCTCATTGCTGTTGGTGGGAAACCTGTGGTTCTTATTTGAACATCTGTCCCCAATGACGGGGAGAGGGTGAGAGTGCTTGTGTGGCACTAAGCAGAGCACTGGCCCACTTGCCTAGTAGAGGATGCTGTGGCTGTTCCCTATTTATTAATGACTGAACTGGTCCCATTTCTTGTGTTCCCAGTACAAATTGCCTACCCCAAAGTAAATGAGAACCCACCAGAAACCTGGTTTGGAGGGGCTTGGCAGCTCTTTTGGGCGAATTATTGAAGAAGCTGCAGGAAGAGGAAGAGTTGAGAAGGCTTTGCACAAGTCTCATGCAGGCAGTGGGATTGCTGGTGCCGGTGATATTGAAGACGTGGTCAGGGTTGGGTATATCCACTGTGTCATCACTGACAGTACAAGGCCCTGTGTGCACTGAGTTCCACTGCACTTCCTGGGAGTAGCTGAGGGGCCAGCAGGGGTTAGGCACAGTTTTAGCACTACTTTGTTCCTAGAGAGAGAATAAAACAAGGGCAGAGGTGGTGAGAGTGGAGGTTGGCATCCCAAAGCTTTATAGATAAAATGCATGTGATAAGGAAGATTTGCTTTTTCTAACACCATCTTAGAACAACACCATGTTGTAATTGAGTGGGCATGCTGCAAAAGGTTTATCAAACCTTATCTCAGCTATTCAACTGCAAGACCCAGACTGATGCAGCAGGATCCCAGCTCCTGCTGAGTTCAGAGCGAGCTGCAGCAGTGGGATCTCCTGTGGGAGGCTGAGGAGTCCTGGCTTGTGGGAATCATGGCCCTACCTGCTCAGTGAATTAAGGTACTCTTTCAGAAAGTCAAAGGCTGTTCTGGTCTCCTTTCCAAACATACTCAATTCCTGTTTTGCCCATGTTCACAAGTCTGATCACTGAAACGCAAGGTGATCCTGCTTGTGTTAGGCAGCCAGGCAGGCATGGGTAATTCACTGTTTGATGATGCTTCAGCCCCCATGCTCTCCATTAGCAAGGGTGACCTGGGTGGCATGCAGGTGCCCAGTCCCCTCTCAATTGGCTGCTTGCCCACTAAAGCTGTGCAGGGCTGAAGAAACCCTTTGAGAATGAGTGTTCTTCATCTCTAGGAATTCCCCAGCATAACTGGGTAGCAGTTCTCTGCAGGATATCCAGCTCTCTACCCTGAATGTGCTCCTCTGGAGAGCAACTTTGTGCTCCACTGTATTAAGTAGTGAGCTGAGGATCCTGCCAGTAGGAAACCCAGGAACAGGTGCCTTTGTGTCTGCTTGGAGGGCATTGATTCAGACATCAAGAGCATGTTTGACAAATGCTTGGGGACAAATGCTGGACTTTCCTATAGATATAGATATATTTAGACACTCTCTGCTAAAGACACGGACTGACACTTTGCCTATAAGCAGCTACACCTTATGCAACTGTCATTTGGTGCAAAGGGCTGACATAATATCCAGGACCCTTCCAAGAGCCCTTCAGGCAGATACTCACTTGCATGAGCATGGAGAGCAGCCTGCTGCGGAGCTGCTCTGTGCCGTGGCAGGGACAGTGGTGGGTGTACACTGTGTGTGTCTGCCCATACAGCTGCAGTCTCACTCCCTCCTTGGTTATCTGGTTCCTTTCTTCTACTGTGGAAGTGAGCTGTGTTGAGGTTCCTCCTATGGACAGGACACCTGCTATCCCATTTCTGGAGGGCACCATTTGTCCTCGCCAGTCATACTGACCCAAAAAGAAACAGAAAAGTCGTTCTTCAGACTTGTTACATCTGGGTTTTAGTTAGATGCAAACATTAGTGCACAGAGAAAGCAACTTTCTGGTGCAGTACAGCCCACCTTTTCTTCCCCCACAGGACGCAAGGATGCCAAATCACTGGCTTTGGTGGGAACAGTGGCTGTGCAATGGCTGTCATCTGCACAGAGCTCCCCACAGAGTGAGAGCAAACAAGGCTCACCACGTGGGATAGCTGATCTCAGTAGTGCTGTGAGCGGGGAGAAGATGGTGGTGTTAGGGAGTAAGAGGGAGGTTTCCAGGTGGGCAGACATGGGCTTCAAGTGCTGCCTCTGCTGTAGTACTCTCCCATCAGAAGAACCCTATGGTTTCATCTCCCACAGAACTGATTTTGCCAGTGCTGAAGGTAGTGATACAGGCAGGAAAGCTTACACCGACTGCAGGTGTAAGTGCTCTGTCCCTGGCTTGGAGAGTCTGCCTTGCTGCCAGCAGGGTTAGCAATTTCCTAGTTGGTGTGTGCTTGCTGCAATTTATCAGATCTGCCTTTGACTTCCTTGCTGTGGGGTAACTCAGCTGCTGCTGTCTAGCCTGCTTTTCTTTTGTACTTTGAGTCCTTCACGAAGCGCAGCAGATTGAGAATGCATGGAGTGAGCAAGGAAAATTAAATACACTTTTTTTGTTGTTCAGTGAGTGCCTTCTGAGTACAGACCAGGCCTCCTGCATGGGATACCCAGCTATCCTCTTGCCAGCATCAGAATGAGAGGAACACCTATGGGCTTCTTCCTTGCTTTGCTGTCTACAGGTTGTTGCCTGTATACAGCTGGACTCCAGTGACAATTGCAGAGCACCCTGCAGGCAACAGCAGTGCATCTGAAAGTTGCTCTTAGCTAGAACTGTAGGGACCTGATCAGGGGAGTGAGAACCGGGCTGTTTAAAGTTATCAATGTGAGCATCCTTGATGTGTTGTCCAGACAATTAGGGCAGCTACATGAACATGTGTAGGCAATGCTATATTTCATCCTTCAACTCATTTTTAACCGTATCACATGATGTTCCCCAGCCAGCTGGTGTTGGGTATAACCTGCCTCCTCTAAAAGTCCTTTACCTTGAAGAAGTTCTCCAGAACGTAGTTAACAGCAACCCAGTTGAATGCTTCCTCATCTGGACTGGACAAGATTTGTACCCCCTGAAAGTCAAAGGGGGATGACTTCAGGGCCACAGTCAGGGCTGCAAGGAGATCGTCAGAGCGGGTGGGATGGCTGAGGCTAGACAAAAAAGAAAAAGTAGGCGTGCTTATTGTGCTTTGCCAGGAGCAGTCCATGGTGGGCACAGCTTCAGAACATGTGCTGTTCTCCCTATTTTGGGTAGCAGTGTGGTGAGAGACACAATAATCCTGCTGCTGCTCCCCTCTCCCCTTGCACAACACTGGTGGCAAGAACAGCCTGCACAATAAAAATGGAGATATGATTTGATCAGCTGTGCTGCCATTCAAGAATTTGGGGGTTTAGTACCTTCTGCCTCTGAGGGATGCTGTGGCCTTACCCCACTGACTTTCTCCCTCCAGACCTTGCTCTCACCCAGTGTCTGAAAGCAGATAGTTCCCAGTAATGAGGTGACAGAGCAGTGTCCACAAAATTATGTATCATAAAGTGGATCTTCCCACCGCTGCTCCCAACCTGCTGACAGGAAGCACCTCTGCAGCCTCATGTTGGCTGTCATGTAAACTGAAAACAGCTTCCAGACTGGCAGATGTTTTCCCTGGCCCTCACTGCAAAAGTGACCAGTAGCAAGACTCATCTTCATAGCTGCCTTGGGGGATGTGGTGTGGTCACAGCCATGCCATACTCCCCTTGAGTGCATGGGGAGCTGAAGAAGGTTTACCTAACCAGCAGATTAGGGATGAAACATGGTAGAGCAAACAGGGTGAGATTCGTTTGCAGAATGATCCGCATGATGTGTGCTGATCTCTGGGTGTGGGTTTGTAGCTTGCACTCACTTCAGCTGCCTTGTGCTGGTGGTTGCTCCCAGGTACAGGGGAGTCTGGCTGTGCTGCTCTGCCGGGATCTTGCTCTGGGCCCAGTTCAAACATGCATCCAAGCTCTTTCCTACTTTCTGAGGAGAATGTGAGTAGTTCGAGATTTCTGGACCTGAGGATCAGGGGAAAGAATGGAATTTTCTATGGGAATATGTGGGAGAAGTGAGAACTGTTATTAGAGAGCCTCCAGGACATGCATAAAGACAGGACTCTTCCCAGGTGGAGCAAAGGAGTTCATCCTGTTCTTCCATCTTGCTCTTCTGGGAGCAAACTGCTGAACATGTGAATGCCAGTTTGCATTAACCTAGCCCCGGCTATGCTGCTAAGGTATCTTGTGAGCGACTGAATCAGACGTGTGGCTGCTGCAACAGCTGAAGCTGTCTCAGCCCACAGAGGGGGAAAAGTGTGGCTTTAACCACTATAAATGGTGAGCAAAAGGCCATGCAGACAGCACTGAAACTGGCATGTCAGATCCTTCCTCCAGCCACTTCCTCTTGTGTTGGCGGAGGTGGTTTCTGAACCCTGAGTCTACATGCAGGACACCTCTGCTCTAGAGGAAGTTGGTGGTGTGCAGAGGGAAACTGCATGCAAACCCTGACTCATCTTGCTAGCACGATTCATTGTGGCTTTAAGGGTTGGTTTTGAACCACTACCCAGAAAGAGCCAAGAGCCTTGCTTCCTCATCCTCTGCCCCTCTTGTCTTGCTGGCTGTGTGTCTCCCTCCCATCAGCTTTACTCTCTTGGGCCCTGCATGGAGCTGAGCTGCCACTTGCCTGTGGCCACACAGACTGAGGACTGCCTCTCTCTTCTGGGAAGGAGACTTGCCATGGTCTCTTCCTACTGCTGACAACTTATTACAGCAGTTTCAAATAAGTCTTTGAAGACTGAGCTACAGCTCCTTTTTTTATCCCAGACTGTGACCATGGTACCAATCAAAGGATACACAAGGTTTCAGGGAGCCTGGTTGTATTATTTGTATGTGGTTTGCTTTGCTAGTAGTCTGCAAGAGCATCAATCCCCTGCTTGTTCTCTGGTTGCCTTGCTACTGAGAGTTCAGGGTTTCACAGCATCCTGTGATAATCACATTTCAACATGAAAGCAAGACAGAGAGATTAAAAAAAAGGAAACCCCCAAGCATTAAGGCATGGAGCCCTTTTTGCTGGCGTCTGTGGGGCTGATGTGACTCAAACTAGTGAGGAACACCCCACTATTTTCCAAAATGTGACACCTAAAACCGAACAGAACTCACACTTTTACCATCAAGCCCTGCATAGGGGGTTAGCATTGTCGTGCTTGGAGCACAGTGTGAAGGAGGGAGAAGTTGCCAGGAGCCATCCTGCAGCCAGGCTTCCCTCCATTGCTGTTCACCATTTTCCTGGGTGAGGAGCTCAGCAGCCTTGTCTTGATACAGGAGCCAAGGAAGTTGCAGCAATGGACCATGCAGTTTTCTGTTTTTATCCATCCTATGCTAATCCCAGAGACCAGCAAGCATGAATCTGGCACCTTACCTTGCACCGTACAGGAACTACATTCTTTGATCACCCTGGTCTTGTTTGC
Organism: Gallus gallus; assembly: GCF_016699485.2. NCBI lineage: Eukaryota > Metazoa > Chordata > Aves > Galliformes > Phasianidae > Gallus > Gallus gallus. The sequence continues at coordinate 2,567,592 of NC_052548.1, forward strand.
CTTGGTGGTGGTCCACTGGTAGATGAACAGGATGGTGCGGGATGGGCCAGCATCCAGAACAAGGCCATACTGGAAAATCCCCAAAACATTTTAGATGAATACAACTGAATGCTCACTTCCTTGTTCTTGTAGGGTTGCTAAGTGTTACATAGGTACCCTGAGTTGCCAGTGTGCCTACACTGCATTATTCGAGTTAGCTTTTTACATTCAAACAAAGAGGTGAAGACAAAAGGTGATGTGCAGGTGAACCAGCAGTATTTCTGAATGAGAAGCAGCAGGAGTAGAGAAATACCCAGAGATGTGTGATTCCTACAGTGGCATGCTCTGTAGCTATTCCTGAAAGCAGGCAAAGGGCTTCCTTTGCAAGCTGAGCCATCTGGAACTCAGGAGAAAAAGGCCCTAGTGCAGTGGAAGAGAGATCTATGCAGTCTGTCAGCTGATTCTGGGACTCCGACTGCTGTTGGGTTGGTTTGTTGAAGAGGGAAGGCTTTCATGAAGCACTCAGGGCTGTGGCTTGCTCCTACTTCTGAAGAACCTGGGAATCTCACATCTCTACTGCAGGGAGGGTAAGATGTGATCCAGGTTTGCTCTGATGCATGCCAAGCCTATTGAAGTTGCATGCATTCTTAAATGCAGTGGTCCCATGGAGACCAAGACGATGTCGCGGTAGAAACTGCAGCAGCTATCAAGAGATTTCTCAGCACCTTGTGCACTGCCACGTTCTCCTGTTGCATAGAAAGAAAGGCCTTTCTTGGTCTCCTTGCAGCGCAAGGTCTGGTCTGTTTGGGTGGCCCAGTGTGGAGCCAGGAGTTGGGCTCACTGGCCCTTGTGGGTCTGTTCCAGCTCAGGGTATTCTATGATGCTGTACTGACTGAGATGAAGTACCTGCAGCCCGTGCTCAAAACAGCCTTGGTACTAGTGTAGGGTTTCAATTCTTCTCTATCCCAGTCTGGGACACCTCCTACATAGGGAATCAGTGCAGGAGATCTGGGAGGTATGTGGTAGTGTATGGCCTAACCTGCATCTTGCACAGAAATATTCATAACTGTGACTGAGTGGGAGGGGAAACCTTCACAGAGGTTTGTGCTGTCAGGAAGGCTTTAGCAGAAGATGGAGCCTGGCTGCAGCCCTGAGCACTGCCTGCACCCTTCTGGGAGCTTCCAGCTTCACTGGGCTCAGTGCTGGGGCCAGAGCCCAAGCAGAATGCGGAAGGACGCAGTCCTACCCAAGCCTGCTGGCATCCTCCCACACGAGTGACAGCTCATATTCCTGGCAGGGACGTGTCAGCTGCACTGGGAGAAGAGGAAACGAATGGTCTTGGCAGAGAAGCTGGGATTTTTTCTCCTTCACAAAACGAGAGGCTGCTGCTGGGAATGCAAGGGGTCACCGCATTGATGCCACAGATCAACGTCAGGGAAGGACAGAGAGCTGCTGGGAAGAACTTGGAGCAATAGGATTTTCTTTTAAATTCAGTCTGGAATGATGGAGTTTGGCACGAGGGAGGGCAGTGTCTCTAAACTTGCGTGTTAACCTACTTCTTTTAAACCACATCATGTAACTGAGCTTATCTCAGCGGCTTTGCATCAAGAAGCACAAGCAGATCTAACTGCTGCATTGAGCAGGCTGAATCTTTGCTTAAAATCAAGAGAGGAAGAGACAGAAGAAGAGAAGTAGGAAATAAAGCTCTACTGGCTTTCGAGAGGGACACAGCTGTTTCCCTGTGCTGAAGCTGTGGCTCCTCACTGCCTGCACCAAGCATCACTGCTGATGGATGGATGATGGTCAGGCTGCTCCTTCCCTGAGCAGCTGGGCACTTGGGCACGAAGAAGGTGGTTTGTCTTTGGTTGGAAAAGCCACGGCATGCTGAATGATGCCCTTCCATCCTCACAGACTTGTTCTGATTCCTCCTCAATCTGTTGTTTCAGGCTAGTAAGTCACTCAGTAGTGAAATGAATGTAAAAAGCAACAACACATCTTTTTGTAGTTCAAATGCCTGGCTTGCACAAGGGAGTAACACAAAGAAACTGGCAGGTTCTCCCCAAGAAGCAGCCCTAGAGCTGAGGACGTTGTCTTCTGCATATTGCCCTGCGTGACCTCCAGTTTGCCCACCCCTGGCAGAGCCATCCAGCCTTACCTTGCTCCTGAGTGGGACAATGGGCACATCTTTGGTGGAGACGCAGAGCAGCACGATGCCTGTCAGTCCTGCCACGATCACCAGCCAGGGGGGAAGGAGCTCACGCCAAGACATGAAGCACTTTATACTTTTTCAGAGGGTGAAAGAGGAAGCAGAGGAGCAGCACAGAGCCCACATCTGACAGCAGCTGCTTTCGACAGGCTTTAAAAAGAGGAGAAAGGCGGGGCCGGGGCCAGACTCTGGCTTCAGCCCAGCCCCAAGCCGCAGGACCACGAGAAGCACATGGGCTGAGCCACGCGTCCTTCGGCTGGCCATGCACTCAGTGCAGCCGTGGCTTTGTGCCACCCCAGCGCTCACTCAACAGCACTGCAACCTCGAAACCGCCCTGGGCAATGGTGTTGAGGTAAACAAAAATGCTGGGCGAACTCTGTTTAATAAGCAGAAAGCAGGCAAACTCTCATCGCTTTGGTATTCCGTGCCTGGCAGTGCTAGCGAGAGCTGCCAAAATTAGAAGTCAGGAAACTCCTTGTAGCTGGGTTTCCTTTTCATCTGAGAGCTGCGCACGGCTCCACTGTGGGCCTGGGGCACTCCCTGCAACACGCCTTTGTCTGTGAGGGGTGGTGTTGGCATACTGGAAGAGGTCTGTGTGTTTGGGTTTCCATGCGCAGGAGGCTCTGGGTGCCTTGCCCTTTGCTATGGGGGCTGCTCAGGCTGTTTGTGCACCCAAGCTGAGTTCGTTATCAGTGCCTGCATGCCCCTTCTCAGCATCCCCATGGGAAGGACAGCCCTGGACTTAACAAAACATGCCCCTCTTCCTCCTTTCCTATGCCATAAAGACATCTCTGAAACCAGAGTTTCTGAAGAAAAATCTCATAGCCGCAGGAGGGATGTTTCCTTCAAGTATTCTGATCTGCTTCCCAGTGATTGGGTCTAGTAATAAAACCGTAGCTGCTCTGAAAGATTTTTTGGCTTGAGCAAGCTGGGCTGTTAATTGGTACAGACCTCTTGTCCCTGTGGCCACTGGAGGCTTTCCCTGTCAGGCCTCTTCCTGCAGAACCAGAAGAATGGCACATGGTGGTGTATTTGGAGATGTGTGTCTTAGTGTTAGAGCTGTTTAAGCCTTGTTTTCCTGCAGATTCAGAGTCCTGTTGAGGTTCTGTGGCTCGCATCAGGGTATTTGTCTGAGGGCTTGTGCCCATGGGCTGCTCATGGCAGTTCATACCGACATCACGGCACTGATAAAGAGGCAACTGTGTGACAAGGGATCCTGAGTCCTGCCCCTGCTTCAGGTGGACTGGGAGGCTCTAAATCCTGAATTTAGAGTTGTTGTTTTGCCAATTGCTGGGCAGTTGCCAGAGGGGTTTTTTGTGATGACTTGAATTTGAACTTCTTTGAACTATAGGTGTGCAAATATTCCTATGCAGCCATGAGGGAAAGTACTGCAATGTGCTTCTGTGCGCCATGTCTGGATAGGTTGCCTGAGGTACAAGGTGTCCGTGTAAAAACTCATAAAAACCTCAAAGTAACCCAGCTGGAGATTCCAGCCAGGCAGGGAAGAGAACAACCTGGGGCATGGCTGCAGATCTCATGGAGAACAAAGTGCAAAAGTGGGATTATTTTTCCACTCTGTAGCAGCTGTCCTGAAAGTTCGGGCCTGTGGAGGCCAAATGATGGCTGTGGGAGGGCCCCTTTCCCTTGTTGTCTGTTGTAAATCTCCCAAAACGTGGCCAAAAGACAGGCATTTGGAGACGAGACATTGATTTATTCTGCACAAGGTGTGAGGTGGGATATTCCCACAAATCTAGTGCACAGTTTGTACACCGGTTTCTGTTTATAATCCAGTAAGTTTTCATGACTCACCTATCTAATATGTAATGATAGGACAAGAGGGAATGGCATCAAGCTGCACTAGGGGAGGTTCAGGTTCATGTTAGGAAGAATTTCTTCTCAGAAGGTAGTCAGGCATTGGAACAGGCTGCCCAGGCAGGTGGTGGAGTCACCGTCCCTGGAGGTGTTCAAGAAAAGGGGAGATGTAGTCCTTGGGGATGTGGTTTAGTGGGCAGTACTGGTGGTAGGGGGACGGTTGGACTGGATGATCTTAGAGGTATTTTCCAACCTTGATGATTCTATGATAATGATAGAATTGTTTCAGTTGGAAGGGACACTTAAGGGCAATCTAGTCCAACTCCCCTGCAATAAACAGGGATACCCACAGCTCCATCAGGCTGCCATTGCAAAGTACCAGTCTGTATCAGAATGCTCAGAGCCACGTCCAGCCTGACCTTGGCTGTCTGCAGGGATGGGGCACCACCTCTCTGGACAACCCGTGCAGTGCATCACCACCCTGAGTATAAAAAAACCCTTCCTCCTTGTATCCAGACTAAATCCCCCCTCTTTTAATTGGAAACCATTTCCCCTTGTGCTATCAAGCAGACCCTGCTGAAGAGTCCGTCCCCTCCTTTCTCACAGCCCTTTAGATACTGCCAGGCCGCTCTCAGCTCTCCCTGCAGCCTTCTCCTCTCCGTGCTGCACAGCCCCAGCTCTCAGCCTGTCCTTGTAGGGAGGCATTCCATCCCCCGGAGCATTTCTGTGGCCCTCCTGTGGATGTGCTCCAACAGGTCCCTGTCTCTCATAACCACACCTACCTATTGCATGTTCATAGAATAACGTATGTACAAGGTTACATGACAAATTTGAATCTCCTGAGATTGTATGGGGCCTTCAGTGGTCTTTGGTGGTGGTTTGGGGGGTGTCCCACTCTCTGGTTATCCATGGGTACAAGGACACCTCGTCCTTTCTGGCTGGCCACTGTCTTGGACTTGTACCTCCTCTGGATGGCTGTCCTTGTTGTTCCTCATTTATGGCACTCGGATCTTTGAAGAGAAGTTCCATCACAGGAAGGTTGTTTTTCCAAGATAAGGAGGACATCTGGAACTTAAAGCACTGCTTCAGCCTTGAGCAAAATAGCTCAGCCAGAAATGTTAAATAATCGGCTTCTGAGACGTCACCCTTTGTGATATCGGCTGCGTTTCCCGATCTCATCCCCTCCTTCCCGGGATCAGCCGCGAGGTCGCAGCTACCCGGAACGTTTGTTTGGCGGAGCGAGTTCCGGACGGACGGAGCGAGCGTCGGACCGCGCCGCGCTGGGGGACCGGGAGCGGGCGGACCGCGGCGGGAGCGGGCCCGGCGGGGCGGCCGGCTGCCATGTACGCGGGGCTGCAGGAGCTGGGGGTGGCCAACGGCGAGGATCTCAAGGAGACGCTGACCAACTGCACGGAGCCGCTGAAGGCCATCGAGCAGTTCCAGGTGGGGCGGGTCGCCATGGAGACGGCGGGGCGAGAAGGCCGCGGGTGGCGCCTGTGCTTTGTTTTGGGGTGAGAAGGCCGCGGGTGGCGTCTGTGCTTTGCTCTGTGCTCTTTCGGCCCCCCTTTTTTTTTACTACTGTTTCTTTTAGCAGCCCCTACTGTCACTTGCTCACCGCCCCTGTTCCCCGTTTGTGTTGGCAGACAGAAAATGGGGTCCTGCTGCCCTCGCTGCAGTCGGCCCTGCCCTTCCTGGACCTGCACGGCACTCCCCGGCTGGAGTTCCACCAGTCGGTGTTTGACGAGCTGAGGGAGAAGCTGCTGGAGCGGGTCTCGGCCATCGCCTTGGAAGGGAAGGTGGAGGAAAGGTCTGTAGGCTCGTTGGTTATTTGCGGTGAGCGGGGGATTTAATGTGAACATTATCTGCAGTGGGCAAGTGGCTTCTGAAAAAGACTTGAGTCTTCTGGAGGCTCAAGTTGTAGTGTTTGAGATGAGCCATTTTTGTCCTTTGCAGTTAAACGGTAGTTGGAGTCTCTTGGTTTTATGTGTTTTCAGGTACAAGAAGCTGGAAGATCTCCTGGAGAAAAGCTTTTCCTTGGTCAAGATGCCTTCCATACAGCCTGTGGTAATGTGTGTCATGAAGCACTTGCCCAAGGTAAAACTGCTGCTTAGGCTGGCCTGTTTTGTTGTGTCCCTGGTGGCTTGTGCTGTTACTTCTCTGTTGTATGACTTCTCTTGGCTGTGCTGTTGGCTGGACTGCAGGCTCCAGCTGCAGATGCTCTGCAGGCATCAATGCAACTGACTGAATATTTACTGGACTCTCGTGTCTGGATAACAGCTTGGTACGCTAATTTAAAAAGCATTTTAGTTTCTCAAAATCAGGTGAGACAGTTTCCCTATCTTATTCAATACATGTGGCTTCCTGGAAGTAGTTAAAATCACTAGTAAATTGATTTTTCTATAACTGATATGAAAACCTATGGCAGGCTGAAAATGTTTGCAGGTGGCAATTAGAAGGATACAGGACAGAGATTCAGATTTGTGAAACAAAAATTTCAAGGGGCAGCCTTATTAAAGGCATTGTATTGTACTTAAGGTAATTACCAGGCTGGATGGGGCTTTGAGCAACCTGATCTAGTGGGAGGTATCCCTGCCTATAGCAGGGGTTTGGATCTAGATCATCTTAAAGGTCTCTTCCAACCCAAACCATTCTATGATAATGGATTCAGAACTGTTCCTTTTATAAGCAGAAGAGTTCTGAATAACCCCAAATCTCAGTGTCATAGATTTAGAGAAAATCTTTTGTCCCCTTAGAAAGAAATAAGGAAAAAATCAGTGTGTTATTTGCTTGTTTAAAAAGTTAAATTTCTTTGGATTGGCTTACTGCTACCAGAGTAGGGAGGGCAGAGGATGAGTCCGTGATACTTTATTTAATTACACTGTAATGTAAATTACCAGGCTACCCGAGATTGTGATTTAGATGTCTTCTGCAGTCAGTTACCTGTTGGAAAGTCAGGTAGGTGAGGTTCTTGACATGGAGGTAACTGCTCTGTTGATCATAGGTGCCTGAGAAGAAGCTGAAGTTAGTAATGGCTGATAAGGATTTGTATAAAGCATGTGCAGTGGAGGTGAAGCGCCAGATTTGGCAGGATAACCAGGCTCTGTTTGGTGATGAGGTATCTCCACTGCTGAAGCAGTATATCCTGGAGAAAGAAAATATTCTGTTCAGCAATGATATTTCTGTCCTGCACAACTTCTTCAGTCCATCTCCCAAAGCAAGACGTCAGGGAGAGGTAAGACAAGGAAATCTCTTACAGTGTGTTTCTGAATGTTGTTCATCAGCTTCCAGTCAACCTCGTCACACTGTGGAGTGTTCATTTCACCAACTTTGCTGGTCAAAAGCTGATCAGCCACTGAAATATGGGCCATTTTGTCTTGATCAAAGCATCAGGAATTATTTTAATAGTTGCTCAATGCTGTGTAATTATTTATTAATGTTCATAGCTGTCCATGAACTTTAAACATTTTCCTTATTGCTTATCCTGGCAATATTCCTCAGCTGTTCTGAAGCCAGAGCCTCTATCAAATCAGTTCGATTATCTTAAATGTCTTTTATTGTTTGGAGTATTTGTTGTTTTTGTTGTGGTTTTTGTGTGTTTGTTTTTAGCAGGACAGAGAGACACCAATTCCTTATTATTATTATTTTTAATGGAAAGGAACATTGGAAGTTGTAGCTATGTTGGCATTCAGAAAAGTTACTCTTTAGGTGGAATTACATCAGCTCAGGTGGCTGAGCTGATCTAATACTGCTGCTGGGAGGGCAGGTGCTGCACCTCCCATCCTTGCCAGTTGCTCTGGTAATATCAGACCCTTTCATGAGCTGAGTCAGCTCATTAAATGCAAATAAAACCAGTAAGTGGTTTTTCAAGACAGTGAGTTGAATCTGCTCAAAGATGAGGTCATCAGGACCAAACTGGGCTGGATTTCACTGGCAAGCTTGATAAGGGAGGGAGGGGCATAGGAGAGTGTCTCTCTCTCCTTTTTGTCAACAGCAAGCCATTAGATTGCCTCAGCTGTAATTGGTCATTTCACCTCACGGGGCCTTTGCTCCAAAAGGGAAATAACAGTGTTTCAGTAAGGATCTTGCTATTGAGAATGCTAAGGAGTTGCAGTGATAAGGCAGTATAATGCTTTAATTTCAGAGCATAGTACCTCTTTTACTTGGAGGATATAGTTTAGATCTGTTTTGCTTTCAAAAGCCCACTTTTAGTGCAAGTGCTCTGGTGCTATTTCCTTTAGGTTTGCACTGCAGTCTTCGCCTTCATTCTCATGTCCTGTAACCTGGAAGTAGTTAGAAATACAAAAAGACTTCCAAAGAAAAGTGAGCTACTTTCCATGTTTTATTAATTGCAGATTACATTATTTGACATCAGGTACTGTTTATTGCCTTTTGGTATAGCTGAGCAGCTGAATTTTACAAATGCTTCCATATTTTTTTTTTGCAGGAGAGCCATTTTTGACATTTCTGGCTCTTTCAGTATGGCCATGACAAATGGTGAACATCTCTTGAAGCACTTGTAGGAATCCTAGTTTATAATAGTTCCTTTTAAGGAACTCAAGTTAATGTGGATGGTTCAAACTTGGTAAATCGTGTAGAAGAAATAAGTTGCATTTTGTGTGTGAAGTCACAGTATCTCTTGGTACTGAGTGCATGTTTTTCCACTTTGGATTTAGGTGGTTCAGAAGCTGACTCAGATGATTGGGAAGAATGTGAAGCTCTATGACATGGTGTTGCAGTTCCTGAGAACTTTATTCCTCCGGACAAGGAATGTGCATTACTGCACGCTGCGGGCAGAGCTCCTGATGTCACTGCATGATCTGGAAATCAGTGAAATCTGCACTGTTGACCCCTGTCATAAGGTATTATTCATGTGGGGCAGATGGGAATACTACTGCAGAATTTTCTGTTTCATCCACTCCTGTGCATACCTGCTGCCCTGCAGGACTTCAGCCCGTGGCTTCTCTCTGAGAAGAGAGTTCAGAACTTGAATCCAAAAGTCACCTTATAGTCCTTGGAACTTCAGGTGAAAACTTCATCTTGGTTAACCAGCAGCTTGCTTTCATTTCACAACCCATAAATCATTCAAATTTATGGTACTTGGAAAAAAGAAATAAATCAAAAACATGAGCTAGCCCCAGCTTCTTAATCAAAGCTTGCTTTCCTTCTTGTGCTGGTGTGGCATACTCCATCTGTCAGTAAACTACATGTGTAACATGGAATACTTTGAATCTTGAGTTACAGAAACATTAAGCTATTAAAGTAATGGGATGTGGTGGGCACAGCGTTAATGTCACATCAGGATCTTGTTACTCATCCTTTGCCCATAGTCAGGACTGTTCTGATCTACAGGAAGGCTTTTTTATCCCTAAGTGATGCTGCATGTGTATTCTGCTTACAGAGAATATGTCTTAGAGTGATGATAAACATTACTGTGTGCTCTTTAATGTCTTCTGATCAAGAGTCTCAAAATCAGCATATAGACAGTGACTGAACAGAAAAAGGGTCATTATTGTTTAAGGTGCAGAGTGTTGTTGGTGACCTCAATTTGCCAGTGTGTAATGCAGTGGCTGGTGAGAGGAAAGTAGGCCATGATGAAACATTTTGTAAAACTGAGCAAGTTTTTCTTTCTTGGCATCTGAATAATTGAGGAAAGCTTAGGTGTTTTCTTAAGGGGAAAAAAAAAGCCATCAAACCCACAGTGTTAGGTCAGGTAAAACATTTCACTTAACTATCTTTCCATTTGGTAAGAAAGCAGAAATGTCTCTACTTTAATAACCCCTACTTACAGGGTGGAAGTGGTAGAACACTGGTTAAAAAAATCTCATGTTTGTTATTAAGTGATGTAGTTTCAGTGGCCTTAACTGCCAAGGAATACCTGTCACAGAAAGGGAGAAAGTGACAACAGTTTAACTTACACTGGAACTTCTGATCTCCATTTGAGATGTTTATATATTCAACCTCCTTTGTATTTGTGATCAGCTTGTTACCATACCCAAGTCTGTTAACAGAGCTTGTTAACCCGCAAGGTTTGGAGGTCATTCCAAGCCTGTTTTCCTTGGTACTGTGTATTTTATTGCCAGTCTGTCATTGTCATCAAGCATTCTCATTTTCTGAGCAGTTCACGTGGTGCCTTGATGCCTGCATTCGGGAGAAGTTTGTGGACAACAAGAGAGCTCGGGAATTGCAAGGCTTTCTGGATGGAGTGAAGAAAGGACAAGAGCAAGTTTTGGGGTAAGGTGCTTAGGGTCTTTATTGAGAGACTGCAAATTGGGTTCCAGTTGTCACAATATGTGACATACTTCAGGTGTTAATTCTTCCCTAAAACCAGCTAATTCTACATGGTCAAGTGCAGTAGGTTCAGCAACATTATTGCACTAGGGCATATTCAGGCACCTTCAGGTGAGATCTTGGTAGTGCTTCAGTTACCTTGAGTAATTGTTGCAGGTTTCTCTGGGACCTCATAACTGTGTGAGCTTTCCTATTTCATTTCAGCTCTAAAGACCTTTGGTAATTATTTTATTTGACTCGATAGAGCAGGTTATCTGAAATAACATTCATGATGTTTTGACAAAGGCAGGAGAAGGTTTGTGGAATGAAAACCTATAGGTAACAAAAGACAGAAATTTGAGTTTTATGTTACAATAGTTAAGGTATTGTTGCCCTTTAACACAGCAGTTTCTGGGTTTTTTGTTGATTTATTGCATGTACTACTTTGGCATTACATCTCATAGTTGACAGGATTACAGGATTACAACAGCGTGCTCTGTTCTGTGTTCAGTGAGACACATCTTAAGAAGCTAGTGTCCTACAGCTGGGTATGAAACTAGTCTGCTGCATTGTTTGTTAGGTGTGACATGTATTTGACTTTTACCTCTTCTCTCAGGGACTTATCGATGATCTTGTGTGATCCCTTTGCCATTAACACCTTAGCCCTGAGTACCATAAGGCACCTGCAGGACCTAGTTGGGCAGGACACCTTACCCAGGGTGAGTGTTGCAGCAAGCGTACCTAATGTGACCCTAGTCTTAATTAAATAGCATTCATCAGCAAACAACCGGCAGTGTAGAAGAAGTAGGATTAAGTTTCCAAATGCATTTGCGAGTTGAAATAAGAGAAATGTAGTACTGGCTTCCTGTTTGTATCAAATACCTTAGAGATCTGCAGGAGTGCTGTTTAGAGAGAGGCGTTTTGGAGCAATCTGAATTGACCATGAATTCTTTGTATGGCCCATTCTGTCCTGACAGCTGTATGTGTATGTACACACCTACTTTGTCCTTCCAGCAGTGTACTAAACAGCAGCAGCCTTTATTCCTTGCTGTGATAAATGTGTTGGCTCATTTGACACTGGTCTGCTCTGTTGGCTGCAGTACAGTGCAGTTCCTGCAAGTAGTGTCTGCAGGAGGTGCTTCAGTGGAAAGGGAAGGAGCCCTCCAGACATCTGAACTGTGTGAGGCATTTGCTGTCTTCATCTCTGAGTTGTCAGATTTCATTGTTGGATTAAATAACTTCTTCATGGCAGTTTAAAATTGAAGATTGTTTTGGTTTCAGGGCAGAATATTAAGGAAAAAAACTTGTTCTTATGCACGCTTCCTACTTCTTACTTCTGCTGAGATGATTTGATTCATTCTGTCATGTTATATTTCAGTATCCTAATTTGGTTGGACACCTTCAAAAACAGTGTCCTGCTCAGATTGTCTGCATACTTCTTAGTGTGTTATAGAATGCTTCAGAGAATAGCTCTCAGTTATGTGTTCTTCTTGCAGCTGTTTGATTCCCATTTTAGGAATCAGCTATCAATTAAATTTGAGAACTGAATGCCTCTAGCAGTCTTTGATAGTGCTGTTAGTCCAGGAGGGCTTTGAATGTAAACCACTGCTTCCAGATAAATACCTGTATGTGTAAATTGTGGAAGATCAAACTAGCTGTTTTTTCTCCCCCTCTTAAAAATTCGAGGAAAGCCCAGATCTGCTGCTGCTCCTTAGGATGCTGTCTTTAGGACAGGGAGCCTGGGACATGATTGACAGTCAAGTCTTCAAGGAACCAAAAATGGTGAGCCTTCTTTAGATCTCTTTCTTATTTGATGCACATGGTGTGTCCCTGGTTTAATCTTCAAGTCAGCTTTCTGCATATTTTTCAACAAGAGCTTCCTTCAAAACAGCATGTAAATGGTCACTGTGCAGCAGCTCAAATGGGCACACTGTAAGCTTTGTGTACCTGTTTCATTTACATGGATGTCTGACCCTTACTGTTTCTAAGTTGAACTGTTCCTCTCTTAAATTCTTTAGCCTACTGTTCTGTAAATCTGATGCAGCACTGTGTTCTGTGGAGAGAAGATGCACATAAATATTTTCTCTTACTACTCTAACTATGCATTGATCTCTGTCAGTTTAGGGAATAAAGAAAATGATTTGTAATTGCTGTTAAAGGCAATGGTACCATCCTTAATGTGCAGTGCTTGCAGATCAGAAAACATCTCTTGGAAGAATTGCTACGTCATGGTCCAAAGAAATCATTTGAGCAGGACTAGGTGAAATACTGTTTTCCTCATTACCAGTGGATCTTGTGGAAGTTTCAAGAAGTTTGAAAGGAACTGGATGTCTGAAAGCTTGTTTTCATAAGCATGGGGTGGAGCTAGTAACATTGCCTCAGTATCTGTTATGGTGCTGTGGAATTATTAGATGGCGTGAACTGATTGATGAAAGCATTCTCCTTTTTCCTCTCTCCTTCCATCCCTCTAAGGAAGCTGAGTTGATCACGAAGTTCTTGCCTATGCTGATGTCCTTTGTGGTGGATGATCACACGTTCAATGTAGATCAGAAACTGCCCTCGGAGGAAAAGGGGCCGATTCCCTACCCCAGCACCATTCCTGAGGCTTTCACCAAGTATGTAATCTGTGTTCCCAACTACTTTTTACACACTGCTCTTGTTACTAAAGCGAAACATCAAGAAGCCAATCAACAGTGACAGAAGAAAATACTGTATGTGGTAAAGACTTGTTTGGGAGTAAGGTTTAGTCCTGGTTAATCAAATCTACACTTCACTTTTAGTGAAATGGGTTTCCGCCATGATTCCTCAAATGAAATATATCTACACAAAGTATGTTTCTTGCTCTGACCATTTTTACATCAGGGTGAATATGAAAGTACTTTGTAGTACTGTTTTCAAATAGTGCTGACTGTGTGACTCTCCAGGCAGTGAATGATGAATGCTGAAGTGATACCATTTCATCTGAGTGCAGCTGGATAAGTGCCCATGCGTACTGTCTGGGGAGTGCTATTGTAAATCTTGTTTTACATCTTTGTCACACAGACACTCTCTGTTGATAACTTATCACTCCAGGGGCTTCAAAGAGATAATTAAAAACCCTTTTTGTGTTCTCTCATATTCAGATCTTGAGCTAATTTCCAGCACAATTCTTATCTGTATGCCATGATCTGGAGTACTGAATCCCACTGGGTGGGTTTATGTTTGCTCTGTGACAGTGCTGATGTTTGACCTCTAGGAATCCATAAAACAAAACACTGCTGTGCTTTCTATCATTTTAAATTACTTGAGCTTTTTTAAAAACCCTTTTAAAACTATCGCTTTTATCATTAATACTATTTAAAATGTTCACAGCCAGATCCAACTGTATGATTGTGAGATAATGAAATGTTTGCTGAATGGTAAAATTTTCCTTGTGTGTTACAGTGGATTTAGTGATGATTATCAACTGAGTAGCTGCTTTCCTGTGGCTCTGAGGTTAACCATTGCTATAATGGCTTGATTCCTACCCAACACTGTTTTAATCTCTTTTAAGAGAAAAAAAAAATTATTTTTATTGACTAAGAAGCTTTGTTTCTTCTGTAACAGATTCTTGCAGGAGAACAGAATAGCTTGTGAGATTGGGCTATACTATATCCTTCACATAACTAAACAGAGGAACAAGAATGCTTTCCTCAGACTCCTGCCAGCACTAGGTGAGTTTTTGTCTTGTTTTCTGTTCTGCAGCTGTTTCCCTTGTCTTGGAGACCCAGGGGTCAGGTAACAGACTGAAATGAAGCTGATTTCAGAGACAAATGCATACATTCTGCTTTTGCCTCCTCTGGTGGCTTAATTGTAAAGCTCTGCAGAGTTACATGTTTGTTTTTTGTCTGCAATTAGGATATTTTTTTCTGCTGATCCAAGAACTTAGGGGTAGTGACTGAAGGTCAGTAGTTCCTTGCATCAAAAGTTGTATTAACAATGGGATTAGCTGAGAACTTTTAGGAATGAAGGTGAAAGATAAAAATTCAGGTGACTTAATGCTGCAGCTGCTCACAGTAATTGCATGTGGCCAGATATTTTTGAGGCTTGGATTTGTGTGGTGAAAAAAACAGGAACAAAACAGGACCAAACACAGCCCTGAATTCCTCTCTGGGGTTACCTTCTGAACTGACTTCTCTGGGTTAAGTTCTGTGAAAGTTCTGCAGAACATGTAGGAACTGCTGCTCCCAGCGGTGGGGTGGATTCCCCACTCCCTCTGTTACCCCAGCATTGTTCTTTTGACCCTTTGCTTAACGGGCAGCTCGTTTACATGGGTGACTTTTTCACTGGTAGGCAGTTTGCATCTGTTCACTACCGGGTCTGAGGAGTGCAGGGAGGTGGTTGTGGCCATGAGCAGAGAACTGTGGAAAAGTATGGCAGGGGATCCCATAATTCTGGCAGCATTAAGCTGCTCTGTGTGATTTCAGTCTTGATGGAGACATGGGTTTTCTTCATATTTTTCTCAGCTCTGTGCTCCTGAGGTGGAAGGTCACAGCCACCCCCCTGGGCTACCCGTTGTAAAAGCCAATAAGGGAAAGTTTTCAGAAAGATTTCAGCAGGGATCTCTGCTGTGTAATCCGGGTTTGGCACATACTTGCAAGTCTCAGCCTCTGTCTTTTTATGTTGTGTAGTCGAGACATTCAGCGACTTGGCCTTCAGTGATATATTTCTGCATCTGCTCACTGGTAACCTCACACTGCTGGGTGATGAATTTGCAGTTGAAGAGTTCTGCACCAGTCTCTTTGATGGCTTCTTTCTCACTGCATGCTCAAGGTAAATCTGATTTTCCTCAGAGGAAGTGAGTTTGTAAGGTAACTGAGAGAGACTGTACTTCTTTGAACTATCGTTTAATGTTTCAGCAAACTCTTCATGTACAGCTGAAGTCATTAGTCTGATGCTTTTTCTTATGTGAAAGGTATATATTGTGATGAAGTTTTTAACAGCAGAATTGTTAAGTGTTTCATGTTGGTGTTCATTATCTGAACCATAATTTGTTACTCTCAAGTTGGAGTTGCAAAATAGAATATCCTTCATGCTTTGCAGTGGCTGTGAATATGAAGCACTAACTGCAGCTCTTTGCTGTAAAAGCTGCACACAGAAAACCTGTTTGTTAATTCTGTTAAGCCAGTGTGGTTTAACTGGTGGCTGTCAAACCAGATCTAACCTCTGGGAGGCTTCCCCAAAAGCAGCTTTCTCCTCATACATTGAGGGCAAAATATTTTGCTGTACGTGCATATGGCTCATCCAGCACAGCTATTCTTCTGATAGCATTGCTGTAGCTTTCTCGTTCTGTAGACTGTGTTTGTGTATAACAGTTTCTCTGCCTTAAACTTGATTGTTTTTTTTTCAGAAAGGAGAATGTACACAGACATGTGCTAAGATTGCTGCTTCATCTGCATCACAAAGTGGTGCCTGCCAAATTAGAGTCTCTCCAGAAGGCTTTGGAACCCACCAAACAGGTAATGAGAAATGGAAAATTAATTGCAAATGAAAGCAGCTGCCTTTCCCAGACCTTGCTTAATGGAATGTGTGCTTTGTTCAGATAGCAGCTTTCCAAGTTGTCTTAATTACCTTGTAACTTCCTCTTTCTGCCTTGGTTTGTGTTAAAACATTGAGGTTAATTGCATGTTTAGTGCTGTAGTTAGTAGCAGCAGGAACGAAGTCTGACTCCTCTGTTTTTTTCCTTTCCCTAAATCTCTTTCTGCAGAGTGGGGAGGCTGTGAAGGAGCTTCATAACCAGCTCACTGAGAAACTGGAGCTTCGCAAGCCCAGCCCTGCCGAAGTGACCGAGACTCCCTCCATGGAACTGCCCTTGCCCACTGTGCCCACACCAGCCTCACGCTGAGCTGTGTTTGTCTTGCAAGAGTGAGACAGCAAAACAAGCCTAGTGCTCAGCAGCCTGGAGGCGCTGTACTGCCTTGTCAAGTGTCTCTGCCCACGGGGTGGAAGCAAAGAAAAAATAGCCACTGAAAAAGCTCTTTCGGGAAACACTGCAGTTTACCCAACTGTCTCTTGCTGGTTAGAAAACTCTGTATGCAGTGCATTGCAGAGGTTTACTTTTCTTAAAGGTAGCTGAGTGAGTGTCTTCTTGTAGCTCTACTTACAACTGACTGTACAATTCTTTTTTTTTTTTTTGAAAAAGAAAAGGCATATTTTTAAGCTTTGCATCTTGTATTCTTTAACTCTATTTCAGGAACTTATAAATGACTGTCTTGTATATGGCTGAGCAGATAGTGTGAGCTCCTGAAGGTGAACCCAGCTTTTCCTGGCTGTTAGTGTGCTCCTCTGGGTCTTTAGAGGATATACTCAGCAAACAGAAACGTCAGAGGAGATGAGTTCCACTGATGTGATTTCCTGTTTCAGATTCTAGCTATTTACTTCATGGTGAAACGTGCTGCATTAGTGAGGGATGTCCACCACTGTCACTAGACCAAGAAGCAGTGACCTTGTGAAGAACACCAGAAACTGAATCAGTCCCTCGCTTTCCTTTCTCTCCCACTTTTCCCCAAAGAAAGAGCTTGAAATGAATCTTGGAGCCAGTGAAGTAAAACCCAAAAGGCAGTGGGGTTTGGGTGTAGGCAGGGTGAAATCCTGACGGAAAGAATAGCCTGTTCTCTGTGGCTTATCTGTGTTTGCTGTCTGTACTGCAGTTAATTCCTGTTGTGCTTTTACTGTTGCCTTAGTGTAAATATCAGGCAGAGTGTGCAGGAAGATGGATTTGGGAGAAGAATGAGTTGTGTGAGCTTACAAGTGACTTTGCATTGGCTTCAGCCCATACAATATATGTGGAAAAAAAAAAATCTCACCAGTGCTCTGTGAACAGGAAGATGCATGCATGAGGGATTCTGCATCGTGGACTAACGCAGGTACAAAGGCACTTCTGAGGGTCTCTGCTTACCCTCTAACTCAGACTGTGGCATACCTAGAAAGGGTTGCTTAAGGGCAGGACTTTGTATTTACCTTTAAGTTTCCTGAGGGTTCTGTTAGGCCGTTTCCCCAGCCCACTGAGCTCCCTCTGAACGGCAGCCCTGTCCATTGTGTCAGCCATTCCCACAGTTCGGTATCGTTTGTAAATTTGCTGAGGGTGTGTTCTGTCTTTGGGTTGTCAATAGAGGCATTAAACAATATTAGCCTCGTTTCGGACCCCTGAGGAATGTTAGGAGTAAGTGGCTGCCAGTTGGACTTTGTGCTGTTGATCGCAACCCTCTGGGACTGGAGTCTTGCCAGTTTTCCATGCCGCTATCTGATCCACGGCAAAATGATTTGGCTATATGTCTTCTTCAGACAATTGTGTCCAATGCCACCTAAAAATCAAGCTAAACTGTACTGCTCTCCACTTGTCCACCAAGCCAGTCTTCTTAGAAAGTTATCAGAGTTGTCAGGCACCATTAACCCTTGGAATTTCCCACCCACGCTGGTTGTGCTGTCTCTTTCTTGTCCTTTTATTTCCCCAGCACTAATTCTTTTCTTGGGGCTCGAGCACTCCTGGTGCCAAGCTGTATTCATGAGACTTCTCCTTTTCCTGAAGCTGTACAAAAAAACCACCAAAAACAAGATGTAGTTGAGCAAAGATGGAAATCCCTCCCAGAAGCTGCTGACTCCCTCTTTGTGTTGTTTTCTTCCTTCTGAGATCTCAAGTGCTGCATGAGGAAAGCAAGTACTCTTCATCACCTCAGTGCCTTGTTTGCCATTTGTGCTGGGGCTTGTCTGTGTCTTTTGGGAAACGGGGAAGGCAAGGATAGGTTTGTGAGTGAGGAAGGGGTGCTGCCCTCTCATCCGTGCTGCCTTTGCACTCCTTGTGTCCTGGGGTCAGCATTGCCTTTGGCAGAGCCTGGGCAGTTCTTGTTGGCAGACTCCTGATGCTGAACTTGCTGGAAACAGGAACTGCTTGTAACGATCTGTCTTTTCTTGCAAAGCTTGGTTTTTAAGCCCTTTAAACTGACATGTAAGTTACACAGACCAACATCCCACACTGCTCGGAAACCCTTCACAATTAACCCACTCCAACCTGTGTTCTGCTCAGCCCTGGGGTACACAGGTTTGTGTATGGGTTCTCTCTGTCACTGAAGGCTTCCCATATTCCACAGCCTGATTTGCTCCTCTCTTGCAGCATGAACTTATTTTAATTCAGGCTGACTGATCAATTTGCAGTTCAGTAGGAAGACCTCTTGTGTTTTAGCCTGTGTCAACAGTGCTGGGGATTTTCTTTTCCCAGCCTTTAAGATCTACAAAGATGGCAGAAAGAAATTGAGTCGTGGGGCACGTACTGATGATTACCTGTGCTGGTTGTTGCTTCAGCTGAGAGGAGATATGTGGGCAGGGGAGAATGGGAACAGCTGCCACTCTGCACTCTCTTGACTTGTTTTCTTGTGAGAAGATGTGATAAATTAGCAGAAACACCTCTCAGAAAATACTTCTTTGTGGAAGTGACCGTCTCAGTCTGTTGGCATTCTTAGAGATGAGAATGGTTTGACTCCAGCAATTATACAGACCGATGCTTTTGTGTCAGATCACACTGTGCTGTGGTGTAACTGCCGGGTGAAGTACAGCCGAACTGTGTAAAAGAATTACTGGATTTTTTTTTTCCTCTTTGCCTTTTCTTAATGCCCCCTTATGCAGTCCTTTGTAACTGGCTGTGAGGTGCAGTGCAGGTCGCAAGCTGCATGCAGTGCTATCGGTGCACACTAGAGGGTAGTGCACCACTGACTGCCCTGCTCCGAGCACACTGCTGCCTGAACTCGCTCCCAGCTGGCACGGAGCATGGAGCTGGAGCTGCCTGCCCTCTGTTTACACTCATGTTGCAGTTTGTCTTTACAGCGGGGATGCGATACCTGTGGTATGGGAAAATGGTGTATTCTTTCCAAACCTGCTGCGTCTGACTCAGGGATGAGTTTTTACAATGAATTCTAATTAGCTTGAGCAATCTGGTCCTCTCTGTGTGTTTTTCCAGAGAGATCACAGTAACTAAGAGCCCTGAGAGGTTCTCCAGGCTTTTTGGATGGTTAACATTTGACTGAAATGTTATGCTGAACTTTGAAGCAGCTCATTTGAATTGAGGTACATCAGCAGATTGACAGAGCACTGTAACTGCAGCATTGTAGTTGACAGCAGTAGCTCCCAAATTCAGTTACTGAGGCCAATGCTAGCAGGAGAATCAGGTCTGGGTTACACAGAATTGCTGGAAAAAACATTTACTATGGATTTACTATGGTGAAGTACAATTTACTGCTGAAGGACCTGACCCCAAAAGCATGGCATGGCATCAGTTCACATCATCCAGATTCTGCCTCACACGATGATTTGGTGAAGGAAATCTCTTTGTGGACTGAGGTAAAAAGAGGCTGAACAAATCTGCTTGGACAGAAAGAACGTGAAGACCTCCTGGATATGCAGTGGTTGTTGTGAGTCGTGCTGTTTTGTCGGAATGTTTTTAGGTGATTCCTGGTCACCTCTCTATACAGCGGCCTAAAGGAAAGCTGCCACTGGTTTCACTTGGAAGATGCTTGAGTTAGAAGAGGTTGGTCTGCTTGCACATTGCATATCTGGCCTGGTCTTGCAGAAATGAAGGGGGGACTCACACCGTGCTGAACCTCACCCTTGAAGTCCTGTATGTCTGATCTGGGGCCAAAGTAAGGAGCCCAGCATTGGGCTTAGAAGGAAATGTTCCTCTGCCCCATCCCAGCAGTTCCTGCAGGAAGGCTCTGTGTCTCGCTGTCCCAGGCACATTCCTGACCAGCACCAGGTATGAAAATACACTGAAATGAGACTGGTAAGAAAAGCTAATGATAAATACAAATCACAGAATCCCCTCTTGCAAGCATTTAAAACTTCAAATAATTGTATTTTCTGATCTTAATGATTTCGGTACCACCGGGAAGCACCTGTTGGATTTATGTGCTGTGTTCTTCACTACCCCCTCTGCTGTAGCAGTACCTGCAGCACCTGGGCATGCTGGTGTTGGGCTGGGTCTGTGCTGCTGCTTCTGCACATGCCCTTCCTTGCCTTCCTCCCCCCTTGGTGTCCTGCTTCTCTGGATCTCCCTGTGGCTGGGGTAATACCTCTGCCTGATTACTGCTCTTTTGGGGGACGGACATGCCCTTCCCTGACCAGCACTGACTTGAAGACCTGGCAGTCAGGAAGAAAATGTGGTTCTTGCTGATGCCGTTTCAGTGCCTGGGCAACATCTACCAAAAGTCCCTCTGGGCTGGAACGTGATCTGAAAGAACCGGAGCGTTTTGCCAGGTGCTGTAGTAGATGTTCCACTATGGTCCTTAGTAGGAAAGCTCCCGATTTCCATGGAGATCCTTCCAATTCAGGCATTGAAACCCTGGCGCTTTGGTGAGGGACAGAGAATGTTCACCAGTGCCTTCAACAGAACTCTAAAAGAAAATTCAGATGGGAGCAACTCCATTGCATCATTTACCTCCCATGAAAGGAAGCTTATTGTTCAAAAAGAGGGCTGTATTCTGACAGCTGTCAGTGCTGGAGTTACGTCCTGCATTTCTGGATTAAACCTCAGCTGGTGGTAAAGAACAGTTGTGAAACCAACCTCCTGGAGAGCACTGCCTGCCAACTTTGGCTTTCCAATCCCATTTCCCACATAGTCCCACAGAACACACAGCTGGGACCATTGTAAGGGTGGGCTCTGTCAGGCTGCGGCTCCAAGGATAAGAAGAGGTGGGGACCCAGCAATTCGAGCTGTGCATCTTTGTGTGTCTGAATGCTGACAGCCTCTGCTTGCTGGCAGAACACTCCGTTCTGCCTCACTGCCGCGGGCACTTCGAAGGGTGGTCGGGAGTGGTGGGTTGTGGTGCAGAAGGCTGGGAGGGAGCTGGGCGTTTGGCTGAGTGACACAGCCTGGAGCAGATGCCATGCAGCAGAAACTGCAGTTATCCCTCTCCAAGATGCTGCTGCTGGAGCTGCTAGATGGTTTGGGCTTCACAGTCTCCTACGGGTTAGTTCTGGTGGGGGGAAGACTGCTGGGTATACAAAGAGGTACCTGAGTGCTCTAAATGTGACTTACCCCCTTACCCTGCGTTGTGCCTTGGCCAAAGGGCAGCACCAGGGCTGTGTGGGGCAGAGCTGTGCCTATAGCTGTGCTGGAGCCCTCCCAGAGGTGGGGAGAGCTCTGTGTGACGTGGGGTGATAGGGATGGCTTCTTGCAATATCGATAGCTCCAGGTGGGTGTAAGGCAGGAATGGAGGGCAGCTCCACGCAGTGCAGGTCGCTGTGCAGAGCACTCCTCAGGCAGGGTTTCAGCTCCGTGTTTGCTGCTATCTGAGCCCTTCCTGGACAGCCTCTGCAGTCTGCATTAAGCAGCACCCCACAAGTGAGCATCGGTGTCTTCCCCTTGTTCTCCAGGTCCCGTGGGTGTCAGTTCTGTGGCAAGGGAACAAGAAAGATGATTCCTGTGTCTGTCCTCGAGTCCAACAGAGCTGCTTCGGGTTCCCCTGTTGTCATAGAAAAGAAGTCCAGAGCTCAAGAGAGGGTTATTTTGGAGTTCTGTGTTTTGTTTCTCTTTCCTTTAGCATCCACGTGCTGTACCGAAGCTGTGTTGGCTGATCAGGTTGACAGAACGTGTAAGTGGTGGAATGTTAATAAATCCTGCTGATGAGTCATTAGCATACAAAGCAATCTGGTGACTCAGAACACAAGGTTTTTATCAGCGTTTGTTCGAGCACTTGTATAGGTAGGAGCAATGAAAAATCTTGGGAAGAAATCTGTCTCAGAGCATCTGTTTGTCTTCTGTTAAGGCTGTGGAAGATGCTGACAAATGGGGTGGTGCTCTTTTTAACTCTGAAAACCCTTTTGGCTGAGTTGTGTTGCCCTGGCCCTGGTTCTAGTCGTGTTTGCCCCCCTCCCCTCTGTTCCAGCTCTGTTGGATGTCCTCTGAGCTCAGAAGGAAGCACTGCATGTGTATGAGAGGAAGGAGATGGTGAAGTTTATTCCCCAAAATGCACTTGAAGCCTCAGTCGGGGTGTCGGGGTCACTGGGCCAAAGCCATTAGGGACTGGTGAAATGATGTCATTGGAGCAACAACAAAACATCCCATCCAGTAGGTCACGGCCTGATTTGTTACCTGCGCTGTGTTCTCTGCTTAATCTCTAGTGAGCAATCGGGTAATTAGCGAGGACTTCTTACAGGCAGCTTCCTTGAGGAGAGGCCAAGGGGCAGAGGAGGGATCCGTGTTCCTTCCTCACCCGTCCTGGCAGCGCTGTGCTCGTGGGCTTTGGCTGCGGTGTGTGTGGAGGTGCAGGAAGCTCTTTGTCTCTTCCCAGGGAGGCTCAAAAGATCCTTCCAAAAAGCCAATCGCTGTGATCAGTCAGATGTGCGGATTAACCCCGATTTATGGTCCCAAAGCAATTATTGCTGCCTTTCTCTGCTGCCCTTTTGAGGTTCTGTGAGCTCAACTTGAGGAAGGGTGGGTTTGCCAGGTTGTTATTCAGCTATGCCAGCTTCCAAGTGGAAGAATGGGGTGATGGTGCTTCCAAGAAGCTTGAACGAGGGCAATCCTTGGTGTTGCAACATGCCCTTGGGGCTGTGATGAATATGAAAGGTAACTGATACCTACCAGCTTTCTTAAAAACACCTCTTTAGAGCCATAGAATCACTGAGGTTGGAAAAGACCTCTAAAGATCGAATAATCAACCTGTCTACCTACCACCAGTGCTGCCCACATCTGCACAGTTCCTGAGCACTTCAGGGACAGTGACTCCACCTGCACTGTAGAGACCTGAACTGTCATTGACCACAACTCTCCCAGTGCAACTGTCCATCCAAATCCTCGCCCACCAAGCAGTCCATCACATCCATATCTCTCCAGTTTGGAGCTGTGGACGTACTGTGGGACAGTGCCGAATGCTCTGCCCTAATCCAGGTTGAGACATGCAGGTGGCTCAGCTATTCAGGATTTTCTTCCAGCACAACCGGCTGGATTGAGTGTGTTGGATGGAGGAGACCGGCCTCATTTCCATCCTGCTTTTGCAAAAGAATAGCAGACCTCAGCTCAGCCTTGGGGAACGGCTTCTACCGTGACAGTTCTTTCATGCAGCCTTTATCCAGATTTGACCTACTTGTCATTTTTGTACAAACAGCTGTCAGAAAGCAGCGGGGATGGAGAGAAGATGCATCCGAGGAGTGCTGGCTCTTCATCAGAACACTTGCAGAGCAGTGGGCAACTCGAGCAAATGGCAGTCTGCAGGTAAGGGGTGCTTCAGCACACAGGTGTCTGTGTTACCTGGTAGTCATGCAGTCATGCATGCACACTTCATTGCACGTCTGCCTGGTGCTGCTGGCTCTCACTGCGTGCAGTTGCCCAGCTGACATTTACTGCCTCCCTTTGGAGTTCCCAGCACACTGCTGCCTGCCCCGTGACCGGCAGCTCAGGGGGTGTTGGCAGGATCTGAAGTGGGATCTTTCTGCTTCCCAAATAAAGCCAACCCAGATTGACACCGACACGCATCAGTCAGGCACGGTGCTTCCCTCCCCATGTATTTAGCAGCAAGAATTCACACCCAGTCCTACGCGTGATCCTTGGCAAACACTGACATCCTGCTCCTCGTGGCAGGGTGAAGCAGATCGAGGGAAGAACGTTTCATTTCCATACACGTTTCTTTGGAACAAGAGCAACCACAGCTTTCGGTAGAGCTGATCAGACTGCTCATAGCAATTCACTGATTATTATTTTTTTTAATCATTAGTGAAAGAGCTCCCAGCTTGTGAGTAGTCACTGTTTGGACATCAGTTGCCACAATACGAGCTGTCAGCCCTGGCAATAGCTCAGGGCTTGCTGGCTTTCTACCTTATGTCTCATTAAGCATAGATTAGTGACGTTTTCAGGGCTAGAATTGTGTGAGAGGGCTCAGGTAACTGCTTAAGGACTTAAGAGGCGTTGCAGATGTAGGCAGTGTTTGCATGGAGGCTGAGGATGACAAAGGGCAGAGGTAGGGTGGTTAATGCTGCAGCTGTGGGGCTTTGGGAGGAGCAGCAATCGATCCAGCTGTCACGTACGGCAACAAGAAGATTATTTGTTAATGATTTTGTATTCACCAGTTGGAGCCCCTGGCATAAAACCAGGATTAAGCTGCTATGTGTTGCTCTGCCTGCCTTGCCCGTGTAATTTCTCTCTTTGATTCTGTGCAAAGTGCTGCTCATAGGAACAAAGGAGTCACGCTGCCCTTACTCATTAAGAACTGCATATGTAGAACACATCGGTGTTGTCTTTAGACTAAAAGCCCTCCTGTATGATTGGTACCACCATCAGACCATCTCCTGCCGCCTGGCAACTGCCTCTGTTGCCATAGGAACACGGCTCCGCTTTTGTGCAGAGCCCCAACATTCCCATCTTTCATTCACTCTCTCACTCCATCTGCGAGTTCTGCTGCTCCCAATCCGGAGTTACTCAGCACTTCTGAACTCATTAATGAAACATCAGTTAGCAGAGGGAGAGCCGCGCGATGCTTCGGGCTGTGTGTTTGCCTGGGCTGTGGCTGCTGCCATTGGGCTCGGTTACTACACAGACACACGGCGTGATCAGCATCCCTACCTGCACACTGCATTTGTCTTTGTGGAATTGGAGCTGCCTGCACCCCCAGCTTCTGTGCATCTGGCTGCAGCTGTATAGAGAAGGGCAAGAGTCTCTTCCTTTCGATATCTAAGGGGCTGTAAGATAGAAAGGGACAGAATTCAGCAGAGTCTGTTTGATAGCACAGAAGGAAATGGTTTCCAACTACAGGAGGGGAGATTTAGGTTGGCTGTAAGGGAGAAGTTTTTCATAATAAGGGCACAGAGAGGTGGTGATGCCCCATCCCTGCAGATAGACAATGTCAGGTGGGGCTCTGAGCACTGCTGGAGCTGTGGGTGTCTCTGTGCACTGCAGGGGGTGGCACCCGATGGCCTTTAAGGTCCCTTTTAACTTAAGCAATCCTGTGGTTCTGTGACACGAGCCCAGGAGTGCAGGTAGCACAATCAGTGGAGAAGGAACATCCTGCTGATGGGCTCCTGGGGAGGCTGGGAGTGATGCGTGTCCAACAGCCACCCTGGCCTCCTGGAGACTCCCACAGGGGTTGGGTTTTGTTTGTTTTCCCTTCTGTATGTACACGGGTGTCTGAACAAGACTGGACCGTGATTTTGTCAGGAGTGCTGTGTGGGGTCCTGGGGCTCTGCGTTGGGCAGGAAAGGAGAGGCTCCAGTGCTGCAACCACCTCCGCTGAGCAGGGTCCTGTGCTGTGAGCAGAATGGGGCCAACGGGCTGGGAGAGGGGCTCTGCTGTGGGGCACACTCATAGGTGGTTTGGGCTGGAAGGGCCCTTATAGCCCCCAGCCCCACCTTTGCCACGGGCTGGCTGCCCCCAGCTCAGGTTGCCCAGGGCCTCATGCACAGCCTTGGGACCCACAGCTCTGGGCAGCAGTGCCGGTGCAGCACTGGAGTTTTCCTGACCACCGGGAGCTCCCTGAGAGCTTAACCGTGGGGTAACGGCAGTGGGGATTGAAGTAAAGGGTACAGCAAGGAGAATAACGCAAGAGTGCAAAAGCAGCAAGCAGGAGAAAAGATTGCTCAGCCGCACAGTGCTCAGCAATGCTGCAAATCGGCACGGGCTGGCTGCAGACCTGAGGTGCGGGGAGGAAGCTCGGAGGTTCCCTCCTCACCAACCGCTTTGCTGCGTCCCCCTCAGGCTTTGGCTCTCAGCACGGCATCCGGCGCCCACCGCCAACCACCGGGAGCTGCCGCTGCGCCGCTCCCAGATAGAAGCGGAGGGAGCCGCGGGCTGCGGGGGGATGCAGCCGAAGCGCGGGGGAGACAAAAGGGACGGGGATGTGAGCCGCTCCGCCGGCGGAGCCCTCCGGAGCCTCCGCGGCCGCGTCGATGCTGCTTGGCGCAGGGCACCCGCCGCTCGTCCCCAAGGGAGGCTCTTACGGCATTGATTGGCTCCGCACAAAGCCGGGCTGCGGGCTGCGAGCTGCTCCCCAGCAGCCACCCTTCCCCTCGTCCTCCTCCTCCTCCTCCTCCTGGCCCTCAGAGCCCCCCGGCCGAGCCGCCCTCGGAGCAAATGCCACCCGTACCCAATGAGGCGGATCCCGAAGTGCCGCGAATGGATCCCAGGATTCTCATTTTCCTTCTCTACGTGATGATCCTCCACGAGCTGGTGAGCGGCTGGATGGAGTACCAGAAGCAGATCGCCAAGCCCAAGAAGCAGGCGGGGCCGGTCTGGTCCTCCAGGTGAGTTCCTGCCGTGTGCTTTGGGGGGAGGGCGGCTCGGGGCTGGGAGGGGGTCTGTGCGGGTGGGAGCCCTTCGTGTGCACACCCGTCCCTATCGAGGTGTCTGTCATCTGCTGGGCACTGAATCTGCTGGGCACTGATGCGCAGAGGTAGGATTAGGTCCGTTAATCTTTTGAGCCTCTGCTGTCTGGGCGCGTCTTGTGTCCGACACACGGATACCCACCGTTTGTGGGCTTTTCTTTGTGGAAACGCGTGTAACTCAGCGTGTTCCCCGTGGTTCCCAACCGGCACAGCTGGGGCAGCAGGCGGTGCGCAGCGCTCCGGGCAGGGCAGGGCACTCCTCAATGAGATGCGCAGCTCCGGAGCCTCTGCAGGCAGTCCGGTGTGTGTCACTGCCCGCCGTCCCCTCCCACCCACCCACCGCTCCGATCCCCTCTTGCTCTGCCCAGCAACACGGGCGGGCTCTAGAAATAAGGATGTAAGAGGAAAACCCTCCGTCCCCTTAACATCCAATTCCATTTCTGCAAACGCCGCTCGTGCGTTGGTCGCTCTCCCCACGTAGAGTTCAGGATGATTGTGGCCTTAACGTTGCTGGGGTTGTGGAAAGGACAGTCTCTTTGGCAGCTCTGTGTTGGCTGCACCCTGGGGCTCACTCACTCCCTGCAGGTTTTGGGCCACAGCACTGACATGTCGTGGCTTTATGCTTGGCTGATGCCCGTGACCCACTTTGATGCTCCATCAGCAGAGCTCACAGCTCGCCGTTAATCCTAATCCCTCGGTGTGCAGCAGTCCCAGCTGCAGTGAGCCCCATGGGAGGGACGTCCCGGATCCCACTGGCAGTGCTGGGACGCCCCTCCTTTCAACTGCAGCTCGGGGGTGAATTTGCTGCCCAAATTCCCGGACCAGCAAAGCTGAAGTGCACCTTTTGCTGGGTAGTCACACCCTGGGAGCACGGCCATGGGTGCATACACCTCCGGGGGGAAGCAGCTCAAAGAAGAGCAGAGGGAGGCATTGCAGAATGACTTGCCTCAATCTGAGGTACCCCAGTGTAGGAAATAGGGTGTGATGCAGAAAACCTAACGAACGTTTTATGTACCAGCAGCCGCCAAACAACTTGCATTCAGCAGCCAGGACGGTGTCGTGTGATGGTATCGCCCCAAAACACAAAGCCCTGGGAGCTGCCATCCAACCCAGCCTGCTTTGGGGCCTGGGAGCTGTGCGCCCTGCGGGTGTCCCCTCCTTTTCTGGGCTGAACAATGTGAGTGAGGGGCTGCTGCCATGTGAGACCCGAGGGCTGTTGGATTTCAGGACATGCAGACGTTGCAGGAAGGCACCTGAGCTGAGACCAGAGGGCTGCACGCTGACCGGCCGGGGGAAGCTGCCACCATCTCCCCTGCCTGCTACTTTAATGTAATTAATTCAAAAACCAATTAGGGAATGAAGTTGTAAAGCAGCAGGCTAATGAGGACATGACAAAGCTGCCTCTTGGCTGCACCCGCAGCGCAGGGAGGGATTTCAGGGCTCGTCCTCCTTTTGTGGACTGCGAGCAGAGACAAGCTGTGCCGTAAAGCTGCTTCTCCTCCCTCTCCTAACCCTTCCCTGGCTGTTTTCCCTCTGCAGCAAAGCAGCTCGCAGCTGCCCCGTTCCCACCTCACCTCTGCTCCCCACGTGTGGGCACAGCGGGGTGGTGGCAGTTGGGGTTGCAGGAGGAGCGATGCTGAGCAGCAGTGAGAAAGAGGAGAGATTTCAAATCCCCAACCCCACAGATCGCCCCTGCGCCCCATTTCTGCAGGGATGGGATGGGATGTGTGTTCCCTCTATGAATTTTGGTGTGAATCCCCTCGGGCACTCTGCTGTGCTCCACGTCACCCTCTGCTCTGCTGGCTCTGTGTGCAGCCTGTGCCACTGCTGCCAGGAGTCCTCAGACAGCTCGAGCAGCCTTTGGCTCAAAGTGAGGAGTTGCAATGAGGGCAGCGGAGAAGCGCTGGGTCGGTTTGGTGCTGCTGCAGGGAAAGCCCCTCACAGGGTTTGAAGTGGGAGTCTGGAAGGGCTTGGTGTCCATCAGTCCTCCTGGCGTGAGGGGACCATCCTGAGGGCTCTCATAAGCTGCTCACGGGGTCCTGCGTGTGCACCTCCATTGAGCAGCTGCTTCCCAGAGCCCCATCGCTGGGGCAGCCCCATGGCCACCACGATGGGAGGGGTCCCCCCTCGGTCTCTCCGGGCACCTCAGACATGGGGACAGCAGGCCTTGCTCCGGCACAACCTGTGCCCTGTGGGGATGCCCACATTCCCGAGCCGTGCAGGAGCAGGGAGCCATTAACACCACCTTGCTTTGCTCCCCCCAGCAGCACCACCAGGCCGAGCCACTCCAGCTTCGCCAGGCCGCTGGTCCACTCTGTGCGCAGGGAGCGGCACCGGGACTGGAGGAAGCCGGGACGGATCATCCGGAAGGCGTGAGGGCGGCCCCAGGGAGCCCACGGCCCACATGGGGCAGGGACGGCCCCACCAGACGAGGCTTTGGCCACCCGACACGGCAAGATGACTCTTCTGTCTTCCCCTTTGAGTAGACGGAGACCGGATTTCTTTGGGGAAGGACGGAATTTGCTCCTTGGTCAACCCTGGGAAGCCTTCAAATGAGCCTCTGTTGCCCAATGGGAGGGAAGGCGTTGGGGTCTGGTCCTCTGCAGGGCACGCAGCACTGAGAGCCCTCGTGGCTCTGCTGGTCCCCCCCCAGCCTCACTGTGCAGTGTTTCTGCTTTTTGTCACCGTTGCTCTGTGGTGGAAGAGGGGAAGCGCTGGAAACTGGTGCCATTCGTGCAATGGCCCTGCAGTTGGATTTCCTTGCAGCCTTCCCAGCAGATGAGCCAAATGTAAGAGCGGCTTTCTAATGAGCAGATAGGAGGGAAAGGAACACACGTTGCTCTTACCAGGGTCTGTGATTTAGACGTAGAATGAGACCGTAGAGGCAGGAGTCAGCTCTCGTGCCCTGCACGGCAGCTGGGTGCAGAATGGGCCATCTCTGAGCGCTGCAGGATTCCAACACGGCGCTCCTGCAGCTCGTGCTCAGGGCTGCCTTGTTTGCTGAACTGCCTCCAGCACAGCCTGTTTGCCTTCTGCCAACCATTTACAAGCCTGACTCAGGCTGGGCGATGCGTAATGCAGGAGCAGATAGGGAAGGGCCATGGGGTGGGTCGGGCATTCCTCAGCACGAACGGCCGCTGGTGCTGCCCCAGGGCAGAGAGCTCAGAGACAGAACCTCAGCTCTTAGGGCAGACAGAGCGTTGTCCGGGTGAGGTGCGGTGAGCGCTGTGTGTCCTGAGGCAGCAGCAGTCAGGGATTCGCTTTCTGCTCCTCTCAGAGAACAAACATGCAAAGAGATGCCTCAGCTCTGCGATGCTGTGGCTGTTCCCCGAGGCGTCCACTGCCCCCCCCAATAATGCAGGCACATCCACGGCAAACAGAGCAACGAGGAGGAAGAAGATGTTGGGGGCAAACTGCTGGGAGGCGTTTCTGGGTGGTGGCCGCTTTGCTTTCCCAGCCTTCAGCTCCCCCAGGGCTATGGGGACGTGGCTGTGTGCCCCACTGCCCTCCCGCTGGGAGCAGTCAGCCTGCAGAGCTGTCTGCATTCACTCCCAGGGCGTTGCAGGACGCGGCTCCCAGCACCAGCAGGACGGACAGACCTGAATGGGACAGATGGATGTCTGAACTGCTGCACCCCGGGAGCGGACGGCCTTGCTCTGCTGATCACATGCTGGATTTATCCCTGTACGTTTCCTCCTGTTTCCTCCCAATAAACTCCTTTCCAGTCACCGTGCTCAGATGTCTCTCATTCCACCCTTGCACGTCTGCTTACCGCTTTGGCTTTCCCAGGGAGCCGGCATGGGCTGCTGGCAGCACATGGGGTGACTCAGTGGGGCTAAAAGCAGCTTCGGAGCTGAACGTGTGGCACAAACGGCTGTTCTCTTGTTCTTTCTGCAGGGGAACACGTGGCTGCAATCCAGGGACTTGTTTTTGATGCTTGTAAGCTTTGCTTTGTTTTTGTTGCTCTTCCTTTCCTACGCGTCGTCAGGTTGCTCTGCAGTGATGCTGGGCGCTGGTTTGGATCCAGCTCAGCTCTAATCCTGCTGTTGTTTTTGAGGTAAGCGCGTTGCTGATGGCCACATCCAGCACACAGCCAGCCCTGAGCCAACAGACAGCGTGGTTTCATTGCACGTTTCTCCATCCAACAGAGTCAGGAGAGACCAGAGGTGTCTGAAAATGCATCAGCTGCGAGGACGGCCCCCAGCCCTGCTTCTCCCCATCCCTGAGCAAGGGATGAGTGCTGGGCTGAGCAGAGATTTGGGATGGGGGGTGGGGGCAGTGCTGGCTGCTGGCACTGAGGTCTGGCAGCAGAAGGGGGGAAGTCGGTCGGCCGCGTGCCCGGTTGTGCTGCAACAAAGCTGCCAGATAATTGTAGTGTGGGGGATGCTGGGATTGTAAATGCAGAGGCTTTTGGAGCCAGAGAGTAACAGCATCATTCATTTCATCTCCCGTCAGTCAGTAGTGGTGTGTGAGCTGCTCCCACAGCTCCTCGGTGCCGTCCTCTTTGCTTTGCAGCACACACAGAGCCATGCAGGCAGCTGCAGGTCCTCCTGCACTGCACAGCACCGCACAGCACCAACCTGATGCTCATCTGCGCCCTGCGGTACATCGTGGTGTGCAGCACAACGTGGGGCCCTCTGGGGATCTTGAGAAGGCTGTGCTTGTTCCCCATCTCTTTGTCCAAGGGATGGTTGGGCTCATCCAAACCTCACTTACGTGGCTCAGGAGAGAGGGGCTGTATCTTTCCTATGTGGATTTCTTGGGAATGCTGAAGCAGCAAAGCCCTCTCTGAGGAGGTAGGGGGGAAGGGAATAGGGAGAGGATTTATGCCTAAAGTCATGAACTGGGAGAACACCACTAAGGGCTGCCCATGAATGCTTTGTGCTGCTTCTTTCCTGGCAGGAAAAGTGAGTGCTGAGCCAAGGAGGGTGCGGGCCCCGAGCACCAGCAGTACTCCCCTGTCCCTGCACATCAGCATCCACCTCCCCAGCCCCTGTGATCCCAACCCATGTGCTGCTGGGCCCCAACCAGGCTCCTCCTTCCCACACATCAGCTCTTTCCAGATGGGAGTGTGGGGTGTGGGCGTGGAGCCACAGGTGAGGGGTGGAGGCAGAGGATGCACAGATGGCGGAAGGTGCTTCGTCTGCCTGGTAGGAAACCCAGACTGCAGCTGTTGGAAAGTCCTGGGGACAGAAGTGTGAGTGACTGCTCATGGATCTGCCCTTGTCCCCAAATGACAGAGCAAGGAGCTCCCTGCACCCTGCTCTGGGTGGCTTCCAGGGAGAACAAAGGTGGGGGAAGGATGCAAAACCCTGGAAACTAACTGCAGATTCTGTTCTGTCTCAGTGTGTTGCATGGCCAGAGCTCTGCCAGGGGCTGCTCCATCCATGCAGGGTTGGAGGCTCTGACCGCTGCAGCTCCGAACTCACAGTGGGAAGCGAAGTGCAAAAGCAGTGTTCTGAAGAGTGGGCAGAGCTGGAACATCGCTTCCCTTGGAGCCGTGTGCTCCAGCCCCTCCCCAATGGCCCTGCCTCAGTTCCCCTCTGTAGGACAGCCAGGAAAGCAGAGCTGTGCTGGATCAGTGCAGCTGCACCTCTGAGCACGTTTTTGTGTCCATACAGGGAGGCAAACTGTGGGAAAGGAGGAGTCAGAGAGGCAGGGAGAGGAGAGGTCTGGGAGCTCAGGGTTTGTTCGGAGGTGATGGCCTGAAGCTGTGCCAGGAGAGGTTCAGGTCGGGTGTTGGGAAACAGTTATTCTCCAGAACAGTGGTGATGCAGTGGCTGTCCGGGGAGTGGAGTCACCATCACCAGAGGTGTTCAGAACCATGGAGATGTGGCACTGAGGGATGCAGACAGTGGGATGGTTTGGGGTCGGAGTTGAGCACCTCAGAGGTCTTTTCCAGCCTTCATGATTCTACGGTTCTATATTTAAGCTTGGCTGTAAGTGTACTCCATGACCGTGATGTCAGCCACGTTTCACTTCTCCATCTCCAAAATGCATCTGACCGCCCTTCCCTTTCCTGCCCTTCCTCTCTCAGCAGAATGCCAACAGCTGCACAATGTGCCCACATGGTTTTCTTTTTGTATGAGCCAAACCAGGCACAGGAACCTCGACGTTGTCTGGGGCTTCTGCAGGACGCAGTGATGGCCCCTGCAAGCAGAACAGCAGGGAGCAGCTCTTTGTCCTGCCCTGCCCCGCACAGGTACGTGGCTGGCACTGAGCAGCCGCTTGCTTCCAGGCTCCTGCTTACAGGAGGAAACATTTTGGTGTTCCTGAGCTGGTGTGTGACCAAGGAGCCATTTGCATGAGGCTGTCCCTGTCCCTGCTCACGTCTGCCAAAGCGTGCAGCAGAAAGCTGGCAGCTCGTATTCAAACCCAGGTGGGCCAATGGTGGGGAAGGGACCACATCGGGATAATCCCTTTTCGCTCCAGCAGGGAGCACAGCTCAAATGATTTTGATGCTGAATGCTTTTTCAGGTCAGTGTTCACCTTCCTGCCTTTCACTAACTGGCAGCCAGTACCACAAGTACAGCCACGGCCGGTTCTTGGTGTGGCCTCTCGTGCTGTGTGCTGTGCACCACCTCCACTTCAGACATCCGTTCTTAGGGAACTTTTGGGACCGTGGTCTCTATTTGCTTGCTATGAGCAAAATGCCTTTAAGCTTTTGATGCTTCAAGGTGATTCTTATTCCCTTCCGATATGAAGGAACATGGAACACCACTTCCAAAAGGCATTTGGTTTGCAAGGCAGACTCCATTTGTTCCAAGCTCTGAGCAAAGGTGAAGGTGCTGATATTTTCAGACTGCTGACCTCTGCTTCTTTTAGCTTTCAGGACCCTGATACCATTTTCTCCACCCCAATGTAAGCCCACAGTGGTTCCCCAGCTCTAAGCCCCGACTCAGCCCCGAAGCACAGCCACGTGCTCTGATCAGCAAATGGTTCCTCCCATCAAACATTGGTCTCCCATACCCTACCGACCAGTAGTGAGCAGCCACAGGTAGTGCTGTGGTGGCTGTGCAGCCTGGGAGCACAGAGCTCCCGGCTCCATGCAGCTCCACCAGCTTCTAGTTTAGCTCATGGTATTGAAGCTCTGTGAGCAGCACAGCAGTGCGGGTGCTGTGGATGAGGAGTTGCTCAAACACCCAAACCCACAGAAATGTCCTGCAGCACGGGGTGGGGTGGAGCACAGGGGGCGATGCCCGGCCACGGTGCAGCCAGGTTTAATGTTTGGATTAAACCAAAGGTTTCTTCCCAGCAGACACCAACCCCGAAGCACGTGTCAGGCTTTGCAAAGCACAGCAGTGCAGTGCTGAGGTTTGCATTGTGGTTTGACTGCTCTGCATCGTGTGGTGCTTTGTGTGGCACGTTGCACCGAGGTTTGCAGCGCGTGCTGCTGCATGGTGAGGGAGCAAAGCTGCTGCTGGCACAGGCTGAGGACAGCCTCCGGCCCACGGGGACCTGGCAGCCCCAATCCAGTATGTGGGCAGCGGGCACTGCCAGAACCTGCTCGCCCAGCAGCGCCGATGGCCGCAGCCCCACATTTTTGGTTGGTGACTTGCAGATGGGTTTCCTGTTTGGGAGACGATGGAGCGCAGCTGCAGCCCACGTGAGCCCACCGTGCCAAAGCCCAGCTCAGCCCTGCCGTGTCTGCCGGCTGCTGCCTTGGCTTGGTGCTGTTGTGAAAGTTTTCTTCCTGTTCCAGCAGCTCAGCGACCGAGAGCTGGGGCTGCTCATCACCAAATTAGCTTTAAAACAGGGGCAACGACTGTGCTCTCATCGTCGCTTTGGGATACGACTGGGGGGAATGAAGTGCTTTTCCAAGAAAATGGAAAACGTGCAGATTGGGCGTTGGGGTGGTTGTGCAGAGCCGGGAGATGGAGACTTCAGTGCCACACATCCCTCAGGCTGTGTGAACCGGGGCTTTGCGGTGCCTTCTGCTGCCCCAGCACTAACAAAGCTGCTCTGAAGCTCAGCTCCTGGCGAGAGGGCTCCGAACTCTGCAGTCAGTGGGTGCTCAGGCTGAGAAATGTTTGCTGGGCGGTCTGCGTGAAGGCCTTGGGTTATCCCCAGCACCACTTCTTGTTGACAAAAGCCATTCCCTGGAACCTGTCCCACTGCCTCTGCCCAGACTCATCGTGTCCGCAGCGCTGCTTGGCTGGGAAAGGGACGGTCACGAGTTGCTCCTAGAAGATATTGCTTTTCTCCCCGTTGTGCAGCCTTTCCAAGCTGAGCCTTGTTGGCGCTGAGGAGCAGGGAGGGGCTTCCCTTGTTGGTGCCATCTCCTCCGGCACCCCTGCAGTTGGGACGGCACAGCTCAGGGCAGTGGGAGGAGAGCAGAAGGAGAGCACAGTGTGTGTGCCTGGAGGGAGTGAGCCTTCCAAGGAGAAAAAGCAAAGCTCTGCACGTAAAGCTGCAGTCTGGAGCCACAGACTTGTGCATGCAGCTCCATCGTTTGCCCATCCATCCATACACCGCTCCATCCGCGTGTCTGTTTGTCCATCCAGCCACGTGGATCTCTATCCACATAGGGCTGGCAGGGCGAGGGCTGCAGGGTGTGCTGCGGGATGCTGTGGGCAGTGTCACCGTGGGGCGATAGGGACATTTCTGGGTGGAAATCCCACCCCTGGCAGTGCTGTGACCGTCCTGCTCTCCCTGCATCTTCCCACAGCCGAGCACATGGGAAATCTCAGTGGTTTTGGCGGAGTACTTTTGTTCCCTGTGCCATTTCTCCCCTTCCTCTCCTAGGATGAGCACAGCCCAGCGCTGCCCACCCACCAGGTGCTGCTGGAGAGGGGGAAATCCCACGTGTCCCCAGGGATGCCAGCTCAGCGCCCTGCTGTCTGCTGAGAGGGATGTTCTGCCTTAGCATCTGGGAGAAAAGACGCTGAGCCTCCTTGGGGCAGTGTGAGCTTCAGCCAAGATGTGAGCCAACCCCAACCACACAGAGCGAGTGCCCGGGCTTCAGCCAGGATCCCGGCGGATGGAAACCCTGGGTGACTGTAAGAGTTTGCTTTTGCTGACCTCCACAGGAAGCGACGTCCCTGCCCGTGCCAGGAGTGCTGGCTTTTCACACCGCTGGGTCACTGACACTGAGATCTCTGCTCTGGGAGCACCGAGCAGTGGGAGAGCCTCCCCTGCAGTTACTGTGCAGGCAGACAGAGGTGCAACGGAGGAGTTCAGTGCAGAGCCTTGCAGAAGGCAGTGCAATGGCCTTGCAGATACCAAATGAAGAGAGGGAGCAGAGGGGCAGCGTGCACTGACCGCTGCTGTGGGCAGCCCTCAGCCTGGTGCAGCTGGCAATGCAAGGTGCTGCTGATAAGCTAAGTGAGGGTGAATGCATGGGCACTCAATGGCTGCACCTCCCCCAGCACCCAGGGGTGATGCTTCAGGTGTGGGCAGTGCTCCCAGGGTGGGGTAATGGAAGGAGGCTCCATTTCAGCTCTGCAGTGTGCAGGTGGGGTTTGGGTCAGGGGCACGGGATGGGCACGCAGGGAGGCAGGGGTTGGGTTGAGGAAAAGCAGACTCACACCGCCCACATCTGCTGCTGGGATTAAAGCTAACGTGGATGGAGGTACTTTGATAGGGAACAGCAGCACTGCATCTGCTTGCAAAATGGGTTGAACCAGGCCAAACTATGGCTCTTACCGAGTCTGGCTGCTTGTTTTCACTTGGGCAGGGTGAGCTGCAGCCTGGGCAGGTTCCGTGCCCAAAGCACTCAGCACACCCGGCTGCTCCGCTGCAGGCTGACACAGAGCCAGCTTGTGCCAAAGCCAGCGTGTTTGTGCAAAGGGCTGCAACGAGGCGGCCTGTAGCAGCAAGAAACAAAACAAAGCTTTTGCCAAGGAAATCTCTCCCAGCTGCGCTGACGGCCCCGGAGCACCACGCAGCACTGTAGGTCTGCAGGTCCCTGCAGGTCCACTGTAGGTCTGTAGGTCCCATGTAGACAAGGCCAAGTGCTTCAGGCTGCAGGAATTGCCTCAGAAATGCACTGTTAGCTTCTGTACCTCGAAATTCCAGCTCCTGGAGTCGTGTGGCAAGGCTGCCATGCAGGGCACGGGTGGGAGGGCAGCGGGGTGAGGAGCGGTGGTGGGCCGGCTGCTGCTTGCCCTGTGTATCACTCACCATTGCTCATAACTAACGTGCATTACAGGGCTAATCTGCTCAGAGCTCTTTGTATGAGGGTTTCACTACAGTAAATGCTGATGGTAAAAAAAAAAGAAAGTGCCACTGTTCTGCATCGTGGTGAGGGTTCCCCATCCCTGCAGCAAAGTGCTGCAGAAGGAGCTGGGTGAGACCCCGGTGTGCATTCACCCACCCAGTCGGTCTGCTGCAGCTGTGTGTGCTGAGCTGTGCTGAGCCACCTGTGCTGCTGCCAGGTCTGCAAATTGGAGCTGCTCTGCTGGCAATCAGCCCCTGCTGCTTCTGCTCCCCGAGGCCATGCATGTGCTGCCTCCCCTTTCTTCCCCCCAGGTTTATTTCCTTTTAGCCTCAGGTGAGGGCTGTGGGATTGGAAAGGAAAACTCAAACGAGGACATCGGTGAGTGGTTGGGGTTTGTTTCTGCTGTTCTCTGTGCCTGGGACTGGAAGGGCTCCGTGGGGGCCCAGGGCAGGAATTGGGGCTGCAGAGGAGGGCTCAGGCTGGGAGTGGGGATGGTGGCCACCGGGGTGATGCTGGAGTGGGACTGTGGGCTGCCTGGGTGTGTTCTGCTGTGATGGATGGAAAGGATTACATGAGTGTGTATAGGATGTGTGCACAGGGGAAGGTGTAACTGCTACTTGAATGAGGAGAAAGCGGTTTGGGTGCAACCATCCCAGCATAAGGAGATTTGTGTTGCTTAAATGTGTTTCAACTGTGAAGGCAAACTGTCGGCTCAGCTGTTTTGTGGGAAAAGTGTAAAAGTGAGCGCGCATCGCAGGGAAGCGCAGATTCACCCCTGAGCCAACATCTCCCGGCCGCGGTGCTGCACAGCGGGATCAGAGCCGTGCAGGCGGGGTGGGATGGTGGGTCATGCTGTGCTTCCAACCCCACCTCCACAGCCAGCTCAGTCCTGCTAAACCCTCCTGCACCGACCTGACCCACGTGAGCTGCATCCCGCCGCCCCCAGCAGCATCCCCTGCAAATTATGGCAGGCCTGCCGGGGAATGCACGCACGGCCTCTTTGCAGCATCCCTCTTGCATTTCCTCACCTCTGGAAAACTGCCCCTTCCTGAGAGGTGCGTAGGAAAATCCCTGCACGCCCCCGGCCCCCTGCCCTCTAATCCCTTTATGGTGTTTGTGCTGGGCTCCCCCGTGCTGAAACTGCTCTTTGCCTTCGCTCTAATCTCCCCATCTAAGAGTTTGGGCAGGGCACAGCGCAGCACGTGCTCTGCGGAGCAGCTGGACCCCGACCAGATGGAGGGAACGCTCTCACCTGGGGCTGCAGGCGATGATTTTGGGGTTTCCCTCACAGCGATGACTGACCAGGGCAAAGCCTCTGATTCCCGGAGGGTAATTTTGGACAAAGCCCAGGTTCTCCATCCTGACAGCTCAGTGCTGCGCTGTGCCTGGGGGGAATCAAGCAGTGGACAAAGCTGCAGCCCCAGGAGCCCATCACCCCTCTCCAGCAACCAGCTTGTGCTGGGGAGAGTACGAGCAGTGAGAGGTCCCTTGTCCAAAGTCACTCTGGCTTGCACACATTTAACCCATTCTTGACGAAGCGTGTCGTGTTCCTGGTGTTCCTTCAACCTGGAAAATTTGCTAAGGCTTTATTAATCCCTTTGGTGTATCTTGGCAAGGCTGGGAAATGCCGGTGCTGATAAAGCCTCAAAGTCAGGGAGATAACACCTGGAAGCATTCCAGCCCTGGGCCTACGGGGGGTGTTGGCTGCAGCCTCGCACCCAAACTCGGTGCTGGGAAGGGGGAACTCAGCATGGAGCCGCAGCAATGAGCGCAGAGCCGGAGCTCACCCCGAGCATTGCAGCCACTTTGAGGAGCGACGTCTCACCCAGAGCCCAGCTCTGCTCCTCCTGCAGCCCTACGGCGGGACAGATCCCCCCCGAAACAGCCTCTGGAGGTTTAATCTGCAGCCATTTGCAGACACAAGGACATCCCCGCTGCTGCCTCCGCCGCTCCGTCCTGCTGACCTTGGGTGGGTGACGCATCCCGGGCGCTGGTTAATGTTTGCTGTGCCTGTCGCAGGCAGGAGACCGCTGTTTGCAAAGAGCTCGTCACCTGCAGGGGGAAATGTGGTTCCAGGGGCTCAAGGATCCAGGTTGGAACGGTGCACCTTGAGTTTACGCTAAGGAAATGGCTGGAATTAGACCGTGGTGAGGGAAGACTTGATGCAAAGTGGACGGCACGAACCAAACAACCGGCTGTTCCACACTGTGTGGCAGCAATACCTCACAGAAAGCCCTAGCAGGCTTTCGCTGCTAATTAACAACGTGACATCGGGTATTTGGTGAGCTGCCCTGCTGGTGGTGCTTGGGGCTGGGATAGGACCCTGCACTTGCAGGCTGGAGCCGTCCCCGCTGCCCTGAAGCGGCCATAAACGCGCCCTGTTTGCCCTCCTGCTGGGCTTTGACCGGGTAAGGGATTAAGTGCTGTTTATTCTGTCTTCCCACTTGGGGTATTTTGGTGCTCGGCACTTCCAGCTCTCCAAAAATAAGCTTCCCTCCCCGAACCACATCGTTACTACTGCTCATCAGCGCAGCCTGCACTTTGTGCTGTTCCTCCATCTTTCTGAGCCCGCTGTGTATGCGCACGTGGGGCATTTCTGGACACATTCAGGAGGAAAAATCAGAGCTTTTGTAGGGCGTTGAGTGAGAAGCCAAAGCACTGCAGATATCGGCTGAGCCCTGGCACTGCTCAGCTCACGTGAAGGCGTCGCTCCTGCCAAGAGACCCATCCAGCACTGCAGGGCTCACGCCCAGCACTGACCACCCCTGGGGCTGTTTCGTGATGTTTTCCCAGGGCTGAGGCTGCGGGCTCTCCATCCTCACCCCATGGAGCCATGGAAGCTCAGCATCAGCCTGGAGGACAGGGACACAACCAGGGCAGCCATGCAGGAACGCCTCTGGGCGCCTTCCTGCACACACCCCCAGGTGCACACTTCCTCCTGGGCTGCCTCCCTGCTCCCAGCCAGCAATGAGGAAATGCTGGGCCCTGCAGACACGTTTATGGACACGTCCCCAGAACACCATGTGGAGGGGGGGGTGGCTGTCTGGAGCTGCATGCTTTGAGGGTGTCCTGCAAAAGGAGCCCCTGAATGACCCCTGGTGCAGGGGGGGCCACACCGGGGAGCCCCACACCCTCTGCCACCGCTGCCCAGCTGCCCTTGGGCATATCCTGGGTGCTGACCTCCTCCCAAGTGACGTCCAGGTGCCACTGATGTCACAACCCAGGGACCCAAATTGCTAATTATGTCCTGCCTCCGTGCCCGTCAATCTCATTTCCTGGTGCTTGTGCAATCTCAGATGCTTTCGTCTTTCTTCCCGGTTGCTGATCTGGCTGCGGGAGCAAAACACCTCCAGAAGAAAACCAGAGCTGTGGGTGGGTGCAGGGGGGGAGTTTGCTGCCGAAGGGTTTCTCAGCTGCCCGGGTGGCATGGAGACGGTTCGTTGTTTTGCACAAAAGCATTCATGGGGTGAGTCAGGCAGCAGAAAACATGGCTTTGCCCTGCAGACCTGGCCGGGTAACGAGGCCCTGAGCTGCCTGGGAGCCCGGGCATGTCTGAAAATATTTGTAAAACTGAAAAACAGGGGAGATGTGAGCGCTCAGCCAGCCCTGACAGCTGGGACCTTGGAACCTCCCTTCCTCCCCCCAGAAAAAGCAATACTGGGAGCTGCCCATGCTGGCTGCTCGTGCTGTGCTTGCACCCACTGGTGTGGTTCAGCGCTGCCTGCATGGGTACCTGGGAACGCTGTGATGCTGCGTCTGTGGCAAAGCAAAAAGGCAGCACGGCCTGTTTAACTGATCTGCTTGAGAGTGGCTTTTCAGAAGTTGCCACTATATCGAAATAATCTGCTGCAGCTCACACCTGTTCGCTCAGCTCTTGCAGGTAACCCCACATCGGGGCGGCATTGCTTCGTGCGGGTGGGTTTCATTTTAAAGGTCTCAGTGATGCTGCAGTGCTTGAGAACATAAAGCGTTGGACCGGAGCTGAGTGCAGAGCTGAGGGGAGATGGCAGCGCTGTGCTCAGCCTCCTGCAGCCCTCAGCACTGCTCTGCTCTCCAGGACAGATGGGTGCACACCACCAGGTGCTGTGCAGGGGTGAACCCACAGCAGCAGGAGGGAGTGGCAAACGAGAGTTAAATAAACGGGACCTAAAAGGCGGGCAACGAGAAGGGGAAGGGTCTGCAGGGCACAGAGTGTGAGGAATGGCTGAGGACCCGTGGATTGCTCGGGACGGGGCAGAGAAGGCACAGAGGAGGCCTCGCGGTGGCTCCTACAGCCCCTCATGGCAGCTCCTCACCAGCACTGCTCTCAGACACCGGGTGTGCGTTTGGGCGCTGCGGGGCAGGGCTCCGTGACCCCCGGGAGCCCCACGGATTCGGGGTATTCCCCGATCCCACGATTTTGCAACGGCGATATTTTGATGGGGAAACGCTTGCGGCTGCTCTGAGTAACGCTTTAACAAACAAACCCGGCAGCGACCGCTCCCGCAGGCAGCGGTATCGGGAGGAAGCAACAGCCCCGCACCGTCCCACCAGCCCGGGGCGGAGCCCCCCCCACCGCACCGCCCCCCGCCTATAAAGGGCGGCGGCCGCGGGCACCGGCAGCGTTGGGCCGGTGAGCGGCGGGGCCGCGGGTTCGAATCCCGCGGGGGGACGCTGAGCTCCGGGCGCAGCGAGGACTTGGAGGGTCCGGGGGGCGGCTGCTTTCGGGGGGGGAGCAGGGAGGGGGAAAAAGGGGCAAAGGGGTGATGCCACGCTCCACTCCTGCAGGGCCGTCGCCATGTCGGTGTCACACAGCTCCAGGCTGAACAAGCTGGTGCGGGAGCAGTACATGAGGCTGCCCCAGGGCGGGCTGGTGCAGGTCACCTACGTCTGGATCGACGGCAGCGGCGAGGGCGTGCGCTGCAAGAGCAGGACCCTCGATAAGGAGCCCAAGAGCATTGAAGGTAACCCCGCCGCCTCTCCTCTGCTGGCTGTTGGCATGGTGGATGGGCTGAGCGTGGCCATGATTAAGCGTTGAGGTGCTTTGGGGTGGTGGTGCTCACCTGTGCTGGCTGTGCGGTGCAGGCGATACCCGGTGCAGCTGCTGCACAGGGTTGTTATGTAAAGCGGTAATGTAAATATCCGGCTGCAGTGTGCTCAGCCTGCAAGCTGTCATTAGCCCTGGGTGGGAAGGGGAGCGTGAGGTCCTCACCATGAGCAAATGGGCACGGGGCCATGCTGGTCCGTGGCACACTGCGAGCCGGTCCTGTGCCCCCATGCCCTCCTGGGTGCCTCCCTCTGGGTCTAAGTCAGCAGCCCCTCACGCCTCCCCCCTGTGAGATACCACCTTTCCAACCCCGCTCCTCTCTCTGCCCCCCTCCCGCCTCACAGATGTCCCCGAGTGGAATTTCGATGGCTCCAGCACAGCGCAGGCGGAGGGCTCCAACAGTGACATGTTCCTGGTGCCCGTCTGCATGTTCAGGGACCCCTTCTGCCTGGACCCCAACAAGCTGGTGCTGTGCGAAGTGCTGAAGTACAACAGGAAACCCGCAGGTGAGCATCGGTGTTATTATTGTTAATAATTCCTAATGCCAGTTGCCCTGGGATGATTTGCAGTGCTGTCTCTCTCAGGGGACTGCTGGCTCTGATGCTGGTCTTTGTTGAACTGCACTGAGCCCTTGGCCTAAGGCACTGAAATGCAAGCACCACGGGTGTGTGCAGGGATGTGTTTTGGAGGTGCTGCAACAATCAGGAGCGCAGCAAGGAGGCTGACGTCCCTCGGGCAGAAGGGACGGGGTGAGCCGGGGACTGATCCTGAGCGCACCCAGCCCTGCGGGGCTGTGCAGAGCGCCGGTGCTCTGTCTTGTAAATAAGAGGGAACCGCAGCTGGGAAGTGGTGCTCAAAGCACTCGGGTGGAAACGGCAGCGTGCGGTGACGTGCTGCTCGGTGGCCGCTCACTCTGCTGGTGGACGGCTGCAGGAGGGGAACTGCAGGCAGGAGGTGGCGCGGTGCAGTCGAGCACAGGGTGTCCTTCTGCAAGCACAAGGACTTATCGGCGAGGGCAGAAGTCTGCGGTCCCGGCAGCCCGTTTGTCCATCCGATAAAGCTGCAGTTGGAGGAGGGGAGCCTTAGAGGAAGGGTTTCGGTTGGGATCCCTGCTCGGAGGGAAGCTTTAAGCAAGGTGACAGCTCACCTTGAGTGCTGGAGTTGGATTTGGGCCCCATGAAGTACCTCATGTGTCATACTGTCCTGCTCCAGGGCCGGTTATGTGCTGCTCCCAAAGCCCTGGAGCTATGGGGATGAGGACTAAACTGAGGCTGAGGATGGGAGCAGAGACGTAATGGGAGGTGTGCAGTCCCTGTTCCCAGCTGTGCCAGGTGCCTGTGGGACAGGGCTGGGAGATGTGTCCTTGCTGTCTTCATGTGCAAGAGGAAGACGAGGACGATCCTGGCTGGACGTGGGGATCTTAGAGGTCTTTTCCAGCCTTAATTGTTCTATGATTCTATGGACCGGAGGTTGTGGTTTCATGAAATCACTCCCTGAACCTCCTGAGTCTGTGGCCTACTGCTGTGGCCATGCAGTGGCTCTGCAGGGAGGAGCCCGGTGAGTAGAAAGCGCTGCAGGAAGGGGAATTCGCTCACTGCTTTCCTTGGGGCTTCTGTGGGAAGAGCTGGGCGGTGGCTGGGACTCAGAGGGATGGGGCTGAGCACGGCCAGGTCTGACTGCAACCACTCTGCTCACAGAGACCAACCTGAGGCACACCTGCAAGAAGGTGATGGATCTGGTGAAGGACAGCCACCCCTGGTTCGGGATGGAGCAGGAATACACACTGCTGGGTGTCAACGGCCACCCCTACGGCTGGCCTGACAACGGCTTCCCTGGCCCACAGGGTAAGTGCCTTCCTGAGGCCCCAACCCCAATGCTCAGCCCATGGGGAATGCAATCCTACAGCAGGCATCCCCGTCCCAGCCCCATCCCATCACCAGCGCTTCCCTGTGGTGGGTGGAAGGAGGCCTGGAGCTGTTTCACCGCTGCCCCGTGGCTCACGTGAGCCAGACCCCATTGCACAAACAACTCTTGGCTGCACGACTTGTTTGTCAAGGGCTGGAGAACTCGGCCGGAAAAATCTCCCCACGGCTGT
Source organism: Gallus gallus (assembly GCF_016699485.2). Taxonomy (NCBI): domain Eukaryota; kingdom Metazoa; phylum Chordata; class Aves; order Galliformes; family Phasianidae; genus Gallus; species Gallus gallus. Next base: position 2,611,453 of record NC_052548.1, read on the forward strand.
TGGCGAAAGGACCGGCACCTCCTGGGAGGGGGCCAGGGGTTTCCCAACCCGCCTTACCCAGCCCGGCACTGGGAAGGGCTGTTTGCAACAGCTCCCTTCCCCCGGGCGGGGAGGAGGTCTTACCCTGGCAGTCTGAATGAGGAAGAGCCCTGTGAAACCACAGCCTGCTGACTCTTCTAAGCACAAACAATGCCAGCTGTTGTCGGAACAATGTCTGGAGCCTGAAGTGTTCGGAGTCAGGGTGGTGCCGCGGGGCACATCCAGCCGAGCTCTGCTTATCTCTTGGTCGCCCTCCCGTGCATAGCCAGTCCTGTTGAGCCGCATAGATAAGGCTGAGGTTGCACCACCACTGGGCTCTGGGTCGGGGGTTGGGGCACTGATGCACCGTGGAGGGCAGCACCGTTTGATTCCCATAAATTCTCTGCGACCAACACTGGTCCCCATGCCTGGGTTGGTGAGATTTCCTCCTCACTGCTTTATTTACCTGATGCCTTCTGCCTCCTCCCCAGGCCCTTATTACTGCGGGGTTGGAGCAGATAAGGTGTACGGACGTGACATTGTGGAGTCCCACTACAAGGCTTGCCTCTATGCGGGCGTGAAGATCTGCGGCACCAACGCCGAGGTGATGCCCTCCCAGGTGGGTGCTTGGAGGTGCTGACCGTGAGGATGCTCTGGGTCTGCTTCCCCCAGATGCATGTCTCCTGTCTCCCCGTGGGGGATTCCCTGCTGTTGGGTCTCCAGTGGTGGATATGAGTTGGTGTTGCTGGCCTAACCCTGCAGCATCAGTGCCAGCCAACCAAGATGGCAGCAAACCAAGCTGTGGGTGCCCATGTCCTGCCCTTGGGTCCTGAGGACCTTCCTGCAGCACAGTCTTGGGCATGGCTGGAGGGGATTTGAGTAGTCAAGGTGTTATCTCAAAGCGGTCCCTGATTGCATTATGCATGTAGCTAGGCTGGCTAGTGGCAATTGGACCCTCCCACTGATAAGCGGGGCCTTGTTGCCAGGGGGCTGAGGCAGGACATTACAATTGTAATGAACCTGCTGCTTGCCCTGACATGATCAGTGTCCCCTCAGCTGCTCTCAGCACCCTGTGATCCAGCTGTGCCGTGCCAGTGGCTGTGGTTGTGTCACTGCTGCTTAGTCACCGTGGGTGGCGCAACCCTGTCCCAGGAAGGACACTTAGGGACATCTTCAATCCCATGCTGTCGTGGATAGGTCTTTGCACAACTCTGGTTTTAGCAGCAATTTAGGGTTTATTAATGCTTTTATGATAAATCACAAGGTTAGGTTGCATGAGACTTAAGAGCGCTTCATCAGCACTTAATCATTAGCCAGTTGAAGGCAGTGATTGCTCAGAGAAGCTGTGGGTGCCCCATTGGTGCCCCATTCCTGGAGGTGCTCAAGGCCAGGCTGGGGGGCCCGAGGCAGCCTGATATGCTGGGGGGGCACCGAGCCCGCTGCAGGGGGTTGTAACTGGATGATCTTTAAGGTCCCTTCCAACCTAAACCATTCTTCGATTCTACAATTCAGTGCTTCAGTGGAATTTATTACAGCTGAATACCACAACCTGAAGACTTGAGAATGGCCAAGTTCAAATGAAACACTGCAGGGTATTGGAGGGGATGTTCCTAAACCCTCAGCTGCGTGCTCTGGACCTTCTTCCCCCGGTGCATTTCTCACCTTCCCTTTCCTCAGCTCTCAGTGGATGGTGGGATCTGTCCCCAAAGGGCTCCTTTTCTTCAGTGTTGGTCAGCAAGGAACCTGAAGAAGCTGACCCTGAGGCGTCCCATTCCTGGGGAAGATCAGGGATCATAGTCTGCTGTGGGCCTTGGGAGCTCAAGGGGCTGCTGTCTTAGGATCCTTATTTATAGGACCTCGAGATAATTGACTTCAGTCAGAAAACTTTCCATTCTGGCCACAGTTCAGGTGAGGCAATGCTGGAACTTTCCACCCACTGCACAGTTCCGGCACCCAATGGATTGCACAGTGATCTATAAAGCTCAGCCGTTCCCCGCGCTGTCAGCTGTTGCTGGGGGTAACGGGGGCAGGAGCTGCCCCACCAGGTGGCACCAACATGACCCCCACACGCATTCTCTTTCCCTTCCAGTGGGAATTCCAGGTAGGCCCGTGCGAGGGCATCGAGATGGGTGACCACCTCTGGATGGCTCGCTTCATCCTCCACCGTGTCTGCGAGGACTTTGGGGTTGTGGCCACTCTGGACCCCAAACCGATGACCGGCAACTGGAACGGGGCCGGCTGCCACACCAACTACAGCACCGAGGAGATGCGGAAGGAGGGAGGCCTCAAGTGAGTCCTTGGGGCCGCAGCCAGGAGGGCTGGGGCAGTGCATCTGATTGTTTTACAAGCCACTTGTCACACGTGATGGCTTGAGTATATCCCTGTGCCAAACCTGACCCCCATCCATCCATTCCCCATAGACACATCGAAGCCGCCATCGAGAAGCTGAGCAAGCGGCACGACTACCACATCTGCGTCTACGACCCGCGGGGCGGCAGGGACAACTCCCGGCGGCTCACCGGCCACCACGAGACCTCCAACATCTTTGAGTTCTCTGCTGGAGTGGCCAACCGTGGAGCCAGCATCCGCATCCCGCGCCAGGTGGGCCAGGACGGCTTTGGCTACTTTGAAGACCGGCGGCCAGCGGCCAACTGCGACCCCTACGCGGTCACCGAGGCCATCATGAGGACCACGGTGCTCAATGAGACCGGGGTGGAGACCAAGGAGTATGCTGAGCACTGAGGCCGTGGGATGGGTGAGGGTTTTCATGTTGACACTAATTGTGCCCGTGCTCTCGGCTGCGAGCTCAGACTCTTTAGAAACCTCGCTTCTGGTTTTGTGAAACGTTGCCTTAGCAATCTTATATATTTTATAGTAAGAGGGAGGGGCCCAACCCATTTTCTCAACCACTTTTTCTGGTTCCTGGTTTTAGGTCACACCTGGGAGGTTTGGTTTTTTGGTTTTTTTTTTTTTAGAACTTGGATTGAATTTTTTTCCTTCTGATGGACTTTACACTGTGATGTACATAGATTCCTACATGGAAGCTGCAGCTGCTGCTGTTTGCACCTGGGCAGGGTGTGTGCTTTTTTTTTTTTCCCCCAGTATCTCTGTTGCAAGGAAATGATAATAAAGAATTTTCCTGGCTGCGTGGCAGCCGTGTTATCCTGCCACGGGTGCATTTTTCTGTACCTCCAAGAGCTTCATGCAGGATTTAGTTTGGGTCTTGCTGACGGGTTGCTGCTGCTGGGAGCAGGCAGTGCAGGAGCTGAGATGCTGGAGGAGCCCTGGGGCAGTTTTAGCTGCTGCAGGGGCTGTGCTGCCCCATTTGCCGCATCCAAAAGCTCATCTTCCCCCCCATCGTGATCCCCACAAGGCAAACAGAGAAGCACGGCCTGAGCAAACAGTGGCCGGGGGAGCAGCTGGCGGGTGTTTACACTGAGCTGCTGAGTCAGCACTGCACACAGCAGGTGGGGTCAGCCCTTAGGAACACTTGGGGGTGAGCAGTGGAGCTGAGTGATGCCCCCACTGCACCCCCAGGGTGAGGGCCCTCTGCAGCTCAAGTGATGCTCTGCTCATCCCCAGGGATGCAGTGTTGGTGTCTCTGATCTTAGAAGGCCGTGAATTTCTGAGCAAAACCCTTTGGTGTCACTTCAGATGGCCACGGGCAGGATGTGGATGCGAGTGAAGGGGATGGTGCACAACCAGTGCCTGTTCTCCAACCGCAGGATCCCCTGTTGGGTGGCACAGGCTGGTCCTGAGCATGAGCATGGCCACTGGCAGCAGTTACCCAGAGGGGATGGGGTACTGGCTTTGGGGATGGACGGGGACAGAGAATGATCTCACATCTGCCCCAGTGCTATCAGGAGGATGTCGAATCTTGTTTTGCTTTTTCCTGTGAAGAGATGAGCCCAAACTGCAGATCTCAGCTCCCTCCTGCTGGTCACAGCACTGCCAGAGGAGTGGGAGAGATGGCAGTGGGAGATGGAGATGCTGCTGTGCCCCAGACCTGTGTGCAGCCAGGAGCCCTTGGTGTCTCTGAGCCGTTCGGTAAATGCAACCTGCTCCCCACACTAACAGGAACACGTTTTCCTCCCAGAAATTGCCATTCAGAATTTGTAATGCTCTTCATCCAAACCACAACGCTGTCTTGTTTTCCTCTCGTTTCTATGATGTCTTTAATGGGTGATCTGAGCACTGGGACAGTGACTGCTGCCTGCAGCTGGAAAATCAATAAAGAGCTAAAACTGGAGCAGGAACACGCTCATGTTCCTTTCCCTGTACAAGTGGTTTTAAGTACAGAGCTGTACCACTAAATCTGGAGAAGCATGGAAATTTGCATTGCCAGCATACAAACGCCTCTGGCACAGCACCGTGTGGGGTACATCCATCCCTTTGTGTCTGTTCTGGGTCTCACCCTGCGATTCTCCCCCACTGGAGCTGTTCGGGGAGGACAAGAAGGCTCCAGGGACTCCTGAGGCCGCAGGGGCCGTTCCCAGCCCTGCACGCTGCCCACAGGGGATGCTGTGGTTGCTGTGTGCTTGGACGCTGCTGGCTGTCCTTTGCCAGGATGTAGATCTCGCTTGTACTTTTTTGGGGGTCAAAATGGGTCAGAAACCATATTTTATGGATTTTTTTTTTTTCCCTATAGCAGGAGGATTTCCAGCCACAGAGCCAGCACCACAGGGGAAACAAGGACATGGGAACCTGCTCTCAAGAACTTTTCTAACAACTTGGCTGCTGCAGGAGGAGGGTTGTGGGGCTCAGCTGGCAGTGCGGGCGCTGGGGACAGATGCAGCCCTCGGGTCGGGGCTAGAGGCCGCAGCGAGCAGCCAGCATCCCCATCCGTATGCTCACACCATGGCCGGGCACCACAGTGACTGACAGCAGTGAGGGAACCCCACGCGAATCCCAGCCCAGGAGGGGCTGCTGGGTGCTGGGGGTACTGCCAGAGGGCTCGGCTTTGCCTTGGGGCACCACCTTCACCCAGCGCTGTCTCAAAGGGGCACCCCGAGAACAGCCGCCTCCCGGGGTCGCATCCTGCGCAGGGAGCGCTGCGGGTTCCTCCGGGTGCGGAGCTCTGCAGGGGCTTTGCTGCCCTCAGCAGGCTCTGGGGCGAACGGCAGCGAGCGCAGCCCCAGGACCAGCCCCGGCCCCTCCCGCCCCACATCAGCGTTCCCACCCGGCGCCCCTCCGGCAGCGGGGAAACAAAACCCATTTGGGGTTTATTCCCGCACCCCCGGGTCGCCCCGCAGCTTCCTCTGCCCCCAGAGCTCCTTTCATCAGTCCCAGTGCGTTATGCTGGTTTCAGCCAAGGTCTTTGGGATATATTATTTAATTATTATGATTTTGGTAATGAAAAGGACCCGAGAATTACAATTCTGATGCTAACAATGGCATTACTGAAAGCTGCTGGGCAGAAGTGGGGAGCTCCAGGTAGAATAAAGGCTTCAACTGAAGTCAGTAATAACCTCTTTTTTTCCCCCTTCCCTGTCTCCCAGCCCTCACAATCTGCTTGACTCTCTTTATCTCAATAAGCATTTAAACAGCTCCAAATTAGACCTCTGGAAAATGGAACTTCATTCCTTCAGAACTTCAGTCTGGCCTTTAAAAGCCAGCAATAATGTTTTGGTTCTGTATGAGAGCATCTTTGATCTCAGAGGCTCTCAGCTGCGGGGAGCGCAGCTCAGCACCAGCAGCTCTCTGCCATTGGAATGAAGCTGTAAGGGGAGAGATGCAGGCAGGGGTTCATCTGGGGATGGTCAGCCCCGGTCCTGTGCTCACCCCAAAGCAAATCTATCTCCTCTGACATTCTCCTTGGGAACCCAGCACCTCCCCAGTCGCAGTAACAGCACAATAGAGCTGGATGAGCTGTCACAGTCCCCTGTGAGCAGCAGGCTGAGGGCTGCAGAGTGTTAGGAATTGATCAGGAGCTGCCCAAAAAGCAACGATAGGCTGTGACGGCCCTTAGCAGCCTCAGCTGTGCCCTCACTCATGGGCCTGGGGCTCTATTTAAGCTCAGACCAGTAACCTTGCAGGGAGCTGGACTGATGGTCTGGATGTTTGGTTGCACTTATCTGTAGCCTCTGGTTTGCTGTGTTTGAGAGCAGAGGGATGGGGTCCTGGGTGGTGAGACCCTGCCCTACAGCTGTGGTGTCCTCACTGTGCCCCAGCACAAGGAGTGGGAGAAGGGTAAGCTTGGGGGGCTGTGCATCAGGGCAGTCCCAGCTACAGCATGTGGTCAGGTCTTCATGGCTGTGTCCATGGGAGGAGCTGGGATACTACCATGTGTCCCCTCCAGAGAAATCCTCTGGCCACGAATGGGTTTGAGGAGGACATGATAAAAATAGCTGTAGGTAGAGTTGGGTTTAAAATATCCCGTGTGCAGGGGTGATGGATGCTGCTGGGAAACAGGGCAGTGAGTGGGAGAATTAGGTTTGCCCTAAACACATCTGAGCCTCAGCTTATGGGAAACCAGGGAGGAGTGGGAAATGCAGCAGTGAGGGTGGTTCAGGGAAAGCAAGAGAGATGTTAGCAGGTCTGGCAGCGGCTGGTCTGCAAGGAGAGCTCCAGGGAGAATGCTGAAATAGATCAGTTTGGGGCTGCCCTGCTACAAAGGGTCTGCTCTCAGATGGCTCTCTTCTGCAGGGCTTAATCCTGGGCATGTGCCCACATCATGCCTGGGGTGTTTCCACCTCGTGCACACTCACGGCCCATGCTGTCACTGTTGTCCTGGTTGTGTTGAACCAGGCACACCACATCCTTCCCTCCTGGTCCTGAGCCAAGGGTCCTGTGGTTTATCACACAAGATGTGTGATGCCTGATGTGTCCTTCTGCCATCTTCCAACCTTCTGGGAAGGTCCCTCTTCTTGAATCCTCCAGTGCAAGGGCTTTGCTATTCCCAAATAACCCAGTGAAAGAGCCACGAAGCTGCAGGCTGCAGAAGCACCAGTGCTGTATGGTTGCTTCGTAAAGATGGGCTGTGGACCTCACCAACCTCACTGTGTGCCACCAGTTGGCAGGTGATGCTCAGTGTGCGCTTCCAGCATGGGCAGTGCTTCTGTCAGAGGTGGGGCAGTGCTGGGACAGGCCCTGGAGGCACTAATTAATGGTGCTTAGGCTGGGGCAGGTTTGTCAGAGGTGACTCACCTGCTCGTGACAAGCCTGCTGACATCAGACCACTGGCCTCTGAGCTCCCGGAAACCCAAATTAATGATGATGGAAGGGAAAAATCTTGTGTGAGACAGCCCTGGCAGAGGGAGGTTTGGGCTGAGATGACTTATAGTGTATGCCTGGGTCTGGGAGGCTTCTGGGCCCATGGAGCTGCGCTGCTGATGTCCCCCAGCCTGAGCCTTGGGAGGAGTGTGGGGGCTGTAGGGTGTCTCCACCTCATACTCTTGGTCTGGGGGGCTGCCGTGACCCCAGTGTTTGCTCTCCTCTCTTCAAGCCCCTCATCCTGAGTTATGGGGAGAGTTGGGGGGTTTCTTGGTAACATCTTGTCCCTGCTATTTAGTGCAGGGTCCATCCCATAGCTTTTATCATCTAGAAGGGGATGCGTGGCCTGATTAAATTAATCCTCACTGGGGACTGCTGAGAGGTGCTGGGATCATTCCTGGCAGCTGTGGTCATCCTAGATAGCACCACTGACCCTGCCCCTCTGCTGCAAGTTATCTCCTTGGCGGTTAGCAGTGTGGGATGACTCCTCAACTGTTTCTGGGAGGGGAATGTGGTGGATTTAGGTGAAAGCTCTGCAGCAGGTGAGATGGTGGACTTTGCACAGGAGTGGCTGATAAGCCACCATGGGGAGCCCATGGTGGAGTAGCAGTAAGGGCAGTACCGAGTGCCAGGAGCCTGGGAAAAGCTGGGCGCTGCTGGCTGCTATGGTGGTGCATGCTCTCCCAGCTATCTGGGCTGCCTTGCTGTTACAGGGAAAGAGGAATGGAGAACTGGGTAGTGATGGAAAAGGAGACGTGATGTCACACATAAGGTCCAGGTGTCTTGCAGCTCAGGCAGTGATTGGGTATGGCTGGGCATCCCACTGCTATTGAAGCCACTGCCTGCTCAGGATGGTAAGCATGTGGGTACTGGTCTGCCTGTAGGGAACACAAATACAAACAGTTTTACAATGAGAAAGAAGTGCAAAATACATACACAAGCCCAGCCCTAAATTTCAATTGGACTTCTCAGACGGGATCCTGCTGGGATTGCAGAGCAGGTGGGTGAGTCCTTCCATCCCCAGAGCCCACAGACAGACTGCAGTCCCCTCTGCCTGAGCTGTGATACTGACATCGTGGGGAAGGGAGGACAGACATCCCACCTTCTCCCCCCTCCTCCAACCCCACAGTGAGCAACACAGCCTCTTCCAGTGAAGGAGATCAGAAATCCCAGCAGTGACTTTAGAATTATAGTAATAATAATTGATGCCTTGCTGCTCTCTAAGGATTTTCTAGCAGGTTTGCCAGGTGTTGGATAGGTGTTAAGCAATTAAAGAAATAACACCTATGTAATGGGGACAGATGCCAACTGTGTTATAGGCTTGCAGTGGCTCAGCTGGGGGCTCTCTCTATCCCCTGATTTTCTTTGGTTTTGGGGTGAAATTAAGTGGGAGGAGCTGTTCTAGGAGAGGTGGCCCTGAATGGGCTTTTTCCTGCAGAGGTGGGGGTTAATTTACGGAAGAAAAGCAGGCCAAGAGCATCTGGTGTTGCCTATGGATGCTCATCTGGTCCCTAACAAAGAGACATAAATGTCACCATGCGAGCTCAAGGGCTTGCACATATCTGTGTGCATCTGGGGACAAACCTTAATGCATCAGCTCTGTGTGTGTCTGTATGGGGGAGGCTGCTCCTGCAGATTTCCATCAATACACGAATGCCAGTATGTGGGCTTGCATAGACACAAACCAGCACAGCAACGTGGGGGCTGGAAGAATGCTTTATAGGAAGAGACTTGAAGGGCTCAAATTGTTTGGTTTATCAGAGAAATGGAAAGATGTCTTGATTTTAGTGCCTAAGTGCTATCGCAGGGAGAAATTACTCAGCACTAGAGGACTGTTTAATGTCAGGGAAAGGCAGAACAAGAACCAGTGCTTGAAGCAGAAGCCTGCCAAAGTTGGACTAAAAAGCAGGCGTGCATGTTAGCAGCGACAGGGATGAGCAGCAGAAGCAAACTGCCAAGGCATTTGCCAGGATGTTTTTGTCTCTTCGTGAAGGGTGGTTTTGTCTCTCTGGCAGAGATGCCTCAGCCAAATTATTCTTTGATCGGGCATACAGCATGAGGGTAATCGGATGACATTTATTATGCTGTTACAGCCCCTTAGTTGTTTGTTTTTCCACTTCTTTGATTGATGCTTGAGGTCCTGGCTCAGGACATGAGGGCTGCATGGTGCAGAGATGGAGCCCAATGCTGCTACCTGGACTCCTCACACAGTTTTGAGGGCTGGCGTCTCCTGGCTCTGCTTGGCAGGTTGCTCCCATTGCTCACTGCTCTTCTCCTTAACCCCAGGAGTGGGTTTTGTGGCTCTGGGTTTCCTGGGGAGATGCAGATGTGGATTCAGCAGTGGCCATGGGCTGCTGGAGAGCCATGGGACATCCAAATCTTAGAGCTTTGTGCAGCAACAGTGGGACACCTAGCTGAAATGCCACCATGTGGCCTTGGGGAAGCTGTCTGGTGGAACGCAGGCACCCGCAGAATGGAGATGAGGAGCGTGGCTGTGTTCTCATGCCAGCAGAGAGGGAGGGTGTGTGGGAAGTGTGGCAGAGCAATGCTAAACACTGTGTGAACTGATGAAAGGTGTCAGCCCAACACAAAGGAGTAATTATTGTTGCTGTTACTATCGGGTGACATGCCCTGCTGGCCAGGGAACTGGCAGAGAAGCAGCCAGGTACTCAGCAAGGCAGGGCAAGTGATTTGGAAAGGTGTATAAACATAATAAATCATTAATATATGGCTTTTCTGTGTAAGTACATGTGTAAAAAAAAAAAAAAAAAAAGTTACGAGTGATATACACAATGTACATATCAGAAATGAGCCCTCCAGGGGTTCTCTCTTCAATTGAATAGTTTTAGCCCAAAGGAAGCTTAAGAAATGCAGTGGCCAATTCCTGGGATTGTGCCCTTGCTGCCTTCTCTCTTCCTCACTCACAGCAGTCCTGCAGCCTGATGTTTTGGGATGCCGAGGGTTGCCCCCAACCAACAGCTCAGCTTCCCCACCCAGTTGCCCAGCAGGATGGGGGAGAGGATTGGAAGAGCAAGAGTGGGAAGGCTCCTCGTCTCCTTGTAGCAGAAGGAGGAGAGGCCAAAAGAAGAGCGGCTGTGAGGCCAGGATTGCCCCATCTCCCCGGCAGTTGTGCACCCTGAAGTGACGCAGCACATGACGATGACATTGCAAGCTACAAATTGGCCCAGAGATAACGTGCTACTGCCTCACCCAGGAGTGCTCACATCAGGAAAGCTGGTGCCAGTCACTGCCAAGCCAGGGAGGCGATGGCCTGATGTGGGGGAAGCTGAGGCACGGTCAGGTGCAGCATCACTGTGCACAGCTGTAGGACAGCAGGTAGAGAAGAACAAATTTAAGCCTCAGGAAAATGCCCATGATTTGTCCATGAAGCCTTCTGCACACATATATACGAGGCACGAGACTTGCAGCTGATCGCTTCGTGGGCATGCTCTGTGCTCTGGGCCTGGCCTCTCTCCCAGGGTTGATGGCAGAACTGTCTGTGCTGTGGGCAGAGCACAGCTCAGGTGCCAATGGGTGTGGTGGCTTTTTGCTGCATGCTTTATCAAGAAATTTCATGTTTCTTAATGGTGGTGGAATGTGGTGACACGCGAAAGGAAAATTTGAATCTACAGCTGGGATTGACATTTAATTTTCCTTCTTTCTTTCTTTCTTTTTTAGACTTTCCCTTTTAATAGTGGAAAAAAAGGGGAAGGGAGAACAGACAGAACGAAGAGGAAGTGAGAATTCCCAGAACAAAGCCTTCAAAACAACTTTAAGCAAAACAATGGTCCAAAATAGCAGGGAAGGGGATCTTTTGCAGCTTATCCAACATCACTGCCTTTTTTCCACCCACTCTGCATCTCAGTGCCTGTGACCCTGCAGGCAATTAGATAACACGGGTGACTCCAGGGCACACGTGAATGAGCAGGGAGGTAGGAATGCAAACAGGCGTTTAGCAAATCCCTCCTGAACTGAGCACTGCCATGCCACGTACAGGGAATGGCAGGTGCCACAGCACTGCAGGGCTCACGTATTGGATTATGCCCATCTCGTTATGTTTTATAGATTGCTAAACTGTGGTCTGGGAAAGGACCAGCACCGTGGTGTCGCTGCCGGCCGCCTCACAAGAGCTCCTGTGTTTGTTGGGATGCACAGTGCTGTCTTGCAGTGCTGTAGCTGTGCAGCAAGCACATGGCTGGAGCTAGGATGCCTTTGTTCAGCTCCTAGCGCAGGAATCCCTTTAATGCACTTTATGACCTTGAGCGAGTAACTTCATCATGCTTAAAAGTACTTTCCCTCAAACAAAGAGTATAAATCTCAGTGCATCAAGAGAGTTGCAGTGCAGTGTGTAAGGGGTTTGGTTTCAGCTCAGCAAAGGGCTTTTACAATAATGAGCTGCCACACCTTACTGTTCAGCATCCCGCTGGGACAAGGGTGGTGGTGCTGCCCCATGATGGGCACAAGCATGGTACAGCCACTGAGTGGCCTAACAGTGTGCAGAGCTCTGGGTCTTCAAATGTTTCCCATGAGGAAAACAGGTTCAGCAAAACCTGATGTAGCACAGGGTGCTTCTGCTACCCCTCTCTTGTTTGTGTTGGTTGGCTGTTTTTTCGCTGGCAATACCACCTGGGGAGGCTGGGAGGGAACTGAGCTGCGGAGGCTGATGACAGAGGATGCAGGCTCATCTTACAGAAAGACACTAGAGAAAAGTGGCAAAACAAAAGCTAAAAGGGCAGTGCAAGGAGAGCGGCTTATGGAAGCATCTGAGGGTGTGCACCACAGGAGAAGATGAGCTACTTAAATTGTTGGCACAAGCCCATCAGGGTGTTCGTTTCCTGCGATTGATGCACAGGCTGGAAAGAAAAAGTAGCTTTTAAGCAGCGGAGGAGTAAGGGCCTGGAAGGGCTTCTCAGCAGGAGCCCTCTGTGCTGAGAATACACAAACTGTTCTCAGGCAGTGCTCAAACCCCTTCAGTGGGGTTTTACGCTGTGACACCCACCGTAAGGTGACCTGGGAGGCTCCTGCAGCTCGGGCTGGTGTCACTGCAGGGCCGGCCATCCTGCTGGGTGTGTGCTCTGCGGATAAACGGGTAAACAGCCCTTGTTACGCTTATTCATTCCGCCCGTGTACACAACCTGCTTGTCATCAGCCGGGAGGCCTCTCTGGGAGGTGCCTTTCCCCAGCACTGTGTTTGGTGCTTGCTGTGGAATAAAGAAATAGCAATTTATATATATATATATATATATATATGTAGGGCAAATGAAGGTGATGACAAAGCCTTTATTTAAGAAATAGGCACACGAGGGAAAGATATCAAAAAGAATCGACTCACCCCTCCCGGTAGCAGTGCGCAGCCCGAGCCGAGCTGAGGAATGTGTCCCTCCCCCGTTCGTACCGCCGCGCCGCCGCACTCACACACTCACAGAGCCCACCCATTGGTTCAGGCTGTGACCCTGGAATTCCACTACACTCCACCCCTTCACAGCATGAACCAATGACTGAGCAGGTAGGGGGTGAGCCCCTGCAACCTGGTGGCCCAAGACACAATGCGCATCGCGACGCATACACAACACCCGCCGCAATATAGGATGTCAAAACAATAAAGGCAATCAGTGGCAGTCCCCTTCACGGTTCTGTTGGGCCAGTACTTGATGTTCTTTCTCGAGGCGTATCTTTTTCAAGGACCAGTAGCGCTTCTGATTCATGCTCTCCAGTCCCTAAAAGTTCAGCAGTGCGTCACAGGGTGTCATGATGTTTCCTCATAAGCGTGTTTGAGTGATGTTGCTCCTGCGGGCCATCCTGTGAACTTAAAACCTCAAGGGGAGTAAAACAGATGTTTAATAGGTACGAGGAGGGGTAGGTCCGCCCTCCATGGTAAGATGCAGGCTGTATTTCGGTCTTGAGTCAACACCTCTGCCTGTATTGGGGCACGTCCTGGCCTTCGATACCACACTCTTTGGCCCGAAATCTGCGACTGAATCACTATATCGGGTACCAAAGGGGGGGTTCTAATTTGCCACATGGACATGATTAATGTCCCCCTTGCAATGAAAACAGGGGTGTCAACTATTACCTCTGTTGGCCATACACCGATTACTGAAGGGTTTACTGATCCCCCAACCTCTAACAATCTCCCCCAAGGTGCAAGGAGACCACACCATTTTGGTCCTGCTTGCACCTTCCAAGGCCATTTTACCTTGTGTCTCCCGGGCTCTAGGTCATCAGGGGCAGGGAGCAGAAGATTATTCATTGTGCCAACTTGTGGCTTGAGTGAGGTGTCCTTGCTTGTAATTTGTATCCTAAGTGGGGAGGCCCAAGTTGTCTGCAGCATTTTTAAAGCACTGGGTCTGCCATCTCTTGGTCTCTCATTCAAGTCTCGCAGGGTTTCATAAAGCCTTTTGGTCCACCCCTGCAAGGACTGTGAATCTGCCTTCAGAGCAGCCTTCAGGATCCCATTGTATCTTTCTATTAGGCCTGCTCCTGTTGGATTGTAGGGCAGGTGAAACCGCCATTCAATGTTATTGTCTTCAGCCCACTTCTGCACAGTTGCACCTGTGAAATGTGTACCTTGATCACTCTCAATAACCTCAGGAGTCCCGTATGATGCCATCAATCTAGTTAGAGCTTTGATGGTATTGGCTTGGTTTGCCTTTGCTACAGGATAGGCTTGCATCAGTCCACTCGCTGTATCGACACAAGTTAGGGCATATCTGGCCCCCTCAGATCGAGGAAGGGGACCTATATAATCGATCTGCCATCGCTGTAATGGGTTGTGTCCTCTAGCGAGATGGGCCGTAGTTTCCGGCAGAGGTCTTGGTCTCATTCGCGAGCAAGCGTCACAGTCCTGACATGCCTGGACAATATCTGGTAACTGTATGGGCAACCCCCATGCTTTAGCTGCTGCCCACATGGTTTTCTGTCCTGCATGCCGTAATTTCCGATGCAGCCAGTGAGCTATGTCTTCTGATGGTGTACTTCCCAACCATCGGACTCGAGCCAGTGTGTCAGCTTCATCATTGCCTGGTGACTGCAAGGGTTGATGTCCAGAGACGTGGTATGCTCGTACGGTCCTGTGCCTAACCATGTTCCATATATCAACCCACATATCTTTGCCCCAGATAGGTCGGGCATGGATTGTCCAATCCTGAGTGGCCCACTGTGCTATCCAGAGCGTGAGCCCTCGGTAGACTGCCCAACTATCTGTGCAGATGTTTAGTGCACTGTTGCCAGGCTCTTGAGTTATCACCATCCACACAGCTCGTAGCTCAGCCCACTGGCTACTTTGTCCATCCCCTTCTTCAAACCATATTGTTTCAGTTGAGGGATGGTATGCGACAGCTCGCCACCTACTTGGGTTCCCTCTGCTGGATCCATCTGTATACCAGGCATCTTCTGGGATAGGGTATTTTCCCTCCTGTACAGGACTCTTTTCTGGACAAGTAACCACTATTTCCTCAGGTGTCTCGCTGTGATATGTTACTGGCCCAAGTATCTTTTGAAGTTCTTCCTTCAGTGGAGATGATGACAGGCGGCTTCTTTGGCTAAGATAGGCAACCCAGCGTGCTACTGTTTGTGATTGGGCCACCCCGGTCTTAGGAATGTGAGTTAGGTCTTTTACCCACCCCTGAATTGGTAAAGTTGTTTTGACAATAACCTCTGCGGTCTGAGTTATTGGTTCTACTGCCTGCAATGCAGAATAGGTAGCCAATAACTGCTTTTCAACCATGCTGTATCTCTCTTCTGCTCCATGCCAAATCTGTGACCAGAACCCAATTGGGATTCGAACAGAACCCTGGCGCTGCCACAGCCCCCAGCCAAACCCTTCTTGGGTCACATGCACATCTAGTTCGGCTGGAAGGGTTGGATCAAATATACCTAGCGCCTGGGCCTGTTTAACAGCTATTTTTGCTTGCTGGAAGGCTTCTTGTTCTGTTCTACCCCAATCCCATACTTGGCCTTTTTTTGTTAATCGATATAAGGGTTTTAGCAGTTGTGCTAAGTGGGGAATAAAGGATCGCCAATATCCTAATATACCCAAAAACTCCTGCAACTGCTTCGGTTTCGTAGGAACCGGGAACGCTTGGATCTTATCAATGATCGCACTGGGTAACACCTTAGTCTTACCTGACCAGACAACACCCAGGAATTTAACTGATAGCCCTGGTCCTTGTACTTTTTGTGGGTTTATAGCCCATCCTTTTTCCTGTAAATAAGTAATTAATGATGGTACTGTCTTTTCTAATGCCTCGATTGAGTCAGATGTTAACATCAAATCATCAATGTAGTGGAACATTTTGACAGTAGATGGTTTGTTCCAATTTGCCAAGTCACTTGCCACCAAATTATGACAAAAAGTAGGTGAATGCACGTACCCCTGAGGTAGAACTTGAAAAGTCCACTGCCTGCCCTCCCACGTGAATGCAAACTGGTCTTGGGACTCCTTAGCAATTGGAATGCTGAAAAATGCATTTGCTAGATCCAGAACGCAGTGGTATGTTTCTATTTCTCTACTTAATGTATCCATGAGGGAAGCGATGTTGGGTACAGCTGCATGGATCGGTGGCGTGACTTTATTTAGTTCTCTGTAGTCTACTGTCATTCGCCACGTACCATCTGGTTTCCTGACTGGCCATATGGGGGAGTTGTATGGGCTGTGTGCAGGTCTAATAATCCCTACTCTCTCCAGCTCCTGCACAGTCTTGGTAATTTCTTGTTGCCCACCCGGGAGTCTATACTGCTTTGTATTTGTGATCCGGCGTGGTTGTGGCAAACAAATAGGTTCAATTTCTGCATGACCCCTTATGATTGCCTGCACTGCCCGGATACTAATACATCTTTCCCTTAATCTGAACTCTCCCACAGTGGTTTGGAGAGTCAAACCCGACAGGATATCAATCCCCAATATATACTCTGGAATTGGGGCAATAGACACCTTGTACTCCCGGGGTGGTAGACGCCCAACCCCCAATTTCAACCATGTTTGTGTTACGGGGATCATCTGCCCCCCGAACCCACCTATCATTGCCTTAGAGCCTGAAAATTGGTTTGGGTCACCATATATAATTGATGTTTCTGCCCCAGTATCTACTAATGCCATAACCCGCTGTACATTCTTTCGGGACCAATGAATCGTTAGTTCAACGTAGGGTCTCCGGTCTCCTCTGGAGACCCTAGTCTTGGGGAATTTTGGCTCCGCTGTCAAGCCATCAGCTGTGCAATCCCTAAGTCTTTTTCCTCTGATGGCTCAACTGTGGCTGCCCGGGCAACCTGAGGAGGTTTACGTTTTTTTGATGGGACTATGAAGTCTTCTAGATTCCACGTATTTTGTGGAATCCGTTCTATGAGTCTAACTCCTTCCCTTTTAGGAGAGCGTTGGAATCTCTGACTGTTTGGTAACTGTTTCCATAGTTGTAATAAGACCTGGTTAGGCTGTCCATCGATCTTTTGAAATTGAACTCCAGCCCTAATCAAGTCAGTAAACATTTGTTTTCTTGAGACCCTGATGGGTCCAGATTGAATTACATTAGGAGCAGGTCTCCTAGGTCGTGGTGGCGGATGGATGTCCGACTTTTCCACCACCATTCGGACGTTGCGCCTGGCGCGCAGGCGCTCTGTCTCCCCCAGATCTGCCACCAATTGGGCGGCCTGTTGTATAATGGCCTCTGAGGCCACTAGGGGATTTAGTATGGATACCAAAATTCCATACTGATGTGGTGGAGCCTGCTGCAGGATGAGGTCCCTCATTCCTGCGGAAAATTTTATCATATCTGGGCTCTCAAAATTGTCCTCATAAATTGCCTCCTTCATACCTAATTCTCGGATATAATTTTGTAAGTCCTCCATAGAGGACCACAGGCCGGTATTTAATGGTATATCCGTTTTATTTGCCCATGTCACACGGCATGCGGCCATTAACCATGCAATCAGTGAATGATTTTCTTCATTGTGTTGCACAGCCGCATATAGTCTTTGCCTGAGGGCCGGGTGAGTAGTAATTGATGCCAGTTTTGAGATTTCTGGCCCATTCACCACAACACTTTCTGCCCCCATGTCATATAGTCTGAGTAACCATGCTGGCACACTCTCTCTCGGTCTTTGTCTAAAGCGTTGTACTAAATCCATTAATTCAGCTGCCGTGTATGGGCGAGCTGTTACATGTAGTGTGCTCTGGGCAGGGGGCCACTGGTCAGGGGGCAGCCCCGCTGGCCTGTCCTGCGTTTTTTTTGTTTTTTGAGTTACAACTGGTCGGATCTCAAAGGGATCAAGCTCTAGTGGAGCCTCAAGATCTGACTTCTTAGTGCTTTCATTTTCTGAGTCCAGTTCATGTGGACTCTCTTGTATAGGATCCCCAGTTATTTCTAGAGAGATGTTTCGGATTTTTTGTACCGGGATTATAGGGTTAGGTTTTTTCCCTCTCAAAATTGCAACCTGTCTTTCTAGTTCTTCCACACGGTCACGTAATAGTTGATTTTCATCAGTGAGAACCCCTTCAGTTATATTTAGCCGGTTCAAGGCCATCAGCAGCGGCCACGCCACCGTGGAGGCAGCTAACTGTCGTTCTCGTGTAGTGAGTACGTTTTTGTTTAGACTACTGAAATACTCAGCCAGGCGGGCTGGGGATTCCTGAACATTTCCTGCATCCCGTAGGGGACCCCATTTTTCAATAATACAGGCAATCCCGTGATATGGGGATCCTAGGAATCCCGGGATGTGCCCTGGCAAAACCTCACTTATGGGGCTAGCCTTTCCCCGTCCAAACCATCCCATGAAATTGTTCAAAAATGTCATGGTAATTATTTTAAGAGGCTTATAATTGGGTATCTTTAAAGATATTTGGCTGCCTGGCTCGCCAAAATGTAGGGCAAATGAAGGTGATGACAAAGCCTTTATTTAAGAAATAGGCACACGAGGGAAAGATATCAAAAAGAATCGACTCACCCCTCCCGGTAGCAGTGCGCAGCCCGAGCCGAGCTGAGGAATGTGTCCCTCCCCCGTTCGTACCGCCGCGCCGCCGCACTCACACACTCACAGAGCCCACCCATTGGTTCAGGCTGTGACCCTGGAATTCCACTACAATATATATTTACAGACTTTTTGAAATGGAATCACGCAGCAAAAGTAGTGCCGAGGGGGACACACAGAGAGGGCGATGGGGGGTACTGGCTTGCTGCTTGCCCCCCAGATCCCTGGGCTTGCCTTCCAGCCCTGGTCCTGTGCTGTGTGCCTGTATGCTTCTCACCGGACACTTGAAGTAATTGGGGATATAAAAAAATAAAGAGGGGGGAGAAGCGACAGCTGGGCAGGGAGAATTACAGGAAGATCAGATTAGAGGTAGCACTGGGAGGCAAGATGGAGCCAGGCCTGGGCTGGGCGGCTGGCTCCATCCCTCACAGCCCAGCCTCATAGCCGGGTCTTTTCTTCACAGCCTGGACCTATAGCTGGGTCTTATCCTCATAGCCTGACCATGTAACTGGGTCTGTAATACTGCCTGGCCCCATAACTGGCTCCTTTCTTCACAGCCTGGCTTCATAGCTGTGTCTTTCCCTTGCAGCCTGAACCTACAGCTGGGTCCCTCCCTCAGCTGTGGCCCATAAATGGCTCCTTTCCCCACAGCCTGGCCCTATAGTGGTGCCTCTCCCTCACCACCTGATCCCATAGCTGTGTCTTTCCCTCACAGCCTGAACCTGTAACTGGGTCTTTCCCTCAGCTGGGTCCCATAGCTGGCTCCTTTCCCCACAGTCCAGCCCTGTAGCTGTGCATTTCCCCACAGCCTGATCCCATAGCTGTGTCTTTCCCTCACAACCAGATTCCCCCCTGCAGCTCTGTCCCTCACAGTCTGGCCCCACAGTCGTGTCTTTCCCTCAAAGCTTGGCCTCATAATCGTGTCTTTCCTTCATAGGGTGGTCCCATGACTGTGCCATTCCCTCACAGCCTGACTCCATAACTGCGTCCTTCCATCGAAGTTGGGTCCCACAGCCGCATCCTTCCCTCTCAGCGGGACCCCACAACCGGGTCCTCCCCTCATAACCACACTCCCTCTCCGATCCGTGCCTCTCCGCCCGCCCCTTCCCTCAGGGCCCGCCCCGGCCCCACGGCGCGGGCCGGGGCGGGCGGAGGCGGGGCGGGGCGGCCCGGCGGGGCAGGGCCGTGGGGCCGGCGCGGAGCGGCACGGTACGGCGCGGTGCGGAGCGGAGCGGCAGGGCAGGTAGCAGCGGGGAGGAACGGGCCGGCGCGGCCATGGGGAAGGTGCAGCTGTTCGAGATCCGCCTGGGAGAGAGCCGCGTCATCTACAGCCCCGGCGAGCCGCTGGCCGGCACCGTCACCGTGCGGCTTTCGGGCTCGCTGCAGTACCGAGGTGAGCGCGGGGCCTGCCCGGGAATGGGGACGGGGCTCCCCGGGCGGCGGCGCTGCGCGGCCGGGACGGAGCGGGGTCGGGGCTCGGGGCTGGCAGCCGCTCCGCAGCCCTTGGGCCGCGCTGGTCCGGAGCATCCCGCACTCGGCTGCTTTAAGGGGAGGGGGTCTCGGCCCTGCTCGCTCCGTGCCCCCGGGGTGGGCTGTTGGCCCAGGGGCTGCCCTGGTGCAGAGAAGTCGGCAGCGGTTACACGTGTTGTGCCGGGGAAACGCGAACTGGGTTTTTGCTTTCCTTGAGGTTGCCCTGTTCGCTTCTGCCTCTATGACAAATTACTCGGGGGGTAAGGATGACTAAAGAGCTTAAAATGCAGCCTCCCGTCGCCGGGAGATGGCCGTGCTGCCCCGCCGCGGCGTTCAGTTCCTTTAGCACCTCTCTCAGGTGCCCACGGTGGCTTTTGGGAGCTTCCTCGGGAGGAAAAGCAGCATCTTGGACAAGCGCAGGCTTGTCGGGTGTTCAGCTCCCTCCCAAGCAAAGCGCGTGGGTCTCCTCTGCAGTGCTCCTTCCACCGGAGGCATTGGCAGCAGTGCACGCTGACCTCCAGCCGCCCCGCTCTGTGGGCTCAGCTGTCCTTTGGAAGCGAGCTCAGGGCCTGAGCTGGGCTCTGTGAGAGACACATGCATTGAGCAAAGCTTCAGGAGAGCTGCCTGTGCCGCCTTCTGTTAGAAGTGTTGCGCGTGCTCGTTTTGGGCTGAGGTCACTCCGTGTTGGCTTTGCTGCTGGGATGGCAGCTTGCTGTGGCTGGTGCCTGCACCGGCCCAGATAAGCAGTGCACGTGGGGACGTGGTGCCCATGTCTGTGGGGCGAGGGCGGCTCCTTGCTGTGTGCCCTCCCTGCTGGGCAGGTCTCACCTTCCGGAGAGCAGCAGGAGTGGTGGTTGAAGCATCCTTCTGGGCACAACAGCACGCACTCTGCGGAGCAGGTGGCTGGACCGGATGGTAGTGGGGTCAGACAGCCTCTGCCACGCTGTGCCTTCTGGGCATGTGGGGTTGATAGTGATAGGAGAAGGGGGAATGGTTTTAAACTAAGACGGGAGGTTTAGGTTAGACATTAGGAGGAAGTTTTTCACCCAGAGGGTGGTGACGCACTGAACAGGTTGCCCAAGGAGGTGTGGATGCCCCATCCCTGCAGGCATTCAAGGCCAGGCTGGATGTGGCTCTGGGCAGCCTGGGCTGGTGGTTGGCGACCCTGCACATAGCAGGGGGTTGGAACTGGATGAGCATCGTGGTCCTTTTCAACCCAGGCCATTCTGTGATTCTGCAGTTCTGCTGGGGTGTGGGGGGAGAGGCAGGTGGAAGCTCTGTGGCTTCCCCGTCTTGTGTTCTGTGCTGTGTACACCCACACCTCCCATGACCAGGACTAACGAGCAGCTCGCTGGGGAAGGCGCGTGGTGCGTCCCCTTTGCAGGGTCATGCTACAGCACCCAGGTATGGTGCTTTCTATTTCCTGAACTGGTCTGACGTAGTGTGTGTTTTTTTTGAGACAGCAAACACAAACAAGCTTGCAGACGATTACTTCACACGGTGCCTCGTTTTATGGCTCTTGGAAGTTGCCCCTATCAAAGCATGGTCGGTGCAAGCAAACAAAGCTCGCTCTGCCTCACCAAACATGCTGGAAATCTTGGGTCATAGGAAAGCTTAACTGGAGACACACCTTTTAGGATCATAAATGCTCCCACCTACGCTGGCTTCCTTGCCAGCCCTCTGACTGCAGTAATGGCTGCTCAGTAACACACTGGCCTCTCTGGCTGTGCAGCAGCGTCACAAATGGTGACTCACCTTTCGTGACCCATGTGGACCCTTTGGGGCCACATCAATAGGGCATGCTCACCCTGTGGCCATGCCAGGCCGGAGGTCTTCCTCTGAGAACTTCTGGGCCTCAAGGGAGATCGCTAATGGGAGTGCATATCCCTAATTGTTGTGCCTAACTTGCTGGGTAAATCATCAAGTGCCTGTGTACAAAGAATAATTAATCTAACAGGAAGCTGGCACTGGGACAGCTGGGTATAGAGTTAATTTGGGCGAGGTGGGAGGGAAAGAAGTTCCTCGCAGAGCACAGGCAGCCCTGCTTGCTGGCAGGAGCATGCTGGAGCAATGCTGATGCTGCTCAGGGGTACTGGAGTGCTTTCCTCGCTGTTCTGCAGCATTCAGGGCCATGTGGGTTATTTCAGCCCTGATGCCTATCGCTCAGTGATGCTTCTTGTGGGCAAAAGTGTAACGGTAAAATAACAGCCCTCTCTCCCAGGTCACAGAGAGAAAAGAAACTGAAAGCGCTTTCTGGAGCGGATTTCAGCACGGTGTTCCTCACTCTGTTATTTAGCTGTCCAGGTTTATGTGATGATGACTTGACTTTCAAATCAGTCCCTTGAACTGCATATCTACAGACAAAAATACTGCTGTCTGTTCGTGCTCTAGAAGTACCCAGGTACACAATTCTCATTTCTGCAGAGCCTGGTAATCATCATTTTCTGCTTTAATCTTAAATGTAGTGCGCGGTTTGATTTCTCATCTGGAAAACTGGGAAATCTGGCAGTGGAGAAAGGGGCTGAAGGCAGATCCCGAGCTGTATGCCTAAACGGAAAGGTCACTTCTGTGTACCTGGAAGGGCAGCAGGAAGAAGTTTGGGTTTGGCAATGTGTGATGTGTCTGTAGCCTGTGCCCTGCATGGGGAAAATAGTGACACCTGAGGGTTCTGATAGCCACGATCCTCTGTACAAGTTTGGACTCTGACACAGGAAAATGTTCCCGCAGAAGGGCTGTGGCTTGGGCTGTTCTGTGAAGCAGTGGTGAAAGGATTCATCCTTTCCATGTGCCAATCAGACGGGCAGGAGGGTCCCATGGCTCAGCTCTGCTCTGGATGCAGCCTGGTGAAGGAGTGCGATGCCAGCAGCACACAGCTGAGTGTGATCCTAGGGATTTTGGAAGGTGGGATACAGCAGTGGCTGACAGTGACACACAGGACTGCTCGTATCGCTCCGCAGCATCGCCCCAGCAGGCCGGATGGCTCCAGCAGCAGTGGAAGTGGATTAACTTTCTTTTCTCATTGTCTGGAGCGAGACAGCAGTGAGCTGTGTGGCCAACCCTGTCTGAGACTGGGGAACAAAAGAAGGATTTTTGCTATTGCTGGCTGGCTTGCTGCTGGAACTCAGCTCCTCTGGAGTCAATAACTAATCACAGGGATGTTTGGTGTCTCTTGTCTCTGCAGCATGTGCCGCTCTCTGCTTCTCCCCCCCCCGCCCGCGCACCACTTGTGCTCATCTTGAGAAACTGTTTGCCGCTTTCTTTGGCGAGGAGATGTGCTGCAGCCTTCCCTCTTGTTCAACAAAATGAGAGAACAAGTGGAGTGGAGCTCTGTCAGTCTGATTTGCTTCCAAGTGTGACAAACGGGGTGCGACTGCGCGTTCTCTCCCCCGGGCAGTGTGGAGCTGGCAGGGCCGTAGCTTGTCTTCTGAGCTGCAGTCAGGTAGGCAGGAGGGACGCTCCCTTGCCGGGAGCAAGAAACTCTGGGCTTTCTGGCCCTCTTCCTGAGGCAGCTCCTCATCCCTTGTAGGAGCACTGAAAGCAGGCACCAGCTGGGAGAGAGGGAGCTTACCTCCTTCTGCTTTGGGCAGGTGCTCCTGAAACAGCCTGACAAGCACGCCAGGGGCTGAGCGTTTAGCTTGGTGCCTCTTTACTTGAGGGATCACTCAAGACACTGAGATCTTGCATGTGCAGTCTCCAGTCTACTGGTGTGACCTCTGAAGGCAGCAATTCCTGTGGAAGTGTGTGATTATTTTTTTTTTTTGTGCTGCTCTTAAAGTTGTCACTCTGTGTCTTGCGTGGAAGTGAAAAGTGCTTCGAGGGGAAGGAAAAGTGCAAAGGACATGGATGGCTCGGAGCCTTGTGTGCAGGTGTGCCTGCGTGGCCCTAGTCCCCATTTCATGCCTGCGATCTAAAACTGGAGGTGTAGTAGCTTCAGGCCACAGAGATGGGCAGGTGTCTGTCTGCTTGCAATGCCTTTTGAAAAGCAGCTCCACTTTCCCCAGCACTCTTTGGCTGGTTTAAAATTGCTGGTGGTATGCTTGTGTCAAGTGTGAAGTGCATGTATTTGTTTAGCTACAAGTAAGCTTGTGAATGGAGGCTTTCACCAGGGAATGCTTAGCCGTGGCTGGGTACCACTCTGTCTGGAATCACATAT
Organism: Gallus gallus; assembly: GCF_016699485.2. NCBI lineage: Eukaryota > Metazoa > Chordata > Aves > Galliformes > Phasianidae > Gallus > Gallus gallus. The sequence goes on from NC_052548.1 coordinate 2,635,268, forward strand.
GGCATTCAGAATGGTGCTGAGTGCCACACGGTTGAATAGAACAGGGGAGTGAACTTCCACAGGTGTGTCAGCACCCTGAGAGGATATGGGGGTGTCCCAAGGTGAGGACAGACCCTGCTTTCCACCCCCTTGGCAAGATGAGGGTGGCAAGTTTGTGCCAGTCTGCAGTTGTTCAGAAAACTGGTTTAAAAGTGCCCCGACCTTTGAGCATTTTAGTCTTGATTGAAAACCGGAGCTTATCAGATATCTGCAGCAAAAGGGCTGTTTCCGAGAAACATGAATCATTTCTGGAGTGTTAATGCTTATAACTTCCACTCCTTTGTTCTTGCTGAAGGAGCCACGTTCTTGATGGCTCTGGCTCCAGCTGGAGGTACCGCTGCTGCTGCTCGCTCTTCCTTGTGTGTACCCCTTAACCCCAGGTGTTCCCTGCAGTAAGACTCGGGTCAGCATGGCAGCATCTATGGGGAGGAAGGCTCACCAGGTAGGTTTGACTGTATGCTTTCTTGGAGGAGGGCATCAGCATGGGGCTGGGTGTCAGGTCCAGAGGGTTGGCTCTGAGCCCCCAGTGCTGTTTGCAGGTGTGCAGCCTGGCTGTGTGGATCATCTTAGGAACCTGTACTCCTCCCAGCATAGTAGGGATTTGTTATGAATCTGATGCTCTGCTAATAACGAGAACATAAGTTGCCTTTCCAAACTGATGATTCTGCTATAAATAGAGAATCCAGCTGCTTACACTGAATGGCATCAAAGGAAATCATAGGAGCAGCTCTTATGCAGAACGAAGTGGATTCTGGCTGCTTTCTCCCAAGTCGCTGGGACTGGGGGAGGAGTGTTTCTTGACAGCTGATATGTGTGAAAGCAGTGCTTGGGAGATCAACGTGGTGTGAGAAACCTTCACTGGGGAGCATGTGGCTGTGCTCTGCCATGGCCACCCTGTGCTGCGTAGTGCCTTCGGCCGGGGAGCTGGGCTGCATGTGTATAGGGGAGTCACTGAGTGACTTTACTGGCTATAAATAAGGCTCTTGAGGAAGAGGCACTTGAAACCTCCCCTGCAGGAGGGGTGAGCTGGCAATGGGCTCGTGCCTGGGAGCAGCCAAGCTGAGCTGCGCAGGTCTCGGCACGCTCTGGCTGCTCCTTGAGAGCTGCTGCCTGCAGCTGAGTGGCAGGGCAGGTGGGCTGCAGCACAGAGCTGTGTGGTTGCTTGTCCCCGTTCTGTTGTCTGTTTTCCTTCTAGATGGCTCCAACTGCTCACACCAGGATGTCCAAGCAGCTGTGAGCTTGCTTCTTTGGTCCATCTCAGTGGTGCCGTGGAGACAAGCTCATTCAGGACACCTGGCTGTGACAATATTGTCTGTGTTGCTGCCTCTCTGTGTGTGTGGTAGGGGGCGTTCAGCCTCTAACAGGTCTCTTTCCATCTATCAGTCTGACTTTGTGACTGCTCTTCTCTTGGTGGAATGATTCCTGGAGGCTCTGTGCCCAGGAGCGTCCTTGAGCGCTGGGAGGGGAGGGAGGAGTGTCACCTCCACTTCTCAGAACTGACACCATCTGCAGGACTGGCTGTGGGCCTGGAGCCCTGTGTCTGGCAATGCTCTGGAGGGCAGCGAGCAGCAATCAAACAGGTTGCCCAGAGAGGTGGTGGTGCCCCATCCTTGGAGACACCCAAGGTCAGCCTGGATGTGACTCTGAGTACTGAAGGAGCTGTGGGTGTCCCCGTTCATTGCAGGGAGTTGGACCAGATGGCCTTTAAGGTCCCTTCCAACTCAGATGATTCTATGATGCTAGAGGAGCTGCTTGAGCCGTAGATAAGTGTGCCCAGCAGAAAGTGGGGTGACTCAGTCCCTCAGCAGAACCTGGCCCAAAGCAGCCCTCCTGCTTGGGTGTTTCTGTGAGCCTGTTGAGCATGAATTTCCAGAACTCTTTGAAGCCTTTATTTAGAAAGAGCCTGAAAAGGGAGTAGGCTCTGGTGAATCAACCTCTTTGTGGTAAGCAGAGAAACCTGATCAGTCGGCTGATTATTTGCCATACAGAACACAGGGGCTGTGGGGGAGGAGGTCACTAAACCTGCCCAGGGAGTGGGAAGGGCAGAGCTGTGGTGGTCACAGGCTGACCGGTGTTCCCAGGACATCAGAGCTCAGCCTCCTTGCTGTGGGTGAATGGCTGGCTTGTTCTGCTGTTGTGCAGCATGCTGGCAGGGAAGGAACAAGTGTGTTTGACAATGAGTTTAAAGGAGTGGTTTGTTACAGTGTGGACCTGACTGGTCTTCAAGCACCTAGAGAATGCCTCCTGGGACCAGCAGTGTGGTTACTGTGGTGGGGTTTCTTGCCCGGTTCTTCTGTTTTTAGACAAGGAAGTCGTGTGTACTGGAATATCCTAACTGCTTCGGCCCAAAGTAGGGCTAAGTGCTGGGTGGAAACCTCTTTCCATTTGGGCAAGCTATAAAAAAGTGGTTCTTCTTTTCAGTTTCACACGGCTCAGCCCAAGGAAGGTGGCTGTGGTTGGGCTGCAGTGCTGAGTGCTGCTGGTCCTGGCAGCGTTGCTGTGCACCAGGTCAGGCTGCACCAGCTCCGCTCTGCTGCACCTCGGCCATGTGGGTCTTGTATTCCCCTTCCATAGGGCTGTTCAGAGGCCCAACCCTGAAGGTAGAGATGCTCTGGCTGTTTATGCAGTGAGTCTCAAGCACAGCACTGGAGGGCAGGTGTGTCTGTCTGCAGTCAGGTCAGAATTTCCCTCTCTGAACTTATGCTGTGAGAAGCAGAAAGAAAAGAGCTTTCTGAGGCTGACAGCTGCCTTTCTGCACCAGAAGAATGACTCCGCCATCCCCTCTGGCCTTCCTCTCGTCTGTAGCCCCTCTGCATTTCTGATGGATGTGAGGAAGGAGGTTATGAGTGCTGGTGTTGCAGCCAAGGTGGGTGGCTGGCACAAAGATTTCCATGGTGAGCATGACACCTCTGTGCCAGATGCTGCATTTCCTGCAGTGCCTGTGCTGCTGCTGCCCGATCTGGCTGTCTGCAGCACTCAGAGGCTTCTGCCCTCCTATCCTGGGAGGGAGATGCCGGTCCCTCTGCATGCAGCTGGTGGTGCTCAGTCGCTCCTGCACACGAAGACCCATTGTTGCTCCATGTTGCATGGAGCATTGCTCCTGGACCACATGTACAATGGGGTGAGAGCTTGGGCTCCTTGAGCTGGTCTGAGGTGTGACTTTCTTTCTTCCCTGCTTCCTCTGAAGCCATGCTGCTGGCTGCGCCGTGCCCAAGGCTGGTCCTGCAGGCAGCCCATGGGCTGGTGGTTGGCTGTGATGGTGCAGGACCTACACCTTTCTGCAGCCTACAGAAAACTTCTTTTTTGCAAGAGGATGTTTTGAGAAAAGGGGATGCTGGAAGAGTGTGTCTGGTAGCAAGGCAGCTGCAGCAGCACTCCAGGAAGCGAAGTGAGGGCTGAAGTGCAGCCATCAGACTGTGGTATGGGGATGCAGCAGGTTCTGGGCCTGTTGCATCAGGGCTCAGTGGCACATGGCCATCCCCTTGGTGCCTTGGTGGCCCTACTCACCGGTGAGGTTTCCTCCCGTCCTCCCCTGACGTGGGTGAAGACAGGCTCGTTAAACGTGCTCAGCCAGGGATTTTGTTCCAGATGCTCAAGATGACCCCTTTTCTCCGAGGGCAGCCTGCGTGCTGATAAAACTCTGTGATGCTATAAATAAACCTGTCAGCTCTGTGAGGGAGAAAAGCCTGCAGTTTGTCCTTACCAGGAGCCCAGCAGCTTGCTTTCTTCTCTGGAGTGTGTGCAGAATTCTGATTTTGGACAAGGTCTGGAATCGGCAGGCATTCCTGCTGTGTGCCTGTGATAGAGGAAAGTGCTTGCAAAGGGAGAGGATTGACCTTGTCTGGGAAAAGACATGGCCAGGAGGCACAGCTCTGCCTGGTCTCTCTTTGGAGAAGTCTGCATTTCTGGGATATGAACACCTTTGATGTATTGTTGGGGTGGATTTTGGCTAAAACCAATCACCCTTAGCTTAAGTAACAGCTATGGGTCACTCATATAGCAGATCCATCTCTGCCCAGTTGTTGCTGCAGGTGGAGTTGTCACTGGCTGTATGCAGGTGATGCTCCAGGCTTCCTGCAGTGGGTGCAGCTGTGGGTTCAAGGTGTGTGCGAGACCCAGCATGGACTCCTGCACCGGTTTGACAGAGCCAGCTCCACCGTGACAGCTGGAGAAGAGATGGGGACACCTCCTTCCCTGGGGCTGAGTCCCCTTTGTGCCCCTGTGCTGAGCTGTGGGGTGGGAGGAGATGGGAACTTCTCTGGGCAGTCCTTGCCAGACCCACCGCTGCCTTCAGCTCCATGCCAGCTCTGCTCTTGCCTTGCTGGCTTGCTAAATGCCTGGGACTGTTTGTGTCTGAAGGAGGACCCAAAAGGATGGAGACGGCTGAGAATTAATTAGGACTCGCTGGTTTAATTAATAGAGTCTTGGTATATTTGTGCGCAATGGTTGGGAGCCCAAGGAGCAGCCTGTCTGTGAGCTTCCAGCCTTCCTGTGCAGAGGAGGACGTGAGCCCTTTGTGTCAGAGCTTGTACCGGTGAGTTTGTGAAAGCCAACCTGTCTCAGGCCTTGTTGTGCTTCTCTTTGTGGTCTTGGTTTCCCTGGTACTTGTTTTTTCCTTTTTTTTTTTATAGAGCTTTTCTAAGAACCACCGAGTCTCTGCTAACTGCTTGAGAGCTGTGTTTGTGCTGTGTGCATTTCTTGAGTCCCCCAGACTGGCCCCGATGGGGTTGGCAGTTTGTGTGCTGTCAGCTGGGCTTGAGGGAAGGGCTGTGGGCTGCTGTGGGTCTCTTTTCCCCGACCCCAAAGAAGTGCTGCTGTGACAGTTCTTTGATCTGTAGGCGCAGATTCTTCCCACTGCTGTTGATTGGGGTGGTGGTGGCTCTGGGCCATCTGTCTCCTCCCTGTCCCAGGGGCTGGGCTGTGGCTGTGCCTGGGTGCTGCTGGCGGGGCCAGGGAGAGGGGGGAATCTAATTGAAGCATGCTGATAGCTGCCTGCAGCAAATCCGATGGAGAGGGGTGAGGAAAGGGCTCCTCTTGGCTGTTTTCCATGAGATGAAGACTATCTGATGCAGACTTGCTGGGCTCTCACAGCCCTCCTCCCCTCCCTGTTGCTGTTGTTTGGAGCCAGGCACACAGCAGCCCTTCCGCAAGCACCTTTGGGATGTGCTGTGTGTGGTCAGTGAGGATGCTTTGGGGTGGCTTTACAACCTGCCTAGCCCTGTGCTTGTGGGTGCGGACTCACCATTCCCAACTGAATCCCTTTGGCCCATCAGTCCAGATGCTGACTGGCATGGGCTTCAGCTGGCAGAAACCCAAGGCTCTTCAGCTGGGTTCTGGAAATTGGGGTGGGGGCTGCATGCCTTCTGCTCTCCCCTTACCTGCGATGCAGCACCAGCTGTCCGGGAGGGCAGCTGGCTGGATCAACAGAAAAAGTAATCTGAGGTGCATGGCTGCTCTCCTTGCATCACCCTGGGAGAAGGCAGACGTGCCCAGCTCCTGGCATCTCTATTTTTGCTTAGAGCAGAGATGGATATGGCTGAGCTGTCTCCTTTTATTTCCAGCACTTGGCGAGTGCTGCGGTGCGTTGCTAAAGATGCGTCTGGCTGGATGCAAGCTGCCGCTTCTGAGAGTGCTGGGGGATCGTGGGGTGAAGGGCCTCTGCCTTCTGCATCGCTTTGTGATTCGCTTCCCTTCTTCTGGCTGCTCTTTGCTCACCCCTCCACTTTCCCTACAGCTTTTTGCCTTTTTTTCTGTATTTATTTAAAGCAACTTGGGTAAACAGAGAGCAGGATGATGGGAACCGGGGCTGCTGGTACGACTGGATTTAGGAGGCATTTTTTTATGTGTTTCTAACAACCGGAATCGGGCTGTTCTGATGTACGAACTCATTTTCTGTATCTGCTACTTGGCATGGAGATTGCCTGCAGGGAGCTCCTGGAAAGTCTCAGACTGTGCACTTTGCTTCCTGGAGGCCCTGCTGACGAGCTTTGCACCTCGGGTAGCTCCAGTTGCTGCAGCTCTGATGTTGCTGCTTTGCCAAAGCTGTCTCGCTGACCCCACTTTTAGCTCACAGCTGCCCCCAGCACCGCATGCCTGGGTTCTGCCTGTCAGCTGCTGCATGTCCTGGCTCCTCCTTGTGAACAAGAGCCTCTGCGCCCCAGGAGGAGTGACCTTCAGGACCGTGACAGCAGAGGGCCACTCATGGTGAGGACCCAGAGACAGAAGCCTTCTCTCTTGATCATGGCCAAGCCAGTTTAGGTTGTTAGTGGTCAGCCGAGAAGCCTTGGAGCTGACAGCCCTGTGGACGGTCAGAGGAGCCATAGCTAGCTGCAGTAAGGCTGTCAGATGGGGTCTGCGTGTAGCCCTGAGGTTTGTTGCAGAGGAGCCCTGCTTGCTATGGGAACAGCAGCCAAAGGTTGGCTCTGAGTGCCGGGCTGTAGAAGTATGACAGGGCATGCTGAGCCCCTGTCTCCCATGGGAAGGGAGATGGGGCAGTAATGTCTGTGCAAACGTGCTCACCCACCTGCCTCCAGGAACAGGAATGTCTGAGCACTGCAGTGCAGCAGGCAAGCTCGGATGGAAGACTTCCATCCCCAGCCCAGTGTCTGGGTGTTGCAACAGATGGTAGTTATCTTTAAACTTTTCAGATGGTCATTATCTTTAAACTCTGTGGCTGAGGGAGGCTGTGGGGAGTCTGTTCCGGGGCGGTTCCTCCTGTTCCTGTTGGGGATTTCTCACATTTCCCATGTGAAAACATGGGAGCAGAGTGGCTGAGCCTGGGCTTGGTGTGAGTGGAGCCAGCCAGGCTGTCTGCATTGGGAGAGCTCCCACCCTGCTAAAGCTGCTCCTTTGCCCTCTGATGGGAGCAGTGTGTTTCCCTGGCAGGTGTCTGCTGGGGTGGGGGCTCAGCACTGCTCTGTGCTCCAGGGGACCCATGCCAGCTCAGCACAGGCATGCTCAGTGCCACGGCTGTGCCAGCCATGCTCTTTGCTTTGTCCCCAGCATCAGAAGTGCCGGTGTGCCTTGCAGACACAGATAGAGCCAGTGCGTAGTGGTGCTTGATTAATGAGAGTTGGCATCTGCCGCTGTTCATCCCGTGCCCTTGAGGATGAAGCAGTGCTTGGGCTGCAGTGAGCTTGGGTGCTCCAGGTCGCAGTGAGGCTGTGACCAGGTGAGCAGGGCTGTGGGTTGGCTGTTCCTCCTTTGGGACTGGAGACTTTGAACCACAGGCAGCCCGTTCAGTCTGAACTCATATGGCAAAGCATAGGGAAGGGGACTGGGATGTAAACACTGCGTTCCTCCTGCAGAGAGAGCTGGGTTTGGGTTTCTTTCCACCCTGATTTGGGCTGGCAGGGCAGGCACTGCACAGAGCGGTGTGGGGTGCTTGTGAGCAGCATTGCTTGCAGCTCAGTGCTTGGGAGGAAGGAGGTGGGGAGCTTGGAGCAGGAAGGCAGCCCCAAAGTCGGGCAGATTGGCTGCCTGCCTCCCGGGGAGAGGCTTCCTGTGAGATGCTTGGGCATAGTGAGCGGGTGGGTGAAATGGGAGGAGAGCCTGTCTGGTGGCTCCTGCTGCCTTTCTGCAGGCAGAAGTGTGCACCCAGCAGGTCCAGCAAGAGAGTTCTGTGGGATCTGTTAAAGCTGTTGCAAAACCTGGTGGGAATCTGGACAGGAGACATTCAGGCTGGAGCAAAGCACTGCAGCTGCCTCTTGCTGTGTAACAAGCAGGACAGGCTCGGGGATGACTTTCCCAAGGCAGGGCACAAACGTAGCTCCAATTCTTTGTTTGCTTTGGGAGGGTCGAATGGCATCCTAAATGCTTCTGGACCTGGCTGTGTGGCTTTGCTGTGAGTCCTGTATCTCTCACAGGAGGAGGAGGTCCTCTCTTAAAGCGGTCTCTGGCTGCTGAGAGGCACTGACAGTCTCAGCCACTCTGGTGCTGAAGTCACTGCTGGGACCTTTACAGTGTGAGGCAGCCTGCATGGGAACTTACTGGTGCTGACAGCTGCAAGTAGCACTGGGGGAGCAGAGAGAGTGTGGTAGTGCTGAGAGCGAGGGGAAAATGTGCTCTGGGCTGGAGGTGTGACCTAATTCCCCTGCTCCCTTTTTTCACCGTGTGTGTGTTCATGAGGTTCTGTGCCATCGCCACGAGGCCTCGAAGCAAGTCTCAAACTGTGGTTTTGCTTTCTCCCAGTCTTATACATGTTGTTTCTCTTTAACAGCCATCAAGGTGAGCTGCGTTGGATTCTGTGGGGTGTCAAACAAGATCAATGACACTGCCTGGACCGTGGAGGAGCAGTACTTCAACAGCACGCTATCTTTGGCAGACAAAGGTGAGCTTGGTGGTGATCTGTGGATGTGTGGTTTCCTACTGGGAGATGACTGACTGAGGTCTGCAGCAGTGCAGCGATGTGATATTTGAAATATAAGAGCCCAAAATATACGAGCCGATATTGGAGACAGCATGAGCTGTGCAGAATGGCATCCTGATTGGCTGCACAACTTGGCAGCTACCTAAAACATGGTGCGTCCTCCTGCCCTGCTCTGTCTAGAGTGGGGCTGTCAGCAGGTGGATGTCTGTGAGCACAGCGGTTGTGAAGGCCCTATGGCTTCACCCTGCTCTGCTTTCCATGTATTATCTATGGAAGTATCAAAAGACTTCTCAAAACTGGTCAGCTGAAGCTGGTTGCAGGCTGGGAGTGGTTGAACTACACTGAAAGGGATATGGAGGTGTTGTTTGTCCTACAGGAGAAGCACTGGAAATGTGGCATGAGCAGCCTGCGGCAGCTCCCAATGCACAGCTGCCAGCCCAGCTGCCTGGAGATATAGCAGTGGGGCTGTGTTATCCTGCAGGTAAAGTGACACCAGTCGCCTCAGGGGAATCTGGGCTCGAATGAATGCTGTCATTCTGCTATTAAATAGGTCAACCTTAGCATAAATAATTTATGCTGTGCCCTGGCTCCTATCAGAATCAAGAGGTGCCTGTATTCACCTGCTGAGGGCAGTGGCTGTAGCAGTAATTGTAACGTGGCAGTAGGCCAGGCTAGCAGTGCAGTCCTCTGATGCTACACTGATCCTCTGATCTAGTAACAGGAAATGGGTGAAGCTGAAGTGGCAGCTTCTGCCAGCTCAGCAATTTCTCAGGCAGAGCTTTTAGCATGGAGGGCAGACTGACCTCACTTGGAGACAGTGCTGCTTGCTCAGGTCCCAGGAAGGGAGGTGACTGGCTCGCTGCTCAGTTTGGCTCCTAGCCTAGGGGCTGCAGGAGGAGTCAGACTGTTTGGAAGGGCAGTGAGAGCTGGTTCTGCTTTTGGACATGGTAGTGATCACAGCCAGGGAGCTCAGCTGTGAATGCTGGGCTGGCAGAATCCTGGAGGCTTTGTAAGGGGCTGCAGACAATTCAGTATAGGTGAGCTGGAGACTATGAACAATAGTGGGCTGCTGGAGAAGCTCAAACCTGCAACTGCACTGAAAATGAACTTACACATGTGTTTCTAGTGTTAATGATTCATGAGGAAACTGTGCTACTGTGGTTGGTTCGTGCTGGTAAGGCTGAGTTACAGCTGAAGCCATGAGATAGGAGTGGGAAGAGGTGGGTTTGCAGCCCCTGGGAAGTGCTGATGGCTGCTACTGCAGTTGGTTATTGCACGGTTGCATCTGAGAGCTATCCCCTTGACAACTGGAGCAAATGTGGACTGGGAAGGACAATATTGTCCCTTAATGTGACACCTTTGAATACCTGAATTCCAGAAAACCTGCAAAAACTGGTATTCCCAGCTCCTGAAGTCATCACGAGAAGCACTAGTCTTCTTGCTCTTGACTTTTCTGGAATCCAAGCTGTTGTGTGCTGCTGAGTTTGTGTGTCAACCCCAGTACTGCAGGTGGCCTGGGCCTGAGCCTTGAGGGGTGCTGGGGCCGTGCTGCTGTGCCTTGGTGCTGCTGTGGAGCTGGCAGCTGCATGCCAGCATCTTCCTGTGCTAATGCAGCCCAGGGCAGGAGGGAGTGAGCACTGATGGAGCATGAGTGATCTGAGGAGCTGTGGATGCAGTGAAGAGAAAATCTGTCCTGTAGGGCCACCGAGCTCGGAGCTGAGGTGTGTTGTGGTGCTGTTACTGCCCTGTCTTGCAAAGGTACATTGCAATACTGGGGAAAAAGCAGGCTGTAGCTAGCAGCAATCCAGAGCAGCACACCAGGTACTGTCACTGACAGTTCTGCTTTTTGTGTCAAAGGTGACACAGCTGTTGGCAGCTGGGACAGAGTGTCTGTGCACGTGGCTGGCATGCCCTCCATGGTTTGACACCCCTGGTACAGAGACACAGCTGACCTGTGTCGTTTCTGAACAGGGAATGGCCATGGGCTGGGTGCAGGGGACCCCCTGGCTCCCTGCTGGCACTGTCCCCAGAGCTCTGGCATTGGGCTCATGCAGGCAGACCATGAGGGAGGACCCCAGGTGTCCCCAAGGCCATGTAGTCACCACGTGCCCAGCTCTGCTGTCCTTGGGGCTGCAGCAGCCCTGCTCATGTGAGATGGAGCAGAGAGGGAAGCTCAGTCTGATAAAATGCTTGCGTGATCTCTTCGCATGTTCTGAGCGGCAAAATAAGAAGAAAAGCAGCCTGTGCTCTTGGAGGACGTGCCGGGGGAAGAGAAGAGATTTGCCAAACTATGGAGACTTGGAACACTCTCTAAGCATTTGAGAGCAACTCTGCTCTTCTGCACCCACTCACCTTGTTGCTGAACTATGAGGGGGTGCAGCCACTCCTATATGGCATCAGCTGTCATTTGTTTTACAAACATGACTTATTTTTTCTTAAAGGGTGTATATTGCATGAGAGGAGGCAGACCCTAAAAAATATCCTGTGTGCCCACTTTGCAGCACAAGGCACTATTTAAGGCACTGGTTACATCCTTCGCTTCTCTCCTTGCTTCCACATCAGAGCGGCATCAGTGTGGGGGGGCTCAGGCTCCCTCCTGGCTCAGCAGCAGCTCAGAAGGCCCCACTCACCACTGTGCTCCTGCCTCTAGGAGCTGGGTATTGCGCAGGGTCCGTGCTGTAGCCTTGGCAATGACTTGCAGCCCAGTGGTTTAATGAACTCTGCTCGTTACAGGGAAGCTGTCAGGAAGCGCTGAGGGCAGCAGCTGCTCTGAGTGCATGCAGGCAGGGCCTCACTGCTGTGTTTGCTGGAGAACACTGTGCAGGGCTGGGGAGGTCGCTGGGCCTGTGGGGGGGGAGGGGGGATCTCTTTGTTTTGCCTCCCAGAGGGAAGGGTTTGCTTTTCCCACCTGACCTGAGTTTGGCTTGGCCCCTTGCTCACTGGTGCTGGCTCGTCCTGGGTCATCTTTTTGCAAGGAGGAAAACAAACAAACGCAGTGATGAAGAGAGACCCACAAACGTGAGTGGTGTTGGTTTTCTCTGGGTATCTGCGGTACAGGAGATCAAGTACACCAGTTGCTGCGAGTACAAAATAGCCTTGCTTGTCCCCACTGCTCAGACAGAGAGATGCTTCTCTTGATCCCATATAATGGAGTAATTCAGCTCTGCAGAGGACTCGTGCTCCTCTCCCCTCCCCTTCTGCAGCTCTGGCCTCGTTCAGACAGAGAGGAGCAGGTCTGCCATGAGCCTGCACAGGGCTGTTTGCTTTGGCCATGCTCTGTCTCCAGCTGCGCACACAGCTCTTGCCCTGTGGATGGATTGTGCATGCAAAGGTAGACTTCTTTAAATCCTGCTTGTACCTGAATTGAACCCATGCAGGGAGCTGGCTGTAATTGCCAGCTGACCTTCCTTTTGGCAGCTTGTTAGCTAGCTAGCAGGCACTGCGGGGAATTCCTGGCTGCTACACTTGCTTCCTCCTCTGGCATATTTCTTGTGCAAAGTGCTAAAATGGGGCAGCTGTGCATCACCTCTTCCCTGCTGGCCTGGCACAACACCTTCCCAGCCATCACAGGCTGAAAGATTACAATTCTGTCTTCCAACAGAATTAAAAAAGCATGATGACCTGACTGGGCAGGCATGGAAGGATGCAGGAGGGGTCTTGGTCTGTTCTCAGGAGTAACTGTGTTTGCAGGATGGAGCAGAGCAGTGGGGCTGGACAGCCCTGGAGGAGGTGAGAGCAAATATGAGCAGTGATGAGCCCTGAGAAGTCTCTGGTGCCAGCTTGTGCCCGCACTGTGCTGCTGGTTGTGGAGCAGTAACAGCACATTCAGCCCAGGAAGACCACGTGGAAAGAGCTGCAGTCACTGTGGGTCTCAGCAGCTTTCTCAGCACTTCCTAATTTCTTGCCTCAATAGATCACTGTTAATCCTCAGAGGTTTTTGCAGCATTGCTGTACTGCCAAATCCTACTAATTCTTTGAAAATGTCACTGAGAACTGCTGATACAGAGAAGTGTAAGCAGCAGAGCCTTTACTGCAGCCTTGCTGCTGAGCCTTCTTGTGTTTCCATCCTCTGTGCGTACCTCCTGTGTTATAAAAAGGTTTATCTCGGCAGCATTAACCATATGGGAGCACTGGAGGTTGTTCCCACTGTGTGTTTGCATGCAGCTAATCCAGCATGAGCAAGTTGCTTTGAATGGGAGCCTAGAGCTGGGGCTGTGCCCGCGCTGCTTGTGCACTGTCCCTGCTCAGCTGAAGGCTGCTCCGTAGCAGCAGTTATTTTGGGCAAGCAAAGCCAAGCTGAAGGCCACGTCCTCCCCTGGCTGTGCTTGCTGTTGGGGCTGTTCAGGCTACTGCTGCTTCCTCTGAGAGCACTTGTATCTGTTGCTGGTCTGGTGCCAGCAAATGGGTGCGTTTACCCTCATTTGTTGCAGCTTGTAATCCCATGTATTAGCTTAATCCACCAGAGTGGGAGTCCTCGTGCTAATGCTGCGAGTGCCCAGCATCCCTCAAAGTGCCCCAGCGCAGGGAAAACTGATGCTTCCCTTCTGAGACAGCCTCCTGGATGAGAAGAGCCCTGGTTTTGCTTACAAGGCAATTTGCTGGGCTGCAAAGGATGGCAGGGGTGCAAGGTGCTGGCTGTCAGGGCTGCATGGAGGGGTGGCACTTCCAGCAGCTCAGGAATGGGGATCCTGTCACACAGCGCAGAGGCAGGGCTGCCTCTTTCTCTGCTCAGAAATACAAACCAGTACCCTTTTCCTTTCCTGCTCTTCACATTGATGCCAATCACATCTGTCCCACGGAGAACTTGAGCTGGGCATCTGCAGTGCTGATACCTGCTGAATTTGGTGGCTTTGGGGAGCTCGCCTGCCCTGGGGCAGCAGGATGCTGCAGGGAGCTTCTATTGCTGTGAGCAGTGGCAGGGAGCCAGCAGGCACCAGGTACCTGGCCCTGCTGCAGACTTTGGCCAGCACGCTCAGTACATCACTCACTGAGTAGCCAGAGAGAGATTGCCATATGGCCAGGCCTGCTGTTCCCCTGTTAGAACAACCAAAAAGTATGTCCTGTCCAAAGGCTAAACTGGTTTGTGCTCCAGAGCAGCAGTGTCTGCTGTCATAGGCAGGATGGTAGTAGCCAGCAGGGCTGGAGGTCAGGCAGGAGTTGGCTCCGTGCCGGGGTGGAGGACACCTACCAGGCTCCTGGTCCTGGCTGCAGAACAGGTAGCACCCTCCTCTCTGGGGATCAGAGGGAGCAGCATGCTGAATATCTATATTTGAAGCCCTTGTTGAGCCATGCATGAAGCCTGGCAAGGCAGGGAGAGGTGAGTGCTGCACCCTGCGCTGCCGTTACAGCTGTCTGGCCCCGCAGGCTCTGGCATGCTCAGACGTCTGGGCTGTCTCTCCCAGTGCATCAGAGTGTGAGATTTCAGAGGGGTGAGTAATGCAGCTCAGCTGAGTTTATTGTTGCTGTGCATTGGAGGCCAAGGCATCTCCCAGCTCTCTGCTGGCTTCTCTGCAGTTCCATGTCCTGTTGGCACTGACCTGGGCACTTTGTCCCTGTGGTGGTAGGCTGCTGTGGGTGGACAGGAGGCACTGCTGGGCACAGAGCCCTGGCTCCTGCAGGGATTTGGGATGGAATTGCTGGGCCTGGGTCAGCAAACAGGGAGGAGGCATTTGGCTGATGTCTCCGTGGCAGCACTGGTTTGAACTTCAGGCCCCACCTGAACTGTAAGAGCAGTTTGTTTATGTGGGCTGCTGGAGGGAAAGCTGCAGAAAAACCTGGGAAGCATACAGGCTTTGTGCAGTTCAGCTCTGCTGCCGGGAGATCCCTACCAGCCTGGGCTGCCTGCAACTTTGTGCATCAGTCCCAACCTACCTGCAGGTACGTCCAGCTCCAGGGCAGGCTCAGGGCATGGACAGCTTGAGCTGAGCGCAGGAGTCCTGTGTGACCCTGGGGAGAGCCTGCAACCTCTGTCCCTGCACAGCATACGAGGTGAGTGCTGTGACAACGAATGCCCCGAGCACCATGGGATGCTCTGAGATTTCTGCAGTGCAGAGCTGGGCTCAGGGCTGTGCTCCCCATCCCAGGGGATGCCCTGTAGCGCACTGGGCACCCCGGTGACCTCCCGGGTACTCCTCCCAGCCTTCCTCCACATTCAGTGGTGCAAACAAAGCCCCTGTCCCAGTGTGGCAGCGAGGGGAGTGGCTGAGCCATGAAAGGGAGAGTCCTTCTGTGTCCAGACAAACCCTTGCTGGCAGTGGAAGCAAGAGGGGAAATCTCCAAGGTTGTTCTCTGCGCTGTTGGCGTGTCCCTGCTGCTCCAGCTCCTTGGGTTGTTTGTTTTCCCTTCCTGTGGCAGCAGTTCCTTTCCCTCCAGGACTTTGTAGGGAGGATATTTGTGGTGTGAGGCAGTTGAGCCCTGCTGGCTCGGCTCCTATGGGGAAGGAGGGCTGCAGGTACAGCCCCATGGCAGAGCCCTGCAGGGCTGCCTCCCTCCCCTGCCTAATGACTTTCTCAAGATATTTTTAGCTGCACGTAAACTTCAGGAAAAGCTTTTGCATCTGAACACAGTGTGGCCTTTGTTTGGGCTTTGGGGAATGGTGAGGTAATGGCTTAGTGAGGCTGTGGCAGCTTGCACGGCTCTTTCCCCTCACTCTGTGCATTTAAAAGCTGCTTGGGAGCCCCGGAGCACGCTGTGCATGGATCCAGCTCCGTGCTGTGCTCCTTTGAACCTGGCCTGGTCTCCGCTTAAGGGTGTTCTTAGCAGAGCTCCTGATGCAGCAGCAGGGAGCAGCTTGGCTGCTGTGAACGTCTGCCTGTGCTCTGCAGCACCCGGGCTTCCCAGCAGCCTTGTCAGTCCGCCAGGCACCCGAGCACACCCAGGCTTTCGCAGGAACTTCCCATCGTGGTCAGGATCTTCTGTTTATCTTCATCTATTTTTATTAAGCCTTTTCCCAGGAATAGCTCTGGCACTGAGCTCCTGGGTATGCCTTCATGGGGCTGCCCAGAGCTCCCTGCTCCAGCGGCCTCCAGGCTTGCAGTGTGGGCAGCAAACGCAGGCGCTGTGTGCTGGGGCCCTTTGAGCAGCTGGTCATTCATTAGCCATTCATTAAGCAAACCATGTCGTGTAGTGTGGTAGTAGCTGCTTGGTCCAGGCTGCTGTGACCATTGGAAAATCCACTGTATGTAAAGGGTCTCAGGGCTGCATAAAGCTGCTTCCCAAAAGTGAGGATGTAGCTGTGAAGTCAAAGCTTTACCTTAATAAGGGGCAGGAGCTCTTGGAGCAGTGGCTGAGTCCTTTATGTCAATCAGGCTTTGTGCTGGAACCTCCATGAAAAGGCACCTGCTGCCCTCCACTGAACGAGCCCTTCCCAAGAAGGGAATAGGAGAAGGCTGGAGTGTCTCGAGGCTGCCAGAGCAGGCATTGAGTTGCTTTATGCCTCCACCTTGTGACAAGCCAGCATGTTGCATTTTAACCTACATATCCAGTTTTATCTGAGGATGAGAAGGGAGATCACCGGGAGTGTGTTTTGGCTTGGAGTGATGGCAATGGGCAAACCATCTCCATTCTGTACGGGCTAAGGGCATGAACAGACAGCTCTGCTTTCCATCCTGACTTACCATAGCAGTGGGATGAGATCAGCTGCAGCTGTGTGTGATGGGGGCTGCCAGCAGTGCAGTGTTTCCTAATAGGAACTGTGGACCGGGCTGAACTCTGCCTCATCTACCTGGGCATGTGCTGCAAATGGGGGCTATTCTCTGCTCCCTTCCCCTGTCGTGTAACCCACCCGATCCCCTGATACCTGGGCTTTATTACTGTCAGCTCTGCAGAGCCAACATTGCTAACAGGCAAGCTGTCTCCTTGCTCTTGAGTCAACTGAACAGCTAGCCAAATGTAGAGCCTTAGTACCTCCAGCAGTGATCCTGCAAAGCAGAACAAACAGAGCTTGAGTTAATAGGTATCCAGGTCTCCTCTTAGCACTGCCAATCTGGAAACAAAACCTCTCATGCTTATTCAGTAAATGTGGATTCCTCTTTATATCTCAGTGCTTTGCTGGATGAAGGCAGCCTAAGGAGCTCCCTGATGCTCCCAGCTCACACCGTGGGGCTGGATTGGGGTCACTGCTGCCTGGGAGGGGTGGGAGATCCAGCTGGGTGCAGAGGAGCCTGGGGTTGGAGCTGTTGCTGGAGCTGTGTGCCAGGTCTTGGCTCTGCTCTGCGCCCTCGAGGCGGCAGTTGCAGGGAGCTGAAGAAAACCAGCACTGAGGTTTGAACTCCCAGCGCTGGGCTGGGAGCCTGCAGCCTGCCCCGAAGCACTCGGTGCCACATGTGGGAAATCACAGCTGTGGTTTTCTGCTCCACACTGCAATGACTGCCCAAGGGGAGAATTCAGGGACACAGTTGAAGTTACTTCTTGACTCTGGTCCTCCAGACAGCTGGTCTGAAGTATTGCAGGTTCCATCTTGGGGCCAGGATCTGCAGGGGTACATTTAGGCCTGGGATTTGGACCTCTGGTTCCAGCTTGGTGCCCACCAGACCTCCTTACCCCACCTGCAGGCAGTGCCTTTGCTTCCTCATCTTCCCCTGAGTGGCTGCTGCCTCCCTGAGGGAAGCAAACACAGCATTCCCTCTTCATGCCTTCTATCAGTAATGTGGGGCTACCTGCCGTCTCTTAAGCATGCTATGGTGTTGGCATCCCTTCAGCCCTGTCCAGGCCACGTTATTTCCAAAATATCTTCACCTAGGCCTCATTGGGAACAGAGATGTGTCCTGACACAGGGACAGGTGGGTTGCTCCTTGGATGCAGAGGGTGAGCGTGGTGGTGTCCAGGGGTGAAGGCAGCTGGACAATGCCATTCCCTTGGCATTGGGCTCTCTTGCCAGAAGCTCCTGTTCCAAAAATACCATTCCAAGGTGACAACCTCCCACTTACCTGTTACTCTTATTTCCCACAGGAGTCCTTTCAGCTGGGGAGCACAACTTTTCCTTCCAGTTCCTGCTGCCAGGTATGATGCACATGGCTGGAGGCCTTTTCATGTGAGCCAGGGCTTCCCCAGCTTTGGGAGCTGTGCTGAGGCCCTGGACAAGCTGGTGGAGGCTGGCTAGGCCCAGAGGTGCCAGAGGGGAGTGTAAGGTTGGCCACAGACAGCAGAGGAGTTTAGGCAAACTGTACGCTCCTACCTGGAGCAAAACTTGGTCTGCACAGCCACTGACAGCTTGGACAGAACCCTGTGGGCTTTCACCTGGGCGCAGTGGTCCTGGCCTGCAGCTGCCCAGCTGTCCTGGGTGCAGTGTGCTCTGCTGTGGTGTGGGGGTGCCTTCTGCAGGGAGTCTGGATGACCCAAGAGCTCATCCCCAGGTCTTTTTTTGGGAAGTCAGACGTGCCCTGTCTCCAGGATGCTTGCACAATGCTTCAGGTGAAGAGTAACTGTCTCAAGCACAGAAATGCTTGGCTTAACTCAGTCTTGTGACACCTTTTCTTTCTGTCTTGACTCCAGCCTCTGCTCCTACATCATTTGAAGGTCCTTTTGGCAAGGTTCTCCATCAGGTGAAGGCTGTGATAGACACACCTCGCTTCTCCAAGGACTACAAGTGCAACAAGATCTTTTATGTTCTCTGCCCTCTCAACTTGAATGACATCCTTGATATTGAGGTAGGAACAAGGATGAGTTTAGCTGGGAATCATCAAGGCACTGCTGCTTCTCCTTGTCATAAGTGATATGTGGGAGCAATTGTGTGTTTGGATTATTCTCTAACTGTGTGTCCTGCTGGTGCAAGAGCAGTCTGAGGACTCCTGCTATTTGATCTGCCTTGCCATCAGTCCCCACTCAGTGATTTTTTGACTCCTCCACACATTGGAAGATTTAGTGAATTTTGAACATGCTGTGTGAGGCATCTCTCTCAGCCAGTAGCACCAGGTGCTTGTAGAGACCTGGCTTTGGGGAACTTGAAGGGAAGAGATGCTAACAGGACAGGAAAAACCGGGGGGAAGGAGGAGAGAGGCCTGTTGTCTGTGTTACTGGTTCTTTTTGGCCTCTTATAGCAGATATTGCTGCTTGCTTGTTTTGGGTCTGAGTGTTTTCCTGGAGGCTCTCTGACATTCTTGGGTCACCATCTGTCTCTACTGTTTTGCAGCAGCCCAACACTATGTCCGTTACCAAGAAGTTCAACTACAAGCTCGTGAAAAGTGGCAATGTTATCCTGACAGCCACCTCAGATCTGAAGGGGTACATTGTGGGGCAAGTGATCCAGCTCCGCACAGACATAGAGAACAAGTCAGGTCGGGACACCGGGGCTGTGGTAGCCAGCCTACTCCAGGTAAGCATCCAAAAGGATGATTCTTTGGCTATGCTGATACTCCACCTCGCCAAGGCCAGTGTGAAGCTGGCTGTGAGCATTGCTGCTGTTTTTGTCTGGAAGGTGGCAGTTAGTAGTCTGGACCTCTGGCTGGCTTTGATTCCCTCTGCCTTCCTGGAGAAAGAGGTGGTAGGACTTGTCTTGCTTATAGCAGCTCAGTCCATAATGCAATGATGGGTTAATCCTGCCCTATAATATGTGTATCTGTACTTGTTTGACAGAACAACTGGGTGATTTTTGTGTTCTGCCTTACTTTTGTGGGGGACGGGTGGTCGTCTGCAGTCTTTCTGCTAGCTGTTTTTATTCCTGTCTGCACAGAAAGTGGCTTACAAATCCAAGCGTTGGATTTACGACCTGAGGACCATCGCAGAGGTGGAAGGTTCAGGAGTAAAAGCCTGGAAACATGCAGAATGGAAGGAGCAGATCCTTGTTCCAGCACTGCCCCAGTCCATTCTGCAGGGCTGTAGCCTCATACATATCGATTACTATATCCAGGTGAGCAGCTTGATGCTCTGGTGGGTTGTGCTGCGGTTATGGGTGTGTGCTGGGGTCACCTCGTGGGTGTCAAAGATGTAGCTTTGCTGAGGAACTCAGTGTGACTTGTTTTGCTGGTCAGTAATGATGGGTGAGGCTGCTATTGTGCTCCGGCCCTCTTGTTAGGTGAGCCTACCTGTGCGCTATGCAATGCACGACAAAGAGGATTCCACTGTTTTTCTTTCTCTTCCAGGTTTCCCTCAAGTCACCAGAGGTTTCGGTCACCCTTCCCATTTATATCGGCAACATTGCAGTGAACAGGGTCCCCCTGAGCCCTTCCCGGTCTGTCCAGCACCTACCATCTGCAGTGGTACCCAGTGCCCCCCCGGAGGAAGAGGAGGCTGCCGGCGGTTATCACCCCATGGACAATGTCTTGATCCCCACCAAAAGCCATTCCCAGCAGCAGCCATTTAGCTACGCCCCAGGACTGAGCTTCCAGGAAGCGGACTCGGAGCAGACAGGCTCCCCAAATCACCCCACCCTCTGCCTCTCGACGGGAGCCACCGTCCCTTACTACGCCGAGGGAAACGTGGTGCCCGTGCCCACTGCTAGCTCGCTCATTTTGCCTCCAGAATACAGCACGTGGGGCTACCCATACGGTGAGCATCCCATTCCTGAGACCTAAACAGTCTGGCAGTGTGATAGCAAACATCTGCTGTGACAAGAGTCTCTTTGCTAGCTGAAAAGCCTGGAATACAGAGATGTCAGCCCGCCGGGGGCTGAAGTCAGGGGGGATTGTGAGAACTCTCTGCCTGCCTTTTCTGGAGGAGCTCCTTGTGGCTGTGACAGCCAGCTGTCCATTCCCACGTCCACACCCGTGCTGCCCTAGGCTTGTTCTGAGAGGATCTCCCTGCTCTGAAATGAGCTTTCAGCCTCCCACAGATATAAAAACTCCTTGGCTTGTGGTGAGGCTGGCGGGAGCAGAGCCAGGAAAGTGATGTAACTGAAATCTTATGTCTGCTTTGGAGTGGGCCTGCATCTGGTCTGGAGACAGAAGCTGTGGGGGCGGGCACTGAGAGACCGTCCAGGATGGAAGAGCTTGGGGAAATCCCAGCACGCTGCATTTCTGAAGCAGTACTCCTCTGGGGTGGCTGGGACCGGTGGTGTGGCACAGTCCTACCTGGGTAAGCCAGACAGTTAGCACTGGGGTGATGAGAGATGCTTGGATGTGTCACATCAGCAGGGCAGGCTGTAGGGTCCTGGAGTGCCTGCACACGTTAGTAGCTTGCTATGCTCAGTACTGAATTACACAGATGGAGGTTCGTGGAACTTCCCACTGTAACCATTCTTGTTCTTTGTTTTCCCTACAGAGGCACCTCCATCCTATGAGCAGAGCTGCAGCAGTGCCAACTCCAGCATCAGCAATGGCAACTAGCCTCCCCTGCTCCGCATCCCGTCGGCGCGATGGTTCACCGGCCTGCTGCGAAGTCTGGTACAGCACAAGGCGTCCTTTTATCTCTGTGGCTGCTTGGCAGAGTAGATGGCACATCCTGGCCTGGGCTTTTTAAGTCTCTTTCTTGGGAGGGGGAAGAAAAAAGGGCAGCCAGGGCAGCCCGTGTTGTGTGTGGGAGAAGTCTGAACCATCCCCTTCTGCTGCACCAAAAGCTGGAAGATCTGGTCTTGCCCCGGGGATGCCCTCTGCAGCAGCCTGTATTTGAAGTACTGTAGTCACCACTAACTGCTTTACTATCAAAGCACCTCCGATGCCTTATCTGAAATGCTCCTGACTTGGCATGTCTCCACTGTAAGTGAAGGCTGGGCTGTGTGAACTTTCTCTTCTCTTTTGTGGGCTGTGTGTGCTCTCCAGAAATGCTTCTGACAGCCCTTCCTCCTCATCCCCATAGGTCCCAGGGGTAGCTGAAACAGGGGCTTTCTTGGAGTAGGCAGGGTTGGAAGGTCAGGGACTCTTGCCAAGCCAAAAGCACAAGCCCTCGCTGTACCTGCGTGGTGGGATGAGTGACTGGCAGCCTTTGGTCCCCGGGCAGTGGCCTGGACCGCCGCCTGCTTGTGCTGAGTGGAGAGCAGGCTCTGTCAGCAGGGAGCCTTTTTAACGAGGATAACTTTCTAGAGACAGACCATCCTTGCTTGCTGCTAGGATGACCAGCGCTTGTCAATCTGTACAGGGGACACCAGCTCCCGTGCCCCATCTCCTGCTCCTGCAGGGCACCCTCTCCATCCCAGCTGTCGCGGCCTTAGGCAGGCCAGAATTACACGACAATCAAGTTACAGAAGTGTGTCCGATGCTACCTCTGCGTCTGCCCAAGGACTCTGCCCGTGGAAGCCCCATCCTTGGTGATGCCCCCCTGTCCAGGCTCAGCCTGGCACTGTGCTCCCCGGTACCACACCAGCACGGGGGGCTGCACAGCCTGGGGACGGCCGGTACTGCTGTGCTGCTCCTCTCCTGAGCCACTGCAGGGTGCAGAACGGAGAGAGTGGGAACACAAACTGCTGTGCTTCATCTGCAGCCTCTGCTGGACCTGGTGGGTCAGGGGAGGAAGCTGGGATACTGAAAGCAACGGTTTTTTTGGTTTTTGTTTTCTTCCTGTTGTTTTATTTCCTTGTTTAGCTTTTTAGCATTGACTGCCCAAGCTGAGGAAACCAAACAGGGGACACAGAGCTGCGGGCGTCCGGCCAGGGCTGCCATTGCAGACTGCACCTTTGGCACCTCTGAGAATTGGTCCCGCACTTCCTCACGCTGGGCAGGCAATACCTAACAAACCTCCTAGGAGCTGTGCTGCCTCACACCCCCGGCCGGCTGCTGGGGACGAGCCCTGCTTTGCACTCTTCCTTTGCGAAACCCTTTTTGTTTTATTTTGTTTTAAAAGTGTTGAATTGCTTTAAGGGTAGAGTAGAGAAGGTGCCGTTCTGAGCAGCGCCGGCACAACATATACCCGTGTTGATAGAATGATTGTCATTGTCCTTAAATATATATATATATATATATATATATGAGACAAAGTTTTGTTTTTAATGATCGAATTCATAAATACAAATTTTAATGCTGTATTTAATAAATTATTCCAGGAGAAGCGCTGTGCTCTTCCCTCCGTTTCTGGTGCTGACCCACGTGCCTGACGGGCCAGCTGTGCACACAGGTTGGATTTGTCTCTGTGCTGTTGCTGCAAGCAGCCCGAGGCACGACCTGCCTCACACCACCATTCCTCCTCGCTCTCTGCTCTTCTGCCCAGCACTGATTCTTCAGCACTTCCCCTCTGCCTGGCGATCCCAGACTGCATGGTGAAAGGTTCCCCTTCCCCCCCCCCGGAGCTGTGAGCTCAGGATGCTGTGCAGCAGAGTCCTCGCGGTGCGGGGTGCTGACAGGGGGTGCCAGAGGGCAGGAGGGCAATTAGGGGGCGCACGCTCCATGGCAGAGCGATGGGATCACCCCTGCTGCTCTCTGCCCCGCTGCAGCCTGCAGTCACACGGAGCTCCTGTGGGCCCCTCCTTCCCCTCTCCTCGTTCTGAGCTCCGTGCTGCAGACAGAAGCCTGGTTTCCAAACGCAGCTCTGGGTACAAAAGCTTCGCGTTGTAGGAATTCATTCAATGCCCGGCTCGCATTTTTAAACAATTGTTTTGGTTGGTTTTTTTTTTCCTCTCTCTTTTGTTTGCAATCAGGAGGGGAAGCGGCGGGGTGTGAGGGACAACATCATCGTTTCCAAACGGCGTTCAACGGAAAGCGCCAGGAATGCCCCCCGTCCTTTCTCCTGCCGCCTCCTCCTCCCCGCGCACACCTTTGCCCCTCCGGCCGCCCCCATCGCTGCGGCTCTCATTGGCACCCGCTGCCTCTTCTGCCCCACGTGGCTCCGCGGGGCGCTGCTCTGCCCCCGAGCCGCGCTCACCCATCGCGGCGGCGTTACGTCCCGCTGCTCTGCTGCTCTCCTTTGCAGCTCTGGGTTTGTTGGGCCCGGAGCGGAGCGCGGTGTGAGAAGGGCTGCGGCTCCTCCCTGGCCCCGGCTTCCCTCGCTGGATGTCGGCTGCTGTCTGAGCTTCCCACTCAACTTCCAGTAGCTCCATAGAAGCGTTTTCTGCTGTTGCCCGGAGGAATTATTTGGAACAACAGACATGGCGGTGCTCCGGGCTCGGCGTGCGTCTGGCAGCCCATCTTATAACGCATTTCCAGCCCTCTGTGACAGGAATGCGTCCCGTCCCTCCCTCCCTGACCCGGCTGGGACCGACCCGAGACACCTTTCTCGGGGGGGGTTTCTGTACAACGCAGTCCCGCGCAAGTTGTGACAGGGTTTCAGAATGTAACAAAGCAACACATTTGCAGCGCTCGGGGAGCGCTCCGTCCCGGCTTTTATCGCACCCGACGGACACCTCCCTCCCTTCGGAAGGCCGCGGCTGATCGCTCGGGGGGCCCCGCGGGGCTCTGCGTGCCGGGAGCGGCGGGCGGGGCGGGCTGAGCTCGGCGCAGGGCAGCGCCGGACCCGTACGGCCCCGCAGCGCGGCCAACGCCCGCCCCGCAGCCCGACCCGCCGCTCGCTGCCGGCCGCCCCCTCCGCGCCGGGGACTCTTATTTTGACTGCGGCGCGGCGCGGCCGGGCGGGGGCAGCAGCGGCCGCCGGAGCGCGATCGGGGCCGGGCGGGGCCCGCGGTCTCGTCCCCTCCTCCGCCTGCGGGGGCGGCCGCGGGGCCGAGGGCTTCGGCTCGCCGTAGGGGTGGCGGTGGGAGCCGCTGCCGGCCGTGCGCTGAGGGTGCGGGACGGCGCCGCGGTGGCCGCCCCCGGCCCCGCACTGCTCGGGCGTGGCTGAAGGTGCGGCGGGAGGCGTTACCGGGGCGGCGGCCGCGCCCCGCTCTGCCCTTCTTCGCGTCAGTGGGACCCCACGGCCCCGTGCTGTGCCCCGTATCCCCAGCCCCGTCCCACCGTGCCCCCATCACACACCCTTATCGTCCTGTCCTTACTGTAGTCTATGCCCATCTCACACCCATCGCCGTCCCCGTTTTCCCCTGTCCCTATTCCTTCTCCATCCCATTCCTGGCTCCATTGATTCCCCGTCCCGTCACTGTCCCTCCCTCTCCCCATCTCCACATTGCTGTCGTTATCCCATTCTATCCTCATCTCATCCCTGTCTCATCCTCCTCCTATCCCCATTCCACCCCATCCCTATCTCACCCCCATTCCTGTCCCCGTCCCACCCTGTCCCCATCTCTCTTCCATTCCTGCTCCTTTCCTATACTATCCCCATCTCATTCCCCTCCCATCTCCGTTCCATCCTGTCCCTATCCCATCCCTCTCCTGTCCCCGTCTCTCCCTGTCCCCATTCCATCTCCAGCCCACCCTGTCTCCATTTAATCCCTCTTCCGTCCTTATCCCACTCTATCCTCGTCTCGTCCCCTCCTATCCCCGCTCTGTCCCGTCCTCATTCCTCTTCCCGTTCCCGTTCCTGTCCCCGTCTCACCCCCACTCCCGTCCCTGTCCCCATCTCACCCCTGTTCTGTCCCCATCCCCGTTCCCCCCTCCCCTCTCGGTCCCGCCCTCAGCCCGCCCCCCGCCGTACAGCGCCTCCCTACGGGCGCCGCCATGACGCCGTACGGCCGAAGGGACCCGCGGGGGCCGCCATGCTGCCGCGCGCATGCGCATCGGCCTCCGGAGCGTCTCCATTGAGAAGAATGAGGGGAAAGGGGCGGAGCCAAGGCGCGAGGAGCCGCCGCGGGGGCGGGGCTACGCTCCGGGGCTCCGGCCATGGCCACAGTGGATGCCGAGGTGAGTGAGAGCGGCGGCGTCCATCTACCCGGGCGGGGGGACGGAAGATGGGGGAGCGCGCAGTGGTATCGCCCAGGGCCAGGCGGCTTCTGTCGGGGGCCGGGAGAGGGCCGTGCCCCCGCCGCCCCGTGGTTCAGTCCAACTCCTCTGAGGGGAAGAATGTGGGAGCCGCTGCCATTGTGTGTAGGGGGGCCCGGGACTCTGTATAAGTAACACCCCTCCGCGGCCGGGCGGTGGTATGGGCCATACAGGTTCCGGGGTTCCCCCCAATGGGAGCGGGTGCGCGCGGCGGGGGCGGGGGAGCGGCGCCGGCGCCATCCACGTTCCGGGGCTCCTCGCGCGGCGGGGCGGCGTGCGGCGCCATGCAGGGTCCCGGGCCGGGCGGGCCGCCGCCGGCGGTTGGGCCGCCGCTATGCGCCATGCAGGGTCCGGGGCGGCGGGCAGGCGCCGGCTCCAGGCATGCAGGGTCCCGGGCCGCGCGGCGGAGGCTGCGGGGCGGCCCCGGCCCGCCCCCGATGCCGGGAGGAGCCCGCGGGCCGCCGCCGGGCCCTGAGGCCGCGTAGGCCGCGCGTCCGCTTTGTGAGCGCCGGGCGGCCGTTCGCTCCGTTCTCCGCGGGGCGCTCTGCCCGACGCCGCCTTCCGCCACCGCGCGGCTCGCAGTCCGCTGCTGCGCTTTGTGCCCGGCGGGGCCGTGCGGTGCCGTGCGGTGCCGGGGCGCTCCGTGGCCCCGCGCCTGGTTCTGCCTCCGGTTCTGCCTCCGGTTCTGCCTCCGGCCCGCAGTGCGGCGCTCACACCGCGGCCGCCCCGGCCGGGCTCTGGGCTCAGCGCTCAGCCCGCGCTCACGTCGGTTTCCCGCCGCGGGTGGCACAGCGGAGCGCCCCGCGGTGCCTTCGGCGCGTCCCGAGGAGGGCGGCTGCGCCCGGGGCGGCCCGGCCGGTGCTCCCTCACCGCGCCGAAGCTTCTCCTGTGTCTGTATGGCGCTCCTTCTGTCCGCGCCGCACGGGTGGCTGTACGGCCGGGTGTGCCCTTCGGTTGGGAAGCAGCCCCTGTGGCCGGGCTCTGCTCTCAGAAGCAGGCCCAGCACCTGCGGGTGTCCCCGCGGCTGATGAGCGGCGATGGGGACTCGCCGAGGGTCTCCTTCCTCCCTTCCCCTTCTATCTGGGGTCGTTTTTGCCCCTCTGAGGGGACGGCTGTGGAAATGCAGCCGGGATGCTCAGCCTGCAGTGAGTGCTGTGTGTGGGATGGGCTGACCCCGCACTGCCTGGGCGCTGTTCCACGTGTGAGGAGCAGCTGGGGCTGCACACGGGCAGGAGCCGTGCCCACAGGAAAAGCTGCTGGCAATTAGTTGGCTACAGGTAAAAACACGGGGCACAGACACGGTCATGCCAGGCCTCAGGGTCAGCGGGTGAAGGAGAACCCCCCCCAGCACTGCGGGCTCTCAGGTGAGCTCCGGTGGGGTTCTGCCCCGCTCAAGCTGCCCAAGGCCAAACTGCAGGCACTGACCGCTGCTTCAGCTCCCTTACACCCAGCCTGGTTTGATGCTTTTACACATCTCAGACCTCCCATGGCTGCAGGACTAGCATTGCAGTTGAAGGGGTTCGGCTTGCCTTGCTCAGTCTGATGCGACTGTGGGTTCCTTGAATTCGATGCTGCTAACCCAGTTTGCATCAGTTTCAGTGTCTCCGTGTGTTTCACTCAGTGTGAGCTGGAAACAGCTTTGAAGCCGCGCCGTTTTTCCTCCGCCTCGTGCCAACCTCGGGACGCTGGCAGGGAATGAAGCGCTCCTCCTCAGAACTTACACTGCGTTTCTCATCATTTTGTCCTCCTCCTGTCTGTCCTCATCTGTAACACCATTTGTTTTTTTTTGTTTTTTTTTGTTTTTTTTTCCTGGAGATGCGGCTCTGATCTTTAAAGCCAGCAGACACAACCCACGCTGCAGACGGGTTTCCCCGCTGCTCAGCACCCTCCAGGAGCAGCCCTGCAGTGCCTGCAGTGCCTCCCAGCTTTGGGGCTGAGCAGTGCTGCAGATCAGCTGGTGAGAGGGCTGCGCCCCGGCTTTGATCCGTGCTCTCATCCCCGCAGCCAGCTGGTGCTGGGAGCGCTGCAGGCAGTCCTCCGCCCGTGCAATGAACTCCCTACTGGATTAAGGGGCAGCGTTTGCTCTTGTCAAAGAGCTTCCTATTCACGGGTCCCTGGCTGGAAGGAGGTTGCTGTAATAGGCCACCGAGTGCAGGAGGGATAATGGGAAAAGCCAGGACCTAATGAGCAGTGCCTTTGAGCAGGGAACACGCAGATGATTTCTTCAGTTTCCCACTTTCTGTTTCACAGGTGACGTGAGAGCCAGGGCTCCTTTCAGGCCTGCCCTGCCCTTCCTCCTCCCTCATTTACTCCTGCCAGCTGATAGCACCACCAGCAGAGGCTCTGCTTTGCTTTTCTAGGGCCATTGCTTTTAATGCACGGTCATCTTTTCTCCTTTGTGAGCTGTCTGGGAGGCTGCGTGTTTGGTGGCTGCAGGACAGACGTCCTCTCCGGTCCCGTAGCGCAGTGAGGTATGTTGATATTACACTGACACGAGATCCCAGACACCTTCACAGCGTGGCTTTTCCAGTTGTGTTGGATTCAAGTTGGTTTGCAACATTTTAGCAGTGACTCTTTGTGAGGAAAGGAGTTTTCCCCACCTGTGACACCAAACACCTGGTAAGGAGAGTAGCTTCATGGATCAGAGGCTTTTGTGTAAGGGTTACTTTTGCTTATATGTTGCAGTTGCAGCTGCCCCTTCCTCGACAAACAGACCTTCAGTAGTGCTGACCTCTCTTTCCCTAAAGCCAGTTCTACCTGCAGTGCTTTGACCCTGCTGAGCTAATGGTGAGCTGATGCCGTTTGGAAGCTCACCTTCTGTGAAGACAGGCTGTAAATAACAGCAGAACGTTTAGGCTGGATGGGGCTCTGAGCGCTGATGGAGCTGTGGGTGTCTCTGTTCATTGCGGGGGAGGTGGAATAGATGACCTTTAAGGGTCTCTTCCAACTCAAACGCTTCGATACGACTTCCAAAGCTGTAAGAAAGCCTCAGAAGTGCCCTTCAGTTGTGAAGCTGATGTAGCTGAGCCAACGTGACTGAAGGAAGCGTCTGAAGAACAGTTTGTCAAGCCGAGGCAGAATCAAAGGCCTGGTTTATACTTGGAAAGAGCTCTTGCAGTTTAATTATGCTGTCTGGAGAGAATGATGTTTCTTTTTCTTTGCTGAAGTGGTAATGCAATAAAAGTCCTTGCTGTGGATGTAGCTCTATTAGTTTGGAGATGATTTTAGACCAGGGAAGCTTGTTTGTTTGCTTGCTTTCCAAAGCAGAGGCTTGGTGTGCCACTGAGAAGTTTTGCCATCTTAGTTATCCGTCTTCAGATGCAACTCCATTGCTCTCCCCTCTGCTGCGGCTGTGTCAGCAGGAGGCCCCTGGTAGAGGAAATGACCAGCAAAAACTGTAACAACGAGGAGCAAAACAAACAGCTCTTCCATGGGGGGGCTGACTGGAGCTGTGTGGGTGTGTGGTTGGTGGGCACACAGCTGGCAGCTGTGCCAGCTGCAGCCCTTGGCATCCCTCAGCAGCTCCGGGCTGCTGGCAGCAAATGAGGCACCAGCACACAGGGCTGTCACATCTCCAGATGTGCACGAGAGCAGCTGATAGCAAAACCATTAGGGACCAGTGCTGCTGCAGGGCTGCTGGTCTGAAATGCTCATCTGGGGCCTTGCTCTGTGTCACCTGTTGTGGTGGTTTTTGATTTCCTGGAGCTGGGGCGATGCCACCTGGGTGTCCTCTCTGCTCCAGAATGGGGCTGCAGAGGGGATGGAAGCAGCCTGTGTTCCTCATGCCTTTTCTCTAGCGAAGTGCTGAAGCACAGCATGGCATCTACATTTTTGGGCCCTGGTGCCCAAAAATGATGTGAGGAGGAGGCAGAAAGAAGGGATCAGTCCTGCAAAGTCAGGGGTTTTACAGGAGAGTGGAGCAAGAGGCACTGCCACCTCCTGCTCAGTGCCCTGCGCTGTGAGGTCTTTGCAGGGGCATCTCCTGCTCCTTTCTGTGCCATCAGACCCCCAGGGAGGGGCTGTCAGGTTTCCCCAAGCTCTGACTGCCTGTCTTGGGGCATTTAGTGCAGGACCGAGGGGTTCAAGGAGCCCCCTTTGCGTGCTTTGAGACGTGCTTTGCTGGAGATTGCCCGCTCTGTGACTGCTGTGGAAGCCAAAGGTGTGCAGTGCGTGACTCGTGGAGCTGCCCGTGTTGGGGGTCAGGGAGAGGCTGTGCCCCACTGCCCAACCCGGGGCTGGCACATCCCGCAGTGCTGCATAGGTAAACCTGACTGGGATGGGAGAGTTTGCTGCAGCTCTGCCGGCTTGGCCAGTGCTGTGAAATGAGCGTAAACCCAGAATAAACTCTGCTTAGAAAAGCTCTTGGTGCTGATATCACCGAGGTGTCTAAAATAGAAAGGCTTTCCTGCTTTGAATTAAAAGTGTCTAGCATAGGCAAAGCAGCAAGGATGTACAACATATCCTCCTTTGGAGCCGGAAACGTTCTTCTGAGGGGATTCCTGTCTCCCACCTGACCCCCACTGCTCTCTGCCTCCATACGAGGCTCTGTGCCCTGAGTTGATGTTTCAGATAGTTTGGCCATGGGGCAGCGGCTGTGCTGGGAGCTGAGCAGGGTGAGCCGGTGTGTACACACAACCCAATGGTGCAGGGCTGGGCTGCTTGTGTGTATGCAGGATGGCATGGGGGCAAAAGGGAGCTATTAAACATTACATTCAACCCTTTTGGTGCCGTGTTTCCTTCTGAAGGGAGAGCTCGGTGGCAGTGGTGAGTAGTGTCAGCTTAGAACAGGGAGACAGTGAGTGAGCAGTGAGAGGATGGAAAATCCAGGTCCACTTCTGTGTGCACATGGTGACTCGTCCTGCAGAGCCAGCGCTGGGAGCAGGAGGAAATCTGCAGGTGTCACAGCTGGGGAGGAAGTAAATAGAGAGCAAGATAGCTGGGCTGGCACAGCCAAGCTCAGAATAAAGCCAGGTAAATGACTTATCCCATTTGTTACAGGGAAAGGCAAAATTATGCAAACAGGGATGAAAATATCCAAAGCGATTATGGCTTCCTGGGGCAGGCAGTGTGAGCCAGCAGATGGCTACGAGCTGCTAAAGCATTCAAAACCAGCAGCAAAGAAGTGGGGAGCTGAGCAAATTGGGGTGAGTGGAATGACAGTGAAGCCCCGAGACTGCAACAGTGCATGTGATCTGGGCCGAAGTGGGGGAGCCAAGTCCAGCAGGCTCGTGGCCGTGTATCTCCCTGGGACTGTTGGCCAGGATCTGCTGCTGCATTTGAACACAGCTCTGGGAGCTGTGAAATACCACGCTCTGGTTTTGCTTTTTATTCCTTCTTCATTCTCTTCCTTTTCCAGCATGAGCTCCGGGGTCCTTGAGAAGCTCTGCTGCCCTCCTCCTCTCCAGTTACGTTTTCAGTCCTTGCAGTTTCAGAGGAGATTTCAATAGGTAGTTTCTCCAGGGGCTCAAAGCCAGAAGGCAAATGACTCAGATGTTTTATCCAATTTCAGCAGTAATTGGGGGTGTTTCTCAGCAGCTGTAGGCAGGTCCTCTCCAAAGTCCTAATATTGTTTCCAGAAATGGGAAATCAAACGTGCACGCGGTCAGAGACTCAGAAAGGGTGGTTATGTTTACAAATCACATACTTCATCCAGCTGTTGAGTTGGGAATGGAAAGTACATCTGTTGCAATATGGGGAGGTGGCTGCATTTTAGGGATCTGAGAAGTCAACTGAGCTTTTGGATGAATTTCTTGTGTCCAAAGGGGTAGGAAGGAAACGTGCCCACACCAAGTAGGGTTTTGTCCACATGAGGAGGAGGGTGTTCAGCAGAGCACGACATTCCCAGCCAGGCTGCTGGGTTCTTTGCGGGTCCATCTGGTGTCCTGTTGGCCTGCAAGCTTGAACATACGACTGCAGGTACGAGCACTTAAGGCATGAGTCTAAATACTTCATTCATTGTAGAGCATTATTGATATTTGATAGATTAAATCAACAGAATCAACCAGAAGGCACTGCAGAAAGCACTGGGGAGGTGCTGAAGCAGGACATTAGGTGGTTCTCACTGCAGACTTGTAGGCAATAGCTTCTGTCAGCTCAGCTGTGTTTTACATGGGAAGAACCATGCATTCCATGTGTTTGATCACAGAATCGTTTGAGTTGGAAGGGGCCTTTAAAGGGCATCTGATCCAATGCCCTGCAATGAGAAGGGACATCTGCAGCTCCATTGGGTGCTCAGAGACCGCTCCTTGGATGTCACCATGGGCACCACCACATCTCTGGGCAACCTTTGCCAGCGCTTCACCACCCCTCTCATAAAAAAAAAAAACCCTGTTTCTATTCTACCCAGTCTTTTCTTATATCCAGCTGATTCCTGTACTCTTTGATTTGGGATGTGTATTTCTCAGTAGCATTAGGATGCGTTGTTTGCAGTAGGAGCTTTAATGCATCTTTAATATGCAAAGATGGTTGCTCATGGCAGACGTCCTGTAGGACCTGCAGGCACCATCTCCTCTCGCAGTCACCCCTGCTTTGTAGGATTTGGACTGCCTGCTGCACACGGTGCTCTCTGTACCAAACTGCCACTCTTCTGGGGTTGCTTTGTGAGCTTTATGGCCTTCATTCCCACTGAAGCCCCCCTTGTGCTGACGATGCAGTTCTGCTGTCAGGTTTCTGGCACTTGAGCACCTGCTCTCATGAAACTGCACGTTGACAGCACATCGGTTTTAATTATTACAGCTTTTCTTCGGAGCTGATTGGTTTGCTATCATCTCAGACCCACACTGCAGATTCCCCTCAGAGGCGCCGTTATCTCCTTCTGCTCCTGGGTGCCAGCAGAAGAAAATCTGACCTGCTGGTGAGGATGCCTGCGTTCCCAGCCACGCTGCTGCTGCTGCAAGGCACGAGCAGGCCAAAGGAAACCACCCCGTGCACACTGGTGCCAGCAGCACGCAGCCACACGTGGCCAAAGAGCCCACTGCAGGAGGCCCCCCTCGCCTACGTGTGTTTACACGTCGGGTGCCCGGGGATACTCCACATTCTTTTTTAACTGACAGAAACTCCACGAGTGGAAGTTCGTGGGGTTGCCAAGAGGTGCTCCTGACGCAACAGCGTCTGCCTTTAAAAAGCAATGTGAATGGTGATGGCTGAGTCAGATGTC
The DNA here is from genome assembly GCF_016699485.2 of Gallus gallus. Lineage (NCBI taxonomy): Eukaryota > Metazoa > Chordata > Aves > Galliformes > Phasianidae > Gallus > Gallus gallus. The sequence goes on from NC_052548.1 coordinate 2,667,498, forward strand.
TGCCTGCCCTGGGACTGCAGCTGATGCAGCTGCTGACTGCTGCCCGAGCATGGAGTCTGCACAGGGAGATGAGACAACAGTCCTTTCCTTGCTTGGGTGCTCATTGATGTTTTCTTGCTGATGTATTATTAATTAAGATATTTTTTATTGCCTTGTAAATATAGGTGATGCTTTGCAAGCACAGGATGTAACCTGCTCGTTTCCCAGTGTTTCTGAAGCGTGCAATGTGCACACTGGGAGCAGTGCACAAACTCACTGTGCTGTTGAATCCCAAGGTGAGGTAAATCTCTGGGGTTTGTTTTCCTTTTTCCCTTTAGTTTAGCTGATGTGCAGCTTCGGGACTGGTGAGTACAGAGCAGAGAGCTGAGCACCTGTGCATACCCTACGTGCAGCATTAGTACAGGAAAATAGTAAGACTTAAATACAAGGAGAGTTTGCAGTGTTGGCCTCTCCTTAAGGCAGAAGATCAGAGACAAAAAGAGGGTGTTGCATGAGAAAGGGGCTCGGAAGGTGATCCAAACCCACAGAAACCTGGAGGGGGGAGGTTGGCCAGCAAGAGGGTGTTCTTACAGCGTGCCCAGCAGTTGAGCAGGCAGAACTGCTACAGAGAGACTCAGAGATCTGTCCAGGTGAGGCTGGTTGCTGGAGTCTGCTGCTGGGATGTGCTGTGTGTGTCTGCAGGAAAGCCACCATGCCCCAGCCAGCCTGGTGGGCTCGTGGACTGCAGTCCTGCCAATTGGCCTGGCGCTGCCACGTCCTCATGTCAGCCCGTGTGCCTGCAGGTGCAGCCCCGGGGAGCACTGCCAGCCCCCAAGTGGCCAATTCCCACCACGTCAGGACCATGTGCTTGATTCTGGACCATATGCACCAATGCTACTTGGGGCTGCTGAGCTCAGCTGTGTGTCTGCATAGAGCTTTCTGTTGGGTCTGTAGGGTGGGTGAAGCCCCTCAGTCCCCATGTGCTCCTTCTGGTGAAGAGAAATGGGAAACTTTTTCTTTTGAAGCGTACTGAACTATTTGTGATTAAAGCCAATATGACTCCAAACATCCAGCACCTCCTCTTTGGGTTTCTGATAGCAGCGTTGGACTTTATCTGGAAGATGTGAGCCATGAAGTTTCTCATGTCCTCTTACTATGTTCTTAAATTAGGCCAACACGTCCTATTCCTGCCTTATACTTCTTGCAGGAATCGTTGGCTTCTGCTTTCGAACAGCTTTGAAGGTGATGAGGACCTATTTGTGATAAGAACTCATAGCAGTGTGTTAAACCCAAACAAACCCATGCAGTTCTGGCATGCACTCCGTGCTCATTCTGTGCCCCAGACTGGCAGCGCCCACTTCTAAAAAACAGAAAAAAACTTTCCAGTTTGGTTGTTCACATCTGGTTTAATGTCTTTATTTAATGTGGTTTTCAAGGAGTTGCAGTTGCATCCCCAGCAATTGCAGCTGAGATGGGGTGTGCAGTGCAGGTGAATGGCAGCATGGGGGGGGGGATGCGGAGGCTCCTCCCAGCGTCTGCCCTCCCAGAAGCACTGGGTAAAGCCCTGCTCTCTCGGTTGATTCAGCTGTTTGATTTTTATTTTTGAAAGAGAAAAGGCCCTTAAGGTTTTGGCATGAATTCACAGTCCTTTAAATCTGTGCGTGGTGAAGCCGTGTGGTTGCAGCCTCTTGCTCAGCCCGGGTAGGATCCCCTCCTTAGCAGGCTGCTATCAGAAGTTCAAGGCATATCGTAAGTCCCACTTAAACCTCATTCTGCAGTAGGGCCGCTCTGTTTGGCTCCAGGCACAGCCTGGGAAGGGCTGTGTTCTGTGTTCTCCTTACCTTGCAAGGAAGGAAAACCCGCCGGCCTTGTTGTTTCCCTGCATTGCCAGAGCTCTGCAGACAACACTTTCTGTTATCTGTGAACATCCCCGTGTGCTGCCCTAGGGGTGAAGCAGGATGGGCTTTGCTGCTTCTATCAAGCAATGTAAGCAAGGCTTTGGGTTTGAAGGCACACAGCTCAGCGGATTGCTCTGCTGGCACCTCCAGGAATGAATTTCCAGGAATACAGCCCCATCTCCTTGACTATGAGTCGAAGTTTTTGCAACTCCTCACGTGAATTCAGGTGCTGTTTGGTGAAGCTTAGCTTTGGGTTAAGCTTCCCACAGCCGCTGCGCCATCTGGGTGCTGCACTGCAATAGGGAGTGTGTGTGTCTGCTGCCTTCAACGTGGGGATGCTGTGCCACGTGGCCATGGACAGGTAGGTTGGTGTTGGTGTTGGAAAGTAGTAATTAATGTGCTGTAGCATTCAGGTTTGAAGGGAGAGCTGTTCCTCAGCCGTGGGCTGGCAGTGATGCTGGCTGCTTGGATATGGGGCTGCATGTACCAGCCCATGTGTGGTAGGTGTGTGAGCTGTGCCTCCACCTGGGGCTGCTGGTTGAAAATAAGCCCTCCTGTGTGAAAAACAACTGCTGGTTTTCATGAGCTGTTGGATTAGTAGAAATAGCCATTGGCTGCTGATGGTGGTGGTTCCTTTGCATGATGGAAGCTGTACTGCTAATTAAGATTGTTCTCAGAGTTCATTTACGTACAGCCCACAGCACATACAGACTGAACTTCTGCAAATCTCAGTTAGAGTTGACACTGCTGATTGGCACAGCTAGTTTACATGAAGGCACAAGGCTTGGCCGTGTCATACAGCACATCTGCACTGGTGTGAGTGTGGCTGTGCTGCCATGTGTGCAGAGCCAAGTCATGTTGATAGAAGCACAGTTATGTTGGGATAACTCTGGGCGTGCTTTGAACTCTCCCAATTGAAGCATTGTGCTGTAAAGGTGTGCCTCTAACAGGGGGAGCCAAAAACATGCAAAAATGGTGGCTAAAGCAGTGGTTGGATCCTTTGAATCAATTAGCTTTTTTACATGGTACTGTAGCCGTCTTTGTCGTTGCATGGTTTTGGATTTCTGTTTGTGTATATATATATTTGTTATTAGTTTTTGGTTTTTTTGTTTATTTTTTAAATGAGTCTAATGGGGAACAAGCTGTTTTGAAAACATGCAGGTGCAAAGCTGGAGTCCCAGCTCAGGTGGGGTTGGTTGCTGTTCCTTTCTGCTGCTTTCAGGAGGAGCCTGCTGGCTGCTGCCCTCCCCTTCCCACACCCCAGCTGGGAACATGACAGGCCGAGTGCTGTGCACACATCTGGTAGTATCTCCATGTTGGAGGCAATGGAAGGGCCAAAGGAGAATCCTGGCACCAGTCTGCACTGAGGATTATTTTATGAAGCATCCGTGTCCGTTGCAGCCACGTGACCATGCAGATGAGATGGCTGAGTGGACTGCAGTGAGATCCTGTTAAGTCTCTTTTGTCTTCCTTGCACAACGAACCTGTGGAATTTACCCCAGTTTGAGTTTCTGCTGCAAGATGTACTCCTGCACCAGAGTCACCTGTAAGGTGCCACGGCACAAAGCAGTGGACCACCAAGAGGAGCAAAGCCTTGGCCAACCTCAGGGCTCCTGAGAGCTAGCAGACTTGGGGCTGAGCTGATGTCATAGAATCACCAAGGTTGGAAAAGACCTACAAGATCATCCAGTCCACTGTCACTTTGTGCTGAGATGAAGGACTGACCTCCATGAGTGTTGGGGATGGCAGCTCCCAGCTCTAAGAGAGGTCTCTGGGTCCCACTTTATGTTCTTGCTGTCTTCTTGATGACATCCTCAGCAGGGCCGTGGAGCTCTTTTGTTCTCTGCTACATCAGCACCTTCAAGGCAGCAGCAGGGTCCTGTGCTGAAGAATGCAGTGGGGTTAAAAGAGGAACCCGCACCAATGGACCACGGAATTATAGACTCATTCAGGTTGGAAAAGACCTCTGGGATTCCCAAGTCAACCCATCCCCGCCAGGCCCACTGACCACGTCCCTCAGTGCCACATCTCCGTGTATTTGAACACCTCCAGGGACGGTGACTCCCCCACTCCCTGGGCAGCCCATGCAGATGTACCGCCACTCTTTTGTAGAAGTTTTTCCTAATAGCCAACCTGAATGTCTTTGTGAAGCAGTCACGTCCTGTGATGGGAGGTGTGGGTAATGGGCTGTGATGGCTCACTGTTGTGCAACCAGCATTGCTTTCATCAGAAATGATCAGAAAAGCTCTTGTGTTACTACCTATGGTTTGCCATGCTGCTGTGTTATCTTTCTTTGGCAGTCTGAAGAAGCCAACAACGCAGGTTAGACTGAGGCCGTGCATCCAGTGAAGCCAGGCTGGGCAGAACAGCGTGTTCTTTTGAGCAAACAACTGTTTCAGTGGTCAGCACCTCCAGCAGTTCTTGAGTTGCCCATCTCAAGCCATGCTCCCACTGTGCTACACCAACCTGACATCCACCCACACACGTGGAAGGGGAGAGAAAGGGTCTCCGTGTCCTGCGCCAGCCGAGCACAGGTGCAGCGTGGAAGTTCCTCTGGTTGGCTGCAGGGCTCAGGAGTCGCTCTGCAGTGCGGTCTGTGGGATCCTGTCAGCTGCTTTGGCATTCTGTGGCTTTGCTATACGTGGTGATAACGATGCAGTATTATGAGTTAACGCTTTGGGGTTTTTTTTTTGAGCGCTCTTCCATGCTTTGCTGTGATGCTGCATGCGAGGCTGATGGTGTAGAAGCCACCTGCAGATGCTCTGTGGGTAAGAAGAAGAGGAGAAATCCCTTTCAGATTTTGGGCTGCTTCCCACAGCTTCCTTTGTCCCAGCTGCCACCGAAGCACAGAACTCAGTGCTCTGCACATAGCTGAAGGCAGAAGCTGTGGCAGGCTCCAGCTGGTGAGTAGGGCTGCAGGAATTCCCTGCCTGCTGGCCTTCACCTGGACGTCCAGACCTCCAAACAGCAGCGCCTTTCAGACCATGGCCTGTGTTTGATGGCGGGCAGAGGGTGAGGAGTGAGTGCCAGCTGTGGGGCTGTTCCTGCTTCCCAAGGGGACTCCCCTTTTGGTCTGTCACGCTCTATGTATCCTGCTTTTGCAAGCTCATCTGACGGGCAGTTCTCAGTCTGTAAGATTGGGTCATGGTCACTGTACAAATACATTCAGTCCTGGGACAAATGCAGCAAGATGCCTCCATGCTACGGGCCTGCCAGTCCCCTGCACTCAGAGACACCACCTTCCAAGTCTTGCCATATTCTTCTCTATGTGTTTGTTATTGCTTAGACCTTTGGCAGCTCTCCTGCTCGTGCAGAATGCTTTGCAGGCTCTCAGGGTCTTGGATTTACTGTGCTATATGGCTTATTGGTACAGACCTCACGTACCTGCTGCTATGCCAGCAGTTAACACTCGATGTGGAGGGATGCACTGTCCTGTAGGGCACCTTCTGCTAGCAACAGGAGCAGAATTATGTTTTAAGAGTAGCTCTGTTTTGCTGGTACCTGCAGGCTTTTTCTATGACTTCTGTGAGAACTTGTGGATAAGGAGTGAAATTCTCAGGGATCTGAAGTTCTGCAGTACTAGATGGAGGGTTCCCATTTGCACCAGGGTCTGCTGCAAGTTTGGATCGCCAAGTAAGAGAATCATAGAATGGCTTGGGTTGGAAAGGACCTAAAGATCATCTAGTCACAACCCACAGCTAGACAGGCAATTCTTTGTTCTTTTCTTAGTTCTTTTTTCTTTACAGGCAATCTGCACTCAGGGCATAAAATGTCCAGGGGAGATTTCAGCAAGGCTGATTTTCACCTGTGTTGCACCATGTTGACAGCCCTAGCTGCATGCAGCAGCAGTGAGTCTGAATGAGGGGAGGGCTGGTCGAAGGAGAAGGGCTGTGCTCCCTCCTTCCTGTGTTCTTCATCCAGCTGAAACCTTCATGCTACTCACAACAAATGAGGAGTGTCAGAGGTGGATGTCACTGCATCACGTCCTATCTACTGCTTGGTAAATTAGTGACACAGCAGTGTCCTGTGCTGCTGGAATCTCTCTGTCCTGGCTTGTTTTTTTCAGCCAGGTTGAAGGCTGGGTGCGTTTTGAAATGATGATATTTTAAAATGGAGAGCAGCTTTGATTTATTGACCTGCAGCCTCTATGAATCGAGCCGTCTGGGCTGGCATCTGGAGATAAGAGGCTGTTGAGTAATTGCTTATTATTGACTGATTGCCAACTTGAGCTGTTTGCTTGAAGAAGAATCAATAGTAGTCTTCAAAGTCTGAACTCTCAGGGAGTATGACTGGTTTCCAAATGGGGGATGACGGGTCAGGATAACACTGTATCTGATATCCCGACTCCATGTTTGGGTTAATCCTGCGATAGAGGAGGAAATGCAGAACATGATCTTCCTGCACCGAGGCTCTCACATCTACCTGCCTTACACCCGGGGTTTCTCTTTGCAGGCGTTCTCAGGGACTCCAAACCTTTCTCCACCTGAGCTGAGCGGGAGGAGGAGAGCAGCATCGTTCCGCAGGTCCCCAAAGGACAGGGCAGGGGGGGGTGGCTGAGCAGCCTGTGCTGTGACACATCCCAACCAACCCGTTTGGATGCTTTCTAAATACAACAGTGCATCTGTTTTGATGCACGGCAGCAGAGATTTCCTTTTTGTGGGTGATTCTATTTAGGTGACGGCAGAATAAAAACATCCAGTGTCACCATACGTTTTATCATCCCTTATGGAGACGGTCGCTATGGTGAGCGTTCATTTTAAGAAGCAGACGTGGTCCTTATTTAACACTATCATGACATGTTCTCTTCTTTGAGGATTCATGTGTAGGGCCTACAACAAAAAAAAAGGGGCTCACGGCATCGAAGGCACTCAAGACTTGAAAGAAATACACGTTCAGACCTTTGCTCAGCAGGACATGCAGCTGACGTGTGGGAAAGCAGCAGCCCCAGGAATGTGGGACGGTGCAAATGGAAGGAGCTCTTCCTAAAGCATAAATATTTGCCCTCAATTTCAGAGCTTTCTTTCCAGCGGGAAGGCTGCGCTTCGAGGTGCGCTCTTTGGGGTGAGGGAGCGATGCCTCTGATGGAGCAGTTTAATTATAACCCACAATGGTCTGGGGGAAGAGTGGACGAGATTACTTGGGCAGCCTTGTTTAGACACTGGATTTGTTGTCTACCAGCAAATCCTCATTTGCATGGGTCCTTAATCTGTGGAGTTAAATGTGTCTCGGGCTCCGTTATCTTCTGTGCTGCGGAGTTGAGAACTAGATTTTTCAAGCTGTTCCTTTTCATCTGAACGCTTCCCCCTCCCCCGTGCCCCAAATTATCCTCCCTGCTTTTTTAATTTTTAAAGAGCAAAGATGGCCAACAAGTGATGCAAAAGGCAGAGCTCCGGGCAGGGGAGGCTCTCTGTGCCTCGTCCTCCAGTGGGCGAATTGTCCACCAGCTTGTGGAGAAGAGTCAAGCCCTGAGCTTTACAACGCGTCTGGCAGAGCAGCCCCTTCCTGGGAGGGCACCCGCGGGTGAGCAGTGCCGAGTGCTGCAGTGAGCCCTGCGGGGATTAGCACTTCTTTTTGGGGCTGTTTAACGTTGCCTGTCGTCCTGAAATGGCATTTCCTCATGTCTGCAGCAGCCCTCATTTCATGAAATGGATGCAACTGCTGAAAAAAGATCTCGCGTGAGCATGCTCACTGGAAGATTAATCCTTTAGAGGGAGTTGGAGAGTTAAGCTACTGTAATTTCTCTGCAGTTGGCTGCAGTAAACAACTGCTCTAAAGACACGAGGAAAAAAATTGACGGAGGTACATGGGATTAACGTACATGTCTTTTTGTGTTTCTCCTTTAAGGTTGAGGGTTTGGTGAGGATTTTCTCGAGGAGAGCCGGGGAAGAGGGAGCTGCGGAATGATTTTATGGGTGACCTTCATGTCGTGGTTTCTTTTTTCCCTCCAGGCCAAAGCAATCCTCTCGCAGTGCCAGGCCCTGCTGCCTGGCGTTGTGGTGTGGGGCTGAGCTCAGCAGCGAGGTGGGGCAGCACCCAGCCCGCCGCAGGGGCGCTCAGAACCCAGCGGGACTCGATGCCTCCTGCGCCTGCTGGAGAGAAATTGTGCCAAGGGATTGGCTCTGAGTGCCTACCGAGCCATAGCCTCCTTTTTGTGCGTGTGCTACCTGCTCCTCCCCATGCATGAGGAGCCGCGAGCCCAGGTCAGATGGGGAGAAAGAGGACTGTTGAGGTATTATTTTGGCTTTGCTTGGAGGCGGCTCAGTGCTGAGGGCATCTGGGCAGTGAGGTAAGTGCAGCAGGCACCCTGTGCTGTGAGCCTGGCTGGAGGATGGGGCTCGGTGCCCTGGGTGCTCTGTGTCTATGTTGGCCAAGTTCTTGAAGCACAGTGATGGAGAGCAGTGGTACCCGCATGGCTTGGTGGTTTTGGGGCTGTTTCAGCGTGGTGCTGGTGCTGGGAGAGGCGATGCTCCCTAACCATGGCTTGTATCTTCAGCTCTAAGCTGGATGGGGCCCTGGGCAACCTGGTCTAGTGCTCAGTTGGCAGCCCTGCCCACAGCAGGGGGTTGGAACTGGATGGTTTTTGAGGCCCCTTCGAAGCCAAGCTGTTCTGTGATTCTGTGCTACTCTTAGAAGCTTCTAGCTAATCCTGCAGAGCAATGAGGAAATGGATGTGAACCAGCAGCCAGGCACACCCGGCCTTGGGGTGGGGCGTGTTGGTGGGGTGCCTGGCTGGAAGAAACCCCGTCCCTTTCAGCTCCTGTCACTTGAGATCTCTTCTGAGCACATCTCCATCCAGGGCTGTGCAGGTGGAACGGCGGCACTCCTTCAAGGAGCACATAGTAAAGGGGTGCAGCTCCTGTGCTGCTTCTGCCACTGAAAATCTGCACTTTGCATGGCTGGGACGCTTGTCCTGGTGCCACCCAGTGTTAAATGCACATCCGGTGGCAGCAGGATCTGTGCATGGTGTTGTGTGTTGGAAGGCGTTTCCTTGGAGAGGTGCAAAGAAGGGAAAAATAATGCAATAATTTTGCAAATGTTGGAGGTTCCCAATGGTGGCTGTCAGTTCGCAGGTGGATGCTGAAGCTGATTGAAGTCTTCAGGAGGGCAATCTTGATAGGGGCTGTGTTGAGCTGGGGATGCTGAGTACTCGACGACAATATTGCCAGCCCAGTGTTGAGGTTTTTAGCTCCGTCCCTCCTTTTCTCCTCCCTTCCAGAAGCTGTGGCCAGCACAGACTGTCTGTGCTCTGAGAATGGGTTTTGGGAACATTGCTGGGTGTGCGTGCAGGGGAGAATAATTAACTGCCAAATGCAAATAGATTGTTTCTTGCCATTTCAGAATCATTGTAATTTTCATTGAGGATGGATTAATTATATCCTCATTTTGATGGGGGTAAGGAAAATGATAGAGATGCAGCCATATAAATCTATATGGGAGGGACGTTGCTTTCAGAGCGCTGTTTTGGGAGCCGTGAGAACAAAGCTGTGGCTCGGGAGGCCGTGGTTGTGTGGGGATCAGCAGTGCTGTGTGCTTCTCTGTGCTTTGGTGTCCTCTGATATGGATTTTTACCGTGTGCCATTGATACCACGTGAAGGGATTTTCAGTTCTGAGAAAAACGGCGAAATCTGGGAAAGTGAGTTTGGTTGAAGAGCTGGGAAATAATGCTTTGAAAAGGGGGATGTCAGAACATGGAAACAAACCTTAAGGGCTGTTTCAGAGCAAGGCGTAACAGAGGCACTCCATAACTGGGGCTGTGCAGGTGGAGGGCTGCTCTCTCAGTGCAGGATCCGACAGGTGGGTGGCACCAGGGCTTCAGGCTTCCTTCTCTCACTGTTGCAGCCCCATTGTTTGCATGGCGAGAGGTCACTCAGCGTGGGCACCAGCACACAGGTAAAAAGGGTTAGTGGAGGAGACAGGGACGCTGCTTCCTTCTGCCATGCCCTGTGACTCAAGGCCGAAGGGTGAAGCCTTCCTCCTCTTCTTTAGGAGGTTTTAGAGGAAAATGGGGAAAATGAGCAGTGAACAGAGCTGTTAGCCTGTTTGGAGTGCTGTCCTTGGGAAGGTGTTGGTAGGCAGAGCAGAGGGGTCAGACCCCAGTGTGGCTCTGGGGCATTGTGCATCCCAGCAGTGGGGCTGTGGGGGCTGTGCTGCCTGCAGGGGATCCATCTCAACAGAAGCAGCAGAGATGCAGAACTCGGGGTTTCGGGGGGATCCATTGCCTGGAATTGCAGGTTCTGTTTTTTTGCAAACCCTGTGCGTACGGCCGGTTGTGTCCCTTCTCCATCAGCGTAAACGTGCTCACTGGAGGAACTGAAAGCTGAATTGTGACTGTAGTAGTATCTGAAGCAGAAGCAAATGGAACTGAGTTTCACAGGTGGGTCTGAAGAAGCCTGGTGTGACTGCAGCCACTGCAGGAAGGAGGCAGTTACAGCCGGGGAACGCACTGCACCGAGCCCTCGTCAAACCGTGACCGCTTCAGAGCCTGCTGCCTTCTCTTCTCTTCCTTCTAAATGCGTCAGCCAACCTTGAGTTAGTCGCTAATGACTTTAAAACCAGGCATTATGGTATGAACCTTGTAATTAGTCGCCGTGATGAATCCTCTCTGCTGGGAGGCGCAGCAGCTCTCTGCCTTCGTGCCTTACCAGGGCTCGCTTAGAAGGAGCAGTTTTATCTTGTGCCTTCCTGAGAGCATTTCAACACTCCTTGTTGCAGCAGCATCTCTGTGCCCGAAGCTGCTGGGGCCCTGGAGAGCTGACCCAGCAGGCTGGAAAAGGCTGGGATTAGAGGATTTCCCACCCCCCCCCCCCCCGTCCCTGGGGGTTAATAAGGGGGGTTCCAGGCTCAGGGGAAGGAGCAGCATTTCTTAACCTGGCTGTGAAATTAGTAGGATAACTCAATTCCCGTAGTGGATGAGGCTTAATGAGCTGATATGTGTGGAGAGCGTATGTTTGGACTTCTGAGTGTTGGAGAAGCAATCCAATACAGTATGCTTGGGAAGACTGGGTCTGTGGGGAAGAGAATGGGGGTGCATCCAGGCTCAGGTGTAAGGGCTGGGACACCCAACCTCCCCATCCCTGTAACCCATCCTGAGCCACGAGTCTGCTTCTCCTCGCTAACCTGAGAGCTCATCATCTCATCTGATTTTCCAGATCATCAATTTGATTTCTCAGTCCTTTGTGTTCCCAGAAATCTATGCCTCCATCAATTACCTTTTTCCTTTCTTGAGGCCGTAGCAACCTTGAACCAAAGTTTCCGTGCTATTTTTGTACTTCACACTGCTTGTTAGAGGAGTCTGTCAGGAACAACGGGGTGCTTCTTACCAAGCTATCCCCAGAATTTCTCATCAATGATGACTTCATCTCACGCTACCGTGCACCTGAAGGCTGTTGTTCATTCCTACTGCCAGTGCTGAGACCTCTCCTTAACGCTCATTGGCAAGCATCAGCACCCAGCCCTCCTCTGCCTGGCTTTGAAGCCTCATTCCTCCTACAGTGCTTGATATCCAGATAAATTCATTCACTTCAATGGACTCAGTAGGCATTCCCTGAGTGTGGATAGGGGGGGACCCTAAAATGCTGGTCTTCAGAGCTGCGATGGGCGGACAGACAGACAGACAGCTATGAGCTCACAGTCCAAGGTTATTTAGCTCCCAAACTTCTGCTCTTGCCTTTCAAACTCCACCCAAGAAAATCTTTTCTTTGCAAATAAAAATGAAGACAGACCCCTGTTTTTCATAAGTTGCAATTGTGTTCTTGTCTAAGCTGATTATTTTATTTATTCCAATAATCCTCTTCCAGAATAAAGGAAAATTAATTGTCTTCCTATTTCCATAACGATTTGCCCTTCAGAGAGTTGCCAGGCAAAATGCTTAAAACCTGAAATGAAAAGATGGTGAATGTTTAAAATCATTGAGCTACTGTAGGAACACGTTTGTATTTTAATAGGGTGGTATTCAAGTAGTCCCAGAGAGTGCTATTTGCTCTGTGTTCTGTAGGATTACAGTTTTTTTTTTCCTTCTGCATATTAAAATGGGGTCATGGCTGCTGCAGTAGATAGTGCACGTCTTATGTAGGATTGTGCTCTCAAGATGGACTGCCTGCAATTGAATCCCTGCAGTTATCTGGTGTTAATGGGGAGTATTGTCCTTGAGTTTGTTGTGTTTGCCCGTCCGTGCCTGGAGGTTTTGGAGGTTGGGTGTTCCTTGGCTGGGATGGGAGCAGGCCAGCCCTGCAGCAGCTCTTTGCTCAGAGCCCACCTAGCTCTGTTCTGTTTGAATGCTGTCCGACTGATGAGACATTACCTGGTTGAGTGTGGGGAGATGCTGATGTGCTGCCTTATAAGGTTCCAAAGTGCTCCATAGCAAGCTGCTGTTGATTTCAGTATTTTAGGATCCATTGCTAAACTGGCATGGTATTTTCAGCTCATATAGTGCCAGTTTCCTGCTAGCTCATTGAGGTGGATGTCGACACGCCAACCTACACCAGCAACAGCCTTGTTCTGTAGGCATGTTCTACATGTGCTCAATGCGGAGGAAAGGTCTGAATGTCTTTCTGCCCTCTGGGTAGAGTGGGGAGGGCATGAGGTGGTGCTGCAAAACTGGGTCAGAGCCCAAACTGTGGGGCCAGGGCACAGCTTTGGAGCCATTGCCCATCTCCCTCTGCTTTTTTTGGGCGTTCGGAACCCCATGTAGGTCGTGCGTGCTGGAGCAGAGGATGGAGATGTAGTTTTGTGTTGTTGCACCCCAGTGCTGTGGTAGGGCTGTGCCTGTAAGACTCCTTTTTCAAGCCTGCAGAGGGGTTACTTTCCCTGTAGAGCTGTTGTTGGAAGAGATGAAAATGAATGGTTGGTAATGATTCCTTCTGGAGAGAGAACTGGAGAGATGTATTTATGTATATAAAATACAGATATGTTTTCATACACACATATATATACACACATATATATACACACATATATATATAGGTGTATGTGTTTATATTTTTATGGGTCGGATTGACTGTAGATTGAGCTGTGGGTGTCCCTGTTCATTGCAGGGGAATGGGACCAGATGACCATTAAGGGTCCCTTCCAACTCAAATGATTCTATGATTCTAAGACTGAAGAAGCTTTCTGCTGTTCTTACTGCCTTGTTGCTTTATTGTGGTGCTGGCAGAAAAGCTGCCATGGCAGAGGTGATGACTGATGCACCTTTTTGTGGTTTCCTCCCAAGAAACCCCCCAAAAACGAGGAATGGATGATTTAAAAGAGGGTACAAAACCAAAGAAGAAAAAAAAAAGCCAAACAGAAACTCTTTATCACATCTTAAATCTTCTCCCCCCACATCTAAATGTGCTTTTTAAGGAGTACAGATGCTTGTTGGCATAGAAACTACAGGCTCAGAGTGGAGCGTGCGGATGGAGAAAGAGCCGTTCTGCATGAACATGGACTGAGCCTCCACAGGGGGCCCGAAATCTTTCACGAGGCCAAGAGAATTGTCCAGATGTTGCTGGAATTATAATGGCACTCAATATTTGGGGGTTCCAATCTGTGCTTAAATCATAAAAAAAAAAAAAAAAAAAAAAAAAAAGAGCTCGAGATGTAGGGAATGCAGATAGGTTAGCAGTGGGCTTCCTTTTCTTCTGAAAGAATCTGGAGTCCAAAAATACTGCTGAAATCTGTTTGGCTCCGAGCAGTGCCAAATCCCCATTAAAACATGTGGATATTTCTGTGGTTTAATCTGTTAGAAATGCATTCAGGATCCAGTTATGTTAAATTAAGCAACAATATTGGCCTGGATGCCGCTCGAAATATTAAATGTGGCAGTCGGAACACCAAGCAAAATGTTTGCACATTTTAATCGCTCGATGAGTAATTGAGTTTCTTTGATTGCCCAGGAATGATGGAGGGCGCTTAACGCTGCCCCTGCTCTGCCCGACCTGCGGCTGTGTGGGATGGGGCTGGGGGTGCAGCCCCACAGCCTCGCACTGTGCTGCTGTAAGGCATGCAGAGGGCAGGAGAGCAGCGTGGGGGCTCAAAACTCGGCCACGAAAGCACACCTTTTAGGGTATTTTTGTTTTTGCTAAAAAGGAAGCGAAAGCCCGTTCTTTTATGTGGGATGGTTTATTTCTTTCAAAACCTGAAGCTCCAGTGCAATTTCCTGTATTATTTTAATTTTAAGTATAGTAACGGTGTGATGATAAGTGGGGATTATTAATGATTTACGGTCATAGAAAGTGAAAATATAAGGCGTAATGTAATGGAGGACGTTGCCATAAATGTTCTCTGCAAAGGCAGTGGGGAGAGGAGGCGGAGATCTGGGCTCTGAAAAGAAAAAAGGAGGAAATTTCTTATTTTAGGAGGAAATCCTTTCCTCAGAGGGCAGTGATGCCCCGGCACTGCTGCCCAGAGCTGTGGGTGCCCATCCCTGGAGGTGCCCAAAGCCGTGGATGGGCCCTGGGCAGCCTGAGCTGGGGGGCAGCCAGCCCATGGCAGGGGTGGGGCTGGGGGCCGGGATGGCCCTTCAACCCAACCGACTGTGATTCTGTAATGATATTAAACCCACAGAGATGTGGAACCTAACAGAAGTCGGAGCCTTGACAAGATTAAAGTCTGGGTGCCATGTATGTGGATGCTTGTATGTGTGCGTTCAGTGGCCTCTACCCGTGCAAGATGGGTTGGAAACAGAGGAGAAAGAAAATAGGAGAATTAAAAAATAAGGAAGAGAGTTCAAAGCAGAAGAAAAACGACACAGACAATGAATGCTTGAAAAATGAGGAACTTGGCACGTGTGCTTGTGGGCAACTGCAAAGAAAACAACCCCTGATCCCAAAGCAGAATGCAGGGAAAACACGTCAGTGTGTAACAGGGATGGGACGTGGGTGAAGATGGCAAACAAAATGGGGGTTTGGAGACAAGTGCAGATCGTTGTCTCTGCAGAAGGCTGCAGAATATTTGCTTTAATTGCGCCTTATGTCAGTGGTTAAAGAAATCCTCCAGGCCCCCGTATCTTGATGGAGTGATGAATGGGAAGGGCTGGTGCTGCAGAGGGCCCCGATTCCTGTTGTTTAGGGCAGGATGGAGAGGTTGTGGTTGCCCCATCCCTGGAGGTGCCCAAGCCAGGCTGCATGGGGCCCTGGGCAGCCTGAGCTGGTGCTGGATTTGGCAACTGGATGATCTTTGAGGACCCTTCCAACCCAAGCCATTCTATGGTTCTATGATACTCTGTCACTCAGACCTGTGCTGAAGGTCCCATTTACTGGCACCCCTCCTTGCAGTTAGCTGTGCTGCGTGAACACCCAGTCCTGGCATTCATCTACAGACCAGTGCATGCAAACTTCACTGCTGCAGGAAAATTGGTGCTCATTGTGCTATTTATGAACCACGTTCTTCTCCCTTTTGTCTGCGTATCACAATGGGTGCAGCCTCTTTTTGCATTTTTATAGTTTAAGGTCAAACTTTGCTTTACAGCCTCCTTGGGAACAGGGCGTGTTTAGGTGAGATCATAGGACTGTTTGAGTTGGAAGGGGCCTTAAAGGCCATGTGGTCCCACTCCCTGCACTGCACAGGGACACCCACAGCTCCATCAGGTGCTGGGCCTCTTTGCTCATGTTCCACTCTTCCATGCCTTTATGTAGGACCACTCCAGAAACACAGCAGTTAATTCTCCCAGCCTCAGTTTTTTCTGTGAAATGGAGATGCTATAAATTTATATTATAAAGAAGCCATGGCTATTTTATTGTAAGCAAATCACAGTGCATCTGTCTGGTTCTATTTTGCACAATGATGTTTAGATACTTTTTCCTGTATGTGCTCTGCTTTTGACTGGAAAGAGCTAGATTGTTTTCCTTTCTCCTCCCCACATGCTGGCCAGAGCAGTGCCCAAAGCTCTAAAGTTAGGATAAAACTAGCAATTATAACACCAACCTATATGTGATATAGAGTGCATGTATTTACAGTTGGGGATTTGCTTCCAGGATTGGTTTACTGCAGCAGGAATGGAAATGCTATTCAGTGCTGTTCATCCTCACTCGAAGGGCAGTGCATGGAGATTCAGTCCTCAGGCTGCAGGGTGAGATGCTCTGAGTGGTTCTGCCTGACATTTTCAGGGGTAATTTTTTGGTGCTTTCTGTTTACAATTGAGTGCATTGATCCTACTGCAGGCACATCCAGAAGGACAGCAAGGTTGCTGTGTCAGTGAAGTGGTACTTGCAGGGTGGGAGGCTCTTTGGTGCATTGAGCCCAAGCTGTGACCTTCAGAAGTTCCACCAGTGGTGGCAAACTGCTGGCTCCAGTGGGCAGGAATGGTGTGGCCTTGGGCTTTATGTGGAGGAAGGAGGCTGGTTGTGTTCAATCAGCTTCTGCTGGAGCAGCTCTGTTGGCTTTCCCTAACGTGCTGGTATTGATGTCAAAGAGCCAGGCTTGCTCCCTTGGATGTTGAGGTAACTTCAATCTGAGATTGCATACAGCTCAAGCCAGGCGTGTTGGGCAGTGAGCAGCCCCAGGACAGCTTGTTTCAGGAGCCGTAATTTTATTTGCTGTTCTCACATGCATCCATTGTACTCCTTATCTGACAGGTTTTTGAAAGGTACTGAGCAGTTGTAATTCACAGCGAGGGCTCTGCTAGGTGTGGGTACCAATTCCCTTTGCAAAGCAGGCTGTGGATAACTCAGCTCTGAGTTTTGCCCTCCCTCTTCTGTCTTGCCCACCCAGAGAGGTTGTGTGTCATTGCTGCAGAATTTACAGCCTTCAACATGAGGACCTTTGATGCAAGCAGGCTGACTGGGAGAATAGTTATGGTGCATGGAAAGGCTGACTCCCCACTTAAGCACTAATGCATCCCCTTAATGAGAAGAAGTTGGACTTGAAGCTGGCCAGGCATCTCCAGAAGATGTTACTGCTTTCCTTCTCACTGAGCCTGTGCTTGCTCTCCAGTCTGCGTGGAGCAGGTAAGCAGTACTGGTGCATCTGTTGGAGCAGCATGTTAGGAGCAATGCAGGATTTCCCTCTTACATTGTCCCTCCACTGGAACTTTGTACCCAGCCTAGGGTAAGCACGTGAATCCGCTTTTCCTTTTCTTCCCTCCCTCTTCCCAAGGAGACAGTGTAAATGCCATGCCTTGAGTGTGCGTCTATTGAGGGGAAGAAGGGATTTTTAAATAGCAGTGAACTGGTTTTCCCTCGGTGCAGCAAGCCAATTGTTCATTAATAATTAATAATAAAGTTCTTACGAACTTTTGTTGGTATGTGAAGCAACTTTAATTCCTTTGCATCAATAAGGGCTGCAGGTACGTCTTCATTACATTAACAAAATAAAAAGAAGGAAGAAAGCAATGCTTGCAAATTGGTCTTTGTTTCCAAGGAAACAAACTTGACATGCTTGAGCTGTGCGAGATGCAAACTCTGCTAGATTCAGCAGACATGCCTCAGGATGATATGGTCTGAATATTATTTTTAAACCACCTCCAATTTGAAGGCATGGGAGAGGATGAGAATAGAATCTGTCGGCAGGGTTTGCCAGTCTGCGCTGAGCGGAGGCGCCGCACGGTGCCCTGGCGCTGCCTGATGTGGTGAGGAGCTGATCGCGTCCTGCCCTGCTAATGGGTGTCCCTATGAGCGTCCCCAGAGAGGGGGCACTGGGGGGGTGAATGCTCTGAGGAAACACTGCAGCAGAAGTCGAGGTGTGGGGGCAGAGAAGTGCTGTATTCCAAATGGCCGTGGTTTATCGCGGGTCGCTGTGCCAGATGCCTTGTGCTCTAATAATGTTGTTGTACAACGCAACTTGCTTGGCACGAAGGGCTGCCTTGCATCCAGAAGTCAGATGTGAACGCCAACACTTTGCTATCACAAATGATTTGCTGAAAAGCTCGAGGTTGACGTTCAGATTGAATGTAGTGGAGAAGAAGAGATCCCTCAAGTAGGAGAGCGAAATGCAGAGCTGTTTGCGTAGTGCATCTGACACAAGTGTGCTGCGTGCTGATGAAAATCACACATCTAACGTGGCTTATTGCATTGCTCAGAATCTCTTGGTGTTTTTGTCATTACCTTGGAAGCTTGGTGCAGGCAAAGAGCTCATTTTTGGCGTTCCCTTATCACTGTACTGTGTTCTGATGTTCAGCGTCAATTGAGGTTTTGATCATTTATTTGCTTTATTTGTTAGCATTCTGTTGGAGAATTGCACCCTCAGCACCGAAGCAGTGCTGTACATCCACAGCACAAAGACCAGTGAGGACTGCCTGATGTGCACCAACCATTCACCAATTGGAGCACCCACAGCAACTTTCAGCTTAGGCTCAATGCAGTGACAGGGCTGTGCATTGCCTGGGGCTAGCGGTGAATATTTGCCCTGGGCTGCATAGCTTTCCTCCAAACTTATTTTCTTTCTCAAGAAGTTGCATGATCTGGAGGGGACAGGCAACACCCAAGGGCAGGGGATGGGCTCTGAACACTAATGAAGCTGTGGGTGTCCCCATGGGTGTCCCCATTCACTGCAGGGAGTTGAACCAGATGGCCTTTAGGGATCCCTTCCAACTCAAATGACTCTATGAGTCTACGACATGAAGTCTGTTAGGAGCAGAGTTCTGTGTGACGGTAACTCAGTGTGCACATTGTTGTAATCCTCCAGCACCAAAAGCGCCCAGTGAACTTCAGTGTTGTGTCTGTGCCTATGTTGTCGCTTGGAAAACTGGAGAGGAGAAAAAAGGTCCTCTATTTATTCTGCTTTGAAACATTCCTACCGTATGGATGATGGAAATGTGAGGATGGAGGTTTTCAGAGCCGGTTTGCTAAAACCAAACCTCCATTAATTGCAGGTCCTTAGCAGAACACAGCAGGAAGGGTGTTGCACTGTAGGCTTCCCCCCCTCATCCATCATGCTGTTATTGCAAATTCATTGGGAATAAATGTCAAGGTTACAGTGGATGGGGCAGTGTTGGGTTAGCTTTAAGACAGAGGGGAGCACTGTTTGCATTATGAACTAAAAGCAGCAGTTGAAGCCTATGGGGGAGAGAATATTACTGGTATTTTGTGAAAATATTGTAACTTGTAGAAGGCCCAGAGTGCAAAACACGCTGGTTTGAGAGTCTGGAGGCAATGCTTCTTTCTGCACGAGGCTTACTGAGACAGGGTTTGCCTTGCTTTTGTTCTAAAGCAAGAAGTGGGCAGGCTCAGCACACCTGCAGTCCCGCAGCCGGAGCTGTGCTGATGGGCGCAGGACATCGCTAGTCAGGGTGAATCCTGCACCTTTTTTGTTTCTTCCCCTTTTGCTAATGACACTTCCTTCTGCTTACATGTCATCAAAGCTCTGTAATGGCTGAAGATCAGCCCGCACTGAGCATGCTCCGGAGTTGAAGCTGCACCCATAGAGGGAGATGGATGCGTGGCCGCAGGAGGAGCAGGCCTACAGGCAGAGGACGGCCACGTGCCCAGGTAGGGCGGCTGCTGGAAGCGGTTCAGGCTCTGCACAGCTCCACCACCACCACCAGCCAGCTTCGTGCTGCCTCCTGCGGACTGGAAAATCCTGACCTCGGCTGCCTGGCGAACCTCCATGCAGCAGGGACCGGGCGAGCTCCAGGGTGGTGGCCCCGAGGAGCCGGGCTGGCCGCCAGCACTGCAGGGAGTGCTGGGCTGCACCTTCCCCGCGCGAGGCGCTAATTATCGTTAATGGGAAGCCTGGTGGGGCACGGACCTGCTCACTGCTCCGAGATCTGTCTGCGATCGTGGGAGGGTGAAGGAACGTCAAACTCCAGCTCTCTTCCTCGGTCTGCATTCCAAGGGTTGCAAACAAATCTTGCCAAATCAGCTCTTCCAAATTTGCACGGAAAGGAGGGAATCTGTGCGTCTGTTCCTTTGGCTGAGATTTGCTTTTCTTCGTGCACTGCTTTCTGGGTTTAACGCGTTGGCAAATGGTTTGTGGAAGGAGTGGGGCTATGCGTGAGGCTGGACTGGTGCACTGTGTGCGTGGCTGCAGCCCTCTCCAGCCCCAGTCACCCGCCCTGGTGCCTGCGGGCTGTGCTGGGAGGTGCCAGCCAACCCGCTGAGGGTTTGGGCTCTCCAGGCCTGTGCCAGAGAGCTGCAGGGAAGATGTGGCTTTGCATGGGGGCACTGCTGAGCCTTTGTGCCCCATGGGAGAGGTGATGTTGGGCGTCCCTGGTGGTGCTGGTGAGGTTTGAGCAGAGGTGAGGCTTGCTGCGTCAGGGCGTCGTGCAGGCTTTGGTGTTGTGAAGTTATTGCGTTTCACTTTTACGAGCAGAACACTCTGCGGTTGCAGCCTTCGGTCTGCGTGCAGCAAGGCAGGCTGGCTCGCTCCTCAGGGCAGCCCTGCTGCTTTTCATCACGCAGATCAGCACATGGCGGAGAGCAGCACACACGTTTTTGTTTAATGGCTCTGTCCCAGGTGACACACTCAGGTCAGTCTGGGTGATGAGTCACATTGCTGCCTAAACTTCATGCATCTTTGTTGCCCGGCTCTGCACTGCTGGCATACCCACCCAGTGCTTCCAGCGCCTTCTCTGGGCAGCCAGGCAGGGAAGGACCCAGCCCTGGCCGACAGGCAGCTCGGCTCCCATGCGGGGACCAGCTCGGTAGGGGCTGGTTTTGGCAGCCCCAGCAGAAAGCCAGCTTGAGTCCGTGCATCCTGGTGATGCAAGCTGCACTCTGTTAATGGATGCTGGCTTGTTTGTGGTTGGGTGAATGCACAAAGAGAAGCGTTTATGTAAAATAAATGGCATTGTAATCGTACATGGAAAGTAAAAGGTTTTGATTTATTTTGGCTCAGATGGAGGCTGCGTTTACAGCTTTTCCAATTTGATCCTGGTGGCTTTTTCTCCTCGCGTGACTCTGGCACTGAAACGATCTCGGTCCCATGTTTTCATGTATGGTCTGTCTCGCTTGATGAGGAAATTTGATTAAACAGTTTGGGATGCTGAAAACCACTGGTGTGATAATATCCTATTGTGCTTGTGTGTAAGGTGTAAGGTAGCCTTAAAGACCCACTGCCACCTTATGGCAGTTGCTGAAAAGCAGCCTCATCTGAGCCAATTCTGTACTCACATCATGCTTGCTTTATTTCTCTGCTCTTCTTAACTGGTGATATTTGCATGAAGGCAAGAGCTTTGTTTTTGGAGAGTTCATCTGCTCCTTCTGTTCCTTGCAGCAATGTATAATGTCAGTGGAATCGCTTATAGAGCCATCAACTGTGGTGCTGCGACGCAGGAGTTCATGATTTGGGGAGGGAGAGAAAAGCACCATGAAGAGCTCATTCTCTCCCAATGAAGAGCGTGCTTATTTTCACGTGAATGCCCTAATGCTTAAAAAAAAGAGGTGTGAGGTCAAAGAACAGGGAGCTGCGGAGCACGTGAGGCTGGTGGGCAGAGCCCTGGTGTTCCAGCAACGCGGTGCAGCAGAAGCGAGGTTGAATGTGAGCGGCCATTTTCCTGCTGCTCTGCTGGCAGAGGACTGCTAATAAGCAGCGTGGCTTTGTGCTGCTCCCATCCCACCTCCCAGCCCCCAAACAACCCCATAAACCGTTTGTTGAGCAAACTGGGAGTGTGGCTGAGGGCAGAAAGCTTGCTGGCTGTTGCTGAGATGGGCTGTGCAAGCGATGTTTGCACCCTCCCTGAGCAAGGCTGCATTTGTTACGGTGGAAGTTCTTGATGTGCAATAGCTGAATGAAGGGGAGAAATGGTGTTTTCAGCTTTCCAAAATAGAAGGAGCCGCGGTTACTATCAGTTAAAGCTGAAGGAGTTTCTAATTGGGAACTGTTAGGACTACAGTATGTTCTGAATTACAGCTGTCTGGCCAATATGCTTCTAAATAAAGTTCTAGGATTGCCCCCAGAAATGAAATAACTCATTGCATGTTCTTATCAAACAGAGCGGCATCTTCCACAGAGCTCACCTCTCTACAACTGTTGCAACAGCACCTTATTTTTCTCCCTATTTAAATGTTTTAAATCCCCTTTTTGGTGTATGTGATGTACTCAACACGGCGTCCTGGGGAACGTTTCATGTTGTCTGTTAACGAAAGGCAGCTTGCTGAAACTAAAAGCAGGAGGAGGGGAGATGGCTTGAAAAGGTTTGGGTAAGAAGTAGTAATAATCAGGCTTTGTGATCCCAGAAGTGTGCATTAATGAGTGAATGCTCCTTCAGAGCTGATAGCTGAGGCTGGATGTGGACATTTTGGCTCTCTCAGAGGATGCTGAGGACAATCAGTGTGTCCTGGGAATGGGCACTCTGCTTAGGAAGTGGTATAAATAGTCACCGAGGGGGGAAGGAGGCGTTGTAAGAGTTCGCGTCTGAGCAGAGCAGCACTTCTTAGCAGTGCAAAAGAACTCGGGATTCCAGCAGCAGTGCTCTCTGTATATCCAGAGCCCCTTACTGGGGGTGGTCCGTTTTGTTGTGTTTGTGGGATAGCTTCTGAGGAGCACCCAAAGGAGCTTCAGCTGTGAGCAGGTGGAGGGTCTGAGCTGAGAGAGGAGAACCCCCTGCGTTTTGCAGGGCTAGATATTGTTCTTCCTATAGAAAGCAACATCTCCCCTTGCCTCCCACTTGCATTTCCGCTGCAAGGGAGCTGTGAAAATACCATGTGTAATGGTGTAATTAAGCAAAAGCCCTCAGGAACCCACTGTCCTTTGTGCCAAGCTGCTGCCTTCGTCTTGGAAATGTGAGATTTCTGAAAGGGGGTTTTCAAGCTTTGAGTGGGGAACCGAGGCCAGGGAGGCTCAGTGTCAGCATAGCGGGTGTTGCTGTGGGCCCTGCTGGGATGTCTTTGGGAATGGGGAGTGCTATGATGCCCAGCATGCTTTGGTGGAAAAACTGGTGGGGAATCCTTGGGGTAGATAAAGGGGAATGCTTCATGGAGTGTGGGCGGCTGTTGTCTCCCATGCTGAGCAAACCCCCTTCCCCCGCCATTTCAGAGACACGTTTCATTTTGCAGGAGAGGGGAAGGCAGGCCAGTGGGCTTCTGCAGACAGCAAGTTCCTGAATGGTTAAAATGTGCATCCCTCCGACGTGCCAGCCTGCGTCACGGGTGGGGGGGAAAGGCTTCCTGTCTTGTGGGAACTGCTTGGGAAAGGGCTTAGATCTTCAGGAAACGGGGAGATGGGGCTGCGACCCCGGGGAGATGCTGGCATGGTGCGGATCCAAGGATTGGTTGTTGGACTGCCTGCACCAGCCTGATCTGCGTGGTTGTTTAACACATCTTAATACGTTCAGGGCTGAACATGAGATGTGCAAAGTGTCTCTGGGTTGCTTCTGCTCTCGTTGTATTTTTAACCTCGGCAGTAAAAACATCTGTAGCGTTGGGGTGCGGTGGGGAGCGCAGGAAGACTGAGTGCTGCAGGACGGGTCCCTGTCCTTTTCTCTCTGAAAGGGGATGTTGGCTGTGGTCCCTCATTGGCTTTGCATTTAGGAATATCTTTGTTTCTATTTCTGTGTTTTTAATGAAAGCTTGGTAATTTCATGCTGCAAGGAAAGGCAGTGCTCCTACAGAGCCATCTTTGGTTTGAAGCACAGTAATCTTTTGATGCTGTGGATAATACAACTCAAGTCTGTGTAGCTGGTTCTTTTTGCTTTTGTTTTGAGGTTTTTGGGGTTGTCCTCGATCATTTACCTCTCTGCCTTTCAGCGACTGATAGAAAGGCCAGCAAAATCTCATTTTATGTATATTAAAACTTAAAGTTTACATCAAACAAAACCCCAGTGCCTGAAAGAGATATCCTTGCTTTCTACTGTCACCTCAAATATTCATTCCCTATGAATTTCAGTCATCTCAATTTAGCCTTGTGTGTTTTAACTGTTTAGTAGTGAAACTTCTCTAGAGTGCAGAGAGAAAAATAGTGTCACTGCAGCTGAAGCAGACCCAGAGCAGCTCTCCTGCTGCTTTAACTATCGCTGCTTTGCAAATGTGCAAGGACACAGTGGTGAAGTAGCTGCTTGGTCTCTGATGCAGACACAATAGCAGGACATGCTGGCGCTGCTCAGCAGAGGAGAGGAGGGAATGGGTTGAGCAAAGCAGGCGTTGGCTTCATGCTTGTGCTGGAGGTGTGAGTTTGGATGCCTGCTTTTTATGCAAGGCTCAAAGCAAATAAAATCATTGGGCTTCTCAAAACCTCGCCATGGATTTCTGTGGCTTTTTCCCCCACTCTGTACAGGCATTTCCCAGCCCCCAACAGCCCACTGCAACACACTACACTGAACTCGTCTTCATTGTAACAGTTAGCCTTCAAGACAATCATCTTCTGTGTTCTGATTTCATGGAAAATAGTTTTGCTTTGGCCAAGAGCAGCCAGGAGGTGCCACAGCCCATGTCTGAGTTTCCTCTTCCTCCTCTCCACTTCTGGCTGGGTTTCTCCCTTCTGCCCCACATGGGCAGCCCTGCAGCCGTGGGGCACCGCACTGCCAGCCCCACTGCCAGCCCCATTGCCAGCCTTGTGCTTGCATCCTTTCCAGCCCTGCACTGCCTGCAGATGTTTCTGCACATTGCTTGGTTTCTCCGGGAGCATGAGCAGATGCAAACGTTGCCAAGACTTTGTGCTTAATTGTTAAGGAGAACAGAGACAAACTACTTTTATTTTGAAGCTAAAATGTTCTTTAATCTTGCTGGCTAGGCCAGATGTATCATATGGTTTGACATAGGCTGAGCTCAGAGCTACTGCACCTCGCAGTGCACTCGCTATCACTTCGTTATGTTTTCCCCCCTCTTTTTAATGACCATGGCTGTGATACGCTTTTAAGGTTGGTTGTACCAGGTCATGCTGTATTATAACTCCTCGCAGTGGAAGCCAGCACCCCTTCAGCTCTGCAGGTCACATCTTGAATCCTCTTGCAGTTGGACACTGCACACTTTAACAGTTTAACCCGTGTGCCTTCGTCCCCCTCCTCACAGGTCAGACCCTTGATTCAGCAGTACAAAGCAGCACAGGGATGTCCCCATGCCACAGCGCGTCCCTCCCCATCCCTGCTCCCCTTCCCTTTTTTTTTTGTGGACAAGGGCTACTCTTGAAGGCCACTGAAACAGAACACATTCTGGGTTTAAAGGGCTTTTTTTTTTTTCCAGGCAAATGATCAGTTTGAGGCCTGGCACCCTGTCAGAAAGTTGACAGATGATCTGCATTACCGGGGCGTCCCTGGGATGCCCGGGCTGATCGCCGCTCCAATGGACGCTGGAGCCTGCAGGTTCTCTGTGAAATGGCTGCAGCTTGGAGGGAGCAGTGAAATGGTCTCCTCTGGGCATGCTCACTCTGTAGAGGGAGCTTTTATCACATGAGCAGAAACTGAATCACTGCTCATGAGGATCTGGAATATGCAACTCTTTGAGTCTTCCCCAGGAGAAGACCACAGATGTCTGCAGGTACAGTAGCTCGCAGTGTCCATCTCCCATACCTCATAAATAGCAGTGTCCCTCCGGTTGGGGCTGCAGGCAGCCTGGCGCCAGGTGGGAAAGGAGAAGCCTCGGAGAGGAGGAAGACAGTTCAGATAATCATGGCTGGATTCTTTTTTTTGTCAATTCTCTCTTTTCTTCTGCCCTGTGCGAGGGAGGGAGCGCAGCAGGACGGCAGCCACGCGGGGCAGGGCGCTGGGGCGGTTGGGGAGCAGCCTGGAGCTGCCTTGTCAGCGTTTGACTGCTCTTTTGTGTTGTTATGATTGTGACTTTGTTCTGTTCCATGGCCTTGCACGTACATCTGGCATTACCTGGCTCAGGGGAAGCTTGGGCTCTGGATCCGGGCGGTCTTTTGTTTGCCTTCTGTGGTGGGGAGGCTTGTTTGGAGGGATGGCATTTAATTTTATTTTAGGATTGGGTTTTTTAAAAAAAAATTATTAAAAAAAGATATGTTTAATTTTTTTATTTTTAATTTTTTTTAAACATGAAATCTTTGGAGAATTCGGATCTACCAGGAGTTCTCCTCGCTGTCAGAGGAGCACAGGCCGGGGGCTCAGCACTGCCCTGGGGAAGGACTGCAGAGGGCCCCTGGCCCAGAGAGGCCCTGTGTTGGCTGCGGCCTACGGCTCCCTGCTGAGCCTGCATTTGAGAGCCATGCTGTTCTACCAACGAAAGGAAAAAAAAAAAAAACCGACATTAATTTTGGGGGATGTTTTTCACCCTCATTTTATTTTATTTTATTTTGTGATTATTATTTTTTTCCCCGGTAGTAGTTCGCAATCCATGCGGCTGATTAAAACAAAACATCCGTGGTTGGTGTGGTGGCACGAGGCCCAGGCCTGCAGTTTATTTAGCTAAAGCTCAGCCCCCCGGCCCCGCCATCCTCTTGGGTTTTTGGTTGTTTTTATTTTGCTGTTTGTGTTAAATGCAGATACTCCGTGTGTGCTCAGCAGGCCCGGGGTTGGGCTGTTGGGCCGTGCTGGCCTGCTGCTGGGCATAAGGCAGCAATGGGCAGTCATTGGGGCTTCAGCTCCGCACCTCCCTGCCCGCTCACAAGGACTTCTCCTCCAGTAAACATGCACCGAAGGAAAAGACAATGAGAGGAAGTCATGAGGAGAGGTTTCTTTCTGGAAGCAATGAGTGAAGGCTTGGCTGTGGCCTGGCTGGCTCCTGCCCAGAGAGCTGTGGTGCTGGCGGAACCAGGCCGGCATGGAGCAGTGCTGGTGCCCGGCGAGCACAGTGACTGAGCACCCATAGCACCTGGTGCTCTGTGGCCTTCAGAGAGTGTTGTGAGAGCCACGCCGACCTACTGCTTGGAGGGAAGACAGAAACCTCAGACTTGGACTTCAGGGAAGTTAACAGCCCTAAATATGGACATCTGGGTGCTGTTTTGTTTTTTCCCCATATTAAACTGACTTCGAAGTTAAGTCCAGCATGAGCAGCCTTCACCACCTTTCAAGACGATCAGAATTCCTCCTCACCCCACCTGTGGTGATCATGTGTGAAGGAACCCAAACCAGCCTCCTGCCCTTTGCCTCATTTTTTCATCTCTCATCGCAAGCAAACAGTTGGATTTCCCTTCAGGGCGACCATCCCCCCAGTTACCCAGCGTGGCCCCACAGGCCCTACAGCAGGATTGCACCTCTCCAGTGCGGAGATCGGATCCCATTACGGGGTGAGCGCAGGGCTGCCAGCACCACCTCCTCTGCCCGGTGCCATCTCAGGATTGCATGCTGCTTGTACAATGGCAGGGAGCTATTTTGTTCAGGTAAACAAGGACATTTAAGGAGCTTCGCTGTCGTGACCAGCTGGTTTGTGGATGGCTGGGGGAGGGATGACTCGATTCCTGAGGCTGCTTTTTGTTGTCGTTTTGTCTTTTTCCCCTTAAATTTTTCCTTCTCCTCATCTTGCTCCTGGAGCTGCCAAAGGTTGACGAAGGTCCACAGTGACTACCCTGCAGTGGGAGAAATGTCTTGCTTTTGGTTCAGCCCAAAGACTTGGGGCTCTGGCAGTGTGCGCTCCCTGCTCTCGAGGCTCAGAGGACCATATGTTCCTGCAGTGAACTGCAAAGCCCGTGATTTGGAAGCGAATCTTGAATTTATAACCCTTAACCACCACTTTCAGCCGATTCTTTTCAACTACTGTAAATTAAATGAGTTTTGAAATCAAACCCTCTTCACAGACGAGACCCCAGCAGCCAGTAACGTGATCTCCCCTGACGTTCAGACTCGGCTCTTTGCAGATCTGTCTGTCCCTCCTCCCCTCCGGTGCCTGTTTGAACTCCTTGGTCTGTTCCGCAGCGTAGGAAATGTCTGGCTCTGCTGCCTGGTGGTGTTGGTCCTGGAGGGGGGCAGCGATGGAGGACGGGCACTGCTCAGCAGGGTTTGGGGTTATTGGTAAAGCAGCTGGAGAGAAACTCGTTCACTGTCTGGGCTAATTGGAATGTGTTTTTAAAAATAAAAGGAAAAAAAAAAACCAACACAAAAACATCACTGGGGGAAAAAAATGTAGAGCAAGCTCTTAAAAAATATTCTGGGATCCAAAATACCAACTTGCTTCCCCTGATCCAGGTAACTGCAATTCCCCGAGGAGGGGGAAGCCTGGTGGAAGTGGTGGAAAAAAGGGAGAGGTGGTGAGGGTTAAGAAGATCTGACGTGTGAGCGTCTTCCCTGCAACGCTGCCATACTGTGTCGGAGCAGCACAGTGCCTCTTGTAAAAGAAGCTTTGCACAAATTGTCCTTGTTCCAAGGATGAGGAAACCTCCATGTCTTCTGGCATTTTCTGTCCAGCATAACTTGGAGCTGCTTTCACCTGGAAAGCATGATAAACACAGACGGGGAGAGGACTGGAACACAGAGAGACTGGAAGCAACCTTGCAATGCTTTTAATGGAGCTCTTGGTGTTAAATGAAGAACTTTTCCCCTCCTCCTCTCCTCGTTTTCCTGTGTGCCTGCAAAAATACTCTGGTTTGCATTTAAAGGAGAAAACTGTATGTGCTGGGACTAAGCCAACTTGTTTGTTCAAGGGAAATACCATATTTCCAAGGCTTTCTTTCTCAGAGGAAGGCTTGACAGAGGATGGCAGACCGGGCTGAGCATTGTATTTTTAGGTGGCATCGAAGCACAGTTGTGATTTGAAGAAGCTGAAATCATGGCTGGCATTCTGCATTCAGCTCGACGAGACCTGTGCTCCCCTCACCCCAGAGAGGGGTTAACTTCTTCCTCCTAGACTGTGTGCTCCGAGCAGGTGGATTTTGACCTAAATCAAGGGGAGAAACAGCAACAACAACAACAGTAAACTGCAACTTTCCACACTTTGCAGTTTCCCTTCTCCAAATGGGATTTTTATTGCAAGGCAGGAGCTCGCCCCTGGCCCGGCGGTGGTGAGGAGCAGCAGGGCTGTGAGCAGCCGTGGTTGCAAACACCAGCTCCTCTCCTACTGTCAAAAAATGGCAGGTCAGTGTGCGTCTGTAAACAATGCAGTTATGAAATGGCAGCGCCAGGCCGAGCTGAGCATGCTCAGGAGCTGCCTGTAGGGGGAGGTGAGCCGAGAAAGATGATCTAATTCAGTGCAATTCTTGGGATTGAAGGAAAAGACCAGGCTCCACTCTTAATGACAGAGCAGAAAAAAAGCCCCACGAAGGACGAAGCCCGTAGGCCATGGAGGCAAGGTGGTGAGGAGCTGCCACCTCTAGGACTTCGGGTGCTGGGCAGCGCTGCGTGCCTTTCTCACCCTCCAGGAGAGTAAAGTCTTGGTGAGGTTTTGCTGTAGCTATTAGAGGGACAGGCCCTAGGGTGCAACTTTTGTGTTGTTTTTTTGCCTTGTTTTCCTCTCCCTGTCTGCTTTCCCGGCTCGCAGGCGTCGCTGTGGTTGCAGGTGGCACAGAAGAGGTGGTGTGCGCGGGGCAAGGTCCTCCATGGCTCAAGGAACACCCAGGCTGGGGCCACCTCCCTGGGCCCTGGCCTGAGAAGGTGTCCCTTCTGGTGTTGCTGGGCTGGGTAGGGGTGAGGGAGCTGCTCTGTTGGCTGCGGTGGTTTGGGGGAGGGAGAAAGAGGATGGCTGAGGCCAAAGAGGTGCCTGGGTGTTGTCGATGGGGACGAGGCTGCAAACTGTTCTCTCCAGGCTCTTCTTGATGCTGTGGTTTCATTCTTGCTGAGCCTTCCTGGAGGCCTGTTGTTTCTGAAGTGTCTAGTTTGCTTTCTCTAGAGAAGATGAAGAGTCTTCATCTTTGTTTTAGGGTTCTCTGCCCTCCCCCCCCCTCCCTTGTGCTAGGAGAAGGTGGGCAGCAGCTGTACTTCTTGCAAACCTCAGCCAGTGGAAGGAGATACCTTTGCCTGCTTTGGATTTCCATTTGTCTGCACATACAAGTTGTACTGGTTTTCACTCTACTGGGTCACAGTTAGATGAATGCAATGCTTCCCAGCGTGGAAGCAGCGAGACAGCATAGCTGCATCCGCACCAAGGCTGCCCTGTTCACTGGGTTCACCCCTGCAGGAGCCTGGGCCCTGAAAACCCCCCTTGCCTGAAGTCTGAGCACCATTATGGGCTGCCTTGTGCTATGAGAACCCACTTTTAAGTCCCATTGTGTTTCGTGTGTGTGTCTCCTTGTTCCCAGCTGTTGCATGTAAGGACTTGTGCCTCATTTCTACCCTTCCCCCATTTTTGTGAGGAGTTGATCTGTGTGGCTGGAATGGAGGGAGTCATGGAGGCAGAGAAGAAAATGTTTCTGTTCTTCTAGGATAGGAGGAATTCAGGAGACAAAAGAATTGCAGGTCTAGTTTGATTTGGGGACAGACTTCAGGCTGAGAGGAGTGCTTGTTGTGAGCTGCAGATAAAATTCCACGTTCACATGATTGCACGAGGCTTATAAGGAAGTGGCCTTAACCTAGAAAAGGAGCTTTGAGACTGGTGACTGCTTTGTAGGCCAGGTACACTGGTGTTACATTTCCTTTCTTCTCCAAATCAAGTGCTTCTCATGGCAGGCCCAGGGCCAGCGTCCCCATGACTGGTGTTCCCAGACCTGCTCATGCTCAGCAGGACAGAGCAGAGCCGAAATCTGAAATCAGCACTCTTCTCCTGCCTACAAAGCAAACACTGTCTCTCCACAAGCGTTTTCTTAATCATTGCTTCCTATATAATTAGCGACAAAACGTTTGCCTTCTTTTAAGGCAAAGGTTATGAGCAGGTTGGGTTTGTTGGGTTTTATTAGCAGGAAAAAAAAATGAGAGTAAATGGGAATCCACTGTTGCTAGAGTTGCATCATTTTGTGAGGGCTTTGCCTCCCTTTCTTGCTGCAGCACACACTGCTGCCTCGCATGGGGTGAGATCCAGCTGGGGGGCTGTGCAGCTGGTGTCACCTCTGAGGGCCTGGTGTCCCCTGGGTGCCTCCTCTTAGGGGCTTCTAGCCCCCAGGGTCACTGCTGTTCCCCATGCCTGGTGTGCATGTGTTGGGGAGTGTTGGTGCAGCTGCTGCTGGTAGCACAGCAGTTGTGTGCAGCAGAGTTGGAGAGGGGTTGGTCATTCTGCTTCCAGCCCTCCGTCAGATTGACCTGCTTTAACCACACGTCTCAAATCAGAGCAGCGTTGCTGCAAAGCTTGGGTTGATTTTTAAGAAAACAAGGGGAAAAAAAAAAAATAAAAGGACTCTTGTGGAGGTAGTCATCTTAGCACATCAACCTCCGCTCCTTCCTGGTCTACTGCTAGAGAGCTCTGGTTCATGATGCAACTAACTGCTCTCTTGGGCTTGGTAAGCTACAATATGTTGGAGTTGTGCTGTGCATGTATTGTCTTTGCCTGTGAAACCTGCTTGGACTTTTGCAAAGGGCTGATGAAAATGCCAAGGAGGAGGCTGAGGAAGCTCTCTGCGCTTCCCAGCTTTGCTCTTTTTGTTGTTGTTTTTTGTTTTAAAGGCACCATGCAGTTTCTGGTTGCCTGCTTGGAAATGCTGCAGAGCATTTCCTCGGTTCTGCTCTGTCTTCCATCCCCACCAAAGACGTGGTGGAGGAAGGGAAGCCTTATTTCTTGTTAATCAGAGGCGGAGAGGAAAGACTAAAGCCAGCCCTTGCTCCTTTGCTTGGATCTTCTTGGCTTCTAAAGCCCTTTCAGACACCTTTCTTAAGACGCAGCCATTTTTCTTTCCCTCGAAATCTAAAAATAAAAGGAGCTGGTGGGGGGAATCACGCCCCGTCGCTCGTGGCACGCAGCCTTGGTGGAGGCTCTCCAGTGGCTGGAGGTTAATAATCCATCTGGGGTCGGCCGGGGAATGGAGGCGGCCGTCTGCGGGGAAGGGGAAAAAAATAAAACGGGAGAGCGTGAGACTTTTATTGTGAAGCAGCCTGAGCTTGGCAGTTGGCTTTTGTTGGGACTGCTGCAAGAGCCGACACTTCTGGCGGGGAGGGTGGGTATAGGATTTCCCTGCCAATCAGGAGCCGACGGATTGGGCCATGGGGTGTGAGCGAAGGGGAAGTTTGCTCTGAATTTAAGGGGGGAAAAGCAAGGCACACAAATATGGAGGTATTGACACTCGCAGCCAAGTTGCTGCTGGCTCGGCCGGGCGGAGCCGTGGGCCGGTGGGAATGGCTGGGCAGCCGGCCCTGGGCTGTGGGTGGTGGGCACCCAGGGTGCTGCCTGCTGCCCGTCCTGCTGCCAACACCCTCCTGCGGGGATGGAGCGCGGGCGGAGGAGCGCTGTCCTCGGGGACGAGGCTTCGAGGGCCGTGCGGTGCTCTCCTGGAGCCTCCTTTGGATCAGAAGGCTTCCAAAGTCACAGTTGTCTTTTTCGTTATTGTTACTTGATTCTTTCCCTCCCAGCAGGTCTGAAGGTGCGTTAGCGTCGTGGATGCTGTCTGTTTGTTTGCTCCAGAGCAATGCCCGGAGGCCGTCAAGCTGCTGCTAGTGAGGCCGCTTGGCTGGGGCTGCAGAGTCCATTGGAACCACCTCGGTGGCTTTGCCTTGGCACTGAGCTTTCCTCCTCCAGCATGGAGCAACGTTGGTTCCTCTCTTGGTGCTGGAGGTGCTGCTTTGAGAGCCCCCGGCGCTGTCCGGGATGTGGGGCAGCTCTGGGCTCCTGTTAATTGCAGAGAAGAGGGAGAGTGTTCGTTAGCTGCCGAGGGCTGGCTGACGCTGGGGCTCCTGCAGTGGCTTTTCTTTAGGCCTCGTGGTCTGAGCAGCAGCAGTGTCCCCGTGAAAGGGAGGGCGTGAATAATTGGTGGAGTGGGGGAGCTGCTTGAAAAATAAAGGATGGGAGGGATGGAAATGGCCTGCTGAAAATGCTGAGGCTTTCAGGAGGAGTCAGTTGAACAGCAGGAATATCACGACCTCTATTTATTGTAACAAAGCTTGGGAAAACCAGCAGGTCTGTGTGAGATGAGCCGGGGCTCACTGCACAGGCCAGGCCCCAGGGCAGCTCCCTGCCTACCCTTGCACCAGGATGAGCTCGTTGGGCAGGTGGAGTTATCCCCATTTTACAACAAGTCTGGGTGGAGGAGAGGTAGGATTTACTTGCAGATGTTTTCATTGAAGATGCATGTTATGGCTTAGCATGGAAAAGCTGATCTGCGTTCCTGTTCAGGGCTGTGTTCCTGTGGTTCCTTGATGGGAGCTGTTGGAAGCTCGCGTTGCTCAGGCCGGCTGGGCCTTTGGCTCCCAGCAGCAGCACCAAGGCTCGTCTGCTCTGCTGGCTTCAGGCAGAGAGTGGTTGGGGAAGGGTGAGCAGCAGCGCCTTGTTTGCCTGATGAAGCCTTTGAAGCTGGTGTACCAGCCTTCGTATGCATTTGTTATCTCTTGCTTGCTTTATGGGAGATGGGCAGGCCTTCTGTTCCTTTTTTTAACCACTCAGTGTGCTTTCAACCTTTTGATTTGCATGGCTGTGGGCCCCATCTACTCCCGGTGCTGCCTGCAGCACTTGGTTTGACCTGGGCTCATGATGTTGGGGCTCCCCTGGTGCCATGCAGCTCCATGGGGAGGGCACCGTGCTTGCCTTTTAGGTTGGGAGCAGAGAGCTGTGGCAAAGGACCCTTCTGATCTGTGTGTTTGGTTGTGGTTTTTGTAAGACTTTTTTCCTTTGTTTTGGTAGCTTTTTTTTTTTTTTAATTTAAAATCTAGCTACCCCAAAAACTCCACAGCAGTGGTATTAAGGCTGCAGACCCGACGTAGCAATGTGATGCCAGGTGTGTGAAAGGCAGAGGGGAGAGCAGGTGTTGCCTTTCTGCAGAAAAAAATAGAAGAGGAAGAAAAGAAAAACTACTTTCCATAGAATTAAGAAATGAGCTCACTGGCTCTAATAAACGTGGAAGGCAGGGGTGGTGAGTTAGGTGCAGCTCACTGCTGGTTGTGTTTTATAAATTGCATTTCAATGGACCACAAAAAGCAGAAGTACCAAAGTGTACTTCGGCCTGCTTGTGCGGATGAATGATGTGCAGTGAGAAATGGGCTCAGCCCACCTCCTCTTACCCACAACAAAGCAGTATGAGGCTGCGAGGGTCATTTCCTTGGGGTGCCCTCCGTGCCCCTTTCAGCTTGCAGCAGCCTCAGCCAGCTGAGTTCCTCAGCTCTTCGCATTCAGAGCTGCATGGTTGCACCCAACTGCAGTGCCTGCCTTGGCCCCAAGCGCAGGTCCCAGCCCTGGGCCTTTATCTCTGACCTGTGCCTTGGCAGTTTCCTGCCAGCGGTATTTTGCAGAAAGAGGTTGGCCTGTGATGTAAACAGGATACATCCACGATCGTCTCTCTCTTTTTTTTTTTTTAATGCAATGTGTATATGAACCTGGAGCTAAAACTCGGTATTTCTTTTTCCCCCCATCAGCAAACAGTGCTGAGTAAGGGAGAGACAAGGAAAGACGCCTGCATGAAGACTGAACTGCTGAAAGATATCACCAACAACAAGGAGGAAGGTGAGCACCTGCCTCGGTGGAGGGCCAGAGCTCAGCCTGGCTCGTGGGGTTGGCTTGTGGCAAGCTGGGAGCGAGTTGAGGGCTGAGAGGTGTGCTCTGTGCCCAAGGGTTCAGCTGTGCTCTCACAAAAGGAGCAGCCTTGTTCTCCTCCTGTGTTCTGAGCAGGGCTTTTCCCCAGAAGATGCAAATTTGCTCTACAGTTCATCCATCTCCACCCACCTGAAGAATTATATATGGTTTTCACTTCTGCTTTCGTGTGGCTGTGAGACACAAAGGAGGCTGGAGTTACTTTGAACCTCCTCTGTGTGACTGCTTTTAGTCAAACTCCCCTCCACGCAATGACCTAGCCTTTTTCCTCCCTATTAAAGTTAACTTTCTGTTTTCCTCTGAGTCTCTCTGTTGCTCCAGAGCAGGCAGCGATCACTGCTGGCTGGGCAAGACACCTCGTGCCATTGAGGGTTGCTTCCTGGCTTCTGCCTTGTCTCTGCTTTCTTTCACTTTGCAGGCTGTAGTGCACATGTTAGTTGGATGAAATCTTTCCTCTGCGGTTGTCTGTGAGTTGCACACACACAGATCTGAGAGCTTAATAGATGTCGGTGGGATTAGGGGGGAAAAAAGAAACAACACAGCCCCTAATCTTTTTTTTCCCACTTTCTTTTCATGGCTTCATTATTCCTTGACTAGCTGCTTCTCATTGATCTGCCAGGATCTGGGGAATTTCTGTTCTCTTCTCCATAATAGAACATCAAAAGAGCACTGAACTGACCCCACCAAAATACTCTGTTCTTGCTAGAAACAGAATTTTGGACTTAATTTGGACCTGTGTGAGTACAGCATTGCCTTTGAGTTCTCTTCTGCCCAGCGTAATGTTTTGCTCTGTTTAGAAAGTAAGGCACAGAACAAGCAAAATGTCGAGTGCTGTGTCACATGTGACCACGGTGCTTGCATATTAACTGGCAGCACGTGAGTGTTGCTGCTGACGTCAGTTCCACGTGGACCTCTGATCCGGGAAGACCAGAAATGGAGTCTGAGATGTCGGTATGAGGTTGTGTTCCTCTGGGAAGAGACCTGAGCTTTGATCCCTTGCCTTGCTTGGCTCAGGAGTATTACGCTAGTGTATTTAGCTCTAGGTTGATCCCAAGGTAAGTGGCAAGCGTTTGTGGAGGTGAAAAGAGAGGATGAGGTCTGGAAAAGAGAAACTTCTATGCCTTGCAAGTCTTGACTCATTCTGACTAAAAGGAAATGCTGTGTCTGAAAAGGAAGCTGAGAACCCTCCCTGTGCAGGAGCAGTCCTGAGGGTTGACAAGGTGCTCAAATTTCAACCACTTCAGCTTACTGTACTGTACTATTACTGGGAAAAAAGGACCCTAACGTCTAAACTGCATAGTTTCCATACTTGTGGTGAGATTCAGATTGTATTCTCCTTCTTCTCAAACATACAATTTATGTAAAAGACAATGGTTTGCTTGGTCATTGTGCTATATGCGTTGTTCTTAGCTGACCTTCATTAACCATCTGTGGCCATCATAGCAGTTCAATTAGTCAGCGGCCCTAAGTTCTGTTAATAACAATGTTCTGAGTTAGCATGGGAATTTGCATTTTTGAGTGTGGGGTGGACGTGAAATCATTACAGCAGACTCGCAGGATGGCATGGAATGGTTTCTTTGAGCCTGTTTTTCCTAACCGAGGGATGGGAAGTGATGTGTGGATGTGGGGTGCATGACTCGGTGCAGCTCCCTGCTGTCTGAGATGTGGCTCTTGGTGTTTGCTCTCTGCTCTAGAGAGGCAGAGGCCTGGAGTGGGAACCCACAGAAGGCTGCTGGGGCTTCTGGTTTTGGCTGAGCTGCTGTGAAGCAAACTGATCGGTAGGAGTTCTTGTCTGTAACACAAAACTAGATCCGTCCTGGGTTGTGATCCCGTTGGGGAAATGCCCTTGGAAACTTGCAGAGGTTGGAACTTGCAGATCCAAAGGAAATTCGGGTAGCTTGCAACTTTAAAATGAGTGGCCTGTCCCTCAAGCAAGGCACGTGGGCACTGCTTCTAGTTTCATCCTGGCACCGATGAAGAGAAGTAACTGAAGTGTGAGTTTAACATCCATCTGTAGGAGTGAGATCTTCAGGTGTTCCTTTAATTTCCAGTTCTGGGATAAATTCCCAGCTCATTGTAAGCTGCTTCTTCGGCTTTGTGTCCCCCTTTGTTATCTGTGGGGAAACATTCCAGTTCAATTTTTCACATAGGTAGTTTCCGTCCCTCTTTGCCTTTGACAGGGAGGGAGGGGGCAGGGAGATGGAAGAGATGAGCAGAAGTGTTTTACTAGGCCGTGTTGTATTTAGCCTGACTCAGAAGTTAGTCAGAAATGATTTCTTGCAAGAACTGCAAGGAATTTCAGTTCTCCTCCTCCCATCCATAGCTCCCAGCTGCGTGCTGCAGCTGACATGACCTTCCAGTGCAAACTGCTCCTGTTGTTGCTCCTACCCTGGAGGTGGGAAGCTGCACTCAGCCCCAACGAGGAGCTGAGTTCCCCATTAGGCTCAACCTCCCCAAGACTTCACCCAAGGCAGCTGCTTTACAGAAGCTGCACTGCTGTGTGAGGTGTGCACAGTCACTGTGTTTTCAAATAAACTTAAAGCTGCTTTTAGAGAGTGTTAGGGTTTTAATTTCCTGGAAGGGCTTTTTCTTTTGGGTTTTTTTTTCCTCCTCTGCCTCTTATTGTAGACAGAAAGCTGCCGTGGGTGAGGAACGTGCTGCTTTCCACTGAGCAGCTGCAACCTTTGCATTCCCAGGTGTAGAGATTGGTGGTTTAAAAGGAGAAAAAGAATAATCTCCCTGCCTTGACTTGCTCAGTGCTGGGACTCCCTGCTGAGCCCGGCAGCCAGGAGGCCATGTGGAACAAAGGATGCTCACACACTCCAGGTGGTCGCTCCCCCCTGACAGCCCACCAGGTGCTCGCCGTGCTCGGGGGACTCCATCCCATGGCAAAGGGACAATTAATTTCATGTGGGGCATTAAACACCTTGCAGTCATCACTGGTATTTAAGGGCAGGAGGCTGAGTACCATTTACCCAACCTGTGAGCTCAGCGTGGGACATCAACAACACATGTACTTTTTTTTTTTTTGGTGTTTTTTCCTGTTTTGGCTATGGCTGTGTCCTACAGAGGATGTGGGGCAGACTACCACGGGTGCCTGTGGACTCAGGGCAGTAGGAGGGTGGCACTTGCATTGTGGAAATATAAGCTGAGCTCTCCTGGCCATCGTCTGCCTACACTGATGTAAAAGGGACAAAAAATAGTAAAGACCATCAGTAATTTATCCCAGAGAGGAACTTTGGCCTGAAACTTATAATTCTCTTCATTTCTTGGCTTCATAGTGCTCAGCTTTTTGGCTTGAATGACAGAGGTGGAGCTTTCCTTTCAGATGGAGGATGGGATCCCAGTCTCCCATTCCTTACTGGTCAGAACTCTCCTCTCTTCAGCACTGTTTTTATTGCTTTTCTCTACTTCATGATTTTCTTTCATTTCGAGAAAGAAGAGGTCGGAGGAACCACAAGGCAAGGATTTAAGCAGGTGCACTCCTTGCTTTTTCCATCAGGTCAGTTGGATATTGAATAAACACCTGTGGTATCTGTGGCAGCTTAAGGAAGGTCAGCAAGCACTTAAAGATAAAAGCCTGTGAAATGTCTGTATGTGTAAATCTGAACATCTGCAGCACTCACCTGTAGAGCAGTTCAGAATCAGGAGCTGTGCTGGGCTCAGCGTGGCACTGCTGCAGCCTCAGCCCTGTGCCCTGCATGAGGAGCACACCGATGGAAGGACCCTGCAGGACATCAGCAGCCTCCAGCAGTACTGAGGTGCCCGGGAAAACATGCTGAAGTTCCAGATCAGATAATCAAGCACTCACTTGAAGGACCTTTATTCTTGGTTGTTTTTCTAGCTATGATTGCATTTTGGCCTGGAGCAATGCTCCTAATGCTTGCATGTTTTTCTTATTTTTGTCTCATTGAACAGAGAGATCTGGGTTTAACAAAATATATTGAAGACTTTTATTTCTTTTGAAGGATTCTCTCAGTACTACCGAGCCTTGGGCCAAACCCGTCTGCCTGCAGGTGGAAAGCTGGTAGGTCCCAACAGCAGTGTGCTGTTGGAGCATCCGTCGCACTGTGCTCAAGGCACTCTCTGGCTCAGCTCCTCCCCTCCTTTCTCAATCTTCCATTCTCTTCGTCAGAGTTTTAATTTCATTTTGAGTAACTGTGTTTGATATTGAGAAGAAAGCTTAAGGCTGAAGCTGCTGCAGAGGGTCCGTGTGAGTGCTTGTAGAGGTGGAAGGCTGCGAACTCCTTGTTGCTCACAGTGAGCCATTATGCAGAGCACTGGTTCGGATATATTACTGATTATTCTTGGCTTGTGGAATCCCAGGGCTAGTATCCAGCTCCTAGAAGATACACATTGAAGACTGTTTCAACTTGGTAGCAGCTTTAGATACCTTGCTACATGATTGGGCAGCAGGACAGGTTGGCCTGTGGTTGTGTTGGACTCGTAGAATCACAGAATGGTTGGGTTGGATGGGACCCTAAACGTTGTCAAGATCCACCCCCTGCCATGGGCTGCCCCCCAGCTCAGGCTGTCCAGTGCCCATCCATGGCCACAGGGACCTCCAGGGATGGCACCTGCGGCTCTGGGCAGCAATGCCAGGGCCTCACCATCTCTTAGTAAAGGGATTCCTGTTGCTGCTTTACAATTAGTTGTGGATGCTTGGATCGGGGTGCAGGCAGCATTGTGAACAATGTGATAGGCTTCTCCTGCTGTATGTGACATAGAGGATGCATAATGCAACGCTGGAGATACCAGAATGCTTCCAGTAACTGACGTTACACACCCATGGAAATAGGCTATGCTTTTTATCTGTAGTTTCTTTGAGTTAAAGGACAAAGAGGGAGAGAAGTGAATACAGACAAAGCGTAGTTTTGGCCTGTTTAGAAGGAATGAATGTTGTAAAGTTTCAGAGAAATAATCAGTTTCAGGTTTTTATTCACTGGTGTTCCCAGCATGAGCAGAAAAGCCTCCCATTGAGCTGGGCTTTCAAGAGGAACTTGTTGACTGACCCATGGAACTCATTGTCACGAGGTCTATTGTAAGTCAAGATTTCAACAGGTTTGCAGTAAAAAACTTTTTTTTGGAAAGTAAAGAAAAGGTGAAATGTAAGGAATGAGCATTTCTTTAGCTGGTGCTGTTGAAGAGCTTCTGCAGGCTTTTATTAGGCATTTATCCACTGTGAGGCTCCCACTCTCTCTAGACCGTGTTCCCATTGCTTTCTACAGGCCCCTGTTCAGCAAAAATGTAAACATATGTTGAATTATGTCTATTTCAACCTCATGGGTTGTTCATAAAGTGTGATGCTTTTGGGGCCAATGCAGTTATCCCTTCCCCTAGGGCAGTGCTCTCATTTACCTTGGTTTGGTTGCCCTCCTGGCAGGCAGAGCAATTCTTGCTCTCAGTTGATTTGGTTTATCTAATACTCAGCCATGGAAGCTATTTGCTGTGCTGGTGGGAGTACACAGCACTGCAGTCAACAAATACCGTAGGCTTTACCCTGCCAGGTGCCTGCTGCTGAGCAATGGGAGCCTGCAGCTGCAGTTAGGGAGCCCACCTCTGCTTTCCTTCTGGTGCAGAGTTTGCTGGAAGAACCCTTTAAATGGCACTGGTGTGGTCTTCTAAGGACACTCAGTGAAGAATGAGAGAAATAAAGGTTGAAAAAGCGCAGTGCGCAGCGCTTTGCTCCCCCTGCCCAAGATTTCTCACCCAGTAGCAATTTTATGTTTGCCCTATCGTGACTCCTTTCAACCCCAATCCAACCCACGTGCACCTTGTCACAGCTTTCAGTACACAGAAAGTGGTCTAGGAAGCAGCAGAGGGGATACTGACTTTGAATGGTGTTTGGGGAGCTATGATTCGTCTGCCTGCCTGCCGTGTGGTGCCCGTGCCCCCCTGCTCCCCCAGCTCTGCCTGGCAGCACCCAGGGGAGGTGGGCATTGGGTTTGGAGCTTTGCAGAAGGTTTTCACCAGGTCA
The DNA here is from genome assembly GCF_016699485.2 of Gallus gallus. Taxonomy (NCBI): domain Eukaryota; kingdom Metazoa; phylum Chordata; class Aves; order Galliformes; family Phasianidae; genus Gallus; species Gallus gallus. The sequence goes on from NC_052548.1 coordinate 2,707,682, forward strand.
GCAGAGATCTGCAGGATATCGGTCTCCACGGGCGGTGTGAAGCGAGGTGCTGATACCAGCATGCTGCTCTGCCTTGCACACCTGTTTTCTGCTTTGAATTCTGGGCTCTACTGTAGGCTAAAATAACTTCAATTGGCTGTAAATCACTCCTACCTGCTCCTCCAGTCTGCTTGGACAGAGCTTTCGATGGTACTTACGATGCTTTTCATAACTGTCTGGCCTCTGGAAGGAAAACAATACACAGAATCCCTAACAGCAGGTTGATTTACTCATTTTACTGAACGTGCCACTGAATTGTTATCAGCCCTGGTTGCCTGGGGAGCTGCAGGTTTGTCGTGTCGGGAACCGTTCTGCAAGCACACCGTGTTCATACTTGGATTCTGTCAGCTCAGGTCTGGGATATCTGTGGGATGAAAGTACTGGTGGGGGAGCTTGGAAATATTTGGGAAGGAGAAAAAAACGTCTTTGCATGGACGCTCCTGTGTCATCTGTGAGTGAGCTTTAGGTCTGCAGAGATCTCACTGTGTTTTAACCATGTAATTGTTTTAGTCTGGAATTGCACTTAGCCTGCTTCACCCCTGTGTTTACTCTGGCTATTACCTCTGAAATGACACTGCGAATCCTGCTCCTGTGCTGCTGCTTCCTGCTGGAAGAGTGATCTTCGGTGAGCAATGCTGCCTACAGAGCTTATTCCTTGCAGGGTTACCACCTGCAGGCCCCAGGCTGTGCCGCAGCAGCTCGCCCATCCAGCTCCCCAGCAGCCCTGCCGTGGCATTGTGAAGAGCTCTGCCAGAGATCCGAGTCCAAGATCGGGCAGTGTTTTGTTTGATATACGAAGTGTTGACGTATGGTCCTATAAATGTAGTTATTGGAAAAGCTAAAGATAATATTTACCTTGAAATATCCATCGTTGGGGAATTAATGGCCGCATCTGCAGCTGAGGCGAGTCAGAATGAGTGCACTGCTTTCAGTTGAGCTGCCCCAGTTTTTGCCCTGCCAGGATCCGGCCAAGCCAGTCAGGTAGGTGCGTTGGCAGCCCAAGTGGAAATACGTAGGGAGTGCTTCTTTGGGGGAGACATTTACTCGTCATTAACCACTGCATGTTTTAATGACGCTCGTGACCCTTTTCTTTCTCCTCCCTTCTCTTTCTCCCTCTGTCTCCAGGGTTCAATGCCATGGCTGCGGATGAAAGTGCTACAGAAAAGCAAGTGGGGGAACCAAAAATGGCTGTAGACGGTGAAACCAACGGTTCCTGTGAGCACGGCGAGGCTGGGAGCCACCCAAACCCAGCAAAAAACACTCAGGACAATACGAAAGTGAGCCAGCAGGACTCTAGTACTAAATTAAATAGGATAGCAGAAAATGGCATTTCTGAACGAGATGGTGAGACTGGGAAGCAAAACCATATGAAAGCTAATGACTTCACACAGACTTCTCTAACAGGGAGCAATGGATATATTCTAACCAAGCAGATGGCGCAGGAGCAACCTCTAAGGACTACCAGCACCTTTGCTTCTCTCACTGGCCATGCTGCAAAAACCCTTCCAGGAGGAGCAAGCAAAGGGAGAACTGTGGGCACCTTTTCTCAGATGCAAGCCACGATGCCAACCAAGCTCGGGGAGGGCAGTAAGGACATGGATGCTAAAAAAGCCACTGCTGCTAACGCTGAAGTCAAGGTCCACAGAGCACGGAAGACAATGCCTAAACCCACCCCTAGCCTGGTAATGTATATACCCATGCTAGGTCTTGGCTTTCTCTGGGTGTATGGGAGGGACACTTTGTTGCACAGGGATGGACATATTTCAGTGATGTCCTCCTGAGCAGACTGATTTTTATTCTTTTTCCTTTTTTGATGTTTTTCTCCCAGAGAGACAGAGGTGTTCAAACAGTCACGTGGCCACAATCAGCTCTCTTCCCCAATGTGTTTCTAAATATATAATTGATCGATTGCCTTCTCTGGCAGATCTATCAGACACTAAATGGCCTTTCTCTCTTGACTGTATTGCTCATCAGCTGTCTGCTGAAATCCAGAGCTGCTTATGAAACAAATTAGATTTCTTATAAGTTTGACCCAAAGGAAATTAAGCATAGTGTGTTAACTGGAGGCTTCTCCTAAGCTTGAAAGCTGTCAAGAAGCTGATATGTTAGGCAACTTGATTGCATTGCCATGTCATTAAACCAGATGATGTTTTCTTCCTCTGTACGTGCTGCCTACAGTAATGCAGCTTGTTCAGAAATCTTTCTTAGAGAATTCTTGGGTGTGGATTTACCATCACTTAATAAAAGAGAGGTTTATTTTTTGTTTAGGAAGTAAAAGGAGATTTGAAGTCATCTTGGGACCCCGGGTTATAGTGGGAGTGAGCAGAAATGGGCCTTTCTTTGTTGTAAGCGTGGACCAAGTTTTGGTTCTTTCGCCAAAGATGGGGAATTAGATACTGGGAACAGTCAGATCTGCACCACGAGCACTTGATCTCCAACCCTGTGACACTTTATATTTAGCTCCGATGAGCTAGATCCTTCCATCGTGCTGCGTCTAACGATGGAGAGGGACCATCCTGTACCCAGGTTGAGGTACATGGATTGCTGTGAGCCTTGCTTGGCAGTGTGAGTGACACCTAGAAATAAATGGGAAGCTGCTGCAGCTCTGTAAGTGCTGGCGTAGTGGATTACTGCTAGCTACCAGCATTTTGTGGACAAGCAAATGCCAGATGATCCTCAGATGTCACCTACTTGTTGCAGCACGGCAACAGTACAATGTAAAGGTCTCAAAGCTGTGAATCGCTGTGGTCTGGAGCAGGGGAAGGGGAAAAAAAATAAAAGAGAAACGATTGGTGGCACTTAGCCAGCCACAGATGGGGAAAGGTGCCCTTGGTGCTGCAGCACCTGTGACTCCGGAAGCAGGTGGGAGTCCAAACACATGGAGCCTGCAAACCTTGTGGCGTGCAGCCTGCAGAGCAGGGCAGAAACCACACGGGCCACGATTTCACAACCGTTCTCCCAAACCACTAATTTCCCCTCTGCCTTCCCCTGATTGCATTTGAATTCTCTGGCTCTCACCCCCCTGCTGAGTTTTTTGGCTGGCAGCTGGGGAGGCCCAGATGCAGCACACGCAGGCTGATGGAAGTCTCATGGAAGGCTTTCTTACCCAAACAAGGCTTTGCATCTGAAACCTCGCAGCTTTCCTCCAGCAGCCTGCAGTGCACTTAAATTAGGCAGGGCAAACCCCGACCCTGGTGGAATTTGACAGGGAGAGACCCCCTTGGGGCTGAGCAATTGAAAGAGGCAATTCCCTTCTAAAAAACAACTGCTAGGTTAGGAAGGAGTGTTTTTATCATTCATATTTCATGATACCTCAGAAGGATTCTTTATACAACCCCTTGGGCTTTCGAGCTTGTCTCTAGAAAGCTGCTTGCAACATTGGAGTGTTTGCATCACCACGTTATGGGAGCGCTGCAATTGCGCTGCTGATCACTTTTCACTTGTGCAGCAGCAGTGGATTCAAAAGGCAAAGCCTGCAGTTGTTCGGCCACTCTTCCTCTGCAGTGCAGCCCTTTCCCTTGGGTTGGAAATGGTGTGAGAGGAACGAAATTCACAAGGTGGTAGGCGGAGACTGTTCACACATTTCCTGCTCAGGGGTTCTGCATCTGAATGCGAGCCCACAGTCCCCAAGATTTGATCTCATTTCTGCAAGACAATAAAGCAGCTGTTTTGTTCAGCCTTCCAGATAATTACTACCTATTTTTCCCCATTGTCTTTCGAATTTACATGCCGTTTTCATTTGGGGAGCAGAGTCTTTGCTACTTGCCATTTTTCTGTCCTGATTATTTCTTTGTTGAGCAGTCTTATAAGAGGCTCCTCAGCACAGCACATGCAGTTGTGCCTTTTCCCCTTTGAAAGCACTGCGAGAGCAGGTGGATGTACTGCAGGAACTGTGGAAATCACCCACAGTTTGATGGGTTTTCATCATTAATTTTTTAGAGCATTGCTCTTCTCTTGGTAGAATCCTCTTGCACGCGTATGCTAAGAGAAGGAAGCGGGGAAGGAAGGTATTTTGTTGCCTACAATGCATTAACTTTCATTCCTCAGCTCCTGCAGAAACCTGCTGGGGCCAAAAAATTGTTTTCTCCAACCCTGCAGTTGCCAGGGGACCTCAGGAGCCTTTTCTGTACGTGCATATGGGTCTTTGAAAGGGTGGAAATGATTTTCTCACAAATGTAACCAGCTTTTTCTCTGTTTAGGAATTGCTTCCTGAATTGGGATCGAAGCTGAATCTGAAACAGGTGACAATTTTAATTGATACTGTTGCATGTTAAGTTGGTTTCTGAACAGAGATCTCAGAAGAGTTTTGGTAGCATCGGTTTTGCTCCCCTTCTGTCAGTGCAGTAGCACAAACTCAGCACCTTTGGAAGAATTTCTTCCATTCCTTCTTAATCTGTTTATAACTGTTGAGAAAACAAAGGTTTGCAGGGTGAGACAGCAGACCAAAAGAGAAGTGTGTGTGTGTGTGTGTTTTGAGCTTTGAGAGGGCCCCTCCTGCTCAGAAACTCCCATTTCTATGTTTAAGCTCTCTGAGATGTGTCTGGAAGGGAAGAAGGATCTTGCAGGTAAAAGCGTCCCACAGTTATCCCTTAAGATAGGAGCAGCAGCTGGCTGAGCTGGGTCTCCCAGGTTGTTTCCAGTCATTCTGTGGTGACCACGAGGCTGTAACTGGAGCTGTGTGCTTCTGGTGGCAGTTCTGTGCTGTGTGGAGAAATGAGGTCAGAGGCACTGAACCCTCTGCGGAAACGGGAATTAATATCTCATTCTGTTTCACAATGTGAGAACCCTTGGACTGGGAGGAATAAAGCCTGGGTAGGAAGGAGGAGCAGGGAAGAGAACTCCTTTGCTTATGTTGGTATTTATTTCTGCTGTCTGCTGCTGAATGCCCGGTCCCAGCACTGGGAGCTGCTTGCTTTCTGTGTGCACAAAGGTGTTGCTGTTGCTGTAAAACATGATGTTCTGCATCAGCACCCAGCAGTGCTGTGAGCTGCTCTGCAGGGGCTCCTCATGGCCTCACCACCTCTCAGGGCCAGGCCGGCGGCTGTTGGTGGTTTGCAAGAGTCTGGGGCTGCTCAGTGAGATGAAACCCTCTCATATGCGAAAAAAAACCTCAAAGGGCAAATTCAAGTGGGGGTAGTGATGGGGGTGTTGCCTCCTGGATGGAAAAAGTCATCAGAAGAAAAGTGAAAGAGCTCCCCATCTGATTTGGTGAGCTGCTGTTGGCTCTTCTGACCCTGCAAGGTGCACCCCTTGAGGACCCTCTCTGGAGGGATGCTCAGGGATACACGTGTGGTCTGGAAGTGTGAGGTCTGTGTGTGTGTCAGCTCAGCCATGGTTAAATATCCTGTATGGGCACCCTCCCTTAAGACTGAAGAGGCCATTGGCATAGGATGTCTTCCATTTTAGGTGGGTATGTGACCACATACGCATTGGTGCTTTTGCAGTCATCCAAACAGGGCCAAGCTTCTGGTGGCCTGCTGATTGGCCTTAGCAGATGGATGGGTCACTTGTGCAGCTGGACTCATCACACAGCCTTGCCAAGACCACAGTGAGGGTCCCCAGAGAGCTGCTTGAGATTCTGTACTGAACTGTAATTCTGCAACAACAGCAGAAGTGATGGAGAGCTGCGCTGCCATGGTTCATAAAGGCAGTGAAATCTACTGGGGATCTGCTTTTCATAGCAGACAGCTATTTCTTGCTTAACTATCATTCCCCAGCTGTTGGAGCCCCTGGCATGTTCACACGTTGCCATGTCCAGAGGTACACACTCTGGTAGCACTCCCATCCAGCTGCAGATGGACACCAGCCTTGCTCCCTGGCTGCCTTGCTGCAGTGGTGCTTTGGGTTACTCCTCTAGCTGTTGGGCTTCATTTGCAAGCTCATGCTGTGCTGGAGATAAAACTCCTGAGAATAAGGAAGATAACACAGCTGACATGGCCGAGCTGGAGCTGGTGCTGGGAGTGCAGTGCGAGCAGCAGCCCTGCTGGGAAGCAGCAGACACTGGAGCCTTTGCGCAGCACATGGCTGTGCTTCCAGCATCACTCTTCTCCTTGCTAGCTCGTCTGCTTTGGTAATGAAAGAGCTCTTAATTGCGGGGCTGTGGGAAGAACACTGTGCGGTCTGCTGAACCGACACGGCGTTTAATTAGTAAGGTTTATTTGTTCTTTATCTTTGCTTCTGGGAAAAAATAGTGGGATAGTCTGTCTTTGCCATTTTTAGTAACTTCTCCCTGCTGCTGTAGGGGATTTCTGTGCCAGTAATAGAAACAGGGTTGATCCCATTACGGTGTAGTAAGTATGTGAATATGATTTTCTTAAACACATAAAATGACGTTGTCTTGTGCCAATCTAAGGAGCATGAATGCATCGAAGGTATTTGTGCTTCAGTTTTTTCCATTTCCATACACAGATGTCTCTGGACACTGCCCTAAGCCTTGCAATAGCTGCCTTCGCTTTCTTGCCCATTCCTTGCAGTGCCCAGCACGAAGCAGGAGCTTCTCAACCTGTCACATAGCATTGGCTGACACCACGTGAGAAGCTGCAAAACCAAAGCTAGTAATGCAGTTTCTGTGTGATCATTTTTGATTGTTTTTTGGTTGGTGGTGGCTCAGGCAACCTTGGGACCACAGAGCTCAAACTGTGGCCTGGAGCTGTCTTTCCATGGGGTTTTCCTCACTGTCCTCTAAACTGTGATATGCAGCTGAAAACAGAACTTGATGGACTGTTAAAAACTTACGTATGATTGGGGGAAAAAGAAGGATACCCCAGGTGTATCAGGCAGAGCAGTGGGGTGAATTTAGTATCAGTGATCATGCTTCTTGCCTGAAATGTGGATGTTTGCAGTGGAGCCCACGTTGCATGAAGGTGATTCTGTTCCCTTGTGTTTGTTGGTTTAAGTGAAAGCAGATGATGCAGTTTCTGAGTGCAGCAGTTTGTTTAGCTGAAACTGCATATGGACGTGTGTGCACCCGTGGTGGGGTTCTCAGCAGGTCAGCTCCTGGAAAGCCAGGTGTTGCCTTCCTGGCGTGGTTGCTTCTGATGCAAGCTCCAGTGTTGCATTTTCCACCCAAAACAGAGAGACATGAAGAAGAGGAGCCTGGATCTTCAGGAATCGAAGCAGGAACATGATAGGATTTGTCACAGCAAATTGGTGATGAGCTCTGTGGGGTTTATTTAGGTGCCAGCTGTTGGCAGCCCCTTTGTTTGCACACTGTATGCCTCTCACTCACCTCCTCTGCTAACCTGGGGAAGTGAAGAGGGCTGGAAGGCAGGAGGCAGGGATTGGCTTGGGTGACTGCTGGGCTGCAGGAGTATGTATTGAGGCCTGCTTGCACAAGGAGCAGGGAGGGTGAGGGGAACCCATCCATCATGGAAGTGGAAAGCAGCAGCAGGTGACAGAAGCACTAATTGCAGTCAGATGTGATCAGGTAGCAGCCCATGGAGGTGGTATTGGGTTGTGCCAGCTCCGGGCTCATACAGAGCAAGGCAGAGCAGTGGCTGTAAGGTCCCCTGTTCTGCAGGGGAGCCCTCTGTCCGTCTTTTGCCTTTGACAGCTTTCTCTCCAGCACTAAACCTGCTCGAGTTTTGCATTTGGAGAGGGCCTCTGGTTGTGCTGGTGACTTGCAGGCACACCTGTGAGCCTTAGTGTTCTGTAACGTTTTGTTTCTGTTTTGCTTTGACAGGAGTCTGTAGTGCTCCCAAGAGCTCTGTATCCATCTACCCAGTCCCAGGTGCTCGGTCCTCCCTTTGCCTTCCCCTTTTAATTGCAGCTACCCGCCGTCCTCTGCTGGGAGGGGCCAGTTGGATGTAACTTGGGGACAAGGGCTGTGGGACATCTGTGCATGTGCCTGAGCCAGCTCTTCACCAGCCTGATGGGATTTGAAGGCAGAAGAGATTTCCCAGCAGAGCAGTGTGCTAGATTAGCAAAGCCTCTTTTCTGGGAGCGCTTAAATCTGGAACCGATGGAGCAGAGCAGTGCAGGAGCTCAGTGTGAAGGACCAGGAGGGACCAAACCTGCAGACTGGGGCTGAGGAACCAGCATAATTCAGAGGATTAGAAACAGGAAAAGAATGAAGTTGAATCCACTAAGCACTCGTAATACTCTTGGTGGAAGGTTAAAATTTAGTGAGAACAGCGAAGATGTAACCGCTTCAGCTCATGAGGAATGAAGAAGGATGGTGGGAAAGCAGAGAAATACTTCCAGATCTCTGCTGATGTTTTTAGTCCCAGTCCTCAGACTTAACATTTGATTTCTATAGATACGAAACTTGTATGTAATATGTTTTACTGATGGCCTGTTCAGCTTCCTGTGCCATTATCATAGAATCATAGAATGGCCTGGGTTGAAAAGGACCACAGTGATCATCTTATTTCAACCCCCTGCTATGTGCAGGGTTGCCAACCACCAGACCAGGCTGCCCAGAGCCACATCCAGCCTGGCCTTGAAAGCCTCCTTGAATGCCATTAGGCTTCCTGGGAGATCTGGTCGCCTCCCTGCAGAAATTCCTCTTCCTTCATGTTGCTCCATATGGCTCCACGTAACAGCAGACTTTATCTGAGACCACTTGCAATGTAAATGACCTGCATGTAAAGGACAAAGCCCGTATGTACACTTGTTTAGCTGCAGGCAGCTCTGCGTCAGATCTGCTTCTCCTGTGTTCATCTTCCCAATTTCGAGTTAAATACGGAAAGCAGTGGACGTCCCAGGAGACGTGGGAATTCTCAGAATAATCCTGTATCTGAGAGTTAACCTTTAGATCTGTAAACTATGGACTTTGAAGAGGTATAAATAGTATTGTTGAGACTATTATTGGCATGCTGTGCCCAGCACTCCTGACGTACTTGTTCTAAGGGGGAGAACAACTGGAGCAGTCTCAGGAGTGATCCCATGTCCAGAAAATGATCCTACAGACACTTAATTTGCTCATTCCATTAAACTTATCAAAGAGAAAGTTTTAAAAACTTTTACTTAAGCACAGTCTGTAAGTACTTGGAATGAGAGTTTCTGATGATACAGGGCTTTTTAATTTAGTGGGAAAAGCGTAATGCATTTAATTATCTGACAGTGAGAGCAATTAAGCATTGGAACAACGTATCAAAGGGTATGGTAGATTTGTCATCTTTGACATCATTAATCCACGACGAGATGCCTTGTAGGAAGAGATGCGCTAATTCAGCCAGAAGATATGAGCTTGATGTGGGAATCGTTGGAAATGTGATGGCCTCTTTATGCAGGTCATTTTGGATTATCATTATGGCTCTTCTGGCCGTGACCAACCCTCACTTTCTGCCAGCATTGTGCACATGGCAGAGCCATAATTAGGAGAATCAGTCACTTCCCCGTTTGTTCACAAGGTCACATATCACTTGAAAGCAGCGTCTGACAGTGCCCATATGAGCCCAGACTTTAAAGAGTATTTTGATTTTTTGCTGCTTTTTTGTCTTCCTTCCTTTTGCCTGCATTCCTTTTTCTGTTATGGTATTTCAGCTGTTGCTTCAAACATCCCATAAGAAGTGGTGGAGCAGCACATTGCCACCGCAGAGCTTGTAATCTGCTACCAGTGCTCTTGGTTTTCTGGAGCACCTCTTCCAAACCTGCTTGCCAGTTGATGGACAGGTGTATGGTGAGGCGTGGATGGGGCTAGGCCTTCTGTTAAACAGAGAAGAAGGCACACCCAGTGTTGAATGGCAGATTGGAGTGGCCCCATTTACCCAATCTGCTGTGACAGCGCAGCAGTGCACATGTAGCTGCAGCAATCGTTGCATGAGTGAAGGTGCAGGGTGAGGTGTGCTCACATCAGAGCATGTGCAAGCTGTGTTGGAGCCTGGGAGTCTGTCTGCAGGCACAGAGTACCAAAGTGACCGTAAAAATCTCTTGAGCCTTATCAACTTCTCAGTAGGGGTTTATCACCCAAGTTAGCTGATCTAGAGCGAGCTTGGCCACGTCCTGCTAGGGCAGTGGCAGTGCTGGAGGTGAACCTGCAGTGTCACGCAAATACCTTCCTTGGCTGTGAGCTGGGCTAGCAGGTGGGAGAGCATGAGCTTTGCTGAGTCCTTGTAGAGCCAGAAGGAGGGATCCCTTCCCACTGCTGCCCACCACTTGGAGCCTTCTGTTCAAGGCTCTGTTCCTTGTCTGCTGGGAGGTGACAGCTGCAGTCCAGATGTGTTTCAAAGAATAGGTGTATTTGTTGGCTTAGTTCATCTTCTTGAGAGCCAACCTAATGCCTGTGTAAATAGTGTCTGATGCTTTTCAATACCTGCACTTACTTTGCAGAGCTCTGCCATCCCTACTTTGTGTTCAGGCTTTCTCCTTCTTGGGGAGCAGCCCTCACCAAGTGACCAGCAGCAGGCTGGGTCTGTTTGTAGTCTTTATGCAAAGAAACGTTGTTTGCTATAGAGGAGGGGCAGAGTGCTTTTCCTCTGAGTGTCTGTTCCTACCTTCAGATGCAGGTGATTCTATTTGAAAGAAAGGAATTAAATTTATTCTAATGATTTTGTTGAATTCAGAGGCTCAATTTAACTTTGTTTTGTTTTCCAGCATGCAAGTAAAGACCCCAAAGATGGGAGAGACAGCAGAGATCAAAAAGAATCTAAAGAGGAAGGCAACAAAAACATCCTGGAGTTTGGGAAGCCGTTGCCATTGCCCTCTCTCCCGGGCCTTCACCAGTCACTACCTCAGAACCAGAGCTATGTGGCCACCTCGAAGTCGCAGACGGGTAAGAGGACAGAGCTAAAATCCTGAGCAGCACCCAGATGTGTGTGTGTGTGTGTGTGTGTGTTGGGGTGTGCGGGCTGAGGCAGCTTGTCAAGGACTGACCCCTTTGGTAGTAGCTTTTCCACAGAGAATTGTAGTATCACAGCATGGTTGGGTTGGAAGGGATCTTGAAGCCTCCCCTCTGTTGGTGCAGCACAGGATGCAGTTGGCCTTCTGGGCTGCAAGCACACACTGCTGCTCATGTCCAGTTTTTTGTCTGCCAGGACCCCCAAGTCCTTCTCCACAGGGCTGTTCTCAGTGAGTTCTCTTTCCAGTCCATACTCACGTCTGGGGCTGCCCCAACCCAAGTGCAGCACCTTGGAGCAGAATCTGCTTTAGGATTTCCTTGCCTGGCAGCATCAGTAGGGCTGTCGCTGTAGATCTTGTTTTGACAGATGCTGCTTACTGTGAGCCACAGCTGGGTAAATAAAATGATTTGGCTTGGCAGAAAGTTTTTGAGGGGACTCTTTGTAGATTTTTGCTGAAACTTTGTCATAGTGAGACGTGAAGAGATGCTTTCAAGGAGCAGCCTGTTCAGCTGCTGGTGCTGGCTGTTTCCTGCTGCATGCTGTTGTTAAAAGCCTGCACTAAGCACACTTCTGATGTGTGTGCACCAAAGGCAGCAGCAGGTGCTGAGGTGTGAGGACTGGTTTGATTAGAAGGCCAGGAGAGAGACTCAACAAATTAAGACCCAATCAAAGCGGTGAAAGGAATCAAGCAAGCTTCCATAGCAGGTGTGAAATGAGGTTAAATGGCAACCAGCTCCTTATTTAAAGTGCCTTTTCTCTGTTTGTTCTTTAGTTATTATATGATGGCTTTATTGTAAGTCGGTATTATTAACCTTGCAGTATCTATTTGAGCAAGCTGGATTCTATTCAGCCTCCTGCGGCATTAGCAATGCTGCCAAACACAGGCTAATTTAAGGATTTGATGCTATGTGTGGTGCTGTAGGGACCAGAGGAAACATGGAGGGGATACTCAGAGTTTGGGTGATTTTGCAGCGTTGGCAAAGAGCTCTTTGTGTGTTTGCACATATGTATGTGTCACCTTTTGGCTGAACTGTAAATAAATTAGTTGGAAGGGGAAGCCTTTTTTCTCAGATCGTGTCCTTAAATACAGTTTCCCACATTACAGCCTCTACTTTCTATCCTTTCTTTTCACTCCTGAACCAACTTTGGCTTTATTTATTTATTTATTTTTCCAGCTGCTGCAGTATCTCGAAAGAAAAAACGGAGAATGGGAACCTATAGCCTGGTTCCCAAGAAAAAGACCAAAGTGTTAAAACAGAGAACAATGATTGAGATGTTTAAGAGCATAACTCATTCCTCTGCGGGTGCCAAGGTGAGGGCTGTGCTGAGTCGGCCGGGCACGTTTGCTGTCACCACACATGCACCTTGTCCTGCAACACCAGCCCCATGGGTAGTGTAGGAACATTGTTGCTGTCAGCATCTTCTGTTCTGAGTCTACATCTTCTCTCTGGCAACAACATCCTGCCCACAGCAGCCTTGCTGCTTTGAAAGTGGCTTTTTGAGGGTGGCTGTTCAGATAGCAGCTCTTGCAATGTTTTCCAGTGGATGTTCCCCTTCTGTCCTGTGAATGCTGTGGGACTGGAGAGTTTTCAAGCATACCACATCGTGGTAACGTTTTTGTTGTGGAGTCCTTAGGGTTACTGTCTACTGTACGTTTGAGGCTGTAAGGGAAAACAAGCAGTTACTTAAAAACAAACCACAGGCTGGGTTTCCCTCCTGATCAGGTTCTGCTTTTGCTGCACTCTGGGCCCTAAAGTTTTGGCCTTTGAATTCAAGTGAATTTGAAGCGCTAGGCATCAGTGAAGTGGAGTAAAAATCCCCCAGTCTGATTTAACCTCCCTTTATTTAGAAACCTTCTTTGCACCCTTGGTGTTCCATGGGGAGATGCCCTTTCAGTTAGTCTGCATGGTCTGGCTGAAAGCCGCTGTCCAGCAGCCCTCCCCTTAGTGCCTTGAGTCCAGAATGACTCCTTGTTCCCCAGACTGGCAGGCTTAGGTGACACATGGCAGGCGCCTGCACTGCCTGTGCTGGTGGTGTTGGAGGGCTCTGGAGGGACATAAAGCTAGCTCTCCCTTGGCAGCTTTAACACAGGCGGTCTGGGATGGGTTCAGCTGCTCTGAGCTGTGAACTGATGTTGTCTTTGTGGCACGTGTGCTTGGACAACTTCCAGAGTGAAAAGGAGCTAGGTGATGTCAGCCCTCACGTGAATGGGGAGAGCATAGATGTAGACTCTGAAGAGGAAGACTCTGATGAGTTGGAAGATGAGGACGATCACGGAGCAGAACAGGCAGCTGCATTTCCTGCAGACGATAACAGGACCTCTAAAGACAGCGCGTCTGACGCAGACAATGTCAGAAAGGTATTCACATGCCCCGTGCAGGACTTAGAGTGGGATGGGACACTGCTGATCCCTGTCAGACAGGAGTGGAATCAGTTGAGGCAATTCCTAGGAATTTTTTAGCATGCAAGATGGCAGAAAGCTCAGTGGTGGAAGTGAGGCTTTTGATGACCACTTCCTGCTTCCTTTTCCCCTCCCCCATGAGAGTCTCCTCGCCTACCCTCCTGTTTCAGCCTTGCTACATAACTCTCTGTGATCCAATGTATGTGCAGGACTTCCATCACAGTTAGGTATTCACTGCACCAGCAGGAGATGTCTTCCTAATCTTGTTACAGGCTGGTAAAGAATTAAAATTGTTTTAGTTAACTTACCCCAAATCACAATACATATTGTAGGTATGAGGTTGTTTCTTATTAATCACAGAAATTAATGTTTGGTTGGAAAACTTTCTTTGGGAGTTATCCTGTCCCATCCTCATGGGTGAACCATGAAGTACATTAACAGTCTTGGAGTGCCTGTCCTGGAAAGGAGATGGTGTTAGTGCTCACATGGCTGGGGCTGAGTGCAGCTCGGCGATGGGATGCTCTGTAGGGTCAGGCAGGGTGTGGAGGGGTGCCGTGCTCGGAGGGACCTGATGGGACTGACTCTTTCTGTTCTGGGGCACATGGTGGCTGCAGATTGATGATGGCGACTCTGAGGAGGAACAAGAGTCTGCAGAATCTGGAGAGGATGAGGAGGATGGAGATGAATCTGACTTGGTAAGCCTGGCTGCCAAATGCAGCTTTCAACCGTTGTCCTGCTGGTGATGATTTCCCCTTTGCACTGCTGCCAGAAGGAGACAGAGAAGCAGTGTAGTTTCAGGACTCTGACAAAACTCACTGGCTGAAGCCACCCATGCAAAGTATGGTTTTCCACAAGGTGCATAACAGTGATACACTTAATTGTTTTCCGATGCTAATTAATGGGCTATTTTTCTTGTTTTCAACAAGGTGTTGATTGCTTTTAATCATTTGAATGTTAGCAGAAATATTTAAGGGTGCTTAAATTCGTTGGGTGCAAATGTGGCAAGTGGTGGGAGCTAGCAGTGTTTTCCTAACAACCTGAAGCTCAGCTTGCCTCCAGAGCGAGTCCAGTTGGAGCTGTTCACAAATCCATTGGGCCAACCCACTGCCTAAATTCACCTCGTCTAACATACCACCTCAGAGGTATGGGCAGCCCTTGTCAGGCATATGTACAAACAGCATACAGAAAGACAGCCACTCTCCCTGGAAGGGTGTCTGGTAGTGCTAAGGCAAGATTTTCACCTGCTGTTTGATGATTTTGACTTCTTACTTTTCAGATGGCTGGTGAAGGGAACTTGAAAATGATTTTTTTATTTTATTTTTTTGAAATTGCTATTCATTGATTGTCTGTGTCTCCCCACACTCCCCTTTACTTTAAAAATGTTGCTCCCTTTTCACAGCATCTCAAGTTGAGGAGCCAGCATTTAAAGCACCCCAATGCTTCAGTCACCTTGAGAAAATTCTTGACTTCATTGTCTCAATGTTTTGAGCTGAAGGTAGAAGCAACTATACCAAATGAATTGTTGAAACTCTGTAGAATCTTGTTCCTTGTTCTCTGACGCTACAAGAGCCAGAGAGAATTAGGCAGGAGGGGCTGTATAGCCTGTGCCTTTCACTGGGCACCTGAGGCACTTTTGTAGTGCTAGATCAAACTAAGGGTTGAGCTTGCAATCAAGTCCAAACAGCCCAGTCATATCTAGACATCCTAGACTGTGATTTTTGCTGTGCTTATACATGGTGATTCAGCCTGGAGGCCAGATGGGGACTGGCTCAGATGCAAACCTCTCACCCACAAGTAGTGTGATGCAACTGGTGGAAGCTACGTGGTAAGGCACAGCCATGCACTTGGGCGCAGTGATTGTTGAGGCAGTGTAGACACCACTGCAGGGCTGCCCGGGGAGCCAGGGCTCAGCACCACCTTGGTCCTGCTGCACACTGTGGTAACAGGGCATGGTATAGCATCAGTTTCCTGTTAAGGTAGGCCACGAGTGTAGGCCCTGATCCAATCTCTGCTGAAGGCAGCAGGAGCTTTTTTATAGGCTTCAGTGAGAGATGGAGTGAGAGAGTTTCAGTTTGAACATGAGTTTTATAGTTGGAGCTTTGAATGCTGAACTGGAGTGCCTGGTTCCCCATTTTAATGTTGACTTTGAAAAGCCACCTGTATTTTCTGCATATTGAACAGGAAGGAAACCCAAACTCTGTTTAGATTCATACATGCCTGAAGATTGCTGTGTGATTAGGTTGTACTGATGTGACACCTTGCTCAGGGAGGGAGCTGGTCTCTGCTGTGCAGTTAAATTCCCCAGGGTCTGTCCCAGCCCCGTTAAACTGACTCTTCAGATACAAAAGATATATTTTTTTTTTAGCACGACTGTGGAGCAATATGAGTATTATAGTTTGAAAAAAGAAATAAAAAAGAAATAAAAGCCACTTTTCTGGGGAGAAGCTAAAAGTGTGTATGCATACTCACCCTGCTGTGCAGAGATGCTCAACTACTCCTGAGATGAGTGTGGTGTTAGAGCCCACATGGAAGAGAAGGTGAAGTGAGCACTGTTGAGATGACAGGAAATACGCCCACACGTGTGCTGGTGTTTCCTTTTCTGCACTATAAAGGCATCTTTGCACCAATTGATTTCAAACCTCAGTCCTTAAGGCCTTTTACACTTCTCAAGCTGTGTGAAGGCTCTTTCATATGAGTGCAAAGGACTGCTGTGATGCTGATACCAACATGCCTTACATGCACATGGCCTCTCTGGTTATTCAGAGCTCGGAGTCCAGCATCAAGAAGAAGCTGTTGAAGAGGAAAGGAAAGACGGACAGCCCATGGCTGAAACCCACCCGCAAGAGGAGACGGAGGAATAAAAAGAAACAAGCCAATGTGCTAGGTAACTAATTGAGTTTTGTTCTTTAACTGCACAGAAAGTGGTCTGCCAGGTAGGGGTAAGGACCTCCGGCCCATAAGGCAGCGGTTGTCTGCAGAGCTCTTTCTTCCTTTTCAAGAGAAGGCTTACCTTTATGGTTAACCAGGGCCTGAACTTGCATCTCACTTACAGGTTCATGTCTGCACTTTAACAGCAGAGTAAACATGACGCAACTTTATCCTGGGCATGCTGAAGTAATGATTTTTGTTCATGAGCTCTCTTTGTTTTAGAACGTCCAAAGAAGACTTCATGGGCTGATGATGTAAACTATGAACTTAAGGAGATTGGGTAGATGGAGAAGAGAAAGGAATAACCATCCCAGAGTGATGCTTGATTGCTTCTGTGTGGGTGTTAGTCCTGCTGAATGCTATGTGCTGGCTGTCCTTGTTACTCCAAAGCACTGCAGCCCATCTCCAGGCCTGAGTTCAGGTGGCTGTTCTAGTCTGAGTGAAGTTACACAGCACTCAGAGGTTGCAGTTCACTGTGTCCTCAGAAAGCTGTGGGATGAGGATGGAGGAGGTGCAGGCTGGATCTGATTCCTCATCTTCAGGAAAAGCAACAGGATGGGTTTAAAATAAAAGAGTTGGTAGTCTCTGAAGCCTTCTCTTTATTAAGGCTTCACACATCCATTGCCATCAAAGAGTTTATTCTGTTTGCTAATGCTTTACGAACAGGCCGTTTTTTATCAGCAGTTGTTGCTGCCTCTTTTCTCAATGGCCACGTTGCAGCCCCTGAGCTGCTCTCAGCGTCTGTCACTCATCTCATTTGCTCCTGTTCCTCCCAGGGCAAACCCTTCCTAAAAGGAAACGGGGGCCATTGATCCCTTTCAGAGCAAACAACTAATTCTTCATTTGAGATGCAGGCTGTTTTTCTGCCCCTTAAATAAAGGTGGCAGCCAGTCTTTCAGGCTAACACAAGTCTCTTGGCCAAGCCTGAGTGGGAGAAGCAAACCAGGATTGAGAGTCGAAGCCAAGGGAATGTGAAGAGATGACAATTCCCACGAAGGCTCCGAGGGATCCCCCATGCAATCCCTTCTTAGCAGCAGCTTTGTTCACTCAGAGCCAGAACTTGGCTTTTATGTTTTCCCCTCCCATTCAGCTGAATGTCACCTGTCTCGTCCTCTCCAGGACGTGCGTTAGCAGCCGGTTTGCTCTGCCTGGCCGGAGTGTACCTGGAGCCCTTTGCAGCAGGTTGGAGACGGGGGAATGCGCCAAGCCCTGGTTTCAGCCCTTCCTTATGCCATTTGAGCTTCTGCTGCTAATGCAGTGCAGCAGCAGGCAGATGTGCCTTTCAGATGCAGAACTTATTTGTCTCATTTATCCCCCCCCCCTTTTTTTTTTGTTTCCTACCTATGTGGAAGTGAAAAATCTGTTGGATCAGACAGGGGTGGAAATAAGAGATGGGAGATCAATTGTGCCACATCTGCCCAGATGCTACATTTCCATCATTCTGTGTGCATCTGTACTTACAGGCTCTCTGAGGAGCCTGCATGCAGCCATCTTGGTTAAATATGGCCTTTACACATGCACGCACTTTTATTTTTTTCAGCTATGTAAATATACGTGTGTTTCAATCTAGGTGCTGAAGCCTATAAATCATCGTTGGGAGGCAGAGAGGGCTCTGCCCAGGATAACAGCATGGAGTACATGGAGGTGTCTCTGGATTCCTTGGATCTGCGGGTGAAGGGAATCCTCTCCTCGCAGGCGGAAGGTGAGTGCTGGCTCGGCGCGGCCATGACCCACGTTGGCTTTGTTCGCTCAGCCCAAGCAGCGAGCGGAGCCCCGCGTGCCCCCTGGTGGCTGCCAGCGCCCCGAGCCCAGGCCTGGCCCGGCTGAGAGGCCTTCTGCAAGGCTGGCAGCAGTTGGGGGCCGGAGGTGTGAGGGGGGAGCTGAGTGGTTTGGGAACGGTGCTAACATGGGATGCATCCATCCATCTGTCCCACTCCCCCATCTTTGGGTGATGCATGTGCAGCCTCCCAGTGAATCATCGCCCTGCACACGCAGCTGGTGCCCTCATCTCCTCAGGAACATGGCAGGGGGGGTCCGGCCTTGGTGGCCAGTGAGGACAGTGGAGGAACAATGGGTAGGGCTGTCTGAATGGCTGCTGTTCCCAGTGCTGATCCTTGGCTCCAGTGTGGATCTGTCCGGCTGCCCCCCTGTGGCTCTTTCGCCTTCAGAAGTTGTGTGGCTCTTTGATAGAAGCACATCAAAGAACGGGTGGGAGTGTTTACCACCAAGGGAGGGTCAGGATGGATGAGGGATGTTTTCAACAGAGCCTCTGGATGTCACAAAAGATTATGAAAGTGACAGCTTGGAAGGTGAGGAATGAGCTTTGTGATTTGTGCTCCTAGATAAAGTGCTTAAACATTTAATATCTGGGCAGGATTTTACATGAAAACTGCAAGGGCTTTCCTTCTGCTCGTGTGTCTTGAAACATCTCATCCCTTCTCAGGGCTTGGTCTTGCAACTTAGCCAAAGGAAACTCCTTACAGGATGAAAAGAGCTTCTGCTCAGCTGATAAGGTTGCAGCCATAGGCAGGAAAGGGGGAGAGTGCTTTTGCCAGGGCAGCTACAGAGGAATCTATCTGAAGAATGAAGTTAGTCTTTGAAATTTTGCAACAAAATAACTCGTTTTTCAAAAGCTTCAAAAACAGCAGCACACTTCCTTCTCAATGGGACTCAAACCCATAGCAAGCTTGTGCAGGAAAAGCTTGGGACACTGCAGGGTGAACCACAGGTAATGTTTGAGGGTTTAAAACCTTGCAAGAGATGTTTCAACTATGTAGGACTAAGGTAGGTGTGTGGAACAAAAAGCAATCCCTGTGTCATTGGGTCAGTGTCTTGTGGTCACACATAACCTAGTAAATGAGTTGAATCCAGAGGGGCCCCAAGAACATTCACAGTGTTCCCTCATTCCTGGCTGTGTGTTCACTTGAAAGCTGTTATCCACCTTTAAAAAGGCTTGGAAGTGCTAAATACCCGAGAGAAAGAGATGATGAGAAGGCAAGAAAATCTGAACGTCTCGCTGCTTTCTTTTCTCTGGTTTGTTCTCTTTCAAATAAATAAATAAATAAACAATATATCTATATTTTGGTTGTGTGAGACCAAACAGTCCCAGGAATTTTGTTTTTCCATTTGCATAGTAAGCTTGTGCAAATAGTAGTTTATGCTTTCCTGATCTTCTCTATTTAACACTCCCCTTACTACTCAAATTTCCAACTCTAGTTTGTTTCCTACAGATTTCCTGGTGCCAGAGCGCAGTGCTGTGGGACAGGTGGGAAAGAGAGGCAGACTGATAAAAATCTGTACCTTGTAGCTTTTCCACGTTGGGGTTTTCTCAGGATAAACTGTTCTTAACTTAGTATTCTTGAATTCAGCACTGTCATCTGTAGTGTCACTGGACTCAGTAAAGTACAGTATGCTTTTGCAAACTCCATCTGTTGTAAGAAGTGGGTCTTTTTTGCATGGTTTGGATGATGCCTTTAAAGCATTTCAGGACGTGGAACTGGAGGATGCCATGAGACATGGACTGCATCCTTTCTCCTGGAGGGTACCATCAGAGTTGATTTACTGATCTTCTGTACTCTAGGTCTTTCCAATGGCCCTGAAGCAATGGAAGTAGATGGTCTCCAGGAGGTTCCCCTCTGTAGCTGTCGAATGGAAACCCCCAAAAGCAGAGAGATCACCACGCTAGCCAACAACCAGTGCATGGCCACCGAGAGTGTGGATAATGAGGTAGGAACCTGTCTTTCAGCTTCTTGCAGACTTTTTTTTCCTGAGGACAGAGACATAAAGAGACAAAGCCGTGCCAGGAGCATGCATCAGGTCACGCAGACGCTCTGCAACATGCTAGATTGGGAGCCCATTGGTGTGGGCATGGTGGGGCAAACACCTCCCTCCAGCACTGCGTGTGTCGCACACTAGGGTTAAAGCCACTCCAAAATGAGTAGGTGCAGTCTGCAGGGCTAGCTGGAGAGGCACTGGGTGGATCTCCTGCTTGTCCTGGCTTGTGTAGCTGGATCAACTGGATGTAACAGTCACACTTCAGGCTAAGTGGGTTTAAATACCTTAGTGTGCATCAAAGTGAGAGAATCCAATGAGGGGAAGCTTGGAGCTGGTTCCCTTGACTACAAAGGAGCTGATGCAGACCTTTCCGTAGCCAGCTCTTGAGTTTCTGGAACTTGGCATGCCTCCCACCAGCCCTCTCCTCTGGCCCTCCACTTTCCTCCTCCCCCCAAGAGGCTTCTGTTACAAAGCTTCCCATGTCCTGGCAGTCCTGCACATCCTCTGTGGCTGGCTGGCTGGAAACATTGCACTTGATGCCTCCAAATTGATCACAGCTGGGCTAGTTGGGCTCTGCTTGGTTCCGAGAAGGTGGAATTAAGTGGCAAAAGTGAATCCCTCTCAGAGTCTGGAAAGGAAGACTTCGTGACAGAATAAACTCAGGAGATGCTCCTTACTCTGGAAGAAACTGGCATTTCTTTGATGCTTCAGCTGAGCTGCAGCCATGCTGCAGTGCTCTGATATTTACTGGTAGAAGGACAGGGAGTCACAGTACTCCTGGTTCTTCTGGAGGATCACAGTACAAGGATGGATAGAGGGAGGAAGGGGTAATCACATTTACAGCCCAACTCTACTTCTGTTAGTACGTGCTGGTACCTATAGAGAAAGGAATTTCACTAGCATGACAAAGTTGATAGATTAAGAAGAGAATGCCCTGGAGACTTGCAGGGGAGAGGGTTCTCCAGGGTTTCTAAATAAATAAAAAGTATACAGAAGAGTTCCTTCTGACAGTTCTCTCCCCAGATAAATGAGAGAAAGGAATAGTGAAGGCCATGCATTCTGTTAGATTTGTTTTGGTAATGGGATAAGTGACTCATAGATGTGGTAAGGATATTACATGTATGAATAGTGGGTTCTCTAGACTGTCATGTCCTTGGATAATGTTATAAATAATTAGGAGCACCGTGCTATCCTCTCTAATGGCTGGAAAATAGCAATTAATCATTTTGTACTATTTTAGACTTTTCTAACAAATAATATGTTGTGACAGAACGATGCAGGGACTTCCTTACACAGACGGTGCAGCTTCTCACGCCTTTATCAAATTTCCTCCACTCATAAATAGAAATCAATGGACTGGTCCTCTTCTGCAGCCCCTGGGGTCTGTGTGCTAGCAGTGATCACTCTAGGCAAGTTGTCACAACCACAGGTAGGCTTTGCAGCTGGAGTTTGGGTGAGCTGGGTCAGAGATGCTGAGGGAGAAGAGCTCAGGTTAAAAAGTTCTTTTTTTTTTTCCTGTGGGTGTGTTGATTGTAGGAGAAATGGAGTTTAAAATAAATCAGAAAGGGAGTTTAGTTTTACTGAGAAAAAGCGGTGAATCAAACCTCAGCTATAGAGCAGGAGGGGCAGCCTGCAAGTGATGAGCAGACACTGTGTTCCTTATGGACTGCTCTGGTCATGGAGGCAGAGTGCAGTACACCACGCTCAGATTCTGGTAGGGGTGTTTCCTCCTATGAGCTTTTCATGTTTATGTCTCTATGCTGGAAATGTCCTTTGCCAAACATTTGGGGAAAGCAAGGTTTTCATCTGGAGGGAGTTAGAGAACCCAAATGATGTTGCACCACGCTGGCAGGTGGCAACCAGGATGTGGAAGGCTTACAGATGTACGCACAGGGGTGGCAGAAGGAAGCCCCATTCTTTCTGGCACAGCAGAGGGAATAACACTGCTGGGAAGAGCCCCACTCATGGAGCCTGCTGTCACTGACAGAGCAAGGTGGTACGAGAGAAGACAGCTCTTAAGCCCAAAATTATACACTGGTGAAATGTTTCAGGAAACGTGCTCAAAAGTCTGACTGGAGTTGAGCTCTCATGAACGACTGGCTATTCATCCCTGTGGTCTGGGCAGGGGCCAGTGCTGGAACCAGTACAGACGATAACATAGCTGGCAATGAAGAGCGATTATTTTTCCCTTTATCTTCCTGTGACTTGTACTTTTGAACAGTAACAAGATTTAGTGCGTATGGTCTTGTTCTCTTGGTCACTGACACCCGCTCTCCCTGGCAAAAGCAGAGAGTGTTTTGTGAGTCAGGCCCCTGGGACTGCCCCCTCTGTGGCTGCTTGGCTGTTGCGTATTTCCAGTTATGATTTTTCTTGCAAGGAACAAATGACTCCGGTCCACATGCATGTTAGTTAGTAAATGATGCATTTCTTCCTGTGAGAGCAGCTTTCACAGCTTCCTGCTGCACTGCTAATGCTATCTGGCACACATCTGAATTACTGTGAAAAAGCCAGGGCTCATCAAGGCAGTGTGCAAGATCTTCCTCCGCACAAGCACAGAGAGTGTTTTGGTCTCCAGTAATTTCATTTCCTTTAATTTCTCCTGTTCCAGCTGGGCCGATGCACAAACAGTGTGGTTAAGTATGAACTGATGCGCCCGTCTAACAAAGTCCAGCTTTTGGTGCTGTGTGAGGACCATAGAGGGAGGATGGTGAAACACCAGTGTTGCCCTGGCTGTGGATACTTTTGCACTGCAGTAAGTCCGTGCTCTCAATCTAGGGAAGGGGGTACTTGTCGCAGTAGCTGGAAGAGGTGAAGGTGGAGATTTACCCAAAGGGGTTTACTGGCTTCCTGGCATAAGCTCCACCTCGTTCCACAGCACATCAGATGGTGTTTTCAACAGTAACGTGTGTGAGGGTAGCTGCAATGCTCACCTGTAGCTTCCTGGAGACCCCAAGGGGTGTTGCCAAAGGGGTGGAAGTCATACCTTTGGAATTTTTTTGGAACACTGTTTGTTTTTTTTTTCTTCCTCTGTACAATCAATCACATCACAAATGGTGTTAGCCTCGTTCTTGAGAGAGTCTGCATACAGGAGTGGGGTTGTGTCCCCCATGCCACTCACAGGGGTTTAGGTGGGGAACCTGAGCGATGGCACTGGAACAAGGCAGTGTTTGAGATCTCCTGCTCCTTCTTCCACCTCTGCCACTGAGGTTTTAATAGCGTTGGCCCAGTGCTTTGAGCCATCGGTGTCCTTGTTTCCTTGCTGGTGAAACACTTGTTGAGGGCCTCCTGGGGTGATAGGGTGGGTTAGTTGTCTGATGTTAGCGTTCTTTAAGATGACTCAATGAAAGAAGCTAGACTAGTCTCAATGTTATTGTAATTGTAATAAATGGAACCGTCCCGAGTCTTCATGCTGAGTCAAAGATCATTTAAAAGATAAAATCCTCAAAACATTTGAAGGCATTTTGCTATGCTGAAATAGTTAATTAGATTTCTTGGGAGGACCGTGAATCCAGGAGAAGAGTGGGTTTTAACTAACTTTTCCTTAATGCTGTTACATCTCTGAGTGACCTCATAGTTCATAAAGGTGAATCTGGCAGTGTTTGTCTGTGTTATCAGTCACTAATAACACAGAGCACGGTAGGGCTTTAGGTAGCACTGATATCACAGAACAGTGACTTCTGGGGTGCAGTTCAGCTTAGAATCACCAAGGTTGGAAAAGCTTGGAGGACTTTGCTGAAAAGAGAAGATAATTTGTAGGAAGGTGGCTCTCATCTGTCAGCAGATGGGGTTAAACAGCATACAGGGCTGTTCCAGACAGAGAAGTTGCATGCTTTGGGTTACACTGGGGTTGACAGCTGTTGAAATTGTATTATTGTTGTTCCTTGAATGGTTTGCGTGCAGATGTGTTTGGCAGTTTCAGTGTTGACTGGTTTGAAGTTTTCTTTTCCAGTATTGGGAGCGTCCTTACAGTACACTGGCACTTCTAGAAACGTAAGCAAGAACCTCAAGTGTTAGAGCTGGAAAATGGGACTTTGTGGTTCTGTTTCCCACGTGCAATTAAAAAACTTGCTTTGCAGTTCCTAACCAAGTGAGTTTTTTCCCATTACCTTGGTTTTGTTCTCTTCTAAAGAAGTGGCAGTGCTTGCTTACTGTACTGGAAGCGCGAGGGACAAGAGTGGTCATGAATGATGTATTTAAGAGCTCTGCGGATGAAGCATGCGGAAGGGGTAAGGAACGTAGTGACCACGGTGTGAATGTCTTCTCTGTAATTTTTTTAGGGCACTTTCATGGAGTGTCAGCCTGAGAGCAGCATCTCCCACCGTTTCCACAAGAGCTGTGCCTCCCAGGTCAACGACACGAGCTACTGCCCACACTGCGGGGAAGACGCCTCCAAGGCAAAGGAGGTGACAATAGCAAAAGCAGACACGACTTCGACAGTGTCGCTGACCTACGAGCAGCAGAAACCAGCAGCAGTGGAGGGAAGGGCTGACACCACGACAGGGAGGTGAGCTTGGGAGCGCATGGCAGCCTCAACCCTTGTGCCAGACCGTGCTTTGCATTTGAATGCTTGCACTCCTCCTGGCAAAGCAAGGTGTTTTCTGATCCTGCTCTGACAAGCCAAGCTCAGCTGCAGGTGTTTGCAGGCTTATTCTGTGCTACGGTGCCAGAGGAGCTCAGCAAACACAGGATGAGCTGGGGCAACAACTATGAAGATTAGAAGGATTTGGGGGTTAATACAACTCCTTCCTTTTATTGTTAGGAATGAAACTGAGGCAGGGGAGATTTAGGTTAGATATTAGGAGGAAGTTTTTCACCCAGAGGGTGGTGACGCACTGAACAGGTTGCCCAAGGAGGTGTGGATGCCCCATCCCTGCAGGCATTCAAGGCCAGGCTGGATGTGGCTCTGGGCAGCCTGGGCTGCTGGTTGGCGACCCTGCACATAGCAGGGGGTTGGAACTGGATGAGCATTGTGGTCCTTTTCAACCCAGGCCATTCTATGAAATTCCGTGAAATAATAGAGGAATGAGTTGACATCTCCATGTGTGGTGAATGAAAGGGAAATTCATGTGGTATACCTAGCCTGAGCTGCCTAGCTGCCCACAGCAGTGGGCACAGATGCAGAGAATCGAAACTTAGAAGAAAACGTAAATGAAGACATCCCTGTGATGAACAGTGCTTCAGCTTCCTGTGTGATCTGATCTTGTTCTCGAGGCTTTTATGACTTGCAGTGAACAGGGCAGTGCCCTCAGCCCCATGTTCTTCTATTTCCTGTTGGAAAGAGTACATAAAAATGTAGTCATAGGACAATGCAACTACTTACCAAAAAGGCTGTAAAATATCTTGCTTTGTGTTTCAATTTTGCTTACGCTGTCTGTCAATTTAAAATCAATTTCCTTTCCTTCTTTGGCATAAGATACACACAGTGTTGTATATTTTTAATGGTTGTGCTTTGGTTCTCTCTCCTTTTCAGTGTCACTGGAACGCGGTTGTCTGAAGAAGACAAGCCAGAGAGTTCAGCTGCAGAGGGATTTGACTTAGCTGGATCTTCAGTTTTTCCAAAGCCTACTACTAGCCTGACCCAGGGACCAGTTAAAGAAACTCTGGAAAGTGCCCTGATTGCCCTGGACTCTGAAAAGTAAGGAAAAAGCCTCTGGGTCTCCCCAGTTCCCAGTAGAGCTGCTTAGCCTAGGGAAAACTGAGATTTAGCTTCTGTGGATTTTGACTCCACAGATCTTGTGTACTTTTATTCACTTCAGTCACCTGTCACCCTCAATGGATTACTGATTCCAGGAAGTTCTTAAAGCTCTAAATGTCATAGTGATTGTCCAGAGGACTTAGCTTTTCACTGGACCTCTAACTTCAGCTATAACTACTAGGAATTCCCATTTATAGTGGTAAGATCCAGAATTTTTTATTAGCAGCACTGAGTAGGTATGGCCATTGTTAGAACAAGGCTGACTGTGGCCAAAGCAGGAGGTTTGAACGTCTCCTAAAGAGTTGATGTTCTTTGGTTTTGCTGGTGCTCTGGAGCTGTACCATAGGAACAAACTTTCTTGTGCCTATGGTGTGGGTTGGGGTAAAACATATGGGGAATATTCTTCAGTGTGTATTAATTCTGCCTCTTTCTCCACTGCTGCAGACCCAAGAAGTTACGGTTCCATCCAAAACAGTTGTACTTCTCCGCAAGGCAAGGAGAGCTGCAAAAAGTCCTGCTTATGTTGGGTAGGTGGCTCTTTCCCAGGACACAGTGTGTCTGGCAGTACTCCCAGCTCCTGCCAGGCAGCTGCCAGAGCCCAGTTCCCAGCATGGCAGCACGTCATATTCCCCACTGCCCCTTGTGAGTGGTGTTGGGAGGAGAAAGCCACTTTTGCAAGTAATGTATCATCAGAAATGGCTTCATCTTTCTGTGAAATGTGGACTTGCTCCCAGCTTGCTTCTGCATTTGGACACAGTTTTATCCAGAGAAGCTCTCTCTACCCCCAAATGACCTATGTTTGATTTTTCCAATCCAGTAGAACTTTGCCTCCCCGTGCAGTGGGATGGTTGGTTATTTGCATCCAGTGGAGAGGTAGAAAGATGGGAGTGTGATTAAATTAAGACCAGTCAGCAAGAAAGCGGAAAAGAAGAGAACTTCAGTACAGAGGGCTTTATTCTGGGGGTACGTAACTGTCACCAGATGACTTCCAGCTGGCTGGGGTTGTTTTTACCAACAAATATTCCCAAGGACTATCAACCTGTGAAGGACACAGTGGGATCATTTCCCTTCCACTCCAGTACTTTGCGGTACATTTTTGGATGCTTTCTGTTCTTTTGCATTTATTACTCTTTTTTTTTTTTTCTCCTAGCAAGTATTAGTTTCATTGTTCCTGTCTTCAATAGCACCAAAATGTTATTCATTGATATTTAACTACGGCCTCATCGTATGCAACATGTTATCATGCCCAGACATCTTTGTCTGGCTGTCATCATCATCTGTCAGTCTTTGCACAGCTGTGAGAATTTCTGGCCAGATCCCGAGCTTGTGTTGGAGCTCCATCCTCTTTGCAGCCCTTCTGCTTACAGCGATGCAAAAAGGATCACTGATACTAAGTGCAGTTAATCACAGTCCTCAGACAATAAAGCTGGGTGGTGCTGACACTCTGTTGTTTCCAACAGCAGTACTTTTCTTTTTTTCCTTTTTGCCCTTTCACGGTGTTGATTTTATTTTTTGCAGTGAGAGAAGGGGAATGAAGGAAGTGGTTTGTGTAGAAATGGTAATGCCTTAAAAGTATTATATTCCATGATGTTTCTGAAGCTCCTTGCTTGAGGGCTGTTGCATACCAGATGTCCATGGGACTACCCTGAGAGCTTTCTGGCTTGCCTGTGTAGTAAGAAGGGCTGAAGATAGGCTAGGGGAAAGTCTTTAAAAAGCCTTCAGTAGGGACCTCCTTCTCTTTTTACCCTTTTCTCTGATCTCTGAATTGTGGTTGATGGCATCTCTGCTCTCTTTTTCAGTGGATGGAATTGACCCTAATTTTAAAATGGAGCATCAGAGTAAGAGAACCCCTCTCCATGCTGCCGCTGAGTCTGGCCATGTGGACATCTGCCATATGCTGATTCAGGTCTGTCTCTACTTAAACGTTTTTCTGTATGAGCAATTTTCCGTGTTTTTTGGTCTTGTGCCCCACAGAACTAAAGCACACTTGAAAAACCAGTGTTGAAAAACCTCGTTCACACTGTTAGCTGCAGGAGGGAGTGGTGCAGAATGGTGTGAAAACTTTGGTGATGTGACTGAAGATGTCTTTCTAGGCTGTTTCTCCTAGCTCCTACCAGCTTCACTGTCTGTGCAATGAGCACATGGAGCTTTGATGTAGGGCACTGTAGAGCATGTAGGATGCTCTGTGCCTAAGCACACCCCACAGTGTAGTGCACTGCCAGATGTAGCAGCACAGGCTGACCTGCAGGTAGCTGCAAGCTGCTGCCAACTTGCTCTTTGTAGTGCTGGTGGGTAGGCTGTAAAACCTGCAGGCTAGCAGACCCTGCCTTGCCTTCTGTCAAAATCTGAACAACTCCTGCAGGGTTGTCCTTTAGACTTGTGAAAAGAAGAAAGATGCAAGTTTCACTTGTTATGTGAGATTTAGAGATTTGGGCTCTGGTAAGTTTAAATGAGGGAAGATGGTGAAACACGTAGAAGTGCTGCTGTTGAATCTGCTCTAGAACACTGTGAAATAAAAAGAAGGCCTTTAAAGGGCTGTAGTTTTCCTCTTGTGGCAGGTGAACCTGAGTCAGCACGTTACTGCTGTAAGCACATCTTTGCTTTGTGCATGGGTACATGCATGGTGTGCCAAGAGTTGTTCTATTTCTCAGATTTTCTTTCGGTTTTAAGTAGTGGGTGGATTATTGAGCTACATCAAAGAGCTGAAGGGGGCAAGATGCGTGAGACAACAGAGATTTTGGTCCAGAGCACTCCACATTGAACTCAGTGTGTTCTCAGAGCAATACTGGCATTGACTTCAATAGAATAGTTAGCTAGTCTGTAGTATTTCTGACACCTCCTACCTCTGCTGTGATCAGCAGGTTGTTCCTACTGCCTGTGACATTGGGAAACGCTGCTTGTCTGTTCGTTGTATCTGTACAGATGATAGACCAGGGAAGACCAAGCTTCTGAAAAAGATCAGCCTTCATTTCCCAGAATTGTTACTCGGTACCAAAGGCAGCAGTGACAAGAGCTGTTTCACACCTGTTTGCTTCTTTGTGCTGTAGTTGCTGGCTAGGGAAGGCAAGCAGTGTGTACTGCTTTCCAAAGCAGGTGAAGTTTGTCTGCCTTCTGCCTCTGGTGGTCTCATTTTTTTCTCAACATGGCTGAATGTCAGGAACATCTTGTTGCTAAACTTGCTACTGAATCTCTACTCCCACATCCTTCCTTTGCTAACCAGTGAAGGTTACAATTGTCCTTGTGTCTGCCTTGGCCTCCTTAACAGGCTGGTGCGAATATAGACAGCTGCTCTGAAGACCAGCGGACCCCACTGATGGAAGCAGCTGAAAACAACCACCTGGAAACTGTGAAATACCTTATCAAGGCTGGAGCACTAGTAGATCCTAAGGTAGCACTTTATTCCTCTGTTGGCCATTTCTTTTTTAAAGGTCTTAAGCCCAGGAAGAAGGGAAATGAAGGTTTGTTTGTCTTTGGTGCGAAGACTTGGACAGGCTGTGCTGGCTCTGAGCAGTCTGGGGAAGTGCAGTTGCTTACTACATCAATTCATGGCACCAAATATAGGGGGTGTTTGATTTGATATGGGGCCACTGAGCAGCACTGGTGTCATTGCATTGTGTTTGGAGTTTGATTTCAGAGTTTCCTTCTCTACAGACTTAGTAATGAGATTTTTGGGGTGCCATTTGAAAATGGGTTGGTAATTAGGTGCTTGCAAAGCCAGCAGAAGTGACAGGAAGCTTTGATCTCCAAAGGTGTAATGTGCTGTTTTTTGCAATCACGCCGCAGTGGCAAAATTGGACCCAGTCTTTAAACTCCCTACCCCTTAATTTAAACAAATACAATAAAATGCAGCTGTCTGTTTGCCTTTAGCATGCTCGGGTTGCTTTGCAGTCTTGGAAAATATACAGATCGTTTATTAGCCCCATAAATCAGACTCTATTTGGAGTACAAGAACCCTCCCCATGTGAACTTCTTATTGTTACAACCTGCTGCTGTTGGCTCACTCTGCTATTGCTGGGAAGCACGGCAGGGCCAGGATGCTCATTTTGTGACGGAGCTGCCTAAGCTGGGAGGATTGCACAAGATAAGGACTGCTGTCCACCCCAAGCCTTGGATGGCTCCTTGGGAGGCTGGCTCTGAGCTGGGAAGGGGGAAAGGGCAGGGCAGGCACATGCAAGGACAGCAGCCACTATGAACCTGCATCTTGCAGCAATCCAGATGTCACTCACCTCATTTATTATGTCGGAGAGAAGAGGTTTCCTGCTTCTGAAGGTAAAGGGAAGGAATAATCTCCAAGCCAGCAAAAACAAATTAGAAGCCCGAGATGACCTCTGAAGTCTAGACTAGTTTATTATGTTAATTAGTTTCTTGCACCAAATTAGTCATCTTCTGAAAGTAGCAACATTGCAGTTTGAAATCAGCTCCAGCCATTTTGATGAAAAATCAAGCAGTTATCTGCTGGGGGTGTGCACTGAGTGTGCCCAGCCTGTGGGGGGGGAGGGTGGGGATGAAGCCCCCAGGCTGAAGCCACCTGATCCTGTCCACAGGATTTGCAAGCCACTCGAAACTGCCAAAAAGGCTGTATTAAAATATGCCAGCTCACTGTAGAATGGAGAAGCTGCATTTGGCTTATATTAATCTGAGAGGGAGGTGTGACGTTATTCAGTTGTCAGGCTCTCAAGGGAGAGTGGAAAACTCTTCTTTGCCCCTAGGAAACTCCCTCAGTATGATCCCTGACGTGTGGCTTCCCAAAATTGCTCCCTATCCCTGTGCTGTGTTCTCTTTTCAAGGGAGTGTCCTCAATCAGAAAACTCTGTAGCAGGAAGGAAACTTTTCAGGCTTTTCAGGCTTTCATTTCCTCCTCCTTTCCTGGTCTCCAAGACTTGCTGTAAGCTGAACTCTTGGGATAGAAGCATCTGATAAAAGTCAGACTCCAGCCGAGAGTTTTGGTGTTGGTGTGGGAGTGTCTCCATCATGACTCACAGCCCCAGCCTGCCCATCGACCAGACTCTGTAGGCTCTGCTCCCAGAAGCATTTTTTCTTTCAGCCATTGCTGTTGTTATTTTTCTCCAGTCTGGGTACATGACCGAGGGCACCCTGGGGTCTTGAACCCTGCTGCCAGCTGCTGGGTTAAGCCTTGTGCTAATAAACACAACAAAAAGCTGTATAAACAGTATTCCAGGTTGAGGCAAGGCTACTTTTCGGATGTGAAGTGCAGTGCTGTGTCTCTGTAAGAGATTCACGCCTCCTCTGGGCTCTTCGACACAGAGACTGTCTGCTGGGGAAGGGGAGCACCCACTGGGTGGGGCTGGTACCTTCCCTGTGCTTATAAAGGCGTCTCTTCCCATAGCCTTTGCTCTCACCCTTCTGCTCTGCACTGGCTGCATGTCTGAGCTTTCTGGAAAGCTGCCTCTGCTCTGTGCCAGTACTGATTGTTGCTGCTTTTGGAGTTCTCTGCTTTGTCTGATGTTCTTCTGATGACTTCTCTGATGTTTCTGAGCATCGCTGGTGGTCTGCAGATGTGGGGAATGTGGGGAGGGGACGTTCCTTGAGGACTTGTTCTGTGCTTGTGTCCAGGATGCAGAGGGCTCCACGTGTCTGCACTTGGCTGCCAAGAAGGGGCACTACGATGTTGTTCAGTACCTCCTGTCCATAGGGAAGATGGATGTCAACTGCCAGGTGAGGCCTTTCTGCAGGTGCAGAAGCTGCTCTTCTCTGGTGAGGATATTCCCTTCTGGCCTGCTGCAGAAACCTTCTTGCTGACCTCGGAGAAACTTCCCTTCCATGAGTCTCCATTTACAGTTTCCCCTTAACCCTGAATTTCCAAAGGGTGCCACTGTGCTCCTCCTGGCAGAAGAGTGAGATCATGCATGTGCTGTGGGATAGGTCTAGTCTAGCACTGACCATCCCAGAGCTTAGCTGAGCTTTTGCAAGTGCTTTTACAGAAGCTGGATGTTCTTTGTGCATTGTTGACAGTCAGCTGGATTTGAACATCCTAGAGACCCATCTCCAGTCTGCTGAGCTGCAAATAAACCCAAATCTGCTGGGGCAGATTGGTTTGGATCTTGCTGGGGTCTGCTGGACCATGAGGGACCTTTCCCTGCAGCAGCATAGACTGGAGCACTGCGATGAGGCAGACGTGGGGAGTGAAGGGGTCTGTGGCTCCCAGCAAAGCACACCCTGCTATGGCTTTCTAGGCTTGTGGAAGCCAGCAGGAGAGCTCTGTGCCTGTTCTACTTGTCTCACCCTTTTCTTTCCCTCCCCAGGATGACGGAGGCTGGACGCCGATGATCTGGGCCACAGAGTACAAGCACATCGAGCTGGTGAAGCTACTGCTTGCAAAGGGGTCAGACATCAACATTCGAGATAATGTGAGGTTCTTCCTGGAATCTGTTTTAGAAATAATCCGCAATCTCTGTTTAGAAACCAGAAGAGCCCAAGAACACCAACTTTGGGCTCAGTACAGGGAGGCACAGTGATCCCTATACACAAGTGACAGTGAGTGTTGGCTGGGAAAATGTTCTTCCTTACTCTAGAAGAAGCTTTACAAGCAAGCAAGCAGTCCTCCACCTCCCACATAGACTCCCTGGGAGCTCAGTGGGCCCGGCAGCTCTGGGTGTCTTTCTGTGCCAGCTGATTTCACAGAGTTTTTCAAGTAAAAAGAGAAAATGGGAGGGAGTTGATGGGGGAGAAGAAGGGAAAGCACATCCACGCTTCAGCTCAAGAGATTCAGTACCTCAGCAAAGCACCTTTTCTCTTAATAGAGTATTTCTCACTTTTTCCCCTCTGCTGTTGAAACCCTGGAAGTACCTTCAAGGGAAGCTTGGGTATGAAGAGCTACTCCAGGCGTGGGTCTGTAGGAGATGAGAGGTGGTTGATAAATGAGGGATGACTGGCTTCTCTGCTTTCTGTATGTTACAACAAAGTACTTACCTTGCCATCATCTCATGCCCTAGCATACCTCATGACAATATATTTTCTTGTCCAGGGCTGCTAGTGCTTTTCTGAATCTGATGGATGTAAGCATTATTTCATGTTTGTCTCCCCGAATGCCTCTTCTCGTGTCTGTTGGGTGCTGGCAGGGGTAGGTGCTGACACATTTGTCCCATGGAGCTCAGAGTGGTGTCAGCTGTGAGTTGCCTTCCCCAGTCTGAAAGCCCCTTCATAGCAGGAGCCTCCGTTCCTTGGTAACTTAAACAGTTCCCAGGCAGTTCTGGACCTGATACTCTTCATAAAAGCCAAAGTCAAGGTGGGAGAGGGGGCTTTTGGGTTGTTGCATGACTTCAGAACCCTAGCACAGACTGCACTCTGGTTTGAGCTGCCACAGAAGCCTTTGGCTGCCAGTTAAAAGTTCACACGTTAAATGATAAAAATCAAATTGTCTCAGTCAACAATTCACTTGAAAGAAAAATATCCCCTGAGCAGATGTATATATCACATATCTGTTACTGTACCTACAGCTCAGTGTCTCCTGATTGCAGCCATTAAGAAGTAATGTCATTTGTGCTAGGAAACATCATACTCCGTGAGAAACCCTTTTGATTGTAATTACGCTGCTGTTAGGCCGTAGCCAGTGCAAAGCAAAGTAGCAAATCTAGGTGTCTGTAACGTGTCTGAGTAGCAGCATGTGGCGTGCAATCAACAGGATTAATCTTTTATAGATCAGTACATGATGCTGATGAGGATTTTTCCTGGATTTTGCCATAGTAGGAGGCAGAAGCCATGCACAAAGAGGTATCCCCACTCCCTGGTGCATGCTAGTAGCCTTCTCGTGTAAGAGGAGATCTAAGTTAGGTTGCAACGACTAAAAGATGTGCTTT
This sequence comes from Gallus gallus, assembly GCF_016699485.2. NCBI lineage: Eukaryota > Metazoa > Chordata > Aves > Galliformes > Phasianidae > Gallus > Gallus gallus. Next base: position 2,741,117 of record NC_052548.1, read on the forward strand.
ATTTTTATTTAAAAAAAAAAAAAAGAAAAGTTAGGTGATCATTACTGTCATTGCACGGGAACAGGTTGCCCAAGGAGGTGTGGATGCCCCATCCCTGGAGGCATTCAAGGCCAGGTTGAATATGGCTCTGGGCAGCCTGGTCTGCTGGTTGGCGACCCTGCACATAGCAGGGGGTTGGAACTGGATGATCACTGTGGTCCTTTTCAACCCAGGCCATTCCGTGATTGCATTGTTGTATTGGGCATCTTTAGGGCTTGTCAGGGGGAAGGACTCTAAAGTGTGCTGCCAATTGCACTGTAACAGAAAACAGAGTATCATTGCTTAAAATATCCCCATCAAATAGATGAGTGTTCAGCTATTTCTAGTGCAGCTAGTGAGAGATGAGTACGTACAGTATTTAAGAGATGCCTGAATTCAGATTGATTGCTTTCTGTGTAGCTCATGGTTCTCTTTCTAGCACCTTCATATACCCTACAGCCTGTGCTCCATTCTTGCTCGCAGATGCTTTTTCTCTTCGATTTTGTAGCCTGGGAGGCATGCAAGTTTTGCTGTGTCTGGGCTGGGGAAACTCAGCTTCTATCTTTCTCCACTGTACTTGTTCATGTCTGTCACCTCTCTCATGGATTGATCCGGATTGTTTTTGTGGCTCACAGATAGACAGTTTGTCTGTGTGCAAAAGGAAGGCGACGGAGCGTTTTGATGCAGCCTCCCCAACTCTGTGTGTGGAGGTGGCTGGAGTGAGAACTCCCTGCTCGGCTCTGCTGAGATTTCCCTGCCTGCCTTGGGACTCCCAGCCAGAACGAGCAGTGTAGGGTAGGAGAAGGAAGCTACATGTTGAATGCCTCAGGTGTAGAGCTGAGGATGATGGAGTTCCCAAAGCAGTAGGGTTTTAATGCACTAAACAGCCTCTGCTCTGTTTTTTTCCCCTCCAGGAGGAAAATATTTGTTTGCACTGGGCTGCTTTTTCTGGCTGTGTTGACATTGCAGAGATTCTGCTGGCTGCTAAGTGTGATTTACATGCGGTGAATATTCATGGAGATTCCCCCCTGCACATTGCAGCCAGAGAGAACCGCTACGAGTGTGTTGTGTAAGTACAGCTCCAGCCCTGCTGCTGCTCTCCCTTCCCCTGGTTGCTCCTTTTGGGCTGGGTGCTGGCTGGAAGCTCGGGACAGCCTTTGAAATACCTTTGGCATTTAAGCACAGACCAAAATTGGGATGCAGGGCTTTGCTTCTCTCTTGCCCTGCTCCTAGGCACAGTGGGTATGAAATACTGCCTGCTGCCAGAGCTGGTGTAAAAAGGATCTCAAAATGAGGGGTAGTCCTGGAGCTTTTTGTGGTGTAAGAGGGTAACAAGACTTTTCTTTTGTTTAGTCACTGCTAGGAATAAAGTCAGCATGTGTCCTCACCAAAAACTGGTGAGTATAAACAAGGGCCAAGTCCAATACAAACTTCTGGTTGGACTTAACCATTTCCAGCCTACCGTTCCCACCCCTTATCTTTCTCTGCCAGAATGAGTTTCCAGCCTGCCTGGAGTTAGGCTGGTCACCAACAAGGCACTTGTCATGCCTGGAGCAGGGCAGGATTTGCCCAGAGCTCCAGTCTGTGGCTTCTGGCAGCACCTTCCTGTAGAAGGATTCACTGAGCCATGCTTATAAAGAAAACTCAGGTGATTATTCACTGCTACAGATGCTACATTGTCCCTTAAGGGCTGGCTGGAGAATGTGATTCAACTCATTTTCCCCTTGTGCAGTTTCTCCTGGGGATGCTTATCCTTTCTTGCTGTTTTGCAGTCTGTTTCTTTCCCGTGGCTCGGATGTCACTTTAAAGAACAAGGAGGGTGAGACTCCACTCCAGTGCTCCAGCCTTAACTCTCAGGTCTGGGTGGCTCTACAGATGAACAAAACACTCAGAGAATCATCGACTGAGAAGCCTGTCCAGATAGAGAAGGTAGTGAGCAGGTGAGAATCTGACTGGCTTTGCTCGTGGGCCCTGAAATACAGCCCTGGCCAGGGCAAGGCAGGGAGCCTGGTTTGAGAAAGGACTCTAAGTGTGTGCTGTGCTTTCTAAACTGGTGTGAAGGTCAGTTGGAGCTTAGCAGGACTTAAACATCGCTGATTCAGTCCATGACTTGTAAATTCATCCTCCAAATGGAAATATTCACAAACACAAAGAACAATCTGTAAGGCAGAGTGGAAAAAAATGAACTCTGTTCTAGTCTGAACAGAGATTGCAATTGAACAATTGCGTTCAAGCTTTGAATGCTCAGTGATCAAAGATGCTAATTCTACCCCAGGATGGTGTTTGAATGGCCCCTTGTTAGGGGAAGCTTTTCTGCTGTGACACTTCTCTTTCTGCCTCTGACAGAGACATTGCCCGGGGCTATGAGAGGATCCCGATTCCCTGCATCAATTCAGTGGACAGTGAGCCTTGTCCTAGCAATTACAAGTATGTCTCGCAGAACTGTGTCACCTCCCCTATGGACATTGATAGAAACATCACCCATTTACAGGTGAGGGATTGTGTTTCTTGTTCTGCTGTGTATAGAGATGTTGCGGTGCACTGCACCTCAGACCAAGTTTTGCATTTAGAATGGGAATGTCTCGTCCTAATATCGAATTCAAGCCAAGGTTGTAGTCTGAAATTCCAGGAGGAGGGATTCTGCTGTTCTTCCTTTCCCAGGCTTCACCTCACCTCTGCATTCAGCTGTTAATGCAGCATCAACCTGGTGTGGCTCCCATTTGTTTATCCATTTCCTCTGTTCTGGCTGTGAGAGTTAGCCAGTTATTTGGAGACCTTCCTCATGCTGTCTTCCTAGTGAATTCAGAGCTTTCCTTGTCCTCAAGCGTGGAGCTCACAGGGCACTGAGGAGGGTTTGTAACATGGGGAGAAGGTGAAGGTGACTCATGTTGGGATCCTCTTCTGCAATCTGGACTCCTTTGACATTCATTATGCATAGAATTGAAGAACTGAGTGAACATTACCCTGAACTGATGAGTCTGGTTATCTTTTTGGCCAATGAGCTGCAGCAGTGGCCTCTTTTGGGAAAGTTTGGAAGGCACTCCAGCAGCAGGCAGGAGAAGGCGAAGACTTGTGGTTTTGCTCGCTGGCCCACTTAGAGAAGTTGCTCTTTCACTTGTGCTGGAGTGGCTTGGAGCTGATCCCTTCTGCTTCTCTTTCAGTATTGCGTATGTATAGACGACTGCTCCTCCAGTAACTGCATGTGTGGCCAACTCAGTATGCGCTGCTGGTATGATAAGGTGAGGATGCACAGCTTCATGTTTGGTTGGCAAACTGAATGTTGCAAAATTCAGGATTTCTAATAGGACCTAAAACCAATTCCTTGCACAGCTCCTCTGCTTTTTGTTTTAAAATGCCTGGAGTTGCAGTCTCAGCTTTGAGGTGTATGTGATAATAACAAAATGTGTACTCAGGGAAGCTTTTCCAGTGTTATTTGTTTGTGTTGCTGTCATGCCAGCTGAGCCATTAATTATACCCATGTGATAGAGAGCATTTAATAACCCATGCGTGAAATCAGCTTCCATTTCAGAAAGACATAGAAAATGCTGTAATATATAAACAGGGGGAGGGTAGAAGAGAGATTTTTGCCTACCTTAATTTATCGGGACCCTTCTGGATGAATGCAAAGTAAATATGTTTTAACTTCATCACTGCCAGAAGCCTAGTTTGTTTTGGGTAAGTGTGCTTCAATCCTCCTGGGAGGTTTTGAGGTTAATATTTGGACAGGTTCTGCTAAGATCAGAAGTTCTCTTAATCTCTGTAAGTTCTTCCCAGGGGGAGTACTGGCATCTTTCTTTGCTTTGTAGGCATTTTATTTACACATTAATAGGTGATTACATCTTTAAAGCCATAAAAGCCAAATTTGTTTAGTGTGATGAACTGCCTCTATCACTTGCTTAATCCTATATGGTTGGTAGATAATTGAATTGTAGCTTTTTTGGGAGAGTTATTTGGGAAGATAATGTGGTTTACAGAACTTGGGTGTGCTGGCCTTGTAATGTGGAAGTTGAGGCTTTATTCCAGAGACAAAGCATATGCTTCTCCCCTCCAGCACTGTGAAAGGATGATGATGGTGATGCACACCATTTTTTTGCACAGCACTGTGAGATACTTTAATGGTGGTGCGTAGGGTGATGCCAGGCAGCAAAAACCTGAATGGTTTCTTGCTGTTTGTGATAGTGACTTGTGTGCTGCTGTCAGGACAGAGCAAAGCCTGTGCAGAGGTTGAGTTCTGAGATGGTTTTTGGAGAGGTCGGGGCATGCCTCTGCAGTAGGGGTCCTCTCACCCATTTTGCGTTTGGGAAAGTTCACAAGAAGAGAAAACTAACCTTGTCTTGAATGCATCTCCCCTTCAGGATGGCCGACTCCTGCCTGAGTTCAACATGGCTGAGCCCCCACTGATCTTTGAGTGCAATCACGCGTGCTCATGCTGGCGGACCTGTAGGAACCGGGTGGTGCAGAATGGGCTCAGGTGAGAACCCCCACACAACCTGTTGTGGCACAGCCACAGCCAAACCACAGAGCTGAGGCTCTGCCTGCACACCCACAAAGCACAGAGCTTCCAGAGATGGAGCAGTGCTGGGCAGGTGCCACCATGCAGGGGGTTCCTCTGTGCTGCAGGTGGGGATGAGCAGCAGTGAGCAATGAGCTCAGCTGGGATCTGTGCTGTGCTGCTACCCCCAGCACATGGGGGAACTGTGCTGGACTTTCTTAGCCAGACCACAGAGTGTACAAAGGGGGTTGGGTTTGCAGGGGCAGCCTGGGTGTAACTTGTCAGGTAGAGAGCTCTGACAGACATAAGAGGAATAGAAAATGCAGAGCCTCAGTTGAAAAGACATCATGAGATAGCAGTTTATATTAGAAATACAGGCTGGCAGGCAAATAATTGGTTGCTTGAAGTTTCCCACCTATTGGCCTGACTCTCCCTGAGTTGGATACCTGAATACCTGTTGACCTCAGAGGTGTTGCACATTAGGCTCTGTTCATTTTGGTGCCGGACAGTATTGAAACTGTTTTGTATGGCACCTCTGCTTCAGAGAAGTTTGCCGGTGCACTGAATGCATCAGGATGAACTTGTAAGGAATCCCCCCAGGCAAAAAGACTTCTGCAAATCTTTTATGATACTGAGAACACATTTTTTTTGGTGGGCTTTATGTTTCCAAGGGCATTTTGCAACTTCAAAAATAAGGAAAGGGCTGGATGTGTTTCCACAGAACTTCACCCCTCTGTAGTTTCTCCCCACCCAAACTGCACAGCTGCAGTGTCTATAGGAGTGTCTATTCAGGAGCCATGCAGTTAGATCTGATGCTTCTGCATTTTTGTCAGCTCAGGTGTTCTCTTGGTGTCCTGTTTAGCTCTGGTTCAGGCTCCTGGAGCTGTGAACCAATAGGAACCCTGGAGAAGAAGCGTGGTTTCAGCTGATGGTGCAAAGAGGGAATGGGTGGGGGGAAGAGGAGAGAAATACTGGAAAAACCAACAGGGTGAAGTTAAGGTGAGCATCAGATTTCTCTTTATTCCGATAACAGCATTGCTGAGAGGGGGTTTTGCTTCCCATGGGGAAAGAGAGAACATTCCCTAGCCCTGGAGATGGTTCATCCTGCACTTAACTCAAGTTCTGGCTGAGCAGGAGACAGAATGACTTACGGGATTGTTTCCTCTGCCTATAAACTCCATCAGTAAAATTCCACAGAGCAGCTATTACACCAAGAAGTTTCAAGTTGCAGCGTTTCTTCCTTACGTTTCCACCAGGGAGTTGGATATGATGGAGCTGCTAAATGCACTGGCCTCAGCAGAGGGCAAAGGGATCAGAGCACTTAGCTCAAGGTGTTCTTAATTCACTGTAAGCTCCCCTCCTCCCCCTGCAGCACCGCTCCCTTTGGAGCCTGAAGTCCCTTTCTGCCTTCCCCTGAGAGCCAGGCGTGTGCGTGAAAGAGAAAGAAATGTTGGAGGTGGGATTTTGGTATCCCGTGTGTGAACCATCAGCTGTGCACCAGCATGAAGCATCTGCTGCCTTACCCTCTTCCCCCATCCTTAATGTGAGCAGACACCAAGCATGCACCTCACCAGCTGCAGCTGGGCAGGGAGAGGCAGCGCCATCCCAGTCCTTGGAGCACACGTATGGTGGCAGCAGACTGAAAACAGAGGGTTTGAATGCTGAAATAATCTCTTCGACTTTGTGCAGATTGGAGGTTGCAGGGCTTGTTTTTTTTTTTCTTTTCTTTTTGCTCTTTCCCCCTGTTGCCTTTGTGCTCAGTGCTGCCATGGATGTGGCTTCATTTCCTCTTTTCCAGGACTCGATTGCAGCTCTATCGGACGCAAAAGATGGGCTGGGGTGTGCGAACGATGCAAGACATTCCACTGGGAACCTTTGTGTGCGAGTAAGTTATTCCTTCAGCTTTCATTAGCTCACGCAAACGCATCACTTCCCAAGGGCTGGCATGCTTTGCACATGATTTCATGCAAATCAAATTGGCACAGAGCAGAGCTGCTCACCTCACTGCGAGGCTTCCTGATCCCATTTCCTGCTCTGTTTGTCCTTTCCTCGCAGCGTGGAGCTTTCTCCACCCCTCTCCATCTCGCTGCAATCTGTGGTCAGCTTGTGGTTCTGGGCTCTGCTACCCCTGTGACACACGAGGGATGAAAGAGTCTGGGTTGTGCTGCAAGTGCATTATGTGTTCACTGTGTAGGAGACCTTTAAGGCTGAGGGAATTTGGAACAACTGTTTTATATATGGTTGTTTTCTGCTTCAAGACTGACTTCCCAAGAGGTTTCCCAGTGTCACAGCTCTGCCTTTAGTCTGATTCATCAAAACAGTAAAGCATTTGGCATTAAGCACAAATTCAGGCCCTGGTTCAATAAAGTACTTAGGAACGAAGGTATTAAGATTTATATCAGGCTGAAAAAACTGCTGCCTGAACCACATGGTTTTAAGGCTTTAAAGTGGTTGATGTTCAGTAAACAGTTTGGAAAGTGTTTTCTTCATTGTGGTACTAATGAGCTAAGATGTTCTAAGTAAGACAGGGCTCTTCCCTTTCATGAAAATAGGTGCTGGGGTTTTATAGAGCTGGTTATTGATGTTGTATGGAGTCAGGCAGGAGACTGGTGTAGCGTATTGCAGTATTTAAACAAGGAAAGGAAAAGAAAAATGCTTCATCCAGGCGGAGTCATGGGGGAGTGTCTCAAACGTGTCCTCAGGTGGGGCTTCCTGATGGGTTCTGATGCTTGCTGTGTCCTGGTTAAGTGCCCAGAGATGATCCTGAGCCTGTGAGCAAACTGCTCCTAAAGAAAACAGCACCAGCTTTACCACATCCTGCTGGAATGTAAACACGAGAGAGGGATAAGTGGTGATAAGCTGGCAGCCCAGGGAGACTGGGCAGCTCTGTGCAGCAGGTGATTAGCACAGATGGGTGTGTTGGAGAGTCAGAGCTGATGGGGTTCAGATGCCACAACCGCCCTTAACTCTTCCTCCATGCTTGCCAGGAGCTGCTGAGGCTGTTTCAGTGGCGGGCACTATCTTCATTATCTAAATGAGCTGCATACTAAGAAGCTGAATTAATTTTTGTCTTGCCCATGCAGGTTCCTCCTTGTCCCCATCCCTCTCACTCACACTCATGTGATTTGCTCAGCTCACCAACCCCAGCCTTTCTCTTCCTCAAGCCAGCTGTTCTATTTCTCTAATACTGTACGTGCAGCCTTTATTTCTTCTTTTCCTCACCTCTGGCAAAGAAGCCCTGGTGTTGTGGGGCTCAGGGCTGCTTACACACAGCAGCTCCCAGGATCAGCACTTGGAGAAGAGTGTTTTGCACTGACCACCTGGAGCAGTGCCCTGACCAGGCAGTTGCTTTGTGCTGGGTTATTGCTCTGCTTTGAAAGGGTGATAATTGTGTTGCTCTAAGGACGGTACTGTGGCTATGAGCTTTGAATGAGTGAGAGGTAGAAAGCAGAGGTTTTGTGACACTCTGGTCTGTTCCTTTTGGTACGAGCCCATTATGTGGCTTCCAGATATTTAATTCCTGTACAAAACAGCTCTAGTAGGATACCATCTGAACCAGGGCAGGTATTTCAGCCACGCTTTCAGCCAGAGACATCCTGGGCATCCCACCCCATCCCCCGCACCGCATGGAAACAGCCACAGCCTGTGCTAGGGACGTCTCGTTGCTCTTGGCTCTTGCACGGGATGTGCTCTGATCTCACAGTGATGAGTAGCAACTTGAAGTTACTGCCGTCAGTGTGCTAAGCATCTTGCTGGGAAGCAGGACATTGCCTTCACTTCAGGCCTTCCATGAAGGATGCTCCGACTCTTCCTGGAGTAGGAAGGCATGCTCCTTGTGTATCTTTCTGCAACTTAGGGCCTGGTAAATTATGGATAAGTTTGTATTGGTAAGCAGTAAAAGGAAAAGGAAAAGGAAAGGAGTTGCAGGAATGGTCTTTAAAGGAACGTGGAAACAACAATTTTTAGTTAGACTGTGGGATTTTTGTTCCACTGAATGGTAACCCTGAAGTGGCTGTCACTGAGCAGTGCCTCTCTGTGCAGCATTATTCAGCTGTTTCCAAGCTGCTGCTGGCTACTGTGCCACGCTACAGCAATTTCTCTCCCTCTGGCCACAATCTTCCTATTGCTTTAGGTCACCAGTGAGCATGTGGTTTCCAGTAATGCTGCAGCCTTGTGGGAGCTCTTAATAAATAACAAGATGCAGTGGGGGCGAACAGCAGCATCGCACACGGCCGCAGCAGCCTCCTGGCCTGGCGGAGCAGCTCTGCCAGATTGCTTAGATTTGATAACTGCAGCCAAACGATCCCCGGTCACGGAGTGCGTGGGTCTGCTCCAGGTTAATGTTTCGTGGCTCTCCTTCCTGAGCCCTGAAGTTAAATGCTGCCTCGAGCCAAAAGGGGATGTGGATACGGTTGGTTAATGCTTCTAAAACGCTTCTGAAAGCTGAAGGGGAATTGCTGGTGTGGTGGCTGCAGATCGTGGGAGCATCTGTTGGTGTTACCAAGATTATTTGTTTTGTGAGTCCTCTGCTTATAATTCAGTAATGCTGTGACAAAGGCTGCGGGGAGCTGGGTACGAGAATCCACTGTGTTACAGCTTCTCTCTTCTATTCCTCCCTCTGGCTCAATTCCTCTCCTCTTGTGTGTCTTTGTTTTGATTGCAGGCTGCTCAGTTCAGGAAGTGTTGTAGGTTGATGGCCTAGAACCGTGTAAGCTGGAGACAGGAGGCAGATGTGGGAATGCAGGTGCAGCAGAGACTCCTGCAACTTGAGTTTTTGCATCAATCCCAGCATCTATCTGGGGCGTCAGAAGTGGTGCCTGTGTTTGGTCCTGCTCAGCAAGCCAGACCACAGAGCACACGTTCAGTGGTACTTGGGAGGGCCTGATTGCAATCTGCCTTGCACCTGTTTTTACAGCAGTGTGATTGTTACTCAGACCACAGCTCTGATATAGTCTGGTTTGAGGAGGATGAGGAAGAAGCCTACATTCTTCCAGGCGTCCTGCCAGGTTTGGGACTGAGGTTTGTACCTTCCAGGCGTCCTGCCAGGTTTGTACCTGAGACTCTTAAAACAGGACATTTTCAGGTATACAGCATATGTAATCAGTTAAAATGTAGGAAGAATGGGAAACAAATGTTTTACATTGGAATGTAAACAGCACAGACATGACAGTACTGTACAGGAGGTGTGTCCAACAGTGAACATAAGGAGAGTTGGATTAATATATTGATCTTGGCCAACAAAGAGGATTGCAAAAGGAAGGAGTGAATTTTGTTGGAAATAAAGCTCCATCTTTCATATTAAAAATGTTGCCCTGAAAAGTCTGAGTTTGGAGCCAGATTTTAGCTGCTCTTAAGTTGGCAAAGCTGTGTTTGCCTGGGCGGATCTGAAATGACCCGCACTGCTGAGGCTATGAATTGTGATGGTGGCTGCATCCCTTCCTTCCCCCCTTACTGGAAAGGGGTGTTAAACCCAAGCTGGTGGTTGCACAAGCATCTTATTTCTGCCTTTCCTGTTTGCCTGCAGGTATGTTGGCGAGCTGATATCCGACTCCGAAGCAGATGTCCGTGAAGAGGATTCCTACCTCTTCGACCTTGACAACAAGGTACTGTATCTAGGGAGGTGAACCCAAGGTCTTGTTTCTCCAAAGGAGCATGGAGAGTATTTGTCTCTATCTTGATGTACAGCGTGCTCTGAAAGCTTGGAAGCAGAGCTGCTTTCTCACTGGGTTTTGTTAGAAACGTAAGGTTGTGGAGATGAGTCTTTAGGGCTTGTTAAAATGGTAACAGAGCCCAGCAGTGCTGGGCCACAGCGTTATGTGCTGCCCACAGCAGGCTCAGTGCAAGATGCTTCCCTGTTAAAAATGCTCAAACGTCCTGAGTTCAGTTGTTCAGCTGCTGATATTCAGGTGTGTATACAGCAGTGTGCAGGCTTGCGGTGGTGTTGATTGGCAGCTCTGTAAGCTCTTCATGAAAAGATGTTGATGCATGAGCTGGAAAGCTGAAAGAGACACTGCTCCCTTACAAAGGGATCCTACAGACACCCTAGCAGGGACTTGAGGCTTCTGCTACTGCTGGTTGTCCTGTGCTGCTCTCCGGAGGGCTGACTCAGTGCAGAAATCTTGCTTTGAAAAGTGTGATCTGAAGCATCTGAGCGTCACTTCAGACTTTGCTTGGGAAGGGAGAAGAAGAGAAAGGTGAGCTGGGGAATCAGAGCAGTGGGGCGGCTTCCAAGGGAAGTTGTAAAGCAGTCTTTGTCTTGTGCCTGTCATCAGCTAGTCACAAAGAAGCTTTGCTTTGTTACTATAATTTTTCTTTTTCAGTGACAGACATTAAAGTTGAAAAAAGATAAGTAGTGAGTCTTGTAGCAAGTCTGAAAACGGGGGTCAGACTGTAACTAAGAGGTTAAAGAGCAGCAAGGACTTCAAGCTGGCTTCTGCATTTATGAGCAAGAGACTGCCCGGGCCTTGCTTGGCCTGAAGGTTAACCCCTGGCTGGCTGTTTCAGGTAGAACATCTGGATTTTGTACAGGAACAAGCACACAGTTCTTCATCAGGGCACCTTCAGAGTAGAGCATCTGTGGAACAGGCAGCAAGTCTCTGAGGGGTCATTCAGAGAAACCCAAGGCAGTGCTGAGGGCAGGCAGAGCCTGATGGGTTCCCTCACATCCCCAGCAGTGGGAAAATATCACAGGTGAGGGCAGCATTAGGGCTCTGCTGTGTCCTGAAGGAGTGGCCTGAAGGAGGGGTTCATGCTGAAGCGTGTTGGGGACATCATTTCTAATGCCTTTGTTCCTTGAGCTGTGACTGGGGGCCATGTGTGTGGTGAGTCACTCAGCGTACCATGTCTTGCAGTCACATCCCTTCCTGTGTCTGCAAGAGGGCAAACATGGAGCAGCCAGAACTCACTGCCTGTTCTGGGCCTTCAGGGAAGAATGCATAGCACAATAGATGCTTTCTGGGTTTCTACAGGTTAAACGGATCATTTTCTTGTCTCTGTACTAGAGATCCAGAAAAAACACACTATTTCTGATAGATATGAGGGTGAGTTTTATCTGGTGTGGTTGCTTTCTGTTGGTGTTAAGCTCCCCTTCCCACGTGTGGTCCTCAGCCTGACTGGGAACCCTTGGCATTGCAGCTGCTGAGCACTGAAAGCCATTTGAAATAAAATGTTCTTCATAGAATCGTTAAGATTGGCCAAGACCTTTATGATCATTAATCCAATGGTCAGCTCATCACCACCATGCCCACCAAAACACATCCTTAAGTGCCACATCCTAAGGTCCTTTTTAAGCACTGAAGATCTCAGGTGTAAGAAGTGATGCAGATGTCTGCAGAGTCCATCCATGTGCTCCGAAGGGGGAGTCTCCTCTTACCCCATTCTGCTCCTTCTCTGTTTGCCTCCAACGCTCCTGAAACTCTTGCAGCAAGGTGAGAAGCACTTTGTTCTGGGACTTATCCTCCTTGGCAGTGAGAATGCTGCCTGCATTCCTCTCCTTTCTCAAGAAGAGCATCTTGGCTTGTATGGTGAAGAGCTCAGATCTTCCCAGATGGTCACTCAGGTGGAAGTGGCTGATGCTGTCCTTGCCAAAGGAAGGTGGCATTTCCACGGATGAAGCAGTGATGAGACTTAAATGCAATTGAAATCAGAGCTTGCACCACTCTGTGTAGCATGGGGCCGTGTGGGTGATGCCTCCCCAATCATTGGGACATCTTCCCTGGGCTCCTGCACCAGCTGGGCAGTGTGATCTGACCCAGCTCATCCATTAAAGATTGCAAGGTGCTTGCCCAAAAGGGAATTTGAGCGCTGCTAATGGAGCCTTTTGCTTTTGGCCTCTTTGCAACAGAAATTAGCTTCTGTAATTAAAGTCTCTGCTTTGCACAGTCATTCTGTGCTGGAATAAAAAAGCCCTGAGGGGGGTTCTTTTATTTTCAAGGAAAACAAAGTATGACTGCTGTCTGGGCTCTCTGGAAAGGGAATTTCTGTGTTCTCACTTTCACTTTTATCTGCAAAAAAAACTGTTTTCTCTAGGCTCTGGCTTAGTGTTTCCTGGCTGTCATGTTCAATTAGAGGACAGAACAGATGCCTGCTCCCCTGTCCAGTGGCTTTTACCCATAAGGTGTTGGTCTGCCCAGAACATAAATCCCGCTGCACCAAACCAGTGCTTCAGTAGAGCAGGTCTGGGGAGAGCTGATGTGCCAGCCAGTGTCAAGAGCATTTCTGAAAGGTCTTTTGACTCATGGGGGCACAGTGTTCCACGGGAAACTATTTTCAGGGCTGTGCTGAATGTAGAAGTATGTGTTTAGTCCGCTTAAGCCTTCCCTGGCCATTCTTCTTTTTGAGGCTCTGCAGAGTGTTAGCACGAGGGCTGGTAGTTCGGTCATGGCTTTCTTTTTTTTTTTAAACAAGTAGCAGTAATAACTCTAAAACCAATCTCATCTAATGAAACATGCAACATTTCTCCCTCTAGGATGGAGAGGTGTACTGCATAGATGCCCGTTTCTATGGCAACATCAGCCGCTTTATAAACCACCTCTGTGAGCCAAACCTCATTCCCGTGCGAGTCTTCATGTCTCACCAGGACCTCCGCTTCCCCAGGATCGCCTTCTTCAGCACGAGGCACATAGAGGCCGGAGAAGAAATCGGGTAGGTACCGACCTGGGCTGGCTGCCTGCACCTTGCCTGGGCAGGACTGAATGCTGCAAACCTTCATGTGCCCTGTCCTGTGTTCTGAGCAGTGGGTTTTCCTCCAGAGCACACTGACTGATATCACTGATTTTGTACTTTCCTGTTCCTCCTTCTTTTGTTTGGTGATATCTGTAACTCAGCCTCCCTTTTGCACTAAACTTTTTCTTTTGGGGGCTTGTTGTGGATAGCCACCGAAGCATTCAGACATTGGGAATCACACACAAAGAAAAAAAACAACAATAAAATCCCATGAGCCCAAAAGCCAGTAAGCAGTGACAGAGCTGTTCAGCACAGCCCCCATCCCCATTGTGAGCAGTGGGAGTTGTGAGGCCTTCCAAGTATGAAGCAGAAGAGGGGCTGCTTGAAGATCCCATCTATGCCCCATGGGCAGAGCTGCCACGTGGTGGGGCTGTGCCAGCTCCCTCCACTGCCTCCTGTTCTCCATGCATGGGAATATGGGTGTGTTGGATTAAACTGGTAGACCAGTACTTGTCCAAAGCTTCTGTTTCAAGTCAACACGCGGGATTTGGGATTCATGTCTTGAGTTCTTCCCCAGTTGACCAATGCCAGGTGGCCCCATGTCAGGAGGCTGCTCTGGGGCAGCTTTTGGGGCTCAGGGTGCTGGGAGGAGCCTCAGTGGCAGCAGCAGCCCCATCCCCTAGTGCCTGCTTGGCTGACTGGGGTCAGCTCAGCCGGGGGCTCTGCTCCCCTCTGCGGCTTTCTGGTCCTCTCTGTAGGAATTTCTCTGGATTTTTTGCAAGCTCGTTGTGCTCAGCTCTGTGCTGGGAGCAGATCCTGAGTGGCTTTATCCAGCAGTGGGACTGAAACAGAAACAAAACTCAACGCATTTGGTCCAGGGTAGACTTTAAGTGGGATGCAGAGGCCATGCAGCAAGCAGGAGGCTGAAGTGCTGTAGACACCCGGATTGTCACCTCTCAAACCCCTTCCTCTGCAGAGAGACAAGAGCTCTGCTGCCCCCAGGTTTGCTGTGTCCCATTGCTTGCCAAGCCATGTCCCCAGCATACTCCATGTGCTGATGCTGCATTGCCTCAGGTGCTGCCAACTCCAGATTCTCGCTCCTGAGTGTTCCTTCATCACAGTGACCCCGTTTCCATTTCTTTCCTGCAGCTTCGACTACGGTGACAGGTTCTGGGACATAAAAGGCAAGTTCTTCAGCTGTCAGTGCGGTTCACCCAAGTGCAAACACTCGAGCTCAGCGCTGGCCCAGAGGCAGGCGAGCACCTCGTCCCAGGACACGCAGGAAAACGGGCTCCCCGACACCAGCTCTGCCACAGCAGCCGGCCCCTTTTGAGGCTCCGCTTCCCAGAGACTGACTCGTTTTAACCCTATAGATTCACTTACTGTCCGAATTTTCCATTTAAAGAGAGGAAACCCGCTCAAGGAAAGCCAGGGGTTCGTGACACTTAGGGCTGTGCCACCGACTGTTACTTGAGGAATAAGTGAAAGCAAATCCCACCTCTGTGGTGTTGTTCTCCCCTCCTGGTCCTGGAAGGCTGCTGGTTCTTACCGTGCCGAGGGGTGGCTGTTGCATTTTTTTTTCCATGCGAACTGTCCTGGCCTCCGTCTCTTAATGTTCAAAGTGTTGTCAGAGCCCAGGGAGAGCCGCCCGTCCTCTGAACGTTGTTAATTGAATGGATCGCTCATGCCAAGTCATCTCCAGTTCACTTGTAATAAACTTTGAGTACTTGATGGGACTTTCTTTCTGAAGGCCGGGGGGAGCCGGGCGGGAGGGAGGCACTGGCAGGCTCTGCCGGTTGGTTTCGTTGCTCAGTTTGGTTGCATTCCTCCCACATCTCGCAGGACGTCGCGGTGGGGCCTCTCATAGAACCGTTGGAGTTGGAAGGGACCCTTAAAGGTCATCTGGTCCAACTCCCGCTTGCCCTACGCATTTCTAACCGATGCCTCCTCATTACCCATTGGCTTTTTACTCTTCCGATGACAAGAAATCCACCGTGCTTAACCCCTTTGGTCCCTGAGCCGGCCAGAGACGCTTCCCTAAACCCCTCTCCGAAGCCCTCCGCTCCAACCAGCTCCCGGCCACGCGGCGGATCCAGCATTTGCTCCATCGATGGAAGGATCTCCCTCTCCTGCTGCGGTTGTAGAGAGGGAACGTTGAAGGGGATTGTCTGAGACACTAACTGCTAAAGGAGATGGCTTTTTTAAGGATAAAGCAGACGAGAGAGATACTGCAGAGACCCCCTGGGCGAGCAGCAGAGGGGCCGTGGCGCAGAGAAGACCCCGATGCCACCAGCTCAGCTCGTCTGCTCCCATCCATGTGCTCAACGCTGGGCACCTTCGGTTCGTTTTTAAGCCACACGCTATGAGGTTTCAATAAACTGATTTATTTTTTACCATTACCGAAACATTGGGGACTTAGCATTAAAAAAAAAAAAAAAAAGAAAAAAAAAAGAAAAAAAAAAAAAGAAAAAACCATTAAAAAAAAAACCATTAAAAAAAAAAAAGCATTAAAAAAAAAAAACCCCACACAAAAAAAAAACCCCAACAAAAAAACCAACGACGAAAAGAAAACCACAAAACAAAACGGTGCTGATTCTGGTGTGATTTTTTGCTCACCACGTGAATATAAACTATCAATTGTATAAAAAGAACAAAGTGATTTTAGTATAAAATGCAGGAAAAAAAAAAAACCACAAAACCTTTTTTAAATTGTTAGTATTGTAGTGTGAATAAATTTGCCATCACCTTTTGTGTGGTGGCCGGGCAGGTCATTATCTTAATTTTTTTTTTTTTTGCATATATCTTAAATACTGTAATTAGTGCAGTTACAGGTTGTTTTTTTTTTTTGTTCATCTCTTCTAGAACATTCATAATGCCGTCATGTTTATTATTATTATATTTTTTTTTTCTGTTCATGTTTTTTGACAGTTTTAAAGATGCAGCCTTTTGGCTCTCATCATTTTCTTGTTCTGTTTTCAATGAAATCAATAAAAAAGAAAAAAAAGAAAAAAAAAAGTGCTTTAAAATGAGTTTGGCCTCTGCTTGCCCTGCACGCCGCATTCCTCGTCCTCATTGACAGGAAAATGGAGAAAGTGAGCAGTACGGCCTGGGATGCTTTCAGGTCAATGCAAAGATGCCCAACCGTCTGGTTTGGGACCTTCCCTGCTTCAGCCCCATGGCACTGCTGAGCTGTTGTGTGTGCCTCCCTCTGCTTCTGAGCCATAGAATCGCGGGGTCCTTGGAGTTGGAAGGGAGCTCTGAGTGCCATCCAGTCCAACTGCCCTGCAGCGCACAGGGACACCACAGCTCCATCATGTTGCCCAGGGCCTGATCCAGCCTTGCCTAGGAAGTCCCCATGGACAGGGCATCAACTTTGGCTAAGTTTGGTGGCCTTGGATGTGCTGGTGTCCAGTTTGGTCATTGCCGGTTGCAGGGTGAAATTGCCTGGCTCTGTGCTGCCTCCCAGAGCTGGGTTTGCCCCCAGCATGTGGCATTGCCGAGCATGTTGGGGCAGTGATATCCAAGCAGTGAGCAGCAGCACTTGGAGCTGTCGTGGGGTTTGGGTGCGCCCGGGGGGTTTCTCATGGATGTTCCTTGGAATCATGTCCCATCAGCAGCCCTTGGTGCAGTGTGCACCAGGAGAGGGAGCTCCCTCCGCTTTTTTCTCAGTTCTGCATCAAAGTTTTGGGGATGTCTTCAATAGCTCCACCCCACCTCACCCCACCCCACCCCACCCCATCCCATCCCATCCCATCCCATCCCATCCCATCCCATCCCATCCCATCCCACCCCATCCCACATTGCATTACCATTCTCCTTGTTTCTCTGTGTGCTCTGCTTGAAGGCAGTTGGTCACTAATACTCATCAGCTGCAGGATTTGCTTGCCAAGAAACCCCAGTTTTGCTGTTGGGATTGCAAGGGCTGCAGTGTGAGTGCCGGGTGGGACCCTGGGACCCCAATGTGTTGTGGCATGTGGAGGCCATTTAACTACAGCTCAGTGTTGTACAATGAAACATCGTAATGAAAACGATACACTTCAATTGAAGGCGAGAGGTGGAAAAACATTGGGAAATCCAATCTCTGAATGGAACTACACCCCAGGCCGTTATCTCCCTGGGGTTGGTTCTCTTTGGTGTTAGCAGTCCGGTTGTGTTCACTGTATTGAGCTGTCACAGCTATGGATGTACGTGTATGCCATGCACTTTCGGTGCACAGCTGGGGATTTTGGTTGTGTTCAGTGAGAACTCCCACAGCTGAGTTAACACGCAGTGTGGTTTATTGAAGCACCAGATGCACGGATTCTTTGGGTTGTCGGAGATGCATTTGCCATCCGCAAAGCGCATTCACACACCAAGAATGAGAGTAATGCAGCCCGGCCACAAGAGGCTGCAGAACAACTCTACAGAGATCTCCAAGCTCCCCGGGGAAATGCTCCTACAACTCAGTGTTGGAATCTCACCCAACAGCATCTGTCCATGTGGGGAGGAGTGGGGCTCAGCCCAGCATTGGAACCCGGGAATCAGAGATGATCCGCGCTGACATCCGACGGTATCTTCCCCACCATCTCCTCTCCTCTCCTAAGCCATTTTTATGTGAATTCTTATTTTCAGGTCACCACGCCTTCGTTATGAGGGGTGTGAAGTTCTGTCCCTTTGCTGTTGAAGGTACAGACCTGAAGAACGCAGGGTGAAAGCTCAGTTGCACCTTGTATACAGGCAGCTTTCAGGATGGAGGTGTGTTCTGGTATTCTAATGAGATGATAATGAGCAAAATTCACCCAAAGGATGGCATTTTGTCAAAAAAAAAAAAAAAAAAAAAAAAGGACAGTGTTGGCTCAGGAAGAAAATACACAGCTCATCAGCCCCATAATCCCACCACGTTCCCACGGTGGTGGTGGTGTCCCCTCTCCATTCCACTCTCAGTGCCATTTTCCCTCCACCCATCACACCAAGCTGCCCTGCTGCTGCCCACACCTCAGCTTGCCCAGGGAACTCCTGCACAACAGACTCCTTGCACACTGCCTGCACTCTGCTTTTGCATCTTTCCTTAACACGTGAACAATGCTTATACTAACTTTAATTCCAAGTCACCTCTAGCAATTATCCCACAGGGGCTGATCCTGTTGTGGGGATGCTTTATCCAAAGGGATGTCACGTTACCATCTTGCTTGCAGCCCGAAGCTTTGGAGTGAATCAATGGCTCCTTATGTGCTGTGGGTACGAAACCATTGCTGCACGCACCTCGTGCTGCCTGAGGATGTGTTTGCAGCTCTGATTTGATTCTGTTTGAGAGTAGGGTTTCTTTTCTTTTAATGTGGTGAGAGCATCTGATCCAGGCTTCGCTCTCAGGCTGCTGCGTGTAGCTTTGCTCGTGGCAGCTGCTGGCACGGGAGGATTGCTTTTCCTATTCACTCTCTGCTGATACTCCCCTCGGCTCCACTTACAACGCAAAGAAATCTCCAGTCATTCATTTGCCTTGATTTTGGCACCTGGCATGCAGAGCTTCGGGGCATCCCTGAGGCCACACAGCTCCCCAGCACTGGACGATGAATTTTTGTACTGAGCTCAGGTGGGAAAGGGGGACACACATCCACTGATGGGGACATGGAGGGGTTGTGCAACCCAAAGCATTGCACAGCATCCCATAGCATTGTGATGCCCCTGGAATCTGTAGGATCACCCCAAAAGCCCAGGGCTGCAGCAGGTAGGAGCTATCAACACAGCTGTGTGATTTCACCCCACCCCTCATTCCTGAGCCTGTGCCAGAGCTGGAAGCAATATCCCTTTATCTCAGAGATAGCACAGAATATTCCCTCAGCTGCCAAAAGTGCTCTGTTATCGCTCTGCTCATTTCCTCCCCAGCATGCAGGCAGGGTGAGGGGCTGCTGCTGCTGGTGAGGAAGGGCTCAGCCACCCAGAGGCTGAAGGCAGTGGACACCGGGACTGCAGGCTCAGCTCTCCCTGCCCCAGGCACAGCATTGCTGCACTCAGCACCCAGGGAGAGCAGATACTGCTCAATGCCACGTGGTCATGCCACATCTGCTCTTACAGCAGGGAGGTGGAAGGGATCCCACTGGAAGGGATCCCATTGGAAGGGGTTTCTAATGGGAGAGATTTCCATTGGAAGGTGTCCCTACGGAAGGGGGATCCCAATGGCCTCTAGCAGTGAGGAAATGCTCCTGTGCCCGGAAAGTTTGTATTTATAATGAATAAATACCCCCCAGCTCATCTGGAATGAATGGGGAGGTAGAAGGAAGGGACTGTTGGCAGCAAGTGGCCCAACCATATTTACACCCCAACCACTGTCAGCTCAGTGCCAGCAGAGCTGCCAGAACATCTGGGGCTTTTTAGGTCATAATTCATAACCCTGGAGGTCTTTAAGCTCGCAGGTCCCTGGGAGGAAGGCGCTGGCTCTGATACTTGCCCCTTCCCAGGAATGCAGGAATCAGGGTGTTTATGCCCTAAGGCTGACAAATGCCATCACTGAGCCTTTGCAGCCCGGTGTTGGGCTGGGATTCCACTCATCCTTACAGCTGGGATTAAAGTCATCCTTACAGCAAACCTCCCCAGCCGACCCGCTAGGGGCAGGGCATCAGCAAAGTAAGCCAAGAGTTTGTTTAAATACTTGGAGCTCTGCTATCTAACAGGAATGACAAGAGATTACATTATGCAAAGGGCTGGCTATTTTAAGAGGAGCCACTTGCCAACTTTCCTGGCTGCAGAAGTCTTTAATACCGCTGCTGGAATAGAAAGCGTTGGACACACATGGATTCCGTGCACCCAGTTGGTCACCAAGGATGGGTGCACACAAGAAATGAAATGCCTTCAAGTCCAGGTGGTGCAGGGGGTGCTTGGGGCTGATCTTAGGGAAGTGGCTCCTTCAGTCTCTGGGGTAGGGATATGGAGATGTGGGAACACCAGGATGGTGACACCCCAGCAGGAATGCAGTAGCGATGATGGGCAAATGCTGCAACGTTTCTGTGCAGCTCACTTGTAGATAAGTATTACATTGGTGGCTTTGTATTGCAGGGTGGGCAGAAGATGCTCTTCTTGAGCAACAGCATTAGTGCATTTTGCTTTGTCTTTGTGCTTTGTAAATGTAATTCTGAACAGCACCTGAACAGATAAGCTTTCCCCAGCCATAAGATGAGCATCCTGCTCTCCTTTCACTGCTGGGAGGAGAATTCCTTTCTGGCTGTGCAGCTGCTGGAGGAAAATAGCTGGAATAAATTGCTGAGAAGTTTGTGAGCAGCAAATGTGGCCTGCAACATTAGCAAAACTGCTGTGTAAATGAGTTCTTTTCTATTTAGAAAAAAAGGTGATTTGAGATGATGCTCTCATTTATACCTTGAGAATCCCTATGAGACAGGCTCCTGTTGGAAGAAGATGGGAACTCATGCAGCCCCTGGCATGGAGGAGGCTGTTCCTGCCCTGGCACCAGGAGCTTGCTGCCATTGCAGCTCTGCTTTTGGAAGGGTGCTTAGCAGACTTGCTCCTGCTGCACGGATGCACCGTTTGCTGTCTCTGCATCTGCCCTGTGACTCTGCATAGAAATCTTTCCTTCGGGTGAGTCTGCATGTGGTCCTGGATGAAAACTCCAAGTAGGAAAAAAGTCTATTATGGCAGTCTGTTATGACACAGGCTCAAAGAGGTTGCCCAGAGGCTGTGGGGTGTCCTCCTTGGAGATCCCCAACATCTACCTGGGTACATCTCTGGGTGTCCCCACTGGAACAGGAGTGGGACCAGATGGCTCCAGAGGTGCTGCCAGCCTCAATACTGCAGTTCTGGGAAATGAAAAGATTGGGAAAATCCTAGGCCCTCCTTGGCAGGGGATGAAGAACTCAGAATGGGAATGAGGTGGTGGCTCAACAGGAGCAGTACTAGCAGGTAATGTCCCTCACCCAGAGAGGCACTGAGTTTGCATCCTCCATGGTGCGCTTTGGAGCAGCTCCTCTTTGCAGGGAGAAGCACTGCATGGATCTCAAGGTCTAGTGGCCAACGTAAAATCCCTTTTTCCCATTATTTGGAAAGTCTCCACAGTATTATTCTCAAAGTTGATGCAGGAAAGCTACCAGAGCAGGAGCTGTGGCTTGGTTAAGCACTGATTTCCCCAGCCTTCCAGCATGGTCATCTGCCCAAGGTCCAAGAGAAGCCCTTTGTGCTGAGTCCTATGTGCATTTCATGTTGTTGCCCCATGGAGGAGATGCAACGCCTGATGCTGGGGACAGCAATGGGGTCCCTGGGAGCTGCTGCCTGCAGGAGATGTGGGGGAGGCTGCGAGCCAGACCTGGAATGTTACATTTCTCTGGAACAACAGTTTTGCCGCATATTGGATTCTGTTAAAGGAATTCAATTTAGAAAACATTATACCGGGGAGAGGAGGAGAAGGGCAAAACATTATGGCTAAATAATTTCAATTAACCATTCCAGACCTTTCTTGCTAATTCAGTTGAAATAAGTGCTGCTGGTCTACGGGTCTGTGGAACGGAGCTCTTCTCGCAGCCCTGGTGACGCCTGTGCTGACTCCCACCAGCGGAGGGCTGGACCTGGGGATGCACTGTTCTGATGTTGGGGAGCCTTGTTGTTCCTTGAAGGAAAACACAGAGAGAAATCCGGAGTCTGAAAGAGCTGCGACACGTTTCAAGCAGCCCATTGTTGCTGCCACTTTGCTTGGCACATAGTTAATTTTCAAGCTAATTCTTAAATCCGTGTAAACACCCAAGTGCTGCCTCAAACTAGGCACGTTATTTAGCTCCGTTCTGCTTTGGAAAAACAACTGAGCTCCAAATGAGAAGCCTAACCAGAAGTTCTTGGCAATCAACCATGCTTTTGCAAGCTAGCATTTACTCACGCTGGAGAAAGTCAAACTCGCTGCTCAGATTATTGATTATTCCTCATTGACCTTCTAGGCAGCTGCCCTTGGTATCCAGGCACAAACCAGCAGTTTCCTTACCCAGCTCTGCTGCAGTGCCCAGGTTTGGGCAGAAAATATTTACTTATGGTTGGGAATGCTGGGAATTCCGTGGGTTTCAACTCAAAACAGAAGGAAGCTGAAAACACGTTGTAGTGGAAATGCAAAGTCACAGCTTGAAGCAGTGATTGAGCACCTGGTGAGAAGGCAGGGCCAACCCAGGGGAGCTCAGCTGTATGCAGTGCACCCAAATGACTGGGAGGGATGGAGCCAGGATCCACCCCTTCCCAGACTTCATTTAAGGGTTGGCAGGGTAGGTGAGAACATCTCTTGCAGGAGATCCCTGCCTACCTGAGGCCTTCCAAAGGTAAGCAGCTCTTTCCCTTCATTTCTGCATTCACGGCTGCTGCATTTGGGCTCATTCTCATTTGTTGTAGCTGAAGACTTTCCTGTCCTGCTATTACTGTGGTACTTTCCATCCTTTCTGTTCTATTATAGCATTACGCATGTGAAGGTTGGGAAGTGCTGTCAAGCCTTTATCTCTCTTTGCTGGGCTTTAGTGCCACCATGCCTCTGCCAGTCCTCATTCCTTCAATCCTTTTCTGCACTGCCCTGAAGAAATAATGCTTTTCAGTTGAAAACAGCTTTTTTTCATGGCATGTGCATCCCCTACTCATGTGTCTAAGTATGTCTTCCCTATCACTGTTCTCCTTTAATGTGCAAAGCCTCGGTTTTGGTTATGAATTCTTTGGGTCAAAGACCATGTGGTTGTGTAAGTTCATGAACTGTGCAGAATGAGTAAGCCTCAGTCCTGGTTTCTGGTGCAAATAACCTTAGAGGATGCAGCACCAATTCTTTGTCTCTTTCCATGTCTCCCTTTTCTAGCTCTTAAGAAAATGTTCTTTTCCTGCTTGTTCTCTTCAATCTGTTATCTTTCTGCATTCCTATTAATCCATTTTCCATTCTTTAACCTGGGATTTGCCTTGCTCCTTTCACTTATGACTCTTCCTCCCTCAACCACATGTGAAGAAGAAACTTCTGGATCTCCTTTACCAGGAGCACAGCATTCTGTCCTGGTGCTGCTCAGTATTTAAGGACAAACTGTTGCTACTGTAGTACTGCATCCAGACATGGGGTCCCCAGCATAAAGAAGGCATGGAGCTCTTGGAATGAGTCCAGAGGAGGCCACTAAGATGGTCAGAGGGCTGAAGCACCTCTCCTATGACGAAAGGTTGAGGGAACTGGGCTTGTTTAGCTTGGAGAAGAGAAGGCTCCAGGGAGACCTCATTGTGGCCTTACAATACTTGAAGGAAGCATATAAACAAGAGGAGGTATGGCTGTTTGTGAAGGTGGATAGTGATAGGACAAGGGGGAATGGTTTTAAACTGAGACAGGGGAGGTTTAGGTTGGAAACGAGGAGGAAGTTTTTCACACAGAGGGTGGTGACGCACTGAACAGGTTGCCCAAGGAGGTGTGGATGCCCCATCCCTGCAGGCATTCAAGGCCAGGCTGGATGTGGCTCTGGGCAGCCTGGTCTGGTGGTTGGCGACCCTGCACATGGCAGGGGGTTGGAACTGGATGAGCACTGTGGGCCTTTTCAACCCAGGCCATTCTATGATACCGTTCTGCAAAAAGAGAACCAACGCGTGGCATTGGTCTGGGGCTTTTGATTTACTGACCCCTGTACTCCTATCACCTGCCCTATGGTAGATGGAGGCTTGCAAGAAGATGAGTTTTCTTATGGGATGTGCGGTTTTCTGCCCTGATGCTGATGAAGCGGGGCTCTTGATGTTGGTTCACGCATCTCTGCTCTGCTGGAGAAAGGCAGCCTGGAAGCCATCGAGAAGGCTCTTTTAAGAGCACTTTAAAGCAAAAACGGAGCTGGTGCTTGAAAAGCGGAGAGCACTAATGAAGCTTTTTCATCTTTGCTGGCTGCGTGTTTACAAGGTGGGGGTAAGGGGAATCCTGCTGCGCGTAGCAAACGCATGTAGGGCAAAGCAGTTAATGGGATGAAAATGAAATCTATACACAGGACTTAATTAAGAAGATGGCTTTATTCACGTTCCCGGAGCAAGACCCCCCAGGTCAGAGATGTTGAATGTTTGGTGGGTTGTGGTCCTGCACAGGCTGTGGTCTGTAGGCCTTATTTAAATGTTATTGTTGTGTCTTCAGTGGATAATGGAAGGGGAAGGAGGTGAAGGAGGAAACAAGGATGCAGTCTGATGGCCCTCTGGCTTTAGGAGATGCTGCTCAGTGTTGTGGAGACGTTTGGGTTTACACTGTGGCCCAGAAGCCCCATCCATGGTGTCTGCAGGTTTCCTGCAGGGACAGCATCACATCTCCTCCCTCTGAGCAAAGAGAGGTTTTGTGGGGTGCTGAGAGGGGATAAAGAGGGTACAGCAGAAGAATGTAGTGCTTCTGTTGGGAAGGATGAGCTCTCCTGCTCCTGTGCCACTAGCAGAGCAAAATGAGCCTGATGTTTATTTCTCAGTGAAGTGAGAAATGCAGCCGTGCCTGAGAATTAATCCTTTATTAAACTGACTGAAATAGGAATGGCAAAGACTTACTTCAGCAGAGAGAAATATTCTAAACAATGTATGGAGCTGCTTTGTTGCTGCCTACCGTTGGATGGTTTAGATTCAAGAAAACAACCAACCCATCCCCACCATGCCCTCTGACCGTGTCCCACAGTGCCACATCTCCATGGTTTTTAAGCACCTCCAGGGGCAGTGACTCCTGGATGCTTTGGAGCTGCTCCTACAGTCTCATCTGCCCATACCAGAGGTACTGCCAACCACAATGGGTTCAAACTCTCAGTGAACCAAGTCCTGCTCCCATAGTAGTTCCAGTTGCTCTTACCTCTTTTCCAGCCAAAAAGAGACACATCTTCACCATGATCGTGATGACCCTTCTTGGCCATCAGAATGCCTCTGGTTCTGGTGGTACGGCTGTGAGCCCTTGGGCAAATGGCCCCAAGGAGGGGCAGGGTTTCCAATGACCCAATTCACCAGCATCCATGAATGTTTCTGTCCCACCCCAGCGATGATCCCTCTGACTTTCATATTCCAGGAGATGATAGCAAATGGATACTGAATCCTCATTCATTGGCAGAGCGGCGCATCCCTCCCCTGAATGCTTTGAGCTGTAATTACTGTGTTTAACTTGTAGAGATGCCAGTACTGAAAAAGCTGGCTGTACATCTGTATTTTGCCATGGATTAGCTTGAATGGTGGACACTATCATTAAGCAGGAACATGGGGACTAGCCTCTTCCCTGCACCAGGGAAGAAAGCCCTTGTGTTGCTGTGTTCATGGAATGATGCAGAGCTGGGAAGGGGGCAGTCCCTGCTGCATCCAGCCTAAAGGTCCTGGGTTAAATAAGGAGTGGGAAGAAACATTTGATCTGATGATCACACGGGCTCTTTAGATGTTAAGGGGAACATCAAATAGCTGGACATGAAAGGCAGGCAGCTCGTGCTGGATGGCCCTGCCTCCACCCAGCCTGCCTCAGCAGGGCACTGAGCACCAGTGCCTCCTTAGTTTTGCAGACTTCTTTCTCCAGAAAATATCCAAGTTCACAAAGCAGATTGAGATGGGGTGGCTTCCAATAAGAGCAGGGCTATGGGGTTTGGATTTCTTATTTTTTCTGTTTTCTCCAAGTAATGAAAGATTTTGTTATTTTAAGGTACTTTCTCTGATTCCAGAAAACTAAGTGAAGGCACAGGAGTGTTTTCTTGCAAGGAGCAAAAAGGCTGTGTACTCAAATCAAACTTTCTCAAGCACATCTGACATCCCTTTGGATTCCCACAGGTTTGTTCAATAGCATTAATTTTTCAGTTTTGCAGAGAATTTGAACAACAATCATGAAGAAAGGTGTAGAGCTCCATGTGAGTCAACCAGTGACCTCCCAGGGAAGGAGGCAACCAGCAGGCCTTGAGCTGCCATGGTCACCTCTGGCCTTGTGTGCTTGGGGACGGGCCATCACCCTTCTGCTTGTTTTCCAGAAGCCTCCAATAGGATTAGTACATGTGAGGAGCTGCCTGTTGACTTCAGGGCCCCTCTTTTGACCAGTGGATTTTGCTTTCTGCCAAAACTCAGGCAAGAAAATTGGCTTGCTGCCTTAAATCTGCCTTATTTTCTCATCTTTTCTTTTGGCAACTCTGTGCTTTTTTTGCAGCACTACCCACTGAAAAGCTTGATCAGCTTTGCTACAATTAGTCTCGTTTGTGGGTCAGTCTGTGCAGTTCAGGCACATGCAGCTGTATACAGTGAGGTTTTGAAATATGAACTCTTCAGACATCTGACTTTCCTTGCAATGAATGTTTGGTTGTGGCATGTGCTCTGTTTGCTGATTGAAATTATTTTCTCTGTAATAGAAGCTCTCAGTATCTCTTCTAATGTAAGGAGGAATAATTAAGTCCTCCTGGTAACGCAAATAAATAATGTCATTGGAGGATCTTGAGTGCATCATAAATCATCAGAGCTTTGTTCCTGAGATGCCACATCCTTGTGTCCTGATGCTGAATGATTACAATGGGGTTTTATCACACGTAATGCACTGATCACCTGCTGGCCCTTAATGCCATCTGTAATGTCACTGCCTGAAGAGTTCAGTGTTGCTGTGGTGTCACTGATTCCTGGCTGCAACCTGTGAGGTTTTAATGACCCCATTTTTAGCAGCAATGAAACATCTCAGGGTTTTTAGCTTTCTTCTCCAAATAGCCCCATGGTGGAGAGAAGCACTACCATGCTCAATCTGTGCTGAGGTGGTGGTACCCAGTCCTGGCAGTCGTAGTGCACTTATATAGTTATTATTTTGAATATATGTATCTGTGCATATTAATAGCAATTTTGAGTCTTTTGGGAATTCATGCTTAGTGTCCTACCAGCTATATGGGAAGAGGTGGATGCTAAAGAAAGGGGCTCTCATAAGGGCTACTGGGGTAAGCGTTGTGATAGCACAAGGGAAAATGGTTTCTAACTGAAAGAGGGGAGATTTAGACTGGATATAAGGAAGAAGTTTTTTACACTCAGGGCAGTGAGGCACTGCACGGGTTGTCCTGAGAGACGGTGGTGACCCATCCCTGCAGACAGCCAAGGTCAGGTTGGATGGGGCTCTGAGCACTGATGGAGCTGTGGGTGTCCCACTGCACTGCAGGGGGTGGGACCAGATGGCCTTTAAGTGTCCCTTCCAACTCAAACAATACTATGATTCTAAGGATTTTGGAGAAAGGTTCCATTTCTGTGCTATCCACTCAATGGGAAGGAGCTGTTGGGTTCTGAGCTGTTTCTATTATTTAATTCCTTGAGACATGGCCTGTGGGCTCCCACTTTGAGTTAGGCCTTCTCAGAAGGCTTTCTAGGTTGGAGCAAGCAGTGGTGCCTCTGTTATGCATTATCCCAATGATGAGAGCATTGAGAATTCTTCCCATAGGAAGTGCCTCATCTGTGAAGCTTGTTGGTTGCAAGTGTGTGTGTGTGGTTTATTCACTCAGCATTGCAAAGGCTTGGATAGTTTCAGGCATACCCAGGGGGGATGTTCAGGTGGGAACTTAAAGACTTCTGCTCCCCTCTTCCAAAGGAGAATCTCTCTTGAGCAAAGCACTGGAGACTTATTGCTGCTCAGAAAACCTGCAGGTTTTTCTATACGAATGCTAACAGCTTCCCTCTGCTGACACAGCCTGGCTTGTTTAGTCTGGCCCTTCTGCGGAGTCTGGCATGTGAGCATGGAAAGGAGCTGTTCTGCACTGCAGGAGCACACATCTGACATGTGGGCTTGCTTTTTGTATTGCCCTACCCTGGAAAGAAGGAAGATTTCTAGGGTCATGGTGCAGATGATGGACCTGCCTGCTAGTATGAGAGCCCCAGCTTCCCTGAGTTCTGTGACAGAGGAGAAAGAGCTTGTGGGTGAGCAGTGGGTGCTCTACTCCCACCTTCTCCTACCACCTGTGGTAGTAGCATAGCACTGCTGTGGCTGCCCAAAATTCATCACCAGTTGTGTGCTAGTGATGCAGCCAGGGCTTTCTAGAGATGCTCCCAATGCCCAGCAGTGCTGACTGACCCATATTGAGTGGGTGATGGCAAACCTTCCCCAGCAATTCCCCTTGCAAATCATCACCGCCTTGATTGCATTAGTCAGACACCTACTGCATTTCTAAAGCCACACTGCTGCATGCCAGTGGGTCTTCCTGGTGTCCTCTGTTGCTCCTGAACTCCACGAGCACAAGAGCCATGGGGCTCAGAGCCTGTGCAGCCACTTCTAGGCTCATGGTAGGCACAACCCTGATAGCTCAGCATTTCTCTGGCCAGAGGTGCAGCAGTTCTTTCCTTCTCTTTTACAGGGAACAGTCCCAGTGGGGCTGCTCTGCCACCTGGGCGAGGAGCCAATGACCTGAGTGATTCTGCAGCCTCGTAACCCAAATGTTTTTCCACCAGTGAAGAGAGGAAGCAGGGGGCTGCTTCAATTAATGCTGTGCAGTGGGGATAAGTGATGCATTTAAAGGATTAACTCTTCCTTTTCCTTCGCCTATCCTCTCTTTAGCATGACAGCCAACAGAGAGTGTGATAGAGCAATCTCTATCTTGTATGTGACCACAAGAGATTAATTAAACAGTAAGCCCTAATTACCGAGGCTAAGGCTGACCGACTTACCGTGCCTTGTAAAATAGCTGAATACTTAATTTACGCTCCAGTGTGGACATAACTTTCACCATTAGCTGAATAAACAACGAGCACCCAAGCTAAGCGGACCGCTTCCCTAATAGATGCACCATTATAAATGGAGCTCTCCGTTGGTGTGGGCTCACTGGGGCTGCCTCCCAGCTACAAAGGGTTTTCGTGGGAAGGGGGAGCTGCTTTGCAGTGCGCCAACCTGCCCTAAGCCTGGGGGATTCCCTCTCTGTCAGTACTCTTCAGCTTTCAGGCTGCTTATCAAAGCCGTCATCATTTGCATTTCACTGCAGGTTTGGGGGGAGAAAAAAAGGGAAGATACCGAAAGGCATAAAACAAAACCAAGCCCCAACTCCCAGTGCAATGCGGTGGAAGTAGGGCACATAGCTCCTTTTCTCTTTATTTTTTTTCTCCCTTTCAATATCTGCCATAATAACAGTAATAGATTCTGAGAAGTGCAAGTTAATCTGTAGCTCCAGAGCTTTTTATTGTGTTTCTCCCTTTTTGTGCGTGTTAACCTTTCAAATCTTAGAAGGCTGTGGAGTGTGCATTGCTATTTTAATTCCTATTATTCTTGCTTGCTGCCTGCTTCTCAACTGGGTCCTAGATAGAGTAAGTACATGCACCCATTAACCCATATGTCTCATTCAGCCCTTCTCCAAACCTTGGGTCTGTCTCTTAAATTTGTGTTATGTGTATTGTAAGTCCCAGGTGAGCTTAAAGCTTCAGTGCACTGCAAAGGAGGAGAGAGCATCTCAATACCACACAGAGAGAACTGAAACAGGAAAAAAGTAAGCAAAGGACCTCTTGTGGTAATGATCTTTAATATGTCCATGTGCCCAGGGTCATTGAGAGAGCTCAAATTAAACCTTGGTGGGCCCTACATCTGGTGGCTTTGGCTCAGCCCTTTGCCAGCAGACTGCAGTGCTCACTGTGTGTTGGCCAAAGCAGCTCCTGCAGCTGCTGGGATTTGGGGAATGGGGAGAACTTATTTCTGCACCAGCTTTAAACCCCTGCCTGCACACCTGGCATGTATCTGCAATCTCTTAGTCAAAGCCCAAATTTTTTAAGACATCCTCTGTTCACCTCTTTACGTGCTTTGTCTTTATTTTGTGCCATATGAACTGAAGGCCCCATATAGGAAATTAATCCTTGTTTTTTTTCTTTGTCATCTGACTGTGTTACTAAAAACCTGTTTCATTTCCTAGGTTAGAAGGCCTTAAAACCACATTGAATCCAGAAGACAAAGAATGAGCTGATGAAAGGATTCGAAGACATCTCCAGGAGCACCGTTGCAAGAGGATGGGATGTGTGAGGTCAGTGCCACTAAACCGGCCCAGGCTTCACATGGCTTTCCTAAGTCTGTACCAAAGGATGAGGATGGATTTCCACTTAACTGCAGCTGCAGCACTGTAGATATTGCCACTACTCCACACTGCTTCATTCACCTGCAGTGATGCCTCCTGGGAGATAAGCTTGCTCACATAGCTGTTTCCAGCTCTTCCAGAGCAAAGGCTCTATTTTTTTTTTTTTTTTTCAGTAGAAGAAAACACTGAAGAGGTATCTGCTCTCCCCACGTGCCCTTCCTCAGACACATTCCACGTGCAGTTGCATAATTAAGGATGTTGTACATGCAAATGGCAAATTTTTGCAGACGTTAGCTGCAGAAACACCCACTGAAGCTGCAGGTAGCCAAAAACTATACCGTCATCTTCCTTGCTTTTAGAATGCAGACTGTCACCACAACTGCCACCCTGCAACTTGGGGAGAAGATGAATTTGTGGTGTGTTACTCTCAAGGTCTTCAGAACTTGAGAAGACCTCGGTAGTCTGAGCCCTCCTTCACTTTGTCTTCACACAGAACACGGAGCCATTTCCCTGTGTGTTCCACATTCCTTTATCCATCTTTACTCTCTGTGCCTGAATATCTTCTCTTGCCCCATCATGGGCAAGAGGTGGTGCCCCATCAGCACCACCTTTTCATCCTTGACCAATCTGTATTAAATATGGACGATTAAATTAATCTGGCAAACTGTGATTACTTTTGCAGTGTGATTTGACATGTGCGTGTTGTACTGGGAGTTTGATAGCAGGCATCTGTGTGGGGCAAGTACACATTGCTGGTTTCACGTGGGAAGAAGCCTGGGAGCGAGCTGCCTTCAACTTGCATTGACCTCTGGGTAAGCAACTGTTGAATTCCCTTCAGTATAAACCTCTGACTTTCCATTGCCAACCCATCTAGCTCATAATCAGGGCCAGAAGAGTCAAGGTGCTCAATCAGTTTTTGTGATGCTGCTCACTCTCAAGTTTCAAGAGCGATGTTCACCCAGAACTGAGCCTATACATTACTTTATTTTTGTCTGAAGTCAGATTTGAAAAGTCGTTTTGACATCTGGATATACTGAGAGGCATCTAGGCAGAAGAGCCTAAGCATAGGACAGATCTGAATCTTAATGAGAATTAGAGCTTAATCATTTTGGTAGCACAGACAGACACATGCTGAAAGACAGGTTGACTCACCAAATTCCCCTCTCTGGTGACCAAGTTCTCAGCTGAATTGAAGTCCGTGGAAGAGGAGGTGTGAGCTTGCAGCCTTTCCCTGCTGGCTGGTCAGTCTTTGAGATCAGTGGTGTAGGAATGATCTTGTCAGTGTTGGAGGGAACTGAAGTATGAAGCCTGATGTAAAACATAATTAGCACTTTCTGCTCATCATCTTGTTGAGGTCCCTCTGCTGTGAGCACTTGGATGCATGTGAGCATGTTGCTTTACTGTTCTGAGGAGGAAGCACTGCCCTGCTGTTGCTGGGGCTCAGATATGGTACGGTAATGTCAGAGGCAGCTCTGGTATTCAGTACCCACAATCCCAACTCAAACTCCCAGCGATCAGGTCAGGGTCTCTCTTAATCTACATTGGTACAACAGCTGATGGTGATGGGTCCCAGTGACTCAGGGCACTGTTTGTATTACATGCAATACCAGGATCGTGACATGTGCATGAGAGGAGCTGTGTCTTCATGAGTCTTCTCTTTCCTGTTGATACCTGTTTCGTCTTTGTATTGCTGACAAAAGTTAACAGAGCATCTTTCCCACTGCCCTCCCCTCTCTGTCTTTTTCATAATGCCATTTGGCATTTTCTGGCATTCTTGAGCACAACCTTTAACAGTTTTCTCTACCTGCATCACAGCAGGATCTTCCTTTAGCACAGCTGGAGCAAATTGCATGCATGCGAGTGAGGAGAGAAGTCAGTGGCCAGGAACAGCTCTGTAAGCTGTTTTTCTCGGCCCAGAGATTCAGACCTTCTTATGGAACAGAAGACAACGTGCAGCTTGTGTTGTTTATTTATTTATTTACTTTGTGGTAATACTGTGCTCTTGGAAGTTGCTCTATCTGGTGATAACCTTGGCCCAGAGCTCCAGTACGTATAGGGTTAAAGTGTCTGCCGTGTTCCTCAACCTTGGGAATTTCAGAGAGGTGGATCCAGACTGTTCTGGGAGTCCCAGTCAGCTGCATCACCAGGGCAAATAGTCATGTGCCTCAACATTTCTGATGTGCCAAGGTCCTAGATGTCACACCACTGTCTCTGCCTGGTCTCAGCAAGGCAGCTCTGCCTTCCCAGATGGAAGCACTGCTCCAGTCAGCCCATTACCTGCCTCAGGATTGGTCTTCTGGATGGAGGTGAAAGTCCAGGGAGGTGCTTGGTTGCCTGGCAAAGCAGCTCAGAGAGGAGGACAGCTCATTGCTGAAGCTGAGGCAGCTGAGGGCAGTATGATTTTCTCACCTTTGTCTTTAGGTCTTACTAGGAGGGGTTACTCATTACCGAATCCATTTTTAGAATTTACCATGAAATTGCTCTTTGCCCTCCTGTAGTGATAGACCATAGATGTCTGACCTGTCTTAGTGCCCTGATTTCTTTGGTTGTCTCTTAACTCCCTGCTCTGTTTGTAATCATAAAAAAGCCCAACTAAATCCTGATGCTTCCCTTTCTAAAGCTTAAACAATCCCTGCAATTGCAACCTCTTTCTTGTGTTTAAGGATTTCAGAGCTTAAGATCTGTGTGATCTTCCTTATGGTGTGGGGGGGGAAAAAAAACAACACAAAACAAATCCTGAGCATGCAGACAGAGAGAAGGGCAAGCGGTGATGTAAGAGAACAACACCACCCCATACTGCACCATACTGCTGTCACAAACACTGCCCTGTTTGCTGACTTCCCTGCAGTGCTGTGCTGGGGAGTTGGTGGCTTGTGGGCTCTGGGAGGAGCGAAGAAGACGCAGGAGTCCATGTTTTACCTGATTCTCAATGCCATTTGATGTGAAAGGCTGTGTTATTTCCTTTGTGTTTGTTTGTTTCGGTTTGTTTTTATTTTTGGACTTTTCAGAGCTTTGTTCCCCAGCCTTCGTCTTGTTGGATGCAGGCACGAAGATTTTTGTAAGCTAATATATTTAATTTTCCGGATGCTGATTTCTATCAGTAGAGGTGAGGGATTATTGAAAATGGCATTTCTCCTTCCAGTGCTTACTGACAGAAAGAGCCAGCTTTTCCCCCCACTGAATAGCATAAGACCATGGGATGTTAGATTCAGTGACCAGAAGCTGAGAAGGAAAAATTTAGACAAAATAAATCAGCTGAGGGGGAATGTGCTCTTCAGATGAGAATCTAAATTCATTATAGAAAAACTGCAGTGAGGGTGAAAATGATATTTTTAGGGAAAACTAAAGGGAAAGAGCACCTCCCACTCTTCTCAGCCCATGAGCTGTGCGCTCCCTGCACCCTCCTCCTGCCTTGGTAAAAA
The DNA here is from genome assembly GCF_016699485.2 of Gallus gallus. Classification (NCBI taxonomy): domain Eukaryota; kingdom Metazoa; phylum Chordata; class Aves; order Galliformes; family Phasianidae; genus Gallus; species Gallus gallus. The sequence continues at coordinate 2,774,659 of NC_052548.1, forward strand.
TGATGACGTGGCTTCTGGTGCGTCCACTTGTGGGCATCAGCTTCAGCATGATGCTTAACAGATGACAATTTACATGAGGAAATGTATATTAATCTGTACCTAGGATGGTTTTGGGTGTCATGGGGATCCTGAGCTGGTGGGTGCCAGAGCAACTTGGTGGTAGCTGAAGAGTGAGGCCTTGTTTCCCAAAGACTTAATCTTCCTTCTCCAGGCAAAGCTTTTACCGATGACTGCAGCATATCCAATTCAATCTGCAGATTAAGCAGAGATGGGACTGGGGGGCGTGTCCTGATTTATGTTCTTCAGCCCCATAGCCTCTCAAAAACGTGGAAAGGTAAACTGCAGCCTCACTGATCTCTGTGCACAGGGCTTCAGGTGGCTTTGACCAACCCTCAAGGCAGCAAGAAATGCTGTGCCTTCCTCCTTTGCTGCTTCCTTCTACAGCTCCTTGAGTTAATGTTGCTACTAGCTGCCTCCAAAGGGTATCTTCTGGACACGTTGCAACGTGAGAAAGCCCTTCAGATGCCGAAGTCCTCTGTAAGAAACTGGTTTCATTTGGAGAGTTGCCCTTTTGGGTGTTGCCAGCCCTTATTTGAGAAAACCCTCTTGATGTCTCCTGAAGTCAGCAGATGTTGTTGCTACAGTCTTGCCTAGTTGGTGGGTTGGTTTTGAACTGAGACAGCTTGGATGACTAAGGCAAAAAACACATAAGCGGCAGAATCCAAGGTTTCCTTATTGGGAGGAAGTGAAAATGTCCCCTTGTTGAAAGTCCTCACTTCTCTGGAGGGCCCCTTTCAAAGGCGAATAGTTTTTATTGTTGGCTTAGCCTAAATGTGGAAGAATGGTACCCTTATCAGTTACTGCAGTGACTGGTGGTGTGAGAGCTTCAGGAACAAGGAGTGAGCTTTCTGACTTGGGGTGGATGGGAGCAGTAGAGGGTGTTGGAATAAACAGGATTAAATGATTTCATCTATAAACACGGAATTAAAAGTATCCAGTGCTTTACAAGAGTCACACAAACCAAGGGGAAACAAAGTTGTCCAGGGTGCAGCTGTCCAGTTTAAGCCAGCCTGTGCACGCAGCTTTGCACCATGTTATCCCTGTGTCTTGTGCTCGCAGCCCCCTTCCATCCTGCAGGGGCCGGATGGGTCAGGCTCTCAAAAGAGCCTTTGCAACCCCAGCACCCCATTTCTCTAAACCTTCCCTGGGGATCTTAATGGTAGGGGGGTCTGGAGCCCCATTGCCCTGCAGCTTCTATGGGTACAGGAGCTGGGCAGCGCACATCTGGGCAGAGGCGCGCAGGCGCGGGGGCAGCCTCGCCTGTCCCCCAACCCCTCCGCCCGGACTCCCGGGTTGGGGCTTTGCGCGGCCGCGGAGCCGTTCGTGGGGCGGGGGGCGCTCGGATCCTCCTCCCCGCCACCCCCCCTCTGCCCCGGGGAGTGGCCGCGGTTCCACCGTATTTAGCGGGGTTGGGAGGTAGCGGCCGGGCCGGGTCGGCTCCTTCCTTCCCTCCCCGCCTCCCGGTGCCGGTGACTGGAGCGGGCGGAGCCGCGGCGACCGATTGGCTCCGGGCATCACATGCGGCGGGGCCGGGCAGGGCCGGGCCGGGCTGGGCTGGGCTGGGCACGGCGGAGCGCCCCGGCGGTGGGCACGGCAGCAGCGCAGCCCCTTCCCAGCCCAGAACCCCGTCGGTCGCCGCGGAAGAGACCGCGTCAGCCCCGCGGCTTCGGCCATGAGGTCGGGGCGGAGAGGCGGCACCTGTGCGGGGAGGTGAGCGGAGCATCGGCACCTTCCTTCTACCCGGGCAGTCCCAGCGGCGAGCGAAGAGGAAGGGCGGAGGAAGGGAAGGGAATTTTTATTAATATTTTTTAAAGAATCTAGCTATATATTTTGGTGTGATCAATCCCGACCCCGCAACAGAAGCCCCCGGAGGGAGAAGTGCTGCGCGCTGTGATGCGTCTTCCTCTCGTCTCGGCTGCCAGATTGGATTGTAGCACCCGGCTCCGTGCGCTGAAAGAATGGCTCGGTTCGGGGATGATCTACCAACACGCTATGGAGGTGGAGGGCCGGCCGGGGCTGGAAGAGGGAGCAGCCGGCAAGGTGGCCCCCAAGCCGGCCAAAGGATGTATAAGCAGTCGATGGCTCAGAGGGCCCGGACTATGGCTCTCTACAACCCCATCCCTGTCAAACAGAACTGCTTCACAGTCAACAGATCCCTCTTCATCTTCAGTGAAGATAATGTTATACGGAAATATGCCAAGAGAATAACAGAATGGCCATATCCTTTCAGGGAGGCTGTGTGGGCATGGTGGGGAAGCTGGGGAGGGGGGAGACATGGGGAATGAGACCCCTCTAGTCAGCTGAGTGTGAGTGTCTGCTGCTAATATAGATGTGCATGTGTGATCCAGTGTGTGCAATGGGTGTGTGCGACATAGATCCTTGTGTCTGACATAATGTACGGCTGTGTAGCTTGGTATCACAGAAAAATGCTTCTGTGGGAGCATCAGAGTGTGCTTTTGACTGTGCCAGGGGTGTCAGGTATACATGCATTCCAGTGTGTATTTAGGTGCGAGATATACAGTTGCATAGATTTGTATTTCTACAATTTAAATGAAATGCTAATGGATTTGTGAGATTTCTGCTAATGAATCCTGATTCATATTTCCATCTTAGAGACTTACAACTCTTATTTCTAACTCTGAATAGAAGAATAAATGTAATATAAAAATGGTGACACCTTAGCATTAAACTGCATTGATAGGAGAGACATTGATAGCTAAGGTTCCTTGTGAAATCCCACTAACACAACCACTGCAGCTATTTTTTCAGTACCTTATGTCCTGAATCCATTGGAACCATCAGGACTCTTATCACTTTGAATTAAATACCTAGTCTAAGCTTAGGCTGTTCTAAAAACAAAAACAAAACAAACCAACCAACCAACTAACCAAAAAAAAAAAAAAAAAAAAAAAAAAAAAAAGCAAAGCTTTGTGAGAGAGGAAGGCAGTAAGTGGAGAGAAAGCTCATCTGTTGTATTGTGAAAGGGGCAGATGCTTTCTGTCTCAGAACCAGCTTCCAGGCCGAGTGAGCTGCAGATATCTTCCTTAGAAGGAGGCTTTGCCTGTAATGATACACACAGCGGGGTTGTAAGCTGTGAGAAAAGGGAAGTAGGCTCTTCTTCCAAGATTAACTGAGGTTACCAGGGAGTAGATGTAGTGCGTGCGTGTGTGTACGTGCGTGTGTGTACAGGAGTGCATTACACTGGCGATCTCAAGGGAACTGGTTGTTTTCTTTTCATTTGAACACACACCAATTAATTGTGAGCTAACATCAGGAAGGCCTTCTCCCAGCCTCCTAGCAACACTTTCAATTGCCATGGAGGCCGGCTCCCCTTTAGTATTCCCAAGCTGTCATTTCCAAAGAGGCTAACATGAAAAAATACACCAGTGGAGTGAATGCACTTTCTTTCCTCCTGAATACACACGCATATTGATCTCTCCATCTGAATTATAAAACCACAGGCATTGCTGTACTTCCTTATCCATTTCTGCTCCCTGCATTCAAGTCTGAATAAACAAGCTCCAAAGCCCCAGTGGCAGCCAAAGCATCGCATTTCCTGCACGGCTAGATACGTTCTATCCCTCTCTAGGCTCTTGGGCTACTGCTCTTTTAGCGTTCAGTGTGGGGAGAGGGCCCACGGCGCTGCGGAGCCAGCCGGCTCAACAGAGCCACCAGCAGGTCCCCACGCCCGAGATGCGCGGCCGGGTCCTGGCCGAGCTGCGGCCCAGGAGGGCGGGGGCAGACAGGGCAGGCGCTGTCCGTGGTGCTGAGTGACGGAGCCACCCGTGGTGCCGAACGGCGTTATCCGCGGTGCCGAACGGGCGCTGTCCACGGTGCTGAAATGACACGACCCAACATTCTAATGCACATCTCCCGCGGCGTGGTACGGAGCTGTCCGCGGTGCTGAGCGGAGCTGTCCGCCGTGCTGGGGTAACGTTGCCTCCCGCGACGCGGCTCCGCCCTAGGAGCGCCGAGTATCGCAACGGCTCAGAGCTAGAATGAAGGCATGAGACGAGGGGCTACCCTGTGTTGGGTAGCCTTCTTTCCTTTAAGATCTCTTCCCTCTTGCATCACGATAGAGCACTGACTATTTTGTTCTCCCCAGGAGCAGGTGTTGCAATCTAGAAGTAATTCATGTTTTGGACCTGAGTAGACACTCTAAATCGAACTTACCTAGTCCATCACTTGTTTACACGATGTGAGCAAGTTAAATGATGGCAAATTTCTGAATAACAATTCAGCAGATGACATACAGCTGTATTATCTATTTTGTTGCAGTTTGGGTCATCAATCTCATTCAAAAATGATAAAAATATAGCTTTCTGTTTGTTTTTTTTTTTTACTTTTCATTTTTTTCCTTTCTTCATCCTTGTTTCACTTCACCTTGAGTGATTTTGTGTAAGTCACTAACTTTCACAAAAAAGAGATCTAGTTTGTTTGCTGTTCTTCCAAAGATACCCCCAAAAGAACTGAGGAAGTCTAGGAGACCAAATGTCTCCAAAAGAGATAACAGATCTTTGAGCATTCAAGTAATGTAATTGCTTTAGGTAGAACTGAGTTTAATTGTGGTTCTTCTTGTACTGTCTTGTTTCTTTTTCCTTTAACTTCTGGTTCCCACTCCATTTGAATACATGATTTTAGCTACAATCATAGCCAATTGTATTGTGCTGGCTCTGGAACAACATTTGCCGGATGGAGACAAGACACCTATGTCAGAGAGATTGGTGAGTTCTATTCATTTATTTAGATTTTTTTTCTTCTAGTCTAATACAAAGAGCAATCAGCCACCCAATGTTGTGGGTGCTTGTATCTATTTTGAAGATCCATATGTAAACAAATAGAAATTGAACTGACAATCAGAACAAATAAGATACTGACAACAAAAAGAACTCCTGATTCTATAAGTACAAGAATGCTTCATCACGCTAGCCAATCCTGTGCAATTTCAAGAAAAGTGAGGGACTTTACAGCATAACAGAAGAGCAGCAAACTTATGTTGTATGTAGACCAAGACAGGAAGGGCCTGCTCAGATTTATGTGTAGAACCAAATGAACATCTTTGATATTTTCAGAGGAAGTGTTAGAACAGAATAACCTTTAGGCCTGTGAGTCTTTCAGCTTTCTTCCAGCTACAGCTGTATATTATGGACCATACAAAGCAAACTTTGGATTTAGAATATTACATTCCCCTGCCAAAAAGGAAACCAACTTACAGAGGAAAATAATTTACCAGCAGGCTTTATGGTAATGAGCTCAATTACCTTATTTCAGAAGGAAATATAAGAATAGCTTCAAAATCATTCCTTCACTTATCATCGCTGTAGGAAAAAAATGGATAATACTTGGTCTGATTTTTTTTTCTCCTGCTGTTAATGATCTGGAATATATTTCATGTCTAAATTCATTAGTCTTGGTGTATGTTCAAAGGATTAATAAATATGTATTTCCATGTGTTTTACATGTAGATATTAAAATATTGTAACAGTGATAATATTATCCTTCTTATCAAATGCTTGAACCTCTGAAAGCTGCTTGCTACAGTTTCTAAGTCTGGTCCATAACAGTGGGCAACTTTCACAATTTCAGTCTTTAAAACAGAAGAAAACAGAAAACAGAAAAAAAAAAGTGTATAAATGATAGATCTAGAAAGAATTTCAGGCTCAGCTGGTTGATACTGCCTATTTGGAAATGCATTTGCTGATGCTGACTGCCTACTTACATTGCATACTGGTCACTTTTTATGTTAATTATTATTACTGTGTTGGCCTAGATTATCTCCAGAGTTCCCTTCCAACTCCTGTGATTCTGTGATTTCTAGTTAAGATGTAAGGATGAAAAAAATGAAAAATGTGTTGAACTTTTTGCATTAGAAGGCAATGTGTTTTTGTCTGTTTGGGAATCTGATAGAAAGGCAAATCTGGGTTTGTGAGCAAAGCACAGATTTAGGATGATGATTGAGCTGGGAAAATTCCAGAGTTCCATACATGGTTCTTAAACATATACAGTAATGAAGGGGAAATTGTTTTGTGAATATTCTGGCTTGGTAAGCTTATGCTGATTTGTTATTTTATTCAGGAGGTGATATGGTTAGCACGTTGTTTCTATGTTGCACTGTATCCCCAGACTTACAAATGGATCCTGGATGGTATTTACTGCTTCTTTCCTCCATTGCATTAGTTCTGTTTTTCAATGCCCTGTGCTTCTATGCACTCTTTTGTTTCTGCCCATATCATGACTTTGCGGGGCACTGGCATTAACAGCAGTGTAAAATAACTGAAGGAATTAAATGCATAGTACCCAACTTGTTGGTTCTGCCTTGGAGATGAAGGAAGAATTAACCTTCAATTTTTGTCCCAAACAATGCTGTTCAGCGTTGTATTTTAACCATATATTCTGAGGCCATCTTAACAACAGCACATCTGTAACTGCAGTATAAAAGAGTTTAGCATAGAATAACAGTGATGATCTTTACAAGTCATGGTATTTTCTATTTTCAAGATGTTCTTTAAAAATTAAGCATTGTGAATAAGAACTATCTTCTGGTTTTCAAAGTGAAGCCTAATTAGAATGCGCCTGTTGCTCCCACAAACTGTGAGTAGTTTCACTGAAAATGTTACAATTCTCTGTTAAAACAGAGTGGCCAAACTATCCCATATATTTTCAGGTTTTTTTTTTTTTTTTTTTTTTTTTTTTAGCCAAATTATAAGTCCACGTATAACACCAGGTGCTTTATTACTATCTTTGGCAGGAATAGAAATGGCCTCTTTTGGCTAATGATTTATGGCTATAAATTCCTTTCTCCTGGGTTCATTAAAACTCCAGCCTGGACTGCAGACTCACTGCTGAAGAGTTAATCAGATGTTAAGGATGAGATGTAAGTCATCAGCCTTTTAAACTGTGAGATGTGGGACAGTTTTTGAAGGAAAACAAAATCTGCTCAGATACTTTGTACCACAGATAGAAAGACAAGGAATCTTAAGATCGTCTGTTGAAGATGAGAAAAAGATGAAGGAAGAATCCTTGCAAATATTTTCATTATTTTTGTCTTCTGATCAAGATTTTCCTCAATGTATCTCCCCAGGGACCCAAGATATGATCCTGCAGTGCAATCTAAATTTGCTTTCCATGCTCATGTTACTTGACAAGCAAGGTTAATTGAGTACATGGGAAGAGCAAGTGATATATCAGTATATGCAATATTTGAAGAGTTGGAATGGCTGAGTTATAAGTAATCTTTTTTGGTTCATATTCAGCATGTAGTTTGTAGTGCAGAAAAGCTGTTGATGCCTATTTTGTCTCAGGGCTTGGTTAATTTCTAGCTCTTTTTGACTGGAGTTTCTGCACAACTGAGGTTTATATGGAAGCATATAATCTTGTTGTTCTATCAAATTAGAATGGGAGAGACTAGTCTGCTAATAAAATCCAGGAAAATTGTAACCAATGTTTGGAGACTTTGTCAAAATCTGATTGTTTGGGCAGAAATGTACCTTGTGTCTGTCACTGTAAAAAAAGTTACTTGACACTAGAATGGGAGTCAAAATGAAGGCTCTGAAAATACATCAGTCTGGTGGTTAAAGCAGTTAAAAGTGAGCTGGAATCTTGCCTGCAAGTTCTTGTTTTTCAAACAAGAAATAAGTTCACGATCCCACTGGAAGGGGAATGCTCTACTCCCTAGGTTCTTGCCTATGCTGATCTGAGAGCCTGGCATTCTTTGGCTGCTGGAAGTTTTTGCTTCAAATCAGTAATTATCCACTGGAGCAGGAATGCTGCGTGCTTACTGCTCTCCATCTCAGCTGAATGCCTTATTCAATAGGTTGTAGAAGCAGTCTCTCCCTGTTCCAATAAATATTGCATTGTTTATACACTTTGGAGCAATGCCAGGATAAAATATGCTGAGGGAATTGCACTGAGTGGCCCAGAGCCTGATGGTGAGAGCTCCAGATGTGGGAAGGTGAGCTTCAAATCGAAGCCTGAATGACCTTGCAGGTAGATGCCTCGGCCATTGTGCTCTTGGCTGTCCAGCCTGTGGTGTGCTTGTGCTCTCTCCATTGTCCTGCTAATTTCTCATTTTTATTTTTTTTTCATGTGAAGCTTCTGTAGACCATGAATTTTCTCAGCCTGACAGAGACAATATCTGAACTTACAAGATAAAAAATTTATTTTCTGCTCAGCTCTGGTGGACAGCCTGCTTGAAGACATCAATGGGTCTGTAGGATGCGTGTCACTGTAGAGCTCCTAGTGTTTGGCTGGTTTTGATGTGAGGATGGAACACAATTGTTTTCTCAGATATTCAGCATGACAGATCCTTCACTTGCCTAATGGATTTAATTCTTTAACCTATTCACTGGCACTTCATGCAGCCGTATACGAGCAGTTCATATTAAGCTTTGCATGAACAAAGGCTTACACACCCAAACCTATTAAGGCTGTCACATCCAAAGGCCAAGGAAAGACATTAGGAAATGGACTAGGAATAGTAATGACTTCCCAGACGCAGAAGTTGTTTCTGATCTGAAACATATTGATTAAATGTGTGTTTGGCCCAGACTCAAGCTTTGCTGTGTCCACAGCAAACAACCTGCTGGCACAGCTCTGGCTGCTGCCCAAATTCTCCACCCTCTTTCTAAGCATTCACATCAATACTTATCACCTCCTACTTCCCTAAACTAGAATTCAAGCAAGACCCCAGTACCCTATCCAAAGGGGGCTGCAGGATGCCCTGAAAGCAGGATTTTTGAGTTGACAGAAGGGCTGTTTCAGTGTTGCTCTGGGCATGTCACCCACTTCCTTGGCCTCCACATCCTTCCATCGCACACACTAATGCAAATCCTTTTTTTCAGCAGCAGCTCCTACTACCTAGTGGGGCATAACTTTTGTATTTAATCCTATCCTCGTTACTGACCTGATTCTTAGGCTAAATTAGTGTAAATTTAGACAGGCTTTAGAAAAGATCATCTTTCTCTCCCCTCGTGTTTCCTCAGGTACTCATTCTCAACATTGTTGTCAGTAGTTGTTTTTTGTTTTTGTTTTTCCTTTTTTTTTTTTTAAATAATAAATACCCAAGCCCATATGCGATCCTTCCTGATTTCTTAGATGTTGATAAGAACTTTTTTGACCCACTTCTTAAGAGCTCTATATACTCCTAGCTTTGGGAAAAAACGTATTCTATAAAACCCTCGAGTACCTGAACACTGGTCCTTTAAAGATGGGAGCTGTAACCACAAGACATCTGACCTAGATAGAGTGTATGACTAGTAGCAGAGTAGATGCAAAGCTTTCAGGAAGTGAAGATGTAATAAGCAGGGAGTGCATTTGGAGTGGGGGAATTTTAAAATTAATTTTATAATGTGGTAGAAAAGCTCTTTTTAGAGACCCACTAGTAGAGATGTGTTTTGGAAATGAAGGATGGCCTAGGGGGCCTTTGATTTGTAAAGATTTTAGGTGCTTGTTGATCTAGAAGGCGTGATGGGTCTGAAGAGCAGGCAGAGTAGGGTGGCTCTGTGATCACAAAGGAAAGTCAAGAGAGCAGTAAGGTAGATTCTCCTTAAGCCCGTTACGATAATTTTAGATCTCTCTTCCTTCTTGCTTGGCCACAGGGGAATAGGAGGGGGAGCTGTGAGATTAAGAAAGGTAGAAGGGACTAGAGATGCTGTAGGATGAAGGATATAGGGGTTTTGTGTCACTGAGATGTGTGTAGGGATGCAGGACCCTTCTTGGTAGGAAACAAAAGTTTAATTCAGCCGCTGATGGAAAAGCCTGTCTACATGTAGTTATTTCCAACAGCTTAGAGGTACCCTCAGGGATTAGTGCTTCATGATTGATTTTCTGAGTTGGGTATACATCAATGTGAAAAGTGTTTGAGGCTCTTTGGGAAGGGTATGCTATCATGTTGTTCTTCTGTAAGAGAAAAGCTGGCTTTCTGTAACAAGCATCATGCCTAAAGCATGGTCTGTGTGCCAGTGCTGGGTTGAAGAGAGTTGCTATGTTTGTAAAATAAATGCTTGTATCAAAACTGCTCCTTTCTTTGTTGTGGCCACAAAGACTTGACATTCATGTTCTTTCTGCACAAAATAAACTACTTTTTGACATTAGCAGAACTGCAGCGTATAAACAACTGTACCCAACAGCTCAACTCAGATCAGAATTATCAATGCTGCTGTAATAAGGATTCTCTAATTTATTAATTTGGTAGCTTGCTTCCTTTTAAGTAGGTCTGCCTCACTTCCAATACCTTTAGGTGAAATCATGGATCTAAGGCACATGTGAATATTGGATACAGGTGCTGAAGCTGCTTAATATGATCTTGGAATTGACACCTGGTGCTTTCACCTTTTACTTTGCTCTTGTTTCTTGATGACATTTCTTTTTCCAACTGTGAATGCTTCCTTTTAGAAATAAATTTCTTTAAACTCTTATCAATATAATACTGAGGAATCTGGTGCTAAAGATGGAAAGGAAGTTTAGTAAAGCTCTAAGCTTTGTCGCTTTATTGGGTTAGAGTATGAAGCTGTGAGTCCTTAGTTTCAATAGGGTCATGAGACAAAAATCTTTCTGCTTCCACCATTAACAGAAGGAAATTAGGTTTTGTCCCTGAATCAGGCACACAACAAAACAAAAATAGATGGATCTGAAGCTATGGAATGTGAAGCAGAAAGAGCGAAACAAGTGATGGAATAAATGATAAAAGACTTCCTGATGACGTTTGTAAGTTTGTTTTCCCCAGATTACTCTCATTTGTTTTTACAGTTCATCCAGGAAACAGAAACATCTTTTCTTCCATTTCAATAACTATAGAAATGTGATTTCACATTTAGATATATGCCTGGAGTAAGATTTTAGTATTAAAGTTCTTTCCAGGAATTTGAATAATCGTGGAAAGTGTGGGGTGAAACCACTGGAATAAAGGCAGATAGAATTTCTATGTAAAAAGCCAAATTTATCCTCAGAAGAATAATTCTGAAATCCTTCTCTGTGCTTAGTTTCAATACGCTTGAACCTTTTGGTTTCAACTCTGTCCAGAACTGAAAAGAATTGGAAGTTGGTGCGTGTATTTATTCTGTAACTGTTGAGGCAAATGGAGTCGCGTGGGTATCTTTTTGATGCTTCTGATTTTTATTCTTTGCAGGATGACACTGAGCCGTACTTTATTGGAATATTTTGTTTTGAAGCTGGTATAAAGATCATCGCTCTGGGGTTTGTTTTTCACAAGGGCTCTTATCTCCGAAATGGTTGGAACGTGATGGATTTTGTTGTGGTCCTCACAGGGTAAGTGACCTCCTCTTGCTCTAAGTTTAGGAGATAGTTTTGTTTTGATTTGCATTATTTTTAAACTATGGGTTAGAGTGGATGGTCATGGTGAAACATTGCTTTAAAACTGCATTTCTGACCTTACTGTCTTTAAATGATGATTATTGAGCTGAGTGAATTGCTTTCAAAGCATTTTTTGAACCAACTACAATGAGACTTTGGGGAGATTTATTTGTATATGTGCTGGCATGTATCTCGTCCAGATACTCACTGACATTTCTCAGGCTTTGCAGGTTCTAATTGCCACTAGGTACTTGAACCTGATTTAAATCTATCTCCTGACATTACAGGCTGACTTCAAAAGTCAGTGTAGAGTGAGCTAGCAAATTAAATGCATCCCATCTTTAGGGTATTATAACACTGAAATCAGTGAAGATTCTATAGGGATGAATTTAGTTTGCTGTTAAATGGTGTTGCTGAAAATAATTCAAGAAGGGTGCATGTCTCATAAGGTTGTAGTTGAAAATGTTATCTGTGGATTTTGTATCCTAATTGAAGAGACACCACTAATTTATTTCTCGGAAATGCTTATGTTTTCTTGTTACACATTGCAACAGTTTCTATGTTTATCTGGTGGATGCTGAAAATACAAATGTTAAGTAACTCCTGCTGTGTGCAGATTGTACTTCACTGTGAACATTAGGGTTTACAAAGGGGTCTGCGTGAGGTCCTGACCTTGCAGCCTTCATCTCGGAATCTCAGTTAGTTTTTCTCTGAGAAGAGTGAACACTGGTTCTTGTTACTAATATGCACTCATTTCACAAACCTTCCGGGTGTGATGAATATATATTCTTTGGTCTACTTTGTGGTGTACGGTAGGATGCTGGTAGGAGAATGCTGGCATACGTATACAGATATATTCATTGGGTGCATTAGCACTGTAATTCTATTTGTATTCAGTGTACCATGTGATACAGCAATTGAGAGGCCAAGGGGAGTTCTGTATGTATTGAGAGGAAGAAAATAAATATGCAGGACTCGATCCTCCTGCTGCTGGGGCTGGGTATTTAATCAATAGAAACTTCAGTGGAGCCACAAGGAGAATCAGATTTACATACTTAGAAGCACACAGGGTATCAGGATTAAAAAAAGAATTAACATAGATGCTACAATTATTTGCACCATTAGTATGTTCTGATTTCTAGTTTGCAATATGCCCTTCTGTGTGCTCAGAGAAACAAATGGAAAATCCAGCCAAGCCACCCAACCACCAAAACTAAGGCCCTGGTTCTGGGAAGAACTTGCTTTAATTTATCCCTCAGCAAAACACTCAAGTATGTGTTTGAGCTTGGCTGGCTCCAATGGGTTCTGTACTTCAGGTCCTACATAAAAGCTTTCCCAAATTAAAGCCATTTAACTGGACTTTACCTGATTATTTTATAAACACAGGCCAAGGATCAAAATACTTATAGCTAAAAAATGCCTAGCTGTGATTCAAACTCATATTGTTTTGCAATAGCATCTGAAACTGAGTGTGTGTGCCATGCTTGTGGAATCACAACTGAATGCTCAATGTATAGGCGTGACATGGGCATCCTTCTGATGCCAGTTTTATTGTGAGTGCTGTTTACAGTGCTGTTTGATCTTGGAGTATAATTGCAGAATATCGGCTTGATTAGACAGCTGTAATAAGGAACCCTGTTGCTATCTGCAAACATGCGTATTCTTTTGAAGTACAATCCTGTTAATGTCAAAGCTTCTGGTTTCCAATGGTGATGCTAGCTGGGCTGTATTGAAGCTGTCTTGTACATGGACTTCCCACCAGGCAGGCAGTGTGGGGAAGGCAATGTGTAAACCAATCAGCACTAAGCCCAAGGGTTAGCTCCAGTGAGAAATTCCACAGCCCTCTAATCCTGTAAACTGAGGGCTAGATTTAACAAGGCTCTTCAGCTTGTGACCCAGTGTTGCTGTTTGGCCTTACTGAAAGCACCAGGTGTGCTTGGTTAGGTCAATGCTTTTCTGAATCTGAGGCTGTATTTGCAAATCCACTAATGATGTGGAGGGACCCGCAGTAGAGAAATAAGATTGAATGATCTGCAGATTAACACAGGGTTAAATTAGTATTTTCTCTGCAGCCCGCTGTGTTTTGTACTGAATTTCCTAGATCCTTATGTTTTACCTCACTGCTGTGTTGCCATGGGTCTATGCTAGAAAGCAGACGCTCCTCTTCCTTAAGCTTCCATCAGTGGCCAGAAACCCTTTCAGCCACCCATTGCCTTCCCTGCAGGGCTAGCTGCTCCTCAAGGGGAAGTCTGAGGGTTTTACTGCAGATAGACAGCAGCTTGGTATTTCTGCTTTTAGACTTTGAAGGCAGGCTGCTGAGGAGGAACACTCATTGCTAACAGCCCCAGCTGTTTCTCCAGGGAGGTGGAAGCACAACTGGTGCTTTAATTTTCCTTTCTGTGGAAGGTGATTGCAGATCTGTAGGGGAAAAAAAAAACATGAAAATCAAGCCAGGTTCTGTAATTTATCAGAGAATAATAAAAAAGGACAGTGCTGAACTTGTGCTTTATGTATTCTTACAAATACAGTTATGTAGGACATCAGGTTTTGAAGTATCGTTTTACTACTCAGTATCAAAAGCTTTCCTTTGCCATATGTGCAGGATTTCTACTTGAAAATGTTACTTCATGTTTCACAGGCAGAGATCGATGTTCTGTTCCTAAGCTCAGCTTCACATTGATCTCCAATATTATAGAGGGATTTTGATTTCTTTTTTTTTTTTTTTCCCCATATAAACATGAAAGAACATGGAATGCATTTCATGATATCACACGCAGGGTTGTACACCTGCTAATCCTGTTGGGTGCACATTTTTAAGGTAGATAGCAAATGTCAGAAAACTTGATCTCATTTTCAGCTTTTAACTAAAATACCCGTGAAAGCAAAGAACATCTTTGCTTTCGTTGGCTGTTTCCATAGGAAGAAGGCCAGCCAGTGTCTGAGTGTGTTTTGGAGGAGGCTGTGGGGGAAGACTCTGCATTAATTGAACTTACCCTTATGTAAATGTTAAAGTGATCGTGCAGTAACCCTTCCCACACCTGCTTTTTTGACACACCCCTCCCCAGCTTTTGCTACTCAAAGCCTTCATATTGTTATTACTGATAAATATGGTTGGTTTTTTTTTGTGTTTATCTGCAGTGATGGACATCTTGTTTGTCAAAATCCAAGAGTGAAACTTGTTAATCAGAAAATAAATTGAGGTTCTGTTCTATGTGATCAGGATCAATATCCTATTGAGCTAAACTGGAGGCTAATAGATAGTGCCCCTAAAAAGCTTGGTTTGCTGTTCCAGAAAATACTCCCCTGGTTTCTTTTGACAGCAGAGCTGCAGTGTTTTTTCTCATTTTTTTTCCAAGAAAGCCTGTGAATCTGCTGTTAATAAAAGCCTGGGAAAATAAGAGACTGCTGCTTCCTGGAAGATTTTCTTCCCTCTATAATTTATTTTTATTTATTTCTTATGAACTCCTCCAGTTGTAGATGAGTATTGAGGAAATGTGCCCTACTGTGGTGTGCCTGTTGCTGTTGTGGAGACACATGCAATTTATTGCTCCTGTTCATTTTATTTTTCACGTTTTTATGGGCTTGCATTTGCTCCTGTGATCACATCACCCATTAGCAACTCTAAATCACCAAAAAAAGAAAAAAAAAAAAAAAAGCAAATGCCCAACTGGCCTGGGAGTATACAACCTTAATGCACTGTTCTTAAGGGAAGATCAGGAGAATTTATTTACTTTCTATTGCTGTTCTGGAAACAGAGCCCTCCCCACATTCATACCCCTAGGTTACATGAGTGGACCTATGAACCTGCATTCAGGACCTTCAGGGCTCAGATCTGTTCCTGTTGGAGTTAGTGGGAAGATAGGTCTCTTGGCTTTTAAACTGAGAGATATAAGGGGACTCTCCTCCTACGTGTTCTGGAGCCTGTTTATAATTTTGGCTTCATCAAATCTTGTGTAAAGGATTTCATGATTCAGCTACACACCACAAAGAGAGCTGAGGCTTATTCCTCTTCCTCACCAGCTACCTGAGATTTCCATTGGTATCTTCTAGATTTTGTGAGATCTGGGAAATAATTTATTCCTTTTTCTATGGTTTTATGAGTCTATCTTTTCCCCTATCAGAGACCTCGGCTACCTGACCTCCCTGGACATGAGAGCACCACTGACTTGTGCTGCTGTTCTGGTCCTTTCCTGGTTCCATTAGATCCTCTGGGAGGCAGTGACCACAACTGTGTGCAGTTTGTCCAACACTGAGTGGCTAATGACCAGTACAAATAAATGGAGCACTTAAAATCTCATGATCTGTCATTTATGAGCAGAGTTAATTTTTTTGGCTTTTAATCGGCCTGCACTGAACACTCTCGAAGAGTCCTTGTGTTGCCTTGAGCCAGCTGGATCAGCTGCCTGGATCTCTGGGTGGGACTGGCAGAGACAGCGTGTGCCAGGCCTGGAGCTGCCAAAAGATATGTACGAAGTACCCATGCAATTACTGATGTCTCAGGCAGTTGGGAACAAATTACAAAAGCTAGAATTATCTCGATTGTCTGGACGATAGGATGTGGTGATGCTAATAATCTGGAAGGTAACTCCTTTAATAACAAGGACCTGTTCATCCCTGATATTTGCTTTGCTAGTTACCAGGACCGTCTCCGTACGTGGGCAGTCTAAGATGCTATTTCTGGTGCAGTGCATGAGAAGCAGCAGCAGGCTTAGTTGCGGCAATGACTATCAAAGGGAGAAGCACAGGAACCATCAAGCCTGGTCTGTACAGTGGGCTGCAGAGATCTAATCTTCCAGCTTGAGGTAGATTGTACCCTTTAGACAAGATGTGAGGTGTAATGAAGCTGGGAAATAGTTTGAAAAGTGAGTGTCTGGTTGAGGGCTGGGATTCCTAAAGCTGTCAAACAACGTAGATGCCTGTAGTCTCTAACATTTATTCTCCATTCCTTTGAATTCAAAAGCTCTTAGAGTAGGATGACTGAATTATAGGGCCCTACGTGACTAGTGCTTGTGTACTGCCGAGAATGGTTGAATCCCCCCACCTCCGAATAGCCACAGAGGATAGTAATTTGAAAACCAAAATTAAAGTAGAATAAAAAAAAAAAAAAACCCTTGAAAGCACTTCCAGTTATGCTTAGACAGTATGCTCGGTGTTTTCTTTTTAAAGCTTTAGATCGAGACAGCTAGGGAATAAAGGAGGTGGGTGCAGGGAAATGCAGATATCTTTTTTTCTCCATGGAACTTTCGCTGTGTCTCTGCTGGAAAGCAAAGCTGAGCAGCAACAGGAGTTGGGAAAATGAATGTTTTAAGAGGGGCAAGCTTTATCTTGAGAAGTTATCTCATGGAAAATAAGTAAGACTTGTTATACAGTAGGGGTGGTGATGGGCCAAGTCTGATTGCTGTTAACATTATGCATGAGTCATGCTAAAAACAAAACCTCTACAGATTTTAATGGTGATGATCGCTGTTCTCTATTTATTTTATGCTCCAAAGATGGATGAATGCTTGTTGTCTCAGGAAAGCTCAGGGTACCTTCTGAAATTAAATGAAATAAAAATAGGATGAGGGAAAGGGAATTAACTTGTTTTCCTGGTTACAAAGTGTTAAGTGGAGATCTGACAGTCGTACTGGAGCAGTGATGGAGGGAGGCAGAGAAAACAAGTGGCTGGTAACTAAAAGAGGAGAGGGCATGTAATCCGTCAATATGGACCATAAACTTAAGGTTGTCCTCTCATCTGTTGCTTGACCATCTGGGCTCATGGGAAGCTGAAGCCACGCTGTGAAGCTTAAGAAGCAAAGGGCTGCAGATGGTCACAGACCCTCAGAGGAGCCACTGGTGGATCCAGCCCTTCCCTGGCAGAAGTTAGCCTTGAAGCAAGGCTCTGCTCTCCCTATTGCAGCACACTGAGCATTTCAGGTCAGAATATTTCTGAAGGACAAAGAAATAACGAGATCAACACACTCCTTTCTTACTTTATTAGAACTGAATTGAAGATATTGAATACCTGGTATGCTAACTGATAAGTGATGGGTACTGCACAATAAGCCAGGAAAATGAGGCACTGACAAACAGTTGTTTTCTGAGTGGAGAGAAAATGGGAGTGTTTCTTCAGTTTTCCATTTTGTGCTGATTTTTATGTTTTGTGCTTGTTTGTGTTCTTTCTCTGAAAGAGTGGTTGGGCGGTGGAACAGATGCCCAGGGGAAAGCGGTGGAGTTGCTGTCCCTGGAGGTGTTTCAAGAAAGGTAGAGATGTGGCACTGAGGGACATGGTCAGTGGGCATGGGTTGGAGATGGACTTCATGATCTAAGTGGTATTTTCCAACCTTAATGATTCCAGGATTCTATATGTCTCTCAAGTTTTTGGCCCATAAGGAGAGTGGTGCTGGACATGGCCTGAAGAGTGCTTGACCTGCAGGCCCTGAAGCTGAGCTGCTATCCAGCAAAAATGGCCATAGCACATGAAAGGGAGGCGTGCTTCCTCATCACAGCCAGGGATTCATCAAAGCCAGCCAGGATAATTAGTACAGAGTCCAGACAGTGGTTTTAGCTTTTTATGGCTCTTGAAAGGAGGAAGGTGGCAGGGAAATATTGCCTCTTCTGAGCGGACCAGATGTACCATGCACAGGCAATTACAGAGACTGCAGGTGTGGAGAGAGGACTTTGGGCCTTGTGATCTGCTCCTAATCTCTGATCCTGCCCTGGCAGAGTGGGTATCCGTTTAACTGTTTGCTGTTCTCTATCAATGGAAAGAATTGCTTATCTAGCTACTGGGTTTAAATGTTAGGGGTTTGAAAACGAAAAACAATGAATAAAAATGCAGCTCTGAAGTGCACTAATGTTAATTTTATTACTCCTACCCCATTAAAAAACAAACAAACAAAAAAATGCAAATCACCCAAGCCCTCTATTTGGTGTTGAGTGCTGTCTCATGATTAGATGTGGAGGAGTGCGCAGGATTTCTCAGGCTCGTGCTTCTCAAATGCTACTTTCAGTGCTGTGTCCCAGTTCCCAAGTGGCACTTTGATGGCAAAGTGTCTGCTCATCTCAGATGACAAGAACTTGGCTGTGACTGTTGAAAAGAAGGAAGATTTAGAAAATCAGCCTAATTTTAATTGTAAGCTAATCCTGTATGTCAGGAGCAACAGGCTCATGTTTGTACAAGAATCCTTGGATGGCTCCAGGTCTCTGTAGGTAACTCAGGCCCTTTGCTCAGCACCCATCATCTGGGGGCCTGCAGATGCTCCTTGAGACTAAGACAAGCTCTCTGCTTACCTCTGCTATCCTGTATATTCTCTATGCTGAACAATCTGAGAGAACTTAATTAAGGGAAGGGTTCTCTGTAAATGAACTCAATGACAGCAGAATATGCATTGCAAGAACTCCTGGCTATGTGGGAAGGTCAATTTCCTGCCATGGGAAAGCCTGGCAGCTTGGGCTGAGAAACCATAGAATCATAGAATGGTCTGGGTTGAAAAGGACCACAATGCTCATCTAGTTTCTACGCCCTGCTATGTGCAGGGTTGCCAACCAGCAGACCAGGCTGCCCAGAGCCACATCCAGCCTGGCCTTGAATGCCTCCAGGGATTGGGGCATCCACAGCCTCCTTGGGCAACCTGTTCAGTGCGTCACCACCCTCTGTGTGAAAAACTTCCTCCTAAATGATTCCTGCTTCTTACCTGTGGCACGTGTCAAACCTGTATTGTGAGGTAGCATGTAGAAAGTTTCCTGATCCTTCCAAAAGAAGTCCAGACACCTGAGTCTTTCCTTCCTGGAATGGTTAGTATCGGCTGAATTAATGGCTGACAATGTATAGCTTTGTGTCCTTCCACCTCCTTTTTCCTATATGTTAGTAGTCAGAAAAATAATCTTTTTCTTCCTTTCTTCATTACTTTCTTCCAGTAAAATGTACTTATTTTCTAAGCGATCTTAGAGTGGAACCTTGAGAAAACAGTTCAGGTTATTCTGTCAGTGCTGGAGAAGATGTCTTGGCTTCAAGATCTGGCTATGGGGGGTTACATAGGCTGATCTTGTGATCAGCTGTAGATTTTTAAAAGCATCCCCTTGGAGGAAGAATCTCAGATAACTTCAGAGTTAAACCCTAGATTTTGCCAGTAATGAATTTAGCTGTTAACTCGGTTCAAGGTAGTTCATGCTGGGATGTATAAGAAAAAGACCAGAAATAGAGATGAGAGTGGTACTGTGTTTCACTGGGAATAGAAAGAGTACCTGGGCCTCTTGAAAAGGAAAAATGATTGCTCTCAACATGTCACCCCTACTCTGTAAATTTGCTTGCAAATGCTGTGAAGTTTGTTCCTTATGGATGTTAATGGAGATAGGCTAAAGTTTACTCTCTCCACATTCCTATTATTGAGAACATATGTCAAATTGGCCAGTGAGCATCTGAAAAACACACACACCATGAATATGGGTTTAGACGTGTTAATGGCCTATGGGGTGATGTAGAGATGAAGAAGGAAAGGACAGAATGAAGAACACTTGGAAGAACCAGGAGTTCTTCTGTTACATAATGTCCTTCTTCTGAAGAGTTCTCGAACTAAACTAATAACCAGAGCTATTTAGTTGGATGTATCTCTGTTCTTATTCAAATTGTAGCTGAAATAACATAACTTGATCTTCAGCTTATTTTCCAGTTCAGAAAGAAAAAGGAAGAGTGCATTGTCTTTCGTTTCAGTTTCCCATCTTGAACATCTTGAACCAGCGCTCTTGAATAAAGCTTTGAGCATAGGAGCTTATGAGAAAGGCTGTGAAAATGATTAAAGGGTTGAAAAAAATCTCTATTTCAGGAGAAATGAAAAGGCTGAGAGTTAAAATTAAGAGGAAAGTCTCATAAGGGTGATATAGTTCAGAGGAAAAAAGAAGAATAAAGAGAGGAAATTGTGTTTCTCTATCTATTTTGGCAGGATGCAAAAAGAGTCAGTAAAGAAATTGAAGTTTTAGAACTCCTTTACTAAGGGAAATATAATTAACTCATGGAATTCACTGTCACAAGACTTTGCTTCAGCTGGTCTGTTTTGGGTCTTGAGACAAAAAGAGCCTTGAGATCATCTACAGATTCACCAGAAAGGAAATGGATTTTTGAAGGAGCATGATTAGACCCTTTTACTTCCTGCTGCTCTCTGAAAGGAGTTAGGTGGAAATTTGAACAGGCTGTTTCATAATTGTCCTTTTCTTTATCTTGCAGTTTCTTCTGAATCATGCTGGAGATATTCAGCAATCCAGTCTGTTACATCATGACACATGAAATGAAGCAGTGTATGTCAAGGGCTAAACTTTCCTTTTATACATGAAACAATATCAATAGGACTGGTAGTATCCCATCACTTAATGTCTGATTTAAAGATCAAACATCTTTTGGAAGCCGTACTTCAGCTTTGAGAAAAACTTTGATATTCCAGTGCTGTGTAAAGTGTGCCCCAATATCCTGCAGGCCTAAACTTCAGGGAAAGATCTGGGTTTCAACACTGTCCCTCATTTTAAATGATTCCAAGGTGATCTTTTAATAATATAAAGGACATTTTGATAAAAGTGCTGTGGTTTTGGAGAGCACTGAGGGCTCATACCATCAGGCCAAGTACTGTAGTTTTGCTGCTCTTTCCATGGTGGAACATCACATTTCCAAGGGGAGAGGGATCCCCTTGACTGCAGTCCTTTTGCAGGACCTGGAACATGTCAGCAGGTTCTGAATGGTGGATTGAAATGATCTTGTCACAGTGAGAACCTGTGCTGGATGAAGCATCAGTCGGACTTTACAACATATCCAGCTGCAAGAAGCTGGGCAATGAAACTCTCATGGCAGGTAGAAGTGTTAACATACCTCTCTCTCAACACCAATGCAAATTTCTGCTGCTTTTCAGGACCCCTAAGTTGACTGAAGGATGGTAGTCAAAGGTCATGTAAAGTGGCAGTGACCTATTTCTGCACTGTGAAGGAATAAACAGTTTTGGCTGGTGTGTTTGGTAGACAGTTAACAGTGCTCTTGGTGGTCATTGGAAGTAGGTGTGAGAAAAAGATGGGATGAAATTCGGAAGTCTTGTCCTGTTAGACACATATTGTATTCTGGCTGCTATGGCTAAAAGTTCGGTTTCGTGGAGGCGATGGTGGGGACAAAAACTCTGCAGAAAACTCCTCAAATGTTTTTTAGAATTTCATTATCTTTGAAAGCTCATAATGACATGCTCCAAGTAAGTGATGCTCTAGCAGTCCAAAAAACATCCAGCTGATAACGTCTATATCCTCATCACTGATCCGTGCATGTTATTGCCACACTGGGAGACACATGTTGGAAAAACTTTCTTATCTCTTGAATCATAGAATCACCCAAGTTGGAAGAGGCCCATAAGGGTTGTTCAACAGCCAAATCTGAGCCTTGTTTGCCTGCTTCCTGGGCCAGAGCACTACAAATTCCTGAAGTTCTGTGTTCAGATTAATCTCCTAGCCTGGACTGGCTTGGTGGATCCTAAACTTGTTGCACAGTTTAATTTTCTTTTTCAATAGAATTGAACAAAGTACTTTAGTTAGGTACGTTGTAAGAGGATTTGGAAAGACTATACTTGGCTACTAGTTGCAGAAGAGATAAAACCACTAAGTCTATTACTAAAAGAACATTATTTTTTTTCCTCCTAGGTTACAACATTAAAGCTAATTATAGCAGGTATAAAATCATGGTAACCTCCGACTTTTGCAAGAGGTGAAAAGGACAAAGGAAACTCAGCCTGAACCAATTTACTTGCTTTAATTGGGAGACATGAAAGAACATGAGACTATAGTAGCAGACAATATTGCTGTGTCTGAGAAAGATCCAGGCTAATAATTTCCGTTTTCTTGCCTAACAGATAGAGCAATGGAGCAGGATTTTGGGGTGTCTTGGTGTTTTTCTGCCTATGCCATTGGCTAATGAAGGATTTTTTTCAGCCATTGCCTTTCCCTTTTGTATCCACATTTCCATCTCTTCAAAAATGAATTCAGGTGCCATCATTGTCTTCATAACATAATAGTGAAATAGGCTGGTTGACAGTATTGAAAAGAAGTGAGTTTAAAATGTCTCAAAAGAAGTAAAAATAATTCTTAAAAATGTTGAATTCAAGTGAGGAAAATTTGAATCAGAAATAAAATAGATGGTAACAGCATAATTCTCTAGAAATGCAGATGCTCACTCACAGTGAGTGGGAGAATCTTGCATGGAGCTCGGTGTTCGTGTACCATGGGGAACGTGTTAAAACGATGGCGTGCCACACAGGGGAAATTGCAAATGTGGGTGTCTGTCAGATTTTAACCTGAGGAAAGATTGGACCTTTGGAGGAGGTGACATGCTCTGAGTCAAAATGTCCACAAGTATTTGTCACTGATTTGCCAGAGAATAAAAAAGTGCCTTGACTCTTCCTGGAGAAGTGACTGAATAGAAAAAGATGAATGTCAGCCATGGCAAGGTCAGTGTTTAGGATGGTGTCCTGTCTTTGAATTGCTTGAATCATGGGTAGAGTTTGAAGAGATGTGGTTCACACAGAGGATGAATAAAAGGGAGAAGGTGATGTCCTCACCCATGCCTCTTTCCCAAGGAAAAGGATGGAGGTTTCAACCAATGTTTTATTGCAGCACAAGCCTCACAGTGAAAGCAGCACTGCTGAAGCCATTGGTTATAACTGCTGGCCAGGTTGAGGTATCGGGGTCTCAAAGGCCTGATCTGAGAATCAGCCAATGCCTGGGACTTCTCAGGAAACATAGAGAACAAAAGCAAGCAGGACATGAACTGTATTTTATTTTGAATCATGGAATTCTTCCAGCTCAGCAAATACTGTTTCTCTGTTTCTGATCCCTTGAGGACTGCCCTCTGGTCTTCCTAGTGTGGGAAGTAGGAGAAAACCTTCCCTTGTGATAGGGAACTCCACTTTTTGTAATTACAAACCTCTGATCTTCAGAAGAGATTGAACTGATGTTATGTGGACTGGAACATGAGGGAAAAAGTGCCTCTTTTTCTAGGTCACTTTAGTAACTCTTGGTCCATTAGCAGGAATGGAATAAAGTCCTGCAGTTTTTTTGAAACTCTTCTTCTTAGGGAAGGTTTGGGTGAGGCTCAATTTCAGTCTAATAGGCTGTTAAAATCTTCACATTCAATCCTTGATAATGACATTAAAAATCGATTACGTTAATGGAGCTCAGTTGGAGATGTTCTGAAATACAGATAGGATCAAAAAATGTGTCTTTGCAGAACTGAGCCTTTGGTGCAGCAGACTTGTAAGCTCTGCTTGGTCTTCCCTGTCACCAAACCTTTTGTTAACTCTTCAGGAAACAGTGGCAAATGACGTGCAAGTTAGTGTAAATCTATTGCTAGTGGGGTGAGGAAGAAGTAAGCTTCCTACCCTGTTATGTTTGCCCAATATTGCAGCTGAGCATCTTGCCTAAAATTACACCATCCTCACTATCAGCTCCAGAGGTTGTGCAGTCCTCCCTCCTTGGAGGTCTTCAAAAGACCATGTCACTTGGACATGGTCCTGAGCAACCTGTTCTAGGAATCCCTGCTTTCACAGCAGGGTTGGACTTGATGACTTCCAGAGGTCCCTTCCACAGTCTTCATCATCTTGAGAGTCTGGGCTCACTCAGGCCTTGATAATTCAGCTCTTCACTGCAGATATCTGCAGCGCTAGAGATGTCTGGTAGACCTTGCTGATGACACTGCAGTATGACCGTGGACTTGCCACATTACTGTGGCAAAAAGTTCTTGTTCTCACATCAGTCCCAAAGGGAAGGATGGACCAGTTGCTGGAAACCAGCTCAAGTGAGTGGTGATCAGCTTTACTGCATGCTGGACAGTGCAGATTGGGTCATTTGGCTTCTCTGGTCTCCACGTGTGATATAACTGCATTGCCTAAGTGCATAACTGTGTTGAGAGGATGAATGCATTGGAGTATCTCTAATAATCACATCCTCTAGTAAAGGAGGATGTGTGACCTTCTGAAATAGTCAGATAAGTAACACTGTTCCCAGCCTGCCTGCGCTGAGCAGTATCTTCACCTCTAATTCCCAGACTGTAATTCACCATCCTCTCATCTCATCTTATGTAGAGATGTAATTGAGCTACCTTTTCTTTTCTACATGAAAAAACATGTGAAACAGATGTTGCATGCCTATTCTTTCTTTTAAAAACAGCTTGGATTTCTTACTGGTCAGTGAATCTTTTTTTTTATTTTATTTTTTTTATTTTATTTTTTTTTTAGTTGATTAAAAACTGAAACCAACTTACGAGAGCTCAAGGAGGTTTCTGTGCAGTTATGAGTTTTTCAGCTTTGTACAGTTTCCAGACTAGAAATTAATCACTGTACCTTGCTAAGGGTACAGCATAAGGATATGCTGGTGATAGTCATCCATTGTGTCCGTCCTCCTTGTGCGGCAGATGATGTGAAGCTGAAGATGCAGAAACGATGCAGATGTGCTGTAGAAAGGGGAAAGAAGCAGAGGCAATGCAATGAGGGTACTCATCAGGAGAACTGTGCTTGATTCTTGTAGCTGAGTAAAGTTTGCCCTCCTTATTCCCAAATGGGGCTTCTGAGATAATTTTGTGGATCCTTCAGGCATCAGCCTGCTGCTCTGGAGGTATGAGAAGACTGGGAGGAAAGAACTTCTTCCCATGGCTGGCTTGTTCAAATTGCCTTAACATGGTTTGTGAAAGATAACCCTTATCTAAGGAGGGAAGGCTGCTATAGAGTGGGTCTTGGTGCCATTGCAAGAGATGTGTGTGTAGACAGCGCATATGGCATAAAGATGAATTTGTAAAGCTTCCCATGAGCTTGTAAAATGACAGTGATAGAGGCCAACCACTACTGTTGCTTCCATAGGCTGCTATTGGGTGCCCGTGCTGTGCTTAATGGCGGTGCTGGCGGGGGCAGAAACCCGCTGGATCCCCATGATCTTTTTTCTGGTAGTAGCTGCTATGCTTTGGCCCCACTGTTAGTGTGGGAAACATAATGGAAGCTGAGACTGCAGTGAATGTGCTGGGGCAAGCTCTCAACCTGGTGTGTTGTGGCATTAGGATGGACGGATTGAGGTAGGACTGGGGAGGAGGGTGCATTTAGCCACAGCAGTTTGGGGTGAAGAAAGCATGGTAAAGGGACAGAGAATCTTCACCAGGACAAAGATGAGGCTACTGTATGTGCCCCAATGCTTTCCACCATCCTTTGAGACTCCTGGCTTTAGAACGAGAGGGAATGGCCTCAAGTTCTGCCAGAGGAGATTCAGATTAGATATTAGGAAAAGTTTCTGCTCAGAAAGAGTGGCAAGGTGCTGGAACAGCCTGCCCAGAGAGGTGGGGGACTCACTGTTCCTGGAGGCTTTTGAGAAAAGGGTAAATGTGGAACTGAGTGACATATTCTTGAGCGGTCACAGGCATGGGTTGATGGTTGGAGTAGATGATCTTATTGGTCCTTCCAGTTTTAATGATTCCATGATTCTATGATTTGCAAGAAGGAAGGGGATTGTGAAATCCAGCAACCTTGTGCCATATTTCATGGACAGGTGGTCTGAGAGACTCAGCAGAGAGACAGAACCTTATAAAGCCTTTAAAACTGGTAGAAATGGGTTGAGAATGAATAAGGTTGGTCTGCATGACCTCAGTGAAGGACTTCATAAGGTGTGTCTAAAAAGACATAATCACTGCCTCAGCTCAAGCATCAACATAGAGCAACTGGTAGGAAACTACCAACCTGATATCCATCTACAGAACTACATCCTGTGCAAGGGCTGCAACAGTGTGTTATCACTAGAGCTAGGAGTAGTGCGTGCATAGCCTTGTAGTGGGGAGGTGAATTTGACTAGAATGGACATTCCTGCAACCCAGCCTGGCCAGCCTCACAGCACAGTGTTCTTGGAAATGAGCTGTTTCAGGCACATATCTGGGAGCCAGAGATTTTTTTTAGCTTGCCACTTGCTGCTCATTTTCTCCCTTGTACTAAGGCTGTGATTCCGGGAACCCTGGGTATACATGGGAGCACCTCTCAAACACACATACAAGTAATTAAACCTCTCAGCTCTCTTCTTTAGGCTTACTGTCGTTCTTCAAATTTTGATTTTAAGATAGGACAAAATGTACAACTGAGAGCTGACATTCTGTTCCAGCACTGAGCAGGGGAATGAAAGGATGAAGAGGAGACTATTCAGGCAGCCCCAGTGCTGTTCCTGAAACAAGAAAAGGTGGTTGGTTGCTGTCAGGTACAGCCTCTATTTCTATTTCCCTCTTCTCACCCCATAATTTAGCAGTTAAATTTAGCTGTCCGACAGGTATGGCAATGGATGTGGCATGACCGCTTTGGCTGTACAAATAACTACTGTTCTGGCTCGCTTGTAGCTCTGAAAAAAAAAAATCAAAGAAATGACATGACTGTTATTCAGATGAAAAGACAAAAACAAACAAACAAAAAAATAAAGACATTTGGGTAAAATGAGGTGTAACTCTTTTGTCCAATCTAGATTAAGAAAAAATCAAGTTTTTAATGTTTTAAAGAATTCAAACTTTATTTGCAGAATTAAAACTTATCATCCTCCCAAATTGAAAAGTTTAAGTTTGAAATGTTTCAATTTAATATTATTGAAATTAAAGTAAAGAACAATTCTCTATGCTCCCTTCAAGGAGCTGTTTTGGTGAGGTTAGTCTTTGTTACTGCAGTGATGTGGTTGACCTAAGTCTTTGGGGAGAGGGGGCAATCCAACAAAAACTATCGAGCAAAACATTTCTATCACGTTGTGTCAAGTTGCATCTGGGGAGATTCAGGTTGGATATTAGGAGAAATTTCTTCTCAGAAGGAGTGGTAATGTGCTGGCACAGACTGCACAGGGAGGTGGTGGAGTCACCATCCCTGGAGGTGTTCAAGGACTGTGGAGATGTGGTACGTAGGGACATGGTTTAGTGGGCAGTATTGGTGGTAGACGGATGGTTGGACTAGATGATCTTAGAGGTCTTTTCCAACCTTAATGACTCTGTGATTGGGTGGATGAGGCCTGCAGAATGCCACCTCTTGCTGAAATGTCTTCTCCTTTAAGTCTCCCTGATTGGTGATCACTCAGTCTGCAGAGCTGAACTTCAACCTTGCCCTGTCAACAGAAGGACAGGAGATGCCTGTGATGCAGTACATGGAGCAGGTGCACCAACCTGCTGGGATGGGTGTGGATGTTCTTGCTTTGTTGAATATTAACCTGCCTCTCTACAACACACCTGTCCCTGGAGCCTTTTACAATCCATGAGTACAGCACGCACGTGATGGGTACCATTGCGATGCTGTTTGATCTCAGTGCTTTGCTCCCTTGGCATTACGCACAGGGGAGGAAGGCTGCTGATCCACCTCATCCCAGCTGCTCCAGTAGTAGCAGGGAGGAGAATGGCCCACTGTGGGCATGGAGATGCTCCTCAGGGGGCAACCAGCCAGCGGACTTCTGCAAAGCAGACTTGGTGCCACAAACTCATTTTCTGCTCAGTGCAGATGTGGTCAGAAATTGGGGAACATTGGAATTAACGTTGTCTGGTAATGTGTCTGCTCCGTGCTGCCCTTTGATCATCCCCATATTCTCTGCTGAGCTCCAGCGTTGTTTGAGGTTGCAGAAGGGACCATGCTAATTTCGTTTGCTGTCTTTATTGTTCAGTGCACAGCCCTGGGTTTATTTACAGCTTGCCATTCACACCGGGGGCTGAGGAGGGGAATCTTCATTTCCTTCTGGGCCTTTCTTTTTATGGACTTCATCGTTATATTGAGCTCTTCATGCAAACATTAATTCACTTTCACAACACCCCCATGAGATAGACTGATGTTTTTGTTTGGGGTATTTTTTTATGTTATAGTGGAAAGGTAGGTACAGAAATCTGAAAGAAAAAGGTAGTCATCAATTTTCACTTAACACTTTCAAAATGTACTTTGGGAACAACAGTAGACTTGTTATTCCTCTGTAGGCTCCTTCCCTGTGAAGTTTCAGGGTAACAACCCAAAGCAAATGATTTCTAGGGCTTCTCATAACATCACAAGTTTTCTTACAGCCCTCCTTGATTTAGGATGGAGCTGTGCCACTTCATCAGTTCCTAAAGAATGCTTTTATACCTAGAGGTGTAAAACTATACACAATAAAAAGAAGTGGGAGTCTGCCTTTAAGTCTGTTGGTAACTTCATGTACTTAAGATGGATAGAGGCATGCAGAAACTAAAAAACACGTAGGTGATGGTGGTAAAGACTGTCTTAGTGGCCGCTTTAGCTTGACTAAAACAGTTTGTGCAACTTGTACTGAATGCTCATCTGAAACCTTCTACCACTCATCCCATCATGTAGCCCTCTGTGCCATCTGTCAGTGAAAAGTGAGTTTTAAATTCACTAGTGATGTAGCTGTACTTGAGGAGGGGGGAAAAGGCTTTCATGATATTTCTTTATTTGGTATATATGTGCTGAAGGAAGAAAACGTCCAAGAATAATTGAGATGAATCAGTTCTCTGTATGTGGATGGTTTGAATATTTAACATCTGAGCTCTTGTGAAGTGAAAGGGGCAAGGAACAAACACTTCTTATTTTTAGGATTGGAAAGTGGATGGAGCTGCTGGCCTAGATTGTGCTCCTTCCAGGAGGAGATGGAGAAAACAATCCCAAGTGGAGCATATCTGTGTGATGGGGAGGAGTTCTCATGTTTAAGCTGACAATAACTATTTGAGTTCACTTTGAATTGTTTCTATGGGTGGTGAGGGAGGTAAAACAAAACAAAAAGCAACCCAAAAACCTGTGTAGAAAGTATGAAACCAAATCTCTTCTCTGTTTTTGAAACTGGTTACATTTCATGTATCTGAATGAAAAGTTATGGAAAAAAAAATAAAAGGAGAGAAAACGTCAATGAAGTCCCACTCCCACTTGGAAGGGGGATGGGTTGGTCTGGCATTACTGCTTCTCTGCATAACTGATCTTCATTAGTCTTATTGCTGTAGCGTTTTGGGTCCCAAAGACCTGCTGGTGTCAGAGTGGTCCAATTTGAGTTTAAGACAACAGCTCTGCAGAGGTATTTGTATCCCCCAGATAAGCTCAGCACATAGCTGCTATCTTCCTTTTTTCAGCCATGAAAGGGGAAGCTGAAAATTACCCCAACCTGCTACCCTCTGCCCCACATTAATTTGGAGACAGAAGGGTAAATCATTCAAAGACAAAATATATCTATGTTTCTAGGCAGTAGTTAGTTGTCTTGCTTCCTCAGCTGCTCCTGTATTTGGCATTGCATTGGGCATTTCCAGTAAACTGGGCATTTTGTAGGCACTTTCCTTTGCCCTTCTCTCTTCTATGCCATTCTTGGAGCTTTGCACTGGTTTCAGTGAACGATGCATCTTAACATTACTGACCTACGCACAAACATTCCACTGGTTGTCAAATGGATTATTCATAACCTTCAAATTAAGCTTTAGCAACAATTCAGGGGGAAGTCTAGGCTTTCTTCTTTGTTGGAAGTATTGCTTTTACTTTAAAAATTAAAAATAAGAGCAAAACACAGTGAAGAAAGGATGGCAATAATTGAGGAGCACTGCCTTTCAGCTGAGACTGAGAATGGAAGATTTCTACCCAAAAGACAAGTATTTCAGGAAATGACAATGGAACTATAGTTCTTTGAAATAATGCATTCACTGTTAAGTGAAGATTATTTATATTGGAGGAAAGAAATGCGATGTGGCATGAGATATTTGGTTGCATGTTTGGAAAAAAATTAGAATCCACAAGCAGGTATTCATACTTCGCAAGAAAGGAAACTGGGATACAGATGAGATGAAGGATAAAGATGCCAGACAATTGCTTTGGTAATTAACATTTTGTTGGTATCTAGAAAATTAAACTGCAATCAATTTGCTTCAAGCAGAAGTACTTAGCAGGTATAGGAAAAACTGTTTGAGACATTAAGCGTATATTCAAACGAGTTTTCCTGGAATAAAATCATTTGGAGTTAATGTCTATTCTTCTTGCTGAGTTGAGATTATATTCTCCATGTTGTTTTAATAGCAGGTCTAATGCAATTTTTGAGACTTTATTTGGAGAGGCAACATATTCTTACCCATGTGATCTGCAGACACTGATTATTTTTGTTCATGCTTGGATGCTTCTCGCTCCAAAGGGGAGATGCAAACCCCCAGCTGACTTGGGCCAGTTTGTGTTCTTGACAGATGAACATGATTCTGGTGCCAGTTCATGCAAAGGTTTGCCTTTATTCCCTTTATTCAGCCCTTCTAAAGTCATTATAATGGTTTTTTATCCTAAAGTTGTGTGATGCTGCTGTTTCTGTAGCATGGTTTCTGTGCGAGTGTTGCCTGGACATACAGGTCCAAGTGTTTTGATGTGTTAGGTTCCTGCACCAAGATGAGAGCAATGGGAGGGTGAAGGAGTTCCCAGTGAACCTCAGCTATCCCAACTCAGAGACATTCCTCTCACGTCATGCCAAAAGGAGCTTTTCAACACGTTCTTCCTTTCTGTAGTCTCCTGTGATGATATGTTTGCTGGGACCCTTTCTGGCCTGCTGCACAGCCATTCTTTTTGCCAGTGGAACGGCAGAGGTTTCATGCTTGGGATTCAACACCGTGCTCTAGATGGTAGTGACCAGGTCCTCGAAACTCAGGTTGCTGATTTGAGTGGGTTTCAGATCAGTCCCCAAAGGTTTCTGACCACGCTGCTGTGCTGAATTCATTGTCTGTGATTGCTAGCATCTGCCTGCAGGGCAGCCAGCAGTGCTGGTTGGGTGTACTGGGCTGCTGTATCCTGCTGAACTATTCCTTCAGCAATAAAGACAGGTGGGTTGACAGATAAAATATTTTCTGTCTTTGTAATGTCTTTCTTCACTCAAAATTTATGGATTTCTTCATGCTCATAAAACATTAGAAAGTATATTCTCTGTCCTATTCGTGCATTACTTGCGTAAATTTGAATCCATCACTTTGAAATGATATCATTGCAAATGGGGTGCAGAATGAACAATGAAATATCTTGAACCCTAGTAACTTCAAATTACTGTCCATTACTGCAGAGTAATTACTGTCCCATAAGTGAATCCTTTGTACCTCTGAATAAGTTTTTCCAGCCCCTCATGCCACAAAGTCCTTCAAACTTTCTCTTTCAAGTTGATCTGAACCAAAAATACACATACTCTCTAGGCCCTGATAATTTTCCAGACACTTTAATTGGTTTTGTGGAGCTGTTTGAGGCCAGGAGAGTGGCTGGAGTGCATCTCTGGATGACCTTGTCTTGGACACCACTGTGATTTGCAGCCACCCTGTTGCTTTTTAGGTCTTCAGAACAGCATGCCAATTCTGCAGCTCATTCTAGACCCTTTTGGAGCTAATACCAAATTGTTGCAGTTGTCCTTCGTTGCAAAAATGTTCTATCCTGTTCTCGTGGCTGTGAATAGATTTTTCTAGGAATATCTCATGACAGATTTTTGCTGATGAAAGGAGAGGAAAAACTGTAACCCAGGTATAAGCTAACGTAACTCATCCCTTCCCGTGTGTCAGGTTTGCTTCTGTTTCTCAGTGCCTGAGGCACCATGAATCAGAATCTGGTCCCAGTTATTGTATGTGCAACCACGAGAAACAATGGGTGTCACTGAACATCGAGCAATTTAAATCCACTGTCTTTCAGGAAAGTCATTCCTCCCATTTTACTGATGCTCTGTGATTGATCTTGCTGAAGTCTAAGGCTGCTCTCTTGGTTACAGATGAGGAACTGGCTCAGGTATCTGAAAGGAGCCTTAGAAACATAAATATAGACTCCAGCTCCACAATTCTTAAGATGATTACTCCATCTTACAGACTACTACTTAGACTCTTCTGTGTCTTCTGTGGTTTGTGCAGTTATGTCTGCAATTTGTCAATTTTTGTATTACTTTTTCATCTATTCTACATAATTCCAAACCCTATAATGTTATTTTTTTCTTTTCACATCTTGCTATTTGAAACAGATCATGAACATAGGGCCATGCAGACAAGTTTTCTCTATCCAACCCAGAGCCTCTCGGGAGCTGAAGGCTGGGCAATCTATGGCTGAGACCTGAACCTAGTTGTGTGCTGATGAATTGGCTCTGTAATTACCTCATTTCATAATGACTAGTTGGTGCCCGAAGCTTCAGGAAAAATCATCCCCAAGCTGAATGACCATCAGTCTGTGTCATTAAACAGGGACTGACCTAATGAACCAGAGTTATTTAAAAATTAAAACATAATCACTTGGGCGCCTGTGTCTGCATGAATCTCTGGAGACTGCAGATCTCTGTTGGATCTTCTAAGAGAAGTTTTCAGAAAAGATTTCTCTCTCATGCTTTGATTCACAAGCGAGATGGCCCTGATGATCTAAGCAAATGAATGTGCTGTTGTTGGGTCATCCCATCTTCATGAGAGCTCTTTAATACTCTTCTAGTTTTTCTGCTAGCGCAGGAAGCTCTTCAAAGTAAGGGTCAAGGAACCTGATGCAGACAGTGCCATCCCCCTAGCTGTCCTTGCCAGCCACTCATCTTTAAATATCTCAGATGACACTATGAAAGGCTCCCTGCGGGTCTTTGAGACTCCAGAATGAATGAATATCCTTGGATTAAACGATGATTAAGTGGCTGACGAAATGGGATGAATGAGGTGCTGCAAGGCAAGAAATCCTCCATTATAGCAGCTGACCTCAGGCCAAACTTCCTCTATTTCCCGGTCTGTAAAATTGGAAGTCCGTTATGTCACAAGCACAAGCTAAGGTTGAAGTTGGTGTCCTAAAACCAGCCTGCACTGGAGGACAGGGACCACATTTCTGCTCATAGCACCCACTCCTGTATTTCTGCACTGCTCACATTTCTTAGGAGGAACTTTCATAAAACAGGAGCTAAGATACGAAGCAGATTTTTCCCTGGAATGAAAACCTTTTGTGATGCATGTGGAAAGGAAAAATGGCTCCTCAAAGACCTCATAGAATCATAGAATGATTTAGATTGGAGGGGACCTTAAAGACTATCTAGTTCCAAACCCCCCACAGTGGGCTGATTGCTCCCCCCCAGATCAGGCTGCCCGGGGCTCCATCCAATCTGGTCATGCATGCCTTCTGGAAAGGCACATCTACAACTTCTGTGGACAGGCCTTTAGGGCGCCTGGTGGAGATGGTCGTGCTTCTGTCTTCTGTGAACCTTCATTGAAGTGCTTGAGGCAGCTGGCAAGCAGGCAATTACTGAGTATCTCAGGAAAGATGCAAGAGCAACACAACTATTATCCATCTTCAAGGAAAGGAAATGAGGGAGGGACGTAGTAGGATAGTAGCAAAGCAACACACAACAAAAATGCAGTCATCTTTTGCTTTAGGCAGCTGCCTGACTTTTTTTTAAGACCTAGAAAGGGAGCAGGCTGCAGTACGTGCTAAATTCTTCCTTCTCTGGAGCTTGCTGTGAAATTCATTGCGGATCTTCCTGGTGCGGATGTAAAAGTGAGGCCTCAACCCAGTGAGGTCAATGAGCCCACACAGCACTTTGAGCTGAACTGTTGGTTTTTTCAGTCCCAGCATCCTGGCAATGACACATCTTAGCATCTGCCTTTCTTGCACCTTTAATTGCATTTGGTTTGTTCTTAGCTTCCTGGCTTGGGCTGCAGAGCACTGTTGCAAGCTGTGGAATGGCTCCCTGCCATCTATCCCAGTGGTCGTGTCAGTGTGCCATGTGAAAGTGACTATTGCATCTTGTTAAAACATCCTAGCACCACCTGATAAAAGAGGTGGACATAACTAGGATCTCATGATCATTAAGTAGGTGATGTCTTACCTGTGGAGTTCAGTTTTACATAAAATCATTTAGCATCCAAATGATGAGAAAAATAACTCATTGCAGTCTGGATGAAAAATCCCTGGCTCTTACAAAAGCTTAGCACTGTTACTAGGAACTCCTTGTCATGCAAACCTGGAAATCTGAAAGATAAAGAAGTGGAAATGTGGTTTCTGGTGGAAAACTACTTTTGTTTGAATAAAAGAAGTCTTGTCTGGGGGGCCTTAAACCCCTCCCAGCTTAGTGTTACAGACACATAATGCATACCAATGGTGTTATTTTGTGTGAGTGTTGGAGATACTTTTTCTTCCTGGAAAGAAGCAGTAACACCTGGGAGAGGGAAACATGAAGTTCCTTCTTTTCATCAGTTAATACATTTGTTCAAAGATAGGAGTTTCAATATAAAAATGTGGAAGAAAGAAAAGATGAGAAGTGTTTCATTTCGGATACCACTTAATATATGGCTTTTACATATTTGAAATGATACTCTCTGACTTTGTGCTTTGAAATAACACTGATAACATTGTATTTCAAAAGCTTTCTCTTAGATCACCATACTGAAAAGTTTTCTTCATCAGCTCCAGGTGGCAATCATTGTTTATTATTTTTTTCTCCATTTTTCTTTTTCCACACTCAGAAAAGTGATTTTCTCCCCCATGCCAGGGAAAGTATCATGCAGTGAGGAATTTCCATTGCTGGTCTTCTCTGAAATGCATTCCTCTTGAATTGAAAGGGTCTGTGCCTGCTGGAATGGGAAGCACTCAAACCTGACAGGGAAATGGAATAAAGTAGACACAGGAGAATGAGGAAATGAGGTTAAGTGTGCATGATTGCTTTCTTGCACCAAGCCCTGGGAGCATGATCTATAGAAAGTTGTAGTCTAGCATGATGTGAAAAAGAAGAGCTTTCTTCTGCTTGCATAGATGGTTTTGGAACCTTTACTGAGGAAACATGTTGATATGAAGAATACAGTTACATGAAAGAGCAGCATCTCTGCTGTGCTGTAGTCTGTAATGCCAGAAGAAATACATAGAAGACAAGCGATTTGTCCATGTGACATCTGGGTATTGCTGGCTACAGATCTTGACTGTTAGATTCAGTTGAAAACATCTGAAGAGTCTACAGAAGCAGATCAGCAGACAAAAAAGAAATGCTGAAAGGTTAAGGATCCCCTACCAGCATTTTCCTGGGAAACAGGGAGTCTTACAGGTGCTTTTGTGTAACAAAGAGAAGGCTGGGCAGTCTTCAAACACTGGCAATGAAAAGGGGTTCTGGTCAAGCAAAAGGCAAAAACAGGCAAGAGTCATAAGGATGTGCATCTGAGCAGTGTTCCCTGAAGATGAAAGCACGTGTGGTTTCTGCCCCATGGTATTTTTGGTATTTTCACTGGGAAAGGGTTAAAAAACTTGCGCCGATTATTTCAAGTTGAAGAGATTTAGAAGAAGGGCAGTTTATGTCATCAGACCTCCCTGTTCTGCCCAGGGTTTCTGAAGAGGCACTTGAAGGTTTCATTGTTTTCTTTTATCCCCTCATTTTCAGCCTCTGCATTGGCAGGAGTGACCATAGAGGGGTCCCTAGTTTTCTATTTCTCTTTTTGTAGATTTCAATAGAGTCATGAGAAAGCCTTCGTTTCATCTTATTTTCACAAAATGCCTTAAAGATTTAATACTCTTTGTACAAAAGAGCTGTGTGCTTATAAAACGGGGCCCTGGCTAGGAAGGAGGGCAACAAGCTTCCAGGCAGAAAGCACTCAATAACCGACTCCTCCCTCAACTGAAGGATCTGTGTGTCCCCTCTGCCTCTCCCTGAGAGGAAAAAGGAGATGTAGCTGAGCAGAAAATGATCACACAGTTTTCAGCAGTTGCTGGATGAAGTGCATTGCCTGCCAATCCCCACCTCAAATGCGCCATGTGCTTGTCTGCTTTGACATGGTCTTTGTTAGGAGCCACGGTGTGCAGAGCCTGGATTGTCTTACAGCCTGTTTGTACACTTGTCTGTAAAACAATGTGCCTGATGGCCCCAGTCCATTGGTGGCCCATCCAGGAGGCCCTTAGGCAGAAGAGGAGCAGCTCTAATTTTTCTATTGCTGAGAATTTTTAAGATATTATTTTTTCCAAGGCTTAGACAGCTGTTTGCCCAACTGGGGCCAAGTGCTCTTCTAACATTTTGCATTAGATCTTCCGAAAAGGAGCCGTTAAGGTTGAAAAGTACTTTATTTATTTTGCCCCCATGCATACATACATATATATATGTGTGTGTGTATACACATACATATCTATCTATCTATATACATTCACATGCAATAACTTCCTCCTCTGGCGAAACATATTTAGTTGAGCTGGTGTCAATGTGCCTTTTCCCAAGACTACTAAATTCAAAGCATCTGAAAAGAAATTTGCTGAAATTAAATGCTCTTCTTGTTGCAGCTTTTCAACAGAAATGTGGCTCGATAGTGGATAATCTTAACTCCCAATCGTCATATTGAAAATATTTTAATTTAAGAAATTATCACATTCCATTTCATTTTATTAACCTATTTATCTGCATTTGCAAGAAGCCTGTACATGATCCAGGACTCCATTATACTAGGTCCTATAGAGATATGAATTGGATCTGAAACCAATTAGAGGCTCAATTTAAACATGTAGGTCAGTCATTAATCTCTGGTTTGCCAGACAATACTGCTGCTTTCTCCAATACAGTAGCTACACATCTGTATTTTGGAAATGGGATTCAGAAGAAATTAAGCTTGCATGCAAGATGGTAATTGTTGCATCTCTGTTAGCAGGAAACACTAGCAGCATCTGCTTTAGCACTGATGTATAATGTATTTGTTAATAGTCCAGGAAAGTGGGTTGTGAAGATGCAAGGGTCAAAGTCTCATGTTAGTAGTGAGATTAGCCAAGACTGAAGGATTTCAGACGGTGGGAGCCAAGTTAGCGTGATGGGCAGGAAGGCAGGAGCTGGAAGTAAGTACTGACAGCCATATAGTTTATGCCATGGAAAGGGATAATTTGAGCTACTGATATGGTTAGCGTGCCTTAAATGAATAACTATGGGGAGAAAAGGGAGTTAAATCTGACTGATGCTGTGGAGTGTTAGTGGAAAATATGCTTAGTGCATGGCAATGGTGAAAATAATAATTAATCTGCTACAATTACAGTGGGATGGAAAAATAAGCTTACCATAATACCAGTGAAAGTCCCTTTCTTGAGCTGTTCTCTGATTCTTGCATCCAACAGTGTGCATGGAGTAGAAATATAACTTGTCAAGATGAAAAACAGTAGAAGTAATATTGATGGGAAGTCTAGGGTCACTCAATGTAAAGAGATGACTAAATGGGGACGTGAGAAATGTAAAAAATAAGAAATGATAGGCCAGTGAATCAGCAACTCCTCTTCTTGTTTATGAAACACAAGTAGGAATTGCATATAACTATTGAAAATAATAATAAAGCACATGGAAGGGAAGCATGATATTTTTACCTTTTACAGAGGACATGAACTGCAGAGCTCAGACTGTACATACTCTCAAGACTGAGACTTGTGCACGTGGCATCTCAAGACAGACCAGCATTGCTGCTGCTACATTAAAGACACAATGCTGTGGTTGTTTTGTGGCACCTGCAAACATGGAAGGAGGGGAGGAGAGTGAACAAGAAATATTCTTGGGTTTCATGTTCTTTCTCCAAAGCTTTTGGACCAGGCTGTAGTAGAAGATAAATTTTTTGGGGGTGTTTCTCACCTGGAAAGTCCATGTTGCAAAGATTTTCTCCAGCCTAGGGTTGGATTTATATTTGTGCTGTAGGAACTAGATTCAGCAGCTCTGTAATCTTCTCCCACATCGTTCCCTTCCTTCTCTACTGAAAAGTGCAGATGAAAAACAAAAAGCTGCTTCATCCCTACCCCATGACTGCGATCGGTATGCGTGTAGCGGAGGGGCAGGACGCAGCAGCATGGCACAAATACAGCACTGGGGGATGCTGCCTTGCAAAGCGCTGTTGGGTGGCTGAGGAGGAAGCCTGCCTGGGGCTAAAAATAAAGCTCAGGGGTGGGTGGGGGATGTCCCCACCAGCACACATCTGCTCTCGGGTTGGTGCTGCTTCAGGCATTCTTGTCCACCCTGCCTAGGTCCAAAGTGGTTGGCCTCTCTGGTTGCTGTC
This sequence comes from Gallus gallus, assembly GCF_016699485.2. Lineage (NCBI taxonomy): Eukaryota > Metazoa > Chordata > Aves > Galliformes > Phasianidae > Gallus > Gallus gallus. Next base: position 2,812,973 of record NC_052548.1, read on the forward strand.
ACATTGAAATGAGCTGGGGAGAGACACTTCACCCATTTCCTTGCCTAGTTTCTATGGTGATATTCCACTCAACTGTTTTCAGCAGGTCTGAGTTTATTTCCCTGCAGATAAAGCAGCCTATGCTAATATACCGCAGTCTGGGCTCTATATCTTGGCAACAAGCCGAGGGTTCATACCACTGAAATTAAACGGCTCTGGGTTGAATGCATCTCTTTCTGGCATTGACAATAGCTGGTATTATCTCATAAAATAGTGGTCTGATTATTTAGTGCTGCTGCTTGATACCCCAAGCTGGAAGGCTGGGGTGGCAAGTGGAAATGTGCAGTTTCATGTTCTAGCTCCGTGCTTCCTGGTGCAAAAAAGATCAAGGACCTTCAGCTTTGTCTTGGTGAAGGCTGAAATACAGCCTAGGATGGTAGGAGGAAAGGTATGTGAGAGAAGGGTGATGGAAGCAGTGGGAAAGTGGTTTTGATAAAGATGTTCAGGCTGGTTAGATCTATGTTGACTATAGGTGAGTAATTCACACTCCTTCCCTCCACGTTGGAGCTGCCGCAGTCTCCATCCCTGGTACACCTAGAAGACTTTTTGGACATGGTCTGTCTGCTGTTTTCTCCAACATGCCTTGAATGCTTTGGGTGCTGGCAAGAGAAAGTGATGAATGTCTCCCCATATGCAAGAGGGATGATGGAGTTTGCTTTCTTGCTGCTCTTGGTACAGTCCCAATCCAGTTTGCTCGCTACCCTTATGTTGGCTGAAGGGGCTACAGCTCATCGAACCCCTTAGAAAATGCTGGTTGTTGAGATCTCTGAGGACCCTGTCCTTCCATCACATCCCAGAGAACAAGGCTTGGTCCTACTGCTTGATGTACCAGGTTGTGCAGAAAATAGAGCCCCTTGATCCAGCTAGCCCAACTGTGACCCTTTGTAAGGACACGAGAAGTAGAGATGAACAACTTAAGGATTTAATATAATTTCTTGCTGGTGAGTAACTTGAGGGGAAGAGGAAGACGTGGAAGTATTACAGCAGAGCTCATGGCATAGTGTAATGCTGCTATTAATCATGGTTTTCCTCTGAGCAGCAATACTGCCCAGCAGGAAAAAGGGGACAGGTGGTCCCAAATACTGGGTTTACACCTTGGGGACCCGGCACCCTGTGCTGCATCATGGAGATGTGAAGTGATGTTACGTTGAGAACCACCTCGTTTTGCTCAGTGGTCACTGGGCTCCAGGTTGACTTCTTCCTTCTCATTTCTTCACCACTGTCCCCAGGCCAAGGCCTGCTTTGAGGGCTGCCATCCTCAGAAGCATCTCAGTAATGCCGACTCTTCCTGCGGGTGCTGTGTGAACAGGCAGGAAAGCAGGTCTGCTGTGGGCTCAGACGGCATCTGTGCCTTCACAGGAAATGTGGTGGCACCATCAAGCCTCCTGCAATGTGACGCAGGTAGTTGGCTGCTTCCCTGGTACGCTTCACACCTCAGAAGGATAACTGATCTCACTTACCAGTGGCATTTTAACATACCCACCACTAAAGCTCTGGGCTGACGTTTCCAGCAAATTCTGTTCCTTTTGCAAAGGTGCCTCAGTGTAGAGAAGACCTGCAAAAACGAAGGAAGGTTTCTTTTAGGAAGTGGCAAAGTGAAGCTGATCCCAGGCTCCACCTGAAGATGCTGCCCACCTCCCTCCCTCCCTCCCTCCGTTGGGGTAATTGAGGGTGGAACGTCATCAAACTACGTTGTCAGCTCCCACCCTGTGGGCAACCCCCCAGATCCTCAGGCAGCTTTGGCAGCCAGGGCCCCATCTGTGGGAAGGAAGAGGCAATTCTGCTATGCAGAAAGGATGTGGGGGAAAGCGTTACTGTTTCTGATGGGATCAGAGCCCACTTTCAATGAACGTTATGGAAAAATACTGCATACCTCAGGGAAGAACGTGGCTCCAGGGCAGCCCCCTGAATGCCATGACTCCATAGGGAGCACAGCCATGGCTTCCTCTTTGTTTTTAAGACTTGCACAGTATTTTCATAGACCCAAAATAGAGAGCACTGATGTAGCTAGTAGGGATGGGCATCTCAGGAAAGCATCTAAATTTACTCCAAGCCTTCAGGATGCTTACAGATCCTGAGCACTATCTGACTCCTTGCTCTATGTGGAAAATTTCATAAGGTTATTGTTATAGCCACAGCACAACTGCAGACAACTGACCTGTGTTGCAGCTAATTGTGCCGCTTTGGTTTATTTTTGTCCATCTCAGACTAACAGCTTGTATGTCTGACAGAAGCTTGCTTTCCTTTTCCCCTTCTAGTGAAGGATTATTAATAGATGAGGCATCAACAAAGAAAAGACCATTTGAGAAATAAGATGGGACACTTGCTCTCCAGTGGAAAAAAACAACAACACACACCCGCATGAAACATTACTTTCTTTTTAAAGAACATTGACAAGAAAGCCCTCTTTCCTTCGGGACGCATTCATATTCCCTAGAGTTCATGATTCACCTAGCATTTCTGCCCTCTGCAAATAGATTGAAATCTGAAGGACTTCTTTTTCCCCCTATTGTGCTTCAACGATTTTAACCTAGGTCAGATGCTGACTTGCAGAAGGCTGGACTTGAACATCATTTCCTTTTATCACTCCTATCTCAGACTTCATGGTCTCTCTTTGGGCTCTAAATAAAATGGGACTAAACATAATCAAATCTCATGCTTCAGGGCAAAATATAATTACCTGGAGGGATCAGGAAGAAATTGTTTTTCTTCTGCGAATAGCACTGATTAATGCAACGTGTGTTTATGGTGTTTTCTTCTGACAAGCAGTCAAAAGTGCTGCTGCAAACAGACTGCGTGGGCCAAAGGTCTTGTGATGCGCTGTGATAAGCTGAAGGCTTGTTGCATGGGGCCTGGAAGTGGGTTCTGATAAGCAAAGGAGCTTTATCTTCTGGCTTTAGGAGACTTTTGGGTTCAGGTCTTGAAGCAGAACTTCACTGCGGAGCGGTATGGAGGAGCTGAAGGTGTCTGTATAGGAAGAGTCACAGAACTGTAGGGGTTGGAATAGATTTCCAGAGATCATAGAGTCCAACCTGCAAAACAGGCCCTTTACAGCTGGCTGCACAGGCAGGTCTTGAATATCTCCTGAGAGGGAGAATCCACAGCTTCCCTGGGCAGCCTGTTCCAGTGCTTCATCACCCTCACTGTAAGGAATTTCTTTCACATATTGATGTAGAGCTTCCTATGCTCCAATTTATGGCTGTTTCCCCTTGTCCTGTCCCCACAGGCCACTGAAAAGAGGTTGGCCATTTCCCATTGACTCCCACGCTTAAGGTATTTATAAATACTGATAAGATCCCCTCCCAGTCTTCTTTTCCCAAAGCTGGACAGACCCAGGTCACCCAGCCTTTCCTCATAGGTGAGATGCTCCAGGCCCTTTATCATCTTTGTGGCCCTCTGCTGGACTCTCTCCAGGAGATCCCTGTATTTTTTTGTACTAGGGAGCCCAGAACTGAATACGGTACTCCAGGTGAGGCCTGACCAAGGCAAAGCAGAGGGGGGACGATCACCTTTCTTGCCCTCCTGGCCATGGTCCTTTTAATGCACCCCAGGATCCCATCCCATTGGCCTTCTTGGCCACCAGGGCACGCTGCTCGTGGCCAACCTGTCATCCACCGGGACCCCCAGGTCCTTCTCTGCAGAGCTCCTCTCCAACAGGTCATGTCCCAACCTGTACTGATACTTGCAATTATTCCTTCCCAGATGCAAGGCTCTACATTTGCTTTTGTTAAACCTCACCTGGTTTCTGACTGCCCTGGGACCTATTCCCCGATTACTGCTGCCATGGCCATGCTTTTGGTTTGGCCTCCTGTAAAGCAAAAGTGATTCATCTGTTCCCAGACTTGTCCTCTCTGGATCTCTGACGCAGCTTCCCTCCCTCCAACAGGCAGTCTCAGAGTGCAGAAGTGATTTTGGAGAAGAGCATTTTTTTTCTGGTGCAATGCTTGCCCTATTTCCCCAGGGATCCTAGCAAAAATATCTCCTCCAGTAGGTAAATGCTTTGAGGGTATTGGGAGCACTGATGGGGAAAACGAAATAGCACTGAGTTCAGCAGGAAAGGTTCTGTTTAGAGGCCTTGGGCTGCCCCCAGCCCAGCTGCTATATGGCTGATAGCCATCAGCTGGTCATTGCCAGGTGGCTCAAACCCTAACTGCAGCCCTGGGACCAGGTGTGTGTAGGGAAGGTTGAAAAGGATGGGTTGCTGGGAGGGGACTGGTTTCTGAACCTCAGCTTCTTGTTCCTGGGGAGTAGCATTGCTTTACCCTGATATTTTCATATTAGACTGCTACTATGCTACTATAGTGCAGATGAGACAATTCACGTGATAGATATACCATATAAAGTCTCCTTTTTGTGGAGAGAACAAGGCTCTGCTGCTGTCCTGAGTGGTGGGCAATGAAAGCCATGTGCTACATGATGCAAGAGAAGACAGCAGGAGTGTCTGGTCTACCTGCTGAAGGAGGATGCTGAGCTGAAGACTTCATTTTCACTTGTACCAGGCCTCAAGTCCCCACTAATTTGAGGGTATGTGTTAGAGAGGGGGAGATCTGAGCTCACTCATGGCCGTGTCCTGTACTTCTTGGTCAGCACTATCTCGTGCAATAACAGGTGAGTGATCTGGGGCCATCTAGCTCTACTCTTCTTAGTTTTTCTGTTTGTCTGCTGCACTTAAAATCAGAACATCCATAGGACCAGCACATTGATATACCCCAGGACCTTCTGGCATGATGGGCTGTGTTTTCTGTGTCCTACTGGCTGTAGATAATTGGTGGCTCAGGTACCATTTACATTTTAAGAAGCCTCTATGAAAGGGAGATAAAAAGGAAAAAAAGCAATGTTATAATTCTGGAACTAAGACCAGAATAACACAGAAATCAGCATGTATATTTTTAATATTTCCAAAAGAACTGTGAACTATCTGTCTGAAGTACTGAGTTGTGTTGAGGCGCCAGCTGCTTTGCCAGTGGTGCAGACACCAGAATCGATAACCTGCTGGCTACCCTGGGACCCAGATTCACATGGTGGGCATGTAATGGTGGCTGTGGGATTCATAATTTTGCAATCTGTTTTTTTTCTTGAAGTTAAATCCGTAGCTTTTATTAATAATTTCATTTACAAAGCACCTTCTTGGAGGCATGTAAGGTGTTGTGCAAGCTATTAAGGTGCACTAGTAAAGAAAATAGCCTCATAAAAAGAAAAAGTGCCGAAATGAAAGGAACTACTAAAAAGGCAGCATCATGAAGGCAGTAGGTGTTACAAGTCTTACACTGATGTGAAAATGGGCTCTTCTGATGTTGTAAAGAATAATACTTTGCCACTGGGAGCTCAGATACCATGGTGACAGGACTAGAGTAAGATTTTGGGTAGAACAGGGTAGATGGAAATAGCGAAGTCAAAGCAAGATGTCTTGTTGATTTTACGTAATGAGATATGTCACCTGCCATAGCAGCCTGTGCCAGGATAGTGCCCCTCAGTCCCAAAGTGGGATGGTACCCATTCATCCTTCCCTATTCGTGGTTTTATCCATCAGATGAAGTTTTTCATCCCACAGTTTCCAGAGCTATGGTTCCTGAGCACTGGCGGTTTACCAGTTGTGATAAGACTGTGCGTTCTCTCTGTGTGCTCATTGATGAGCAATGGCAGGGATGGTGGGGTTTGGAAGCTTTTGGAAGCTGCGTTGCGGTTGCAATAGTCTAAAAGGCTGGAGATTGTGATCGTGCACAGAAGTGGCCTATTCTGTTCGTTCTGCTGAGCCCAAAGGTGACCTCAAGTATCACACAACGCTGGCAGCACAGCAAATCGTGCCTTTTGTAAGAAAGTGGGTTTTTAATCAGTGGTAATTTCTATGTGATTTCTCAGAAAGAGGAGCAAAACATACCCCCGCTTCTATCCCCACCTCCGTTCTCAGCCCCCAGTTTATTCTGCCTGGTCTATTTCTGACTCGTCAGAGTTACTGGGAGAACAAGATTAGCAACTGATCATTTATGCTGATTTCCTAAGCACCGAAATGTCTTTCATTAAAACTGTCATTCAAGGAAAAAAAAAAAAAAGTTAAATCGTGCATTCAGTTTCATGGCATGTTGCAACTCTGGATGTGGCTTATATCCGTGTTTCCAGCATGGAGAGATTCAGTTGTCTGTAAAATCCCCTTGTCTTGAGAGGAAAGGAGCTGTCGCTCCAAACTGAGCGTGGCAGTTGGAGCTGGGAGGCTGGAGCTCAATGATCCTTAAGATCCCTTCCAACCTAAGTCAGTTTACAACTCTATGGCAGACTTAGCCTGAATGGAGCAGGATGAGGTGCTATGCGTTGTCCTGGTTTTCATGCAGCCATAGTAGAAGCTGTTCATGGAGGGAGAAACAAGGGCTTGTGTATCAGCAGCATTGACTCGGGGACTCTACTTTTTGCCTCCCACTGCTGCGGGAAATGCTTCCCAGTGTCTGATTTAGAGGCATTTACGGTCTGAAGCTGGGGGTGTGCCTTTCTTGAGGGTGGAGGTGGTGTGGAAACATGCCAGCCCAGTAAAAGCTTTCTACAAGGCTCCCTGGAGGCACTGCAGCAGTATGGAATGGAGGCTGAGAAGCACCTGGCCTTCAGCTCATCCTGCTGTTAATCCCTCTATGCTGTCCTGCTCCTCCTCCCTGTCCCCTGGCTGTTGGCTCTGGGGTCCCTTAAGGTTTCCTGACATCCCACAGTGCGCTCAGCCATTCTGCACTGCCCTCCCGGGCTCTGACAAGGGCAGCAGAGCTGTATGCAGCAAACAATCAGGCCCAGCCTGTGATCACCTGCTTCGTTCTCCTTGTAACCCCAGGTAGCATCTGCAGTTTTGAAAGGTTGCAGCAATTACCCACCTTGCCACCCACTGCTTCTCTCCACAAGTTCCATTTTGATCCACACTCCTCCTGGCAACTTGTAGTATTACCTCCCCATGCTTTGATGTTCAGAGACTTAAGCATGTCAGAGGCAGCATAAAAATTGCATGTAATTATCCTTGGTCTGGGTCTGTGGGAGCAAGCAAACATCAATATTGATGCATGATGGCATTTATGTTTTATGTGTAAGCGTATATCTCCTATCCTCCATATTCAACAGTGGTTTTTGATCACTGCCTGTGTGCTGAAACATTAGAGAGCTGCTCCTGTGATTCTTTTCCTGCTGGGGCTGGATGCTGCTGGATCCTCTGGAGCTGATTGCAATAAAAAGAGCCCAGGTCTGGGAGGCTGGGAGAGCCTGGTCTCTGCACCAGGTTTCCTCTCTGCTTGTGCTTCTGTACCATCGCTGACACCAATGAAAAATTCATGCTGAAAGATGGGAGGTGGAGGATGAGTGCAGCTAGGAGAAGAGAGGGGGGTGGGGAGGAGGGAGTGGTAGCAACCCTGCAAAGGCTGTGGTGTGGGGAAGGGAGAGGGTCAACAGCAGTGGGGGGTGATGGGGGGGCACACGTATGAGTACAGAGATAAAATGGCAGTGTTTCTGGAGGGATCTGGACCACCCTCCTCAGACTGAGGATCTAGGGGATTAGCTGTGGGGGAAGGGCTGGGTGTTGTGTAGACATTATGGTTGTGCTAGGCTCTCTTCAGAGACCTACCATGGAAGAGAATTCTCATCGTCACCAATTCTCTCTGACTTGGCCATAATTGCAGCCAGGACCAGAAATTTCACACCTCATCTTCCCTCGTGCACCCAACCTACTGTTCTACTCTGTCTTCTCTTTCCAGTGTTGGTTGTGCTAGGACTGCGTTGCAATTGGATATCAGCAGGGACCTGTCCCAGGTCAAGGTGGATGGGGCAACACTGGATCGTGTTAATGCAGAAGAGTCACATATGGAGATAAAGGGCGCAATGGGAGCTTGGGAGGGCATGGGGAAGGATTAGGCTGCCACAGCCCTGATGGACAGCATGTGCTGGGAAGGGACAGGCAAAGCACCCTGGGCTGTTCTAGGTGAGTTTCCAATGGGACCTTCCCACGTGTAGGTGGGACTTACTCTGAAGCAGGGTGAACAAATGAGGATTAGGAATGAGGCCAAACCAACCTGACAGTGTTAAATACTGATGAGCCACACGATACATGGGATCCGTGGGACTGTAGCAAAATCCCCTATGGGACAGAGTGCGTGTGCACAAGGCAGAAGCATCAGGGATGATGGGATCTGTTTGCATCTCAAGAAATGAGCTTGCTAGATACCTCTCCAGCACATGGGAAACAACTTGGTGTTCTTGAATGGATCAAGGCTGACAGGTGAGGCAAGTGAATTGCTAGTGCCATAGAGCAGAGGCTTTGATGACTTTGGGCTGATGCTTTACTGTATGAGGTTATGGGTTGGGTTCCTGCTGGCATTTCATGATACCTTAGGATGTTTGAAAACAAAGCCATGCTATGCATGGGTATGTATCCATGCCAGGTCCATACTTCAACCATGTTTTGGTCCCTGTGTATCTGTGTGCACATCTTGGGAACTGAAGATTTGCTGTTGACATAGGGAGGCTGGGAACAGTGCCTGACTTGCTGAGCATTCTCCATGCACAAGCTTGTACCAGCCTCTTCCTGCTGCAACTCATTATTCCTCTTCTCAACTCTCAGAGGAGTGATTTGATGAGAAATGCCACTGCTCTGGTATTTGTAACTGTGAATGGCTTCTCCCAGGGGAAGCTGCCATTTTGCTAATACCACATCAAAATGGATTTCCTTCCCAGAAATGGAGTAAACCACAGAAATAGAGGGGAGAAAAAAGACTCCCCAGCTCAATCACTATGAAATGTATGGTCTTCTGTGCATTAAAAAGGGGAATGACATTTCCTGGGCTTTTTTTCTTCCTGTGGTCACTTTTAAAATACCCCTTGCTTGGGGACAGCTATATGACTTTGGACGTTAAGTAACTGCAGGGTAGTATCTATTTAGGTAAGCAGATGCAGCTGTGGTACATCATCAGGTTGTTGGTGTCAGTTTCTCTTTATTTTCATTTTTTTCTAATTACAACTAAGACATCCAGAAACACATTTCTTCTTAGCAGCTTGCTACCCCTTGTTGAAATCAGCTGCTTTGATGAAGATAGTCTATTATGCTTCAAAGTGAGGTTGAGTTCTTGTAAGTAATCCTGTAAATTGAGTACCACGGGGGCCTCTCGTGCCAAATGAGATCTGAGAACTCAAAGTGGATAGGAATTGTACTCTTCATTCAAATGCTAGTACAGCTTCACTAGGCAACGCTGACTGGTTTTCTGGAGAATATTGGTTTATTCTTGCATCCCCAAGGAAAATCAAACAATTCATAGTTGATTGGAAAATAGGAAATTCTTTATGTTGGTCTTCATGGTGTGAGTGTCCCCATTTATATCATGGAGGTGTCATGATTGTGGTCATAGTGTTGGTAGATGATCTTGAGGGCTTCCCCACGCTGTCCCAGCTTTGATGGGCTTATTTCCTGTACTCTACAATTGAATTTGCTTTTAAATAATCTGACACTGAGAAAATATTCTGTTAAAAAAAAAAAAAGCTTTCTTTTCCTAAAATACATTGTTTTAAACAAGATTACAGTTTATATTGCTCAGAGCTTGTTTTTTTATGTTCAATAAGGCAATAACTTTTTGCCTTAAAAACAGGGAGACAGCTACAAAACAGCTTTTATTTCCAACGCATTGTAACCTACTTCTCAGCGCAGCTGAAAGCGGTCTCTGTTGCAAAGCACTCATTGAAACTCTGACCTAGGGCTGAGATTAAACAAGCATTTTGCAGGTTTGTCTGTATGTTGACATATTTGATGTATTGCCGATCCAATTAAGTTTTCACACAGTAGTTGTATTGCTACTGCAGGACTTCTTTGTTTATTAACCTTTCTTAGTGAGAAATTCCTTCCACAACCCTCAACAGATTGGACATATGTTAATCTCACACAATAGAGAGGAAAAAGTGTCAGAGGGAGGTGAACAAGCTGCAGATCTGCTGGAGGAAGTAACCATGATAGACTGTTTCTGCTAGGGCTCAGGTTAGGGAATTTGGTAGTTTTTGGGCTTGTGGCTGCCATTACAGAATTAAGCTTTCTTTTTATTATATTTATATATATTATATATATAATTATAATATTTATTATATATATACTGTCTGTACATCTAGCCTTCCATCAACTTTCCACATTAGGCACCTTGAATCACATTTTGGGGAAAATGAGTTTTGTTCTCCATCTTGTCACTGTTGGCATTTCATGCCAATTGTGCTTGTTCCCTATCAGCATACATTAATACTTGATTAAACTCCTGTGAAGTTTCTTCACCCTAACTGAATGGTTCTAATATGCTGGAGAAACATTACTGTGGGTGGGCACCTTGTTTCCCATGGGCAACCCAGAATACCATGCATATGTTGGGAGCTTGTCTTCCCTTGGGAAGGGTTACACTATGAGGGCTGGAGTAGAATCATAGAATCATTCAGGATAAAAATGACCTCTCAGATCCCCAAGTCCAACCCCAACCCATCCCACCATGCCCACTGACCACGTCCCTCAGTGCCACATCCCTACGGTTCTTGAACACCTCCAGGGATGGTGACTCCACCACCTTCCTGGAGGACTGTGCCAATGCATTACCACTCTTTCTGAGAAGAATTTTTTCCTAATATCCGACCTGAACGGTGTGTTTCTCATTGCACCAAATGCGTACTAGCTTACAGAGCCATTAAATTGATTTTGACTTGCTGATCTCTGCATCATGTCATTCATCAAGTGTGTGTGCTTAAAAACACATCTGATTTTTGTCTCCCTGGAGCCTGTGCCTAGGACTTGGGGCTGTGAAAGCACAAAAGGCTGTGACTCAGGCTGCAGAGCCAGAGGCATTTTGTGGAGGGGAAAATCTCCTGAGTGCCTGTGCTTTTCCAACCCTACAGGGAAGGAGTTTCCCCATGGGGTCCAGGTATCATCTAAACAAAGTTCAGCTGGTTTCCCCCTTTCTGTTGTTGTTCTGGAACTTTTGCTTTGAGTTTGCAGATTCACTGTGTGTATGTTCTTGCTTTTGGTATCCAGCACCGCTATTATAATGGTCTCTCTAAGTGCACTGGTCAGATGGTTTGGATTTTTGTCTCCTGATGCTGTTTTTCCCATGCCAATTCAGACAGAGTAAGAAAAGTGAAATGCTAGTGAAGCAAACCTTTCTCTTTGAGTGCTGCATGGCCCCAAGAAAACTGCAACAGGAGGGACTCCAGGTCCTCCTGCCCTTCTTTGCCACCCCTTACTATGCATCATGCGAGGTTTCTGCAACACATCCAAAGCGCGTGCTTTAATCCTCCCCTAATCAGTGAAATATTAGTAATGTACTTAAACCAGCGCGATTTATTCCTGTGGTTAAATGTGTGCTCTATTGAAACAGGGCCTATACAAATAGTAATGGTGCAAATGCAAGTTGTTGATGCAGGCTTCTTTCCATAACTTGAATTAAACCAAAACTTATTTCCTCTTGGTTTTTCCTTGTAGTCAATGTTTTCTGGCCTGGGGCAACTCACAACGGCCTGGACATTGCAGTTTATTTCCCTGCTTGGATGTTTACTACACTGCAACAACCCCTGTAGGAATCCTTCAAGTAGCAGTCTGACTCTTAGCAATGTGTGAGGAGGGGCTGAAGGATATTTGACTCATCAGGTGCTCTCTCTGGCAAGAAGCAAAAGTAAACAGCTTCAAAAGCTTTGCTCCAGGGTTTGTTCTGTATTGACTGCTTTGTTTTTGAAGCTGCACCTGTAGTGCCCATAGTACCCTTTGTAAGCAGACTGAGCTTGCTGAAAGAAGGAGAGTGTTGATAGAGACTGGAAAAGAATGAGGCTGGAACTCAGCACATTGATCTGTTACATCACTGTAAGAGAATTTTCTTTCCTCTAGTTACCCCTAGAGGTATGGGTTATTGGTTCCAACATACCAGCTACACTGTTCATCAGTTTGGGAAGCCAAGTACAAGGCAAAAAATGCTTCAAACACTTCTTTGGCCTGCTTGGCAAATCACAAATCACAGGCAGGCACAGAGCAGCATCCAATTTCCTTCCCTTTTGCTGCTCATCACCATCAGCTTTTCTGTAGCCTCCCAATCCTATGGGCTGTACAGCAACATGGACATCTTCTGGGGCACGGTGAACCCCAAGAAGGCTTGGAGGGGCTTTGTGCCTCCTAAGGACCTACAGTTCTCCCAGTACTGCCCTATTTTTTTTTTTAATGCCTCAGATATTTTTAGATCTTGAGCGACAAATATAGTTAATGCATTCAGCACTGACGTCAAACCCAGAGCCAGTGGGTAGCTGGAATAGCTAACGTTTTATTTAATCATCTTGGTTAGCAATTTTTTTTCCCCCCTTCCTTTCTTTTTCAGCTAGAGAATCGAGAAAGGCAGTTTGAGCAGGGCTGTGAGTATAGAGGAAGGCAATGTTTGTTTTGGTCTCCAAGAGAAACCTCTTTCTGTGTCTTGTTGCTCTTCATACAAATGTTTATTTTGGAGAAGTGAGACTGAGACAGCATCCTTTGGATCTGGCAGCGTCAAAATGTTGCTCTGATGACTGTGGTTATCTGTGCTTGCCCCTTTTCTTTTCCCCAGTCCATAGAGGATGTGAACAGCAGAGATCTCACATTTTGTTGTTAAAGCCTTCAGATCAGACCCGGGTGTATTGGTCACTAATATTTTATTGATGTGTTCCTGACTGGTGCAGTCAGTGCTGAGTTAAGAAATAAGGTTATTGTAGGGGTGATGGAGCTGTGACCCTTCCCTTGACATGAAACGCATGGAGAGTGTGGTAATTAGTTTGTCTTATAAAAAGACAACCTCCATGTACACCAAGAGCAGCTAAAGGTAGCCCCACCCATGGCTCTCCTGATGTTGTGGTCCTAAATATCCATCGTGCTTAGGATGATGTGTTTGAATGGTGAGAATTATGAAGAGCAATCCATAGAGGTGCAGGGCAGGTGAATGTCCATGAAATATGGCCTCTTGCTTCCTCTGTGAATGGCTTCCTTGTGTCCTGCAAGCAGATGCTGCAAGGATCAACTTGTTGACAATTGCTGTAAGGGGGAAAATCTCTCTGTGTCCAAGGTAGCTATGATGGGAAGCTGAAATGTCCCCAGCAAAATTCAGCTTAGGCATCAAGGGAGGCTTTGTAGAGGTAAGGGCAGGGCAGATGGGGGTCTTTGTGAAGATGTTGGCAAACATTCATCCGCATCCCTTCTAGGGTAAGCAGGTGGACACAGACCTTGTCTAGAACCTCCTTCCAAGTCCATGGGTCTATGCCTGTCACCTGGCAGCACCCATGTCCCAGGTCTCTGGTCTTCCACTGGTGCCAATCCCTGGCAAGTCCCTGTCTCCACAACCCCACTGATAGTGCTGGTAGAGAGGTGTGTCCATGCAGAGTGCCACATCCCAGCACTTGATGGAAGCGTCTTACTGTGGAGTGAGATGTGCTCAGCCTGTGGGTAGAGTCTGGTGTTGGGTTTTAGCTGCCAGGCAGTTCCAGCTCTGGTTTATTTTCACATATGAAGTATTGTAAGAGCTGGGCTCCTTATGCTGGCACCATGTGAATCAGACCTCTTCCTCCTCCTGGAAAACATATTCTTCAGGAAAAAAAGAAAAAAAAGGAAAAAAAAAAAAACATTTTGAGATGTTATTATTTTGTCTGTATGCAAAGGCTTTTGCTGAAGTAACATTTCTTGTAAAAGAGGCTGAGTGACAGGAACGAAGATCTCCAACACCACAACTCCAGCAAAAATGTTAGCAGTGGCTTGCTTGATGCTGGGAAATTTCACATGCAATGCTTCTTTGTAATAAGTTCTGCCCTATTGTACTCTTTGGAAGGATGCTTTAGGAGGAGCAGCATGTTCTGTTTGACTCTCCTATGGGCTGGCTGGAAGCAACCCGTGCTTTGGCACTCGGCACCACTGTTGCCTTGGTAAAATGCTTGCTTTCTCTTTTCAAACACATCCACTGAGAGAAGGGAAACATGAGCTTTCCTTTGTAGGTGGCTGCAGGATTGAGCAGCTGTGATTGCAAGGTGGATTTGCACTCAGAAAAGACTAAATCCCAAGCTACATCCCGTTAGTGCTCAGTAGTCAACCAAAGTGTGCGAGCGACTTAACACCACGTGGTTAAAGCTTGGAGATATTGCAGAAGATAATCTGTCCAGGTAGCTTTAGAGTTGCTTAATTGTTTCTCTTTAAATCGGCCTGGGGACCGCTGGAACATTGTCTGCACTGAGCGTATAAGTCCGTAAGTAAGGTTCTTATGAGTCGTGTAAGCAAAGCCCTTTTGCACTTTTGGGATGCCCTCAGGCTAAATGTGAGGCTGATGAACATTCATGAGTCCTGCTGGGAGATGAACCCTGCTTCCTTGCTCCTTCTGCCCGCTTTGCTGCTGCAGGGCAAAGCCAAAGCTTGCTGCATGCAGCCGCCACCACGGCTGAGTCCACACGGCCTCGTTTATTATTTAGAGCTATTGGTAAATGTGGCTCCAGGGCTCCTTGCAATCAGGTTCTGCCTGTGCTTGGGACTGCTTTGCCTGCTGTGTGCCATCCAGCGTGTTTTTCCCCTCCCTCTGCCAAGAACTCCTTTACTTCAGCTTTTCCTCTAGGATCGTTCTCCAGGTAACAATGTTCTTTCTCTGCAATGGTAGAACCAAACACTATTTTTTTTAAACAGACAAGTCTCTTTGTGCTTCTGTGTGATTTTTTTTTTTTTAACTTATTTGTTTTGGCTTTGTATATAAATTTTGCTGCACTCTGCACTATAGAAGGCTTCTAGGAGGAACCTTTAAGCATGAAAGGATTGGGGTCTGATCATTGCTACGTAGGGTGTGTCAATCCAGAAACAAGTCACTCTTGTCATTATGTGGCCGTTCAGACCAGATTTGGACCCCAACTGGCATCGATTTAGCCACAAAGCAATAACTTTGTACGCTAAATTGATTCCTAGGAAGGGTTCTGCTGGGATTCCTCTTTCCTCATAGCCTAGTGAGCACATCAGGTAGGTGATCTCGCATGAACCTTGCCAGATATTTTAATTTCGTCCTCCTCTGGCTGTTGCAAAGCTCAGCATGTTCCATACTGCGATGAAGGTCAGCACCTATCTGCACCAACCTTCTTCAGCTCAACTTTGATCACCAGTGCTCGAGGCAGGGTTGGGATGTCATATTTTTTTTGCCCAGGATCATACAAGCAGTTTATGCTCTCACAAGAGCTCTTTCTGCTGCAAAGTTGGGGTGAGTGTCGGTGCCACTGTGATAGAAAACTGATGCTTTGCTTGTCCTCTAGTAAAGCCAGTTGGACATGGTCATGGTTTTTCTGCTCTGCTGTGGGGCTGCATGGCTGTAGCAAAGCAGCCAGCCCTATTCTGTTAGCTCAGGCCTACATGGCATGGCCAGATATCTCCAGCTCCACATGCTAATTAAGTTGCCTATGCGGCTCTGCAAGTACGCCACAAAGCCACTACCTTCAGTTCCTCTGCAGACACCCCCCTGCCATGGCATTTATAGCACACCTGCTAGTGGGTGGTGTGATTCTTTCTTGTGTGTGTGTGTGTGTGTGTGTATATATATATATATTAATTTTCATTCATGAAGGATGAGGCTGCACCACCCACTCAGGAGCGATGCTGTCATCCTGCACTGCTGTATGCATCAAAGCTCACATTTCTGAACAGAGGTGCCCTAGGAGGCTCTCTGCGGTCAGGCTGGTCTGGCTTTTCACTGGGCATGGACAAAACCCCCCGTTGCCTAGGTGTCCTTGGAGCACTATGGCTCTCATAAAGGCCAGTGCAGAGCTGCTTTTTGCTTTGTTAGGCTCATCTGACCCTTTTTTGACTCTCCTGGTATTACGAGTAGAACTCGAGCTCCCTAAGAAAGCCCTGGCCTAGGCAGACTGGGAATTTTGTGCCAAGAATTCCTTGTTTGAATGCATTTATCCTCCTTTCCGTCTGACAGTCAGGGTTGCTCTACCAAGTCCCAGACTGTACACTTAAGAAAGGATTCTAAAATAATGCTTTTTTTCTTTTTTCTTTCTTTCTTTCTTTTTTTTTTTTTTTTGGACATTTCTCCACCTCTTCAGCAGTTCTGCAAGCATCTCCAGCACCACCTCTGCTCCCTTCCATCTCCCTTGCTGGCATGCTCATTGCCCCCTTCTCCTTGGATGCTTTTCTCCTCTTCCTGATGTACCCCAATGACTTCCCCGGGGCTTTAGTCCTACACCACCTCCTTGCAAGAAGTCCTCACTTTGCTTGAAAAACCATAGTGTTAACGTCACTACTTCCTTTCCTTGTAAGCCCTTCACCACCTTTTTGGGAAGGGAGTTGTGTTGGTTGTGGCTTCAGAGGCTCTTTATTGTGCAGCACAGTGGTCTGAAGGTCCTCTTGGGTACAGAGAAGGGATGCAAGGTGAAAACAGAGAGGTGAGGAACTGCATTACCCCAAAGGGATCACAGAATTGAGTTGGAAGGAACCCTTAAAGGCCATCGGGTCCCACCCCCTGCAGTGCACAGGGACACCCACAGCTCCATCAGTGCTCAGAGCCCCATCCAACCTGAACTTGGTTGTCTGCAGGGATGAGGCACCACCGCCTCTCTGGATAACCTGTGCCAGTGCTTCACTACCCTTATCATAGAACACTTTTTCCTTATTTCCAGTCTAACTTTCCCCTCTTGTAGTTTGAAACAAAGCTGTTGGATGAAGGTTCTGTACTCCTGCTGCACTAGGCTGGATGCACAACTGCAGCCTGTGGGCCAGGCAAATGCCTATAGGGTTGGGGTGGTCTCTGAGCTACCTGGGGCACTGGGGGCATGCAGGTAGGTGTGTCACACTGCTGCATAAGGACCTGCACAGCAGGAAAGCAGCAACGTGATATCTTTGCCCTTAGGGATAGGGAATGTCAATGTGATAAAACTCATTTAAATGCCTACTGGGAGGCTAAATATCCTTGGACAGCAGAGTTATTTCTTAGGCTTTTTAGACAGCTGCTGAATGTACTGGAAGCTTCAATGCGGTTCAAAGTAATAGATGAAATATTTTACAAGGATATGACCCTGATGAACAGACTGCTTTAAATGAGTGACCTTCTTGACATATATACCAATAAGTTGTCTAAATAAGCAAACCCAGGAATAAGTTTCCTTCCTTTTGCGTGTGTCACTGCACATGATTTTTTTTTCCCCCTTGGAATGTAATAAAGGAAATTGTTTCTGAAGAAATTACATCAGTTTAAACAGTGTGCTGAAAAGAGAGCTCTCTGTACAGCTTGGCAGTCCATCTGCGTCTCAGCTGGGAGAAAGCTGGATGAGAAGGGCAGTGAGAAGAAGGGAGAGCCAGGCTAGCATCCTGTTCAGGATCACTCCAGGGCTGCCCCAGGTGGGGATGGTGGTACCTGAGCTTGAGCACTGTATGGCAACAAGTCCAAGCTGTCCCTCCCTTGCAAAGAAGGGGCCCTGTGAGAAGATGTTTGTTTTCAGGCAAAGGATTGCAAGAATGGAGGACAATTTCCCCCAGGCACTAAACAAGTGCTTTTCCATGGATTTATGGCACTTACCAAGTCAAGGCAGCTGCATTCTACTTCTGGTTCCTGGATCACCCAGGAGATGTAGGCTACCAAGTTGCTCATATAATAGACCTTTTCTCATATAATAGACCTTTTCTCATATAATAGACTTCATTTTTACATTTCTTGTAGCCTGTTTAGATACAAAGCAGAGATCTTCTTTCTAGAGGTTTATGACTTGCAGCTTGCAGGTGAGGGGACAACTCATGGGATGATCAGGACATGGGCTGTGGTGAGCTGGAAGCACAAGGACCTGCAGACTTGGGTGCTGTTTCTGCACCTCCCCATCTTTGGAACATCTGGAGTGAAAGGTCTGTGTGTCACGAAAACACATTGAGCAAGATTTGGCTGCTCCAGTGTTCTGTTGAGCCTGACAAATGAGTCTGGTAAAGTATGGACTCTGTGGGCTTTTTCCTTTATCCATGTGCTTCTGCATCTCATCAAGCCAGTGTTAAAGTGCCGCCAGCAGCTTTCTGTAAAATATCATGGCTTTTTTTTCTGTCTGATTAGGAGCATCTTTTGGGTCCCACTGGCTGCAGCCAAAGAAGATTTGTTCTCTTAAGGTATCTCCAGGCTATGACCAGAAGCCTTTTTATGTCTTTTCCTGTGACTTGAGTTATTTACTACAGTTCAAAGGATGGGAAAATGTTGCAGCATCAAATGGGTCTTACTTTTCAATGGGACGTGGCTCCCTAGAGTGTACGTTCAGCAGTGATGGATTGAGCTAGCCATGGGTTGTATTTGACCTGGCACTCGTTGTTACGAGATCCTGGCTGGCTTTCAACCTAGCACGTCTTTAGTTTGCCAAATTGTGCTGAAGCAAGTGACAGATCAGAGCAAGGCATGGACAATTTCCCAGCCCTGACCTGCCTGGGTGAGGGGCTGGGGGGTTCAGCTTGACCTCAGGCTGGCTATAAGCACAAGGCAGGGATGGAAGAATAAATCTGTGTTTTGTTTAGACTTGTATGACTACCTGTATGAGTTGTTTGCTTGGTGGTCTTTTCATTTTAAGTAAGTGCTTTTTATCTCGTAGTGGTCTGGAGTTCAGAGTAGGGTTTCAAAGCAGGGTGGTACTGGCTCAAAATCTCAAAGATGAATTCTTTTTGGAAACCTTTTGGAAATCTCTCCTTCTTTCTCAGCCAGTCTCTGCCTCGTGAGGGCTCCTGGTTGTGGAGATATAAGCACATGGGAATGTCAACAGTGTCATGGACATGGGCCCTTGCTGCTGGATTTCACTTCTAGTTTGATGTCTTAAATGTAAGAGGTGGGGTTCTAGAGGGACGTGGCAGGCTTACTCCTGTATCCATATCACTTGGATCTGGTATTGCAAATCCCATGCTATAAAAACAAGATTAGGAGAGAGACAATAAACAGAACAACCATCATTGATGCCACATAATGCGTTGTGTCCTTACAATATAAATTTTTCCATTTCCTTTTCTAATTTCTAGTAATTGAGCTCAATGAGCCTGCTTGGAGCTGATTTCTTGATAGAGTTTTCTTTACATCTTTTTCTGATTTCTGGCCTCACTCCAGCTGCTTGCTTGATGGTGCATTTTATTTCAGCTTCTTAATT
Source organism: Gallus gallus (assembly GCF_016699485.2). Taxonomy (NCBI): domain Eukaryota; kingdom Metazoa; phylum Chordata; class Aves; order Galliformes; family Phasianidae; genus Gallus; species Gallus gallus. The sequence goes on from NC_052548.1 coordinate 2,832,113, forward strand.
TGCTGTTAGAGTTGTCAACACCGCAGGGCCCCCTTGCTGCTTTGCTTTGCTTAAGTAGAGTGGATATATTTCTTAGATTAGTTAACCACTTCGTTGCTGCTAACATAGTAAAACTTACAGGTGTTATTGGAAGGCACCTGTTATGTTTAGGTGTTGTACTAAAGGACGTGGTACAGTGGGTAATATTGGTGATAGGTGGACTGTTGGACTGGATGACCTTAGAGGTCTTTTCCAACCTTGGTGATTGATTGTATGATTGTGTGTTGAGGGGGGGGGGGGGGGGGATTTAAGAATGCAAAGTTGCTAATCAGGTACGCTCAGGTAGGGAACAAATCAGGGATGTAGAGATGACTTTTCTGGATTCCTTCTTACTTGCCTTGAGTCCCATTGAAATTCTTGTACAACTCACGTGCACCCAGCAGCAGTCCCAAAGGATCAGCTGCCATTGTCTTTTTCCTCATCCATGTGCAGGTAATTGCATTTGAAAGAATATTATGGGTTTGCAAGCCAACTGCTTATGTGCAGATCACTCTGATCACGGATCTGTGCAGGTCAAAATCTCAGTCTTCTGTGTCCATGCTGTTTTGTTGGCTGCTGCAGAACGACACTGACCTCCAGCTACCTTGGATCTGGCTCGCTGCCTTTGCAGTTATCTTTCATGCTGGTTTTTGTTGATGCAACAGAAAGCTTTTTCATCTTCTCTTTTTCCAAGTAACAGACATGAACAAATCAGGATTGCAATGAAGCAAAATAAACATGAGGCATAATACAGAAGCACAAATGCTTTCCACCACAACTTCCTTGTTTTCCTCTGTAGATAAGTGTTGGATGGCTTTATAGGAGAGCTTTCCCCAGTGTGTTTTTTTTGCATTACCCATTTACATTTTGCAGAGCTCAGTTATGCAGACAAAAAGTAGTTGTTCTGCAGGTGTCCCTATGCATCTTCCCTTTTCCAGAAGCTCATTTTTTGACAGTGTGTTCTAGGCACAGTTATGCTATTGCTAGCTGAAATGTCCCAGCTGGTCTGTGTTTTCTGTTGCCTGGGTGGAAAAAAATATAAATAATTAAGAAAAAATTGGTCCTAGAACACATGATCCCCTGCAGAGCTGATTTTCGGTTTTGGCTTCTGTGTGGATCTTTCAGGTTGATGGTCACATGAATTCTCTCTTGACATTGTGACCATGCTGTTGTCTGGTGGCTGTATAAGACAACTCGTTCCATTGCTCATTGGAGAATCATCATTGAGAAAATAAAACACGTTTGTAGCCTGTTACTCAAACACTTATCTGCTTCTTTGGCTGAATCATCACCCCTATGCACATAATCACTGTTTATTGTTTACCTTGCTTCTGAATTAATCAGCAAGTTGCTTTATAGAGGAGAAAGGAAGAAGTACTTTTTTTTTTAACCTTGCTTATGGCAAAATCTCTTTGGATTCCTCATTGCTGCAGAATAACTTCTGCATCTTGGGCAAAATAACTTTCCTTACATGGGGCTCAGAGGCTAGCACAGAGTTGTGACTACTGCTGCATTGGAGAAGGTCTAATTGTGCTTCTTTTTGTGTTATGTGGTAACTAGCAATAAGATGAAAGGTAGCTTGATTTGAGGGACATGGTTCAGTGGGCATAGTGGGGATGGGATGATGGCTGAACTTGGCATTAGAGGTCTTTTCCAACCTTAATGATACTTTGATTCTATATGCTAAGGAAAGAATAACAATCCCTTCCATGAAGGGAGGATGTTCTCTAGGCATTGGATGGACAAAACAGATGACCAAGAGGGAAGTAGTTACTTTGTGGGTAGGGTTTAGCAGGACACCATAAAGCTAACGATACAACTGCTGGTGCAAATACCAATGCCATCAGTAGCAAAGCTCCTTTTATAGGAAAGAAACTGCAATGACTTTCTGTTTATTAACTAAAAGAAGGGTTTGCTGCTGTTGTTTTTTTCCCTTGAACACAGAGATCTGCAGAAGAGATGTATCAGCCCACTTATTGTTTGAATTGAAGAGAAATTTGAGCTTGATAGTGATAGAAGAAAAAATCAACAATGGCTAATGGTTTCTAGCTTTAATTCTCTGCTAGGTGCTTGTATTGGCAAAGGCTGTCCACCCTTGGAGGAAAGTGGGTGGTGATTTGCATGGAAAAGAAGGAGGAAGATAAAGTTGGGACATAAAGTAGAAAAGGAAATTGCCATTAATTGGAGAAAAGTCTGGATTCATCCCAGTTAGTTTCAAGTACTTGAAGCAGGTGCCTGCAGTAGAAGATCAGGCACTGTAGAGAAAAGCAGCTCGGTGGGGCTCTTCCATGCAGTGGAAATACCCCAGGAGCTCCTCTGTGCACAGGGGAGAGAGGAATGAGTGTCCCTGGGCAGTTGGTGTGCTTTTGGGTTTGCTGATCCTCTGTGGCTCTGCTGTGCTTTCCTCCAGTCTTCCAACCGGGTAAAGGAACTGGGTGTGGTGTTCAGATGGAGGCCGTGAAGCCAAATTAATTAATAGTTGAAAACAACCTTGGCTCATTCAGGTGGACTTTGTGATTTGTAACGGAGCCATTGGGTCTCCAGCCGTACGTAGGGATCATTTTTGTGTTACAGACTGGTAGGAGTGGGGCTACGCTTTTCCAGCCTTGTTTCCTAAATCTGAGGAGACTGCAGTGTAAAGCTCAGTGGCAACATGCCATGGAGCACGTGAGACGAGTGCATATTTACATTTTTTATGCAGAGCACATACACCAGTTTTTACAGCCTGAAGTAAAACTTTAATAGTTGTTTGATGGTAAATTTCCGTGTCAGCTGCTCTGGAATTTGGTTTCAGGGCTGAGCCAGGAGAAGCATATTGTAGCTGGGGGATTCCTGGTTATGTGAGAGCCACAAATGTGACCTGGGAAGGCAGAAATCCAAGAGGAGAATGCAAAGTTTGAATGATAACAGTTGCCTCATTCCAAGATGCAAATGAAACACCAAATGTTCAAGTTCAAGCTGGGGTGGCAGCTTTTTTTTTCCCCCTCTTGAAGGATCTGGCCACCCCCAGACTGGGTCTGGTATAGTTTTGTTCTTGAACATATTGAAGGCAGAATTCATCATCTTGGTAACTTTTTCCATATGGCTGTTATTCCTGCTGGAAATAGTTCTGCGTTTGGCTTCCTGTTCCCTGGTCCTTCTTTCCCATGTCTGATTTCTTTTATTTATTTATTTATTTGCTTGCTTGCTTGAGCATAACTGTGGGTCTTTTGAAATTCATAGCTTGAAAATGAGCCCGTGTTGGATGCTGGATGAAGGATGCATGGAGCACTTAGGTATGTGTAGCACTGCTGCCATAGCGTGCACATCTCCAGCCCACTTCTTCGCTCAGACGTACTCGCTCCTCCACAAGGTTACAGGCACTGGGCTCTCTCCTCCCAGCTTGCATCCATGCACTCATTTACATCCTTTGCCAACTCCTCAGCTCCACCTCAGTGTTAAAAAGCAGGAAAATTTAATCCCCATAACTTTTGTGCCTCTCTGTATGGTCTTTATATTAGTGTGCCTTCATGGGAGTTGGATTAGATGACATGTAAAGGTCCCTTTCAACTCAAAGTATTCTATAATTCTGTATGGATACATGTTGTCACTGCTCTTCAACTGAAATGGAAAGAAGTTAGAGGGATTCTGTGCTTCTCCAAGAGCTAATAAAGTCAGATATGCAGCAAGCACTGGGCTTCTTCATTAGAGTAGTGCTGGGCTTGGGCAGGGGATCTTGGTTCCAAGTCCTGACTCTTTGCATTGAATCCTGACAGAATTCCAACTTGTGTGACTTAAGCCACAAAGGGGGCATCTGCTGATATGGTGCTTTCACAGCCATTTCCTCTCCTTGATATTCTCAGTGCCTAACACCTGGTGCTGAAGTAGGTTTGGCCTTTGCTACAACAGCCTTGAGGTGCTCTGTTGTTGGCAACAGTTCTGAGTGAGTGCTGAGGACCGACTCTCCTAGCAAACCACTCAAGGCTCTGCTCCATATGCATCATGGTAAAATGACATTTAGCAGGGTAATTGGTTGCCTGTGAAAGATAGGAGCTGATGATAACTCTATGAAGGAACAGAATATAGGCTGCCTTCCCTGCACTGCTCTGCCCAACACCTGCATTTCAAACTATGTTTATCTCAAAGGAAAGTGGATGAGTGTTTGCTAAGCAGACTCTCAGAACATTCACCCAAAAGCTCTAATGCTTGTTCGATTTGTGCTGCTGTGCTCATCCACTTCTCCAGTAGTGCCAGGCAGTGGTAGCACCACATTGGTGCCAAATGCTGACTTCACTGGGACGTCTGGCATATTGCAAGTCAAGCTTTCAATGTCCAGATGGCAGCAAATTACCCATTAGGTGAATAATTAGGTTTTCTGGAAGGGAACGGGACCTGTGGCTGACCTGTGTTCCCAAGAGACATTGCCTAGTAACCTCAGATCTTGGTCCTGCAGCTGATGGCCTTGGGAACACAGTCCACCTGGCTCTCCTGGATGCTGGGTAAGTGCACTACTCCTTCTGCATATACAACCTATTGCAGAAAAGGCACAAAAAATGTTTATTTCTCTATTGGACAAAGTTAGATGGAGCATGGAGACCAAGGAAAGCTATGCTTTTGGAGCTGAAACTTGCCTGAGCTCCTGGCTGATAGAGCACTGAGGTTGGGTTCATAGGGGTTGCAGGAACACTCAGAGACATCAGCCTCACTGCTGATGATGCTGAGCTCATTAGCACCATCTAGCAAATAATAGTGCTTAAGGTCCCTGAGAGCAGGCTGGAAATCATTGACAGCCCCTGAAGTGAGGAGGGAGGATCCATGAGCTGAGTTGTTTTGGCCATAAGCTGGTTTGTATGCTAACACCCAGACAAGGAAGCTGGTGTGATACAGCCTAATTATTGGCACAGCCTTGCTGGCCTCAAGTCCATCCCCCCCAGGTGTGTGCTGCCAGCAGGCAGTAGGACAGAGCTGGTGTGCAGGTACTGCTTGACTGGCCTGGAAAAAGTGGATTGATGGGTCGCAGAGGGATCCTCTTTTTTCTTTTTTTAACGTCTAAGAGGAATCAAATGCATTTGGAGCTTTGGGGAAACTTGTCCTCACTTAAAGCAGCAGATTTTTTGTTCTCTTGAAGACATGGTTTCTTTTGCTCTTTGATTTGCTTTCTCGGGAGAATGTTTCCTCTACCAAGAGCTAGCCAGATCCTCTCAACATAGCTTTGACCAACCAGTGCAGCCCATGGTTTTGTGTGGATATTTGCTGCTTTCCTGCTCGAGATGCGAAATGTTATCAAGCCTAGAAAGAAGGCAATGGGCTCGTAGAATCATAGAATGACTTAGATTGGAAGTGGCCTTAAGTGATCTTAAGATCATCCAGTTCCAACCCTTCTCCTGTGGACATGTTTGCCACCCACCAGATCAGGCTACTCAGAGCCCCACGCAACGTGTCCTCCATCACCTCCAGGGATGGGGCATACACAGATGCTTTGAAAGACCTATTGGGTGGATGGAGAAGGCTGAGCCAGCTGACCCGCACTCAGCTTTCCCAGTGCAAGTGGCCATTACACCATCTTCTACCCCAGGTGTGTTTAATCCATGGGAGGACAACACTGGTGCAGTGGCAATCTGGATGTTTCTTGTTGGAGCAGCTCAGGGTGCTGCTGAGGAGGCAGCCGCATTGCCAATATCTTATAGACAAGTGTACTTGGCATTATCCTTCATATTCAGCATTGTTCTATTAATTTCTCACATTAAAAGCTACTGCCCTTGCTTGGGGAGGAGGAGAGGAAAGGACACACTCTGGCACAGCTGCTTTGCTGCATCCCACCTGCCAATGGAGGGTCATTTCTCTCTAGGCACTGAGGATGCTTTGTTTCCTATAAGATAGCTGTGCTTATTGAAATAATCCTACTAACACAACACACTGCAGCTATATGTGTAATATATTCAGGTATTAAGTGAACAGTGGTATGTGTTTTTTACCTTCTTTTGCTGAAATATCCAATGGTATTAACTCAGCCTTGCAAATATCTCTGGAAACCCTGAATGCTTTCCTTAATCCCTCTTTGTACACTGGGGAAACTGAGGCACACCGTGGCTACCTGTCCTTAAGAGCCTGTACTGGTGGCCCTTGCTTTAAGGCACTGAGCTGCTATATCTTCTTTTCTCTCTGCCCTGAAGACAGCAGTGGGTTTTGCACTCCGGGGGATAGTAAATGATGACTGGCTGTCACTTGGTGTCATCACCACATGGAAACTGATGCCATATTCATTGTGTTGCTGTGAGTCTGACACAAACAGAGGCAATGAAATGTCAAATATTAAAATTTGACCCATGACTTAACCTGGCATACAGACAAGTTTACACACTTGTGTCATCATTTCCTTTTCAGTTTTTATTTGGTACCTTAGAGCTTTCCCTGACTCTGCTAGAACTCTTATTAATGGATTTTGTTTTAGGGCACACTCAGCGTTCACCCAGTTTTTGTCAGACAGACAAAGGTAATATTTTAGGAACTTGCCAAGATCCCACATTCCTCCCCGAAGTGTCAGTCTCAGCCATCTGCACTCCTTCCCACACTCAAACCTGCTGCTTGTGCTTTTGTTTCCTCTTCATCTCCCACCTCAAGGCCGGAGAAAAAGTAGCAGGGCTCCAGCTGGACTCCTCCAAGCTTTGAGCATGGGCATTGCGGCGTCCTTCTGAAAACCACGGTATGCACCAGCCTGCCTTTAGGCATGCACTGAGGATGCAAAGCAGTTTTGCAGACCTCAGACCCCTGCTCCCCATTGGGACAGTCCCAGTACCAGCTGGACAACTACTACAAGTGTTTCTTGGCCTTCAGCAAGGGGGTAGAAGCTGGAGTGTTTTGCTGTGTCTTGTAGCCATTGCATGGCATGTGCAATAACAAAGAGTGCGTATTAATTGCTGGTTCCCTGCAGCTTGGGTCTGTCCCTCAGTGCCTCGTGTTTGATCTCTCTCTCTCTCCTTCACTGCAGCCTCTCCTTTTGCCCTGTATCAGACCAGTGATCAATGGGAGGTCTCCTGCTGAGCTCTGATGTTTCTTTCTCCATGTTCCTGTAGTGAGCAGCAGCACAGCGCATTTCCCCCTTTAATTAGGCTAACGATGTGTAGGAGGCAGCAGGGCTGTTTGTTCAGCTGCAGGGGCCGGAAGCACAGCCCATGGCATTAGCAGGGGATGTTTTGACATTGTGGGATGCGACATTGTGCCAGAGGGACCCGCACGACCACACTGCTGTGACAGCATCCATTGGCAACAGCCTGGTTGCCACTGACAGGACCATTCTGAGGTACCCCTGCTCCCACCAAGGCTGAATGGTTCATGTGTAGGGCTGTGCTCATGTAGTGATGTGTTCTTGGCTCTGGAACTACGCTGGATATTGCAGCATGGGGTGATGTTGCATGCGGAAGAATTCAGCCCCAGCTGGCATAGCTACTCCCTGGCATCTTGGCAGTTTAAGTTAACAGCAAGCTCCTGAATGACATGCTTTGAATTATCCCTTCTGGGACAAAGATGACGATTATTGCAGAAAGAACCCTTGAGATGTTTGTATTTGGAGGGTTAACCAGTTTCTCAGAAGTTAATATTAAGAAGGGACGATTAATAAGTAATGAGACCTGCTGATGAGGTGATGTGACAACTCCAGGAAATGTCTGTGTCTTTGTGAATAATCCTTAGAAAACATTATACTATATTATTTAGCAAGCCCAGTTCTAACCATTATTTGGTGCCTTAAGTGCGTCTGTCCATGGGGATTCACTTAGTTGGTAACTTGTCCCATTGAGATTTCTGTGGGTTTTTTTTTCTGGTGATCTTATTTCAGAACTTCATGCTAGACAAGGTGGTAGATGCTGTGGAAAGATAGATGGCACCTGTTTTGCTGCTGGCCATCAGCTTGTGCTCTGTGGCTCTTTGTTTCAATCCCAGCCCCAGAGAGTTCCTGGGAGCAGAGCTGATGGATATAAGGAAGTGTTTGTATATATATAGTCTACCTAGACTTTATGTTTGCTTATAAAACTCAGATCTTTGGCCTTGAGAGATTCCACCAGCATGAGGTTTACAAGATCTAGTTGCTAAATGTCCCCTTCTTGTGCAAGTTGGCTGGGAATGGGAGCAGAGTGGATTCCTGAGAGTTATCCCTGTAACCTCCTGCAACTCTGTCCTCAAAGACCAAGATGAAATTCCCATTAACAGGAATGGCTCTCTTTATTACCCTTATTAATAACCAAGATAGGAGACATGCAAATAGTACTTTAGAAGCTTAAATTTGCACTGGAAAGATCAGGAGATGGAAGGTGATGGACAGTTAACTAGGCTGCATCATGGTAGCTACATGCACTTGAAGTCAACCTTGTGTGGAGCACAGTATCTCATGGCCAGAGTGATTGTTTTGGTCCAAAAAGCACAGAAATAATCTTGAAGGTTGAAATCTTGTGTGCAGCATCCTCTGCTCTGATCTGGAGGTAAGGTGACTGGGGAGCAGGAGATGGCCCCATCCTGTCCCCGAGCAGCCCCATGGTGATCAACCAACTGGTGGTTTTCAGGCCTGAGATCAGACATTGTTGCTGCTCCCTTCAACACAGGAGGTTTCAACTAATTCAATTTTCCACTTTCTTTTTCTTGTGGTGCCCTAGGGTTCCTCATTCTTAGTACTGTTTTGCCTTTCTGAGACCAATTTACACCAATGACAAAGAGGGCTATCAGGCATGCTTCAGTTTGGGCCTTTCCCTTCTTTCCATCATTCCCATGTTGCAGCAGTGCATGGGCTCTGCCAGATGGATGCTCCTGCCCAAGACAGGATGTCTCCTTGGGCTCCTGGTAGCCACATCCCCATGGGGATGGACTGGGAGACCAATGGTCTGGAGCACTTGCATAACATGCAGAGCATCCAAGTGGGCTCTGCTGAGCTGTAGCAGGGCTAAAATGCTGCCTCTTTTTTATAAACAGAGTGAGTAGGCCAGTTTGCCTTAAGATAAGAATATTTCCTCCCCCGAGAGCATTCTAAAATTTCCTTTCATGGCTGATGGAGTCAGCACTACTGAAGAAACTAATTTCCTCCCCATTAATTGACCCCTGGTCTTTTGTTGGCCTTTGGTTGAGTCTTCAACCTCAGCTGCAGTCTGGGTGCTCCAGTCCCATCTGGTGGTGCTGGGATTGGAGATGTTCCGTTGAGGGATGGTAGATTTTGGAGGACTCTTCCACAGGTGGCTCCCTAGAATAAGTGAAAATGTGAGTGTTCATGTGAAGATTGTCTTTGCAGAAATAGCTATAAGAAATTTCCTTGTGCTGAAGGCAGACAGCATGAAGGATAAGAAATTGAAAGACTCGGACTAGTTTAGGGAGCTGCTGGAAGTGTTTCCTGAAGGAATTCTAGCTTTTCACACTGCCAGGTGCAAACAATCATTGTATTGCTGCAGGAGAAAACCATGCTCAGCACTGTGATCTCCTGGAATATGAAGTTTGGTAGATATGACCCCATTGGGAAGGCTGAGTCAGTCTAGTATAGTCTCTCACTATCCCTGTCCATTCCTCCTTGCCTCCTGCCCAACCACCATCTGTCCCCACTCTGAGCCATCAGGATGGGAACTGGGATTGTTCAGTCTGGAGAAGAGAAAGCTCAGGGGAGACCTGATTGGCTCTTTTTTGAAAGAAGGCTGTAGTGAGGTGGAGGTTGGCTTCTTTTTCCAGGTAACTGGTGATAAGAGGTAACAGTCTTAGGTCATATCAGGGGAGGTTCAGGTTGGATATAAAGAATTTTTTTTTCTCAGAAAGAGTGGTGGGGTATTGGCACAGGCTGCCCGGGGAGCTGATGGAGCCATCATCCCTGGAGGTTTTCAAGAAAAGGGTAGATGTGGCACTGAGTGATGTGGTCTAGAGTGATCACGGACATGGGTTGATGGTTGGACTGGATGATCTTAATGGTCTTTCCAACCATAATGATTCTATGATTCTGTGATTGCACCTGAGGCCTGAAGCAATAATCCCTCAAAAAACAAACAAACAAAAAAAACCCATAAATTCCCTTGATTTGGTGTCCCAAGTTCAATTTCTTTAATAGTCTCTTAATCCAGCCCTGAAAACTTCAGTGAACGTTTCAGCTATGTCTCCCTTGAACGCATTGTCGTGCTCCAAATTGTTGGTTAGAAACTGATTCATTTCCATTCACTCCTGCTGGAATGGATAAACGAAGTATGCTGAGGAGCTAATTAGTTTGGATGCTTTAGGCCATTTCTCTAGCCAGGTGTTCTGGTTTTTATTCCTCAGTTGGCCCCAGCTCTACCTTCTGCCAGTTTCTCCCGTTGGTGCTTTGCTCTCATGGCTGTGGCAAATGGTTCACTGTGATACTGATGTGACTGCCCTGGCAGTTTGCACTTGCTGCCTTTCTGACAATCGTAGCTCTCTCTCTGTGACCTCACATTTCCTTTCACAAATGGATCTTTTTAGGAGTTTCCAAATGGGTTTTCGGGAGGAGGAGGCCTTTGCAATGAAAGCGCTTTCTGCTTGCAGCTCAGCCCATCCGGCTCTTGCTGAGCTCTGTGCTCCTGCTGAAGGCAGCAATGACTCAGAGCCAACCTCCTGCTTCCCCCAGGTGCCAACTGACAACAGGCTGATGCAAAAAATGATGTGTGTGTGTGTGCGCATGTATATGCATCTACACATTTATAGCATCTGAGAAACTGGGAGATATGATGATTCCTGGGCTGAACAACAATTTTGGAGGCTTGTTCCACTCTCTTCCCTCTTTCTCACTGGTTTGCGGTCATGCCATGGTAGGCTGGGAGCAGAGGTTGGGCTCAGGTAGCTGGGGGAGCACAGGGCTGTGTTTATTGTCCTGGCTACATAGGGACATTGTCTCCAGTGCCAGCTGCCAGCCAACGGGAGACAGGTTTAGTCAAAAGGGTGGTGACTACTGTCCTTTCCCTTGGGCACAGATGTAGGATGCTTTGTGCGTGGTCTGCCTGGCAACACGCCCTGGCTGTCCTTCAGTTATTGCTTTTAGTTTGCAGCATGGCGTTCCATGTCCTCCGGACAAAAACACCGGGGATTAGGAGGTGTATGTACTTATTTCATACTCCCTTCTCTCTGGCTTACTGACTTTAACACCTTGGAATCCTACTGAAAGCTGTTTCTAGCCCTGAGATTTGGAATCAATTGTGCTTCCTTCTCTTTTGGTGGTTTTTCCTCACTGGCTCATAGGTTTCACCAATAAATCCACGAGCATCAGCTCTCACGTGGTCTGAAAGGAGGTTTAAAAAATCTCTTCGTAAGGAATCAGATTATTTTTGATTCCGATTTCCCAATCCTGAAATTGTCCTTTTTGGTAGAATAAATAGAAGTGACGAGATTGGCTTTCTGTTAGCGCTGCTCTGTCATCCCAAGGTGGATCTGCAGCAGTTACCAGAAAAATCCTCCAGAGACGGAGATGAATCATTTACCAGTTCAGGCAGACATTGGTAGCAACCTGCGTGCTCCGGGAGTGCATGCAACAGCATTCTGCTGCCTTTGGTCTCCTCCATAATAGAGCTTGTGGCTTCCTTTCATGCCTCTCCTCATATGAAAATGCAGTTGCAACCCACTCAGGAGACAACTGATCCAAGCAAACAGTTATTTGTATTTAGGCTAGGCTGGCTGTATGCTATTATTTCCTCTAAGAACAGACTGGATTTTATGAGGTTGGTCTTTGTGCGTGGTGGATTGTAAACTGATTGGGGACAATGAATATCATTTGGGTCAAGCTTGGATGAACTGACCTCTGAATAACCGGGAAAACTGCAGGAATTCAGGATGTTGTGGTAGAGCTCATTTTCTGCTGAGTCTTTGCTGAAGGCTGAAGTAGACCTTGGAGGGTTGCTGCTGCCACTGCCACCAGGCAGGCTCATCACCACAAGTCACTGAGATGGGTTTAAGGTCAAGGGCCAGAGGGACAAGAACTAGAGTTCATGCTAACCCTGGGATGCCCTGGATGTTTGCTGGAGGGTTTTGTGGATGGCGACGGGTAAGAAAGGACGGGCTGTGCCTTGGGAGAAGCAGAGAGAGGAGCCACAGGTGGGGTGGTCACCTGCAGCTCAGGAGCTTATTTTAATGCAGTTATTTTTCTGCTTTCTCCTTTTCAGCACAACTTCTGTGCCCTTTGCAGACAGGGTGATTTCCCCCCTTATTTCATCCATATTTCGGGGTCCTGCTGCGGATGGAAAAATGAGTAACAAGAATGAGGGACTGTAACATGCGTTTGGGAACAGTAGAGGGAGCTTGGAGATGGGTGCAGGATTCAGGCTAGGGGGATGCTGTTTTTTGCCTGGTGTGAAGGCTCCAGCTGGGGCTGTTGAGCTCTTGCCTTGCCTGGATGGCTTTGTTACATGACCCTGGGCAGGGCAATTAATGTCTCTCCAGGCTATCTGCTTGCCTGGGAGAGAGGAGCTGATGCTGGTCCCCTGGTTGCCATGTGAAGGCTGCAGATGCGGTGGGTGGGCTGCTGGTGAAACCAGAACTGAATGCTCAGGTTGTCATCTGGGGAAATCATGGGCATCACCCTCAGGTGGTGCAGCTTTCCCTGCTCTGTTCTGGTCGCATCAACAGCAGGTAATCCAGTGTGTTCTTCAGTGCTGCAGGTGAGAACAGACCTTACACCAGAGTGCTCTGTGTGTGTCAGGGAGGGGAGATGGTGTGCCAGAGGAATGGCTTGATGCCACCTGAGGCTGATGGAAAGCTTTCATTTCAGAGAGCTCCCCTATATTGTTTCCCCTCCTGCATTTTGGGAGCCAGTTTGTTGTTTGTCTCATTGCTAACCACTACTGGTAGTTCACAGCCTAATGAGTTTGGATTTTATTTTCTTTTTGTTTGGTGCATTTTCCCTTTGGGATGAAGGCTAAAAATGACCACAAATCCCAATCAACCTGCAAAGCTGCTGGGGAAAATGGAGCAGAAGGCTGCACAGCTCATGTGTGCTAGTGTGTGCAGCCAGCACCGAGCAGTCTGAATGGCAAAGCCCACAAAAGCTGGTTGGGTTTATTGTATGTGTAACATAGGTGCCGTCTGCATCCCCGGATCCATGCTAAGTCGGATCCTGCTCACGCTGTCTCTTGCATTAGTGAAGAATTCACACTCAGCATTGGCTGAACAATGCTGGCAGAGCTCTGTGGGTTTTGCACAGTGCTGCTTACATTGCCTGGATTAGGAACTGCTCGTGATGCTCAGCCCATGGGTCCCCGGAGGACCTTCCAGCAGCCCCTCCGTGGCTCCAGGGGATCACTGCTGCAGAGCGTGGCTGTCTGGCACTAAGCTGTTGAGAGTAGTAGGGTTGTTCTGCAAGCAGGGTGAGCTGCTGAGGCTGTGCACACAACTTGCTGCTTTAAGCACTGATGGGGATGGGTTGGGGTGAGAAATTACTGCCCTCCGCTGCAGGTTCCCATTCCTGTTTATTAGGGGGTAACACTGGGGAAAACTGTAGGAAAACTCACTGTGTCTACAGGGCAAAAGGAGGGAGGTGAAATAAGGTCACCCAGAGCATGCACCCAGCTCACTGCAGCAAGGCAGAGGAGGTTGCCTTCACCCTGTCCTGTGCTTTGAGTGGCACCGAGCCGCATCCCCCGGGTGAGATGAGAGCCTCCCACCAGAACAGGGCTTTACACAACAGCAGTGTTCATAGGAGGGAGATGAGGTGATGGCCCTATGGCTCCTCTGCTCTGCAGACCCACCTCCATCCCTGTTGTTGGTCACCTTTAAAGTAATACAGCATTATCATTGCTCTGGAAGAAGTCAGTGCAGCTCCACCACCACTGCCCAGCCCTGAGCCCGTTCTGCAGAGGGACACGGTGTGACCTCGCAGTACATCCTCACCAACCTGGAGTGGGATGAATGAACAGGGTTATCTGAAGGCCGGCTGGGTTTCCCTCCCTGCCTTAATTCCATATGAAGTACAGGCGTATAATGAGATCAGGCTGGCGTTCTGAGTGCAGCTGGGGCTGATTTCGCATGCTGGAGGCACCAGAATTCAAAATAAATGCTTTTAATGTCTGAGAAATGGGAATGAAAGGAATGCCTTCGGAGTACCAGAGGGAACAAGGCAAAGGCAGTGGTGAATGAAATAAATGGTGTGATGACAGGAACGAAGGGAGAAATGAAAGAGCACGGAACAGGTGTGAGAAATACCATCCCTGGCGTGGGTCCATGAAGGATTTGCTTCCTGGCTTGCTTTGAAGTTGGGAGTTGGAAGCATAAATGCTGCTGTGACTCTGGACCTCTAGCATTTTGCTTCACTTTTGCTGCTGTGAGCACTGCAGTTCTTTGCTCTACTTCTGTAGACATCTGGAAGACCTGGAGTCGATGCTCCATGTCCCTGACTTTGCCAGCACCCATCCATGGGGACAGGTATCCCCACAGCATCCTCGGGTGGCTCTGCTGGATTTTCCCAGTGGTTTTCCAGCTTCTGTTTGGAAAGCCAAAATGTGAAACTACCAGCAAAGCCCAAATAGTTTGTTTTGGTGATGGATCAAAACATCTTTATTTTGCTTTTGGAGTTTATTTTGGGTAAGAGTCTTAATGAAATTAAATACGGTTTCAAGATAAGAACAAACACGTCCAACCTAATAAGACAGATTGTGGCTGTTCTCCTGAATGAAAATTGCATGAGGTTGACCCATTCTAGCGGGATATTTTGATATGATCAAGTTGGCATTTTCTGTCAGAAAACTGTTCTCCCAGAAAATCTGCAGCCAGCTCTAATCAATATTTTCCTTTCTCGCTGCCCGGGCACCCTAGGAAATGGATATCTTGGTGCATTTCATTGCAATGTTTTTCTTCTCCTGGCGACATAATTGAGCTAAATGGCACCTGGCAACAGAGGCGGCTTTTTAACCCCCTCCCTGCCTCTGAGCTGCCTCCTCCACAGGCTGCTGAGCTCAGCAGAATGTGCCTCTCTGGCATGAAGCAGGGCACAAAGTTGGACCCTGTCTGCTCCCTGTCTGGGCTGAAATCCTTCAGTGAACCCCTCCTGGTTCTCTGTGCACAACCCCAGAGCCACTGTGTTGTTTTGTGGGTATGGGGTCTGCAGGACTGGCTGCACCCTGGAGCTGACAGAACATGGCAGGGTGGGAAAGGTTTGTGCCCAGGGCTTCTCTGCAGCCTTTTGCTATAGGGCAGAGGATTCAGGTGTGAGCTGAGCGTGGCTTTCTGCATGTGGAAGCAGTTGCAGAAGTCAGTGGGAACGTTTGTGCTCCCTGAATTCCTTTTCTCTCTTTGATCCTTGACTCCAGAGAGGGTTTTCCATGCTGTTCTGGCAGCATGAGCACCCTGGCTTGGTTACAGGCATCTGGAGCCCAGCACTGCTGGGAAATCCTGGGAGAAATCATCACACGCTGCGAGGGGTTGTGCTGCAGGGCACGTAGGCAGGCTGTACCTCTCTGCAGCAGATATTGAAGCATTTTTGACCCCCATCCCCTTCTGCAGGAAATGTTTTCACCCCTTTACATCAGGATGTGAGAGCAAGACTGGAAAGACTGGTGAGAAATGGGCCCCAGAGCACCAGTGGTACCGTGGGGCTGATGGGGAGCATCCCTGTGGAGTGGTGATGGGAAGGGGACAAGGTTGGACCAACTCTAGTTGAACGTCTGCTGTTTTTCCTCTCATGTAAAGGCTGAGCCTGGTAACTCCCAGGCTAAAAACACAGATTTTCAGGGCTGGAGCTGAGCAGTGGGGGCTGTTGAGGCTGCACAGGTGTTTCATGAGATGTTGGACCAAATGATACAGCTACAAGAAACACGCGTTTTTTTTTTTTTAAGCAATCATCTAATGGCACATGAATTCCTGAAAGCTTCTATCTTTTCCCAGAGGGCCTAATAGGAAACATTGCCTCTCCTGCTAGCCCTGCTGTTCCCACCTGTCATCTGTCAGGAACTCACCAACTCTTACATAACATGAAGAATACTTGAATTTGCCACTGTAATTGGGGCCTTGCTTCAGGCTCTGGAGGGAGCTATTAAAACCCCTGGGAGCTGTACATGCTCTGGAGAGAACTGAGCTGCCTAAGGGCAGCAAAGTCTTTACCAAGAGCTGCAAAAGTGGCTCATGGTGTGAGCTGGTTGTGTGACAGCATCGCCTTCAGCTTGCACAAGCAGAGCTTCCAACAGACAGGAGTGGCTGGGCTGTGCCTTTCCCAGGATGTATCAGTCCAGCAGCAGCACTCCCACTCTTCGTGGTCTCCCCAGCGTACATCAGTGCAACAGAATTGTTTGAGCTGACCTTTAAAGGCCATCTCGTTTCACTCCCTGCAGTGCACAGGGACACCCACAGCTCCATCAGTGCTCAGAGCCCCATCCAGCCTGACCTTGACTGTCTGCAGGGATGGGGCACCACCACCTCTTTGGGCAACCTGTGCAGTAACTCAGTGCCCTTAGTGTAAGAAAACTTCCTCCTCATATCCAGTCTAAATCCCCCCTCTTGTAGTTGGAAACCATTTCCCCTTGTGCAGACCCTGATAAGGAGTCTGCCCCCTTCCTTCTTACAGCCCCTTAGATACTGACATGCAGCTCTCAGTTCTCTCCAGAGCCTTCTCTTCTCCAGGCTGCACAGCTCTCTCAGCCTGTCCTTGCAGGGAGGTGTTGCATGGTGCTTTCATTTCCTTTTGGAACAACTCTTTCAGCACCAGTTTGCAGCTGGGCAGCTACTGGAGCAATCCACTTGTGTGCTCTAGCATGCTGGGGCATGATGAACCTCCTATCTGTCTCAAGGGTTGCTATTGATGAGAGGAGCATTGGAGCAGAATGGCCTTTCCTGGGTATGGGACCAGCTGGGAGATGAGGGGTAGTAATTATTTTGGGTGCCCAGAGTGGGCAGCTGAAGGTCTCAAAGCAGCAAAATAAGAACATTCTGAGCAGTTTCAGGGCTTTCGACCTGTTCCGACTTTGTGTTTAGTTTAGTGATGTACAGTAGACAGAAGGATGGGTATCTTGTAGGGGTGAAATCATAACTGCTCTCTTTGACAGCCTCCCTGAGAGTTTAGGAGTGTTTATATGAAGTGGAACAGCTCCAAGTGAAGAGGCACAGCTTGCCCGAGAGCTCCTTGCTGTATCGTGCTCAGACCTTTTGGATTCAGGAGAGAAAAGTTCAGAGCTAAGCTTCGCTTGATTTTTAGGATGGGAATCCCAAACTCATTAGGGATGAGCTCCCTAATCACCAGGTGTTTGGGGTCCCCTCTGATGGAGCAGCTTTCTTCCTTGTGCATCAGCTTTGTGGGCAGCCATTATGCCAGGGAGTGGGAAGGGTCTGTGGTTGATTCCTTGGACACCAGCCCTGCTGCTGCCTGCTCAACAAGGGTTTGCCTGCACCAAGGGATGCAACAATAAGAGGAGAAATTGAGAGCTTGCTCAATTCTTTTCCATTCCTGTTGAGCAATCTGAGAAATACAAGCCCCATCATGGCTGATGGACCCTAGGTATGTTTCTCTTTGCCTTTTCCCCAAACAGATGAAAAGATGTGTTGCTCTGTTCTGTTTTTCATATATACTTCTGGTGCTTGTTTATGCTGACATATGGAGAATTGCTGAAGTTAAAGCACTCTTCTTAACCATCTAATTTAGCAAACACCGAGAGGAAATGTTTGATTACTCTTTCAGCTCTTCACTTTTCCTGGCTGAGGCTATTTACTGCATTCAGCCCAAATTAGCCAACGCTTTGGGTTTCACTCCTCATGCGTTTTCTTTTGATAAAACATCTTTGAGAAACTTAGCTCTTCTAACACATTCCTTGGGTTAAAAGTGAGAACAAAAATAATACTTCACATCTTCCAAGGAGGGCTGCAGCAGAAGAGGGGTGGCCAGCAGGGACATGTAGGTGATTATCCCTCTCTGTGCTGCCATCGTCAGGCCCCATCTGGAGTACCAGGTCTCGGGCCCCCAGTACAAGAGGACAGGGAGCTGCTGGGGAGGGTCCAGAGGAGGGCCACAGAGATGATCAGAGGGCTGCAGCACTCTCCTATGAAGACAGGCTGAGGGAGCTGGGCTTGTTCAGCCTGGACAAAAGATTAATGAGGGGTGACCTCACTGCAGCCTTCCTTTACCTAAAGGGAGCCTATGAATAGGAGGGGAGTCAACTCTTTGAAAGGGTAGATAACAGCAGGACAAGGGGAAATGGTTTTAAGTTGAAGGAGGGAAGACTTAGGTTGGCTGTCAGTGGGAAGTTTTTGACTGTGAGAGTGGTGAGGTGCTGGAACAGCTGCCCAGAGAGGCTGTGGATGCCCCATCCCTGGAGGTGTCCAAGGCCAGGTTAGATGGGGCCCTGGGCAGCCTGGTATAGTATTAAATGGGGAGGTTGGTGACCCTGCCTGTGGTGGGGGGGTTGGAGCTTCATGATCCTTGAGGTCCCTTCCAACCCGGGCCATTCTGTGATTCTGTTGGATGTGAAATTTCATGTTGTTTAGGATGCATATCAGTGTTTTTGTAAGGGAAAACGGGTTTGTGGCTTGTAGATGTCGTATTATGTTACAAGCACTTTATTTTTCTCAAGTGACAGCTGTGTTCGGACAGAAGCAAGGAATTTGCACTTGTGTGTGCGCTGGCAATGTATTTCCATGCGTGCTGAATGCTGTTTGTGGGGAGGAGACCGGTCCAAAGGTTTGGAGATCTGCTTTAGCTCCTACTTTTTTCCTTGGACAAATGCAGACGATGGATTTCTCACGTAGCTAATATTGAGACTGAAACCCACTGAGCTGGCTCGCGTGTTTAAATTTTTATTAGGGTAATTACCGTGGAATAATTGAGATTCTTGCTCTGGTTTGACCTGCATCAATTAATTTGTTTCCCGCCTCCGTGTAAGAGGGTGCAGCTCTCCACCATCTGAGGTATATCGCTTAAAAATACATTTCCAACTCCTTCTGATGTGCTGCTGTGATTTAGAAAGAAAGAGGGGCCCTCTCTCTTCATGGACGGCCTTAATTGAAATCCGCTTACCGCACAAACGCTGCAAATCTCCAAAGGCTCTCGCAATTACGAGCAGCTGCTCTGATTTTATATACTTTTTTTTTCACGATCCTTTGGTGCAAGGTAGAAAACCGTGTGTTAAGGCAGTAGCTGTCTCTGGGGTGAGAATTGTTGGGTGTGGGGTTTGGCCTTGGCAGTGATGTCTCTGGGCTTCGGGCAACTTAACGCTCTGCCGGCTGAACGGTCAGCAGAAATATCCTGGTGTCGTTCTGATAAGCTCTGGTGAGGAATTGCCTTGTCTGAGGCTTGCTTTTGGGCAGTGCTGACATGTGGCTGCCCCTCAAATGCAGCCGGTGTTCCCAGTGCAGGATGTGTCCTACCAGCATTACCATCCCCGCGTGTCCTGTGGCTCCTTGGGCCCTTTGCTCCATCCCTGGGGTTTCTTTGCAGCCCCAGATGTTGCATGGGATCCGTCTGCTCCTGAAACTCATCGGCTTATTTGTGGGTAAGGAATTATGGAACAACTTCAGGAGCATTGTGCTGGCTTGCAGACCCAGGAGCTGCAGTTCTGTTAGCACTGTGAGGTATGTGTGATATACAGGTGGCTGCCTTTTGTTCTCATTTATGCTTCTTAAGGATGAAAACTCTTTCAGATAGAAACTGTGTGCCAAGCTGCTGTTCAGGGAACAGAGGGATGTGCAGCGTGCATCCCACCAGAGAAGAGAGCACTGAGATCTCCCCTGAGCTCCTCTTCTCCACACTGACCCATCCCAGCTCCCTCAGCTGCTCCCCATCACACTTGTGCTCCAGACCCCTCACAGCTCCATGCCCATCTCTGGACACGCTCCAGGGCCTCCACGTCTGCACTGCAGTGAGGGCCCAGCACTGAGCACAGCACTGAGGTGCGGCCCCACCAGTGCCGTACAGAGGGACGATCCCCTCCTGCTCCTGCTGGCTGCACTGCTGCTGACACAAGCCAGGATGTCGTGGGCCTTCTTGGCCACCTGGGCACACTGCTGGCTCGTGTTCTGCTGGCTGTCAGCCAACACCCCCAGGTCCTTTTCCTTCATGCAGCTTTTCAGAGCCTGTAGCACTGCATGGGGTTGTTGTGACTGAAGTGTAGGACTCAGCACTTGGTCTTGTTGAACTTCATCCCGTTGGCCTCAGCCCATTGATCAGCCTGTCCAGATCTCCCTCTGTAGAGCCTTCCTACCCTCAGGCAGATCAATGCTTCCTCCCAACATGGTCTTTAAAGCCTTCATCCTTTTGGGTTATGCATTTGAAATTTGGGAATTCAGAGAGGCACAGATTGGTGGTAGGATTAAAGTGAAGCTGGGCTGTGCTTAGGGGTGGAGCAGCTCTCCTGTGGGCTGGCAGTGCAAGAGGAAGGCTGAAGCCTTGTAAATTCCTCAGGATGGAGTGAAAGAGCCCTTTGGAGAGATGGAGTGGCCCTGGCCATTGTGCTCCTGGGACATGGAAGCTAGGATGGTGTGCAGGTGTTGACTTCTACTGGGCCAGGCCAACACATGTGGCCCAGGGATGGCACAGCTCTGCCACTCAGTTGTCTGCTGCTGCTGTCAGGACACTGGCAGTCACCCAGCAGGCTCTGGCTACGAGGAGTCAATCTCATTAGTAAATACATGCTGGGAACTATGCATTTATCCCAGCCTGAGAGTATGTGACACCAGAAATTGCAGTTTATGATTTCAGAATTAGAAGACAGACCAGAGATAGCTGATGTGAAGCAAGCTTGGCAGTAGCAGGTGTGTGGAAGGAAAGGCTTTGTGCTGTATGAACACTGACAGTGGATGTGGAGTGCAGGAAGGCTGCTGGCGTGATGGGCTTGGGGTGACTGTTTCCAAAGGGATTGTAGGACACGGTGGGATATAAGATGGGGGCAGACACGTGCAATGCTTTTGTGTGAGTTGTCCGAAGGCAGGGGGAAGGTGAGAACAATCTGAGGGCCGGCACTGTTGCATTATCGTGTGGGAAATGTGTACTTATGAGGTGAGGGGGTGAGGCAGCAGGCTGGCTGTGAGCTCTGGGCCTTTGCTGATCTGGGCAGCAGCTGCTGACAGAGCACAGGCTGAAACACCCAGGTGCTATAGTGTTCAGGGACTCAAAGAAAAGGCTGATACTCAGATCCCCCAGCAGGAAAAGCTTCCAACCTTATACCCACATCTGTTCTGTTCGTGAAACAGGGACCTGAGAACAAGGAACTGAGACACACGACTTTTCCCCCTCTATCCTCTCAGCACTTGCTAGCAGAAAGCCAACTGCCTCCTCTGCTGTACCCCACACCTCCTCCTTTGCCAGAGGTGACGGTGGGGAGGCTTCAATGATTTCTTTTTGGCAGGAGGAGAAGAGAAGGACAAGACAAAGCTCTAATTATAAAGCTGTTCTTGCCAGATATTTCATGCTCCTAATTGCTGACACAGGCTACTCTGGGATGTTTTTCTCCCTCCTTTCCTGCCTGAATAAATAAGTAAAGGCGGGTTAAAGGATGCTCATGTTTCAGAGCAAGCTGTGTGACAGATGAGAGCGATGTTTCCGCAAGTGCTTTGGCCTGATCTTTTCATTGCTGCGCTGAAAACCACAGGCTGAGGGTGGTAGGGATTTATTGACTGGCCAGGGTGGCAAGAAACAGCTTGAACGCTGAAGGTGCAATATGACTTGATCTTTCCAGCAAAGGGAGGAGATGAAAGCCTACAGATGAGTCAATTATCTGGGCTGCAGAGCCCGGTGACCTGCGGGCTGAGACGTGGAGGAGGATTTGCTGACCTTGCACCCTACAGTGAGGTTGGGTGGTGCGGTGGAAGATGGTCCATCGTTGAGGTGGGATCAGGGAGGGGAGCATCCCTCAGGGCTGCTGAAGGGCTCACAGGAGAGCGTGGCCCAGGAGAGATGGTGTACAAAGTGCTTGCTACGTGTTTGCCCTTTCAAAATTGCTCACTGTGCAGTTGTGGTTGAGGTAACCCAGCTCTGGCTGTGCTGCAGAGAGGTGCTGACTCTGTGATGGCTTTTCTGCAGGTATTGAGCTGAAGTTCTCATGGAGGTCACCTCATGCATGTGCTTTTTACTTGATGAAGTCACACCAGCTCCGTAGCCCAGAGCCTTTCCCCATGCCTGGCTCTGGTGTCAGTGCAGAGCACTGTGTCTGTGGGGAGGCTGGAGCTGGCAGGGGCCCAGAGGGGTCTGCGCTGCCCAAACGAGTTCTGCTGCTCCTGCACTACTGTTGATGCCCCCACGGAAATGATGAGTGGGACAGATCTCTAGATAAATGAAGGATTAAGGAGGTGTTTCTGTAAGCACACAAGGTCTCTAAACTGCTGTGTTAGAAGAACTTGGCATTGGATTGCACAACTGATTTTATCTGCCTTTACTTCTCCTCTGCTGCATCCAGATCCATCCAGCTGCACTCAGCAGCTACACAGGGAGAGTTGTTTATGGGCTGGAAGTCTGAAGACAGTAAAACACCATCTCCAGCCAAATCTCCACTTCTGGTTGCCCCATCTCTGTGTGTAGCTGGTGGCAGGCCACTTCCGATCCAGTTTCAAGAACTGGCTGCCTGTGCTGGTTCTTCTGTTGCACTGGGAGGTGTTGAGTGGTTTTTAAAGCAGAGTTTTGGGATATTTTAGGTCCATCTTAAAAATGGAGCACTGGCACCGGGGACCAGTAGCCCAAAGGTAGCAAATTTCAGTCCTTGCCAAACCAATGCAAGTTTGGCAGATTTGACCATTGACTTCATAGGAAGCTTTTCAAAGTGATTAGGGCGTCATGTATCATTTGAGGGAGAAAAATAATCCTCTTCTGCAATGGCATGAAACAGCTGAAGCTGATGTGCTGGGTGGGAACCAGTCCTGTTGGGAGTGTTGCAAAAAGATGTAACCTTGTAATTTGGAAAGCTAGAAGAAAGGCTGGTGGCCGTTCCATAGGGGAGGCACCATTTGGTCAGTTATTGGTAAAAGATAGTAATTTTTCAAAGTGTTCCACAAAAGATTATAATTAGTACAATTAAGCATCTTAAATGGTAATTTCATTCTACTCAGCAGTGGTACAAAACACAAAGAAACTTCTGTGAAACAATGGATCCAATGAGTGACAGCCAACATCTTCGTGTTGTGATCTGTACAACACGTGCTTGTTTGGAATTATATTTAGCTCGTTCAGTCCCAAATAACTTCTTATCTGCTGGAGAGGAGCCCTTGTGTTACTTCCATGCTTTGAAACTTGAGTGAGGACAGAGGCAGCTGTGGCCCAAATTGCTGTAGACAGTGTGTTTGGGTGGAGCTGCATGTGGATGAAGGCTTGGGGTACCCATAGTGCCATTAGATGTGGCACTTAGGAACGTGGTTTAGTATTGCTGGTAGGTGGATAGTTGGACTGGGTGATCTCAGAGGTCTTTTCCAACCTTAACAACTCTATGATAATCTCGCAGGATGCACTCTGTGCGCCTCAGTTTCCCTTTTCACTTATAACCTGCCCGACACATCCAACAGCACAGCAAAGTTAGGCGAGGATGGGAGAGCAGCCACTCTCCTTAATTGCTAAGTCAATCTGTACGTGATGAAAATGTCTTTTTTAAAATATATCTCCAACCTGTGTGGCAGTTCTGAAGCCATACGAAAGAGTGAGATCTATGGGGCAAGTACTTTGAAACAAACCTGTTTGCTCCTGGGTGCTGCCAGAGCAGCTCTGATGGGCTCTGGTTCAGGGCTCTCCCTCCCCTTTCTTTCCTCCGCAGCCTTCATCCACTGCTTCTCATGCACTAAACAGTCAATTAGCTTTTACATTTCCCGGCGATTTCGTGGCGGCTGGCCCTGTTGCTGCAGACATCAGCTGGAAACTTCGTTACAGAAAGAAAGCACAAAGTTGGGTGGGAGAGGAGATAATTACCTCTCTAATATAATTATGGTTGGGCTGGTGAGCCTTTTATCTCAATCCGTGTACTTCTACTGGTAGCACAATAACAGGCAAGGATTAAAATTTACTAGGTTACAGCTTGCCTGTGGCAGGCAGGGCTGCTTTCTCCTCACAGTGGAGAGGAATTTGTTAGAGGGGATTTCATGTTTGGCACGTGGGGAATGGGCTGATTTTTGGAAGAGGAGGAGGAGCCCTTTGGGCTGTTGAAGCATCTCCAAGATGCTTTCTCCAAGGAAGGTGCAGCATTCTGGAGGAGAGATTGTTTGGAGGTGGTCCCATCTGTGGTTGATGTGAATTGGGCTCTGGATCTGCAGCGATGAGAGGGTCTGCTCTGACTGATTCAAAGCAATTTCCCCACTGAGGCTGTTGTGCCACGCTGACGTGTCCACAGCTTGCTATGGGGACATGTAACAGGGACTGGTGTCAGCCTCCTGCTTCCCATACTCTCTACTAGCAGCTGAGCTGCTTCTATAGAATGGATTAACCCTATAGAAAAGGTATTTTTTCAGTCCTTTGTGTTGCTGTTCTACTCCCCTCCATCCCTGATGTGCACAGGAGGGAAGAGTGGTTCTGGACAGCCGACGAGATGGCAAAGTACTGAAAAGGTCAGAGTGGTACCACTCACTGTTACCTTTCACCAAACATGAGAAGCATTACAATTCTGCTGTCTCATTCATGTAACAAGGGAGAAAGTTGGAACAAGAAAGCAAAATGAAAAGAGAAAGATGACTTCCCTCCTTCAGCTGGGCCGGGGAAAGGGACACAGTGGGAGCTGAACTCTTTGGTGCAACCAAACTGGGTTGTCTCAGGTTCTACAAGAGGTACAGAAGTTAGGATTAGACTTGTATGTCTTTACCTCTGCACTCAGATCACAGTGAAAAAAGCTGTTTGCTGGCAGTGAGCAGAGCTCTGGGCTCCTTTCTGATGCAAGCTGAATAAATGGGAAGGGGGCATCTGTGTGCCCTGGGGAGATGCATGCTGATTGCCTCCAAGCATCTCCGTGGCTGATTCTGGGAAATTTCAGGCTGAAATGCTCCTTTAGTTTTTGCAGCAGTGTGGGACCTGAGATAAAATGCCAAATTCTGACTCTACCCCAGCCTGCAAATTTAGTCATCTGCAAAACCCAGATGCAAACTTTATCACTCCAGCTCCACCTGCGCTCTTGGCAAACCCAAGCAAATTGATGTTGCTTGGCATTCTCCAGCCCCTCTCTTTGCTCCTTTGCTTTTTTCCTCCTCCCACAGCCTCACTTACCCTCTTCTGCTGGAAACTTTGTTGGAGATCTGTGTCCTGCATGGTCCTGCCTTCCAGAAGGAGGATGTGTCTTGCCGTGCTTATTCCTTCCAAAGCAAGCTTTTCCTTGTCCCAAAATTGCATTCACACCCAATGTCTGCTTCCACCCCAGATGCTCAAAATCTCACCACGTCCCAATGGGAAGGCGGTATGAGCTGCTTCAGGTGAGGGCTGCCTTTCTCCAGCCTTGCGTGATGGCTGCTGAGAAATTCAGGCTCTTCCCCAGTGAGAAATATCAGAGGAAAATTCCTGGTTCCCAAAGTTTTCTTTCAAAATGTAGAGGGTTCCCCCGGGAGAGTTCAACCTGATTTTAAGTGGAAATGCCTACTTTCAGCCAGCTTTACAATATCATTGCAGTTAGAAATAACCAAATAAAAATAAAATCTGAAGTCATATTTGAAGACAAAATGAAATCAAAATGCTTTGTTATTTCCCTCTGGAAAACTGAAATTGATGTTTCTCTAACAACATACTTTTTTTTTTTATTTTGGGTGGAAAAAGTGTATTTTTCATCTCAAAAGCCCTTTTTTCTGAGTGCTTTTTCTAAGAACCAGCAACACCTCTTGATTTGCTTGAGTTATTGCCTCTAAGATGCCACCTATTTGCACTTTGCTGTGGCTGCTCTTAATGTAGGAGTTACACAATGTGCAGTGTTTTGTACGTTCTTCTGCTGTTTCTTAATTGAGGTGGTGCTAAGAATAAGATGGTAATGACACTCTGCTGGAGCTCTTCAGAGCTGTTGGTGGTGGGCAGAGCTATGGACTGCTCCAGCAAAGCTGGAGAGAAAGCAGAATCAGGGCAGAGCTATGGACTGCTCCAGCAAAGCTGGAGAGAAAGCAGAATCAGGGCAGAAGGAAATGAAATCAGGTCCCAAGATGAGCTAGGGACACTGATTGAAGTAGGGCTTGAATTTTTTAGGGTCCTTCTATCTCTTTTGGTGTCCCCCCAGACCTGCCATGGATGCATGTCATCCTCTGCTCTCAGCATGCAGCTGCCCCTGCTTGTAGGATGGTGGAAAGAGGCAGAAGTCCGAGGTGTGATGGGGTTTCCCAGCTGGGGTGCCATGGAGATGCAATGTTGGGTTATTTTGTTTTGTTGTATGGACTGATCTGGACCATATGTGAGACTTAGGTCCATGTTGGAATGTCTCCTATGCCAATATGCTTAAACATTATGCTGTGTGGAGCCTATAACAAAGTGGCTCCTTCAGGACAGATGTAGGGAGAATGGCTTCTGATTGCTATCTCCATCCAGATTTTAGCTGAAACATCTTAATTACCATTTCTTTGCTGGAGCCGAAGAGTGCCACATCTCCCAGCCCTGCTTTGTTGTCACCTCGTAAGCTAAAAGATGGATAAAAGCTTCCAGAGCTTTTTCAAATTGACCTTGGCCCTATCCAAAGCTCATCTGCAGAGTCCCCTGGGTGGCAGCAAGGATTTAGGCAGGGGTGGCAAGTCCCACATCACCCCCAGCGACACCTCATAGTGGCAGTCCACACCTGGAGCTGCCACGTGTGCATCTGGAGCTGCCTCTTCCCGTGGTTTCCAGGGCTGCTGGAGCCAGGAATCACTCAGACACCAACCAGGAGGGAAGGGGATGACTAAGCAAATGTCAGAAATGCTTACTCTGGAAACCACGCTGCATCCTCCTGCACCTTCCCCAGTTGGAGCTTAACGCTGTCTAGACGATGGTCTGCTCTGTGCAAACTCCATTAGCTGATGCTGGCAGGCTTGGAGGATGGAGGACCTTTGTTGCCCCAGTGCTGGATGCAACCTCAGACCTTCTTTTCTGGGGGTTTTGGTAATCGAAGAGCAGCGAGCTGGGTGTTGTAATGGCAATGGGTGCTGTGAGTAGGAGAGATGTTCTGGGAGAGCAGTGGGCAGAGATAAGGGTTGGGACCCAGTCAAATGCGCAGCATTCCCCTTCCTAAAAATGCACGAGAGGTGTATTAGAAAGAGAAAATAGAAGCATGAGATGAAGCAGCGACTTGTCTCGCCTTGCTCACTTGGTGATTAAACTCAGGTCAGGTGTTAAAGCCGCTCTCGCTCCTCCTCGGTGAACTTGACCCATGCATTTTGGACTCCAGAAATTGCCAGTGCTGCTTTTGGTTTCCTTTTGGCTACTTACACTCTTCTCCATTGGCTGCCGAGGTGATTTAGCTCCTAACTGCACACTTAACTCTGGCGCTGAGAAGCTAGGAGGGATTTCTGGACCATTTCACAGCAATAGGCTGTATCAACAAAAAGCATTTGATGCTGTTGGCCCGCATCCCAAAGTTCTCCGTGCTATATTCTCACGCACCGTCTTGTCAGAAAGCTGCTGTGGGTTGCAGGATGCTTCTTGCCTCTTCTGCAGCTGAGAAATCCCCCACAGATCTCTCTCTCCTACCCCATAATTCAGATCTGCCTTTGTGTCACGGGGGAACTTGCTGCAGCAAATCAGTGGTGCCGATGAGCACCCGGTCCTGCTTGTATTTCATAAGCTGCAGGCAAACTTGCCTGCGTGGTCAGTGCAGTGAAATGAAACCCCAAATCTGCAAAGCTTTGTGCCAGCACAGCCTCATCTGGAAAACTGCAGCTTCCATCTCTGCTGACTTGTAGCTACCCAATGGGCCCAAGGGGACCGCCCTGGAAATTTGGAAAACACAAACGTTTGCTGCTGCACAGGGACCTTCTATGTCAAGTTTCAGCCCAGATCATATATTTTTTAACAGCGGGATTATACAGTCCAGAGACATTGAGCTCATGATGAGAATACTGCTAGGCTTTTATCTGCAGCAATTCCAGCATTCTTAACAGCACAGTGGAGAGCGAAGGCCTCCGTTATCTGAACCACCAATTAATTTAAGCACATTCCCCTCTCCTGACATAAAGATGACACTTCTCTGCATCGGTGACATTGCTCTGGCCTCTGAGGTCGGCAGGCTCAGCTTGGTGCGACCTGGCAATGCCGTTCTGCATTGCTCACCCTTGGTGCAGTTATGTTGGTCTCAGGCAGTGGATTGTCATGTTGTGGTGGGTGAAGAGGGGAGGGAGAGTGGGGAGAGAGTGGGCAACTGCAGTGTGGGGTGGAGGAGGTGCAAAGAAGGGCTTGTAGTTGTTGTAGGTGGTTGTAGGCATGGCATGTGTTGGCATTGGTGGGGTTCCTGTAGTTGTTGCACACAGAGGATTCCAGGAGCTATGCTGTCTTCTCTGAAAAACCTTGACACCAGGCCAGTGCATAGCTGGTGTATTGAGGTGGTTAGATTTCATTGCAGCAAGTGGTCTTTACCCCAGTTCTTTCTATCCAAGGACCTTGGTGTTTTTCACTCTTGAGTAAAGTAGATGAGCACTCATCTCCTAGACACTACTGCTTGTGCTCTACAGAGGGTGAATCCAGTCAGGTGTCCTCTTACTGCTTGTTGTGGTCCTGTAGGTTCCCAACCCTGGGCACAGATGTGCCAACCAGATCCCTTCCCATGGTCATGCGAGAGAGGTGACAGAGTTGAGACCTTGCTTGATGTCAGGATAGAGCACATCCAAAATGGTGGTGTATCTCCTTGTTCCCAGAGCTTTGTTCAGTGTCTGGGAACACTGATGGGATTTCATGTCTGTCCTCCTTATACGTAAGATCTTGGGACCTGGATTGTGTTTGAATAGTGTATGTCCAACTCCTGGGGTGGGACTGACCCTGCAGCTTGACCCAGCAGCTGCTCTTGCTAGGAAATCCCTATTTCCGTGGCATTATCTGTGAAGAGTGGTGTGATATCTCACGCTTAGTAGAGGAACAAGGTTAAAAAAGACCCAACTAAACTTTACAACTGACACAGCCTGAGTTGGGATGATAACACAAGTAATTCCCCAGTAAATCTTGGTAATGGAGCCCTGCATGCAATGGTGCAAACAGCTGAGTGCAGCCAGAAGAGACCTTCTAATCAGGCACAAAGGTTTCTGGGAAAGTCTCCTCTGCATTGGTCCTTCCCAGCAGGGCTCAGGTACAGGCAGAGCACTGCTGTTGTGCAGTTACCACTGAAATATATCATGTCATGGTTGCACTGTGCTGGGCAGAACCTGTTCTTCAAGGCTGCTCTGCTACAGGCAGTACTCACCTGGGACTGTTCTGACCTTCACCAGATTCAAATCTTGAGCTTTATCTATGCAAGATAGGGAAAAGAGGGATTTTATCTGTCACAGTCCTGAATTACTGTTCCCCAAGCACCAAGCAGATGAGCTGATATAGTGAAATAATCCTAAAAAACAGAAGGGGGGAAGTTACAATTTCTGTTTGCAGTATGGAAGGAATAAATTCTGACTTTCCCATGTCCACAGCCCAGCTTGCAACAGGTTTAAAGCACGGTGCAGATGGCTATGCAATTATTGCCAACATCTACTCGTTATATTAGATAAGGCCCCGGGTTTATTTAGGAGAAGCAGATGGAGGGAATACACAATATTTTAGATGTCTTGGCAAACTGTGTTTTCCTTAGAACAACATTACATATTTGCTGTGATAGTTCAGGCCAAAACAGAAAATAATAATAATTAAGGAAAAGAATTCTATGAAAGAGGGAAAACAGTATCTTTTGGGAGTGGCAACCAGGTGTGCATTAAGGAAGGGATATGACCTTACAAGTCTTTTGGTATCTGTTGCCTTGCTTTAATCCTCATCTTCAAGACCCCTATGACAGAGATTTTGTTTGAAAGTGAACATTTTTCGTGTCTTGTAGATTAAAGCTTGAAAACATGACCCCAGCTGCCTACAAAACCTGAGGAGTCAACACAGATAGCCCTAATATAATTAGTATTCTTTAAAGGGTCTAGCTTTGCGTTTTTGGGGCCTGACTACTTATTTCTGAAGTGTGAACGTTGATCAGGCTTCAGCTCTGAGCAAGGAGATTTGGATGTGAAATGCATGAGGAGTATTTGTGCTGTAGTCTGGCTGAATTCAGCTCCAGCATCGATTCAAGCTAAGATGTCCGGGAAGGCACAGGCGAGGAGGGAGCTGGCACACTCTTTGGGGGGTGATGTGATGGTGTTACATGAGCAGCAGCCTGGGGCATTCGACATGTATCTAGGGAATAATGACACAACCGTGTGCTGTCCAACCACTCTTGAGTTCAATGTTGGCTCCTATCCACTCTTTAAGTAATTAGCTAAAAGAAGTAGTGAACTAGCTAGTGAACTAAATGCTCAACGTCTCATCTGCTTGCAATGGACTTAAACTAGAAGTCATGAGTGCTGTGCCAAAACCAGGTCATTAAATTAGCTAGACCCAGGCTTGCAGTTGGACCTGGGCTGTGTCCCCAGAGAAGACCTTCCCAGCTTCTAGAGGAGGAGTAAGGAAATACCAAGCAGTGTTGGGTGCTCATACACCCACTAACCCCATTTGATGCTTGATTGGCTTATAAAGTTATACTATCTTGGTGGCTGTCTGTCATGATATACAAATAGCAGCCTGACTTGAGTGTTTCTCCTCACTTGAGTGTTTCTTCTCATAGCATGCTTGTACTGGAAGGAGCAATACAACTAGGCTACAGGCAGGCAAGGGGCAATGACATACTGATGGCGTGTTGTTTGTCAGCATTTTGCTACACTGTAGGGAAAAAAAAAAGAATGTTTTTGAGGTTCTGGTCAAGCTCTCTTGCTAGGATGGCTCTGTTCAATTCATGTGCTGTTCTGTATCTCATTGGCCAAATGCATGAGTATATCCATGCACAGATGCTGATGCTGATCCATTTTTGCCACTTTACAGCTTGCAGTGATGCAGTGGCAAAGTGCTGCATTAACACTTGTTAACGTTTAGGAATCCTGCACCATGGCAGAACAGAAAGATAGCTCTAGCTCCAGAGAGCAGCCACCCTCTTGTGCTGCTTCCTGGCACTGTGTTCAGAAGTGGATCAGTTCAGGGAGGGTGATGAGCACTGGTTGATGAGAAGGTGGAAGCGCATGGATGCAGAGGAAGGTCTTCCCTCCATGCATGCCCTCTAGAAAGCAGTGCACAGCTTAGCAGGATCTCTTTGGGAAGAAAATCCAGCTGTGCAAAGAGGCCCAAAAGACAGTAACGATACAAGGATCTCCTTTTCATCCTAACTGGTGTGCACAGCACTGCCAAACGTTTTCCTTCTCCTTTGCACCTGCCCTCAGTGATGTTGCTTTCCGTTTCTCTTCTGCTTGCTCCAGGAGAGAGGGCTGAGCTCTGTTCTGAACCTTTCACTGTTGGCTGGTTTTGTGTATGTGTTTTTCTTTTTTCCTTCCCCCAACACCAGTGTAATTTGACAGTGATGACATTTTCTGCTCAGCTCCTGAACAGCTATCACTGGGGACTGGCCAAAATGCAGAGGGTGTTGTGGCTCTGGTTCCAAACAATGCAGGTTTTGTCACTGCTCCCAGGGCAGCCTGGCAAGGAGGCTGGGTGGGCCCTGTGATGATGGAGGGCTGAGATGTGCTTTTAATGACTCAGACCTCTTCCCTCCTGCAGTGTCCTTGCTGCCCTGCTAGCCCACCTGGCAGGAAAACACGTCCCCCATCCACCTACCAGCTGTCCTCTGCCCTTTGCCCAGTAGAGAGCACAGTCACGCTCCTTCTGACTTACTGAAATCTAGCATCTAGTTGGGGAGATATTTTTCATGCACGCAGGATTTGAGGTTTTGTTTCTTTTTTTTTTCCCAGGCAAATGGCAGCTTTAAATCAAGTCAAAAATATTTGTAGGCTTGACATGAATTGCTTTTGCTAAAAAGGAAAACACATTAGAAGTCAGAATAGTTCATTTTAGAATTTGACATGTGGAACAAATGATCCCAAATGGTGTTTCACTGCTTTCTTTTTTTTTTTTCTTCTCCTTCTCTGACATAAAGTAAAAACACTTTGAACGTTTTGTTGAATCTGACATTTCCCTCCCTCTCCTGTTTAAGCATCTTGACCTGGTGGCTGGCAATCCCGCCTGCGGCAGGAGGTTGGAATTGGGTGGGCTTTAAGGTCCCCTCCAACCCAGCCATGCTATGATTCTATGACTGTGAGCTACTAAGCGAACGCCCCCTGTTTTCCTGCCCGTACCCAAAAGACTGTGGGACGCCAGGAAAGTGCTCTGGGCTCCCAGTTCCTTCTCTCCTCATCCTCTGGTGCCAGGAACAAAATTCTCGGATGCCCATTTCCAAGGACAGAAAGCAGTCATCTCTCCTTTGTAATGTTAATTTAGCAAGACTCAAGGTATGACCTACTTTCCAGCCACAATGAAGTGCAGGATGGCTTTAACTCCTCTGTGCTCAGATTTCCCTGTGTATGCTCAGTAAAATGATTTGGACACATGCATTTTCCTGCCAGCTGCCATGGCTTACAGCAAATGAGCCTCCTTTTATGCTATGTGCCATGGTGTGTTGATGTCTTTCCTGCTTAGAAGCAACAAGGACTTATTTGAGTAATTGCATCCTTGTAACCAGAATATCTCCCTTCATCCTGGGCAGACGCCAAGCCATCAGCCCTGTGCTCTGCAAAACCTCATTCTTTTTGTTTGAGTGCTGCACGCTGCCTGGCTGCAGACTGTCTCACTATAGCAGAGGAGTGTGTGCCTACAGATGCTTCTCTCCCTTTCATCTCCCTGGAGCCTGGTTCAGGAATTACAGTCGGGAAAATAGGTTGCAGGTGGTTCAGGGAAGGGAGTGGTAATTCTGCTCTCATTTTGCTGTGTCTCTTCCTAGGATTCTGGAGCATGTCTGCCACGCAAAGAGGTTGCACTGATTTCCAGGCTGCATTCTGCATGCTGAAGGCTGGTGGCAAATTCAGTGATGCCTACAAAGGAAAGAGTTGGGATGTTTTATGTGCTGTTGTAGGTGGGCTTTGAGGGGAAGGAGTAAGTTTAGACAAGCAGGTATTTGCATGCTGAGATTGGTGTCGGCCATCCTATGAGGTAGAGAGCTGGCAAGCAGGGTCCTTCCATATGGAAAGGCCCGGGGACAGCTGGTGGGGACGTCACCAGTGTGGAGTGCTGGAGCCAACAGTGGGACCTGTTCATGCCATGAATTAATCAGTGCAATTAGCATGCCACATCTACTTATCGACTCCGACCCAGTGTTGACTGTGTGTCATTGGTAGTCGAGATAAAGCTTACGCACCATGAAATCAAATGGAGTGAAAGAGGGCATCTTTCCAGCAGCTCTCAGCCCTGCCCGCACGCGGCTTTGTGCTGCAGCTGGGAGAAGTGGGGCTGGCAGTGGGACCCACGATCTCATTTTGGCTCGTTCTGCAGCTCGGGTTGTGAGCTCTAAAGGAAGGCTGGGGAAGAGGTGCTGCTTGAGTGTTCAGCTCAGTGATGGAGATGTTCGATCTTCCTCTATAACTGCAGGCATCTGCTCCTTCCAGGGTCAGGAAAAGTGGTTCAGTGGCAAACGCAGAGGTTGTGCAGACTGGAGACCAGAACAGCAGGATTTGCTTGTTGGAGAGTGCCACAGAGCTGATAGGATTATAATGCTGTAACGTCATATGAAATATGATAAGAATCAGATTTGCTGGGTAATAAGCTTTTATGGCACCTGTGGATGTTACAGCCAGTTTCAATCAGCTGTCACGGCTTTTCATTTTCCTGTGGATGAAGCTTATGTTAATTTTCCTGACACCTGGAAAGGGGTACTTTGTGACACCTTGTGGATCTGTGGGTATTCATGAGTGTATGCTTCTCACACTAGACTGATTGGTGTATATGTGTGTCAATGCTCCTTTAATTCAGAGCCTAGAACCTAGAAAGCCAGGAGTCCTTTGGCCTGATTCTGACCCCAAATAAGGCTGATTCCCTTCCAAATTGCTACTACAGCATCTGAAGTAATCAGTCCAGGAATGTGATGATAGTGGGCTGGTGCCTGAGTCAGAGCAGAGCCGTTTGCTGTGCAGGATGGACGTCGGAGCTGTTCGTGTTTCCAAACAAAGAGCATTCATTCAAAGGCTCAGCAGGTTCATGGCAAGGCTGCTGGTTATCCCCCACTGCTTGGTGCTCTGCTGCCATTCCCAAACCTTGGCAAGTCCTGCCAGCCTGAGCCAGAAGCGTGCTGTGTGCTGGTTTGGGGTGAAACACTTCAGTTGTTGGGGGAAGCAGCCATCAGTGCTGTCTGCCACGGGAAGCATTGCAGGGAGAATAAGAAATGAAGAATGTATAGTTTCATACAGTTTTAATGCTCTGCTTGTGCTGCTGAAGGAAACGCACCCAATACAAGGCCTACCTGTTTAATATGAATCAAAAGGACTTTCATTGCCTTAAGAAAAAGAAAACTTTTTGATAGAATCTTTCATTTCAGAATGCATACAGATTTCTTTCCAACAAACTTTAGCTGTAAATTTGTCAAGCATTTAGGTGACAGCCTGTGGGCTCTCCAGCTCTGAGGCACCCATCTACTGCAAGCACTGTGGCAGTGATCCTGGTGGTGGTGTCAGCTGCCATGGGGTTAGCGTCTGTCTCTGCCTCCTGGAGGAGAAATCAGACAGAAGTGTAAGGGGAAGGCCACAGATAGAGATGGCAATCAGCCACGGGCCTCCCATAGGAAGGGGAAGCATCTTTAAACTGGTTGGCCAATATTTCTGAAGAGCTGCCACTGCTGACAGTCATCGGTGTTGGCTCCTTCAAGCCACAGGTAGAGAGGACAAGCCCACTTCCCCTTCTTCCCATTGATTTCAGTGTTGTTGAAGGACCCGGGAATCACTGTGGCCCCATATTTTGGGGTCAGTGCTGCCAAGGTGTCTGTGTTAGGTGGGGTTGAGTCTATGGGTATGATTTGGTGGTTGCCATTTCTCTTCACAAGGCGGCTTCTGTGCTGCTGGCAAACTGGATCATTTTCCCTCCAGGAAAGCTGTCTCATCAGTATTTAATCTCTCTCCTAATCCCACTGAAGAGTTTGACTCAGTTCTTATGAATGGGTTTTTTTTTTTTTTCTGATAAGATGTCTGAAAAAATTGCTCTTTCCACTTACTTTCTAGGACTAGAGCTTATAGTAAACAAAAAGATTCCATTAAAAAATGCCTATGTTTACGCCAGCGATTTCTCCCCTAGCAGAACCTGCTCTGGCACCGGTGTTGTCCAGCAGAGACACCTGCTCGGAAGTGTTAATAATTCTGTTCTTTATCTTGCTGCTGTTTGCTGTAGCTTTGTGTTATCTGCTTGCAAGCAGACATGCTGAAGCCGCTGGACTCGCAGCCAGCCCCAGTTCTTTGGTGAGCATCTCTTGTGGCCTCCAGTGTGATTTATGGACAGTGATAGCAGGAGATAGCAGTGATATCAGGCAGCTCTGAAATGTCCAGCATCGAGTGGTAATGTGTCTTGTGGAACCAGTGCATAGAAATACTGAGCTCCCAGGTACTTCCAGAAGCGGACTGCTAATTGTTTATGTTTGCATCATGTTCAGGAAGGACACCTCCCCTCTGTTCCTTGCATCCTTTCATACCCAGAGGAATGAGCTCTTTTTATAATTGATTCCAGGCTTTCTTAGAACAAAAGATATCGGGCGTTTATCACAAATTTGGCCTTTGTGTCTGGGAGCAGATGTCAGAGCTTGTTAGTGTGGAGGTGGTGGTACAGAGTGCTGTATGCAGCCGAGTTAGCATCTAAGAGAGGAGCAGCGTGCAGCAGCCCTGAGCACTGCTGAGCTAGCAGGATACGTGCCCAGATCCCTGGAGCTGAAGTAGCATATGAGGAAGAAAGGTCTGATGGCCAGCCTGCACGGAGGAATTGTTGCACTCAAACAGAGAAATGCAAAGGCTGCACTGTGTTTTGGGAGAGATGAGAACCCTCAGGCTTTGGTGTGGAGCAGACCCTCCCCACCTGCCTGTGCCAGCAATGGCTTCCAATTGCTCCCACCATCCAGGCTGCAAGAGGGGACCTGGCAAGAAGTGACTGCTGGTGTAGACAGCCTTTTGTCAGTGTAAAGCAGTTCCAGAGATGCCTCAGGAGCCCCAGGCCAGGATGAGTCGTGTTGTTGCAGCCTGTCCCAGCTCCTACCTGCCTCATTCCCAGAGCCACTATTTGCACAGCCTGCAAGGCTGCAGCACCTGGCCCTCCTTGTGCAAAATGCATTGCTCAAGGCTGGATGCCCACCTGAGCTTTCTCACCACCTGCCTCACCTGCAAGTTTCACATGGGGACTTTTAGACCCAGAGCTGTTGTCTATTTTACCACTTCATACCCTTGTTTGTCCATTTCTTTCACTGAAAGTGGCATTGTTTAGCTTGCTGCTGTATATTTCTCTCTCTAGGCAAAATCTGTCTGGGGTTTTATGGTTTTTAAGTGTGGCTGATTCATGAGCAGAGTTGGCAGCTGCAGCTCAGCCATGTAGGCATGGCCAGGTCACAAGAATACATTGAGATTTGACATGATCCATGGACCAGCTCTCCAACTACAGGAGATGGTGGGGTGTAGAGTGCTCTATATTATTTAGCTAGGGAATTACAGCATTAGTGATGTGGCAATTAATGAATAAGTAGGGTTTTTGACTAGGGAGGGTTGTTTTTTTAATACCAAGACTACTGAAGAAGACAGGACTGGAATGAAGTCCTTCAGCCATTGATTCCTGGGACTGTTTCATGGTGTCCCACACTCACTCCTGTTTTGTCCTTGATTAGCTCAGAAACAAATTAATGAACATAAAGAGTATCCCCCCAACTCAGCCTGTGACACAAACCTGCCTGATGACAGCACAAATCCATCTTAGCTCGCTGGAGACTAATTGTGCTTTTAGCAGCAACACATGAGGTGGATGTTCAAGATTATCTTTCAGCGTGAAGTGTGCACAGCTCCCTGACTGCTGAGGTTTATAAGCGAGCAATTATGTTGTCAGGATGGAAGGAAGGGAAAAGAGGAGCAAAATCATTGGCACGAGCACAGAAAGTAAAATTAAAGTCTCTGAATACGATTGCCCTTGGTTTAAATCATCTCCTGTTGCTTCTGCTCAAATTGCACCAATAGAGCTGATGTAACACGAGTTTTCAGGTCGTGGAAATGTAGGAACAGGTGTCCTATAGAATAGATACTCTGCTCCTCAGGTTCTGGCTTGCTGCTGCCTCTGTTGCCATCCAGCATCTCAGCATGCTTTTTCCTGATCTCCAGCACCTCCTGCTGATTGAGTCTGGCCCTTTCCGCACAGCAATGCTGAGCCTGCTCTTCCCTGGCCCACACTTGGCAGCAGCACTATGTCAGTCAGTAAGTCAAGGACAGGGCTTTTATTCTGGAAACTGTGAGCACAGCCCCATCCTCCATGGCCACATCTTCCATGGCCCACTTTGCCAGACATCCTGCATAATACATGCTACATAGTAAAACTACATGTCTCCTTCTGAATAACTCTGGTTTTCTTTGTGTTTTTATGGCAGCTTGGCAAGTTAGCCTAGCTAACTTGGCTGAGAGCTCAGCTACACATTGTCAGGCGCTGAGCAAAATGGCTCCTGGGCAGGTGGAGGCTGATCTTGGGTGCATGCTGTGGGTGCTCTACACCTCTCAGGGTGTTTCTGTGTGTTGCTGCGAGGGAAATGGACAATGGGAAATTTCAAACTAAAAGAGGAGATTAAGCTTGGGTGCAAGGAAGCGTTTTTTTACAGTGAGGCTACTGAAGCACTGGCATAGGTTGGCCAGAGAGATGGTGGATGCCCCGTCCTTGGAGACATCCAAGGTCAGACTGGATGGGGCTCCAAGCACCCAGTCAAGCTGTAGATGTCCCTGCTCATTGCAGGGAGTTGGACCAAGTGACCTTTAAGTATTCCTTCCAACTCAAACAATTATATTGATTCTGTGCCCCAATACTGCTATGTCTGAGTGCTTGCTTCCCGGGTGGAAGCCCATGTTTGGCAACCTCCTTCCAGCTCCCCATCCTGGATCACAGGAGATCTCTGCTGAGAGGGAATGGCCTCAAGCTGCATCAGGGGAGGTTCAGGTTGGATGTTAGGAAGAATTTCTTTTCCCAAAGAGTAGTGATGCATTGGCACAGGCTGCCCTGGAGGTGGGGGAGTCACTGTCACTGGAGGTGTCCCAGAAACCTGTAGATGTGGTACGAAGGGGCATGGTTTACTGGGCAATATTAGCGATAGATGGACGGTTGGACTAGATGATCTCAGAGTTCTTTTCCAACCTTAATGATTCTGTGGTTCTATTATTCTGATCCCTCTTCCTTTACCGTGTCCTGAGACACCAGTGCCATTTCATTTTCTGAAACGACTCCATTTCTAACAATCATTTGGTTCTGGGATCTGTATTTCTTCTCAGAGCCACATGAGCGTATCAGAAGAAACACACTCTACTTTCTGGATGTTCTCCTCAAATAAGGTTCTCTGAGCAAAAATTAATTTTGCAGAAATAAACTGTATAACCAGAAACTTCTTTAAATATTATGAAACACTGGGCATGGGTACCTGAGGGATCTCTGAATTCGTTGCAAAAGGCTCTGGCAGGTAATTTCTAGCACAGCCGAGGGGATTCTTTCCCTCTTACTGTCTTAAAATGGCATGTGTTCTCTAGGAACAGGGTGCTGTTCTGTAAGGGCCAGAGCCAAACTCACTCTAAAAGCAAACAGCCTCATAAACAAGTAGGTGTTGTGGATTTTCCTATGTCTGAGTAAAGCTCAGCAGCTCAGGAGGAGTGTGCAAATTATTGGCTTTCCACAGATCCAATTAATGACAGATATAAAAACTGAAGCAGCCTGAAAAATGCCTATCCGTGCTTTGGAAACAGGAATTTGCATCTAATCCTGTTTTCCCCTCTCTTTCTCTTCTCTTCTTGAACTGTAGGATTCTAGCAACTGCTGGGACCGACTTCGACCT
Source organism: Gallus gallus (assembly GCF_016699485.2). NCBI lineage: Eukaryota > Metazoa > Chordata > Aves > Galliformes > Phasianidae > Gallus > Gallus gallus. The sequence goes on from NC_052548.1 coordinate 2,871,007, forward strand.
GCGGACCCTGAGAGCTGTCCGTGTGCTGCGGCCGCTGAAGTTGGTGTCGGGAATCCCAAGTGAGTGCCGTGAACCTGTCGCCTTCACAGCCAAATTGGTCCTATGCCTTTTGGGGTCTAACACGCTTTTATGAACAATGTGTTCATGCCCTACGCCTTCAAGGCTCCAAGTTTTTGCTGTCCCAGTTTTGGTACAGCCATCTGATGTAGCAATGCACTCCTGAATTCTGTTGGCGCGTGGCAAGGTGTTGTCCTGGGATTCCTTTGCCATTGGGTTTGAAGTGTTTCAATGCACATACAAAGCTCTGAGAACAGAATTTTACAGCTTCCAGACCCCTTGCCCTGACCTTGGAGCTTCTGACTGATTTACCAGCCCAGCAACTCACAGAGGGGAAAATCCTAAAGCAAGGAACAGACAGGACTTAGTCTTACCTTCTCATTGGCAACTTGGTCTATTTTACATGCTGATGTGAAGGGTCTGATGAGGATGCATCATGCCTTGCTTATAGCCTGAGACCACCCAGCCCCAACGCCGCTCCTTGCTGCTCTTTTCTAGCAGTAGGACAAGAGGGAATGGCCTCAAGTTGCACCAGGGGAGATTCAGGTTGGAAATCAGGAGAAACTTCTCTGAGAGCGTGGTCAAGCACTTGAACAGGCTGCCCAGGGAGGTGGTGGAGTCTCCGACCCTGGAGGTGTTCAAGAAACATTTAGATGTTGTTCTGAGGGGCATGGTTTAGTGGGAAATATTGGTGAGAGGTGAATGGTTGGACTGGATGCTCTTGGAGGTCTTTTCCAATCTGGGAGATGCTGTGATTCTATGATTCTTTGTCCTTGTTCACCAGTTGCTCTTCACAGTTGGCTGGCAGGAGCATATTTTATTTCTGGATGTGGAACAGAGAGGTCTTCTCTCTAGCAAGAGCCAGTGAAAGGAAACCTCTTAGCTGAGGGGATGCCCTGCTTTGTATTAACTCCTTGCCTGCAGGCCGGCTGCTACCTCAGGATCAAAATGCCAGTGCTGTAGATGTGGAGCAAAGGTTTATGCTATGCACTAACAGCAAATTTTCCACAAATCAGCATCCTTCCATGGGCAGGCCTTCAGTCTGAATGCCCACATAGGTCAGCTCCTTGGTTAGCTCTGAGAAAGGCACTACTTACTAACATACATCTAAAAAGGAGATGCTGTATGTTTGTCTTGTCCGCGTCCAAGGGTGCTGGAGAAATAAGGCTTGGGGAAAAGCTGATTTTTTGTATTATTTTATTATCTGATATATTTTTATTCAGGTAGCTCAGGATGTGCCTTGTGCACCTGAAATATTGTCTGCTTTCTCCACGTACTGCAGTCACTTCAATAAAAGATATTGCTTCTGCTGATGACTGCTGTGGGGAAATGGGCCTCAAGTCAGGGAATTTTGACTTAAATTACTTCCAGCCAACACAGGTATCAGCTCACTGAGCGTCGAGGAAAAAAAAAAAAAGGCTCAAGTGATGATATAAATGTTTGCAGCAACACCAGGCCCTGGTGTCCCTTCTAGGGGCTGTGATCCCTTGGGGTGTCGTTGTCTGGGTAAGATGTGCTCTCCCATCTGCTTGCATGCCCTGGACCTGCACAGTCATAACCATAGAATTGCTTGAGTTGGAAGGGACCTTTGTAAGTCATCTGGTCCAACCCCTGGTGATGAACAGGGACACCTACAGCTCCGTTAGGTGCTCAGAGCCCTTTCTAGCCTGACATTGGGTGTCTGGATGGCTGGGGCACCACCACCTCTCTGGGCAACAATATTTTCCCATACGGCATTAATTGATTTAGTGAAAGCTGTGCACACTGCGTATTTTTTCCCCCCCGTAGTAAATGTAAAACTCAAGGCTCATTCATACAGTCATCTTGTATGCTTTTCTTCTGCACTCTAGGTAGTTTTTCCTCTCCAACAGATCTTAATGCTTTTTTTTTTTTTTAATCCTGTATGCCCTCAGAGTGCCCTCAGCAGTGCTGAGCAGTGCAAGGTGGTGATACAGCGATGACCCTTCCTTCTCAGCACCTTACAGTAGGCCACCGAGGTGGCGTTCAGCTGCCAGTTATCGCTGAATTTATTTTGTTATGTGCGTCTGCGTGACGTTATCTGACACCTCCATCTCGCCAGCCTCTCTAGCCTTATCTCCCCTGGTTTTAATTGAAAATGAGTTTTAGTGCCTGTGAAAAAGCTATAGATGGAGAGCCCTGGGAGGAGATTGTTTGAGTCTGGTTTTGTTCCTTTTGCTTCTGTGCTGGTCTTGTGAAAGCAGACCTCAGGCCACCAGCACTGTCAGGGGAAATGCTGTAAGGGCCTGGTTTGGCCCCCAGCTGAATCTGGGGACTCCACCAACTGCAGGGAACGTCCTTTTAAAGTCCTTTTAAGCCTCTGAAGCTTAAGAGACCTCTGAGTCTGGGATCTGAAGAAAGGAGATCAGAAAAAGATAACTTTCCTGGTTGCGTGTCTGAAATATTGAGTGTGTGAAGGCTTCTTTACAGCGCCCTAGGAAAGCAGCACTGTTCCAAACCTAATCTGTCCCTTAGATGCCCTGTGTCCCCTGCCTCACCCCCCTTCCCCAGCCCTCGTTTTTCTTCCCTCCCTGATGACCTGTATTTCCCTGTCCCTGCAGGTCTGCAGGTTGTCCTCAAGTCCATCATGAAGGCGATGGTCCCTCTGCTTCAGATTGGGCTGCTCCTCTTCTTCGCCATCGTGATGTTTGCCATCATCGGGTTGGAGTTCTACATGGGGAAGTTTCACAAAACCTGCTTCTCTAATGAGACAGGTGAGTTTGGAGCTTTGCTGCCATCCCAGTGTATCTCACAGCACTCTGAGATCCCATGCTTTCCATCTCCATTTCCATCTTTTCCATCTCCATACGATTCCTTTCCCCATCCTGCTCTCATTTGGCTTTTCCTTTCCCCCATTTACTGAGTAAACAGACTTTTGTTCACCCTGTGCACCCTGGGATGGATCCTCCTGCCACTTCAATACCAGTTCTTGGTGCTATAGTGGATTGCTGTCAGTCTACACAAGACTGATATGAAGGCGTTCAGGGCCTCCTCTCATGGGAGATTTGTTTCACAGTCATCACAGAATCATAGAATGGTGGGGTTAGAAGGGACCTGAAAGATCATCCAGTTCCAACTGTCCTGCCATGGGCTGGTTGCCCCTCACCAGACCAGGCAGCCCAGGGCCCCATCCATGGCCACAGGCATCTCCAGAGAGACATATATCTCCAGAGATGCACAGAAACAAAATTACAATGGTTGCAGCCCATTGAAGGACAGCTTTTTATTTCAACTTGTTGGTCTCTGTTTGCTATCAGTGGGTATCAGCTCTACAAACTGCTGCGAATGGGAAATTTTCTTGCAAGGTTTCTTGGACAAGTTGAATGGGTATCTGACGACATCGGTGCCATCAGTAATATTGGAATGGTTGGGAGCAACCCCCAAAAATTGGAAAAAAAATAATGTAGGTAAATAGATGACAAGCAAGGAGCCTTCTGATGGACAAATGGCCTTCAAACAGAGCAGGGCAGGGAGCGCTCATGAAGGTGAATGAGGTGGATAGGAGCAGGCACCATGCAGCGCTGGCAGTGCAACAGGTGCTCAGCTTCACTGAACTCATTTCAATTAAAATAAAAAAGCCATTTTTTTTTCCATGTAATTTTTAAATATTCCTGCTATAATAGTGCTAATGGGTGCTGATTATCTGGGCTATCCACAGATGAAAATATTGTTCCTGTCTCCAAAAGATTGCAATTTAAGGTATAATTGACTGTCTTTAAAGCACAGTCTTGTATTTTCAGTGATTATCACTAATAGGTCTTCATATTGATTTATTATGTGCATTCAAATGGTAATAAAAGAACATCCCAGCCAAATCTCTGGGCATCCTTCACAAGGATTTATAATAAACAACATGGAAACAGTTTAATATATTCAGTTTACACAGAGTTTAGCAAAAAGAGGGAGGAATTGTTTTCTTGCTTATGTTCCTACGAAACATTAACAAAACAGAACATGGCTCGCAAAGGACAGTTGGGTGTTTGGAGATTGTTTGTGAGCAGCACAAAGTGATTCCTAGAAGAGATGGAGTTTCATAGAATTGCTGAGGTTGGAAAAGACCTCTAAGATCATCCAACCCAACCGTCCACCTACTTGCCAACATTGACCACTAAACCACGTCCCTCAGTGCCCCATCTCCACAGTTCAGGAACACCTCCACCTCCTCCCTGGGCAGCCTGTGCCGGTGTCCAACTGCTCTATCAGGTAAGTTCTTGGGCTGGATTGGTAGGAGAGGGAAATTGTTTTGCTGTGTGTGTGTGTTTGGTGCCAAGCAGAAGAGGTCTCAGCTCACTGCAACGACTGCAGAGGAATACCAATAGCGGTGACCACAGAGGTGCAGGAAGTAGCAGTGCTCTCGCTGAGATGGCAAGGAGAAAGCAATTAATAATAATAAGAAGAATAGGTTTGCAGTTCTGAGGAGAGTTTTCAGATGCGTTGCACTGCAGCTCTAGAATGAGGTGGGTGAGCTCTTGCAGCTGGTGGTTGCAGGCTGGGAGCAGTGGGCTCTGCAGCTCATTCTCTGCTGGGGTGGCTGCAGCCAGTGGGCAAAATAATATAGATATATTCATATTTCCTCCCCAAAAAACTAGTTAGCTTGGAATGGAAAAATAAACCCCAGCACTGCTTGTGTTCTCTGCAAACAACCCTGACATCAGCGATGACTGAGAGGTCTCAGTGCCAAGCTGGGGGCTGAGAACAGATTTTCTCACTGTGCCCCATCGTGTGCAAGCGACTGCTGCTTGCTGAGTGACCCCCCAGCCAGGGATTGGGAGTGCAGCCAGAAAATGCTGCATGTCACATCTCTGCCCCGCAGCACCTGGCATCTCGGTGGTGCAGAAAGAGGTTCTGCTTACGGGCACTGAACCCTACTTTTCCCCTCCTGATGCACTCGTTGTAGGGTGAGTTATAGGGATCGATGCCACCTGCTTTGCAGGAAATGATGCTTCTGGAAAGGCAGTGAGGCTTCCTGGCTCTGCAGTCCCCGAGCGGAGCAGGAGAGCATCCCGCAATGCCGTCAGTGCAGCCTTTTAAACCCTAAGTGCTCATCAGCTCCAAAGAGGTGCATTAATGAGCCCAGGCCTGAGACCACGGGCTCAGAAAGCCGACTTCAGCGTGCGAATGTGAACCTCATTAAAAAGATCCCCGTGTCAAAGGGCCGCGAAGTGGTGGATGAGGACTTGCTCACATTGGTGTCTATCCAAATCCTTCAAGTGAGAAATCTCCGGAGATTTCTTCCTGGAAGTGGGGACCAGGTGAGGGGTGTCAGTCATGAATTCAGGTCGTTGTGGAGGGAAGAAAGTGGATGTGTCAGCAGCCAACGTTGCTGTAGCCCTGTGAGCCCAGTAGCCCTACAGGAACAGACTATGAGAGAGGGATGCCGGGGACCAAAATATGGCAAAAAGTTCATTTGAGGCTGTCAGCACTCAGCCAGGCATGAAAAATGGATAAAAAAATTAGTAGCTGTGTATTGTCTGGTGGGTGCCAGACTTGTTTTCCTCTCCTGGCAGCCTCCGTGCAGTCTTGCTCTGTGGACATAGGATAGTTTTTAAGTAGATGTCCTCTGCAGCTCACCCAGGCCAAATACTCTGAATCTGTTCTAAAAAAAAAAACAGGGGACAGCACATTTACTTCCCATTTTTCCCTGGTGTGCTCCCTTCCCTCCTCTGTTTACCCCAGCTATGGGGGTAGGGACCAATTCTGCTCTGTAGACGTCTTTCCAAAAGAAAAGCAATGCTCATTGCTTTTTTTAGAGCAGCAAAAGGCCAAAGAGAGATTCTCTGTTAGAGCTCACAGACCGTCAGCAAGAGCCAGGTTTGATATCCCTTTGCACAGCCCTGTCTCACCAACCCCTTCCCAAAGCCTGCAGTGACCCAGGTGGGAGCCGGGGAGCAATGCCCCGCATTGAGGCGTTGAGTCAACAGGAAAAGGCTGCCCATGCACACACATCCACATCCTGCAGCCACGCTGATGGGTTTGTTTTCCTCCTGCAGGCTTTGCTCTGTGGAATGATTATTCCTAATTATTGTTAGCGCTGATTTTGTTTCCTCCCCCTGCTGAATTTGATTTTGTGGAGTTTGCTGCTCCACCACCGTAACGTGTCACTTTTAAAACCATTTAATATTTCCAGAATTGCAACTCTGTGTAAGCAGGGATGTTGCTTGGTGTATTTATTTACTTTGAAAACCCAGGACTTTATCTATCCAAACTGCTCTCTGCTGGAGTTCACGATGTCTCTGTATGGCTGCAATGACTCACAGCTGGCCCTGGAAGATGTGGGACACTTTTGGCCATCCCCAGTGGCCCTGAACCATTGCAGACTGCTTCCCCCTTTGCACTGCCTGAACCAAAGCTCAGTGGAGCAGCCCCATCCCTGCTGCTGGATGCTGTCTCTGACCTTGGGGCAGAAACATGGAGCTTACAATGAGGCTGGAGCTGAGCAATTAGCTATGCTGTGTGAAGCTGTATCCATATCTCACAGCATCTTCTTGTACGCAGCCATTTCCAAACCTTTGATTGTATTTTACTGCACTATTTCTTTTCCATAGTGCTTCTCATTGGTGGCACCAACAGGCATGGGTTAGTGATGGGACTCGGTAGGTCAGGTTGGACGTGGTGATCCTGAAGATCTTTCTAGTCCAGATGATTATGATTCTGTATATCATGTGGCTGAGCACTGGGGCGAACTGTGGGCAGTTCAGAGGTAGTTCTGCTCCACTCTGCCACTTAACTGCCCCTTGAAGCATGGTGGTATATGAATACTTGCACGAGTGTAACATCTTTTACATGCCCAGAGTGGCACCAAGGAATCATGAAATGCAAACCAGGTTCAGGTGATGTGGTGCAAGGAGGATCCAGCAGTGCCAGCTGCTTGGCTGGCTTTGGTCAGTAAGTTTTTCTCCCTCCGTTCTCCTGTACAGGTGAAGAGGTGGGAGATTTTCCTTGCGGAGAGGAGCCTCCTGCCAGGCAATGCGAGAGTGGGACCACCTGCAGGGAGTACTGGCAAGGGCCCAACTATGGCATCACCAACTTTGACAACATCCTCTTTGCTGTGCTCACCGTCTTCCAGTGCATCACCATGGAGGGATGGACCGACATCCTCTACAATGTGAGTCTGCAGCTGGGGCTGTAGGGCTCCTGGGTGCTGCTATGCATTGCACTAATTTGCAAATGGTTGTGCAGGAAAAAAAGAACAAACTCAATTTGTTTGTCTGTTTTGGCTTTTTTGGGGGGGGGGGGGAGGGGGGGGGTCCTTTTTGAGTCTTTGAGAATCAATGGGGGCCTTGTGCCTGTTGCAGAGCTGCCCCCACCTTCGTGCTTTGTTAATCTCTCCCTGCATTTCCATAGTGGGTGTAACAGGTCTGAAGGATGACCCAAGTGTTTTGTACTTCCATTTCATAGGTCAGTAAAGGACATTATCCAGTGCAGTGGCACAAAGGAGACAGCACTTTTCAACTCACTTTAGGAATGGGAATGATTTAGCAATGTATGACTGCATCAGCTGCCTCTTTCTGTAGACTGTGGAAGAAAGGATGGTCTGACAGCTATTTGTGGATGATCTGAATTACCATGTCTTGTCTTAGGCAGAAGTGCCAGTGTGGAAAATAAACCATAGCAGGCATTAATAGACCATTTCGCTGACTGGTAGGACTACAAAATATTCCATCTACTTCATTATAGACTTTGGACCCATGCTGGGCTCTTCTGCAGACCTTCCTATGAGGGTTTCTGTAGCAACAGGGAAGTATTATTAATATCAACCACAGTAAATTGCAAGGTACACATCGTCAGTGCTTGAAGCTGATATATCTGATTTATCACCTTTACCATTCATAGCTCAGTTCCCCCGTTTCTTCCAAGTCTTTATCTGCTTAAAGTGATCTCTAGAAGGGCCCATTTCCCCATTGCATGCTCTCCCCTTGCCCTGAAACTTTATCACACAACCAGGTTCTCCCACTCTCATTCAACAATCCCACTCCTTCCTCTATTGCCAACCGTTGTAAGAAAAGCCCATTAGCATCCTGGCTGGGATTGATTAATCAATATGTGGTGTATTAGATCATTTTCTCCCAAACTGCTTTTTGAACCACATGCAAAAAAACAGAGTTTAGTATTGGGGTATTGACTGTGGGGGTTGCTTTGAGAATTATTATAGTATCGTTTTAGATGTCCCTTAATCTAATTGGAAATAGATGCCTGGATGAGATGCAGCATGTCTTTGCTGTACAACGTCAGGCCCTGCCTGAGACCCCAACCCTGGTTAGGTTTGAATGGTTGATGGGTTCACGTCTGTTGGATTGGAGGCTCTGTGGATGGTTTACTTGCAGCGTGGTGTGTGCAGTGCTACCGAACCACTTTGCAGCCTTCCTACATCTGGTGCCTGCAGCCAGCTCTGCCCCTCTTCCTGAGCCCCATTCCCGTGCTGCTCTGCTCGCTGGAGAGTTGGCTGTCCTTTTGCAGGTTAGCAGCCAAGGAAGGATGTGGGTGGAGAAGATGCGCCCTTAGGTTTTTCACAGCTTCAGTCATTGGCTGTTCTCTGGCTGCTTGGCTTTCATCTTGGTTTCTCCCAAGCCCACTCTAGGTTTGTCAGAAAGAAGCAAAAAGAGAAGCGAAAGAAAGAAAGAAAGAAAGAAAACTGAAAAAAAAAAAAAGAGAAAGAAAAAGAAGCAAAAGCCCAAACCTTGCTGCAGTTATGACAGCACACGCAGTGCAGTGTCTGTGGCTAACAGCAGTGCAGAGTCCTTCCAGCTCTGATCAGCCCCACACCTCAGTTGCAGTCAGCTGGGTTCCTACTGCAGCCGTACTGGATTATCATGAGGTGTTGCCTTTTGCATCCGGGAGACTTCTGCAGTGGTGGAATGCATTTTTTTTTGCCAGCTCTCCTGAAAGAAAGCAGCATTCCCCAGGTGCAGGATCCTCGTCGGAGCGATGAACCTACTTTCAACGTGTAGCTTAATTAAGATTTGCAAAGGTCTGTGAGACTACAAGATACAGTCTGTGTAAACTGTGACTATGCATTAATAAGGAACAAAGCTGGTGCTTCTCCCACCAAGCAGAAACCGAGGAAGGCTGATCTTCCCTTCCCCCAGCCCTTATCTGACCACTGCCATACGCTGGGTTTGCTTGGCTGGGGTGGGTTTGCTGCCTTGCTTTTGCACACCCTCCTTCTTCCTGATAGTAAAGCAGATGGCCTCACCTCGGGTCCGTCCTTAGGGTTGAAATCCCTGGGACGCCAGGCAGCGTAGGACTGAGTGCAATTACGGGGAAGCTGAGGTTACCGGCTGCTTCCTTAATGGGCCATTCATTTCCTCCTGCAAAATAGTGCTCGATTGATCGCGCTGCGTGAATGGGGCTTTGTTACCGCTCCTCTTCCTGCTATGGGGTGCTAAGAGCTAGAATTTGTCTTTGCAGTCAGGATGGGGTCAGTCGCAAGGTGCAGTGCTTTACCACTTCTGCATTGACACTACCAGGGGACAGAGCTGTCTGCCCTGAAAGCAGCTTCAAGACAGAAAAACGAGGGCTGTGTCTGAAGGTTGATATAAACCGATGCTCACGAAAAGAGGGAGCTTGGGCTCTAGTCCGATGGCTTGGCTCAGGTCTTTCCAAAGGTTCCAACGAGAGCTGCCTTGTGAGGGTTATTGAGTCAATCCTTCATGACTTCACATGGTGTGCAGATGCGACTTCCATACATTCCTTGCCATCAAAGGCAAGGCTTTGCAGTCAGTAATTGCCTTGCCAGTATCCACTCCTCCCGTGATAAATTGAGGAATTAGGGGGGCAGAGAGAATGCTGGCTCACAAATCTCAGCCCAATTTTTCCTTGCTGATCCACTGTTTATACTTCTACAGAGTTTCGTTTTAATTGGGGCCAAAGAAAGCTTTCTAGCAAGGCTTTATCTGGAGGGTGATTTATGCTCGAAGCAAAAAGACTGAATCGTTAATCAGGTGAAATGCGTTAAGAGTAAGCTGGGGAAAACTCCTTCCTGAGTCAGCAGCACCAGAGCAATATCTCCACAGGAGCACTTCTGTGGGCTGCAGATTTGTTGGCCGCGGTGTTGTTTATAGCCAAAAAGACGTGAGGAGCAACAGGTGATTTGGGGAGGTCGCTCTGTGCAAAGGGCAGGAGACAAGGAAGTACCTTTTGTCTTCTGAAGTAGAGACAGAGCATCTTTTGCACTGGGAAATTAGGGAAAACCTCCTTAGAGCACCAGCTCACCGTGAGCAGCCGTGCTGTTCAGGATGCTCTGGTCACTACAGCAGGCTGATGCACCATTCTGAGTCCTGCTTTGGTGGTGCTGCCATCGGGCTTTGCTCAGGGCAGGGCCTTCCCATGGTAAGAATCACAGAGTCATGTCATAGAATCACAGAATGGCCTGGGTTGAAAAGGATCACATAATTTCAACCCCCTGCTCTGTGCAGGGTCGGCAACCACCAGACCAGGCTGCCCAGAGCCACATCCAGCCTGGCCTTGAATGCCTGCAGGGATGGGGCATCCACAGCCTCCTTGGGCAACCTGTTCCAGAGTAAGTAGCGTTCACCTGGAGTATCACACCAGGGATGGGAGCGATGTAGGACAGCAGGAGCTGCACTGTCTGCTTCACGTGTGCCTGAAAGAACTATTGTTGAGCTCATAAGTGGTAACTGGTGATCAGAGTGTCTCTTGGGACCATTATGTAAATGTATTAATTAGTTCTCATAAAGTATTTTAATATGCTAAATGTTATCCTGTTGGAAGCACAGCTGACAATGACCTGGGGATGTTAGCACTGAGGGAGAACAATTCCACAACGCCTCCAAGTTTTTGCCAAAGGTGAAGGAGAAGAGGTGAGCTGAGGCTGAGTGTTGGTATGGTATGGCAGCAGAGGCTGAGCCTTCCCACCAATATTCCTGTTGCTGTGTGACATACATTAGCAGAGAGGCAGCCTGACAGAATGGCATCTGACATGGAAGTGCATATGGAGCAAAAGCATGTCATCAGATTCCTCCATGAGCAAAAAATGACACTCATTGGCATTCATTGACATCTGCTGAATATTTATGGAGACCAACCAGTGGGTGTGAGTGCAGAGAGGCAGTGAGTGGGGTGCATTTCAGCAGTGGTGACAGTGACAGTGGTCACCTCCTCTGGTGCAGAATTTTACGAGTGTGGCATGTGGGCTGTTGCTCAGTGCTGGTGAAAATGCAGAGCTAATGGTGGTGACTGTGTTGAAAAACACTGTTTTGTAGCTGAGATTTGGCTCTTTCGAACAGTGTTATTGTGCTCTTTGTTCCAGTGGTAGTTTTCCACGGAAGTAAATAGGAGGCATTACTTTTGGAGCGACCTTTGTGTATGCAGCCCAATACAATCGCCATTCACGTGGGCCATGTTTCATGGACACCCATGAAACAGATGATAGCATCAGCCCTGGTTTCCTTCCTATAGCAGTGACTCTCAGCTTTTCCCATACAAGGACCATCCATCGTGAGCCCTCTCCTGCTCTTGACCCTGATTACTGTGGGAGCCTCAGATTGCTCTGCAAAGTGTGAAAAACCAGAGATGTTTTATTTTGTGTATGAACTCCCAGCTGTAAAATGCCTTGCTGTCCTCTATAGAAGCACACGTTAACTCTATAGAGACTTAAACTACATGCGAGGTATTATTGATAACTGTAAGTGAGATAACTCAAGTAGACCTTGCTCAAGTAGGCTGTGGTTCGTTGGGGCTCAGTGCTTTGGTTACATACTCAGTGGTTTGGGAAGGTTTTGGGGCTATGTGCTGTGGTCCTCTTGCAGTTACCTGGTACATAACCCTCCGGGAGATGCAGTTGTGCCTTTGCAGTTGAGGTGCACACTGAGCTTCCAGGGAGCTTTGGCAGTGCTTTGGAGCTTTGTGGCCCCATTTCTCCTACAGGAAACCATGGCTCAAACCTGACTCACCTGAAGCTGGTAGGAAGCTGGATGTTGACTTTCAAAGCACCAGATTTTCACCTTTTATCTTCCCTCTGCAGGAGCTCAAGGATAACACGGTGGAATTTGCTTTGCAAAACAGGGACTCCTTGCAGGAAAGGAGAAATGTCAAAGTGTACGCTCACTCTCTTTTGATCTTAATGGCAAGAGATTTTCCTGTTTCTTCTATTTTCTACTGTCAAATATTAGTGTCCAATGGGTATTACAAGAGCGTGGACTGGGCCTAACCTCTAATATGCTTGTAAGTAGAAAGGAACAGTTCAAATAAAATGTAAGTTTGTCCTAAATTGGATCTCAACTAGAACTATACCCTCACTGAATTTAGGATGACTCACTTGGTATTTTTTCACTTCTTTCTGTGTCTTTGAATTTCCTGATTCCTACTAAGACACAGGAGGAGAAGGTCAGGATGTAATTATTGTTCCATGCCCAGCCCAGAGGTGGTGGATGTGTTGGAATTTATTGGGGCAGAAGAAAATCTGTTTTTTTCCTAGTTGTTTGGAGAGCTCATGTGTGTTTCTGGGGACTTCTGACTTTCTGATGTTGTGCTGTCTAAGCCAGAATGCTATCTGGGAACGTGGCATCTGCCTAAAGCCTGGGATGTGAGTGCAGGGAGAACATACACAGTAAATCCCTGGGAGCTGGTGTTCACCAGCACTGAGCATTTACTGTCACAATGAGGTTGCACTTGGAAATACACTGAGCATGATGAGAGATGCTCATGTCCAAACACTGGTTGCAGACAGAGCTGGCAGCTCAGCACCTCTACCAGAGTTAGGTGCTGCTGCATAGGTGTGAATGACAATGCTCCTTTCCTCCCAGCAGTTTCATAAAGAAGGAAAAATCCCTGAATGGCTGTTAGTGTTAAATAGTATTTACTATCCAGTTAGGGTGACTGTAATCTTCTAATAAGAGTCAGGCATCTCCTACGTGCACGCAGGGTGATGGATAATCCCTCTTGCTGCTGCTGAGGGGGAGCGTTGGTTTCTGGTGCTTCAGTATGACCAATTGCTTACAGGAAAATTAAGCAGAGATGTCTGGGATGGGTTGATGCACAGACCTGGTTACAGAGGTGTGGGTTTCACCCATGCTTCGTGCTGGCTCTCAGCCTGCTGCATCCCCATTGTGCTGTTGCAACGTGCGTTTGGCTCGGATAACAGGGAAGATCATCATTGTGTAGAAAAACGAATCTTTGAGGCTGACATTCATTCATTTAAATTGTTCTTATCACTTGTCTGTGGCAGCCCTGTGGTCCTCAGCATCTTTCCCGGGTTTCAAAAATTCTTGTGCAAACAGAACAACCCACCACCTGTATCCTGCTCCAGGCACCACCCTAAAGGCTACGTGATAATAACAAGTGTTCTCCATGCCTTAAAACCCTCCCCGGATCTCCATGCTCTGTCCTGAGCACCTTGGTATGGAGCAGAAGGTGATCTGGATTTCTCACTTGGGTTTCCATAGGGAGATGTCTAACAACAGGCTTTGGAATAGCACTGTTAGTGATGAGACCTGGTTGGCTGTATGTAATACAGCAGTATAATAAATTAGCACGAATGAGCAGCACAGTCTTCACCTGCTCGTCTGAATTTCTCTTCTGGCCCCTGTGAGACAGATCTAAATGGGAGGAATCTGTACCCCTGATGGGTCTTGTGTGGGAGGATGACCTGCCTGAACAACAGATTTTCACCACTCTAAATTCTGCCTTGGCCAGCATCCATTTATTCATGCTTTCCTCCCCCTTCTCCTGGATTTTGGAGTGCCACAGAGTCTGTTTGCCAGAGGGTGAAGTCCCAAATCTTTTAGAATCATAGAATTGTTTGAGTTGGAAGAGACCCTTAAAGCTGATCAGGTCCCACTCCCTGCAGTGCAAAGAGGCACCCATGGCTCCATCAGTGCTCAGAGCCCCATGCAACCTGACCTTGGCTGTCTGCAGGGATGGGGCATCACCACCTCTCTGGGCAACCTGTGCAGTGGCTCAGTGTCCTCACTGTAAACAACTTCTTCCTTGTATCCAGTGTAAATCTCCCCTCTTTTAGTTGGAAACCATTTCCCCTTGTCCCCAGACCCTGCTAAAGAGTCCGCCCCCTCCTTTCTCACAGCCCCCCGAGAGATGCAGTTGTGCTGCACGGCACGCTTTGTGTGCTTCCAAAGATACTGTAATAGCAAATGGGGAGCTTGTCTAGGTCTGAAGTGGCTTTGCCGTATCTAGATGCTAAGATGGGTCTGATGCATGTCTCTGGCCATGCCCAGGTCTCCATCTGTCTGGCAAAACAGACTGTCTGCCCCCACGTCTGCTGGAAGCTCTCTGTAAAAGTGAAAGGATAGGGCATTTCAGCCCTGATTCAGCACATCGCCCTGCTCAGAAAACCACTTGAGCAAATGGAAATGTAAAGTTGAGCAAGTGTTTAAGTGCCTCACCGGATTTTCTGCGTTTTATTGAATGTCTCAGTGAAGGTATATTCAAAATGACTGTGGGGCAGCCACCTCCAGGCTTTGATGGGAGACTTTAACATATACAGCCGGAGAATGACATACATCATACAAACCTAAAGAGCCCTTTCAACAGAGCAATTGCTCTCTGAAAAGAAATGAAAATCTCTCCAAACAACAGCTTAATCACCAGTGCCTGCCAAGAAGTGAAAACTCCAGCTGAAGAAATTCGCTTGCAGCTTGACAACATTACAGCAGCGAGGGTATAAGCAGCTCTCTTACATGCCCTGCAATTGGTTTCCTACAAAGGGAAATAAAAGCAGCTGGTTGCTTTCAGAAGCATGCCAGCCTGCTTCAGCCATGACTGCTACATCTGTGGTTGAAGTGGAAAAGGATAAGAGAGAACTTCTTTGAAAGAAAGAAGCAACAAAGAAAAGAAAAGAAAAAGGTGAAGACTTTACTTGCTGTTGTAGTTCCTAGAGCAATCCAGAAGACCTAATGCCAGGTGCTTCTGCAGAAGAGGCCTGATGTGCAAGGGATTCAGGATGAGGTCTTTGATCTGCAGACCGCACGCCCTGGGGCACAGATGAGCAGCAGCAGACAGAGCGAGTATTGGCATATGGGGTTGTGCTGTTGTTAGGCAGCTTGACAGTGGGATGAGTGGGATGCTCGGTGTGTGGGTGGGATGCTGGGTTTAGGAACCTGCACAGATGGTGATCACGGGTCTGTTTTCTGTGTTGTGTCAGTGATAGGGAGGCAAGGAACAATCTGCTGGGGCAGAGGTCCTCTGTGCTCAGCATGTTGGGGCAACTCATGAGGGTGCTACAAGGTGCAAACTGGGGCTGCTGTTGGGCAGGAGGTTCATCATTCTCCTTTGCAAGAGAAGCCTCTCTTCTCCTTTCTCCTCCGACAGGTAAAGTTTCTAGAGCTATAGAGACTTTCAAATAGGATGTTTTTTAAATCCAGATGCATCTTCTGAGGAACGTAGTTCAGGGGGCATAGTGCTGATGGGTTGATGGTTGGATCTTTTCTGACCTTAATGATTCTACGATTCTTCAAGCAATGCTCTTATTGCCCTTATTACTTGTAGATCCATGCATCAAAGTCAAGCATGCACTCAGCTTCTCTCTTACAGGAGGTAATTTTCCAGTAAGTAAGGAAAGCAACATAACTGCTCATGTAACAAGACATGCTCTAGATCAAAGTCACCTTGTCTAGACTGAAAAGTCCTGATAAAGTGAGAGATGCATGGATCTACAAGGGTTTGTAGCCACACAGGAGCTCAGGGTACAGCCCACTGAGTTGGCTGCTGTGCTGCCATTTAGCTCTGCTAAACCAATTGGCATGTAGCTGGATTAAAAACACAGACTTACTTGTTTCCCAGCAGGGAAGTGGATAAATCTGGGGACTTCTGCTGTGCAGAGCTTCTGATGCCCCAGCCAATTTGTGTGAAAGATGGATTTGTTACTTGGTGTGCAGTAACCCAATCACACACAGAGACAAGATATTAATTGCGAAGTTGTGCAAGCTTGGGTGCTAGGTGGTCTTCCACAGAGTGGCCATGCCCCAGGATTTCACTATGCTCTTTTATACATATTTTTTATCACTGGACTCTGCTACAGCCTCTGACCTAAGTTGGTCAGCTGAAGATAGGGCTTGTCTCTCTACTGCAGGCTACGTTAGTCGTGCTAATGAACTAATTAATTTATTCAAGATTCTCCTATCTTTAAAGACAACTTTAGTTGTGGCACTGTGATTAAGAGTTGCTCTGCTCTAATCTAATTAGCAGTTTCAAGCTTTTTATCCTGACCTGGATAAAAGTTTGTATTTGCTATATCGAAGGATATGCATACAAACACTTGTACCAAGTTCTTGACTGAGACATGACAAACCAAGCTTGCACTGCTGCTCTAATTAACATGTTGCATAAGACCTTCATGAAACATCTTTAGGTAGAGCTGGGAGGATCTTGACCAAGTGCCATATTTTTTTTTCTTTTTCTCTCTGAAATGGGAAAATAGTGGTAAGAAACCAGTTTTGGGCTCCTGTCCGGAGAAGCAGAGTGTGCATTGACAAAGGGCTGTTGGACCTCAGGGTCTTGCTGTGTTCTGAAGTTTGTGTGATTGAGCTCTCAGCTCAAGCTTGTTTTGTAGGCTGTGGAAATGCCTACAAAGGTATTTTTTTGCTTATAATTGACTGGAGGAGATAGCTGTACAGCTGGAGGTATTCTCATTAGAAGACAAAATGAGAAGGTGGCCTGACCTAAATAGATCCATATTCTGCACAAACCTAATTCTCTGTTGAGGAATGCACATAACAATAGCCTATTGTTCAGATTTTATGCAATAAAATCAAGAACTTAATTCAGTTAAACAGATTTTTGCTATTGAAAATTTCTTGGGAAGCTTTTGCCTACAGTGTTGGGAGGGAAAATCAGTGCTTGAAGTATATAGGCTTTTTTCTTTCAGGAAAAGTCTAGACTTACATTTAAGATGATGAGCAAGCCAGTGCATTATTCTTAGGACTGTCACTATCTGCAATGATTTTGGGCATCGATCCACAATTTCCCATGGTCATTGTCAGAAAGTGACTGAGTATTGAATTCTTTGTTAGGTGTTCTGGGAATCTGTCCATGTGAGTGGCTCTGTCTTGCTGACTTAGGGGTACAGGCCATGGGGGCTGCTGAGCAGGAGGACAAGTTTATTCTGCATCTACTCACCAGGCCAACAGAATTCATATTTTAGTCTGAATGTACATTTATCCTGATGTAAATATTGCATGTATCCTTGAGCAACTGTAGCTCATAAATAACTGTGTCTGTGTGCATGTGTAAGTGTTTGTACTCCTCTCTCCTTACGACTTTAGGAGTAATTTTGGGGATAACGTTGTCTATTTGATGAAAGACAGCGCGTTCCTTAAGCCTTGATTGTTGGTTATGTGGCAGAAGAAAAAAGATCAAGGAAGTCCTGGATTTAGCTCTAAGTGTAACATTACTTACGCATGAGTCTTTGCAAGCAATGAGTGAAACACAAAGCACTCTTGCTTTCCAAGAATCTCAAACTCAAGAGCAGTGCTTGTTTTCCAAGGAGCAGCCCTTCCTCAAACTCTCCACAGCCTCTGTGCTAACCTTCTGGGGGCACCTGGCAATGTAAGGTCTCTCCCTTCCCAGAAAGCAGGTATTGGCTTTGAGCTCAGAGAAAAGAAACTTGGAGGCAACAATGGCCACTGTGGTATTGGTTTTAATAATAGGTTGAACGGGAGTTGTGCTGGATGAACTGGCTGCCCATTAGGATCTCTGAGTCACGCTTAGATGAAGGAAGTACTCGGTTTTACTAGTGATTTGGCATTTAAATGATGAATATTAAATGCACATAGGGAAGGTCTGCTATTTGTTAGACGTTGCTTTTGAGAGCTTTGAAATAAAAGGGGTCTGGCTTGGCGCAGATGCCACATGGTGTTGCTTGGCAGACCATGGGTTGGTCCATGGGTCATCAGCAATGGTTTCCTGTCATCCATGGCCAAACGGAAGTTGCAAGGAGTGTTGAGGTTGCAACTTTGAGGTGTCTCTGGTTAGAGCCTTGGACATTCTGGGCTCTGTTCATCATTGTGCTGCTGACTTGCTCTGTGGCCATGCAGAAGGTGCTCATATATGTAAAATGCTTGTTCCTAATGAGGTCTGTGCTGTAACTGCCCAGTGTGGCTCCCAGGTGGTTGCATGATCGTTGGGTAATGCTTTCTCCTGGCTACTCCATCATAGATGTGACCTTCCTTAGCGTGAACAAGCATTGCCTGTTTCCTACAGGAGTTGCTTAGACCTACTTTACATTCATAATTCAAGTTCAAAGCTGTTTAAAATAAGAAAGAGGAGAGATTAGCAAAAATAAATAGGTAGAGTCCCTTGGCCTGCCTGTAATTTCTGACAGTGAATGAGAGTTTTCACAGCGCTGGGCACGCTCATGAATAAAGCAGCTGAGTGAGTCCACACTATCAGGGGACAGAATGAATTTTTTATTGAGGAGTCCTGTTAGCATATTTACCCATTGATTTGTTGGAGCCGTAAGCCTGCAGACCAAGGCATAAAACATCAGCGTTTTTGCTTTTTCTGTCTCACCAGCCCTGTGCTTCTTCGGAAAGCATAAAGCTGGAAGAGGGAAGAAACGAGGGGGAAGGATTTGGGCTCCTATTTTAATTTGGTTGAATTAACATCGTTACTGATTGCAACAACCATACTTAGAACACGCTTGTCCACAGCTAGCGATATCCTAGGACAATTTAAATGCTGCCAGCATCAAGGATTTTACCAAGAGTCATCTTTTGCTTTTTGAGTTGATCCCAGTAGTGAATACCTCTGTGTTCTGCTCCTCTAAATATCCAGTGACCGAAGTGTTGGATGCTCCTTTTGGGGGCAGAAGGATTATCACTGTTTCAGAACACCACAGATTTGAATGTTATGTGAGAGTCAAAAGATTTGTGGATGTTTCTTTCTGATGCCTGCTTGGTCACAGGGTGGATCCAGGCAGTAGCAATAGGCTTTGAACAAGGTGGATTGTTATTTTCTAATGTCGGTGAAGCAGGCTGACTCATCTCTTGAAGGTAAAAAGTTGGAGTGGAATAATGCAAAGGACTTCTGTGATGAGAGAGGAACTTCTCAGAAACATTGATTTGGGTATAAATGGGCCAGGGATGTACAGAGAACCTCTTCCCAGACAGCTCACTTTGAGCAGACGTTGTGTTCATGATTTCTTTGCTTTTAGCCAATGTAAAAAGCAGTGTAGAAAGCCAGTGGGCTCTTGGAATGCTTTTCTTTCGACTGCTGGGCCCCAGGACACCCAGGACAGGTGCTGTCACATCCCAAAGAGCCTCCAGAAGGGACTGAGCCACAAAGTCCAAAATCCATTTGGGAATTACTATGAAGGTACAGAAGGCACAAATACAGTGTATTAAAGGAGACTGTCTGATCACTTGCTGTTAGTTTGACCTTGGGTGGACCTCTGGGGTTCCTGAGATCTTGTCCTTCCCAGGACATGTGTGGAGACCTCCAGCTCGGGAGTTAGCCTCAGAACATGTGTAAGCAGTCAAAATGACAAGATATAGTTGGTGCTGGTGTGTGGCTCCAAATTTCCCTGCATCTTGCTGGACTGGGACTCTTCCATTAGAATCACTTCTGGACCTTAGAGCACCTGAATGGACCTAAACCAACTGTTCCCAAATGGAAGGATGCTCAAGGGGGCCATCTGAATCTCAATCCAACTCTGCCTCAGTGCGTGCAAGAATGTGATTTGGGCTGACCCCTAATGTCATTAGCCAACCCATCCTACTTTTCTCCTTCACACGGATGAGCACACCAGGCAGGAGCTCTGTCATCTGCTTCCTGTGGGTCGTACAACCCCTGAGCATCAGTTGGATGTGCATCTCTCTGCCAATTTAATTTTGCTTGAAAGGGTCAATCGCCAGCAGTTCCCCATCCCTGGCTGTCGTGTTCCTGCAGAGCTCCATACCAGATGCTCTCTGCAAATGGACTGTAACATCTGAAAGTCAGTAACCAAAGTTATTGGACTGACTTTGTGCCAAGGTTTTTATTAAAGCTATGACTGACAAAAAAAAAAGGAAAAAAATACCTAAAAAAATTGAACGCAGCTATTTTGCAGATTCTAATATTTCATATGATAAACCAGAATGTGGGGTCAGGACTTGAGAGACAGGACTTATCTCACTGGTTCTTACAGTGATCTACTGGGAAATCTGGGAGCAGCTCTCCTCCCACTGGCCTGTGACCCCATTTCGCGTGCTGTAAACCCAAAGTTAGGCTTCCCCAGTACAGGATGTGGTGAAATTTCTGGGTGAAAACTCTTATTTCTGAGGGTTGCAGTATTGTAAAAGGTTTTTACCAATCTTTTCAGTCCCATTTTGTAACCATCTTTGTTGAAAATAAAACATGGAATACAATATCAGATGTCCTGCTAGGCTTTAGGTTTGAGATTGTATTTTAGGGTGAATTTGTTTTCTGTAGGAATTTCAGCAGAATGGGATCTAGACTTTGATGTAGACCTTCTTGCACTGGTTGGGCAAAGCTTATGCTTGCCCATCGATATGCCTTTAAGGACTTCAGATGACAGTTAGATTTGAGCTTGGACCTATCAAGTTCATGTGAAGCCTATATAACTCATTGTCCATCTGTGAGAGGACTTGTTACTTTCTGTAATTGAAGATTAGTGCTTTGGGATACGATGTGGACCATGCAGCATCCAAGAGAAATGACTAGATTAAACTTCATTTGAGTCTGCGATGATTTTGTGAGTAGGTCAGTCATTAATTCCACAGGCTGAGCTGAGAATGGCCTTCTCAGCAAATTTGTGTTTGCTGCCCTTACAGTGTCTTGTGCAAGGTCTTTCTCTGATAAAGAGAGCTCTGCAGGAGGGACTTGGTGCCTCGAGAAAATGTGCTGGATAGAGCAGGGCTCCGTGTGCTTATTGTGCATGCTTTTCATTGCTGTGGTTTTGCTTTGTTCCTGGTAATGTCCATGTTTGCCTAATCCTAAGATAGGAACGGGCAGAAATGGATCAAACATATAAATGGTGTTGCTAATTAACAGGAACAGGAGAGGAGAGAATTGTGAGAAATCAGATGAAAGGTAAATAAAGTTCATCTCTCAAAGTCAGCTGAGAGTTTCCCCCAAAGCAAAAGCACTTATCTGAGGGAAGATTGTACTTTAATTGCCCCAAATAAGCCAGGGTCTGCCATTGGTTGAATTAAAGTGAGTGAACTCTGGATGTACTTCACATTTTGATTAAAATTGTAGTAGGGAGCTGAGGTCTGTTTCAGCTTGGGCTGTATCTGTCGAATTAGATCTCTTCTCTATTGAGCCCTGCTTTGGAAACTTTTCCAAAGATTTGTATGCTGGTCCATTAATTGCTTGTCTTTCACATCAGCAGAATATGGACAAAGAGCATCTTCCTTGGAGAGAGGAGAAAATTGCCTCCGGGTTGTAGTTCCTTTCTAAAGCGGCTGAGAAAAGAAAGGTGTAAGCAGCAGAATGGGTCCTTGTTTAGAAAAGGGAGATATTTTCCTCTTCTAGTGGTATTTAAAAGGGCTGTGGGCAGCGCAGGCTGATGGCAGCTCTTTTCCTTGCAGCAGATCCAGACTGTGCATCCCTCAGCTCTTAGATTCACCCAGACCATGGCTTCAGCGTTCACTTTGCTGGCTGTTGGTAGGTGGCACACGTGCCCAGATGTGTGGGAATCCCCCAGTTATCTCCTACGTGAAATACAGATTTAAGTTCTGTGTTTCAGAATATAGATGTGTTCTGTAACGTAGCTGGAGGAGCGTGGGAATGTGTGGGCAGCTGTGCTGTCTGCTTAGAGAGAAGAGGGGGTTAGGATTTGGGGGATTGTTCTTTGTTTGACTTGCTCTAATTTTCTGTCTGTAAATCTCCTGAAGCCTCAGGTTTGCCATCTGCTGAACAGAGGCAGGAGCTCCCCTGTTCCCAAGGCTGCATGTAAACCAAATCTCACGTCATGTTTGTACATCATGTTGGGATTCCAGAACCAGGAACCCATCACTGATGCAAACTCGAGCTTGCCCAAAGGATGGTGAAGCTGTGAAGGGTTTGGAGCACAAGCTTGTGGGGAGCAGCTGAAGGAACTGGGATGGGTCAGTCTGGAGAAGAGGAGGCTCAGGAGAGGGAGACATTATTGCTCTCTCTAAGTGCCTGAAAGGAGGTTGTGGCGAGGTGGGTTTGACCTCTGCTCCCATTTAACAGCAATAGGATGAGAGGCAGCAGCCTTACGTTGCTCCAGGGGAGGTTCAGGTTGGGTATTAGAAAATATTTCTTCTTCAGAAGAGTGGTGTGGCAGTGGCACAGGCTGCTCAGGGAGCGGTGGAGTCACTGTCCCTGGAGGTGTTCCAGATCTGTGGAGATGTGGCACTGATGGGGATAAGTTGATGGTAGACTTCATGATCTTAGAGGTCTTTTCCAACCTTAATGATTCTGACTCTAAGCAATCCTAATGAAAAAGCAGAGGTCTCCATTCCTTGGTGCTGTGGGTCTCTCTGCAGAGGCTATGACAGTTTTCCCATTGTTGGTGGGAGCCTTACTAGCAGGAAAGTGCTATGGAGGGCTTCTTCTCCTACCAAATTCAGTGTTTATTCCCTTTGATCAGCCCTGTCTGAAGTCAAGGTTAGGCTGGCGGGCTGTGAGTCCCTGATGATGCCCCAGCTATAAAATCATAGAATCATTAAGGTTGGAAAATACCACTATGATAATCTAGTCCAACCATCACCTCATTCCCACCATGCTTACTAAACCATGTTCCTCAGTGCCACGTCCACTCTTTTCTTGAAAACCTCCAAGGATGGAGACTCCACCACCTCCCTGGGCAGCCTGTTATATGGGGAGCACGGAGCCAGAATTAGGGTCCCCAGAGCACTGGGGATGCTGGGATGGGATGGGGTGAGAAAGCGATGGTTGAGCAAGGCTCTGCTGGCATTTGTTGGCTGGAAAAATCCCAGTGCATGGGGATGGGATGAGGCTGATTGGGGTAGAGCTGCTGTAATGGCAAGGAGCTCTGGAGACATGAAAAACTCATCTTGGGGCTTTGCCTCTGTGTGTGTCCTGGGAGGCAGGGTTATGGCCAGGACTGCAAAAAGGAAGGCAAAAGGTAATAGAAGTGCATTTCTGCTCTCAGCAGCCCGTTGCAAGCTGTAGTGGTTATTTCAAAACACACCTTTAAATGAATTAATAGTTAGACACAGCTGCCATCTTGTTAGCATAAAGAGGCAGTGGCCCAACTGTCTGCATTAGTGCTGGCCTTCCCCTGCTGTCAGACAGGTTGCATGAGGCCTGGCAGTGGGAAGCACCTCGTGCCTGGCTGGAGTACACTCTGTTCTCTTGGCTTTATTGGGAGCTCAGGGCATTAATCTCCCTGCATGACAGAAACCTTTTAGCTCCCGCGTTTGTTACAGATGACAATATTCATCCACTGATCTCTGCTGAGAGGTGGCCGTACGGTGGCTGATTGGGGATGCTGTCAGTCTGGTTGGTGCTGCATGACAGGGAGAAGGAAGCTCCCACATTAATGCTGGAGTTGTCCTTTGGCACCCAGCTGTGACCTGGGCTCTCCAGTTGAGCAGTGGCAGTGGGCTCTGGGGTGGGCAATGCAGCAGAGTCATATGGAGGAGCCTAGAGAAGTGCAGGGGTGGGTTTAGGTCAGGCTTGTGGAAAACAGAGAGGTGAAAGATGGGAAACATCTGTGAGGGTGCGTTTGGCTGCTCATGCCAGGTGAGAAGCAGCTTGCAGATGAGCAGAGGTTGGGCAGAGGAAGCTGTGGCTGCTGGGCTCATTGGGAAGAGCACTTGAGCAGCTGGACTGTTCAGGTGCCTGAGGAACAGCTCTCAGGGCCCTTGTTTCTACCATGACTCTACATTGTCCCTTAGCCTTCCTGTACCTCAGTTTCCCACTGTGCAGCACATCTCCTTTGGGAGTTGGATGCTGCCAAGCTTAATGGACATGAGCTATTCATGCCTGTGCCTGTGGCACTCCTGCAGCAAGGCTTCACTTTGCTTTGGGCTCTATTGAGGCGCTGCTGGTGAAAGCAGTGGGTGAGCAACAAGGGAGCCCTCTTGCAAGCCGGTGCTTTGTCCTGATGTAATTGTGGCACATCGTTACAAGTATTTTGTTTCTACTTCTTCCCTGTTGGGTTAGGCCTGCAGTTAGGATCAAGTGGCACTGACAGTCAGCCAGGCATTACTCCGGCAAAATATGTCAGCTGGAACATTAAAATTGATTTTGTCTTTTGGCTCATTCTACTTAATGAGCAAGTCTGGAGCTGGGCCACAGCCCAAGGCCCAGCTGCTGTGTGCAGGGAGGTGCCTGCAGGACTTTTCCTGGAGGAGAGGAGCATGGCTTTCCTGTCAGCTCCCAGGCTTCATTCACTGAAGCATCTCACCATGGCAGAGCTACTGCCATAAACTCTGCTTGGGTTCAAGTGTGCTTAGCAGCACTGAGAAAGACACTGCATGTCTGTGAAGGCTCTGCTTTCATGGAAGGAGATTTCTGCTCACCTTTTTGCTGATGTTTTGTCCTCGGGGTTGTCCTGGATCCCTCCGTGAGAGAGAAGTGGCAGGGGAAGGCTCTGCCCTGCCCTGAGCATCAGGCAGTCTAGCAGGAGTTCAGAGGAGGGTTGTTAATTAGTCGTATTTCAGCACATTTCATTTTCAGGGCTTTGATCGTGGCATGGAATTGTGGATCTGTCGCCAAGTTTGGGCTTCAAATGAATAAATAAATGATAAACGATCATTTGGCAGCAATGAACCTGCTGCACTCTCTTTGCATGTTTATGTGGTTTCTCTTCACCCATCTGTTCCCTTCTTCCAGCTCTTCCTTTTGGGTTTCAGCCCCCTTTGCCTGGCCCATGGCAGCTCCCCGCCTTGCTGTGCAATGGGTGGCATGAGGGCTGCCACCACGGTCAGCAGAACGGGAATGGAGCCTGGGTTTGATGACAACTATTGGAAAAGGCATTAAAATCCCTGTGAGGAGATAACAGGCTGAACAGAGTTTTCCCAGCCTGTTTTCTCTTCATTTCTCTGTCTCACAGTGGTTTTGCCTTTGGCAGGGCTGGTAGGTGGCTGTGTTGGTTAGTCCTTGCTCCACTCGGGTAAGTTGCTGACCAACTCACGTGGGTGTTTCTGAAGAAGTTAGCTGTTTGCAGAAAGGCTCGTCACTCATTTGACCTGGAAAAGATTCCTTGAGGAAGGATTTGTGCCCCATATTAAAAACAACTCAGAAGGTACTGATTTGCATCTGTGTTATGAGCGTTATTACCTGCGCGAAACGTGATGAGATTGGTCACCTGTGTCATGGGTGCACTCTACTTATGCAAAGACACTTTGAGATGGCACTGAGCAAACACAGCTGGAATAGTCCTGGCTGCATCTAGTCTGGATGGATGGGTAGGTCATGCTATTCCGTGCCCACTGCGGGAGGAGGCAGGAGCAGCAGAAATGTATTTGGGTCTCTGTATTTCTCCCCCTTCTCCCTCCCTTACACCTGACATTCTCAGATTGCTGCGTTCTTCACTCACAAGAGCAGAATTTGTGTTTTTCTCAGTATGCGGCCGTGTGGCATTTTACTTTTCAGCAGCTCCTTCAAGAGCTCCCTTGTGCTTGGTGAATGCAGAAACTGTCACAAACCCAACCACCTCCCCCTAATCTGGGCTGCTGCTTACTCAGGGAGCTTCAGGCAGAGCTTTGATGACAATTCCGAGGTGCTGAGCAAGCAGCTGTGGCACTGCAGTCGCTCTGAAGATGCCTCGTTTTCTTGCAGACTTTTTGTCTTCTCCATGTGTGCAGACCCTGGGCACAGCGCCATGCAGCCCAGCTTAGTGGAAGGCTGTGGTCCCTTCCTGTACTCCAGATGGAGATACTGCACTGATGCTCAACGTGTGAGGGAACATAGAGTGGGGGGTAGGGACGAGGATGCTGTAGAAGGTACACACAGTTAGGGTGCTAAAATTTGCCGTGATCAGTTTTGGCCCCCTCCAGAGTTAGAGATGAACGCTTGTGCTGGAGCTGACATTAAACTGTGGTGCAGACAGTGGTTCATTGCATCACCTGTTGGCATTTCAACTGGTTGACAGAGCTAACCAGTGTATCAGTGGTAGACATCCCCAAGGAAATCTGAAGGGAATCACCAGTGCTCCCTGCTCTGCACTTTATGGTGTTCTGTTTCTGAGGCTCATTAATATTTATTTGTCTCTCTCCTCTTCTCTTGGCTTCCAGACAAACGATGCTGCAGGAAATACCTGGAACTGGCTTTACTTCATCCCTCTCATCATCATCGGCTCTTTCTTCATGCTGAACTTGGTGCTGGGTGTCCTATCAGGGTAAGACACTAATGACTTCTTTGTCTCTACCTGGATACCAAAAGGAGCAATGTATTGGTTTTAGCGCTGTGGAGAGGATGTAGGTGAAAAAAAGCAGATGAGTGATCCATCACGCTGTACACTGTCCCCATCTGCATATTTCATACCCTGCCCTTCCCTTGATGGTTTACAGAAACCTTGGATGGTTTCTGTAACACTATAGAGCCATAGGTCACGGGATGAGCTAGCAAGAAATCCTTTGTTGAGATGATAAACTAAGAAAAGGGAGGTTTGGGTTAGATATTAGGAGGAAGTTTTTCACCCGGAGGGTGGTGACGCACTGAACAGGTTGCCCAAAGAGGCTGTGGATGCCCCCTCCCTGCAGGCACTCAAGCCCAGGCTGGATGTGGCTCTGGGCAGCCTGGTCTGCTGGTTGGTGACCCTGCACATAGCAGGGGGTTGGAACTGGATGAGCATTGTGGTCCTTTTCAACCCAGGCCATTCTATGATTCTATGATATGATTCTATGATTCTGAATCCAGACATGTGTTAAGTGATCTCCCTCTGATTACACCAACTTGGGCCTGTTCTGCCACTGCTTACTCTTGTGCTGCCTTGAAAATCAGTGTTCACATTGCATTTGGTCTAGCTGTGCAGCATGTGGAAATAAGAAGCTCAAACAAAAGCTAATTAAAAGATATTGGTTTAAATTTTTGTTATAAATTCTAGCAGTTTAAGCCAGTGTCTGGATTTTAGGAACATCCTGGTCTCTTGATACTCAAACTCCAGGGGTCAGCCAAGGATTCAGCATTTGCTGGCCACGAATGTTGGGTTTGGGCCATTGTGGAGATCAGGCTGCCAGGTTTGAAGCCTAACTGGAACGCCCCCAACGTCTGTGGAAATTTGATCTGCATTTAACAATATCTGACTCATCTTAATGATTTGTGGGCTCTTAAACTGTGGCACCTCATTTTGCACACAATTTCTCCTTTGCTCATCCAGGTGATCTCAATTACGCAGATCTGTAAAGACCTGGATTTATTTCTGTCTTTTGCCAGCTGAGGAAGAGAGAAAAGAGTTAATGCTGTTGACTGATAAATGCCTTTTGGTGCTGCACGTTTGCTCTTTAAGTTACTAGGGAAAGAAAATTGTTTTTCAAAGAACAGATTTGTGCTTAAATTTAGTATTTTGTTAGAGATCCTCATCCTCAGTGCGTGAGCTGAGGTGAGGAGTAGGAAGCAGCAAGGCAGTTCTGTTTGAGGATGAGGATATATGTGCCATCTAACAAGACAAGGTCATGGAGAAGGCCAAGTGGTCCAACACGTTGATTCTTTGGTCCAGCAATAGTGGCCATGATCAGTGAAAGCCATTGAATCAAAGCATTTCCCCAGACATCCTATCATATCAGGGGCTCTTCAAAGGAGAGCTTGGTGGCTGTGTGTGTTTGACGTATAATTTAAAGCAAGAACCAGAGGCAGGGCTGAGTGTGGTTCATTAGGTAGTTCATCTTTTCTGTTCCACGGTGGGGTCAGCCCACATGTGCTGAAATGGATGCTTGTGTTTTAAAACAAAGCCTGGAAGCCTGCAGGCTCCTTTTCCTTCATCTGATTCAAGAGTGTTTGGTGACTGAAAGATGGGGACCTCGGACTGGCTCTCCTGAAAGCCTCTTGTTGCTTGGGGCAAGATATGAATATTATATAAATGTGCATCTTCTGAAGGGCATAAAAAGCAAGGAGGCAGTTCTGCATGTCTAGTTTCCCTTTGCTAGTTGTAAGGATAATAATATTTTCTTCACAGAGGGAAGCTTCCAAATTCTATTCCATATCGTGGTTTGATGTCCTTGGGTAGAATAATTCCTGGGGAGAGACTCAAGAAAATAAACCGTGCAGCGCAGGTGTTGACCACATTGCTCAGCAGGCTGCTGGTGGGCTTGCAGCTATTGAGCAATGAAGAAACCTGTGTGTACTGGAATGGCCTAGAGAGGGAAAGATGCTGTAGAAACAAAAAGACCTTCTGAAGGCACAGGCTGTTATATTTACTAACAGAAAGCCCCAGACAGCACTTTAGAGAGATATGCATTTTAGCTGGAGGTTATTCTTTGCACAAGTCTCTGTGCGTGGTTTTGATCATTGAAGGAGAGATACACAGAAGGGGTTGCTGGTAAATACATGTTGACTTTCACAGGGTAGAGTTTCACTCAAGGGTGTAACGCAATCCCCATTACAGCAACAGTGCCAGCTGGCAGCTCCTGCAGAGGGGACCCTCAGAATGTCCCACCTTCTTTCTATAAGAGAAAGTTAATTTAGGGTTAGGGCTGCTACAGATTGCCCACAGTCCAGGTGATCCCAGCATTCACTCTCTTGCCCTTTTCATGATCTGAGCACCTCACAGCCCAGGCAACAATCATAGGTGAAGAATGGAGAAGCCAAGATTAGATCACCGGTTTCACAGGCTCTTTCAAGATCTTTGTTACTGTTGATGTTTCAGTCTTTTACCGTATTCATAGAATCATTAAGGTTGGAAAAGACCTCTAAGATCATCAAGTCCAATCATCAACCCATTGCCACCATGCCCATGTCCCTCAGTGCCATGTCTCCATGGTTCTTGAGCACCTCCAAGGACAGTGATTTCACCACTTCCCTCTGCTGCCTATCCCAGTGCCTGACCATGAGTATTCATCATCAGAATTAGAGAGTTAATCTTCAGTATGCTGCTGTACTTTGGAAAGCCACAGAAAAGTCTTTTACTGGAGTGTTCTTCATTGTCGTTGGTTTTGAGTCATTTTCTCTCGTGCGTGTATTTGTGCTCTGTGCTGGACAATAAGGAAGGCACATTCCTGGAGTAGGTATGTGGACACTACCACTGAATATGGCAATATGAATAAGCTGAAATGACAACAAAGTTATTGAGCTTCCTACTGACGCTGGATTATACAGTTTTTTCCGTAAGTCCTAATGGAATTTTCTGCCTTTCTGTAGTTGCTTATGAACCCAGGTCAACAATTGGCAGATACCACCTCGGAAGGTGGGCTTATCTCCTGAGTTTATCTGTTTGAGTGGTGGAGATAGATTGGCCTGGTTGGGATCCCAAGCTTCCTCTGCTAGCAAAACATGGCAGCATTTGCAATGCAAATGTTACAGAAGAGATGGTACCTGTTTTAAAGTAAAGAGCAAACAACCTTTCCCCTCTACTGCTGCTTCTGGAATTATAATAAATGTAAAGACAGGGAAGTGGCAGGGAGATTGGGAATGTGTAAGTCTTAGTGAAAACTTGGTATAAAAATAACCCCAAATCTCAGGCCACAGATGAGATGTCAGAATCCTCTGAGTACATGGCTAAAGAGGTAATTAAAAGCATGTGGACTATCATTCAGATTAAATGAGGCTCTTCCTGCTGTACAGAGTGTCCTCCTCCAGCGTGCTGATCAAAGCCCTGCTGGTGCTCTTGTCATCAGCTAATACTTAAGCACCCTCCCTAAAAGGTGCTCTCTGCCTTCTATTCCTTTCCTATCCCTGACAAAAGCTCTGTTGCTAGACTGCTGGCACAGCCTGTCTTTCCTTGTGCCACCAAATACTGAGACATCCCCAACAGTCCTAGGAAATGGGGTGCAGAGTTCTTGGGAATGTTATTTTTCTGATGGTGCAATAGGAGTGCTGGGTTCTCCTGTATCTTTACAGGATGTGTTGAGGTGGATAACATGTCATGCCTGCCCACCACGGTCCTTAAGATGGATATCTGCCTTGGGAAATTGCTAGCTATTTCCCCCCCTGGCCAAGTTGTGGGTCATGAGCATGAATGTGCTGTTTTCTCAGTGTATTGTGATGGTCATGTATGTATACAAGCAGCTCAAACAACTCCTACAATCCTCCTGTCTTGCTTACAAAAGATGTGGGGCTCACCAGCGGGAGCACAGCATCCAACTTGCAGTGTTGTGAGGTAATACAGCTTTGTGTTCCTTGTTGGGACTTTTCCTCTGTACCTCTCACTGTGTATTCCCCCTGCTTTCCGTTTTCACTCTCTGGTGCTTGTTTGATCTCTCTGTGAACTGATAGAACGCAACTGCCCTGAGGAGATAATGGAGAAACGAGGTTAAGCTTTTCTGGAGCAGCATTTGATGAGTGCTATGGCTGATCTGTGCGAAGGCTGGGGCTGTGTGGGGCCAGGATTGCCCAGGGGGTGGTAGAATCACCATCCCTGGAGGTGTTCCAGTACCATGGAGGTGTGGCACTGAGGGATGTGGGCATGGTGAGGGTGGGTTGGGGTTGGACTTGGTGATCTTAGAGGTCTTTTCCAACCTGAATGATTCTATGATTCTAACAAGGTTTGACTGTAGACACCTTTTGCTTTTCCCCAAAACACAAAGTTGTTTGCTGTCTTTGATTCTAACTGGAAGATGCTCTGTGATGATCCTGAATTTTTTTAATTGAAGTCTGCATGTGGCTTTGTGGTTTCCCGTGAGGAGAGAATAAAATCTCCCTTGAAGGAGGGAAGTCCTGACCAATGCTCATTCATCTGTATGCCTTTGCATTGATTTCTTACTATCAGGATACTAGTAGGCATCTGGTGGCTCTTCCCACACATCTCCATAAGCACCATTACCTTCCCAGTGGTTTCCCTTTCTTTGCAGTGACTTGAAAAGCTGTTTTGCTCATCCTGGTGCTGTTCCCCTCTCAGCCCAGCTACGGGCTGAAGGGATTACAGAGTTTCCTACTGCTTGGGTGTTGAATTGGACATTAATTTTACCTGGCAATGGGCTGAATGATTCTGGATAATGCATCTGTTGCTGTTTTGACGTTTTGGATTACGCAATGCAAAGAGGATAAATGTTATCATGGGATGCTGCAATGGAGACAATTTGACTTATTTCAAGTCTAAGTGCTTTCTGGCACCATTTCCTGTAGCAGTGGGGAGTGATGTGGGTGATGAGGCAGTGGGAGCACCGTCCAGAGAGGGCAGCCTGCTGGGGATGATGCATTGGAATACTGTGTCTGTGCCTTGAGAGTGTGAAAAATGCTGCTTGTCACATCCTCAAATATTTATGGTGAAGTCTGAGGTGTTTCCAGAGCGGCCAATACAGAGTAATGATCTTTCCTGAGGTTTACTCATCTGGCTGCTAGGACCAAAGTGTGGAGTGGCGCACTTTGCATCTTCCCTGCTAAAGTATTGCCGTCATGTTGTTCAGACCTTCTCTGACCCATGATGTGCAACATTGGCCTCGTGCTGTATGGGACCACCTACTGTAAGAACGGCAGGGAGATGTTTTCTATGGTTGTAGCATCTTTGTAACAGCAGGAGCCTGACAAGGGACATGGCCACAGACCGTGCAGGCACCTTGCTGGTGAAATGAGGGTCAGGTAAATGGTGCTTTCACTCTTTCCTGCTGCCCACTGTTCTGAGCAGTCTGCAATGTGAGATGATGCTCTGGGGGCAGTCGCGTTGAACACTGTCTTGTGTTCAGGTCTCCCTAGGGGATATCTACTTCCATATCTGACAGCAGTGCCTGGGGTTGCTGAGACCTTGGGGCTGTTTGAGCAGCTCGAGGGGAAGGAGCACAGCCCTGTTTAGACCTCGTTGAACTGGCTGTCCTGATGACTTGCTCTGCTGGGTTTCATGACATGTTTTCCCAGCCTGAGGAATTCTGCCAGATTGAGATCGTAAAACTTCAGCCTGCAAGATGTGCAGAGGCTGGAGGAGAATGAGGCTGATTAATTTGTCATAATGGCAAAGTGTTCTTCTGTCCTCCTTCTCCCTCATTACAGAGACAATCACTCATTTTCCCTGAAAATTTGTTCCAAGTCTGCTGTTACCTGCTGCGATCTGACTTTGGCTGCTGCTAACTATTTACATTGGAAGAGCTATCCTTAAAAGATATGAAACTGCCTGCTTTCTCATAGCTCATTCTTTCTCCAACCTGTGCTTAAAAGGGATGCGAATGACAGAACAAATGGGTTGATGGTTGGACTAGATGACCTTACTGGTTGTTTGAGGGAACCCTTCCAATTCAGGATACTTTATGACTCTATTTTACAGGACACAGCTTCATCATTAAGCACCAAACCCTTATTTTCAGGGACCAGGGACTATACTTGGACTCCAAAGCCATCGTTTTATCACCTGCAGCCTAATTTTTTATGTCCAGAGTCTTATTTTAGAGCCCAAGGCGTTATTTTTAGGGTAGAAATCCTCCTCTTGGGGGTCTGTGGTCTTCTCTGACAGGGCACATCCCTCCTTTTTAGTGTTCAAAGCCTCATCCTAGGGGCCAAGCCCTCATTTTTTCCACTCTAAAGCATGCTAATGGGGTGCAAAACTGCTTTTTTATTACCCAGAGCTGCCTCCTTTAGGTGAGGTTGATGTTTGGACTTGATGATCTCAAAGATCTTTTCCAAGTTAAATGATTCTACGTTTCTATGTTTACTTGTCCTTCTGTTATGCTACAATGGAAATAAAAGCCTGTAAGATAGGAATGACACATAAGAAACCAAAATTTGAATTGCCTGGGGACTCTGCTTTGACTGAGCTGGAGGCTTGAGCCCGTGGTTCATCCAGCACATGCACTGAGCTGATGCTGTCTGTTGATACTGTGAGGTAAATGGTGTGTCCATGTCCCCCCAGCACCCATTGTTGTCTTGTTGGGCCGGGTTTGCCCAACTTTTGCATTCACAGCGTTTCAAATCAGGATAGGTGGAATCAAAGTGAAACTGGCATAAGCTGGATGTAATGACTAAAGGAAGGAAGATGTATTGAAGGCTTCACCTCTGCACTGTCTTTCTAGAAATACAAGATGTATCTCATACCTGGCTTGCAATTGAAGCATTTTCCTCTGTGTTCAATGATAAAAGTGGCTGTGAAGCCTAGCTCGGTGCTGAGAGATCAATCTCACAGCGATACTTTCATCCTTTATCAGCTGGTTGAGGGAAGATATTTTGGCCTTATCTTAAGAGCAATGAGGAGGAAGTAGCAGCAGCTCTGGCCACGCAGGATTGATTGAGCCAGTCTTTATCCCTAAGTGGGGGATGTTAGGATGGATGAACCACTTCAATCAGGTGGGTCTGTATATTGGGGGGAGACAGGCATTCCCCCCCAAAACATTCCCAAGGTCGTTGGGAATGTTTTGGTTGTAGCCCCAGGTGAATTAAAAATAGGTAACACTGGATGTATTTGGGATTTCATGCAGCTGATGGGTCAGTGTGAGGCAGGTGAGGGCCTATGCAATTTTATTGTCTTCAGCACTAAGAAACCTCAGTTCTACCCATTCTACTTTCCACCTCTTTTTTTAACATGCTGGCACCCACCTCGGTGATTGCACTGAGGGGAACTCTGAGCTCTCTTCTCCCCTTCATCCCCTGCCCTGGCTTCTGACATCCCGTGTGCTGCCATGAACAATTCAGCCCCACTGTCCATCTTTCTCCTGCTGGCTCTCCATGTGCTCCCCTTCTACCAGGACTCCTTCTGTGTCTTTGTCTCCCAAAGTACAGGTTTGCAGAAGGTAAGATAAATGCTTAGCACAGCCAAGGCTTTGTGTCCTTTGTTGTATAAACAGTTACAGTCATAAAGGTGTTGGGCTTCTTTTTTTTTTCTTTCTTTTTTTTTTTCTTTTTGCTGCATCCAGCAGAGACTTCCCCTTATAAAGGATTTACTGTTCTTCAGAAAGACAAAAGAGAGAGATATGAACCAGCAGAACAAATTCTTTCCCTGGAGCGAGAATCTGCTTTTCTGTAGACGCTTGGGTGCTGATGTGGTTAGTGAATGAAATGCTGGGGTTTTTAACCAGATCAGGCCCTGCTGAAGCAAGCTGTAAGGGGCTTTGCAGGACTGTGTGGGTGAGGCAGGAAATTCAATCACACGAGCCTTGCAGCACTGTGGGATGGCAGCAGCACAAGGAGGGGGCTCAGCAGGACTCTGCCCGCCATGCTGTCATAGCGAGCTTCACTCAAGCAGTAGAGTCATAGAATCATCAAGGTTGGAATGGCCACTAAGATCATCAAGTCCAACCATCAGCCCATCTCCACCATCCCACTAAATCATGCTGCTCAGTGCAACATATCCATTTTTCTTGAAAACTTCCAGAGATGGTGACTCCACCACACCCCTTGGCAGCCTGTTCCAATACTTCAGCACCCCTTCTGAGAAGAAATTTTTCCTAATATGCAGCATAAACCTCCCCTGCTGCAATTTTAAGCCATTACCTCTTGTCCTGTCAAAGGACAGTAGGGGTTTGGTTGGATTGGGAAAACGTGGCAAACTCCTTTATCACGAAGACCTGAGAATGAAACTAAAAATTGACTGAAGTTCTGTCCCACAGTTGATTAACCAGAACAAATCGTAGGAAGTGGACGTCCACCCTTAATACCCCATTAAGCGTTTCTGCTTGCATGTAGATTCTCCCTTCCATTGTGCTGGGAGGTTGTCCTTCGCCTCTGGAGGATCTGGTGAGTAAAGTATCGCCGGCGAGTGAGCAGAAGCATGAGAAATCTGGTTTTACTAAAAAAAAAAAATGCAGGTAGTTTCATGTCCATCTTACAAGTTTTATCAGCCAGCATGTTCATTTGTCAGCTGTCCTACACGTGCATCTCTGGGTTCCTACTGTAGCATCCTATGGAAGTTTATAGTTTGGCGTTATTCTTGTTGAAGGCTTACAGACAGTTAGGCAGATAATTGGCACTGAATCTTTTTTTGAGGTTCTTTCCATGGTCTCTCCCCATCCAGATACTCCTTGAGTGGCACAAAACAAGTGAGTTTGTGCAACCGATGCTCCTCTGGCTTGTAGTCTTCTATAGTGATGCTCCTCCAACTTGCATGTCAAGCAGCCAGAGGAGTTGGTGTATTCCATCAGCTGTCTCCTGCCTGTCCCTCACTGCTCCTGAGTGATGTGGGCTGTTTAACAGGCTGCTGTCAAATCACAAGTCTGTTCTTGGGCACTGTTCCATGTTCAAGCAACAAAGCTCACAAATTAAGCCTTCTGTCTTGGCCCATTTTCTTTCTCCACCTGGAGAATTCGCTTTGGCCAGTGAGTGACTCAGGCAGTCAAACATCTGTAGGCCTGGCTAGTTCCTTAGCTAGCAGATCACCCATTTCTCTGGCAGTTTTGGGGAGCTCATGTCCCCCAGTGCCTCAGTTTTGCTCATTCCTTTGTAATACTTGGACTACAGATGAAGCTGGTTCTTAAATTCACAGGTCATTTTTGTTGCTGTTGTTCTAGACATAAAATTCTGAAGCCTTTTTAAACTCCTTTCTGGGGATTCTTGTTGAAGTCCTCCTGAGATTTGTGCTTCTTTTTGCTCGCTCTGAACAGTGCTTTAGATTCAGTAGAGGAAGGCTTTTCTCCCAGTATAAGAGATGAGTTTTCATGAGATCATGTGTAGCTCAGTGGTACTGTTCTGAATGAGGAGCTAATTACCTATGTCATTATCGTGAATCGCTAATCACCACCACTATTAGAGCTAGCAATGACAGTAATGCTGTATCGTCTTTCTGTACCTCTCTCTCTTTTGAGTGGGAAGCTTTTCTGTCTTCTTTCTACTGGGAAAGCATGAATTACAGATGTTGAATTATGTGATTAGTCTTGCAGCAAGCTTGGGTGTGTGCCACAAAACCCAAGACCAGGCAGCCTGTTGCACAGTACTCCATCTCAGCTGCTGTACGGGAAAACTGAACAGAGGATGTAGATCAGGGGCTTTGTTTGTTCTCCTTTTCGATTGGTGTGACAGTGTTTTTCACTTAAGACTGGCACAGATAAATCAATTGTAAGAATGTCATTGGAGTATAATATTTTATAGACCCTGGTGGTTACTCATGAGTTGACCTTGTCTCTCTCATGACTGGGAAACTCTTGAGTTTCCCTGAAGTGGCCATTCCAGTGCGTATTTACACCATGATTTATTTCACTCTTTCTCCCACCGCTGTGACAAGTAACGATCATTCATTTTCGTGGTGACTTTAAGCACCGACCATTCTTGAGAAGAAAAATGTGACACATTGAGCTTGACTGGTATGGCATATGGTTTCCATGATGAATGCCCTTCCGTTGATGTCTACTCCGGCTGTCCCTGTAGGATCAGTTATTCGCAACTGTCATGTTTTAACTAAAATGCACTGTAGTCATCTATCCAGGCAGATCTCATCTTCATCCTAAGCAGTGTCTCCTGATGCTGTTCTGTGTGTAGGAGTGCCAACCTTTCCAGCTCTCCACCTCCTAACGCCTCTCCAGGCAGTGCTGAAGGAGGAATGTTTTGGGGGACGTCTTGGGGCACACAGTAGCTGTTAAGAGTGAATGACAAGGATGGATGAATGTTATTTAATATTCTTCATTTCAGAATTAGCTGCTATAATGAACGTCCTGGATATAAAGCTGGGCAGAAGGCAGCCTATTTTCTGCTGAGATTTCCAAGCAAATCTGGGAGATTTTTTTCATTTTTCAAGTCAGTGGCATAAATAGCAATTATGCTGGATAAAAAAGTAGATTTGTTTACTGCTATGAAACATTCCTATGGGGTTTTCCAAGCTTCTGTTGGAATAGGCAGAAAACCTTCATCATAAGTATTTCGAGATGAAATATGCCATTTTTATAATTTGTTCCCTTTTTCTTTGAAATCGTTCAGAAATTTTGCTGAAAATCTCTCATAAAGAAATTCTGAGATTTTTCCAGTTACTGCAGATGGGGAATATTTCAGTTCTTGAATGATGATGAATGCAGTGGAGCAGAGAGAAGCATGCTTTTATTAATGCATTTCAGAAAGAAAAAATCTTTTGACAGATTCCAGCTTAGTCGAACCTCGTGAGGTAGGAGAAAGGTGCACGATGCTTTCCTCCAGTAGAAAGACCATACCTCAGAACCCTCCAGTCTTAAACCTGCTAGAGCTCTGCTGCACTTTGAAGATAGTCAATGAACAGAGACCCAAAGTGTTTGGGTCTTGTCTTGAGAGCTGCTTTCCCAGAAGTGCCAGTCCCAGTACCAACCCCTGAGGAGCACCACTCAGGAGGAGGTCCATGGCCCTGACCAGTAGGTGCTGAACCAGAAATGAGAACATTAAAAAGGAAGAGAGAGAAAATGGGCATCCCAGCTCACATATGCAGGCAGCTGAGTCCCCAGGAAGACATGTGCTGAATGCCGAGGAGCAGCTAGCTGTCAGTGCAGAGTGATGTTTCAGCTTCCTCCATTTCAGGGGTGGGTCATAGGCTGTGCGATCAGTGGGGGACAGAAGAGGGGAATGAGGATCACATCACGGCTAATTGCAGCTCTCACATCATGGCTGCAGTGCTGAGCTGAGTTCTCTTGCAGTCCCCTTCTCCTTGGGTCAGTCCTGCCAAACTAAGCACAAGCGTCAGCTTTGAAGGTTGAAATGTAGGCTGTGAATGTAAAGCTGGCTTTGGCACTTGCAGTTCGTTATTCTCCATTCTTCCTCCTTCCTCCCATCTCCTGCTCCTTGTTCGATTCTAACTGAAAAGTATTTGTGGATAACAAATAGGTGACAAGGGGAGATTTCAGCAAAGAGCAAAGTTAAGTAAGGCTTGCAGAGAAGGACACGGCAGTGTTAAGATGTTAAATGGGATGAAGAGTAGGGCACTGGTGTATATGAGAGACAAAACCTCATTGAGGTTAACCATATAGGTTTAAACTATTGTGGGATTCACTCCTGTAACTGCTTACTGGTGTGTGCTCAGAGCGAGGGACTGTAGGGGCTGGTATATAAGCAGTAGATGTACCTGCAGAGGTCACCTCAGCTGGAGCATCAGGTGCTCCTTAGAGGTGATAGAGCTTAGTCTAGGGAAAGCCCCAGTGTGAGTGTCTGGGAGTGGTGGCTGCGCTGTTGTCTTAGAATTATTTCAAAGTAGGCTGTAGGATGTGCTTGGAGAAGGTTTTTGCAGTGGTTGAGTGTCTTTTTTCTCATTTTCCAGCTTGCATTATTTGGTTACTTCCTGATCCACTCCCTCTATATAGTCCCATTGAGGTGATTTGATGCTTTCCATATGACTTTAGCAAAACTAGATCATTGTTACCCTCAGCCTCGAGCATCTGGGGTATTTCTCCTTACTCCAGAATAACCAACCTCACCTACAGCTGTTGTTGGACTTGTTTGTCAAAGCTGGCTTAAGCCTGGGAAAACTCTGAGGAAAGCTAGCTAGGAAGTGCAAATCTCTTCCAAAACTCAAAGATTGCTGGTGCTTCTATGACAAATATTCTGCTTCCAGTGGAATCAGAGTGGTAGCTTGTTGAATGCTGATGCATAGTGTGCTATGGTTTCTTCTTGCTGCTGCTGCTGACTTCAGTCTTTATGAAGTTATTCTAAAACATGAAGGAGAAGCTGCATATTTTTCCTGACACTGTGTGATGTACCTCCTCATTCTTCTTTCTCTGTAGTGAATTTGCCAAAGAACGAGAGAGGGTAGAAAACCGTCGAGCTTTCCTGAAACTCCGTAGGCAACAGCAAATAGAACGGGAGCTAAATGGATATTTGGAGTGGATCTTCAAAGCAGGTAAGTGGAGACAGCTAATGTTGGTTCACTAAGGTGTGTGGCATGTAGAGCCTGATGATGGCAAGGATCTGTCCTTGGTGCTTCTGACTATCCGAGACTGGGCATGGCCCAGCCAACACTTACCGGTTTTGTTGGAATTGTTTCCAAACAGTTGCACTGAAGTTATTGTGGATGATCCCAGGTTGGTTAAGCACAAATAAAGTACTTGCTCCAACTTTATTGCTGAGAGCAAAGCATTAAGGCATTAGTTGTCTTAAAACAGTACAATACAAAAAGCAATATGGTGCAAAGTCTCCACTGTGGCAAAACTGTTCTCTTTCATGAGTCATTTATATTTTATTTACTTTCCACTGCAGCTATTTCATAAGCCTCTGTTGCTATGATGGCAAAATACACTGGAATGTCATTTTTATGAGCTACAAAGATCACTTTCATTAAACTTATCCCAGCACACATTAACATTGTTTTATAACAATTATAACTGAACATTACACTTTATTGCAAGCAGTGATCAACTTTAACAAAGACCTAAATACTTCAATTTAACTAAAAAGAGCATGTTTTTCTTTTTCTGTGGAGATTACCAATAATCCTTCTGATATATATTGACATAACCACAGTGCAGTTCATTACCATTTGCTTCCACGCTTGTATTTCTGCAACGCTTAAACAACGGAGTGAAGTGAAAATGCCTTTTAAAAAAATGATGGAGAGAAAAAGAAGTGGTGGCTTCACAAATAGATTTTCAGGCACCTTTGTAGGCGGGTCAACTTAATCCCTGCCCACTGTGACTAGGGAAACTGAGGTCCAGCACTGTATGGTGACTCTCTGGATGCCAGTTGATGAGCCAGTGGCAGAATTGGCATGTGATGTTTTGTCAAAGCTGTGGGCTGCTGCTATATCTCTGCTCTAAACTGTATGGTGGCTTTGAACCCATTATTCCCCAGAGCACTATCCACAGTGACAATTGAGTGCCTATTGTATTGACTTTCATCACTGTGCCCGTTCAACAGCGACTGCCCTCAATTAAGCAACCACACTTTATCTCCCCTTAATTCTGTGACTGTAGGATTGAAAAATAAAGGACCATTTGCTTTTCTTTCAATTTGGAACTTGTCTTCTAATTGATCTACAGCTGTTTTGCTAGCCCAAATTCAAATTGATTAATGGCTTATTGGTTAGCTGGAGTTGAGTGCTGTGGTTCTGCCTTGACTCGGCTGCCATCTTGCTTTTAAGGATTTTGTCTTTTCTTGGATTCTAAGACCCAATTTCTCCATTAATACAGTAAAAATGAGAATTTTTGCATGGATGTGTGTTGCTTAGTTTCATTCTGGAGACTGTTCTGCTATGAACAGTTCACTATGAGGAGATCGTTAGCTGAACCTCGAGGTCTGAAAGTTGAGGTGAAGTTATGAAGCACAGCTACTCTGTTCCAAGCATTGAGTCCCTGTGGGAACAGCTGACTTTTTGATTTCTGTGTTGCCAGTGCTGCATAAATGCCACACAAATATGCAGTGAAGTTGCTCTAAAATACCCATCTCTTTTTTTGTTTGTTTGTTTAATAACTTGAGGTTCAGAAGGTCTTACAGAACAAGCATGGTATGCAAACGAGCTGAATTAGGGAATAATCAAATCATCCTGTTAGGGCACTTTTGAAAATATGATAGGAACATAAGAAAGCTTTCTAGTACAGCTGAATAATAACAATAATTAAAATCAACTTAATGCCAGTAAATCTTTAATTACAAAATATAGCATGAAGGCCAGACCAAAGAGAGAAGGAAGTGTTTGGAATTCAGGCATTGAAATGTGGAACTGTGCAATCAATTGGAATTTCCCATTTCTGTTGTTTTTGAGGCTGGGATTTCAGCTATGATGCTGTGCATCAGGAATTTCCAAACCAGATAACCTGTTCGGGACTGTGTATGGGCCAATGGCCAAAGCAAAGCCAGATTGCTTTGCAGGAAAAGCAGAACCATCTCATAGACATGTTACAAAATACTTGCATAAATGGAAGAGCAAAAGGTCTTGATGTCCTACTCTAATACAACCATGGAGGTTTTTATTTATTAATCATGTAAATATCTGATTATTTTTAAATCCTTCTAGCATCCTTGACCTCAGAGAATCCTGTAGCAAGGGGTTCCACACATTAATAGTTGGTTTGAATGAAGAAAAAATATTTTCTTCCTTAATTTCAAATGTGTTGTCTTTCTGTACAGGAGTATATTTCTTTTTATTACTCCTCTTTTTCTGCTGCATTTCTGCCTTGTTTCACCTTATTTTTTTCTTCTGTAAAGCGTGCAGAGCCAATCTGCTCGTTTCCTCCCTTCCCATGGAAGGCTCTCCAGGCTTCTAATATTTATAGTATCTATCTCTGAGCATTTTGTTTGTTCATTTTTTTCCCTCATTTATTTTTGATGCAAGGTAGGAAGAATGGAAAGCTTGTTCCAGCATCTTAAGGGGAGTCTTAACCTGATTGACTTTGCTCCCTAACAGTTTCCATATACTGAGTAGTTAATGGAGCTGGAAGGGAGGTTTCCTTGTTCTCTGTCATGCTCAGGTTCTTACCTCAAGGGCTGTAACTTGTTTAGTACCAAGGGAAGTATTTGAATTACTGAAATATTCCTTCATCTGTATGCTGCCTCCCGTTTGTCAACAGTGCTTTTGATTTAGCATTCTGCTCATC
This sequence comes from Gallus gallus, assembly GCF_016699485.2. Lineage (NCBI taxonomy): Eukaryota > Metazoa > Chordata > Aves > Galliformes > Phasianidae > Gallus > Gallus gallus. Next base: position 2,912,475 of record NC_052548.1, read on the forward strand.
ATTTCTTGACCAATGTTGAGTCACTTCTAATGTTTCTTAGAGTCATCTTTATTTGTAAAGTGAATAAAATTTTATTACGTCTTGCTGCACGTGTTGCATAAAACAGGTGATTCTGATAAGCTTTGGAGGTTGATACTATTAACTCCTTTTTATACTGAGATTGTAGTCTGTTTACTACTCCCGTAGAAAACAATAGGTCTTTGTTTTCTACTTCTTAAATGCTATGCAACTTGATCATGTTCTAGACTTGGTCTAGTGAGTTATCTTAATGGACACTTACATTGTAAGAATGAAATTCCTTAGCAGCCAGGACCTTGAGTAACTGTCTATACATCTTTCCTTTTTTCTAAGAGTACTTTTTTTTTTCCCCAGTGGTGAAATAAGGCTGTAGAAAGGAAGATAATATTAATAAATAATACCTGCAGAGTTTTCAAGGAGGTACCTTGGCACAGCTGAAATATTTTGGTGCCAGCTCATTACTGATTAATCACCAGAAGTACAGCTCTACTTGAAACTGAAGCAAATGTAGCTTAGGCTATTTTAGATGTGGATTGTTTAATATAATCAGCAGTGAATCTGCTTGAGAAATCTATACTAAGGTGTTTTAAACAATGGCATCCTTAACGTGTGACTACTTCTTATACTTAGTACAGGAAGCCTTCATTGATGGAGTGGTTAACAAATTCCTTCTTTACTGAAGGGCTGGGAACAAAGGGAAGAACTGTAACAGAGCTGATGCAGTACTGAATTTAGACATGTGTGACTTAAAAGAAAAATCAACCCACTGCCCAATCGGTTTCCTTAGAAGCTGGATTTACTTTCTTGAAATAGCATCACACAGAGATCAGTGACGAGGCTGTTGCTTCATCTACTTCTCATGTGTACGTTGAAGAATGGAGACGTAGGATGTTCAGGAGAGTTCAAATATCTTTAACGTGAAATAACAGGAGATTTCATGTAGAATGCCCGTATGTGTTTGTCATGAGGCCAAGAGAAAAGACCAAGCATGGAAAATTGCAACTCAGTGGAGTCCTTCTGGGGACGTTGTGAAAAAATGTCCTGTTGCACTACGTGACTTATGAACCTGAAAGCAGTAAGGTGCTCAGTGCTGTGAGTTTCATGCCAGAAGCAGTGATTGAATCACAATTTCTTGCTTCTCACAGAATTCAGGCCAGTAATTCATGCAGTAATTGTCATGTCAAACCTATAAATTTTGACTGTATGTATTACTTAGAAGCAAAAGGTGTGGCTCATTTAGAAATGGACCAGTAGTCCTAACTTGAATGTCAATGGAAGAAGTCAGTTATCTGTTTTTAGCAAATCCCTTAGAGGGACCAACTCTTCCTTTCTGAATGTGTTTAGGAACCGTCTGGATGTGGTGCTCAGGGACATGACTTAGCAGAGGGTTGTTAGAGTTAGGCTAGTATGGTTGGGTTGAAATTGGACTCGATGATCTTGAGGGTCTTTTCCAACCTGAGCAATTCCATGATTCCCAGTGCCAGCAGTCAGCTGACAGAGATGCAAAAAGCAATGCTTCCCACCGTGCCTCTCCCCCAGGCACAGCTGAACCATTCTCATAAAACAGTGCTTCTCCAGTCCAACCAATATCAAATAAAGTCTTACTGGTGGTCAGCAGCTCTGTCCTGTCCCACCTCCCTCCCCATTGTCAGGGCAGGGTTGCTTCTTGTGCTCTTTGTTTTATGTATTCTTTTGGCTCTGTGAAAAAGCAAGTCAAATTGAAACTGTGTCTTTCAGAGGAATTAAAACATGGTGAAGGCAAACAGTGATTTTGCCACCACTGCTTTTTCAGTTAAACTTCTCAAATCTGTAGCAGCTACGAGGCTGTCATACTGCCTTTCTATTGGAAAGCAGAGAACTGGGTTCTCTGCACGGAGTAAAGAGCTTATAGGTCCACAAATATTCTTTTGAAGGTGTTTCTCTTATCTTACAAGGACACGCATCATTTTGAAAACACACTGCTCAGGGACTCAAAGCCTTTCTGTTCAGAAAGTCGCCCGTCTTCTGCCTTTTAATTCTTTGCCAATCCATCTCTTTCACACAGCACTGATCCTGAGCATTTCTTTTCTTCTGGAGTAAGCAGGCTTTGTGAATGGGTTGCAGTTCTCCCTTTTGGCTCACTGTAACCTGGAATGATTAAGGTCGGAAAGACAGCTAAGATCATTGGGTCCAACCATCAACTCATGCTTGTGACTGCCATCAACCCATTCCGTTCCCTGACCCAACAAAGCTTTGCAAACCTCAGGTTTCAGCTTTCTATAGAGAAGAAACAGAGCAACAAGCCCTTGATACAGCTGAGAAAAGTAACCTTACATCCGTGAAAACTGGCAGCAACATGTGTGAGATTGCCGGAGAGGGTAGTTGCTAGAAAGACAAATTAGGGTTCCATAATTAGAGTGAAAGCACGAGGCCTTTTTCCAAGGGATGCATTTTATTTGATTTATCTACTTAACAAATTTGAAGCTTCAGTGGTTGAATTCAGTTCCTTTCCCTGCTTCAGTACAAGATGCCCGCCTTGATTCCCAGTCCTTCGATGTGCTGAGCATTGTCAGTGCTTAATGACCAGCAATGAATCTTATAGCTGAGGCATTTCTTGCTCTGATATCCTTGTGAAGGCTCTGTGCCTTTGTTTGGAGGCTATAAGTTGCTGATACAATACTGTGTCTTTGTTGAATATTTCTTTTAATGTCGGGGAACTGTTCTTTGGAGGTTTTTCAGACTCCCTAATTATCTTCTGCCAGTCTCTATTACAGTGATGACTAAAGGCAACGCGACTTCTGAGCGTCTGCTAAGGATGCTCCCTGGTTATAAAGAAATCCTGGTAACAGTGTGATTTCTTTCTGCTGAATTGTCTTACTAGCAGGTTTTGAAAGCTCATAAAGCCCCACTGGGGTGGATGTGATCTTGCAGTTCCTCAGTGGATGTAAAGCAGATGGGAGTGACTGTCAAGGATGAGAATGGAGCAGAGTCAGGCTTGAGACAATGCATAGATGAGACAGAGTTTTTGGTTATTTTAAAGTGACAGCAGAGCTGAACCTTGGATGAGGAATGTCTGTGGAGGGAGATAGGTCAGGGATCAGATAATGGCCTTGGATTTGGGATAAGGGCTCATCTGGTCTGCAGAGTTATCTCAGGACTCTGCATTTCTTAGGTGAAAATGCACTGATATCAAACTGTTACGTGCACATTCACAGGTCCTGCTGGTATGTGCCATTCTGGTTTCTGAAACCTCAGTGTGATTAAATCTGTCATCTCTCTGGCTGTGGGCACACAGGTGACACTGGGACATCAGAAGGTCCCAGTACGCATTGCAAGCCATGATATTTGTGCAGCTCACAGGCCCCAGAGGCAATGTAGAGTCTCAGGATTACTCTCCAGCTGCTGCTCAATGGGTGGAGAAGAGCCATGACTGGTTATTACAGGAACACACAAAACACGAGGCCACTCAGCAACAGGAGAAATAATAATCTCTTTTCCTACCCAGGCAGAGATCTCTGAAAGAAACCAATACAGTGATTTTCTTCCTGCACTGCTGAGTGCAGAACTGAGCCTCCACCTAAGCAAACAGGCTCGCTCTTTAACGGAGCACATTAAATAACTTTTAACATGGTGTGATGGAAGACAGCAACTCTCAGAGCACTGACCAGCAGGCATGCCAGGTCTGGCTGAGATCTTCCTTACACAGATACCTCTTGCACTGCCCTTATCTGGTGTAGCTCCTAAGAAGCTGCCTACCTGCTGCCCTTTGCTAGCTCATTACTTTTATTACCCACCACCTCCATGGCCGTGCATCTGCTCCCAGCAGTCCTACCGCCTAGCTTGTATTCGTGCATCCTATTTGCAGGCCTTTTGTCTGGCTGCCTTTGGGAAGGGGCCATCTTATCCAAGCATTCCTTCTGTTTTAGAGCAACCACGTTTGTTATTAATTGTCATTAATTCTGTTAACTCCTTCTGTATTATTAACCCCAGAACACTGCAGCTTTCCCCTAGGCGAGGCTTCAGAAGTACCTTTTGATTTTGAGCTTTGGGAGAGAAGGTTCTTGAGCCATCTAAAACAAAGCCCATTTCAGTTGTCTGACCCAACCAAGCAATTTCTGAATAAAACCCAAATTATATTGTTTTCTTTTTCTTTCCTTCTTTCCTTCTTTCCTTCTTTCCTTCTTTCCTTCTTTCCTTCTTTCCTTCTTTCCTTCTTTCCTTCTTTCCTTCTTTCCTTCTTTCCTTCTTTCCTTCTTTCCTTCTTTCCTTCTTTCCTTCTTTCCTTCTTTCCTTCTTTCCTTCTTTCCTTCTTTCCTTCTTTCCTTCTTTCCTTCTTTCCTTCTTTCCTTCTTTCCTTCTTTCCTTCTTTCCTTCTTTCCTTCTTTCCTTCTTTCCTTCTTTCCTTCTTTCCTTCTTTCCTTCTTTCCTTCTTTCCGGATTTCATGCCTTTTAAAGTGCAGATTTGCACCTCAGTTGACATTGTTAACCCTCTCCCAGCACCCCTCTTCTGTGTCTTTGGTGCATTTGTTTGCATTTTGTTTGGTTCTCCTCTGCTTAGGTTTCTTGTCTCCCCGAGTCCTTAATATTATTTTCCAGCCACCTCAATTTGCTGTCTTATTAATGTATCATTCATTCTCTCTCTCCCCCAGATGATTAATAAAGAGGTTATATAAGACTTGTGTGGTAGTGCTGATCCCTCCAGTATTCCTCCAGACAGCTCTTTTAGCTTCACACTTTGATGTTTGGCTGTGGTTTGCTGTTATTTTTGTAGTTAGCCTTCCATCTAGGCTGGTTTAAATGGGGTTTTGAGTAAAGTTCTGTAGGAATGCAGTGTCAGATCTCTTAGTAAGATCCTAAATTACGTCTCTGCCAAACATGGAAGAATTTGTCATTTTTAATAATAGAAGGAAGTATACAGTTTACCAGCTGCCAATTCAATATTTTGTACAGTTCAGGTCATCCTTTAGAAAACCCTTACATAATTTTACAGCAGCAAGCTAAAATCTGCAGTTCAGACCATATGAACTGTGAGGTTTCAAGTGTTGGTGCAGTGTGTGGTGTGTGCTGCAAACTGACTTGGGCGATGACATTTGCATTGTGAAACCTTGGGAAATTTGCTGGTTCTTCACACAGATAGAAATGAATCATTTCTGATTGAGGGGTGGTGGGTTATTATTTTTTTTTTCCAGTGCTCTCCGAATTCTTGTAGTGTAGGAAAGTATAAACTTGTATTTTGGAGACTATACAGGAATGGAAAGCCAATGGTGGCATCTCACATGTGTTGCTCTTTGAACTGTGCCAGCCTGAACTCTGCTATGGCAGCCCTGCCATTGATTTTATTTTGATAAATATTTGATCCAATGGCTGTTGGGTGACTTTTGTCCCCTGCAGTGTGGCACAGCCCTACTTGTGTCACCCTGTGCCGTGAGACATGGATCCCTTCTCTCCAGGTTAAGTTCCTGGTCTTATTGATGGAGATCTAAGTGTGGTAATGGCCATAGAATATCTTTCACTCCTTGGAGTCTCCAATATGGATGGGGAAGAGGGACCCCCTCTGGCTTTGGCTTTGACTGGGGCTGGAGAAGTGTTCTTGCTCTATAGAAATCCCTTGTGTGTGATAGCTTGGTGAGGAAACTGGAGTGGATGGCTCATTGTGAAGAAGGAGATATGGAGGAATGCTGTAAGTAGTGTAGGCTAACCTCTTTCCCTGTGCAAGAAGAGCACAGGGTAACAAAAACAGCTCTGTGAACCATTCTTCCTCCACAGGCTTGGTGTAACTGGATAACCCAACGAGATAAGGCTGGTGGCAGCTGAGACAGAGGTCTGCTGCACCCAGCTCAGCTGTTTTTAGAGTGCGGATGTGATAAATCTGAGGTTGAGCCTGGCTGTTTTTCTCCTTACAGAGGAGGTCATGCTGGCTGAGGAAGACAAGAACGCGGAAGAGAAATCTCCTCTGGACGGTAGGTCATTTTGCTGTGTGCTTTTCCTCCCGCAACACGAGAGATTCACCTGCTGTATGCTGACATGGCTTTCTGCTGCAACCAGAAGGGTGTGAGGAACACGCTCTTGCATGCACTTGGAATAAGTCGGGCTAAAGAGTCCCTTTTCCCGTACCGGGCCTTTTTGAGGTTGCAGATGGATGATGAGCAGTTATGTGACACCACTCTGGGATGGGGATCTGCCCTTGGGGTCAGTCGGTCCCTGCACTGCCTGGGGGCCCACAGTGTGGTGGGGGCACCTGCCCCGAGCAGAGGCGGCTGTGCCTGGGGATAGGCTGCAGGGCGATGCCAGGAGAGAAATGCATTGACTGAGAGAAGGCAGGGCTGTGAACCGAGGTTTCCAACGGACGTGACAAAGAGACTAAGACCCCTGTTACTTGTAAGCAGTAAGACATAACAGGGTGTGGTGATCCTATCTTCCGACGTGAGACCCTAGCTGTCAGGCCGGCTGGAGCTTTGGACACAGTGCAGCGAGGATGCGGGGATCGCTCTCCCTGTGCCTCGAGACCGATGAGCTCTTAGGGTGCGACAGTCAAAGTTCAGTTAAAGATTCTTCCCTCTCCCTTTTCTGACCATCTTTCGTCCTCCCATGTCTCCTCCTTTCCCCTCCCCTCCCTTTCCCCCCTCTTTTTTTTTCTCCTCCCATTCACTGTCAGGGAGGGCCGCCTCGGAAGGGCCGATTCAACAAGGCACGGCACCGGCAGAGACTAGCAGCGGCAGCAGCTACAACAGTGAGTGGATTGCAAATCATCAGGGGCTCAGGCGGCACAAGCGGGGCAGTGCATCCCCCTCACCCCGAGCACCCAGGTCACCAGCGATGCTCCCCACCTGCTTTGGCTCCTTGCTTTGAGCTCGGTGGCTCCCAGTGCAACCCATACCCGGCCGCTGGCTTGGCTGTGTGACCTGTGCTCAGGAGGACCCGGGGCTGGAATAAAGTCAGGGCTGAGGTGCACTTGGCAAATCTTTCTGTGTGTGTGTGAGTGTGTGCGGTGGTGTGTGGGTATAGCCAGGGCTTGTGGTCTTGAGCTGCAATGAGCGTCTGGAAGAGCTGACGAGTTGAGTGCTGTAAGCAAACTAGAGGTGGGTGCAGGCCGTAGAATACAGAGGTACACCAAGGTTTATCCCTGCTGGTAAGCTTAAGCCAATGTTCCCAGCCTCAAGGGCAACTGTGATATGGAGCAGCCCACCTCTCTGCTAGGAAATGGTCTCAGCCTCCAACATGGGAATGTTGCATCCAAAGTATATCTGTAGAGATGGGGAATGGTTTTAAACTAAAGGAGGGGAGATGTAGATTAGATGTCAAGGGAAAGTTTGTCACAGATGGTGGTGAGGTGCTGGGATAGGATGCCCAGAGAGGATGTGGATGTACCATCTCTGGAACTGTTGAAGGCCAGGCTGGATGGAGCCCTGGGCAGCATGATCTGGAGCCTGATCTGATGGTTGACAACCCTGCCTGCAGCAGGGGGGTTGGAACTAGATGATCACTGAGGTTCCTTCCAACCCAAGCCATTCTATGACTCTAATTGCTAAATTTAGAACTTTCTGTGGGGGGAAAGAAGATAAAGGAGGTGGTCATTTTATGCCAACAAGTGCTGTAAAACTTTACTCCCAGGGTTGGTTATGTTCCACTGCTGGGGATGGCCCTGGACACACTGGAATTTACTGGGAGAGATGCAGCCTGAAGGAGCTTAAGTCTGGTGTTGTTGGGACTGAGGATCCAGCCCTACTGCTGGGTGGGGAAGGAGATAACAGAAGAGGTTATCTGTAAAAATTACATCCAGGTTACCACAGCGGGTGGAGAGTATTCTCTGTTCTTCGAGTCTCTGAACCTGGGAGGTGTTCTGGGGGCTCCCTCGAGGTGACACGAGCAGTAATTTGTGAAGGAAGGAATCATCTATCTGCAAGGCAGGAAAACCGGTGTAGGGCGAGAGGGTCTTCTTGTATGAACCCACCCCCGTGTCAGTCACTGTGGAGTGCGTGGGCTTGCTGTGTGTGCCTCCTGACCAGTCCGTATCACCACACCGTGGGGTGTCTTACTGCTGATAGCAAGCGGTGCTTAGTTCCTGTATGTCTTGAAGCTGCGACAAAACTGTGTCAACGTATTTTTTTCTCTGCTAGTTCTGGAGGTTTGCAGGTAGGTGGTGGCGGGCCCAGCATCCTGCATTTCCCCGTGTGTGCTGGGTGAGCAGTGCAGACCTCTCCCAGCCTCAGGCTGCGGTTCTCCTTCCTTCGTGTAAACCGATGCAGCGATGTTTACCCTCCCGATAAAAGATGCAGTTGAACAAAGTGTGTTCTCAAAGAGCTAGGACGTTCCCAGAGGGAAGGGGTTGTGCAGTGGGTGCTATTAAGAGTGCGTGCACTGATTTGCAGCAGTTGCTTTCACCATAGTGTTTTCGCTGCTTAAGGCATCGCTCTGCGGTAAGCTGTACCCCAGCCCTGTAAATGCTAACTTCTTAATGGTGCACACTGTAAACAGCATTAATGTTTTTAATGGATGGAAGCACTCATCTCATGACCCAGGGGGGCTCAGGGAGGTTCAGTGACCCTGCCCAGCCTTTCTGCTGCGCTAAAAGGTCCAGCAGCTGCAGTGACCCTCCCCATCCTCTTGCTTCTGTGTAAGCATGCAGAACTGTGCTTGGCAAGCCTTCAGGATCTAGAAGGTTAAGTGAAGAACTGCCCTGCATCGAGGCATGCAGAGGCCCTGCAAGGCTGTGGGTTGGCCGATTTGCTCCAGCTTGCCCTTGTGCGAGAGCTTGAAGCTGGTGTTGAGCAGTAAGTGCTGGCCATGGAGAGAGAGAAGGGAGGGGGAGAGCGAACCCACTCTGAAAGCTCACAGGGTGTTTTCTCTTTAATTTGTACGCAGTGTTGAAAAGAGCTGCAATAAAGAAGAGCAAAAACGACCTGATTCATGCTGAAGAAGGTGAGGACCATTTCACAGACATTTGCTCCGTTGGTGAGTACTGGCTTCGCATTCCCCCAGGTTTAGACCTTCAACTAAACACATTCATGTCCCGTTTCTTACGAGCGCCTCTCTTGCTCTAGAAGGGAAATCACTTGATTTACCAAAGCCAAAGGCACTGCAGCTTCACCCGCTCCCCTTGCTGCCCTGCTATTGCATGCTGCACCTCCAACAGAGCCCAAATGCCTGGAGATACCACGCTATGCCGGGCACCCCGCGGTTCAGCTTGGAACGCGCTCATTTATGCTAATGAAACCCAAATATGTCAAACGCTCCTGCTAAGCCTCAGCTGTTGTGGGGAGGAGAGGAAGTGGACAGACTTTTACTCACATCTGCCACTACAGCGCAGTGAATGGATTTGCCAAGAGGAATGGGCGCTGGGAAATGCTGGACAGTGGCCCTCGACTCCTCATTCTTGCCTAAGGAAGGGTTCTCATGGAGTTTTCCAGTTTCTAAAGGCAGATGTGGTGATGCACAGCCACGTGATTGCCCACACATCTCCAGTGTAGGGGGTGGCATCCTGTGAAGCCTGCCATTGCTGCTGCAGATTTGGTATAGAATCATAGAATCATTCAGATTGAAATGACCTCTAAGATCACCAAGTCCATCCTCACCATGCCCACTGACCGTGTCCCTCAGCGCCACATCTCCACAGTTTTTGAACATCTCCGGGGATGGTGACTCCACCACCTCCCTGTGCAGCCTATGCCAATGCATTGCCACTCATTCTGAGAAGAAATCTTTCCTAATATTCAACCTGAACCTCTCCTGGTGCAACCTGAGGCCATTATCTCTTGTTCTATCAAAACCTCTTGTCCTACCCAAAATACTTCAGCTCCAGAGAACACAAGTGTGTCAGGCTCTTGTGGTCCTATTCATCCTGCAAATTATTGGGTGTCCAGGTCCCACTCAGGCACTGCCAGGGGAGGCCAATGGGGGTCTTCATGGGAGCTCCCTGCACTCCAGAGAAGGGAAGTTCTGTGGGCATCTGTCAATTGTGTCTTTTCCTTGCTGGCTGGAGAGACATCTCCTTGCCTGCTTTGGAGTTGTTTTGCTTACTTCCCTCCCTGTTCTTTGAGTCTGTATTTTGTTTTGCTGCTGAAGTAGCAGATGTTCTCATTATCTTCCAAAGAAATGTCTTGGCACCCCAGATACCACGAAGCAGCAAATCCTGGATGCATGAGGGTAGCAGCACGAACAGTACACTTGAGAGTACGTGTCCATGTATGCTTGCAAGCATGAGTGCCTCAAATGCTCTTTGGAAATTTGGCATTAACCTTTTAGAAGATCACAGCTGCTGCTGGATTTTTTTTTTTCCTGTTTAAATGAAGACCTGCTCGCTGTAAATGAGCACGGCTCTGCGTGTTCCTGACACCATCACCCTCTGCTGAACTGCCACAGGGTTTTATGGCTAAACTGCTGACAATCCTATGAGAGAAGCTGATGAAGGAAGGCAAAACTGCAGCAGCCGTGTGTGGTTTTTGCTTTATTTTCTTTCTGAGCTGCTCGGATGCCTGCACGGATAACAAGCAACGGTCATTTCTGGTTGATGGCTGAGACCGTTATGAGATCTTTGCAGTCACATCCAAGTCCCTCCAGGCTCTGGGCACCCATGCCATGCAAACAGATCTCTCCGTTCAGCCTTTCAGGTGGCAGCGGATGACGGAGCATCTGGGCTCGTGCATAATCTGGTGCAGAGCTGGGAACTGTCTCGGGAGCATATGGCAGGGAAAATAACAGCAGTGCTTTCTGCCTCCTGTGAGCCGTTCATCCACTGGGGAAAAGCGGGTTTGATTCTGATTCATGGAACAAGTCAAAAAAGAAGTGGATAAAGCAAGCAGATCCTTCTGCAGGCTCTGGAAAGACTGAAACTTCATAACATAAACAAACAGATCATATGGGTGATTATGCATGAAGAATATGTTTTTGAGCAAAGTTTTTTTTTTTGGATGGTTTCCTTGAGCTATCGCGTCTTGCTGATGAGAGCATAAGGACTGTGGAAGAACTAACAATGCAATTACTGAGTGCAAAGTGATGCAGACCAGAGGGGCAGAGATGCTGACAGGTCTCTTGCTGGCTGTTGCCTGCATACGTTGCACTTTAATTCAAATACAAGTACCTCATTGAGCCTTATAATTGCATTATAAAGCTCGATAGCGGTAAACACTTCCCAGTGTGTTCTCTGGAGTTATTCTTAAGATTTATTCTTTCATTTTCTCCTGACTCTTTGACTTTTCTCTGCACTAACCAGCCTGCAGCAGTCAGTGCTGGCTCCTCTCTCTCCATGCTGTGCTAGAGACATCTCTAGGAAAGAGGATGTTTTCCACATTTAAATCAGTTTAAATACACAATGTGGCCTGATGTTCTTTCCTGGAAGATGGAATCATAGAACCATTACGGTTGGAAAAGACCTCTAAGATCATCAAGTCCAACCCCAACCAGTCCTTCCATGCCCACTGACAAGTTGCTGAGTGCCACATCTCCATGGTTCTGGAGCACCTCCAGGGACAGTGACTCTACCACTCCCTGTGCAGCTGTGCCAATGCCCACTCTTTCTCTCAAGAAATTTTTCTTACTACCCAACCTGAGCCTCCCTCTCCTCCCCCCGGCACAACTTAAGGCCATTTCCTCTTGTCCTGTTGCTGTTAGGTGGGAGCAGAGGCTGACCCCCACCTCGCCACAACGTTCTTTCAGAGAACTGTAGGGAGCAATAAGGTCTCCCCTGAGCCTCCTCTTCTCCATCCCAGCTCCTTCAGCTGCTCTCCATCACACTTGTGCTCCAGACCCATCACAGCTCCATTACCTGTCTCTGGACACAATCCAGGGCTTCCATGTCTTTCCTGTAGTGAGGGACCCAATGAAGAGCACAGCACTCGAGGTGCAGCCTCACCTGGGGCTGAGTAATATTTCTTAACCCGTATTTCATTTTATCGCCTTAAAACAACAGATGAGCACTACTACTGTTAGTTTCTACATCGACAAAGGAAAGATAATCAAACAAATAGAACAACAGCCCACTGAGCTTTCCAGCAAGGAGTTGATTCGTAACTCAACCAGGAGCAGCCCCGCATTTGGATGTTGGTGGATGGCCAGAACTGAGCAAAGGAGCATGGAGCTTGCTGGTAGGGACGTGGTGCAGCACAGCTCCCTGCTGTCACCACCCATCTATGACTGCGGTGTTTGGTGTTACTGCAAGATGACACAGGGTGAGATCCTCACCCATTCCATCACTGGAGGTGTTGAAATGCCGACGAGCGCGCTCGGATCACTTGGCTGCCACAGCCAGAACACTCTGCTCATGTAACTCAGCCATCTCCAAGGAGAGCCCGTGCGTGTCACCTGCTGTCATGGTGCTTGGTCCAAGCAGGGCAGTGTGTGTCCTGGCCAGTCCTACCCACTGGGAGGCAACAGCCAACGACAGCGAAGGCCGACAGCATGCTGCTTTACCTTGAGCTGCCTGGAGACAAGGTTTGCAATCAGAGGAGCGTGAGCACAGCGTGAAGCAGGTAGCAGGCAGCCTGTGGCCATCACCAGTTACCCTGCTTGTAACAGCACTTGTAGCTGTTGCAGAAGAACTCCCACGGAGTTCAGCGCTGACCAGAGATTGCTTTTCCATCACTCCTTTCAACAGTGCTTCTACCTCAGGGGGAGAGCTTATGTTAGGAATTGTTTCCTCCATCAGCTTGCTATTATTAAAACATTTGATTCTCTTCCAAGGCTTCAGAGCAGACTTGAAATGTAGCTGATAAAGGCAGAATGGATACAAATGAGAAGCGGTGCCCAAAACGCGATGTGTGGAGGCAGATCGAGCCCTCTGCTGCAGAGAGACGTGAAGTCAGAGTAAAATAAGAAGGCTCAGTTTGGTCATAAGGGCTTAGCTGTGCCTGATGCTCTGAGTGGGGACGTAGGGATCGGTTGGCAGCTGCACAGCTCCAAAGGGATGTGCTCCACGCACAAACACCACCATGCCCAACACCTTGTTGCTGCAGTCAGTTGGGATCCTAAAGGTTATGAGTTCAGCTGGGATGTTCAGGATAGCTTCAGGGAGTTGGGAGCCCGATTCCTACTGATGGTGGAACTGGGTATTAAGCCATGAAGTTCTAAACTCTCAGCCTTCATCCCTCGCAAAGTCATTGCAAGCGAGATGCCTGTGCTCAGCCCATTCTCAGTGTGCTCAGCTTTGTGCTCAGCCTGGTGCTCGGGAGTGGGTCTGTGTGCCCATGGGCATCCTCTGGCCTTTCTCCTGCCTGGATGTGCTGTGGTGACTCTTCTTTCTGTGCCCCACTGCCCAGGGTCTCCTTTTGCCCGTGCCAGTTTGAAAAGTGGGAAGAATGAGAGCTCATCCTACTTCAGGAGGAAAGAGAAAATGTTCCGCTTCTTCATCCGGCGCATGGTGAAAGCCCAGAGCTTCTACTGGATTGTGCTCTGCGTGGTTGCCCTCAACACGCTCTGCGTCGCGATGGTGCACTATGATCAGCCAGAGAAACTCACCACCGCGCTGTGTGAGTACCAGGGGTTTCTCCTGCACCTTTCCTCTCTGGGTCTTGTGTTTTGGCTGCTCACAGCACGGGTGTCGCATCCTCGTGAGGTCTGTTTGTGGCTTCCTAGGTCTCCCTAGAGTAGGGTGGCAAATGCATCAATGAATTGCTCTAGCAGGTTTATTGAGTCATATTTTCATTGAGTCTTTCAGAACAAGACTGCATCAGTAGTCTCATCTCATGGTTTGAGATGATGTGGGAAAGTGATCTTAAACCGTACCCGAAACTCCAGATTCAACCGCGTGTTAATCTGGTGATGTCAAAGGAGGGTTTGCTCTGTAGGAGGAACTGCAGAATTTTTGCCACTTTGCAGCTGATCTGCATCTGTGGGTATTTCTGTTGTGGACAAACCCAAAGCTCTGTCAGTGCTGGGATGACCGTGTGTGCCATCACCAAGGCTACCTGGGAGGAAAAACGTCTGCATGCATATACAGAATCATATGCTAATTTAATGCACTTTTAGCAATTACTTCTACTTAACTGTTTGCAACTTTACAGAAGAGCTTTTTTTGATAATTGTGTCTTCCTTAAATAAATGGATAAATATCAGGATGCCCTTCTGTGAAAGTACATGGAGTAGCAATAGAAATAATAGCACAGAGTGGATTTATTGCACTTGCGATAAAGCTTTATTTTTAGCTTGTTTCCTGTGGTCACCCATCAGTGTAAGGCTTCAGACAGTTACAGGTTCTTTTGAAGTATGACTTGTTATTTCTTAATTGCCAGTTGTTCTGTCTCATGGTAGAACATCAGTGGATGGCTGTACACGTTGTGGTGTTACGCTGAGGTTGCAGAGTTTCTCATGAAGCCTTTTGTTAAAAAAAGAAGTGGAGTATGGTGGATAGAGCTTTTATTGTGATGAAGATTGCAGGCTGTGACTACTGGAGCTGGAAGATTTGTTTGCATGCATCGGGTCAGAATAGGATAACACTGAGAGTGGGACTCCATGAGCTTTGCCTTTGGAAGGCCGGGGATGGAAGGTTTGTTTCTGGAAGGCAGAGCTGTAACATCACCCATCTCTGAGTCTATCAAACAGCCAGAAACACATCTTTATTCAGGGGGGGGCAAGTTGAAAATATGAGTAAAACTTCTAAAGCGAGAAAAAAAGCTAGGGGAAAAAATATTTCAAACAGTCTGACTTAATAAGTGTGGCTTAGATCATTAAAGTTACTTATCTACCTAATTTTCATTGATTTCTATATAAATTACATATTCAAATATTTCTAGACCCAGATCTTCAGGTCTTACATTATTATACAGGAGCAAACTTTGAAGTTTTTCATTTATAGAGCTAAGGGGTCAGGAACACTAGCAGCTCTGACTTCAAAAAAACACCCTATTAATGTTTGCTGAAATATTTAATACCGACAGGTGACTGAAGTTATAATGAAATGTGTGAGCAGGACAGAAGCTCCTTTCAACTGTTTCTCTTGCAAGATTTAGACTGAAAAGACAGACCACACAGAGAAATCAGTCTTGCTTATTCGTTTCCCAAATTTAACGTTGGAAAGCTAGATTGGCAGAGTAATTATCAGTGTGAAGCTTAGGATTTCCTTTTGAATTAGGACTAAATATCTGGAAAAAAGTAACACTTTAAGTCTTTCAGCTTAAAAAGGAAGAGTACAGATTTCCAAGCTCTCTTTTGGGAACACATTACTCAGTAACATTTCTAAGAGGACATTAAGAAAGTTGTGAGCCAGCAACTTTTGCTCAGTGTTCATCTGGGAGCTGCTAGGGTTGCTTGTGTTGATTATAATGAAATTCCCTCCAGGTGGGAATTGTGTTTGGTGCAGCAGCCATTAATTAGGCTCCCGACCAACCTCAGCTGCAGACAAGAAGAAGGGAATGTTGAAATTGTGCTGTGCCTCGAATCAGGGACTGGGGTGGGTCCATCTTTCAGGAGCTGTGAAATTTAATTTCCCTAACATCCAACTTGTGAATTACAGTCAGAAAAATGTGGTTGGCATACTTTAATTTCTTGATGCTGGGATACTGCTGTCCGGAGAAACTGTGGGTGCTCCATCCCTGGGGGTCGGGTTGGATGGGGTCCTGGGCAGCCTCACCTGATGCCTGATTTAGTGGTTGGCAGCCCTGCCTGTGGGAGGGGGTTGGGACTGGATGGTCTTTGAGGTCCCTTCCAACCCAAGACATTGTAGAATTCAATGATAATACTCACCCAATGATAACATCCACCCAAGATCAGGCGTTACTATTGGGTTGTTCTCAGCTTCATGGGGTATATTATTGTTTTTTGGCACAATCTTTTCTGCTTATCTAAAGTTTATTGTTGAAGACAAGGAATTTTATGCCTTAAGGTACGCTGGGCCATGTGTGGACTAAGTGGTTGTTTCATTATTGCTTTTGTGGTAAGTCTGGGCTTGACTCCTCTCCCTCCTGTGTACACTGACCTGGTTAACCATCCTGGTTAACCTGGCACCAAACGCATTTGTGAATGAGCCCATCTGCAGTTCAGCTGTTGAGGAGCGCTCCTTGAAAGCACTCTTCTGCCCAAGGTTCGTTCACAAATCCTTTAGATACAGGCAGAACAGGATATTACAAAACCAGGGGATTTTAAATAGCTTCTGGAAGTACTTGGCCTTTAACTGTACAAGTGACAGAGTTTAGGAGTGGCTTTAGAGTAAATCCATGGTGAGGGAGTTTCACTGCAGAGGAGCAGGGCTTGGCTGATGAGATGCAGAGTGATTGAAGCAGCCAGTGCTAATGAAGTTGTTCCATGGAAGGTGCTCAGAAATGGGCCAGCTGTGTGAGCTGTGGCAGGAGGGGAGTGCAGTGAAGTCTGAGATGATCTGTTAAACCCTGCAACTCTACCAAGCACCTGTAATTCAATTATACCCGTCCCTCTGGGGGAACGTTTAATTACATTACAAATTAATTTTATTTAAAGAATGGTGGGTAAAAACCTTGCAGGTATGCATTGATTTATTTTTCCTGTGGTCTTTTCTTTTAACTTTTCTGCTGTCGAATTGTTCTGATTAGCTTTCTCTACTTGATATTCCATGTTGCTGCGACTGCTTTGAAAAGGGAACAGTAGGAGCTTTACAAAGCGGCTTGGAATTTATTTAGTCTTATTGTAAGGGCTGGCTATTCACCCTTATGAGAAATTTCTGGTATTCTTGAGGTATGGCGAATAAGAGGACATACTTCATGCCCTCATGGTCATCTCCAAATTAAATTGGAAGTTTTCCTTCTCTGTATGGGAAGGACTCCAGTGCCACATTGCAGTAAGTTTTGTCATACTGCACATGGACACATGGCGTGTGCCTTTCCCCAGAGCATGGACTATCAATTAAGTTTCAGTTCCCTATAGAAGGCTATGTCCCATAAAGTGTGCCATGATCACCATTTGTTTGCACTTATTTCCACCAAGAGAATTCTGACAGAAAAGAACTCTATAATCTAGCACAGACAAGCACCACTTGAGGTTTCGTTGCAGAAAAGATGCATCTTCATCAGTAAGGACAGCAAAACATAAAATCTGTAATGTGGACACATAGTGCTGATCACAGAGTCATGGAATGGTTGGGTTTGAAGTAACCTTAAAGATCATCCAGTCCTGACCCCTGCCATGGGCTGGTTGCCCCCTAGCAGATCTGGCTGCCCAGGGCCCCATCCATCCTGGCCTTGGGCACCTCCAGGGGGTGAGGGACCTGGAGCTCCCTGGCATCCCCAAGTCAGGTTTTAGGAACTGTGGTGAGAAGGATTTTGGATTAAATCAGTAATTTTTCCCTTGGGAGGAGGAAGCCTTCTCACCAGGCTTCTCTTTGCCTATGGTCGCCCTCTGTGAATCAACTCTCTCTGGATTTCTCTGGCTACTGCTGCGGGGATCTTCAGCTTCCTTCTCAATTTGTCTAAAAACGAGTCCCATAATGTCTCCATTCTGAAAAGCACAATATTTGAAAACAGTGTTTTAGACATTACGGCTTGAGAACAGCTTCTCAGTGTGCTGTGCTGTGTTGAACCCCGTGTTTGATGCAATTATGCCTTGTTGATGATATTGTGTTTGCCTTTGAAGTAGATAGCCAGCTCCCTCTGGATATAAATATGCAGCATGTGCGGTTGCAAAGAAAAGGCTTTCTGAAATGAGCATATTTATTTATGTCTGCTGAACATTTCACGTCTGCCTTGTCAGAGGGAGAAGTTTTAATTCACTGAGGTTCTCCTCCTGGTTGGTTTAATGTACGAGGAGAAAGAGAAAAGGAAACAGAAGTGGCAGGCTTGACACCTGCTCTTAATGACACCAGACTTGGATTGATCCAGGACAGAAATGGAATTAATCCATTGGTGATTGACAAAAAAAGAGCCACTGAATATCTAATTTATAAGTTTGGGGCAAAAAAATACCATGAACCAAAGAACCATGGCCTTTGCCAATGGTACACATTTTTAATTAAATGAGAATCTTAACATCAAACTTTTTAACTAGAATTACATTACAAAATGCTTCTGTGTAAGACAGATTAAATTACTTGTGGGGTCTGAACACCAGGAGGTCCGAACAACAAAATTGCATCTTCAATTAAATGGGCAGGGCTGTGTCAGAAGGAATCACATATCTGATCCATCAGCTGGAGAAGCTGATTCACTCTGAGTGAATTCCTCGTGTCCAAGGAACTCACCGTGTGCATGTTTTCCTCCATCCCCTGTCCTCCCTCTGCTGTGGTGTGTGATGAAATACAGCTATCCTGCCTGTTTTGAGCTCTGCTCCAGATGGAAGTCAACAGCTGTGAAAGGATGAGATGGGTTCTTCTCTCAAGGGTGACAGAAGGAATTTGTTTCTTGGATATTTTGAGTTTCCTATGTTTTTATATCAAATATTGTTTGAATCTCTTTTACTTTGGCCATTTGCTGGCTGATTTTCTCCCATAATAATCTGATCTTGCATGTATGTGTGCTCAGGATGTCTCAGTCCAATGATGAAACGTCACACTGGGTAATACTTGCGTTTTTTTTCATGCTTCACTGGATGGGTGATCGAATGTTAATCCTTGTTTCCTTCCTCTTTTCTCTTCTTATGAAATGATGGCTGTTATTTTGGCAAAGTGCACTGAGATCTGATGGTGAAAATTGCAATTAAAATTCTACCCGGTATCTTCATTATTTTGTGGAAGAATACTGGGCCTACCGGAAAGGTAATTGGGTCTGATGGATAAATAGGATGAGAAACTCCCTACGAAGGGGAGACACAAAAAGCATGTGAAGGCTGTGCAGTGCTTTATGTGGGCCTGCTCTACAACCTCTTGCAAAGGTTCTAAGTTTGGTCTGCCAGCAAGGCCACCAGTTTCAACGCATGGGTTTGACGTCAGTCTTCACGACAGGGGGACTTTACATTGAAGTCATTCAAATAAACACCATGCTGAGCTCTGCTGAGCATGAAACCTAAGGCACAAGAGCTAACTTCCCAGCAAGGGAGAAACTCCGTAAACAGCATAAACACTGCTGCAAGATTTCCCTCTGGGCTAATGAGCAGAATAGGTGACAGGAGCAGCATCAATTCTTCCTCACCCAGGGAAGATGCATCTGCTTTGCTAAGGGAGTTTTGCCTCCTGTTTATTACCATTTCCAAAGTCTACAGGACACAGAATGGAAGTGCAGGATGGAAGTTTAGAGTCTGGCTTGGAAGCTACAGTCTAAGCGTCTAATTTACAGGGCCAGCTATTAATAGTTAAGAATTTAAACATTCTTGCTATTTGCAGTCTTTTTAATTGTGTTAAAGAAAATTCATTACTGTTGAACATGTTGTTTTGGTTTTGCTTCCATTTTGTATCCCTATACTGTTGGTGTCTCATGTCACTCTTGAGATTTAGCTCTTCTGGTCCCTTCCTTACCCTCTGCACTTGGACTGTAAGATGTATTGCCAATGTAACTGGATGATTGCCACTGGGATCCCTTGTCTTGTAAATGCCTTTTTGCTCACTGGTCTGCCAGGAAGAAGAGAAGGATAGAGGCATGGTGCAGCAGGTGTTTCTCCTAGCAGGTTCCATGCATTAAGGAAGGCAGAAGTGCTGTTCCTCCGTCTCCATGCCGTCTTGATGCTCTGTGAGCACGGAGATCCAAACAATGGAGCCTACCTGTTGGTTGGGAAAGGGCTGAGAAGTCTGCACACCTCACACTTTGCCATCTTATTCCTCAAATCTGAATGCCTTGCCCTTGGTAGTCTCCTTTAAGGCTATTATTCCTCGTTTCAAGGAGACCATTACATGGTGTAGTTAATGCCCTCATGATGTGCCCTCCCTTAGTGTAAATGTTGGCAGAAGTGCCCTTGTAGGCTCCCTGCTGAAGCATTAATAAAACCGCTCTCATCTAGCTGATGCTTCCTGGCTTTCAGTTCACATCATGCCCACGATATTTCATGACTTTCTTTGATTTAAAACGTAAAACCCCTTTTTATTTTTTGATAATTGAAGCTGTATTTTTCAGGCAATTGCACAAGACAAGCAGCGGTGTGAGATGAACCCGGGCCAAAAGCACTTAGGAGAAATGGGCAAGGCTGAGAACTGAGCAGAACCCATGTCTGAAAGGAGCCTGCTGCTCTCCCTTCTCTTTCCCCATTCTCCTTGGCTGAAGCCATGCATTCCAGGTGTACAAAACACCTGGATTTGGGATTTCCCAAGTGAAACATTCCTCGTTGCAGAGTGTATCCATTGCCACTTTGCTGTCAGCGTGCACCTCTGAGAAAAGCTTGGTGCCATCTCTTCACAACCCCTGGAATCATAAAACTTGAATTAGAGGAGAAGCCTTCCTTGCAACATGTGAGAAATTCTGTGCTGCTGTAAGCAACACCTCTGCTCTCTGCCTTCTGAGGTCTGACTCTTCCTGTCAGTGTTTCCCTATCGGGAGATGTTTGCTGTATGCTGTTTGTTTTGTTTTGGAAGAACTGTGGGGATTTTTCCCCTTTTAATATTTGGTTTTTAATAATATTCCATTGTTGCTCCTTGGATTCCCCATCTAACTTTGGTAACTCACAACCCCAGACACAACTGTTTCCTGTAGCTTCAAGTCCTAAAAACCTGATACGGAAATAGAAAACTCCATCCCTGTTCTTTCTGCCCTTTGTCTCATCAGACGTGATACATTTTCCCACCAGAATCATGGCAGCCTTTTGCCTGTGATATGCGAGGCAGGAGGAAACTGAACTTGCTCTTCCAGAACTGTGGTTGTGCAGGCGTGATAGGAGTCGAAGCTAACAGCAGACCCAACACCTCTGAGCCTGAGCTCACAGAGGCAGCAGCTCTGTTGGGTGAGGAGGTATTTTTATCATGAGAGAACGTTACCAATGCTCACGCCCCACTTCCAAAATTGCCCGTCTCACGTCGGCAATGCGGACGTCCCCAACGCGCATTTGCAAAACGTTATCTGTGCAATTAGATCAGACCTTTGGGAATCTTAGATCCAGAACTTTCCTTTTGAAATTCCTTTACAGAGAGATTGAGAGTATCATTTAACACTCATATGGACCTTCCCACAATACACGTGCAACACTGACCTCCCAGCTCCTCGAGTCTGAATGCAGCTCACGTGCGTATAGACATAACCATGTGAAACTCTCCTCGGGGTCGTGTTTACTTTTGCAAAGGGATTTTCTTCCAGCAGGAGAAAGTCTGCACTGTGAAAAATGACTGCTGTTCCCTGCACGAAGGGATCTGCCCGCTGAGGTCTCCTGGACTAATGTCATCTCTTCTCCGGTTCCTAGATTTCGCCGAGTTTGTTTTTCTGGGTCTGTTCCTTACTGAGATGTCTTTGAAGATGTATGGACTGGGGCCAAGAAATTACTTTCATTCCTCATTCAACTGCTTTGACTTTGGGGTGAGTAGGCTTCAGCTGCACGGTCCCCCTGATTGAATAGGGCTGGGCATTTCAAGAGTGCGTATGGGAAGTGGTGCTGACAGGGTGTCTTTTCCAAGGAGTGGCTGTCATATAAATTAGCTGCAGGGAAACACATTAAGGCTCCCCTGGTTATCATTCCTCTTGAAGAAATGTGACAGTCGAGGGTTTCATTTCCTCAGTGAGTTACAGGCTGTTCACAGCATCAGCACCAGTAAGTGCTCTGATTAATGGGAGAGTCTCTCTCCCATTCAAATGAGGTGATTGAAAGATTAAAAAAAAAACCCACACATCTTATTGCTCATCTCCCTATCATCCTTTCCATGGCCGTTACCTCAAGCTACATAGGCAGTGCTTTTCAGACACGAGTGCCCTGAAGCCTGAACACATAACACAAGAAAGCTGTAACTCAGATCCATTTAATGTTGATGTACAGACTCTACAGGTAGAGCTACCATGGTCTCTTTCTGGCAGCATCATTGTGAAAGCTCGGAGCTGAACAGACCTTGAGACCAAACCCAAGAGCCATCTGTGTCCAAGAGGCTGAGGTTGGTTTGGCTGCACCCAATCCCTCCATGTGGGACTTTCTCCCCAGATGTCCGTAGCAGCTGACAGTGGATCAGGGCCATCAAATGCACCGTGCAGACCTTTCTGGCTGCATGGCCCAGTAATGTGCAGCCAACCATGGAACGAAACCAGTGCATAAATAACCTGGTTAGTGTAAGATAGCTGGCATGGATCCTTGCATCCAGAATGTCCTTGTGCCAAGATGAGCTCGTACCTGCTGGTCAAGCTCAGGTGATACAGGAGCTTGACATCAATATGAGATAAATCCACCAGGCCTCTCTGCTTTCTGCCACACTATAGTGAGTGCAGCACTGGCAGTGAGCTTTGCAGAGGGTTTCCCAGGAGGTAAAGCTGTTGATATGTTCCTAATTCTCCATCCTTTAGAGAACCCGCTGGGATCCTACTTCTGTCTGTGTTTTTCTCCTCACCCACCTTCCACCCCCCAGAACTAATTCGGCTCCTGCACCCACACTGGGACATCTGAAACCAGTTTAGTCTGACAAACCATCCTGATAGAACAGTTCAAAAGCAAAGAGAGAAACAACAAAACAGAGCAACATCAGTCTTGGGAGAAATGGTCCAGCGGGGTCTCATGTGCAACCACCCCCAAGAGGCCTTGCTGAGATGCCAGGGAAGCTAATGATCAGTGTAATGTGTGGAGTGCCTGAGGAAAGGCTTTTGCTGATTCACGAGGGGTTCCCAAGAGGGATAGGCTGTGGGAGAGGAATCTTAATTCCTTCCTTTTGCAATGGGAGCGACCGGCTGAGCAACTGCTGGTTGTTCCCCCTTTTCCCACTGTGTTTGCTTGAAGCTCAAGGTACAATGTTTCTTGCAGAGCAGCTGCAGGTCCTGCTGTGTTTTTCAAAAGACAGACAGGCTTCTGCGAAATGGTTTGCAGGCTGCTGAGTGCCACGGCTCTGTGCAGGTCCCCAGCACTGCTCTGCTGCTGCCGTGCACAAAGGCATGAGCTGCTCCCTGGGGCTGCTCATAGCATGCTTATGGCAGGCTTCCTGCCATGGGACCGCAGCCCGTGCGAGCTCTGAAATGCCAGCTTAATGCAGCTAATGATAGCTATCAGCAGAGGAATGCCCATCCTCTCCTGTTAACCATGCAGCAACCCGTGTTGATATAACTGCCCTTTCCGATTGTGCGTAGCCCATTATTATTTTGTCCTTTTTGTAATAGGGGATTTCAGGGAAAAAAAATATTTATCCCTTCAGGTTAATGCTCTGTGAACCTTAAGACAAATGGGCAAAAATTAGGAACAAAACCAACCCCCTCGACTGAGGACAATTTATTTTGCATAACCTGAGGCAGATGATGGATGTGCACACGAGAGACTCTTTAGGATCTCTTCACAGCCATTATCTTAATCGCTCTCCCAAAGACTCAGTGGCCAGCAGTGTCTGGGCATTCAGTGAGGCCCCAATACTTGGCTGTTCTGCAGCTCTGAGATGCGGCCGTGGTGCTTTTCTAATGGGATGAGGAGAATGGGGTGATGTTCTCACATCGCTGGGGGCTGCCTGGACCATGCAGGGTGGGCAAATGAAGTAGCTGTACAGGTGGCACTTACTGTTACATAAATTATAAGTTATAGTAGTGAAAAAAGTCTCGCGTGCTCTAATAAAGGCTATTTGGAAGTAATTCACTTGCTAGAGAAGAAAGCAGTGAGTTCCCACTCTATCCCACTCTAAATATTGCCCTTTTTAGATTGGACTGTGGAAAGTTAGAACCAAACCTCTCTTTATATTGCTGTTGGCTTATTCACGATTCTGCAAAATTACACTGAAACCTTCATTGGAAAACCATCATAGCCCCAACTTTTGACTCTTCTTAAGGCCCCAGCCTCTCTGGCAGCACCACAAGGAACTAAGCAGAAGCTTTCCCTTCTGTAAAATGAACTCCTCTTCCAGGTCATTGTGGGGAGCATCTTTGAAGTCATCTGGGCTGCAGTGAAACCTGGTACCTCGTTTGGCATCAGCGTGCTGAGAGCTCTGCGGCTGCTGAGGATTTTCAAAGTCACCAAGTAAGTCCAGCTCCTGTTTGACTCACCTTAGGCACCACGCAAAGCCACCCCATGGGTTAGGGAAGGAAGAGGACTGCAGGTGCAGAATTGTCTTTCCCTTGGCTAGGCAGTCTGAGCTTCTGGCAGTCAGAAGTTAGGCCGTTCCTACACATTGCACCTTTGAGGACTTCTAACAGCTTTTTCCACACCTTTCTGTGCAGGTTTGTCTAACTCTTTTTCAGCCATTTTCATGGAGTCACAGAATGGTTTGAGTTGGAAGGGAGCTGTAAGGGTCATCCAGTCCAACCCCTGCAATGAGCAGGGACATCTCAGTGGGCATGGTGGGGATGGGTTGGGGTTGGACTAGATGATCGTAATGGTCTTTTCCAACCTTGATGATTCTGTGATCTACAGCTCCATCAGTGCTCAGAGCCCCGTTCAGCCTGACCTTGGCTGGCTGCAGGGATGGGATGCCAACACCTCTCAGGGCAACCTGTGCAGTGCCTCATTGCCCTGAGAGTAAAACACTTCTTCCTTATGTCCAGTCTAAATCGTCCCTCTTGTAGTTTGAAACCATTCTGCTTGGGGCAGCTGCATCCAGCTTTTCTTCATTATTTGCTAAACTGGCTTAAAACAAGAATCTCAATAAGTGCCTGCTGCCCTTATCTGCTGCTGATAGTAGTTAAGTATTTACATCTACTGAACTGAGCTCTGGCTACCGCTGGATAATAAATCCTGATGCTCAAACCACAGTGCTGACACAAATGCAAGTGCATTGCTGCTGTCTGTGCTCTGTCTGGTCTGGGGATGTCTGAGGTTTCTCTCTGGAGCCTGTAAATGTGAACATTGACTGGAGTTGGGTTGCTCCAGCTTCTCTGTTGTCTTCGTGCTCTTGTGTTGTGTTAATATATGCTGCTGTTAGCAACAGCTGCTGTGCAACTTGCAAATCCACCAAGAGCAATTTCTACATGGCTTTAGAACAGTGCTGTGGGATGGGATGAAATATTCGGGTGCTCCTGCTGTTGGTTTTCCCCCTACACCATTACCTTCATTGACACCAAATGCACAGGTTGAAGTAAGCAGGTATTTCCTGGCTATTCCCATGCATGGTTTTTGTTAGCTGGAGGATTTTCCAGTTTATATCTGCTGATCATCATGGAGACTCAGAAGTCCTGCATGGTAGTGTGCAATTGGAGGCACTGTAGGAATTAGGAACATGAAGTTCTGTAAATGTCCAGTAAAAGAGGTGGGATCTTGCCCTAAGAATGTCACTTAGTCTACCTCTGCTCTAATCTCACTTATTGAAAATGGCACATTTTGTAGCAAATTTTTAGCAATTAACTGTCAGCAGAGCTACAGAAATGGAATGTATCTGATTGCATGTTGTGCTTTTATAAAAATTTGGACATTTTTGCAAGGTAAAATGATCCTTTTGCCCATTGTGACTATTCAGGATTTGAGCTGGTATAGCAAAGAGCCGAAGCCTGAGGTTGAACTTAACAAAGCAATCACGAAACAGGCTGAGTGATCTCCCACTCTCGGGGCAGTGAGTCAGATTTTCACTCCGCTGCTACAGAAACTCCCTTGGCCCTATTAAGGAGATTTCCCCTGGTGGGAACATCCTGGTCCCAAGCAGTTGCCTTCCCCCCCAGCCCCCATTTTCCATATAGAATCATAGAATCACAGAATAGCTTGGGTTGGAAGAGGCCCCAGGATTCATCAAGTTCCAACCCCCCGCCACAGGTCGAGGCTCCTTGCCCCTGCTTTTAGATGAAGACGATAGTCCACCTTGGTTTGGAGAATTGCTATTAGGGCTTTTGATTCCTATGGCCCAAATCAGTGTGACTGCTGATGGCAGAGCAGAGTGAAAGTTAAAAGCTAAATTGCGTCAGTCCCAAAGGTGACACCGGGATGCACTAAGAGGAGCACAGCCCAAGAGGGACTAAAATGCAGAGAGGAAGGCAAGGAGAGGACAGCTCAACGTGTTTTCCCCTTTGTCATGTTTGATGTTAATGGGGACCGGCAGCTGCAGAAATGTAGCCCCTCGTTATGTCCTGGTGCTCTGTAATCAGGCACGGTTTGGTGCTGAGCTATTCTGGGATGAGCTGGAGATGCTTCGGTGGGGTTAACTGTGAGATGCCAAGTTGGTGCTGGAAGCAGATTTTGCCTGAAGGCATTGCACCAAGTGGGGCAAAGCCCTTGTGGCCAACAGCTCCATCCTCCTCCTCCTCCAAGGAGAGATTTGGTTTTGTCTTCCAAAACTAAAGATATTCTGCAATGAGACCAACATATCCCCTGAAACCTGCAGTCATTGTGTTATGGACATAACTTCTCTTGGAATGGGTGCATGATCCCATGATCCCAGAGCAGTGTGGGGCAGTTTGGTCCTCCCAGCTTCAGCAGGGGAGAGGAAGAAGAGGAAAATGAAGGGAGATTGGGAAAAAATCCTGCCTCAAAAATCCTCATTTTTGAACTCAAGACCTTTAACATAAGGAAATAGCTCTGAAATGCACGTTTCACACTGTCTGTCCCCATCGTTCTGTGCGCCTGTCTGTCCAAAAGGAGAGTGTCAGAGAGCTCTTTGGCGATACTGATACATCCCTGTTTTTCACACCCCTGCTGTTTGTGTTGTTGGATAAAAGAAACACGTGGGGGTATATGCAGAAAGGGTGAGACTTGCACCAGGAAAGGGGCTGCTGAGAAATGGAACCGAGTACTTTGCTTACAGTCAGCTGCACTGGTACACGTGCACTGGGGTGATCATCTCAGCCCATGTGGTGCTAGAAGAGATTTCGAGATGTGTTGTTCAGTCACATAAGCAGGGGGAGATTAAAGGTGCCAACAGTCCTTGCTGTCCATTTTGTAGGATTATTTTTAATAAAAGAATGGATCTAATTAATTTCTAAATTGAAGGCTCTTCTGCCGCTAATGGTTTCTGTGCTCTGATCTTCAACACAGATACTGGAACTCCCTGAGGAACCTCGTGGTCTCCTTGCTGAACTCCATGAAGTCCATCATCAGTTTGCTCTTTCTGCTGTTCCTCTTCATTGTGGTGTTTGCTCTGCTGGGGATGCAGCTCTTTGGAGGGCAGTAAGTCTAATTAATCATTATCCTTTTAATCACTTGGAATACACAAAAGGAGAGGGTCAGCAGGGCAGGAAAGTCTGACATCAACGGTGCATGCAGCAACCTTTCTGCTGAGAAGTGGCAGACAAGTTCAATTCTGACTTTACACCTATGGACTAAGGCTTCTTGGAATGGCTTGTTCTGCAAAATGGTTTTATCTTTTGAATGAATAATCAAATTGAATTTAGGAGGTAATTAATTTTAAGCGTCAGTTTTTCTCCAGGATCCAAATTTAGTTTCTGCTCATGGCTCTGTTAGCCATCTTCTCAATGACGTCGTGTGCTCCACTGCAGTCATTGGGATGTTGTGTCCAGGTGGAACCAATGTTGGTCTCTGACTCAGGTTACAGCATATTACAGGACTGCAGGAGATACGCTTGTTCCCTTACTGCTGTTGTTTTTATTTCTGACTCTTCTCTAGGTTCAATTTTAGAGATGAAACACCAACCACGAACTTCGATACTTTTCCAGCTGCCATCCTCACGGTGTTCCAGGTAAAGCCATCCCTTGTCTTGGGTCAGAAAAGAAATTACTGGGCATCTCTTCCTGCTTCTGGTGAGCAGAGAGGTCTCCAACGAATTTAGGGAAGGTGAATTCCTTCCTTCTTAGGTGTTTTGGCCACATTGGCCAATTGATGCATTGTTAAAGGTCAATGCTACAGAATTAAGGGAAGCTAGAACAGAGTATTTTTTGTTAGGTAAAAAGATATCTTGATAAAGTAGATGTTTCTGTGCTCAAAGATGTTGTGTCCATGTTCTCCTCTTCTCAAGGCCCCTGCCCACAGCTGCACACTGCAATGGTGGCATTTCATGTGGTCCACTGCATAAACCATTCAGCCAAAAATCACAGCCCGTGAGGGTTGACCTGTCCCACTTCTTCCTGCAGTTGCTGTAATTTAATGAGGAGAGCTGCCTGAGCTGCCTCCAGGCAGTAAGGAAGTAATGTAGCATTTTGCACTGTAATAACTCAAGATAAGATAATGCTGGATAAGAATTACAATCGATGGGGGAGCACATAAAGAGGCATCAGCCTTGGGCAAGTTTGTGTGATGGCAGGGGAAAGTAGCAGCTCTGGGAGAGGCAATGTGCGGATTTAAGAGCCTCATTTTGCAGCTGTTCTCTGCATGCCATTTTTAAACGTTTATTTCAGGTACTGAAGTAGAGAGGTGGAGATGCACAATCCTGCTCAACGCGCAGGTAGCAGGTCCATGGAGGACCTCCCTTTCTTGCTAGGAGTAGTTCGAGTTGAGACTTGACCCTTATCCAAGCTTTCCTAGTGCTCAGCAAGACTTGGATTACGTATTTCACATCCCAAAAATGAGGAGAAAAGAGAGAGGGAGAAAAATAAAAGGATTGGGTGGATGACAAGTTTGGGATTAAAAGAGAAAAGTAGTCTTAAAGAAAATGTGTCCCATGACCTCTGCGTAAGCAGCTTCATATGGGCATTGCTGCTCTCCAGATGTGGAACAGGTTCTGCAGTACTTACCTTGCAGGATATTGCAAATCATGGTAGATTAATATTTGCATAGTATTTTAGTGCTCATCAAAGGAAGGGCTTACAGAAATGGAAAGGTATTGCCACAGAGCTGGGACGGAGCCCCCATCAGGCTCCGGATATGAGCATCTGGAGATTTCATTGCTATTTTGGTTTGGGACTACAGCTCTCTCTTGAAAATACACTGCTGAAATCTTTCCCTTCTGTTCCCAAGATGAATGTCCCTGTAGGGTAGTGGATGTTCGATGAAGGAAAACAGTGCTGATTTTATGGCGTCTGTACAGAGAATCAGAGCTATGAATTAAAAGCAGCAAAACCACTGGTACCGAATTAACTCACTGACAATTAACCTCACAGAGGCATTTCAATAACCTCTTGCTCCCAGCCCATCCCACTCCTCCCTTGAATGGCAGATATGATGTCAACATTTCTTCAGCAGAAGCTTTGGATCCTCCTTGACCAGCCAGAAGGTCCATTTGGATGCTGCTCCAATAAGCAGAGTGGCATTATCCAGTGAATGTATGCGATGTAGTGGACAAATAGAATAGAGCCAGATACACCCTGCCCATCCCTTGCCCCTTTGCAGAGGCTTTAAGATGGAAGTGGATGACATCCCTCAGAGTCAGCCCCTTCAGAGCTCAGGAGTTATAGAACCATTGAGGTAGGAAGGTTGGTCACAGCCTCTGTCATGGGACTCACAGGATGTATTGTGTCCACCTGGCTGAACCCAGCATTGGGTGCCACTGAGTCCCACTGCCCCTCAATTGCCTTGGAAAAGTATCACACGTATTTTTACCCACCTCCTAGCTCTCAAGAAGAGTCTTTGTGAGCTGAATGCTGATCAGTGTATATACAAATGTGTATATATATATATTCACATATATAGGAGTGACAAATAGCAACATGCCTCTACTGCAGCAGTCATTGAGCTGCAAGTGTTTACAACATCCATAAACACAGAGACTCTATAAAGAAGGAACACCTCTATTAACTATACGTGCTCTGCTCCTGGAGGGCTGCTGCTTAAATGACTGCACGTGCTGTGAAGGAGTGGAGTCCCAGTGGCTGCTGGAGGTGAGGAGCCGAGGCAGCAGGGTGCAGCCAGACCTCAGCATCCATAAAAACAAACTTTATAGCCCAGAAAGGCCTTTATTAACTCCACATGCTCTGCTCCTTGAAGGCGGCTACCTAATTGCTTGAGTAATTCCTGCAGCTGAGGAGCAATGGTGCAAACGGGGGAAGGACAGCAGGTCAAAGAGTGCATCTCACCAGGGCCTCTGAGAGCATCCCCAGCTCTGCACACAGCCTGCTGAGTTTAGACCAGTTATCTCTCTGCACCAGTTCCATGAAACTTCTTTCCTTCATTATCTCATTTCCTTTTCAAAACATTCTGGCTGGATTTTTGAAGCCCAAGTCCTGCTGGGTTTCTGTGCAGCCTGCAGTCTGTGGTGTCTGCAAGCCCTGGTCTCGTGCAGGTCACACAGATGCTCTCACTGATCCCCTTCCCATGAATGTTTGTATGAACAGCAATCGCTGTATGTTCATTTCCAGACAGAAGGAGCAGTTGTGAATTCATGGGACTGATGTGGACACACGTTTGTGAATGCTGCTTAGTGTAAGTGAATGCCAGAGCTTGAAGCCCAGTGGTCTGATTCGTACTCCCTGCTGCAAGCCCAGGGCAACTCTAGTGGTGCAGAATGCTCTGGGCTTGCCATGAATTATCTGTGACCAGATATGCATTTGGGAAACAAGTTTGTATATACACTGTATAGCCTTGCATCTCTTCTTGTCTTAATGCTGTCATCAGCACCAGCCCTGCAGCAAGACATTTTCTCTCTATCAGCAGATAGTCTGGAATTTGTAATTGTTTGGAGCATACTGTATGCACATGGGATTGATTGCCTCTTCACACTGTGCTTCAGGGTGTTTTTCAGTTTCTGGTTGGTTTTTGGTTTTTCTTTTTTGCTTTTTCTTGTACTAAACACAGAGACAGCTTCCTATTTGGGTATTTGAGCTCTGAATTCCACTGGGTATTTCTCAATGTACTGAATGTAACTGTCAGTAGGATTGGTCATGGTGGGCAGATGAAAATCTAATCTGCTGCTCTGTGTTGGTGGGGAACAGGAATGGCAGATGGTTCAGGATGGTGCAAAGTTAGCATCTAGGGTGATGAGGCTTATTTAAGGCTTAGGTACTTGCACTTATTAAGATGAGTTTTGTATTATTCGTGTTCGCTAATCAGCCTGGGGTCAGCATCCCATCCTGCAGCCAGCACAGCTCTGCAGGGCTCTGCTCATGCACAAGGATGTAGGAGGAGCAGAGACTCCTTCAAAATGCTCTTTGCTATCCTCATACACATTCGGATATTGCTTCTGCTTAGGTTTTCTGGAGTCTTATGGATGCCTGGTTGACTGAAGGATCCTTGTGGCCTTGGGAATAACCACTGTGGTGCAAACCTTGCAGTGGTTGTGCTGGAGGGTCTTCCATTTGGAGAAACAATCAGCTGCAGCAAGGCTGTTTGCAGCCCTGAGGGTCTGGGGAATAGTAGGTTTTCAGTAGTGGGAAGGAGTTTAGCTGTGTTTCTCCTGTTATGTGGGTAACCCAGTGCTCATAGACTCTGTGTGCTGGGTGATGACTGAGCAAACCCTGAGTTGAAATGAGAGGAGATGAAGAACGCAGGGCTGGGATGTCAGAGTTTTCTTTGGAGAAATGAGCTGCACGTGGAATTGTTAAAAGCTGACATCTCTGCGTGACTTAAAAATGGAGGTGGGTCAGAAGTTTTGTTGAAAGACGTGTTGGAATGTGACTTCTACATGGGAGCCCATGCCAGAGGTGGAAAGCATATGCATAACCAAGGGACAGCAGAAGAGAAAGGTGTGCGTGAGCTGTGACCATCCAGGGCTGCAAGGCTGATGTCCCACTCCACAGCCTGAGACCAGTCCAGGACTGTGTCCGATTGCCCGACTCCCCCACGTTGCACCTTCTTTGTCTTCCCTTTGTGTCATTTTCTTCTCTCTCACATTTCTCTGTGCAGATCCTGACTGGGGAGGACTGGAACGCAGTGATGTACCATGGCATAGAGTCGCAGGGCGGTGTCCACTCGGGGATGTTCTCCTCCATTTACTTCATCGTCCTGACGTTGTTTGGTAACTGTATCCTTGCATACTACCTTGTCTTAGTGCCTACTGTAGGGTGCCAGAAATATCTAATATGGTTTAATTGCTACCCACCCCAACCACGCGCTTTTTAAAACAAGATCTTTGCTATGGCTTTGCTCCTTATGGCACCTGAGCTAAGAGTAGTAGGCAAGCTGTTGGTGGTGGTGTCACACTTCTGATGGCAATGTGAGCCATGGTCATTGTTCAGTTTAATTTTCATGGATTTAGATTAAGAACATCCTATTTTGAGTTCATTTGTGTTGTAGGAGAAATATTTGAACTCAAGTCAAAGCAGGACATCTGTACCTTGATTATCTTCATGGATAGTTTGCACTAAACCAGGCAGAGAAAGAGCTGAAATTGGTTTAGCACGTAAATTGGGCTTCAGTCTCTTGGTGCCATGACAGCTTAACCAGCTGTGCAACTTCATGTGCTTGAAAATTTCTCCACATAATACTTAAATAATGAGTCTAACTCTTGAACTTCGGGCTCTGGGAGCATTTGGTCCTGTTCCAAGTTAAGAAATACATCCATGAAGATGTTTTGTTTTGCTTTGTCATGAAAACCTGCTGAGGGCAATGGGAACCTGGGAGCCTGTGTCCTCCAGAAGTGCCCCAAGGTGTCTGCTGGATGTAGCTGTCACATGGAGCAAGGACTTGGAGCAGGAGGCTGTGTTTTATGTGCAACCAAGCAAAGTGATGCTCAGACCGAATGGCTGGTGGGGCTGGAGAACCTGCAGAGCACAGAATTAGTGATAGCACTCTCTCTGTTTTGTGATGGAGGTGCTGCTGGGCTGATGTTGTGTTGCATTGCTCATGTTGGCTCACTGCATGTTCGTTGGCACCAGATGTTCACTGGCTGCAGTGATGCAGCAATAAGCTGTGCAGTGTCAGACAGCATCCTTAAAAACAGAAACTTGAAAATGGTTGCATATATGAGGCAGCGTGCCTGGCTTGTCTGTTCTGTAAGTAGGGATAATAAGGCTGTGTGTTTCTGCTCTACTTGAGCAGCAGATGGCTAGATGAGTGGAGAGCAGTGGATGTTGTGTACCTTGACTTCAGCAGGGCATTTGATGCCGTCTCCCATAACTTCCTTGTGGGTAAGTTTAGGAAACGTGACATAGATGAGTGGACAGTGGGGTGGATTGAAGCTGTGCTGCCATTCAACAGATCTGGACAGAATGGAGAGTTGGGTGAAGAGGAATCTGATGAGGTTCAACAAGGGCAAGTGTGGAGTCCTGCACCTGGGGAGGAATAATGGCATGCATCAGTACAGGTTGGGAGCTGATCTGGAGCTCTGCAGAGAAGGACATGTGTGTCCTGGTGGACAGCAGAGTGACCATGAGCCAGCAGTGGGACATGGGACATCAGAGCCCATGGATTGTGAAGCAGGCTCAGCCCTTTGGCTTGCATCAAATCTCTCTACTGGCATGAGGAGCTGTGGCAGGGAACAGCAGAGCAGGCAGCGTGCAAGCTGTGTGTGTCCCAGAGGGCTGTCTGTGGGGTTTGTCCCATTAATGTGTGCTGCCAGAGCAAGAGCAGCCGGGACACGTGAGCTGGTTCAGCAGCTACACTCAGGCACCCGCCTCAGCGTGCTCCTTCCAGAAACATGCTGCGTCTGAAAAGTGGGTCAATGGAGAGCTGGGATTGCTCTCAGTCCTCAGGGCTTGGCATTTGGAAATGAGATTAAGTCGTAATCAGGCTTGACAGAAAGGCTGAGGAGGAGAGAGAGAGACTTTTAACCTTAGAGCAGCTGAGATACAGCAGTGTTGAAGAACAGGATATTAATTCCCTTCTTGCCCCTTCACTTGAAAGGGAGGTCTTCTCCCTTGCACTTCAGTTTCCTTTAGCAGACAGCAGGGGTTGTTCACATGGATGCAATGAGGACCTGCTCACCCCTTGCGACTGCCATGGATTCAGCCTTTGCCTCTCCTTGCCATGGCCAAGACTTTGTTGGAGGGGGTCAGTTGCTCTCATGAATCAGAAGAGCTCTTCTGCACCACACGTGACTCTATTGGCATTTAAGCACAGTGGGAGGGGGCAGTGGAGGACAAGGGGTTAAATCCTTGTGTGTTTACCACGGAGGTGCAGCATTAAGCCCACAAATGCTCACGCTGGTATTTCAAGCAGGTTTTCAGGAAGGTCAGTGCTATCCCCGCTCCTCCGTAGTTACGGTTTGGATGCTGAGAGCAAGCAGCAGGCAGTCATTTATCTTGGGGGGAAAGCTGAACTGTGTGACTTACCAGGGACTTAACGTTATTCTTAGCTGTCAAAACATAAGCAGGAAGGTCTGAAAATAAAGTTAGGTTTGCCAGAAAATAGCAGAGCTGCATTTTTGCTGGAAGTGAAACAGCCGTTAATGTCAGTGATGCTGCAGTGCGGGGCGAAGCGCAAGTGTGAGCTGTGGGTTCACCTTCCTACTGAGAGCCCGAGCCCGGCGCAGTGGGGGTGCCCAGCACAGAGCAGCCCTGCACTGCTGGTTAGTTTAGTTATGGATTGGCTTAATGTCAAATGTCTTTTCTTCTGTAACTCGGGACTTAAACATTGCAGCCGCTCTCCTTTTTAGGCAGATCTCCTCCAGAAAGCTGTAGGAAGATGCTATTTCATGCAGTTTTAGAGAATGGGGGTTGGTGATTTTGGGTCAGCTTGCAAAACCTGCTCCTTTTAAACATGAAGATCTCCTTTGCTCTTCAAACTGATGTGGGCTCTGTAATCGTTCCATTTCAGGAAGAAGGGAGGGTGCTGCCTTCCCTTGCTTTCACTGTAGCTCGGTTGCTTCTTTGAATCAGTTTATACGGATGGTTGCGCTGGATGACCTCAGAGGTCTTTTCCAACCTTAATTGTTCTGTGAATCTGTATTTTCAAAGCATGTTGCAAGGAAAAGATCTACAAACATTGGTTTTCTAAGACAGAATGCTCTTGCATTTTCAACTGCAGAGAGCCTGTGTGTAGCCAGACCTCTGTGTCTGCAATGGTCCAATGGTTCAATGGAGTGACAGCAGGACTTGGCTCATTTCCTTGGAAATTACACTGTGCTTTTCTTCATTGTGATACGGTAAATTGATAAATTGGTGCATCTGTTGAGGGAAAAAGGAGAAAAAAAAAATATAAAAAATTATGAAGAAAAGCCTAAAATGAAAAGCAGGTAATGCTTGGGGCCAGGCAACCTTCCCAGGCCCAGCCACTGGCTGCCTTCTGCACTTTGCTGCAGCATGTAGAGCTGTGCTCAGTGTCTGGTCAGGCTGTACAGCCTGGAGATGGAGGTTGGTGGGTGTCTGGGAGTTCCCAAGCTCTGCCAAAGGGGTGGAGGGACCTTTTTAGGGGGGAAGAAACACTCAATTCCACCAGAATGCATCTGCTTGATTAATCAAAAGATCCCCACCTGCTAAAATAAACAATGTCATGATGTTTCCAGTGGCCGATTATATTACACAAGGCATTTTCAGCATGTACGTGTAGGAGGCAGAGGTAGGAAGACAACTTTGTTATGAGACATTCCTTCCCCCCAGCCGGGGGCTTGGAGGCATTTCCAACATCGAAGCACCAAGGGTGGCCCCTCGGCCACTCTCCAGGTAAAAGGAAATGGAGACACGGATATCTTTGCAAATGAAAAGTTGATTTTGCTCTCTCTCCAGCGTGGGAAGGAGATGATCATCTTTCCCTTCTTGTTCTTCATTTGCTGGGCTCAGTGGGGGCGAGGAGCTCCTGCCCTGTACCCCTCACAGTGGATGTGCATCACATTTCACGGCTCTTGCTGTCCCCCTGGAATCATCTGTGCATGGTAAAACCCTCTGTCCTGTGCTTCTTGTCATGCTGAAATCCTGATGGATGCCTGGAGAAAACCCAGGAGTCCTTGTCCCATTCCCTGCAGGATGCAGACACATCCTAAAGGAGTACACACTGCTCCTAATTCCGCCACCCCAAGCAGAGGATTGGGTTTTGATCAGTGTTTAGGCTCTGGAGGCACTCATCTCAATGGGAATGAGAAGCCTGAAAGGCTCTCAAGTCTGGTGAGGGCTCGTGAGAGGAAAAGACAAGAAGCCTTGAGCTTTTGGATCTGGGCAAGTTTTACTCTCTGGCTGCCCTGGGAAGTCTCTTGAAGCTGTGCCAATGTGAGGTGGTGGTGCCCGGCATGCAGCGCTCACAGCCAGGGTGCTGCTGGAGCCAGGCTCATATATGGCTCTGGCGAGGCCAACACAGTACAAATGCAACAGCAGTGCAATGCCTTGTGGATCACCAGAGGGTAAATACATTAGATCAACTTCAAAGCCATGTATGCTCATACTTAGGACAGTAGTCATAGCTTTACACAGCCATGGGGTCCTGTCACCAGGCAGTGTAAGGGAGCAAATGTTTTTTGCTTCTTGGGCACTGGTTAAGACTTGGATTTGATTTGCTTGCTCTCATGCTGTATGCAAAGATATCTGATTTACAATTTCTTTGTGGCTGTGATAAGCTATGAGAGTTCCTCCCAATGGCACGTGGCACAGCACTGACATCAGCTCAACTTTCTCATGTTGCCCAGTGTCTTTATATAGCTATATGCTAACATGGTCTTTAAAATGGTCAATTTCCAGGAGCTATCAGTTGTTCTGTTAAGCAAGAAGGGTAAATGATGGTGAAATCCTGTGGGTATGGCTGTGTGTATCCCTTCAGGACACGTGTGCTGGTGAAGTCAGGTGGGTGTCCAGCACATGCTGGTCCTGGTGAGTTAGAAATAAAGACAACAGAGCAACGGGTGCAAGGGATCCACCAGTCATATACCCATGATTGGAAGTGGAGAAAGAAGGCTGTAGTGTAGGAGAAGAGGAATTGTTTTCTCTATTTGCTATGTGAAGATTTTTCCTTAGCTACTCCCCAACAGATACACTCCTGAACGTCTTCTTGGCCATCGCCGTTGACAATCTGGCCAATGCCCAAGAGCTGACCAAGGTAAGTACGTGACTCCTGGTTCTTCAAACTTGGGCCACAGCTGCTGGACCTAAAGCAGAGACTTCCCTTCATGCTGTCCCTCTGTGTGCCAATTTACACTGCTGATAAGAACCCAGAGGTCCGCTCTCATTCCGGTCCTCAAGGTTTGGTTCTCGAGGCTTGTTTCTGCAAACTGCTCCATTTCTTCATGCCAGGGCAGGCAGCAGGCATTGCTCACGTTGCTGCTGTGTGGAGGTGCACACACTTGTGTAGCTTTTGCTTTTTGCAAGAGCAGAGGCGAAAGAATTAATGGGTTTTGGCTGACTCACTTGTGTGTCTGAGGCTTCAGCATGGGGAGTCACAGGTGGTGTGTGGCTGCCTTTGCTGTCTCATGCTGGTGCTTCGTGCGTTGTGGAGTTTGAATCAAAGAATTAATATTCTCCAATCAACTCTGGAAAACAACTTGAAGAGGCCACTGTGAGTTTAAAGCCAAAGTGTTGGAACCTTCCCACCTCCCACCAGGTGCAGAGCAATCCAAGGCACAGCACGGGCAGAAAGCCGAGTCCTGGCATGAGCTGGAAGTGACACTGCTGGAGCTCTGCTGTATGCTTAGGTTTATGTCGAGCACTCCCTATGGAAACAAGAAATACAGCCTCTGTACAGCACAGGAAGGATTCCAAATGCTGCAGTTTGCGTTCGTGTTGTTGCACACTTCTGGTTTCTCACTGTGGTGTACTCAGTGATGTTCAGCAGCAGTAGGCTTGGTTTGCATACCTCTCCCTTGCTGTCATGAGGTGGAGGTGGACGTGCACAGCCCACTGTCCTAACCCAATGATGGCTGGTGCAAAAGCCCCATATTTACATTAGCAGCTATATTTTACAAATTTCTGCTTGTATAGTTGGGTAATGAAGCTCATCCTATTTCTTTCTTAATCCTTTTAGCACTTTCTTCTGAATATTTCAGCAGCTGACTGGAAGGGTTAGAAACCCGACTTTGTTTATGTTTATAAGTATAATTAAATATTGATGGATTCAGCGGCGTTGCAAAATCATAAAGCTTCTTGAGAAACTTCTTTTTTTGCTTTAATTTTACTTATGATCCAAAAAAATCTCCGGGGCTTTCAAAAGCAGAGGAAGAAGATAAAAGCAATTCAATTGTATAGCATACCTGGAGAATGAGAGATTTATTGCTAAGTAAATATGATCATGCAAAACCAAAAATGTCCTGGAGTTATAATTAAGTTACTCAGGAGTCAGTTGATCTCAGGAGATGTTCTTGACATTTATGCTGTAAAACCAATCAAGATTAGTGCTTCATATACTATGGGAGAACCATAAGCAGTTTGCACCTGCCTCTATTTTGGGAAGGCAGAAAGCTTCCCAGGCAGACGTCAGGGTTGAAGCATTTTAACCAGCATTCTCAGTTCTGGATGTGATTTTAGCCTTTCAATACCTAAAGGGAGCCTATAAACAGGAGGGGAGTCAACTCTTTGAAAGGGTAGATTACATCAGGACAAGGGGAAATGGTTTTAAGTTGAAGGAGGGAAGACTTTGGTTGGATGTCAGGGGGAAGTTTTTGACTGTGAGAGTGGTGAGGTGCTGGAACAGCTGCCCAGAGAGGCTGTGGATGCCCCATCCCTGGAGGCGTTCAAGGCCAGGTTGGATGGGGACCTGGGCAGCCTGGTCTGGTATTAAATAGGGAACTTGGTGGCCCTGCATGCACCAGGAGGGTTGGAGCTTCATGATCCTTGAGGTCCCTTCCCCCGGACCGTTCTGTAATTCTATGACCAAATGTGTTCTCCAGCCTTTGCCCTTCCATCCCTGGGTCTTTCTCCTTTCTGTGTTGGCTCTGACTTTACAGTGGCTCAAACTCTCCCAGCATTGTTTCTGCATTTCTCAGAACCATCTCCAATCCCTCTAGGCTGGCTGCTCTCTGCTTTTTCTTTTTTTTTTTTTTTTCCTATGTATTGGCAGCTTTTTCTTCTTGTTTGCTAATTCAGAGTAGACTCTGAAAATGTCCCCCAAATTTGCTTCCAATATCTTCTCTTTGGTGACACAGCATGGCACAACAACCCTGCCTGCAGTGTGGGGGTTGGAGCCAGATGATCCTTGAGGTCTCTTCCAACCAAAGCCACTCTAGGATTCTCTGCCATTCTTTGACTTGGCGTGGGAAGCTGCCATGGGTGGGTGAGCAGGGAAGCCTTCTGCCTTCCTAAACACCTGAAAGCTCCGGGTACATCCTCAGATCTCTGCTCCATACAGTCTTGGAGAAGGCTGGATAAAAGCATACAGTAGGAGGGATGTGTGAATTTTACATAAAATTAGTTCAGAATTCCCCAGAAATTATAGGTTGAAGACAAGAGAGTAGCAGCCATGGAGACTCCTCCTCCAAACCAATGGAGAGGTCTTTAATTGGATGTTAACTATGCACATTATTATTATTAGCACTGAAGCCAGGCTTTACCATCTGATAAACTATGGTTCTGATGAAGATGTAGAACTCAGCCCCCGCTTATGCTTCTTTGGTCCCTATAGGCGGTGCCTTTATCAATGAGGTGATGATGGAGCTCCCAGAGGTGGCTCTAATGTCACAGTTCAGAGCTCACTTCAGTCATGCACCGTCACCCCTGTGTGCTTCAAACAGAGCAGGATGAGCCCCCGTGAGACACCGCAGCGCACGTACCAGGCAGGGAATTAATTAACATTTGTAAAGTGATCACAGATCTCTGTGTAGAAGGAGTTACAGAAATATTATTAAGCAGTCATCTGATAAGGAGTGTGCTTGCTCTGAGTTAGGGATGGCTGCCTTTGTGATGATGAGCATTTCGCTGTGTTATGGATACGTTGGGGAGCATAGAGTAGAAGCTAGAAATTTTATAAAGACAGTAAAATCTGCACCTGGTGTTTTAGGTGGACAAAAACAAAGAGCCCTGGAAAGTCCCCAGCATAAGAAACAGCTTCAATATACCTGCTGAAAGAAAAGCCCAAGAAGACTCCTTTTTGGGGAATTTATTTCTCAAAATAGCCACATTCTGCAGATAGCACTGGTTTACAGGCTGCTTCTAAACCATCAGTAAATTTACTGGAAGTCAGCTATTGAGAAACATGGACTGCTGACTTGGTGTAAGGCTTCTGTTGGTGGTCTGTCTCATTCTCTATTCATCACAGTAAGAATTTTTGTTACAGATCTGTTAATATTTGGAAAGGAGATGGCCTGAAAAGTTTGAAGTTGTCATGGCACCAGATTTTTTAATTAATTACCTATCATTTCTTTTTCCTCCTAAAGGAGAAAAGGCCTTCAGGATGGGTCCCTGGGCACCGCTGGGAGGTTGGGCAAAAGGACCTTTAAGCACCCCTTCCAACTCAAACGATTCTATGATAAATCTGCCTTCCTATTTCAAAGCTGGATGTCTTACTGTTGTTTTTCATTGTTTTAAACAGAACCATTTCACAGTTCACCTCTGAAGGGCAGATGCAGGTGTGGGGTCTTTGACAAAGGAGCTGGTGACTGCTCTCATCTTGATGTGCGGTCCTTCCCTGAACAGTGCTGTGGATGTTGCCATAGTGCTGTGCTTTGGCCTGATTTTCCTATCTAAGTTAACTAGCTGGAAAGTTCAAGGAAGTTCAAGCCATGTGACTGCTGGGGTTGAATGGGATGCTGTTTGTTTTGCTTTTTGCTCTCACTCCAGTCCTAAAGATCCTACAGTTTGATTTTAAGCAGTGTTCTCTTGTAATTACAGCAGGTGGGAGGAAATAAATCACAGTTCTACTCTGTGGGAACTTGCAATCCTAATAAAAATTCTCATAGGTGATCTGAGGGATATGAAGAACTCACAGACATGGCCAACTTTCTGAGCTGTGCTTGACTCTCCCTTTAATCTCCTTCATTTTAATCTATCTTCTCCTTTCTGTTTTCACCCACTATGTCCACAGTGATAGAACTGAAATCAGTGGTAGTATTTGGGATAAAACCGGTGTGAGCAGGGTCAGTCAAACCCTTTGTTGTCTATTGGGCCTACTGCTTCAGATAGGTCATGTTGGCAAGAACCCATAGAACCACAGAAGGCTTTGGGAGCATCCCATTTCGGTAGGATGTAGGCTTTTGAATGTTTTTTGCACGTGTAAATGTGTGATGAATGGGGCTGCCTTTGCCCCAGAGGTGTCACAGTCCTGCTCAGGTCTCTCCCTGCTGTGCCAAAGCACTGAGTGATAAGAAGAGACCCAAAAGAGGTAAGACAGCTTTACAAGGGAGGTGCATTCTCAGTAAAGATGCACTGAGCACTCAACCAAACCTTGTGTTTCCCATCTCTTTGCTGAGTGTGAAACCCACAAGAAGTCATGAGATTCTGCCTTATTTTAATGAATTTCCCCTTTTCTCGCAGCTCAGCAGTGCCACTCACGTTGCACCCATGCCTTGGGGAACTCTAGATATTCTCATTGCACGATGCAGGCTCTGATCTGTCTGGTTTTCTGCACCAGGACGAGGAGGAGATGGAGGAAGCCACCAATCAGAAGCTCGCCCTGCAGAAGGCCAAGGAGGTAGCAGAAGTCAGCCCCATGTCTGCAGCAAACATTTCCAT
The DNA here is from genome assembly GCF_016699485.2 of Gallus gallus. Taxonomy (NCBI): domain Eukaryota; kingdom Metazoa; phylum Chordata; class Aves; order Galliformes; family Phasianidae; genus Gallus; species Gallus gallus. The sequence continues at coordinate 2,953,649 of NC_052548.1, forward strand.
AGCCGCGTAAGCATCGTTTTATTATCTGAGACTTTTATTTTGTGGTTTCTGTCTCTCAGTGCTGTTATATATCTGTTCAACTGGAGCATCCTGCAGCACTCTGTGAGCGCTTTATATCATCTCTGTTGCCGATAGGGCTTTAGGTTGACTGAACACTTCTGTGCCGATCACTTAGCCGTGGATTGCAGAACTTCTTTCAGTTTGTTGCTTTTTTTCTTTGTAATGTCTCATCTTTTGCCTCGTTGCAACTGGAATTTAGAAGGATTTTTTTTTTAAGCCGTCCCAGGATAGATTTCACCAGGTGAAGTGTTAACATCTATTTCACTTCGGATTTGTAATTCTGGGAGGTATGTGTACATATATTACATTAAAACTATTGTATGATAAGCATAAAGCTGTCCCAGGGGACCCTTTTGAGGGGGAGTCTAATCCACTTCATCATAGTCAATGAGCCAAATGGAGCCAGTTTGTTATATGCGAAAGAAAAGAATATTGTTCATCTGCCTATCTTCTTCTTCCCATTTTATTTTGCAATTACTGCTTTACTCATCTATTTATGCCATATCTGTTTGTTGGTTTTAAATATAATCCTCTTCTTACAATGATTTCCTGTCCAGTCTAGACAAGAAGTCACACAAGGACATTTGCTTTTGTTCTTTGTTGAATTTCCTGGAGCTGCTATTTTATAGTACAAGATAATGATGCTAACTTTCTTCTATTTTTAATCAACAGTACAGTGAGTGAAGATTTTTTAGAAACCAGAAAAAGCTCTTTAATGGAGCTAAGTTTTCTCACCATGTTGTTAGTTACTTAAAATAACCTTGTTCCTTGGCTTTTTCACCAGGTTTTCACCTGGTTTTCTGTATCATAGGGGCAGTTTTGTGACCAAAATTGAAAGTGAGTACAAAATCATGGATTTCTGGTTCTTTTTGCTTGAAATTGTATCTGCCTATATCCTGTCATGTGTACAAGCAGGTAATCAGGCTTACAAGTGAACACGTGGATGTGCAGTCTGTTCCCTCCACATCTACAAACCATGGCAACATCACGTGTGCTTTATTGGATGCCATCCACGAACAAATGTCCTGTGGCTTCTATTTATCCCTCTGTGGTGCCAGTGAGGTGCTTACATGGGCACTTGCAAAGCGTGCTGAGCTTCAGTTTGAAAAAAAAAACAGCACTCAAAGTCAATAGGTTGATGACCAAATGGGTAATAACCCACAGATGGCAAGGGAGAAGCTAGGTGCATTGTGAGAGAGAAATAGAAATACAGATGGGTTGCTGGCTGATGATCCAAAAGATGTTTAGTGACTGCATGCCAAAGCCATATTTAATATAGAAATTAATCCATAGTGAGAGCACCAAAGGGACATAGCAGCAACAGCTTTAGGGTTTGCAGCGCTGATGCCTTTAGATACTGTTATCCTGCCCAGTAGGGCTGTTGACAGGGACTCATGGTTGACAGCTAGACGTACCCTGTTACTTCTTCACTTACGGTCCTGAAGGCAAAGCAGATGCTGTGTTGATGGCAAGACTTGTCAAATCAAACTCTGTTATTATTCAAGCCTGGACACGCTGATGGGATCCCACCATGGCTTTGGTGTGAGGTACCGTGAATGGCTCACAAAGAATGGAAAGGTGCTGGGTATGCTTGGAAACAGGATTCTTGGCATATGGGAACATCACTGCCAAAATCAAAGCCCTGTAGGAATCGGGTACCTTGTCCTGGTTTCAGCTGATTTTTTTCTTCATGGTGTCTGGTATGATGCTGTGCTTTGGCTCTAGGAGAAAAACAGCATTGATAACACAGTGGCTGGTGAGCAAGTCAGGGAAAAGCTGGGACTGAGGCACCAAGGTCCAGCTGCAAACCTAGTTCTGGATCTACACTACTAGTTTGCCCTAAGAAATACTGCTTTTGGTTTTTCTACTTCAGTTTTATTTTCAAAATGTAGGAAAATGATTTTCTACAGCAATGGGCATCTGTCATGGGTTGATATTAAAAGAACATCATCATTTTCTCTGCCTTCACCAACAAAACCAGGTCTGTCAGGTGTTGAAACACAGAGGGCACCATGACTTGCATTTCTTCAGTCGATGATATTCACATCCCGGCATGCTTGTCCACCTCCTGAAGAGGTGCTAAAGCTGTCCTGGGGCTCAGGCTGGTGAAAGTCCTCTTGCTCATCCTGCTGTTTCACCAGTGAAGTGCTGTGCTTGCTGTTTTGCTTCTTTCCTTTGTCAGTCCCATCAAGGACTGTGAGAGTACACCTTTCTCTAAGCCTCCTTCAAGGCCATTGCATACTCTGTAGTGTACCTGCTTCTCCACCTCTAGCATTTTTGCTATGCAAATCCAGAGCACAGTTGTGGTTTGCATGCTCATGTCCCTGAAGTTCATCTGCATTGGTTGTTCTGCTCTCTGCTGTTTAAGCCTCTCAGCAGCTCAGCTCTGGGAAATGTTTACTGCATCAGTTGCAAAATAGAATCGCCCAGACTTAAGAACCCGGTTGCTAATTTACTGTGTCAACCTGCTCAGAGTATCTGTGACCTTCACAACTCCATGTGATCCAGGAATTGTTCCATTGCTTGACATGTGGTGAAGTGCTACTATATAAAAGGGTCTGTTTTGATAAAATAGTCGTTATTACAGCAGCATCCAGATATCATCTGTCTTGCAACTGGCTCAAGGTGCCTTATTACAGTATTCTACCTGCACTTTGTTTGTACCTCTTAATTCAGTGCTCTCCCAGGATGTCTATGTCTTCTGCTCCACTGAAGGACTCACACAAATGGATTCTTCTGACCACAGTTTCTTTCTTCACCTGGTGAACTCTATCCCAAATGGGCCTTTTTGTTCTGTGTTCTTTCAAGATTTAAAAACTAGGATGGTACCTTGTTTCTGTCATTGTTGCAATTTGGTTTAAAACAGAGTATTTGTTTAACATAAGCTATTGTGCTTTAATTTTAGCCCATTGTTTCATTCTTATTTTTGTGACTTTTGTTTTCTGTTTAGCATTTTCCTTGCTTTGTTGTTTCTGGAGGTGAGTTTCTGGGTTTGTCCAGTTTGCCCAGCATTGTCTTTAAGACCCTCTGTTCTGTACAACGTTGAAACCACTCAGCCTCTGGAACTGAGCAGCTGTATGGGTTGATGGGTTGAGCAAGCCATTGGTGCAGCTTCCTTGGTGGTGAGAATGGAGGAGGAGGGAAAATGGGGCAATGAATGTGCAGAGCACCTCAAGGTGTCAATTGAAGGAGCGCTGCCAGGCTGATTTCCACGGGCAGCACAAAGGCTCCACTGCAAATGGTTTCACATCCTGTAGGTGAACTTGTCTCTTTGCCAACCCGAAGCCTGAACACCCTGCCTGTTCTATTCCAGCCAGTGCTGCACCAATGTCCCGTACAAAAGGGGCCGCACCAAGCACACAGGGCATGGGCATGGGCCAGCAGGCCAATGGGAGAGTTCATGAGCCCAAAGCCCAGCACGAGTCTTGCCCACAGCTGCTCCTGGGACCCTGTACTGCTGGCTATAACTGCCTCCACATTTGTTTATTTCTGTGCATTTTCTATTTGCCTGCCTTGGGAAGAGTCTTAAGATGGCGCTCACAACAGAAAGCAAATGCTTTGAAGGAACCTCCCATGTAGTCATGTATGAATCATGCTAAGAAAAACTTACGCCTTTTTTTTTCACTTAGTATTTCTTAATTCTACGTAATATTGTGTCATCGAGGTAGCCAGACCCAAGGAAATGATCCAAGCATTAGCTGTGGGGTGTGAGGTCTCTATGGAAGAAGAATTTCTCAGATATGATGGATGACACTTTGTAGGAAGCGATAGAGGCTGTTATGGCACCAGAGCTGAATGCTGTCTATAGGGTTGACCACAATAATTTTTCAAAACTTGACATAGTGCCCAGCATCAACCAAACCCCAAAATCCTCTCTTGGTCCTGACTGGTTTCTACTGGTTCCTCACATGTTTGATCCAAGCAGCTGATGTGTTAATTGCACGCCTACAGGTAAATACTGCCTGGTAACTTGAGTGAGCTGATTACTCATTAACAAACTGCGAGAGCAGACAGAGGTGGCACTTCACAGTGATTTCTCAGAGGTGTCCGTCCCTTTTGTACAGGTCTGGGGACAAAGGGAGGGGGGAGCTGCTTTATTCCTCTAGGACGTTTTTCCATCTCAGAGGCTCCATGTTTTCCTTTTGTCTTGGGAATACCGTGGTCTGTCTCAAAATCCCTGTTGGGCTACTGGTACCCAACAGAACCCAGCAAGATGTATGCCTGAACACCCACGGCAGTTCCTGTGTTTGATAGTGCGTAGTCTAGCAGAGGTGTTCTTTCTCTCTTGCTGGCGTGTGACCCCTTCCCTTTCTTTTCTCCTGCTGTGTGTGGATGTGTGAGGTTCTGTGATTCCTCCCGGTAGCTTTCCTTTCTGCCCTTGCTGTTGGTGTAACGATGACCCTAACAGCTACACAGAAAGACACTCTCGTGTTCTGTGTCCCTCTCAATGGTAAGTAAAGCTCATGTACTTTGTCATTTTGACTTGGAAGAGGAGGCTGTCTTTGTTTTTGCTTCCCACTCTGCAATTCCAGTGAAAATGTAGTCGGTCACGGTTTCAGAAAAGTCCTGGAATGCTGCAGGACTTGCATAACGCTGTCTGGCCAGGTTACAAGGATATTTGGCAGGATCACAGCATGGCCTCCGCCCTGCACTGCACCAAATGAGGCAGGGATGCATGCAAAGATAAAAGCAAGCCTTCCGCCGTGTGCTATCGAGAGCTGCTTTCAGCAATTAAAAGCAACAGTTCCACAGGTGTTGCACAGCATCGGTGCTGACTCCCAGGTAAACGAAAGCAGCCCAGTATGTTCACCACTATCACAGCTTTCCCACCTGTTTTGCTCAGTATTTCCTTTCTGTGCTTAAGGCATTTGTGCAGGCAGGGGCTGCAGAAACGTGGAACGTAGAAGCACTGAAGTTTGGGCAGAACACTGTACCAGATTGTTTGCTCCAAGTGAAACTTTTGCAAACACCTTTCATAATGCCTTTACACTGCAGCTTTCTTGGCCTCTGGGTGGTTGAGTTCTACACTCCACGTGGGCCAACGCTTCTGTTCAAGATATTCTGGTAATTTTAAGGAAATGTGTATTTAAAATTCTACTCCTCTGGTATCCAAAGAGCATTAGATTTTTAATTGGACCTTCTTGGTTCCTTGGCTTCATGGTTGGACTCGATGATCCTTAAGGTCTTTTCCAACCTGAGTGATTCTATGAATCTATGATTCTGGCTTGATAACATTGGTTGTTTGAAGATGGAAGGAAAAAATGCTGCAACTGAAAAGACAAATTCAGGAGGTGAAGGGATTTTATCTTTCCTTCATCTGAGAGAGCTCTTCAGATGATGTGGATTTATAAAAATTAGTGTTTATAACTGTGAAAAATTAGCACCTCAAGCCAAGAACTGTCAGGATATTTAGAAACCTGTTTTTGAGTAGGTCCCCTACAAAGAAAGAATTAACTCAATGTAATTCAGCTGCTTCTGTATTCAGAAACCCCCCATGCAGAATCATAGAATGGCTCAGGTTGGGAGAGATCTCAGAGATCCTCCCGTTCCAACCCCTGCTGTGGGCTGGCTGCCCCCCACCAGATCAGGGTGCCCAGGGCCCCATCCATGGCCTTGGGTACCTCCATGTAACAGCATCTACACAAGCACACACTGAATGGAGGAGAATCTACGAAATTAGATGTGAATTGGAACAAACTTTGGATAGCATGCAGTCCCGTGCCTAAGATGCAGCAGACCTATGGTTTTTAGGCATGGCAAGCCAAATTCAGACGGCCTGAGCTCAGACTCATGCCTGCATCTGGCTGAGGAGAGAGGTAGGTGCCTCTGAAAAGAGCATCCAATGCAAGATGGAACAGAAGAAGCCTGGCACCAGCTGCTGCGGCTCAGATGGATTTGGGTTCGGATTTGGGTTCTCCAAGCACAGCCCAGGGTCCTCCCCCTAGCTGGGGCTCCTCTCTGCTCCCAAGCACTTCCTCCTCTTGTGTCGTGGTGCCAGAGTGGGAATGAGCAGCCTTGCACCCTGCCCCCACTTGAACTAATGATTGCAGCACAGCTGTAACAGCAGTCACCACCTGTTTCTACAAAGGCCTCTGCCCCGAGGTCCTAAAGATGACTTCTGCAGAGGACTTTCATTGCGTGAGTATAACATACGGAGGCATAAATTCCTGATATCATTGTGTGTCTTTTGGTTCACCTTTTAATTTTTGTTTCCCTTTTGGTTCCATTTCGGTTGTTTCCTTGTTAACTAGAAGGTGGTGTGTCTCTGGCTTCCACACTTTCTGAAGCTTGCCTGGTCTCCTACCAAGATGCACGCTGCAGTCTGCATTCAATAGGACACAGCCTGTATGAGTCTCTTCCCAATGTCTCTTATAGTTTCTCTTCTCTTCTTTTTTTTTTTTCTTTCTCACTTTTTGTTTTCTTTGTTTGTTTTGTTTTTGCATGTGCAGTTTTGTAAAGCAAACTCGAGGTACTGTATCTCGCAGCTCGTCAGTCTCCAGCGTAAATTCACCGTGAGTTGCTCTCTGTTACGATATTCAGTAAATGGATTTATGATATCTATATTTATAAACCTCCCTCTTCCCCCCCCCCCCCCCCCTCCTCCTGACGCCTTCACTCCCCACCTTTTTTTTTCCAAAAATCATTCCCATCGTTGTGGAAAGCCTCCAGACCAACATATGGTGGAAGGACTGGAAAGTGTGCGACATTGCCATATAATGCTTGTGATTTGATCGTGAGCAACTCTGTAGTGTTTTGTATATTGACTGTGAGTTTTCCTCCTCCCTTCCTTTGTCCTCCCGTCCCCCTAATTATTTCCCTCTGTTGCTTCCTTAATTATCTTCCCTGTTCTCTCCCCTGCCCTCGTTTGATGGTTCATCTTATTCTCACTTGTACATTTGTTCTCTGTTTATTATGTACTGGGCTGATGGCTTTGATGTTCCACCAGTGTTTGCACTTTAGGGTTCAATAGGAGAACAGGTGTCCACCATGAGTGCACTCTTTAAATGAATGAAAGCTGGAGGAGAGCCTGAAAGAAACTTCTGGAATTGGGGCCCAAGTGAGACCAAACTCCTTTGGAAACTCATACAGCTGAGAGCATGGGTTCTACCTGTGCTCTCTGACCTTCCTGAGATATGGCAAAAACGAGGCACTCATTGAGCTCCTATGTATCCGTGTTTGAGCAAACACAGTGGTAGACCTTCCATTCACTCCACGCACTTCCTAACAACCAAATCTTGCTGGCTTTGCTGTGAGTCACGGGTGTGCTTTGACACCAGTGCAGGTTTGTAGAATATACCATCGTTCCCTGCTGACTAATACGACAAAACTTGTCACCAGCTTGTCACCGACCCATCTTAGCGCCTTTGCTTTTAGTTGTACTGTTACCATTTGACGTTATCTTTCTTCTTTAATGCTTTTGGAGAGGCAAGTAAGTGCAATTCACTTGTGGGTTTGTCCTTACGTGCACCATAGCAGGGTTCAGCACGCCTAAGACGCAGTGAAGCAAAGGTTTTCCACCAGCTTCTCAACATCTTATTTGTTCCCAGCCTCCTTGGGCGTTCTGGAGGTCCTTGTCCACTGGTGAATCTCAGGCTCATTTCTTGCAATGCATTGCCTGGCTGCTGGGATTCCAGGCAAGCACAGCGTTATGGGGGAAAGGTCTGCTATCTTTTGGGTCTCTCGCCCTGCCTTGCACTTGGTAGGATGGAAGGGTAGAGGGGGAATGGAGAGCTTGGTTCAAGTGGTGATGCCGGAGAGATCCTCCCCAGTGCTGCCCAATTGTCTTCCCTCCTGGTGCTTGGCTGCACTCCAGCTGAAGTTGCACCAAACCAATCCAAGGCCATGGTTGCAACTTACGAATGAAATCTGAAAGAATGGAGTTTTATTCCTTTTCCAAACTTCCAGAGATGGAGCTGTCACTTAAACTGTTACAACAAACTGCAGGCACTGGAATCCCCTGGGAAGGTGGATCTACCCACATTCAGTGGCCATTGAGATCTGTTGCTGTCTGCCCAGTAGCAACAGAGACTGTGCAAATTAGGAGGAGGCATCCTTTGATCTTGTGACTTGCATCCATTCTATGATATTTGAATTTTTACTGCAAAAATGTGTAGATGGGCCTCTGCTAGGGTGGATTTTCAGTTATGTGTTGCCTAAAGACACTTTCTTTTGCCTGCACTTTTCTGTCTCAGCCAAGCTGGCAAATGACTACAGCTTAAAACCATGTTTCTCTACACGTAAAGCCACTTTACCTCTCTTCAATCACGGGGAGAGGACCTGATTTATAGGCAAATACAATTTGTATTATCTGTAACAATAATATGCGGTGTCTGGGCAGTAATCTGTAATTTCCTATGCAAAATGGGACCATTTTGACAGATTAATTGAATGTGCATTTTTTTGCTCTGTGGGTGTCCCCAGCATTTCCCCTGCATTTTCCCTGCAAAAATTCTTGTTTTGGCTCAATGTGTGGACTCCATAACCACGTGCGATGTGCAGAAGCACCATCCACTATTGAGCATCAGTAGAGCCCCCACGAAGATGAAAGCATCCGAAGGTCTCATACACTCAGTATAAATGTCATTGTTAGAAATGTAATTTTTAAAAAAAATTTAAATATTTTAAAATTTTAATATTTTAAATATGTAAATATTTTGAATAGATAAACTCATCTCAGGCACTAGCACCCCGTGTCCCTGGGTGGAGGTTAGTGTTGGTTCCAGATGCCCTTATGTCAATCTGTACTCTTACTATAACTACACTGATTAGAGAAGTGGTTGAAATTCTGCGCAAGATGAAAGGTGAGCGGTGGTCTCGTCATTTAAAAAAGCTTTTAAAGGGTACAAAAAATCCCAGTTCTGTTTCTCTACGTTGCTAAAGAGGCAGAAACTTCCTTCTGCCTTCAACATCAGTAAGAACCAAGATCTGGAAATCCATTCTTTCAAAAGAACAAAACTTATTCAAAACTCTTTTGAAATACAGGAGGGTATTTTTTTCTATATTCTTTCTTTAACTATTCTTCGAAGGAAAATTCTAAATGGGTAAGAGGTGGAAGACAAGGTACATGAGCTAGTTCCTTAACAAAGAAACACAAAAAACCCACCCCACCAAGAAAACCCAAGGTGATCCACTTTCTGATCCTAATTCCAAGATTTGTTGCTATAACAAGTTCACAATTCGAGCACTGCCAGTGGTATGAAGACCATTTATTACTCACTGAAGAGAATTTTGTACAGACATGCTCTGTTTCTTTAACTAAATCAACACATACATAAAATCCATACTGAAGTTAGCAATTAATTTCTATGTACATAGGCGATAATGCGCAGCTAAGTGAGTGATTATGTTATGCTTTTCCAATTGAATGTATTTAAGAGTTATGGGACAGTGGGTTTTCATATGAATCATCATTATATAACAGTGGGTGATGAAATCCCAAATGGTGCATTTGAGGTTTCCTTTGTATTGCTATTGCTTATTATTTGTTTCTAATAGGATGCAGAGATGTTAGTCATTGCTTGGTCATGAGAAATAGGATGATCTTCAGGCATTTTCTAGAATGCTAAATAGAACGAGCACTGGGGATTTTCTTCTTTCCAGAAGTGCTGAATTCTGCACCTGCCACAGATTTAATTTTTTTTTTTTTTTTGTAAGACCATAATTTGATTTTCTTTGAGTAGCTCTTTACCACACCAACCCTAACAGCTTCCAGCAGGACAGCAGCAGAGAGGCTGATAGCATGAAGAGGGAGATGAAAAAGATTGACTATCTTCTACCAGGATGAATTTGTCACTTGTTGTCCAGGAACCCAAATCATTTTTCATCCATATCAATTGCTTCTGTATATTTAACGTCTGTGTCACCTGCTTTATTTCCATTGTTATTATATAAAGCAGGGTCTGTGACTTCATTCCCTGATGTGTTTTGTCTTGGTTTCTATCAGAAGGCTGGAGCTCACAGTGGGACTTTGGCCGTAACAGTTTGTCTGCCTCTTTACCCAGGTAACAGTGATAGGACAAGAGGCAATGGTCTCAAGGTAGGTTCAGGTTGGATCTTAGGAAAAAATTCTTCTCAGAAAGAGTGGTGATGCGTTGGAACAGACTGCCCAGGGAGGAGGGGAGTCACCATCCCTGGAGGTGCTCAAGAAAGGGGGAGATGCCACACGTGACACAGTCAGAGCAGTCATAGGCATGGGGCGATGGTTGGACTACATGATCTTAGTGATCTTTCCAGCTGTAACGATTCCCTGGTTCTGTGATCATGGTACAACTGTCAGAATCTCCTCTAGAGAAGGAAACGTGCACATGTCAGAGGCCAAGGAGAAATAAAAGTAATAATCATAATTAACAAATAAACAAATGTCCCAAGACTTAATTTTTGGAGAACTTAATGCCTGTCTATAGGTTTAACCTAGGTGTGCTTGTAGTAAAATCACCTCATAGTGGGTTAGCTTGTCATAGAATCAGAGTTTGTAGAAAGCTAAGTCTTATTTTTATACTACTGGAATTATGTGATGTACTTAAATATATATATATAGATTTAAAAACTCTTCCTATTAGAGATATGGGAAGCAGCATGCAGGTGGGTGAGGTCTGGTGGAGTGAAATCATTCTGTTCTCCTTAGTGAACACAGCAAAGTTTCTGCTATGTAAATTCCAGAACACTTTGGCATGGATGGACCTTGCATCCCTGCAGAGCTGTATGAAAACTGGTGATGATGGCAGTCTTTGTATACTGAGCAGCAGCATACAATGGCTTCTGCTTCTCATAGGAGATCATGCCCATGGACACCTCCTGGGAGCAGCAATGAAGCATGAGAGCTTTCCAAACTTCTGCTCAGGCTACATGCAAAATATAGCGTTTCAGGCCAAAGGACATTAGGAGGAAAATTGTGAAAAAAAGTATTTTTCTTCTGAGAAAATGATATATATATATATATATATATATATATATAAATCTAATATATAAAACCGAAATCAAATTCAAGAGTAACGTTGGAAGGGAGTGGGCAGTGTTTCCCATTGCTGTCCTTGATAATGGTGTTTCTATGATGTGCACCATCACACCCACTTGATGAGAGAGCGCAGTGCATCTCCCGGGAGAGCCCAGGCAGGGAATGTGGCTCATAAAGAAGAAAAGGTGCTAAAGCATCCAGGCTCCAGCTCCCGGGTCATGGGCAAAGCACAGTGAAGAGCCAGCAGTGAGCTCATCTGGAAGAAAATTGTTTGATCAAAGCGGAGATAAAGCTTTGTGTGTGCCCACCCTGGGCTGATGTGCTGCCTTTGTATTTTCCAAGTGGAAAATTCAAACACGGAGAATGCTGCTCCAAATGGGTGCTCAGAAAATCAGATTTATTTTTTTGTTGCTGATGTTGAAAGGTTTTTTATATCCCATTCTCTGTTGATAACTCTATTTTAACAAGAAATTCCCTTCCATCTGTAATCAGAACATACTCTTTCGTACCCGCAATTTAATACGCAGGTATTTTTAACATCGAATTATTATGTTTGCAGTCAGATTTCATTCATTATTTACTACAGCACAATGGTGAGGATTGCATTTAGGTGGCTGATTAAACGAGCAGTGCTGGGATGCAAAGTGCCATTAACTACAGCACTGTTTTAAAAGGATACAACAACAAAATCTTTGGTCATTATGGAATGGCTAAGATTAGAAGATGGCTAAAAGTGTGCTTTCCTTCCCTGAGCGGTCTATACAGTGGCTGGCAACATTTTTTACTGGAACCAATATTAGTCAACAGTTCATTGATATCAATTATATTTATTATAGAAAAATGTTATGGTTTTCTTTCTAGCTATAGGATTTGCTTGACTGCTGGCTGCTTAATCCAAGGGATACCAATGGGACTTCTCAGAGAAGCGTGCTAGCAGAAATAATAACCTCACAGTGTTTTGAGCCCGGAGGACTCAAACACTGAGTGTGTTGCTGGTCGCCCATTAAGGAGCACAGCATATTCTGTAGACAGAAAATAAGGATGAGGAGTAGTTGTAGAGAAAGTGCATTAGCATTGACCTCTGTATTGTGTCAGTACATCGGAGGTGATCGATGCAGTCTTCTTTTTGTCCCCGCTTTGTTTTTCCATCTCGTCTGCAGATGTGTGTGCACAGGCAGCTGTAGGGGGACAGCTCTGCTGTAAGGTGACATTCCTGCTGTGCCACAGAAAGTTCAAAAGCTGTCCTTGGAGAGGAAGTGCAGCAGAGCAACAGGAGAGGAGAAGCGATTGCACGTGGCCGTGCTCAGTTGCTGTGGGAACATATAGGAAGCAAAAGCCCGATAAATGGAACTGGACAGGCACGCAGCACGTTCCCTCCCGTTGCTGCTGCTTTCACTCTGAAAAACCCTAAATGCTGTCCCCAGAGGGGCCAACCTTCTCGGTTCCTTCACTCCCATTTCCTGCAGCAGCTTTATGCGTGCTGTCACTTGCTCCAGATGTTCTCGACTGGGTTGAATGCAGTAATGAGCTTGCAGACAGGCTGCGCGCTTTCCTGATTTCTATTTTACTGCACTTCATAAATTTTCTGGTTTTTGTTTTTCTTTTTTTCTGATGAGTTTTCCTGTGGAAAGGAGAAAGGATGCAGCCATTACTTCTGAGCCTCCTGATGTGGGACTTAGCAACCAAAGCCAGCGGGTGGCTGCGTGGTGCTGTCAGTTGGCAATCACTGCCACTATTGGGTCTATGCTAAGGGTGTATCTCACTTCTAGATGCTGTGAAATTTGAGTCTGTCATGCTGGTGTCTCGTGTAAAGAAGAGATTTTAGCAAAATAGACTTAGTTAATACGTGCGTTGCTGGGATTCTTATTGGTTTGTGCACCCAGCTTGCCAAGTGAAGCACAACTGGACCCTTAGTACCACAGAGATAGTTGTGAGGTTGTGTTCTGATCAAATCAGCTCTGATCACAAATCAGTTGCTGATTTGTGTTCTTGGAGTAAGTGAAACAATGGAAAAGCCCCTCCTGAAGCGAGACTCCTTGTCACAGCAACCCATCCCTTCACTGAGAGGTAAATGACCACCCGGCAGCAGGGAAGGGGTCAGAGGAGGATTTCATGTTGCCCACTAATTCCCTCTGAAATCAAATAAATGTGCTGATGGGTGATAGTAGCTGAATCTTTCCTTACTGAACCCCAATGAATTACCAGGTTACTGCCAGCCATCCACCTCATGCACCAGGGAGGCAGCATGGGGTGCTGTGCCCCCTGAGCCCTCTGCATGATACATGGAATTCAAGTGGGATCTGAGCTATGTGCCCTGCATTGACACTTAGAGCCGTGGTTTTTGCCACTCATTCTTCTGCTGTGGTGTCAATGGGGTACTCAGCTGGTGGGAAATTTGCCTGGGATGTGCCCTCTGGGAACAGGGAGGCTTAGATTTGTAGTTTTGGTGATGAGCTGTGCTCACTCTGATTTCTGGATTAAGGTTGCTTCGCATCTTCCTCCGTGCCCTCCTCCCACCTGCAGCGAACATTTAAGTCGTTTTTGGGCCTCTCTAAGCAGAGCCGGGCAGCAGCACCCTCAGTGAAGAACCAAACCCCAAACCCAGCGGAGCATTTGAGATGCAAAGCCATTCTGACAGCTCCCGCTGTGCTCCGTGAGCCCATCTGAAAGCTGCCTCCCTGGGGGCTGAGCGTGGCGACAGATCCTGACACTCTGAATCAGCACAGACACATGCAAAAGCTGCTTTCTGCTATTGTCAGGGGAGCCCGGAGTGTATGTAAGGAAAATGTGTCTGCTGCCCTATTCCTGCAGCCTTGTGGGGTGTGCGTTAAGTGGTGGGGGTTCGTGAGCCCTGTGCGGCCCCTCCGGCCACTGAGCCCAGGCTGATGCGTAGCAAATGGAGACATCAGAGCAGCGTGGTGGAAGGGAAATGGTTTTTCCTCTCTTTGTTAAAAGTTGTTTCATTTAGGAAGAAAAAAGGTGCCAACTTCAAGCTACATCTGGAATTCCTCTATGGAAGCTGGTGGATTTACTTTGATTTTATGGGAAAGCAGAATGTGATTTGCAATGTTTAGGACATACGGCAAACCTTCTCTTCCTGCATTGGCTGAGAATGTGATATTCACATGGGGTGGACAGAAACCAGGTGCTGTGCTGGAAAATCAAAGTAGTAAGGCAATGTCAATGGCAGTATTCTGGTTGTAGCAGAGAACAGGACAGAAAAGACCAAGTGCTCCAGGGAATGAAAGCGTTCTCACCATGTCTGCATCTACGTGTGGCTCTCCCAGTCCCTGGGGTCAGAAAGGTGCAGCGGTTTTGGGAGAAGCCCTGTGGGGTGCTTCACAGCTGCAGTTGTGCTGTACAGTTTTGGTGGGCAGTGATTTATAATCCTTCAGATTATGCCTGAAGCTTTCAAGGGGGATCACCACCTTTTAGAAACCAAGAGAACTCCTCTCCTGTTTCAAAGTGCCTGAAGCGTGTGGGGACAAACTAACACTGATGATCCCGCTGGCTTTCCCTGCTCATGTTCTCTCTCCATTCCTATAATTTCTTTGGCTTAACCGTCTAATCCCCCGTCTCAGCTGAATTTTTTTTTTTTTTTTTTTTGGTGCTTGCTTTGTAGGGAATTAATACAAGGAGCTGAATGCTAACTTCTCTCCTTCCTCCTCTTGTTAGCAAGCAGCAGAACTCCTCCAAATCCAAGTCGGTTTGGGAGCAACGAACCAGCCAGATCCGGATGCACAACTTCCGAGCCAGCTGCGAGGCTCTGTACAATGAACTGGACCCCGAGGAGCGGGTGCGCTACGCCACGACCCTACACATCCGTCCAGACATGAAGACCCACTTGGATCGGCCACTGGTGGTAGAGCCAAGGGGTGAAGGGAGGAACAACATCAGTAAGCTGAGCCCTGTGGATGTGCAGGAGGTGGAGCAGACCAAAGTCAGCTCTACCGACGGAGCAGAAGCTCCGCGGAAGCATCACCGGCATCGGGATAAGGAGAAACTGGGAGAGCAAGAGAAGGGTGATGTGACCAAAGATGAGAATGGGGAATCTGGCATCAACAGTAAGGAGGAGAGGCACAGGCAGCACAGAAGCCGTAGCAAGGAGGTGGAAGGGGGCAGCAAGGAAGGGAAAAGTGACCGCAGCAGGGGCCAGGAAGGAGGGAAGAGGCACCATCGCCGGGGGTCGGTGGAAGAAGGCGTTGAGAAGGAGCACCGGAGGCACCGCACGCACCGGCACTCTGCAGAACGGCAAGGCAAGGAGGGCAATGGGACCATCAACGGGGCCAGGAGTGAGCGGCGGACCCGCCACCGTGGAGGGTCGAGGTCTGGGAACCGGGAAGGAGAGCCTGGGTCCAAGGGCGAGAATGGAGAGGAGCCTCACAGACGGCACCGGTTCAGGAGCAGGGCGCTGTCGACGTACGATTCGGTGGAGAAGGAGAACAGGGAGAAGGAAGGGGAGACTGCTGAGAAGGAGCACCAGAATCATCAGCCCAAGTAAGTGAGCGACTGGATGTGCTCCTGTGCCAGCTCAGGGCCCTGAGACCCCTAAATGCCTTCCACAAATCAGCTTATTTCCCCTCCACATGGCATTCCTGCTGTTCCTCCTGCACTCGCACCAGTTACCACTATAACCTGCAGTTCCATTTTCCTCAAATCAACTATGATCGTAGAATCATTAAGGTTGGAAAAGATCAATAAGATCAAGTCCAACCATCAGTCCATCATAGACAGAGGAGGCTCACAAATATGATTTCCATCTATGCTTGCCCATAGAGTGGTTCAGGTTTCAGGAACGAATTATCTAGGTGTATATACCAACAGATATACCAGGACATGACACAAGGCAGAGAATTTCACAGCCACTGAAGGAAGCTGATGTTTGAGTGACATGCTTTTATGGGACATTCAGTCCAGCTTATAGTCCTCTAGGTTTTCTTTTTCATTGTTGAACCTATGGGCTGCATCACCAGCTGCTACAGCTCTTGGCTACGAGTGAAATGGGTTCTTCCATTAAGGACAATGATGTATCCCATTCTGTTTAATTTTTATGTAAGTCAAGTGAGAAAAATAGTATTGGTGAGGCATTTAGAGTAGTTAATAAAGAAGGATAGATTGCCTTTTCAGCTTTATTAATTTGATGGAAAAGAAATTGCACTGGGATTCCTTAGAATAGAGTTCATGTCACCATGGAGAGCTGTGAGTGGCACTGAGATAATCATTTTCCTGTCTATATTATCTTCCTTTCAGATGGGTTTCAAAACACTTTGCATAGTGTTTCGTTTGATCATGTGCTCACTGAAATATAGTCACTGCTGCAGAGGAAAAGCTGCAGAAGCCATTTATGACAACGTTACAGAGTGGTTTAGGACTGGAAAAGAGAATCACCACATTTAAATAAGGCCTCGGGAGAACATTAAGCAGCAGAATGTCAGACTTGATTCAGAAAGCAGCTGATGCTGGAGAGCTAATGTTACTGCTGCATGCAAGTGCCATGTGTCTTTACTCAGGAAACACAGTTATGAATCTCGTTAATTAGAATAAAGTTGCTTTCAGTGGCATGGTTTCTCTTAACGCTGTATTTGGATGTTGCTTCAGGTCTCAGAGGAAAAGGTCACACCCTGTGCTGCCAGGAAGTTTTCCTGCAGCCTGTGAATTTTCAGCAAAGGATTTCTATGTAGAGAACAGTCTAGGAAAATCTAGCAAGAGCTGCAGCATATGTTCTATGAATCTTTGTCAGAGCGTATTTAATAACATCCGCTCTTCTGCCTTAGGGAGAATCAGTGTGAGATTGAGGCCAGTGGGAGTGTGAGCATCCCGGTGCACACCCTTCCCAGCACCTATCTGCAGAAAGTGCCAGAGCAGCCTGAAGATGCTGACAACCAGAAGAACGTGACACGCATGATTCAGCCGCCTCTCGACAAAACCACCACTGTGAACATCCCCGTCACCATCACCGCCCCGCCAGGAGAAACCACCGTCATACCTAGTGAGTGCTTTTTCCCCCTGCCATTTGTTATTATTGTCCTTTTCCAGAGCCATAGGTCTGCAGGGGCAGGTTTACACTGTTTTGCAGACAGACCCCATATCCAGACACACACTGACTAGGTTGTGGCTCATCCTGAGCCATGTAGGCATGGCATGGAGAAGTCCCAAGAGCTGAGGCTCTACGTGCTTTTCCACTGTCAGCCACACAAGACTGAAACTGTCTTCTTTTTCTTCTTATTTTCTCAACTGGTGATTTTACTCTATTGCAATACTGAGTTCCCGTCAATCAAAGTTTATCAGACTCTCTCCTTCCTGGCCATTTCCTGTGTTCCTAGCTTGAGATACAGTAAGGGATTTATTGAACGTGTCACTCACACACAATGAAATGTCATATTGTTGCAAAATAAAACGTAATTAAAAAAATCCTGCTTCTAAGGCATTGTAAGTGGGTGAGGGTTTTGGATACCAGCTCCTGTGAATTAATAGAGAAGTGAATCTGTCTGTCTGAGAAAAGCAGATGCGGTCTGAAATGTCTTCCAGTTCATATATTGAACGTTATCTCAAGTAAAGAATCTTATAAGCTCACTGCAAGTAAACTTATAATGGAAATTATAGAATGGATTTCCAACCTTTTGGGACTGAGATTCAGAATGATCTTCTAAAACGGGGTCGTGTAAGTTAAAAGCCTGGTGTGAGATGGGATATGACACTTCTGTACATGGGGAGCGATGCCAAAACTGAGGTGCACGATGCAGATGTGGAACCTGGTGGTCCAAGAAGTCCTTTCCAACTCTTAGCCCAAATATTATTAAAGCTTATCAATGAATTTGTTCTTTTACATTCTGCAAAGCCAATCCTGCTACTCATCTGTGGGAAAAGGTTCAGAATCATGAGGGTGGTCAGACTCATTGTCTTTTTATCTTTCCAGTGATCCCTACCCAATCTCTCTATAGTAGTTTATGATATTTGGGATGGGTTCTCCATGCCCGGTTTGGCAGCTCTTCTACAAACAAATGCAAGGTTTCTTTGTCTGCACTGGGCATCTTCATTTCCTGCCCATTTCTCCTATATTGCTCATCAGTACAGTGGTTAAGAAGTATAATTGCAGTACTGTAGTAAATAGCAGTGATAATAATCAAATGATTGTTCATCGCATTTAATCAACATATTCATAGCTGTTTTCTATCCCAGCTGCATTGTTTGCATATCCAGCTGTTGCAGGCAGCCTGCTCTGTGCAGAGGGGAGATGCGTTTTTAACTCTTTGATTTCTGTTTCCTTTAATTCACGTTTCAGTGAACAACGTTGAGTTCGAAAGTAAAACAGAAGAGAAGAAGGACGTTGATGACTTGACGAAAAATGGGCCTAAACCAATCTTGCCTTACAGTTCCATGTTCATCCTAAGTCCTACGAACCCGTAAGTCCTTTGACTCATAAATGGTGCTCGTGGGTTACATGTACTTCAAGCATGGCTATTCAGACAAACATCATTAGCTCAATCTTTATCTCTGCCTATCAAACGCACTGGAAAATCAAATAAAAGCTCATGTAGGCTGCAAACCAGATACTGCTGTTCAGCTCAGCTTTCTTAGGAGAATCAATTGCCAGTAAAGGGAAATGATGATGGCTTAGGCAGACCCCCCCTCCCCTAACTGCTGGTGAGCAGTTATTTTTTCAGCTGTAGATCACTGCAGGAAATGTGCCTGCCAAGGATGAGAGCGATGGGCAGCACTGGGAGAAGACGTTTCCAGGAGGTGCAGGCAGGAGGTGGTTCTGATGGCAGCAAATCCTTGTCTGCTGGAATTTGTATTTTTTCATTCTATTACTCCCGCATCACCAAAAACTTTGAACTGGAAACACAGGAATATTTTTTTTTTTTTTTTTTTCATTTTCTAAGGCTGAGAGTACAGCTTGTGGGATCTGCTGGGATTACAGCATTTCTTCTGCTTCAGGCATCTCTGCCTCATGGGGAACTTTGTACGCAAAGGCTGTAGATAGAGAATGTGTCGCTTGGAAGGGCTGCAGGACTAGACAAGTGCAGCGGGGGTTGTAATAATTGTAGCATAAAGGCCTGTGAGTCACTTAAAGCAGTAACTTAGGGCAACAGAGGGCGTTTGAAACTTCTGCCAACCCAGATATCTGCCAGGAGCAGATGTGACTGTTTTTCTCTGGCCCGGGTAGACGTATTGCATATCTTAGTTGCTGTTGTCTGAGGTTGTCCTCTGCATGCTCAGATTCCAGTAGTAGGTTCAGACCCTTCCTGTGGCAAACTGATTAAAGAGAACAGTGGTTGACTCTCCACTGTCCCAGTGAGACATCCTGGATGCCTATTTAGTCAGTGGAACAAAGAGGGGCTGCTCCATGTGCTCATCTTTGACATCAGAAATGCATCTATGGTAGAAGCTGTGGTCTGGCAGCCTCATGTAGGAGGCAGGCTGAATATCCCCTTTAAATATAAGTACCCACAAAGTAATACAGCCTTATGCCACTGTGCAAAGAGGCTGTGGATGCCCTGTCCCTGGATGCATTCAAGGCCAGGCTGGTGAATGTGGCTCTGGGCAGCCTGGTCTAGTGCTTGGTGACCCTGCATATAGCGGGGGGATCTTTGAGGTTCTTTTCAACCCAGGCCATTCTATGATTCTATGATTCACTGCCTGCTCCAGGGTCATTCATTCTGCCTGTGCAGCTGTATCAGTG
Organism: Gallus gallus; assembly: GCF_016699485.2. Lineage (NCBI taxonomy): Eukaryota > Metazoa > Chordata > Aves > Galliformes > Phasianidae > Gallus > Gallus gallus. Next base: position 2,973,346 of record NC_052548.1, read on the forward strand.
GGGAAAACTGGAGACTATCTCTCAATGCCAGGTGTAAGACGGAGAATGACCCAAACTGCTGCTAATCTAATCTCTGAAGGAAATGAACTGAAGACAAGAGCCCCTTTTGTGTGAGATCCGTGAAAGAGACGGTTGTTCTTTTTGGTTTTTTCCAGCCACCTGCCAATGAAACCTCAGAAATCTTCAGGATAACTGAGCTGAAAGTGCAGAAAGCTTTCCCTTATCAGAATGCTGTGATCATGCTGTACTATTTCAAATAATTTCCTTTGAATTTGTCTAAAATGCTGGTAATGGGAGGGAGAGCATTAGCTGGGGTGCACTCATAGTGCAGCAGAAAATTAAGCTGTCTGGGGCAGACTTGAATTATGGAGATTGGACCCTGTCTGGTTGGGTAAGGAAACAGTATTTCCCTGTTGTTTGGGAACCCAAGTCTTTTTATTGTGATGTGACCGCCAAAAATGAATGTTAGCTACAAAAGTGTTGCTAAAGGCGGTGCTGAGAGCAGGAGGTGGGCAGCCCCAGGTCAAGAAGGGTCTGAGCTGAGCAGCAGACCATGCAGACAAAAAAGCAGCAAAACTTTGTCATTTGCTGCATGTGATTGTCTTTTCTCACCTCGTCCTGAGCCTCATGTTCCAGGATTTGGTGGTGGTTGAGTTTTCTTGTTTATATCTCTTGCTCTTCACACCAGAAGTTCTACAAAAAGACCATTACAACAACAACAACGACAACAACAACAACAACAACAACAACAACAACAATAATAATAGCCTGGAAGAGAGGTATTATAACACAGGACCCAAAAGAAACAATAAGGTGAAGTCCCAGCTCTAGGAATGCCAGCAGTTTGTTTCTCTTTTTCTGGGCAAGACGCAAACCCAACTGGATGCCCCTAAATGTGGTGGCTGCTATGGAGAGGTCTCTCTGCTTTCTGGCTTGGGAAGATTTTCACCCCATCTATTTCTAACTAGCTCCCTTCCAAACTACATGGGGGACAGATGACCCAGGTCCTGCCAGAAGGCAAAAGATGTTTGGGGAACATTAATGAGATGTATCACTTTCCAAGTGCCACCCACCCTTTTAAAACACACGTGCATTATGGTGGTTTCTCCAGCACCACTGGCGGCTTACTCATACTTCTGCTTCTCATCACTTGTTATGAATGATGAAGATCTAAAAATAAAGACGTTATTTCTGTGATGAATTGAATTTGATGCGTGAATTACAATTACAGATTTTGGTGAAAATGTTGGTTTTTGTTTGTATGGATTCATAGAGAACATAGATGATAACTCTCTGCTGTCAAGGAGTAGAGTAAGGAGTTCAGGAAACCACAACATTTTCCTTTGTATTGTTTCATGTCAAGTCTGTACCCTTGATATTTGTAATTCCTTTTCATTCTGCATCCATTAGTAATCCATAGAAAAGGAAGGTGTAAGTCAATGTGAAAAGTGAAATCTGACTCTTCAAACATTTGGTTAGAGAAAATGCAATGCAGTAACTGAATTACATTCTCCCATGACAAGGTTGTTGGTTAGTTGTGTGTATAATTTGATTCTTTGGCAGAACTGAGGTCCTGTGTTCAATGGACAAATGCAGAGAACTCTGCATTTGTTGTGAAGTGTTTGTGAACTGGGTTCTAATTAGCTGAAATATGTGAATAGTTTTGCTTTGCTTAGAAAACGAAGCATTTGTTACTTTTCTCGGACACAGTTTATGAACCAGAAGGTTAAACTCATCAAATATATTATGTTAAAGTATTTGTCCAGCTTGTAAGGAATAGCTTAGAAAAACTGCAGGCAGAGGTGCTTGGCAAAAGAGAGCTTACAAGAACTAACAGTCATAGTTACAGTGCCAGATTCATCTAAGGGTCTCAAAGTACCTAAAACATATCAATTTCAAAGGGATTATTTGATATTAGAAGGATTTCAAAACGAGTTTTGAACTCACAGGAGTTCTGTCTGTGAGTTCAAAGTGAATGGGTTTGCGGGGCATTTAATTTGTCTTTCAGGCATTCAGACTTGATTCCATTCTTCTGATAGTGCTCTTGTGATAGATGCACATCACTGCTTTGCAGAAGGAGCAGTACAGAGATGTTAAATGTCTTATCGTAAATCTCACCACAGAACTGTTGCAAACTTGAGATTAAAGCCGTTAATCCTGGTTTATATTCTCTTATCGTTACTGTGATAGGAATCCTAAAGATGTTACTCTAGGTGAACACTGTCCTGCCATCGTGCTGTAGTTACTGCTGCGGAGCACTGCTTCCAGCACCTGCAGCATTCTTCCATGTGCTTCTGCTGTTCGCAGGATCCGGCGTCTGTTCCACTACATCGTCAACCTGCGCTACTTCGAGATGGTCATCCTCATCGTCATCGCTCTCAGCAGCATTGCCCTGGCAGCAGAAGACCCCGTCCAAGCAGAATCACCAAGGAACGATGTGAGTACTGGCCAGTATGGCCAGAATGAAGTTGTGCTGCTTCTCCCAGCAGTTATGCATGTGCAACTTCCATTCCCATCTCCAAAGGAGCAGAATCTGAGGAAGCGAAAAGTGGTATGAAAGCGGCTTGTTGCCTTGGCATAATGAGTAGAATCAGTAGAAAATCTATTTATGCATGGGTCTGAAGCCAAACTCAGAAGGTTCATGTTCTGAGAAGTGGGAGTGTGGCCCCCACCAGTGTAGCGTTGGTCATGGCAGCAGGGAGTGGGGCATACCCAAGCACACCCACAGCAGAACGTGGGCACAGAGGTGGTCGCAGCCTGCCATGTGGGCGCTTGTGAGCATGCAGAGCTGAGGGGTTAAGTTCACAAATTGCAAGATGCAGTTGCCTCATTTTAGAATCTTCAACGTAGTTATCTGTGGTATGCAGCTGGCCTCCTGCCTTTGAGTCTTGTCAGTATCATCTTTTTCCAACAAGGATCAAGGAATCCCTATAGAGGTAATGAGCTGAAGTATCTACAAGCAATCTTTCTTCCACATCCTTAATAACTGTGCAATGAGCTTTAACAAAAGGATTTTATCACTCTCTTATGCTCCCAGTGTCTTTAATAATGTTATCATCAGAAAAACCCAGACCACTACACACATGCTGGCAAACAAGCTCCCTAGGAAAGGACGTTCAAATATTTTGATTTGTAATATCCATTTTGCCTTATTAAACGTGCTGTGTATGTAGGTGCACTGAAGCAACCCATGGGCACACACTCCATGGTCTGGCAAGGACTGGGGAAAAATGCTAAGGGTTGAAACGGGATGATTTAAGTTTATGCCTAAAGTGTCTGACAGCCTCCATGAGAGGATATTTATCCATCAGCACTGTGGCTAGTAGACCATGGCTAAAAGAGACCTTTTACACTTTGCTCATGTGCAGATCATTTCAGTGTGCAGCCTCCCCTAACACTTATTTCTCTTTCCAATTTAGGCTCTGAAGTACTTGGATTATATATTCACGGGTGTCTTTACCTTCGAGATGGTGATCAAGGTAAGAGTCTTTCCACACAAATGTTCACCTCGCCTATCAGATTCACACTCATCTATTTCTGGGAACCTGCAGAAAGAGGGTGGAGTGCAGAAGAGCTTGCTGGGGGTGTTGGTGATGAAAAGCTTTAAATCAGGAACAGCATTCAGAAGTAGCCAATGCGTAACAGATGCTTCCCTGTAGCCGCCTTCCTAATTCTTTTCAGTCTCACATTTCACAGAGGAAAATAAAGATATCTTTAGTAGCTATGGTTGTGTAAGAGGCTGAGAAAGGTGGGTGCACGATGCAGAAATGTCTGTGCGTGGCTCAGGGACTCAGCAGCTGATGAACCTCCCAGAGACACGTCTGCTTCTTCCATTTTCTTTTGATGCTGATCAGGAATATCAGTAGCAGCTGATGCTTGGTTTATCAAGTTTCATGTTGAGCGTTTATTTTAGAAGATCCTAAGCAGCACTTAAGGAAGAATCAGGCTCATACAGAAGCAAGCAAGGCTGCACAGTGAGCAGCATCCTTTAGCAAGGAATCCAGAGTGGGAGTTTTCTTTGCTGCATTTGGCTGTGGGTCTTCTCTCTTTTTGTTTCATTATAACATCCTATTCCCAGCATTAATTCCTACTAAGTAGGACTGAGGTAGTGTAAAATTAAACTATTATCACACACAGACGTCTGTTTGTATAAATTAATGTGTGTCTATGAAAAGAATTTATACAACAGTTAGTGTGGTTTTCTGGCATGCATTTGGCTATAGTTTATTGGCTTCAGGTTTGGCTGTGACGGAGCTCTCTGTTCGCTTATGGAGATAGACAGCTTGACTCAGTCTCTCAACGCTGCCCTGCTGGTGTCAAACCTGGAAGGGTTTGTGAAGGGTCATTGGTTGAGGATGTTCCTCTGTGCCTCATTAACGTTAATTTGATACTTGTTTTGCTGAAACTCATTCTTTTGATGTGTTTTCTCCTAAGATGATTGACCTGGGGCTGTTACTTCACCCTGGCTCCTATTTCCGTGACCTGTGGAACATCTTGGACTTCATTGTGGTCAGTGGGGCCTTGGTGGCATTTGCTTTCTCGTAAGTACATTTTTCTTATTATCCAGGTTTCTAAGAGGGATGAGCTGCAGAGGACTCATGAGCATGGTGTAGGGCTATGTAGGGCTAGCTCAGGTGCAATGGTTGTGAATCAGTTCCTCAGAAAAATGTTCGGTTTTTGCTCTTTATCATCTTACAGCTTGGGGGAAAAGATCTAAATTTGATCTCTTGAAAATTCTCCCAGCCTTGGAGTGAGTTTATTCACTATTCATTCAAAGGTTGAGCCAAGATGATGGGGACCTTCTGGCCACCTTCTTTGCAAGGAAGCATCACTACAGTTCGTGACAGTCTTCTCTCTTCAGGCCATCGTTTTAAAAATTGTCATTACAAGGAAAAAATAGTTGATAAACGGAGCTGAGAGCTCAGTGAACTTCTTACAGATCATTATTTCTAGAGTTATGGGTACTTATGATTCACATTTATGATTCATATACCTTGGTATTTCCGCTCCTCCTCTCTCGTTCAGAGTATTTGTATTTCCAGAGAGTTTCCCTTTAATGCTAATTGCTCCCTCTATTTATGACATTAAATAAGGTTCCACGTGCTTCTTTAGTGTCATAAAGGGTTTTATGCAACAAACACAGACAATTTGTTTTTATAAAATGAAGATTAGCTCTTAGTTTGAACACTTTTTTTCTCTGAGCAGACCAGAAGAAGAGCCATGCAGGTTCCTCACAATTTGGGGAGCTCAGAGTTGGATGGCAGAAAGAAATTTACCCCCTATATTTCTGGGCCATGGAGTCGCTGTGGTGCAAAAATTTTCATGAAAAGTTCTGGGCTTGACCTGGAAATAGGCTTTGAGAATCGGCCAGTTTAATTTTCTGCTAAATTAGACTTGAATCATTACAGTGAACGATTAGCAGCCCATGCCCAAAATCCACTCACCTGTTTGTTGACGTGATGATTAGTGAAGATGAAGAAATTAGCAGTGTTTTACTTGCTAATGAGAAAACCCATTCACCTTTGTCAGGGAACTGTGGAAGCGTGTCTTGCTTCCTTCAGGCTGATGGTAATTTTGGGGCAGATGGCCATATCTGCTGCTCTTCTGACATGCTTACATGTTGTTACCAGCATAAAAGGATACTGGGATCTTTCTGGTAATGTTGGTCTGGAATATTTCTCAGGAGGTTTTCATTTTCTGAGATGTCAAGATGCCCTTCACATGAGAGCTGTAACATTTGTATTTTAGATCTATTGTTCTTCATAATGAATGCTGGATAAAAAAAGTGTCTACAATGACAGGACTCTTGCAGGCAGTAGATGAACAGGATATGGAATTTCTGGAATGTTTTTTGAACCAGTTGAGAAACAGCACTTCTCCTTTACCAAGCAGAATGTATTAAAGGCAGAACAGAAAATGCAGACCTTAAGTCATATGCACAAATTCTTCAAATTCTTCAATCCTAAGCTTGTATTTGAGAATAGTATTTTGAATAGAGATACTGGGGTCTGGGCGTTCTGTGCTCAATCCTACGCTACATGATTGTTTTGATCTGGGAGCAAGTTGTGCCCAACGCAAGTATGTTGAAAGGATACTGCCATCTCATCCCTGGTTGGAGAGTTTGTCGCCATTGATTATCACTCAGCTCCTCTGAAAAAAATGATTTCTCTGTTTTAAGGTAGGCTGTTTTGAGATGTAAAGGCCGAAGAGAGGAATAAAAGTTAAATAATATTAGTCACAGGTAGGTAGGTTGCTCTGAAAGTAATGCCTCCTATTTATTTTTATGGAAACTACAACACATACAAAGAGCACAGTAACAATGTTTGATATTGCAAATTCTCAGCTATGAAAATCTGTTTTTCAATGTATCTGCACCAGCAGAGGCGACTCCCTGTTTCACGGGGGGGGGTCCATCAATGTTATGATGGAATCATTCCAAGAAAATGTTGCCCATGTGGTCCATCTTTCATGAGTCCAAACAGGTGAAAGTCAGATGGCACCAAATCCAGGCTATACAGTGGATGTAATGGGACAGTCCTACAAAAATTGGCAATGTGCTCCATAGTCATCAAACTGGTATGGGGCCTGGTGTTATCATGTTGCAAGAGGAAAGTTGTCTTCCTCTCTGGTCCAACTCTGGAAGTTCAAGCCTTTAGCTCAGTCATTGCAATGTAATTGTCAGAGTTGATGGTTTGTCTGGGTCCCAGAAAATCCTGAAGAATCACACCTTTCCTATCCCAAAAGACAGCGCACATCACTTCACCCTCTGAGGGTTGTGTCTCGAACTTTTCCTTCAATGGAGAATTCATGTTGCAGCTCCATGATTGCTGTTTTGACTGCAGTACTGATGACGTCATGTGTTGTCACTGGTAATGATGTGATACAGGAAACAGTCACCTTCAACCTTCTATCAGTTCAATAGGACCTGACAAACTTGCATAAAGTGTTATTTCTGTTCCTGCATGAGCATTTGTGGGACCCATCTGGCACAAACTTTGTAATGTTCCAACATTGCCACCACCATTTCCAACGCATTGAAGCTGATACTCAGCTCCATACTGAGTTACCTGGTCCCAACCTGCTGATCCGCATAGATGAGCTGATTGAAGTGTTCTTCATTTTGTGGAGTGAGACCTGTGCATGGCTATCTGGAATGTGGCTCATCACCACTGCTGAAACTCACCACCCACCTCTTGCTGTGCTGACATCCGCAGTTTGGTCTCCATAAACATTCTGCAAGTTTTGAGGAATGTCGACTGGTGTCATTTTTTCTGCATGGAGGAATTCAGTTCCCCCCACTTTGCTTCATACACACTCCCATGTCAGACGCCATTCTGTCAGACTGCCCCTCTGCTGCCATCAGTTGCACAGCAACAAAACGTAATGGAATATTGGTGAGAAGTTTCAACCTCTACTGCTGTACCACTAACATCTGCCTATGACATCGTGGGACTGTGTAATAAAATAGGAGGCATTACTTTTGGAGCAGCCCTCATACTGGCATGCATAGCAGTATTACCCAATTCTATGTTTCATTGATATTTTCCCTTTTCCCGTTAGGAATTCAAACATTATAGACAGACTGGGGAAGGGATAGTGGGTAAATTCTTCTGAGCCATAAGAGCAAACATCAGGGTTTGCCTCTTAAAATGTTTTCTCTTCAAAAAGATTTTATTTTGGACAAGTTATCCATTAGAATGAATAATTTTTAATCCTTCTGAGTCTTTTTGTGCTCAGGTTTCCCATTGCTCACATTGGACCATGAATATCTAACTACTCCTCATCGGCTTTTATATAAATTACTTCTACGTCCCCTGACTGTGCTTCATAATAGCGTGCCCCAAGCTGTTTCTATTTTGCATGCTCTTTGAGCAATTATTGAACAGGGATTTACAAAAGTGAATGCATAAAACCTGTCTGCCTATTTACTATCTTCCAGATTAAAGTGAGTCAAACCTATTTCTGAGGCTTGGAAAAATGTGAATTTCTTCTGTGATTTTTATTATCGCTCTAACTGCTGCTATGTGCCCATATTTCAGCTGGTAGGGAGAGTGCTGACATAGAACTGAGAGAACCCTTCTGCTATCTCTGCTCTAATCTGAAAGCAGGAAATCCAGTCATTCATGGGGAGATGGCTCGCTCTCTGTTCCTGCTAGTCCGGTTATGAATACTAACAAGTATCAGACTGTCCAGATGAAATTTGGATGGATAGCAAGCTCCTTAGCTCAACTGTGTTGTTTGGTTAAGCCAAACAGATGCACTGACCCTGCTGAATTTTGATAATCCTGAAAATAAGCTTCTGGGGAATGAACTGGGTAATTTTCATTGTTTTGTTAGTGGGTTTTTGCAAATACCAGAGTCCTGTCACCCATCGCTGATGTCACTGTAAAGATGTACTTAATGTAGCTGTTAGTAGTTTCTGTTTGCAGGAGTATGTGATTGCCATGCAGATGGTGTGAGTTAATTTGTTCTTGACCTGTTGGGTGTCCAGTCAGGGTGATGCGATGTGTCCCTGAAAACCTAGGAAAAACAGACCTACCTCTATCTGGAATATTGCAACAGACTGTTGATTTAGCCGTATGAGATGGTATCAGTCACTGCTGCAAGGTACATGACGTTCAACTCAAGTCTTTCAAACCAGCCTTTCTGCCTGCAGCTTTTGAAGATATTCTGTGCTTTGCTGTAGTTTAAATATTTTTGAAAGCAAGATCCTCAGTGAGATGCTGGAAAGTCTAATAATACTGATGATAAAAAAAATAATAATAATGTCCTCCGTTTAGCAATGTGTTTCAAAGGGAAATACTTTTCTTTTTCTGGAGATAAATTTGCCACAAACACACAGACGTTTTTTAGTCTTCAGGGAAACAGAAGCAGAGGAGCTTAAAGCAAGCTAGTAAATCTGTCATCCAAATTTACCAGCCCTAGGTGTAAAGCCCACTTGTTCCACAGAAATAGCTGATGAATAGGAGCAAAGAGATTGCGTTTTTCCATTTTTGGCACTGGAAGGGTGGCTGAGACACAGAGAGATTCACACTGCTCTGAAAAACCAGATGACGTTTGCCAAACAACCAAAGATATAACCTCCCAAAGTGTCAGAGGGATGAAGGTGTACTTGCTCTGCCTACTTATAGAACCGCAGAATCATTAAGGTCTGGAAAAGGCCTCTAGGATCATCTAGTCCAACTGCCTACCTATCACCGATATTGCCCGCTAACCCTTGTCTCTAAGCAGCACGTCTAGAAGGGCTGAAGCTCTGGGGGGATGTGTGGGTATTGCTGCACAGCCATTCTGTTGCTTTCTTGCGTGTTTATTTTTACGACAGTGACTCAATGGGAGTGGGATGGGATGGGCTTCTCAGCCAACACGTGTCTGCAGTTGCATGGGGTGCACTGTATTAGCCTTATGTTTGTCATTGACTCTGCTCTTTCTTTGTCTTCTTCTTGCTGGAATCTCTCTCTAGGAGTTTCATGGGGTAATATGTTATTCCTGTATCTTGCTGCACTGTTATGCCTGTCAAATGTGTGTACACACACTTACCACTGTGGAAATGGTTCATGTTACACCCATTGCATCGATCCCTCTGTCACATTACTCAGTGAAACGTTATCTTAACGCTGTCTAACCCTTAACAGTTCTCATTCATTCCAGTCTCCTTTAACCACAGGATAAAAGCAGACTAGAAAGCCAGGTGACGGTTGCTGCGTTTGACCAGAATGTCAGCAACTACAATAGATCAGCACCAAAAATACTCGAGGGCACCATTTGTAGTGGCTGTGTTGCTGATGTGTGAGCTCAGAAAGATCACAATACCTAATTGTAAAGGAGTGGTTTTGCTCTTGGAAAGTAAGTGCTGGAGCTAAAGCAGCTTAGGCCTCCAGGCCTGGTGACACGGCCTGGCCCTGCCTGGTGGTTTCTTGCCTGACCTGAAAAGAGTGAGAGAGGTTCTGAGAGGTCAGGAGGTGCAATTTCCAAAGGAAGAGGTATGAAAAGCGACCTTTAGCCATCTGCAAGGCCTGTCTGGTTGGTGGCATATAGCAAATTTCCCTGAGGGACCGCAGGGGACACAGAGGGGCCTGGAGTCACAGCGCAGCCCTGGGCCAGGAGTGGAGTGCGCTGCTCTGCAGCATAGCCAGGAGAGCTCTTTGAGGCCTCAAATTCGGGTGCTCATTTCTTCCTCCCTTCTCCCTGAGACACGGGAGGAGGCAGCTCTGAGCTCAGGCAGGGCAGGATGACCTCCTTTCCTCCTCACTGGAACATCCATGTTGCCTCAGGGGCTCCAGGCAGCTGCTCCAGGAAAACTGAACTGGCCCAATGCAACCAGAACTGACATAATGTAAATTTGGGTTTTTTTTTTCCTTGTCTTTCTTTCTATTTCCCTGCCTCAACAGGACACTGGCTCTGTTTGCTGTCTGTCTTTCTCCTGCTTGCTCTTCCGCAGTTGTTACGAATTTGGTAGTTTTTACAGATCTTTTCCTTCTGTACCCATTTAATTTTGTGGTGATCAATGTGTAGTTGTAACTGCTCTGGTCAAATGTGTGCTTGCGTACACCTTTTTGACAGAGTTTTAGTTCTATCTAGACCTTTTCTTTTGGGATTTGTGGCTTTTGCACTAGCATAGCATAAAAAACCATCATGGTCCAGGCACCTCTTAAAAACAGCAAAACCATTTCTTCAGGTTTTATTTGGCTGAAATAGTTGCAAAAAAAAAAAAAAAATCCTTTGAATCAAAATGCAGTTTGCAAAGCTCTGATTCTGAGCAGCAGTCCTTCAGAAAAGCTTTCTCTTATGGTAAAGCTCTCAGTGACAAGAAGTAAGTAAGATTCTTCAGGATCCTCTATATGACTTAGATCATAAATCCCATTAACATTTAATCAGCTCATGCTCTTTATTTGCTTGGGTGCCTGAAAGAAAGAAAAATAAAAATCAACCCTTCTTAGTGTCCTTCGTTCAGGCAGAAGGAATTTCTTAGGACTGGAGCTGTCTCCCTTCGCTTCCCAGCTCTCAGGGCAGTCTGCACAATTCCTTGGGTGAGGAAAAAGCCACTTAATCCATCATGCAGCAAAGAGGAAGGATTTGCTGTCCCCAGGAGGTTGGGTTAACCATTCCCCAGTGTTAAATCCACAGAGGTTATTGCTCCATGCCTGGGGCCAGCCCTGTAATACCTGAGATGGCTCCTTCAGAGCCAAGAACTATCTCCGTTTCCATCTCAGGCTTCACTTTCCGGAGGCCTTACTGCTGCAATTGTTATTTGACACAAATAAACAGCAGCACAGCAAATAGGATTTCAGATCTCCTGGATCAGGAATACTGGGAGATACAGGATGGAAATTTTCTGTGGTTCAGCCTTGAACCAGTTGAGGACTGTCAGCGTTCACTTGCTACCTGCAAGAGGCAGTGCTGCTAAGCTGGGCTGTGAGTGTATCTACAAATCAGAAATGTGGCTACAAATGATCAAGTATTTAATATATTTCTGGACCAAGGTGTCCCTTCCTCCTACTGTATGCATTTTTTTTTTCTCCTGCTGCCCCTCAACCCTCTCTCCTTTGCTTTTCTCTCACCCCTGCATCCCTCTGCTCCTACTTCTTCAGTCCCTTCTGCTCTGCTGCTTGCTCGATAGTAGTTGGTGATTTGAAAGCAAGTATGCAAAGCCGAACATGGAGCAAATCATCATTTATCTTCAAGCCTAAGGAGAAAGCCAGCTTAACTATGCTGTCTATGTCTGCTTCATGCAGACCAGATTAAAGGGTCTCTGATACAAATTGAAAAAATATTCCTTTTAAATATGTAGTGGTTCTTCTGCAGTATGAAATCAGTTCTGTAACTCCATGAGCATTAACACAACCACATGGACTTAGAGCTTTGTGAGCAGGCAGCTTCCATCTGCTGCTACTGCTGAAATGGCCCTAAAACAGCCCTGAAAGACTGGGAGGGAGAGGGTGGGTAAATCTCCATTCCTTTCTTCCTCTTCTCCATTCCTACTAAATCACATGCTGAGGCAGGTTATATTCTATATATAGATCATTAGGAGAAAACCTATAGCCCTCTAAAAATTACTTATGTCTCACTTTTAATTGTATTTCAGGACAACAGCAGTTATGGATAATTGTGAAAGAAGTCTGGATATGACACAGGAATGTGCTTTTCTAGGCTGCAGATTCTGACCCAGTATTTATACTGAGTAGCACAATCTTAGTGTTGAATTTCTAGTCTGTTAAAAGTGACCAGATTGCAAAAAGCCATTCTGCAGGGCTCAGAAAGGTCAGTTTCCCACAAAAGGAGGTCATTTCTTCCCAGTCTCCATACTTGTCTAGCACAGCTGGCTGCTAACAGGCTGTGGATAGGCTTTGCAGCTCACTCCCTGCACATACTGTGAGGGGTCTCTGGTGTTGTTTGTGTTTGTATTGCTTTACTGTTAGACAAACTTTGTTAGCGAGCTGAAGTCTAGCGTAGGTATATCAGCATCTGCTCAACATGTTGTTCATTCCCACTTGTGTTACTCCAGTTCAGCCTCAGACCAAACCTCCAGTCATGAATTAAACTCTGTTAAAGATTTCCATCCCATTTTCACTTCATACTAAATGAAGGAGAATGCCATTTTTTTTGCAGTTGGATTGGAAGAAGATGTAACCACATGGGGAGGGTTATTTTCCATGTATTTTGGAAGTGCACGAGAAAAGTAGCTCCTTTCTTCCCCTTGTTCCTCTTTATGGTGACAAAAGTAATGGTCTCATGTCATGCACACACAAAAACTAAAACAATAGTATGACTTACAGTGCCTGCATGCATAAGTGGGGAGTTGCCCTGGTGCTGTTCCAGGCATGTAATATGCCATCATATTACATGGTCCAGCATGGGTTTGGTAGCATGTCTTCCAAAAGAGACCTGAGGACAAGGGTATGAGCACGCAGAGCAGCTCTGCTCCTGAGCAGAGCCCTGTCTCTCACCACAAAGTCTCCAGTCCCCTCTGATCACTGCCTGCTGGTCCCAACACAGCTTCCCTGCTAGCGAGGTACCAGAAGCACACAGAAATGTCCTCTTGTCTTCCCAAGCTGCCTGGGGGCAGGGTGAGCACCCAGTGTGATCTTCTCACTTTTGAAGTGAGCCTCCCAGTGGCATCAGCCCATGTGTGCTGCCCAGCTGTGAGCGCTGCGAGAGGAGAGCTGGGGTAGGAAGGCCACTGGTTCCTAGGGGACACTTGGAAGCAAGGTGGGAAGTGCTGGAGAGCACGAGGGGCTGAGTGTGGCAGTGTCCATGTCCTGCCCCAGCTTCCCTCCACACATCATGAGTGAGCGGTCACCTGCAGTCCTCTGCATCCAAGGGGAGGATGGCACCCAACACAACAACATGACACCCCTGGGTAGCACTGGGTGGTTTGCTAGTGACCTGAGGACCAAACTATTCCCTCTGTTGTTCTTGTGCCTTTCATACCTTGCAGAGGAACCAAAGGCAAGGACATCAACACGATCAAGTCGCTGCGGGTTCTGCGGGTCCTACGACCACTGAAGACCATTAAACGGCTGCCAAAACTAAAGGTTAGAGAACAACCTCAAAGCTTTCATTCTCTGGAGGTCTGCAGCAGATCTGAGTGGAAGCTGATGGAGTTAACTTCATCCAAGCTAATTTTGTTTCTTTTATTTTGTTGCAATTAGTCTCCTTGCCAGATTTATAAAAATAGCCATGCAGATGTTTGGCAAATGTCAAACACTTGTTAATTTTGCAAACATTGTATGCAGTGTGTGAATTATTGTGAATCCATATAAAAATCAAACTTCTAAAAAAAGAAAGGAAAAAAAAAGTTGCACTTAAATTAAATTACTGTTTGTACACGTGATGCTCCTAGAAATGATACACCAGAAAATAGGTTTTCCACAGTGTGTCTAAAGAGAAGCGTCACTGCTGTAGGAGGAGTTCTAATCTGTTCATCTCTTCTATTAAAGAATATATGGTGTGGGGTTTTATAGCAGTACCCTTTCATCTCCAGAATGCTAAGCTGCAAAGTGAAATAAATGTAATGTCTTGTGGTTACTTATTCAGCACCATCTCAAGAATGCTTTGAGATAAAGCCAGCCCTGGAAGGAGAGTGGAAGACATTACAAAATTTAATCATTTCTGCATTTTGGAACTCTGGAATATCTGTTATAGAATGTCTTCATGTCTCATTAGTGCTTATAGGCTCTTTTCTGTGAGATATGGGGGAGAACTGAAGGGTGCTTTTGCAGTGGTGAAACAGTGCCTGACAATTCCTGTTTTCACACAGTGCTACCTAAAAATTACTTACTTATTATACAGATTTGCCTTTGTCCTTACCCGCAATTCATATCTAAATAACTTTCATTTCATACATTTTTATGTGTACTAAATTTACCTCACAAGATAAGGAAGTGTGATGGTGAACAATGTAGAAAATGGTCTTTATTTGTTTAGAAATCCAAAATGCACAATTCTTGGGTCATGCAGCAGTCAAGAGCAGCTCTGTCTTACTGCAGAATGCAGAACGCTTGCTTTTTGTTGAATTACTTCCTTACTTTCAAGTCATTGTACAGAGTAATTTTACCATTTCTAAAGAAGTATTCAGAAATCTTTGTGAAGCAGAAGTCAGATTCACATGGCTTGTCTTCCAAATTCTTTTCCATTTTTTTCCTGGATGAGATCTTGTACACAACAATCAGTAAGATTAATAGAGTGATTAGAGATACTTCCAGTGTTTTAATTTTGGGTTTCTGTGTTGCATTAGGAGCATAATTCTGGGAATTATTCACTTCCATTCAGAGAAACAGAAACAGCATTGTACAAGCCCTGTGCACAGGCAGCACACAGCTCCATTTCTATTATTATGACAAACTCCTCAGACTAAAATTAAGCTGCAAATTACTTGTAACAATGAATCGGTGACTAATAACCAAATAATAAATGGATGAGAAGTTATTCACAGAGAGTTCAGAAGTGACATATGCTCACTAGATTATTCATACTTAATTTTGATAGACACTTCATTACTGTTCAAAGCATTTGGCTGTTTTGCATCTGGTATATTTTCCTTATTATTCAAACAGTTCAAATAACAACCAATGAGTGGCAAATTTCATGAGGTTTTTCCCTATCCACTGTGAATAAATTAAACACAAGTATGTTTTTCATTTCATAATTTGCCATGGGAATATTTGCTTAGGGCTGATATTTCTCTGTCTTCGTTGATTTTGTGGGCAGCACCAAAAAAAAAAAATTCAGTGGCACACCAAACTCATCAAGCAAGCAGGAGTTGTAGGAAGCCAACATTTTCTCCTACCAAACACTTGGTGTGCAAGCCAATGAAAGCACATGTGGGTTAGGCATTGAGTAATTGCTCTCATGTGTGGGCCAATGCTAGATGCCAGGAAATGCATTTTTACCTTTCTTCTGACCCCTTAACCTCGTTGTCTTCTTGTCCCCAGGCTGTCTTTGACTGCGTGGTGAATTCCCTGAAGAACGTCCTCAACATCCTCATTGTCTATATGCTCTTCATGTTCATCTTTGCTGTCATTGCTGTGCAGCTCTTCAAAGGCAGATTCTTCTACTGCACTGATGAGTCGAAAGAGCTGGAGAAGGATTGCAGGTATGGCAGGAGCAGAGGCTGTGGAGGGACCCCAAGGTTCCCCTGGCTGTCCAGGAGCTGCATCACTTGGGTATCTGCTGGGCTTGGTGAGGGCTCCTGTAAGTAAGAGTGGTGCTTCAGTACAAATGCCTTAGAGGTGAATTTTCCCTTTTGCTTTTTTTATAGCTTCTCCATTCCTACCTCTGAGCTAGCAAATGATTACTCAGATGGTTAATGGTTTAGGGGAACAGGTTCCTTCTTCCATTTAGGACTGGGTTATGAATTCAAGATAAAGCACAGAAGTGGTTTGGAAGGGGTGAGGTCAGACAATTTGGAGGTCACCATGCTGTTAGCTGCCAGCTTTGCCCAATGTCCTGAAGATATTTATGTCGTTCTTAAACCTCAGGCCCAGTCCTAAGGCTCCTCTAGCCCTTACTTATATTACCTATGTTTTAACAACCTGACCTAGTGGGAGGTGTCTCTTCTCATGGCAGAGGTTAGAACTAGAAGGGCTTTAAGGTCCCATCCAACCCAAACCATTCTGTGATTCTACTAACCATGGGGCTGTTTCTTGGCTCTGTATGGCTGGAGTCTGTTACTAGGACTTTCCAATGCTCTCACTGGGTTATATCATGATTGATTTGGTTTAACTCTCCCATTTGGTCTGAATCTCTGTTGTTCCTAGGGGACAATACCTTGACTATGAAAAAAATGAGGTGGAGGCGCAACCCAGGGAATGGAAAAAATATGAGTTCCATTACGACAATGTGCTGTGGGCTCTGCTGACGCTTTTCACTGTCTCCACAGGAGAAGGGTGGCCAACGTGAGTACATGGGGCCGGCAGGGACCACCAGCTTTCGGTCAGAGGTAGCAGTAGCTTTCCGTGGCTCAGGGACATGTACAGAACAGGTGACATGGGAAATAAGGATAGTCTTTATCAGCCAAGATTAACTTTCCCTTGTGTGAATATGGAGTGAGTCAGTGGGTAGCATTCTCAATGCCCCTCTTCACTTGTACACTGATGAGTGGGCGTTTTTCTCTTGGACGTGTACACCTTCCTTAGGTGCACAATTTGTCATGGAGATGTAAGAAAAGGGGGGGGGAAAGCATTGTGCCCAAGCTGAATGTGTATTGGATATTTGAGCCCCAGATTGTATGTATTGCTCAACATACAGCTTTATTTTGGAGACATTTCTGCTGGGACACACAGATGGCAGTTCATGAATAGGTATCTCTATGTGACTGGACTTTCCTGTCCTCCACATTCAGTTATTCAGTAAAATAAAGATTAAACCAGCATCAGTCTCCACTCTTCAAACCCTTATGTTCCCCTGGGTACTCAAAGACCATCAGTACCTCTCTTCCCACTCTTATTTCATTCATATTGACCAGAGCAGAAGAGAAGCCAGATCTGTCTATATCCTCTCCCCTCACTTGTCCAGGGTGGATATGTGGATCTGTACATAGTAAATCACCACCATTCATCAGAATGTTGGAAACAGAGAGGGTTTCCCTAAAAGTATCCTCAAGGAAAACTTCTTCCTAATCACTGAGATGGGAACAGGTTTGACCTGAGCATATGTGGAAAACCCTCCATGCAGGTGAAGGCCGGTGAATGACTATTACAGTATCATTGGTGCTTCACAGTGATTTCATTGACTTTTCTTCTCTCTTTGCGCTTGCTTACAGTGTGCTGAAGCACTCAGTGGATGCTACCTACGAGGAACAGGGTCCCAGCCCTGGCTACCGAATGGAAATGTCTATCTTTTACGTGGTGTATTTTGTTGTCTTCCCTTTTTTCTTTGTGAACATCTTTGTGGCGTTAATCATAATCACCTTCCAAGAGCAAGGAGATAAAGTGATGTCAGAATGCAGCCTAGAGAAAAATGAGGTACCCACATCTTATGGATTGAGCAGCTGTGGGAGGTGGCACCTTGGGGATTCAGAGCACTTTGATGCTGAGGGGACAATCTCTTCATCCCTGCTGCACTAGGAGGGGCTTCAGAACGTGTGGTGTCATGTGCTGAATGCAAGACTTAGAGGCTATAGACATCGGTCCCCTTACAGACTTTCACTTACAGGCTTTTGCATAAAATCAAAACCAGGGACAGTCCGAAATGCTGCACTTTAGCTAAGCAGTGTCCCATATCCCTGTGGATCACACCTCTGCTGCAAAGTGGAGTTAGTGCTGATTGTTAGCTCAAGCGTGTATGTGCAAAAGGAGACAGAAGTGTTTGACATTTCAGTGGCTGTTCATCAGAAATCAAAGTGAAAGTTGCTGCTGCTCCCCAGTGGAAAGTTGCCCTTACCAGCCTGTTTTTGCTTGGCTGAGACAGTGTTCTCCTGCAGCAGCCAAAAGATGCCGTGCAGTGCTTTCCTTCCACACTCTAGCAAACAGCACTGCTTCCAACTCAGGAACCTCGTTAGTTAGATGTGGTCTCACTGTTGTTAGCAGCAGCTCTGTATTGTTCTTCCACAAATGTATCCCGTTTCTTCATGAACACAGGTAGAATTTTAGTATTTGTAAAATCCTTTGTCTGGTCTGCCTGTGGTTCCAAAAAAAACCCTCTTTTCCTTTGAAAACTTTGAAACTGGAACCTGATTTTTGATTAAAAGAGATTACTTTTAATCAATTCTACAGTGTTTCAACTGTTTGTCTGTTTGAACAAAAAGTCCAAAATTCAGCCGTATCCCTGAAATTTGCAGCATGACAAGCTTGGAGGTTTTGAATTTTTATCTCAATAATGCATGAGAAATTGTTTCAGAATTGACATCATTTTAATATACTTTTCTTCTTGTAGAAATTTCCAACTAGAGATACCTTTGAGTTCACCAGAAAACACGTGGTGTTTTCTGTAGAGGTTCACCCATTAATTTTTGTTGGATAATCTGTTGGTTGAATTTGGTTCACTTTTCAAAGTTGTTATTACCTGGTTGTGTGTTAGAACAGACCTGAGCTTCATAATACTTTTTAAAAACACAAATAACATCTTCATTAACCCTCCCTTTTCTGGAGTTCTTTGTCGGGAGGAATTGGCCAAGTGGTTTGTGAAGTGAGCCCATGAATTTAAAACTCATTTCTTTAAGCAGTAAGGGACTGGGACCTGCCAAGTGGTGCAAGGCCATCTTGCAGGGTTATGGTCCTGTGGGGTTTGGTAGATCCATCAGGATTGAGGAGTGACCACAATGTGGGGATGATGCGCTACACTTTACTGTAGTAATCAGTACTTGCATCATGTGTAAGAAACACTTAAAAGTACCATCCTCCAGTCAGTGCTCTACTCCCAGCAATATTCTGACTGATGGAACTGCCAGCCCTTTTTTGTATTCTTTTAATCCTGTTTTTGTTTTGTAGAGGGCCTGCATTGACTTCGCCATAAGTGCCAAGCCACTGACCCGCTACATGCCTCAGAACAAGCAGTCATTTCAGTACAAGATGTGGAAATTTGTGGTGTCCCCGCCCTTTGAGTATTTTATCATGGTCATGATTGCACTCAATACTATTGTTCTCATGATGAAGGTTAGTGAGCTGTTACTGAATCTTTGCAATTATGGGCTAGAAGACATGGTATTTTCTGTAGAGGTTTTGTGCTCTCAACATGAGAGCTGGGTGGATTGGCAGGATCAACTATTACTTCTTCCTCATCTTACTCATATGATTTCCAGAGGCCATGTGGGATTCCATCCATCCCCAGAGGGAGGTGGTTTGGTTGTGATGAGGCACTGTGAATGGGAGCTGGGCTCTGGAGTTCTGCAGCTCCTGATTCAGCCTGCACAGTATCGGTTCACTCCTTGGAGATGCTCTAACTCCTTTCAGTCAGTTGAGTCAGCTGGCAAGGTTTTACTCTGCCATCATGAATGATTTCCAGTAACAGCCTTCCTTCCATCTTGGTTTAGTTCTATGATGCTCCAGAAGCATATGAAGAAATGTTGAAATGCCTGAATATTGTCTTTACATCCATGTTTTCAATGGAGTGTGTGCTGAAGATCATTGCCTTTGGTGTGCTGGTATGTGCCTTCCTCATTTCCTTTAACTGTCCCCTCTCTACCTAAAATGCTTGTATTTCATGATTTAAAAGCAAGCAAACAACCAAAGACATTGTCTTGCAAAGAGATAATAACACCTGTATCTCCCTGTCCTCTTGTGTTCTCATTTGACAGAATTATTTCCGAGATGCCTGGAATGTCTTTGATTTTGTAACAGTGTTGGGAAGTATTACTGATATTTTAGTAACAGAGATTGCGGTAAGTACAGTTTGCTCAATATTCTTCATTTACCCATAAAGCTGTACCCTGTCAGGACACTGCACCTTCTCCCTACCAACCCTACGGTGTGCTGAAGTCCTTGGGTGACCTGGCAGCCTACTTCCAACAGCTCTTGCTCTTTGCACAGAGATGCTGTCTGGCCCAAAGACAAGCTCTGTTGAGAGTCATGGTGCTGATGACTGTCAGGAAGCAGGCTCTCCTTCCCATTCAGAAAAAGGCTCTAACCCCGAGCTGTTTTTGCCTATTAGTGGAAAAATCCTGTTGAATTTAATAAGGGGACAATGTCAAAAGGAGTCTAATGAAAGCTGCTGGCTCGTAGAGTGAGGTGCCTTGCAGGGCACGCACACATACCCCAGTATCATGTCTGTTCTCTGGGGATCCCAGCCTATACTGAGCAGGGAGAAGGAGATAAGAGGAAAGAGCACAGGAACATAAACCCAGCCAGAAGCTCACAGACCTGCACAGTCTGCCCTGGGGGAATTTTGATTTCTGTTCTGCACGCAAAAGTTCTGCAGGGCAATTACTACTAAAAAAATAAAAATAAGATGTAACTATACCATAATATTCGTTGGCCACCCATCCCATGTCCTCAGTCTCCCTGCTAATGAGTCCTGGAGATTACGTTAAGTGCACAAACTTGCCATTAAATTCTAGAGGATTTTTCCATAAGGGCAGCAAATAACTGACTGAAGCTTTGGCAATCTGATGTTATCCAATATTAAAATGTGCTCCTTTTCTCTCCCAGTGCATGTTTTAGCTGATGATGCTAAATCTGTATGTAATGGATTTGAATTTTACCATACCTTTTTCTTCTCAGTTCCTGAGATTTGCTTATAGACCTGTTCTGTGTGTGCTATGTACTATGGTCCCCAGGCTTCTTTACAGGACATTCAGCTGGTGCTGAAGACCATATTACTGTTTCTGACAAAATATATTATTATCTAATAACACTGGCACAGAAAACACAGGAAAAATAAAACCTTTTACTCCCTTTGCAAATGGTATTCGTTTAACAGTTGACAAATATCATAGACTTTTGCATTACCTTTTGATCTTAGTACACAGGGTAGAATTATTTAGATCAAGCCACCTCTGAGAACCTGGAAGATTTGCAGTGCTGTGGGTGGGCATTGGATGCCTGCCTTCATTCCCTCTGCAGTGGCACATGCTCTGATGGTCTCCGGCACCCAAACCTTTGCTTTGGTTTGAAAATCTTGCACGTCAGCCACAGAGACTGACATTTCCTTTCTAACCATCTTTTGGCTGATGTTACCAGGAGCGAAGAGCAGCACAATGAACTTGAGCCTATGGTCTTGGAATTTGGTAAATGCTCCTTTGGGAAGAGAAGGAATAAGAGTTAGTGCATAGAGGTTCCCTATCTTCTCCTGGTCTTCAGGCTGGAGAGTAAATGTGCTCTCAGATCCCCATGTGGGGATCACTGATGCAGTAGCTTTGGTGGTGCTGGAGCAGCTGCATCACTTTCTGCCCTGCACTGGTTTCTTTGGTTTCCAGCATCAAGGATTGCAGCGATTCAGGGATGCCTCTGAGGAGGAGGAGGAGTTACCTCTAAAACATCAAAATCCAATAGAGTTAGGCTCCCCAGCATCTATACACTTTTCCCATATCCTCTCGTGATAATCGAGAGTCTCGGTTTGACTCATTATGTCCACCAAGCCAGCCTTGGGGAGGACTACCTGATGGAGTTTACCAGGGCATCCAATATGAAGCTGTTCACAAACGTCTTTCATATTAACCCTACTGCCTTTCCAGCCCCTTACCTCTCAGTTCTGCCTGTCAGTTCACAGACTAATTAGAGCTCTGCTCTCTCTATATCCTCCCATTCTTCAGCATTTCTGCACAGTCAGTGTGTCTCCTGCCCACATGCTTTCCCCTGCAGAGTACCTAGAGGTCCCCCTGCCTTCTTGATAGACTTGTTTCTCAAAACATCTTTCATGCGGTGCTTCTCTGATCTCTCTCCAGCCCATGCTTGTCTGCAGCAGCACACCCACCTGCACTGAATAGCTGTTGTAGCCACCAGTGTGCTATTTTTTAAGCTGTGTGCATCCATCTCTGAGCCTCAGCCAGGGCAATGGGCTGGGAGTTCAAATGCATCGTGAGCAGCGTACTGAAGAGGCATGAGGAAGGAGCTTAGTTAGCTTAAAGGTGACACTGAAGCACTGAATTGCTGCTGAACTATTCAAGTGAGAACTTGCAACAGTGCCTCAAAGATTATATTTATAACACAACTGTTAATGGCAGTAAATAATTGCAGCTTTCAGGCTGATTGTCACAGAGCGCTTGCCTCATCCAGAGGCACGTATTGTAGGTAGAGCTATATCAGACCCTCCAGTGCCACCCTTCCTTCCCTCCCAGGCCCAAGGACTCTGATGGGACCTAGGCTGGAAGATGAACAGAAAGATGAGGCAGTGCTGCTCTGGTCCCACTTTGTTGGGTCCACAGTAATTCATAGGATGTGCAGCTCTGACCCATGGCACTTTGGGAAGCCCAAGGTGCCCCAAGGCTGCTTGGGAAGCACAAGCACATTTTTTTGCTGCTTGGAAATACAACAGCTCTGCACTGTGTCTGAGAGCTGAAAGTTACCAGAGAGATCAGGTCTTTACTGGCCATGACCCAGAGCCACCATGAGATGCTGTCTTCTCTCTTTGCCTGATGGGTGGCCATGCAGATATTTGGGTGGCAGGTAGCCCTGTCCCATGTGCTCAGCCCTGCAGTTGTCCACTTACATCTCAGGGTTTCTCAGACTGAGAGAAGCCCAGGTGATTGTCAGAATGTTGATGCTACTGGTTACGTGGATGTATTCCCAAAATAAACAGCTCTTCACCACCCTTGTGATGGGATGCTTGCTGGGGATGAATCACAGAATGGTTTGGATTGGAAGAGACCTCTGGAGATCATCTAGTCCAACCCCCTTGCCATGGACAGGAACATCTTTCACTTGATTTTGATGTCAGGCTAGCAAATAGGTGCAGGAGCACTGATTTCCTACATGATGATCTATGTCTTTCCAACTGTAAGTGTCCTCTGAAGCAACTAACCCTGCTCACCTGGGCGGTCTCACCTTGAGAGACTTGGCTTCCACCAGCCTTGCTACGTTGGTACTTTGATCCACTGAAAACTAAAGATAAAAGGAAAAGAAATGTATTGACTAATTGCTTTATTTTACTTTGGTAGTCGTGTCATACGTAATTTACTTCGTGAATGCAGTGGAATATACATATTTTTTTTTTATTTCCTTAGGCAAAAACGTGCATGTCAGTTTTTTAACCCTCTCAGTAATTGAAGTAAAACAGCAAAGAGGTGGCATTAAGGAGAAGCTATCCTTGTGGCCACAGCTGGCCCCAGGAGGCCCAATGGGTGTACGGAAAACTGACATCTATTTCTGTGCCTGGAAATACAAAAAGCGTCATGAGAAGTGTTTGTGAATTGTCTCCCGATTTGCATTACAGAAAGAAATGCAAATAATGACTGCACTGTCTGTGTTACCTTTAGGATCTCAGAACCTCTTTTGGTTTGAAGCATTCTTTAATTTATATAATTGCCATAAAAATAACACCCCCAAAAGCCCGACAGTTTTTTTCCAGTGAAATTTTCAGAGTTTCCTTTTTTGCTTGTCCTGATTACTCATTTTCTCTTTTGTTTCCTGTTTTGTTCTTTATTTTCCTTATCTACCTGCTGAATCACGCCATCCAATCAACATACAATGCGAAAACCATGTCTCCGTCTGTATGTTGTGCACCTGCTGCTCAAAAAAAAATAAATTTGTAAATAATCTTGCCAATATCCATCCATGAAAACATCACATATAGGACACGGTTGGTTTCATTGAATTTAAACAATTATTTAAATTCTCTGCTTTTATTTTCTCTCGTTTTTCTTTAATTTAATTTGTTTTGATGAGATTTCCGATTGCACTGGTGAAAAAAGCCTCACTGCAGCGTGCCTCAAAACTGGCTTCTGTTCTGCACCTTCTTCCCCTTGGCTAATTGGTGACGTGAGGCAAATGCAGTTACCAATAGCCCGTTCTCCTCTGTTTGTTACACCCAACACTGATAAAGGGGGGACTTCCACTTGCTTTATCTTCATGGAGAATCGGATGAGGGTGAGAGGGAAGAATGCTTCTGGATGGCCTGGATGGGAAACCCTTCCATTTGTAAGCAGTGGCACCACATTCAGTTCTCAGAAGCTGTTATTATCTTCCTTTTGGATAAGATGTGTTGAGCAGAATGTCGAAGAGGACGGCCTTAAAGGTATTTCTAAGCCTGTGGTTATTGTAAGGCTCAAAAAAAAAAAAAAAAAGAAAATTATTAAAAAGCCATTACGGAATTGCTTCTCTCAAATCAAAAGAGAAATTGTGGGAAAGATTGTTTTTTATTCAACTTTGAAAACTCTGTAGTACTGGCATATAGAAGCGTGGTGCCACCGCAGCGGACACTGAGTCCCTGGATGCGAAAGCAAACGTCTCATGTAAATTGCAGAAGCCACCCTGTAAATGAGGCTGAGAAGTGCTGGGTGCCAGATCCCGTTAGGAATTACAGTGCCTGATTCCAGAGGTGTCTTTGGAAATAGGAGGCTTTGTGTTTGGAAATATTCTCAAAAATAATATTATTCTATTGTTAATTATCTTGGCTGTGATTAAGAATAACATAAATGAGGCCACAAGCTTATCAAAAACTCTACGAAAAGATCTAGTTTAACTTAGCATCTAGTCTTTCTGTTGCACATTTGCTGTTCAGAAACAAATGAGTGTGAGTCTTTCTCATGACCTGCAGCCAGCCTCTGTGCTTGCCTAAGAGGGGCTCCAGGAGGAAACTTTCTGCTAGTGAACAGCAAACACAGATACAGTGCTGTGTAAGTTAGAGGTTTGCACTGTACCATGGGCTGGAACCACTGTTGACATGTGGGAGCTGTGAGGACAGCTCTAGGAGATTAAACGTTGGCTCCCCTGGCCCAAGCGGCACTGAGAACTGCTCTGACATCAGCTTGCTCACACGATAATATACTAGAAAAATCAGCTTGCCTCCATTTCTCCAAATTTTGGCCTTGTTGCTGTCTGTGTTGCAAGTTAAAGATTTAAACATTCATCCTGCAATCATTAGACTGCAGCCTCTATGGTCATGTGCCCAGGTCCAGGATCCTTCCATTGCTTGGTGTCCAAGGCACAGGTTCCATTTTTGCAGTGCTGAGCTGCTGCTGTTCCTTAGCAGCACAGATTAATTCTTGTAGCCGTGTGAGAACTGCCAAATTTTCCTGAGTTCTTGGGCTGGTTGGATTCCCCTTTCCATGCCTTTGTGGTAGCTTGGCCGCTTTGGGTGAGCTTCTTGTTCTGACGACAGAAATGTGAGGATCCATGACGTTGTTTTGGGTTGTGTCCCTCAGCTGGGCAGCCGTACATGTAAGGATGACCAGCCCAGCTTCTGCTGAGTTTATTGCTGTGGGGCAGCATCAAGAAACCCCCTCTGCTAAATCCTCCAGCTGTAACATGACAAACTCATTCCCACCTCAGGTTTAAACATCCAAAAGAGTAAATCCACTGAGGTGGTGCTTTGCTGCAGAGCTCCTTCTGCATTTCTCTGGACAGCATGCACAGATCCTGTATCAAGGAGAAAAGCAATCAAGTACTTTAGATGCTGGAGAAATAGATCCAGGCAGTGGCTGTATGCCCTGTCCAGCATGCTTTTTTTCTGGTTTTTGCTGTGGAAAACACCCTAAGAAAGGATAGAGGAGCAGTCTACTTGTGGCTGGGCAGCAGTCAAGGCCAGTTCTGCTCCTGTGATGGCTCTTCTTCCCACTCCCTCCTCCTCTCCTGCTTTCAGTGAGCTCCAGGTAGGCACTGCACAGACCCATGTGGGTCTCTTGATGCCCTTGGTTCCAGAGACCCATTCACCTCCTCTTCTGAGGTAATAGCAACAGGCCAGAAGGAAACATTTTTCAAGCACAGTTGGCTGGTCCTCAGATGGATCACAGAATCATTGAACAGTGATGCCTCACGTGAGCACCCAGTGGCCTGTAACATCTGTGCAACAGAAACACAAACAAAACTCTGGAAAGACAAACCCTGGCGATCCAGAAGACAATCATGTGTGTGCCATGTGCTGCAGAAGGGTAGCTAAATGGGTGGAGAATCCATGCAAAACACTGCTATCCATGAGAAATATTGCAATGTGGAGTTCCCCCTTTAACTGCATGCCATTCTGATAGCGCCTGGAGGGCTGAGCAGCCCAAGGATGGGTTTTCTACGCGGTGTGCTGAGGGTTACATGTGAAGCCCTCCTGCCCGTCACAGGCGTGTGTGATTTTGCCTCTTTGCAAGTTCTGTGCACACGAGTGATGCTGGATTTTCCTGGGTTGCAAAGGATTCCCCGTGGAGCTGAGGCTTCCGTTGCTCTTTAGAAAATGGCAGTGGTTGAATCAAAAAGGGAAGATTTGAAGCTGGGAAAAAAAGCAGTGGAAATCTGTAGACATGCATAGACAGTTTTGAAGCCCCCGTTTTGTGCTGCTCATACAAAAACTGTCATGTAGAAAGTCTCAATTGGATGTCGTGTGTGAGGCGTGACCAAAGCGGATGTGGAGCACCACGCTCACTGTAATAGGAGATTAGAGCAAAGTCTGAGCAGAGTAAAGGTTTGCTGCTAAACTGTATTAATGTTGAAAGAGGGAAGTAAGGCAATGACACACAGAGAGCCAGATCCTGCAGATGCTGCCTGTGTGCGTGCTCCTTGGAGGAGCCTTAGCCTTGCGATGGGGAAGATCAGGCTCCAGGGATGCTATGAAGGTAATAATTTGCCTGACTTGCAATAGTGCCACGAACAGGATCACATAAGGCTGATCCAGTTCCTGCAGGTGGGGAAAATTCCTGGGGTTGCAGTGGGCTCTGGGTTAAGCCTTAGCCATGGGTCTGGATGCACCCCATCAGGACAGTAAGGGCCAGGCTGCTGGTGGCACCTCGGTCACACAGCCACACTCTGTCCCTGGCTCTGTACAGCCTTTACCCAAGGTGAGTTCAACCAGTATGTTGTGAAGGGACTGTAACCAACGCAATAAAAATAAAACAGATGCTGATGCTAAGAGACAGGTATTGAATTTTAGCACCTGTTTTACTGACCTTGACCAACCCAGGGGAATCCTTGCTTGTGTTTTGCCTGCCAGAGCTGCTTTCTGTTGCTGACTTGAATGAGCTCGGTGTTGTCTGCTCTTTCATGGAACATTCCTGTGCTTTACTCTTTTGTCTTTATTTGAGGATTAAGTCTGATATATGGTCTGTGCCTAACTCTGAGCTGCTTGCCTTTTTAACATGAGAGAAACCAAGTGCATGCCTGATTTCTTGAACTCTTTGATGGGATTGGTGGAATGCGATGCTAATGGCCCAAAAACTGAGCTGGCATTTAAATAAATGAATAGATCCAACAAGCCCCCCCTCAAATTCAGCATGAGCTCTGTAGCCAAATGAGCAAGAAATGTGGGTCACTTTAATATGACTGGGTGCCTCCTGGTAAAATGATGATACGAGAGAAAGACTGGCTTTGCTCATCTTTACCAGTAAGAGCTCCTTATGACTGTATCTTCCCCTCCACTGCTTGACAGTTGAAAGCGAGCTGTTTTCTCTCTTTAGTTAACTCAGTCAAATGAGTGGCTGTGATCAGAGATTCACAAACAAGTGAATTGGAATAGGTACAGAATGCGGGGATATTTTTCATCTCCTTAAAACAGGAGGGCAAGAGGGATCTGGCTTTTGCATGTTTTGTTTTGGAAAGAACCCTCTCTAGATTAGCTCGCTGGGGCAAGCAACCTCTTTTCCATAAAGGAAAGAAAAGATGGGGGTGTGGGGTGGGGAGAATCACACAAAACGAATGGAAATCAGACCCCATCTCCAGCAGTTCTTTGATCCACCTGTGAAAGCACATTTAATAGCAATGAGAGAATCAGCAGGCTCCTAAGGCACCTGCCTGCTGCTGTACACTCAACCTCCCCAACCAATTTGCTACCAGTGATCCATCTTCTAAAGTCTTGCTGGTGCCATTTCGCCTTGATGAGCCTGTCCAGTCACAAGTTGGATATAAATACTTTAAATCTCCAGGTTAGAAAACATCCCTATTTTACAAGGATGCTTTAATCTTCACTGGACAATGCCTTTCTCTACTATAGTAGAGGCTATATGCGCAGTCTGTCGCAGCTGTCTTGGTTGAAGTTCAATTCATGGTAGAAAAGCAAGCTGACCAAGACTTCAATCTCATTCTTTACTAAATGATAATATGGCACCATTACCTCTCCCTGAGTCTTTAGGGGAGAAAATCTGCCTTACTCAAAGAAAACAGGACCTCCATGGACAGCGTGAAAGGGCCATTTCCTTTTCTGTCACTGACCCAGGATAGAGGGGAGGGCTCTTGTGGAGAGGGATTTTCTCATACTTGCTGCATGTGGAGTGATCTGCACTGACGAATGTTTCTTTTGGAAGGTTTTCTGGTGGCCGATTTGCTGCTTAGATCGTGAAGCTGGTAATTTTAATTTCTTTTTTGCGGGCTGTGGTTTCTCATCGCGTTAATTTCTGAAGGACACAAAACCTTTACTTTCCACAGGACAACTTCATCAACCTCAGCTTCCTGCGGCTCTTCAGGGCAGCAAGACTTATCAAGCTCCTTCGCCAGGGTTACACTATCCGCATCTTGCTCTGGACGTTTGTGCAGTCATTTAAGGTGAGTGTTGGGCCTCTGGGAGACAGGAAAAGGCACGTGAGATGCTCTGCACTTCTCCAGCATCAGCCATTGAGAATCAAAGAGCTCCCTGCCTCTCTCTATCTCCACAGTGCAGTTGTAGTAATACTCATTTTGCACAGACACTAGTGTGCAAAGCTGAGGTTGTCGTTGAGACCACCACAAAATCCTCATGGCAAAACCTCTTGTTTTATTGTAAGGAGAATGCAGTGTGACTACTGAGGGCCCTCATGCCTGCTATTTGCATGCAGCAAGTTCCAACTGAAGTTAATTTATCTGACCCCACTGTTGTGCAGGTTAAGAGACGTGCTCAGTCAGCAGAGGTGTGGTAACATGTTAAACCAGAGTAATTTGTCCACATGGCTCAGTTTTGGTAGAACTGAGTAGAAGAGAAACCCAAGCTGTTCCTACTACCAAAATTCACTCAGAGCATGGTCGTGACTATAGGTCAGGGCTGGAGCTGGTATTGTATCCAGGTACAGGTTGGAAGGGTATATAGGTATCCAAGGGCTGGTTGGAAGGAAGTTTCTCTTAGAACTTTTAAACCTTAGAGGCAAGTTTTAAGAGGGCAAAGCTGGGAACGTAGCTATTTCTTCTTTCCACAAGTGGCCTGGAGAAGAACTAGATGCATCCATGCTGCCATCCCACAGCCAGGATCAGAGAGAGTGCTATATTACACTTTTCTGCCCATGAGAGACCCCAGAGAGGCAACTGGTGCTCTCACATGCAGTTACTACATTACGCTTTCACCCATCAAACAACTAATGGGAAGGGGCTGGGATGTGAGTATGCCATGCCTTAAAGGACACAAGCAATGAGGTTTGTTAGGTCATGTTTTCCATAAGCGTGGAGGGAGGTAACATGTCTGCTGCTCTCATCTTGTAACTAATGAGGTCTGCTGCAGCCAAGAGCCTCCACCACAGGCTAAGACATGGGTTTGTGGATATGAAATGTTCCCACCCAGGACAGTGTTATTGGACTGTATCATTCTGGGTGGATCAGACAGAGGGGGCTCAGCCAAGTCTCAGTCTCTAAGTAGTTTGGGCAGGTACCAGGTCCTTAGTACATTGGTAATGATTCAAAACCAAAGTATGTTGTTCTAGACCTGCCTTTTACTAACAAACTGCACATGGCATAGGCTGAAGTCCCACTCTGCCCCTCTGCAAACAGAGAGCCAAACAGGGGAATGTGAACCTGATGTCACCCAAAGGCTGAGACTGCAGCACCTGGGCTGGTGGTGTTGGTCTGATGGACCACAACTGTCTGTCTGCAGTGGGATCTGTCTGTCCATCTTTGATCCCCTCTCTAAGCTGCACTCTCATCTTTGGCTCATGTGCAAAGGTTCCCAGCAGAGACCAATCAATCCTTGGCCATGGGCTGCATAACCCCTCCCCTGACTCCAGGCTTCCTATGGTCAGCCCCAGGGCAGGGCTTTGCATCTTTGCAACTATTGCTAATTAAGAGGCATTAATTACTTCTTCATCTAGCCTGAGTGCAAACTAGCTGTTATTCCCAGCTCGTGCGATATAATTATGTTGCAGCACTCACTGATTTCTCATGAAAACTCAGAACCTTTTTACCCTCTTGGGGTGCAGTCTGTGCCTAATTCAGAGCAGGAACTCGTTCCTTGGCTATATGTGTTTTCTCATACTAAATTTATAGCAAGGTCATTAAAAATTAAGGTTTGTCCCTGTGTAATTATGCATAGGAAACTCCAGTGCCTGCTGGTAGTCACAGTGCCTGCTGCAGAGTTTCTTACTGTGTTTTCCCTGGTTACTGCTTATCTGCTTGCAAGAATGTGTACAGAGCTCTTGGAAAACACAGTCTGGTTTGTAATTGATGAATACCTGCTTCCAGGGCTTTGTCTGCCAAAGGCTTCCAGGATTGTTTTCTTTTCCCAGCTCCTTTACCTGAAGGACAAATGCTACAGAGTGCAGTGCTGCCCAGGAATTAAATGCTACTGGCTAATACAGGTTTACTGATGTTAATACTTTCTTCTCCTTTCCCACAGGCCTTGCCTTATGTGTGTCTTCTCATTGCAATGCTCTTCTTCATCTATGCCATTATTGGCATGCAGGTAAAATTTTGGCTTTAATACTGCCTGTAAGTAGCCTGGTTTTGTCCCAGGGTACCAGGATGTGCTATTGCCTCTGTAGCAGCATCAGTACCTGGCTTAGAATGAGGAAAGGAATTGGAAGAGCAAAAAGGGGTCACTTTTTTATGTCCTTACTGCCAAGTCTTGAACGTAGTGCCAATCCACATGCATGGGTGTCAAGTGGGTGAGCATGGCCTTGTAGACCTGGTCCTGCTCTGTGGGTACAAGCAGGGCACAAGGCTGTGCCCAATGAGCTCTTCGGGCACCACTCCCTCCCAAAAAGAGATGAGGAATTTTTCCTAGCCTGCGCTGGAGCTGAACAGAGGTGTTGGAAAAGGTCAGCATGAAGATGAAGAACATTAATCCGATGTTTTTCTGCCATTCGATCTTCACAACACACTTCTGTCTGCCTTGAGGCAGGGCAAATCCTTTTCCTGTGTTTTCTCCTAACTCCACTTGATCCACCTATGCTCACGACTCCCACGTGATTCCACAGCAGCCTGCATTTGCCCTGAACCCCTTCTGCTTTCTGTGGCAGGTGTTTGGAAACATTGCACTAAATGACGAAACCTCCATCAATCGGCACAATAATTTCCGTACCTTCCTTCAAGCCTTGATGCTTCTGTTCAGGTAAGCAGATATCAAATACCACAAGGCTTGCAGGTGAGCAGGAAATAAGTCTTTGTGTCTTGGTGCTGGTAACGATATCCTGCATAGGTTCGGGTTTGCATAGTTTCTGTGAAGCCAAGTGGAAATGCAGTTCTCCAGCTCAGAATAACCACTCCAACCAAAACTCTGAATGCCACACAGTGGGAGGGTGTGGGCAGAGGCAGCAGGACTGTGATGGGAAGCAGGCTTCTGCATGAGGCAGTGAGGTTTAAGGACTAAATGCTGCTGGCATCTTAAGCTATATAAACCAGAGTGATCTAGGAGCTATTTAAGTTTGCAGTGGGCACGCGGTCATCTTAGAGCTCAGGAGCAAGGCTTATGGCCTGGCTCAACGTCCATAATTACCTTAGTTATTAGGTGGGGATGAGCTCACACCCCTCTGCCTACCTGTCCACAGGAGTGCCACGGGGGAGGCCTGGCACGAGATCATGCTGTCATGCCTGAGCAACAGGGCCTGCGACCCACTCTCCGGCCTCACCAAGAACGAGTGCGGCAGCGACTTCGCCTACTTCTACTTCGTGTCATTCATCTTCCTCTGCTCCTTCCTGGTAAGCCAGTCCCCAAAAGGCAGATGCTGGGGAAGCTCCAAGCCATCCCCACCCCCTTGTTTCCTTCTTCTCCCTAATTGTGATTTATACAATGTTATGCGCCCGCTTTGCTAAAAACTATTTATCATCCTGGTGCTAAAATCCCTTTAATCCCCAAAGAGACCATTTAGTCATTAGTTTAAAGGGAAGGGTTTTATCTTTCTTCCCACGGGGGATCTAATATTTGGAATTAAGCATTAATCTGTTTTGTCTTGATTTGTAACGTGGTCCTTTGAAGAAGGGGATGGGGAGGGCATGATGGGAATGACCAAGATAACATTGGTTGAGGAGTGCTTGCAGCAGGCAGCTGACAGAACCACGCTTGCTTGATGGCATGTTTTGTTTTCTTTACCAAATAAATGCATTTTCTTCTGACACAGTGTCAGGAAACCTTTAGACATGAAAGTACATGGAGCTTTTGTACTCCATTTGCGCCCATGGCTGTCATAGAGGCTGGCTTTAAGATTTCAATACGTACTGATGTCTTCCTAATCACTTGTGTGCATAAAAAGCCCTCTGCTCTCAGGGTTTGGATCTTTCCTGTGCTGTTGGGACAGAGGAATAGAAAACCAGGGACAGGGACCCAATTAAACTTCAAGCAGCAAGAGATAAAAATCATGGCTCTGAAAAAGTCCCCAAAAGCTACCTATCAAACCTGCTTTCAGTTTCATGCCTTGGCTTTAAAATATAAGATTTGATGCTTTGTGCAGCTAATCCCTGCTATCATCAGAAACCTTTACCCAGGAAAAAGAGGTACATGTGGCAGTTTGATG
Source organism: Gallus gallus (assembly GCF_016699485.2). NCBI lineage: Eukaryota > Metazoa > Chordata > Aves > Galliformes > Phasianidae > Gallus > Gallus gallus. Next base: position 3,006,035 of record NC_052548.1, read on the forward strand.
TCCTGTATAGATAGACCAACTTCAATGGCCCCTATTGAGATCCTTTGTCCAGCTGCTGTTGCCCCTTTGACATCCCAGGGATTATTTCTTCTGCATATATTAAAAAACGTGGAGCCCTGAAAGCTCCTGAAAGTTAATGCTCCATTTACAGATTGTACTCTATACTTCAAAGCCTAAATCCTTCCTTGTACAAATCCTTCCCCAAAAGTCAGGTGTTCTCATTGGTATTTTCAAGAGCGGCATTGCTCCTAAACTTCTTTATTTCATAATAATAATAGCAATAATAATAATTTAAAAAGTCAGCTCTGCCTCCTTGGCTCCCAACAGCCCTGAGCTGCAGTAGCAGGCCTGAAGGCTGGGGCACATCTGTGTGAAATACAGCTTTGAATACGGCTTTGCGTGAGCTCCTGGAACTCCCATTGAAACCTCATTTGCTGGCAGGGCAAGTGGGGAGCCCAAAAAGAGCTGAGGGAGGATGTTCAGCTCCCAGACCAGGAGCTTCGATGCCAAGGAGCTGGACTGCTGCAGCCAGGGCTGGAACTCATTTCTTAAAATGTGCTCCACACTTCATTGCAAGGAAACGTGTGGTTCCCCACGGGCGATTAAAGCATTGCAGAGCTGCAGCCCTGCCAAGAGGAAACATTTTTATGGTTTGTTGGGTGTTGTTACGCCACGGATCTGGGGGGAAATTGTGTAATGTGTTTGCTTTTCGATATTGTTTCTAGCTCTTTGTGGATGTCCAGCCTGACATCGTTTTTCTCCTTTAAATTTACGCTGTAGAGAAGTATAAATTGAAATTAAAAAAATACAGAAACTTTAGAAGCAGCTTTATGCAAGCAAGGGAAAACTGTACCGAGCCACAGCTGGAGCTGGGAGCAATGCAAGGGGCTCGGGATCAAGGGAAAAATTCACACAGGTTTTACTACCTATTGATTTTCTGGGGGTACTGTGATATGTGTGGGGTACCTGTAGCATTGCTGGTGTTTCCAGAGCTATTTTGGATGTGTCTGCATCAGCGTATGGATACGATGATTTGTTATGGACTGTGCTTGTCTGCAGCAGTGAATTGTGCCCCCTCCAATATTAAGACCTCTTCCTCTTTCCAGTTTGCTCAGGGACATGCAGACTCCACAAGTCCCAAACCTCCACTGATTTTCTTTTAATGACCAGCAGATGCTGATCAGCTGGGGATGGCCACATTCAGCTTATCTTTGCTATTTGCTGCCATGGCACAGAGCAGCAGCACTCGCAGCAGCAGGGACAAAAAGATGGAAATGTTCTTTGTCCATCAGGACTGTATTTGGCACAGGAGCATCCATTTCCATCCTCCCTCCTGCTCTTCCATCCCACCAGCTGTGGCTTGATCTTTTCCTATTGAAATCCTTGTGTCTGTTCCTCTGGCTTCAATAAGAGGAAGCTCTTAATGTTTTCTGGGTTCTGTTAGCAGCCATGAGGGAGAGAAGCTTATTGCGTGTCCTGCCCTTGTCTTTCAGGGGAACTGTAAAGGTTTGAATTGTGATAAGCCTAAAATAGGATATTCTGGCTGAAGAATGGCTTTTCTTCCAGCTGTTTTGTCTTGATTTGCTTTGATATCAAAGTGCTGGAAGAGCTGGCACAATCTAGTTGGTGAAACAGCGACAGATGCACTGTGACCACCAGTCTGTGGTCATGCTGTAGAACTTCACTGGTGATAGAGATGCTGCCAAACTCTCCATGGTCAAGAGCCATGCAAACTTGCTGCACAAGTGTTCTGCCTAACTTCATAACTGCTTCTTCCCTGCAGATGTTGAACCTATTTGTGGCTGTAATCATGGACAACTTTGAATACTTGACAAGAGACTCCTCCATCCTTGGGCCCCATCATTTGGATGAGTTTGTCCGTGTCTGGGCTGAATACGACCCAGCTGCCTGGTATGTATGTTCTTAAACTTGCATGTGGAGAAAAGGATTTATGTTGCATATAGGTATCATATATATGCACACAGCCTGTTCTGAATGTGAATGCAACTCCAGAAAGAAAAATGTGTAAAAATTGAAGTAACGTTAGAGGTAAATGATCCGTTTTAAATTCACAATGTATTGGAGATGAATTAATCTGATGTCATTACAAGAGAATTTCCATTCAATACACATGAGACAGACATAAACCAACAACTCAGTTATGCCAAACACAACCACTGTCGCCCCATGCACACGTGAGGCCAAAAAATGATAGGATAAATTCAAGTAATCTTGGCCAAATGGCCAATCAAAAAAGATGTTTAGCTTTTTCAAAAGCACCTTTGATTGCCTTTGGTTCCAGCATCTCAGGCCAAAGATAAGCTGAACATGCTGCCATTGGCAATGTTTTTCTTGACTTGTGAAGCTAAGCCTTGCTGCTCCTTAATCGGGCAGCATTCCTATCCTAGCTGAAAAGCACGTGAGCAGCTTCACAAATCCTGTGCATGGCATCACACACAAACACTTCAGGTTTTCAAGATGCTCTCTCTCCTTTGAAAGCAGATGACAAACTCCACTGCTTGGCTTCTGTTAAAACTGTACTGTGGTGGACCCAGAATGGATCTTTTGCTTTCAGGCACCTGTAAGACAGCAGGGCATGATGCAAAGCCTGTTAACATGAGGGTGCTGTTGCTGAAAATGGGATTTTTAAACAGACATTTCTCATCAAACCCTATATTTTGATCTTGGAAGCCTCCTTCTGATGACAGCGTCATTGTAGAGGGAAATTTTGTTCTTATAAATAATATTTAAGTTTTGGACATGCAGTTGAAACCTAAGACACGTGAAAGAATAATAAGAAAATGCAGTAAGCCTGACTTTGGAAACATCTGAGATCTCAGTGAGCCTCTGATGAAATGTTCCTGATATGTGATCATGGTAAAGAAGAAAATGCTTTTCTCCCAACTTGATGATGAAGTATTTGGTTTTACTGTTTTGTCTTTGCTTTTCCCACCCCGAGACAGCAGCTGGGAAAGCCAAACCCCTTTGCTGGCAGCACAGTCCCACAGGAGCAGCTCTGTGCTGTGGCAGACCCAGGAGCCATTGCTGCAGTCTTTTAAGGGATTGAAAAATACAAAGAAATAGCTTGGACTGAGGACCACTTCTAGGGAGAAATTGACTTGAATATTTTGTTTTTCCCTTAGTCTGTATAAAGCCACCGCACAACAGTGCTGGTGACTGTCATTGTCATTTCTAGATGCTGAGTTACAGGTCACAACAGGTTCCTCAGTAATCTGCAGCTTGGGCATTTGCCTGCTGGGAAGCTGTTTTTTTCCAAGCCCTGCTAATTTTGTTTCCATCTTCCTCCCCACAAGTTACACTGCAGAGAATCCCCTCGGTATGTGCAAGGAAGCTGCCTTCAGCTCTTAAAACATTTCCACTTCTTTGTTTCTCTTCAGTGGAGACAGATGCAGACAGGGTTTGTATAATCAGGATCTGAAACTCCCTGCTAGTATGCAATTAAACTGCTTGAAAATCTCACTAAAATTGTTTTAGACTAACTTTAAGTGTAAACCTACTCAGAATGACCTGTGTGTGATTTTAACCACCTCCAAGCCATCTATGCAACAAACCTGCATATATGTGGCACAACACATACTAGAAACTTGTAATCTCTAAGCAGATTTTCCTTACCACATGCTCTGTAATACAGACATGTCCTTTGTGGGTATTTGGCAGGGAGTAAATAACTCTTTTTCTTTTTCAAATCCAATCCTATCTCTTACCACTCAGAAATCTCAATGAGACTGAGAAGTTGGGCGTGCCCCTTTTCTACTTAAAAACAGCCTGATTATCATTCACAGGAGAATTCACACACTGTAAGAGGAAATAATAAGTACCAGTGTAGTTTTTATTCATGTTTATGTGTTCAGGAGCTTTCCACTCGTGGAAGTTAAAAGATTTTCTTGCACTGTTAACTCCGAGCACAGAGGTTACGTTTTGTGGAGCACTCACCCATTCACTTCTAGAGCTGTTCACACAAAATACACCATCAATAAAGATCTGGATTCTGATTTTCCCTAATCTTGCTCCCATTTTGCTCTGGTGTGAAGCTATTGATGTTGGCAGAGCAACTAGGGACAGAAGTGCAAACCAAGGGCCAGCTGAGGCGTGGTACTCAAGCCTTGGTCCCAAACCATGTGCATGTTCTGCATTTTCCATGTGTGAATCATTCCACTGAAATCATTGATGTTTTCACAGTGGGACTAACATTTCCACAATGTAAGAGCAATCTCAAATCCATTTCTAGTTTAAGGCCAGAGCAAATCTTTTGAACGTTTGGGCTGAACACCTTTGTGGCCTTGGACACTGTGTCTCCCAGTAGTGATCCAAGGATGGAGCTGAACAAGCTGTCTCCTAAGGCATTGCTTCCAGCAGGACAAAGCACCCACTTTCCAGCTGAAGATGCAGGGCTGTTGAGAATCCATTCTTTGTTCCCTTAGTTGGTCAAACTCGCTGAAAGAAAGCTTCCATCCAATTTTTCAGTGTCAATTCCCAGTATATTATATCTGCAGAGGAATGATAAATAATGACCACAGTACAATCTGCATGAAAGAAGAGTCCCAGGCTGTTAGCTTTTGCTTCCATCTTTGACTGTTTCACGCCTTCTCTCACAGTCTCCCAGTGGCTGTCCCACGCAAAAGGAAATGACCCATGCAAAAAGGAACTGACAGTGTTTGCCCACCTTCTGTAGCTTGAGACCCTTCATGAAAGATGCTGGCTGGCAAAGAAGTACAAATTTTGTCATGTTTTTGTTGTGAAGGTAGCATTTTCAACAGACTTAACTGTGTGTGTATTGATGTCAGAACCTATTCCTGATGTCAGAAACCTTTGGCTTTGTTGTAACCTCCAACTTTCTTTAAAATTTTCCTGGAAAAATATATTCAAAAGGAAGTTAAGAAGTGCAGCTAGCAGCTGTTGTGAGCGTGTGTGGCACTCAGGAGGGGTAAGTGTGGTAAAAGTGTTGGATTTAGGGGTAGCAGAGTCCTCAGGCATCACGGAAAAGGAGAGAGCGGGAGAGCAAATGCACACGAGGTCTGAGGCTGCAAGTTAAGCAGGACAGCACTGAACTGGAGGGTGAAATGGGAAAGAAAATTTCCTTTACATCCAAGATATAAACAGTGAGAATTTCCTCCCTTATGCCCTACTCCGCAGCGCACAAACCTTAGAGCTATTGGGAATATTGGTCAGCCCTTCCATTCCCATTCCTTATTCCTGGATGCTGGACAAGGGACAGCCAAGGAGGAGTCCCACTGACTCATGGAGAAAGCAGGGAAATGCTCCTGTGCATTTGCTACACACTGATTTTGCAAAACCATTCTAAAATTGGGGTAAACTACTTGACTCAGTTAAACCAATATACTTTTTATAACTATGATCAGGCCTGCAGCCAAGACGTGCATAGCCCCATTTGATCTGCTTCTAAATTAATAGTTTTGAGTTGACTGCGAAGGTTTTGAATAGACCTTAATTCTTCGCATCCAAAAAGCAGTAATATTGAAGGAGCATTTCCAAAATATTCCAGCCTTCTTTATATAATGTACAAAAATAAACACAGTGGAGCCACATTATCTCATTTTTCTTTAGAGGTCATTCTGAAGTTCAGCGCAGCTCTTTTTGTACATGATTTGGTTACTTGCAGAAGATTAAGAAATCTAATCCTACTGTTAAACTGGCTGGAAGTATTGCTGTGAGTTAACGAGGCCGACCGTAAAACTGCCTCAGGGCATCCAATATCACCTTCTGGTGATGAAGACTCCATTTTCCCAGTGCTGGTGGACCTTGAAATGCCGTTGCTGTCTCTCCAGCACATTGCTTACTGTCCACGCAGCAAGCTGAGGCTATGCAGGTAATAACAATGGGAGGTAGGGGTTCCCAAGCTCTGTTGAACCTGCTCATCTGAACCCCAGTAATAATCCATTAAATAGACCATTTGTGTGCTGTGGGCCCTGGTTTTACTGGGCTGCTCAGTGCCTGGGCAGTGGGTAGGTGCCTTCTGTAGGCAGATGCTCAGGCACAGGGAGGTAAAACAGTGATACAGGTAACTAAATGCAATGGATGGGAAGTCTACCTTATGACACGGAAGGTTTTGTGAAAGAAATATGAATATAATGCTTTCGTTGAGCAGCAGGAAGCACTCTCTCTCTCTCTCTCTCCATCTGTGTTAAAGTCACTTCTTCATCACAGATCCAGTCGTTATCAGGCTAACTTTGCTTTACAGCGTGGTTTGTCCTTCCAGCCTCTTCTGTTTGGAAGGGAAAGGCTGATTCCCCGTGTTTTTGCTGTCATAACTTCTGATGTTTTCTTTCCAGTTGCCGGATTCATTATAAGGATATGTACAATTTGTTACGTGTAATTGCTCCACCCCTGGGCTTAGGAAAGAAGTGCCCTCATAGGGTGGCATACAAGGTTTGCAACTTCAGAGACTCCCTCCAGCATTTTCAGTTTGTTTTTTTTTTTTTAATTTCTTTTTTACCCCCAAGTGCAAATGCAAACGGTACAGAAAAGAAACTGTAACGTGACATAACTCGTTGCCTGACCAAGGAATGATTGATGGACTGCCTCCTCGCTCCTCCGTGCATCTCATCCCTGTCCCATCCCTTCCCACACCCAGCTGGCTGGGGCCAGGCAGCTTTATGAGACAGCCAACCCTCGAGCTTGCATCGCACAGGGGCTGGGTGGGAAGTGTTAGGGAAAAGAAGCACAGTGTCTAAGTGCTTCTCTTTACATCTATATGCCAGAGAGAGATATTATCCCAGGATTTCTGGGGAGCAGCATGATTCTGGGGGCCTTTGCAGCATTGCTCCTCTAGTTGAGTGACTCAGGTTTGAACCCTTCCCTTTCCTGAGCTGGTAGGACATTTAGGAATGGGGCTGTGGGGCTGGTTGTCCACAGAGGGGAGAGGTGAAGGGATGAGCTTTGAGTCCACCCCACTGCAAGAGCCAGAGGTTGCCTTGGGAGCAACACTCGTGTCTCTGAGCTCATAAGTTATGTTAGATATAGCAGGGAACCTCCTGACCTCTGAAGGTGTGCAACGCTTGGGAGTGAAGGTGGAGAGCAGAGGATGGGCCTTGCCAAGAATTCAGAGGCACCGAGCCCTCTGCCAGGAGCAGGGGCAGAGGGAAGCCAGGGGGAAATTGTTGGCTGCAATTACAATTTGTGTCTCTCATCAGCCTTCAGATTAACTCTGGGCTATGAAGCCGGAGAGGTATGTTAAATGGTTTAGTTACTAAGGACAGGAATAGATGGGTTTGGCGGGGTGAGTTCTCTCGTCCGCCTACTCCTCCATCAGTGCTCTCCATAGGATTTGAGACCCGTGTCAGGGCAGCAGGCTGGCATGCAGTGCCTGCTTCTGCAGCTGTCCTTCTTGAGGGGTTTCCATGACAGCACACAGGGAGGACAGACATCAGTGGTGAAAGCAGGTGGTGGGTGTTGGTTTGAGGAAAGAGGAGCCCATCAAATGCAAGGCAGAAACAAATCCGCTCTCCACCACCATCCTGCAGGTTGGGTGCTGGGCTCCGGTTTTGCCGACCCCAGATTCAGTCTGGCTGGAATTCTGCAGACTTGCACCTTTGACTTAGAGCAGTCCTCATCTGTGCCCTTGAGCAAATTAGGAGTTTTAGGATGAGGAATGGCTTTTTCTTCTCTGGCAGTCCATAAGCTAACCTGAAAACCCAGCTCTTCATTTGCTGAGGGAAAGCCCCCTGTCCCATAACTCTGCCTACCAGCTCTCCCTGGCATGGTGACCACAACCTCTTGGACCTGTTTGGGGAGCAGGCAGGGGAAGCACACCTCTGACCCCAAAACCCAAGCCAACCCCAAGCCCTCCCTCCCAAACAAGACCTCAGTCATTCCCGGCTGCAGGGGATGTGGGGCTTCCCCATGGCGAGGAGGAGACGTTGGGCGCCGAACCACAGGAGTGGAAGCGGAGAACCTTTGATTGACCCACCTCTTTCTTTGGTTTTGTTATCCTGAGAAATCTGATTAACCGGATCTCTGTTTTCTTGTCTGCTTTCCCCTCTCTCCCTCCTCCTCATTTGCTCCGTTGTGTTGCCCTCCCCCTTCCCCACCTCCCTTTTCCCTGTCCTGCTCTGCTTTGATTTCCGTCTCTTCTCGCTTTTGCCTCTCTCCCTCTGACTCCAAGCGGGCGCATCAGTTACACAGACATGTATGAGATGCTGAGACACATGTCCCCACCTCTAGGCCTTGGAAAGAAATGCCCTGCTCGCGTTGCCTATAAGGTAGACCACCCCAGCAGCTCCTGCCAACCCACCAGCTTTTTGTGCCGTGGCTGCAGCGGGTGCCGTTTCTGTGACGTTAGTGTTGTTCTCCTGGGCTCCTTCTAAGTGCTCTCTCTGCTTCCCGAGCAGACTGGATTTTGGATCTGCTGCTTTTTTTTTTTCTTTTTGTAACCATCTTTTGGTCTTTGAAACGATGGCACGTCGGTTTGTCTCTCTTACTATGTCTGCTATTTCTATCAGTGTTTCTCTCTCTCTCATTCTGCTTCCATTTAGGCTACTCTGGGGAGGGTGCTAATGAGTAAATTACCCTGCCACTACAATCCCCATTTGTCTTTCCACCGCTCTCACTAGCCCATCAGTGTGATGGTGGTTTTCCCCCCTCTAAATTAGATTGGTGTGATTAGAGTAGGCAGTGCTGTAGGAGTTAGCGAGCTATTAAACAGAGGCAACGCCAGAAGGGCTCCTTAAATACCCTCATGAAAGAAATTATTTTGATGCAAAGCATTTAAGATGGTGAGATGAAGAAATCACTCGAACTGATCGTTGATGCTGAAAAACTTTTTAATTGAACCACAGAAAGGCATTATAGCCGAAAGGCTGCTTGCTAGCTGCTGCCTTGATGAGCGCAGTGATAATTCAGATAGACACACAGCCAACTCCTTGGGATCTTTGAACACCAAACTTCACCATTTAGTTCAGAAGGAGCCTGCCGTAAGCACCTAGAATTGCACGGCTCAACTCAGTGTCCATTAAACTCAATATGGTTGTTGGTTTTGTGGGTGTTTTGTTGTTGTTTTTTTTTTTTTTTTTTTTGCTGTTGACCTCATTTCAGGTACCACCAAGCCTAATTCTTACCCCTCAGCATGCTTGGTGCAGTGGGACACAGTGGATTCAGATCACAATGTCCCTCCAAAAAGTGCCGTTTTGTTTTTTTTTCCATCAAGCCTGTATGAGAGCCAGGCTTTGGAACTTAAACTAAGCCAAAAAACCCAGGCCTGCCAGGGCACAGCAGCAGGAAGAGGTTCAGATATAGCTTTCTACAAGATCCTTCCTCAACGTGTTGGGATATAAAGAGCAAAAGTGAGCAGAACCTTAAAACTAGCCAGTTAGATATCTTTTCCATGCTCATTTTTGATGAGTTTGGTGGTAGCTGTTTAAAGGAGCACCTCTGTTTGAGCAACTCTTCCCCACCTTACCACGAATCCCCTTGAGAAACCCGTCTGCCTTAATGCCCTTCTGGCTATTTCAGATGGATACCCAGAGTTAAACACTTCTGCAAAGGTACCAATTATGCACAGAAACCCCAAAGCTTTTAGAGCAATCAGTGGCTCCTTTTAGCACCTCTGAGTTCCCATTGACTTCACAGGGAGTGGGCACTGCTGGGAGCTGGAGATGTTACAGCTCTGAGGTCACACGTGTGTGCCAGAAGCATAAAGCTGTCCCATCACCCCCCTCCCTTCCATTTCCCCCCTCCCCAAACCTTTAAAAGGAGGGGAGGGGAAAAAAAGGAATATATAAATAACACGTATTAAAGTAAGCATTTTAAACAAGGCTTTTGGCTGATTTCCATAGTGAGGAGTCTCTGTGCCTCTCTGTGATGGTTCTCAGCTGCTGCAGAGGAGCTCCCTAGGTGCAGGCACTGCAGCTGTGCCTTCCCAGATCTGTTCTTTCCTTCTGTGTGAGTTGGTCTATGGTTTAATTGGTCTTTACAGAGAAAATTCACAGAAGCTAGGTACACATGGATGGTTTGTTTTAAAGATATATATATATATATAAATATATATAAAGAGATGTTTAATTTTTACCCATCTACTTGGAAACCTCTAAAAGGTGCCTACGTGTGGCTGAACCGTAAGCAGAGGTGGGTTCCAACTGAACTGCTCAAACCTCAACTGTACATCAGGTTTCTGAGCTCGAGGGCAGTCTGATTCATTTTGTCCCTTATCACTGAGCCACAAACCATGGCAGTGTGAACCTGAGACCAGTTCTGGACTTTTCCCATGGTCTCTGCATCATTTCTGCTCCCTCCCTCTCAAAGAAACAACATAGATTTTTTTCAAACTTCCTCTTCTGTCTGGCAAAAGCCCTTTTGCCCCACACCTCCACCCTTTTCCTTTCCATATATATAATTTTTCCCAGTCCTCTCCATCTGTAAAGGCTTTCTGTGTTTTTCCCCGGTCGTCACCCTTCTCAGTATGTCTGCGTTTGTTTCGTTTGGGTTTTCTCCTCCTTGCAGCCCTGTTGGCTGCTCCTCTCTGTTGCTTTCTGGTTCCCCTTTCTCAGCTGTCCTCCTGGGTTTGTGTGCCCAGCCTCGGCCGGAGCTTGGCTGTGCATGTGGGGTCCCGGGGCACCGGGAGAGCTCTATCCTGCAGCCAGGGTGGGGGAAATGAGAAGAAATGCATTTTAAAATCTCTTCTATCTGCTTAAATGAAAAAAAAAAGGGGGGAAAACCACTTCAACTTCACTCTAGTGCCTTGAGATTGGACCTCTGGCCCATTGGCTGGTTGGGGTTGCTTGGTTTTACTCAGGTTGGGAACTCTTACATTGGGTACATTTACTCTTATTTATTGAGACTTGGAGACCCTTCAGCATCAGCTTGTCTGTGGTGAAGGGCCCTCAGTTTCTATGTGCTACTCAGTAGTAGCAATATTTTCAGTGGGCATCTGCGTGCTTTGTGGCTGTTGGCCTCCCTCCACTGGAGGAAACATCATGGGGAAGTGGGTGCCTGTTGCACAGAGACGTGGCAGGTCTTCACACCTGAGGTGTGTAAGTCCTTGGAGGTTGTCAAGGGACATGGAGATGTGGCACTGAGGGACATAGTTTAGTGGGCATGGTGGGTATAGGTTGGTAGTTGGACTGAATGATCTTAGTGGTCTTTTCCAGCCTTAATGATTCCATGATTCTAAGTTCCAGCTATGCACCCTTACCTGTGGGAGGGTAGCATCCATGCTAGGAGCTGCCCCATTGCTTGCCTGTGCTTTGCATCACAGAGAGGGTCTGTAAAATGGGTGCTGGAAATGCCCGTGCTGCTGCTATAATTCCCTGCAGTGTGATGAGACTTCTCCATGCAGTGGTCTGGCTGTGTGCTAGGACAGGGTCAGTGTTCATAGAAGCATAGAATCATAGAATGGTTGGGTTAGAAGGGACCTTACAGCCTGCTCCACCACCCCACCATGGGCAGGGATGCCTCCCACCAGCTCAGGCTGCCCAGGGCCCATCCAGCCTGGCCTTGAGCACCTCCAGAGATGGGGCATCCACAGCCTCCCTGAGAAACTATTCCACCATACTCATCATGAAGAATTTCTCCCCTGTATCTAAATCCACCCTTACCATCGAAGGGAGGAAGGCTTGGGCATCCTCTCTGAAGCTGAGAGAAGAGTTAAAGCAGAGCAGAATAATTACAACTAGGTCGGAGTGAATTATTCATAGCAAATAATTTATTCACCAAATTCAGCCTCGTTTTCTGTAAGCAGTGCTCCATTGTCCTGAATTTATTCACATCTGAAAATTATTCCCAGAGCACTTTTTGTCCCAGAGGCTGCTCAGGAGCTGCTGATGAGGTGTTCTTAATAATTAAAATCCATCAGGGTGCCAGCTGGTTTTCCCAGCTCTTCTTTCTGCCAATACTTGGGCAAATGTTTGAGGCTGAGCTCAGTGCTCGCTTTCTGGGTCACACTGGGAACCAGCAAAAGGCTTCAGCCTCACCCAGGTGCTGCTTTACCTTTGCCTGGATTTTGACACCAACATGAATTTCCTCATCTCTCCAGCATGTTTACTATCTATGTGAACTCTGCCCCAGAAGTCTCCATGCAGAAGCTGAACACTGAGCAGGCACCAACTCTGCCAACTCCACTTGCTGCAGAGCTCTGGCTCCCTGTTGCCCACGTCTTTGTTTATTTGCAATGAAATCTCTGCTGGTGCTGGGAGATGCCTGCACCCCTTTGACCATACAAGCAACTGCAGCAAAAAGCATCACCTACTGTAACCCAGCTGTAATCAGTTACCATTTGTTACTGCTCTCCTTTCTGTGGTGCACAAAGTTAATTAGGGGACTCTGGAGACAATATTGCAGCTCCTCCCTCAGGGGCCTTTTCCTGCAGAAACATGATGAGATCCCCCATGCCAGCTCCCTCTGCATTCCTCCCAAACCTTCTGATTAAATCCCAGAGCTGGAGATGGGTCCCTAAGCATACACTGGGAAAAGAAACGGGGACTCCATCTGCTGCTGCTACTCTTCCTTAGATGCTATTGGATATGGGAGACAAAGGGAGGAAGAGGAGCAGCATGGGGAGCACCGTCTTGCCAGGTCTGCATGGGTTTTGCCTTTTTCACTGCCCCAAATTATTAATTCATCTGAACACCCCTTGGTTGTGGCCGTCAATTCCTATAGTAACCCAGAGTGGTGCAGACTCCCCTGCCATCCCCCTCAGCATGCTCTTATGGGGTTCTTCTGGGGTCTAGAAAGAGGGGAAGCAGGGATATGAGAGGGCTGTGGTTTGGGGACACTTCCAGGTGGCCGTTCTCAGCAGTCTCACCCAGTGCTGGCTTGGGTGCAGGCATTTTGCTCTGCAAAGCAAGTGTGCAGTTGCACGTGCAAGCTTGAACCTCCTCCTTCTTTCTACCTCTTGAAAACCTCCCTTTAAATCATAGAATCATGGAATGGCTTGGGTTGAAAAGGACCACAATGCTCATCCAGTTCCAACCCCCTGCTATGTGCAGAGCCACATCCAGCCTGGCCTTGAATGCCTCCAGGGATGGGGCATCCACAGCCTCCTTGGGCAGCCTGTTCAGTGCGTCACCACCCTCTGGGTGAAAAACTTCTTCCTAATATTACTAATATCCCTCCTGATTACAATTGAGGAGGAAAGACTTCCACACAGCCTTGCTGTGCTCTGCCTCCACACTTCTGGGGAATTCAGTCTGGGAAACTGGGGGAGAGGATTGGGATACCGCAGTCCCACAATAGGTTTTGGTGCTGGTTTGTGTGAGGATAGAGCTCTCCTGGAGGGATTATTTCTCATCTGCTTGTTCCTCACTGCCATGCATCTTCTTTCGCTCTCCATCTCTTTACTCTCTCTGTCCCACTGCAGTGGGATGTGGTGGGGCTGCTGGGCTCACACTGATGCAGAAATTTTGTGCTCACTTTTTGTGCACTGAGGGAAAAGTCCCAATTAAAGTGCTTCTTCATTGGAGACGAGTGAACAGAGAAAATGGCTGTGGCTTTGCCAGCATTTGCTGCTGTCGCTGAGTTACAAAGGGAGGGGACCCTTGGCTTTGATTTCACTTTCTCAGAGGCTTGTCAGACACGACTGATAACCTCTGGGCACGCTTTAAGAGCTCTTTGAGATTGCAGTGGTTCGTCTCAGCCTTCAGGAGACAGGGTCTGTTGCTACCCGAGTCCTTTGTGCACTGCGCCATGAAATCCAAAGATGGGTAATAAGATAAAAGGGGGGGGGGGGTCCTCAGCTCTGCCAAACGTCAGCTTGCTTGACAAGCAGACTTTTTGCACCTAGTTAATGCCATGTGCCCATCAGCACCAGCAGCACAACGGCTATGTGTTGGAGGTTTCTCCAAGCAGCCCTTGGTGTTGCACGGTGTCATGGCACACAGGGCAGGCGCTGCACTCTCCCGTGCCCCCGTGCTCGGTGCTGCAGCAGCACGCCGGCCGGTGCTGAACAAAGAGAGGGTTCTGCACACTGATAGGGATCAAAGGCACAGCCTAAGCAGCTTTTGGACTTGGATGAAATTCCCTCCCGAGCGAGGGGCCCCGGCCAAGCTCCTGCTTGGCTTACAGCAAAGATTAATGCTTGGTGACTTCCTCGGGGCGCAGGAGCGATCTGGGAGCGGAAAAGCAGGGGCTGCTCTGATAAGGCTCTGAGCGAGGCTCAGCAGCTTTTGAAAGCTGAGGAGCTGAGAAACAAGGAGATTGCCAAAAGGGAAGAAATCCGTCCTTTAAATGCATTGCTAAGGTTATCAGAGAATGCTTCCACCTGTCTGCGTTTCCATACTCAGAAGCCAGATGTGTTAAGGGAGCCACAGCCTCCGAAGCACCGTGCTCGGTGCACTCAGATCCGGGCTGCATATAGGAGGGATGATTTTGCCCCATCAGAGCTGATCCTGATTACTGGTGGGGAAGGAGATGCCACCAGGTCTAAAGTTCTTGGAAGATGCTTGCAGATCCTGGGGGACTATTCCATGTCCAGACTGGAAGAATGTGGGAGAAGGAAATCGCAGTCCTGCTCTCACCCACCCAGCTCCTTCCCCTAAGGGTAAGACCTGGATGGAGCTGTGTAGCTCATTGACTGGAGATCTTCACAGCTCCTGGAATGCTTACAGGGAAAGGAGGCCCAAGATAGAACCCATGTGTCTCCAAAAAATGAACCTTTTATCCTTTTACATCTTAGCAGCCAGACCCAAACCGCCCCAGAAAACTGAGCCAAACCACAAGGCTCGTTGGCCCTGTATGGCCCAAGTGTGCTTCAGGCTGTGTGCAAGAGGCATCATCATGGGAGCGCTCCGAGGTCTGCAGAGCCACGTGTCCAGAGGCTGCAGGTAGGAATGTAGCTGGGACCATCAGGAACAGAGTAGTAGGCTCTGAAGTGGAACGAGGATATTCAAACCAGCTTCTTTTGGAAGGAATCTCTTTGTAGGATTGCAGTACAAACGCTGGCAATCCATCACAGCCAACAGCAGCAGCTCAGCCCCGCTCCAGGAAAGGAGCTGCCAGCTGCGTGGAGAAGACGTTTGAGCTCAGTGCACGAAAGGTTAACACAAGGAGAAGGGCTAATGTTTGCAATGGGGCTATATTTCTAGGGGCTCTCAGGAAGGGAGGGAAGGGAAGGGGTAGGGGGAGAAACGCTGACCGAAGCTGACAGTGCCCGTGTTCCTCCCGCAGCGCCTGGTGCGGATGAACATGCCCATCTCACCCGAGGATCTGACAGTCCACTTCACCTCCACGCTGATGGCCCTGATCCGCACTGCTCTGGAAATCAAGCTCGCCTCAGGTGAGAGGGAGGGGATGACAGCTGCATGGCTTGAACCCCAGCTTGCCTGCTGCTCCGCAGTCCTGAAACCACAGCAGTGCCAAGCCAAGTGGAAATCCCATTCTCATTCCCCACACTCCAAAACAAGAGAGCTCCAGGGACAGGCAGCAGAGGGGAGTCCTAAGCCCTGCTCTGCCTTCGGACAGCCATATCCTGGCGCTGTGGTTAGGGAGATGTGCAGAGCTTTGCCCATCCCAGCTGGGAGCCCCTGCATGCGCTGTAATAGACGCAAGAGTTTCTGCACCCCACTTGGTGATTATCCCAGCACAAAGGGAGGGAAAAAAACCAGCATTGCTGTCTGCTTGTGTTGAGGCAGTGACTCAGAGCACTCCGAGCTGCCCTGAGATAAAATTTTATTATTTAAGTGCTTAGTCAGGCATATACTTCACTTCCCAATTAAACACTGCAAGGTAGTAAAACACACCAGCCTTTTCTATGGGTCGTTACACTGTTTAATCAGGCTGGCTGGGGGCAGAGTCAAGGCACAATGGGCCAAAGCATTGTTTTACCTAATTTAGAAGCTAACAGGAGGTAACAGTGCCCTTGTGAGCAAAGGGCAGGGCTGGGTTAGAATACTGTGCTTTTCCTTAGGCCAGCCTTTCTGCCTCTCTGCATTAATTGCCTTCCTAGCCTGTTACTGAAACTTCATCTTTGATGCTTTGGCAATGCTGGAAGAACACAAAAACTCTGAGGCCCCGGAAGGACTCCCCTAATAATGCTCATTTTTAAGGGTGCATTTAGGACTGTCTGGGATTCTAGGGCCAACAATGTATTTTAGTAAGAAAATCTAGACAAAGCCACTGAAGCCCTGTGAGTTTGTCTTATTTTAGGGTTCTAGTTGGCTGTCAGCAAGGGTAATTCACACAGGCTTTCTCAGTTGCAAAAGTCTCCCCCTCCTGTTTTTTTACCATACACTATAGAGGAAGCAGAGAACCAGTTTGGCTGATAGGGCTGGCATCACTCAGAGGCCTCTATCTGCTGCGGGTTGTGAGTTCTCGACCTGTTCTCTTGCTGTGTTGCTTGGTTTGAATAGGTTTCATGTGCTGCATTTAATTGAGTCTTTAGTAAGGCTAACAGGCCCTTAATAAACCCTCCCTAATGAGACCGAGTGTGGGAGTTCAGACTGCAGAGCACCCAGAGCCTCCTCCCATTACTTTCCTCTTAGAAAAATAATCTCTGTCATTCAGATGAACTACTTAATTGCCTGCTGTGTGGTGCATTCAGCTGGGAGCTGGCCTGTTGGCTTACATATACTTTAATCACTTTCCACTTGTGTATTGAGACCTCACTTTGGCCGTTTGAATAATGCTGCAGTGTTCAGCTCCTTCTGGTTTACGCCGCTCCGTCGCTCCTGTTTGATGCTGTTGATACAGCGCAGTGCTTTGAGTGTTTGCTTATGTCTCACTGCCAAACAGCTCAGGAAAGGCTGTTGGTGGAGAGGGTTTCTAATCATTGCTGACCTCCTTTGCATTGCACCCTGCAGGTGCTCCTGCTTTCTGCTGATGGTACCTACTTGGGCAGCACATGCAATTAGGTAGAGGAGGCCAGAGCTGAAGTTTAAGCCTTAGGTGACAGTGCAGGTCAGCAGGCTGGGGCTGGCCCTGCTGAGCTCCCACACTGTAGTTGTGGTCTGCAGTTCCCTGCTGCAGCTGGTCCTGGTTTGGTGCTGCTGAGGAAGGAGAATGGGGGATGTGCCTTCTTTGCTTGCTGTGCTGAATGAGTAAGGATTTTCACTCGTGTGCCTTCTTGTTTCCTCTCCCTTTTTTCAGGGGGTGTTAAGCAGCACCAGTGTGATGCTGAGCTGAGAAAGGAGATATCTCTAGTTTGGCCCAACCTGTCCCAGAAGACACTGGATTTGCTGGTGCCTCCTCACAAACGTAAGCACCCAGTCCTCCAAGAAGCCTGGCATGGGTTTTCCCCCTCCGTGCCTGCTTTGTCCCAGGCTTCATCCAGGTACACAGTTCATGTACACAGGATGCAGCAAAGAAACCCAGTGTAGATCAGCTTGCAGGTGTTGATGATTACAAAGGTATTGGAACAGGCTGCCAGGAGAAGTGATGGAGTCACCTTCCCTGGAGGTTTTCAAGAAACAGAGATGTGGCACTTAGGGATGTTATTAGTGGGCATGGTGGGGTGGGGGTTAGACTTGGTGATCTTTTCCAACCTTAATGAATCATAGAATCACCGAGGTCGGAAAAAACCCACAGGATCACCCAGTCCAACCATTCACCCATCACCCATGGTTCTCACTAAACCATGCCCCTCAACACAATAGAATCATAGAATCACCAAGGTTGGAAAAGACCCACAAATGATTCCATGACCACCTAAGGAACAGGTGAGCTGAGGTCAAATTTAGGCCTGCATTTCCTTAACATTACAGTAGGTTTCATGTCCTTAGAAAAAGTACCATGCTGAGAAGAGACCAATGCTGTGTGGCCCCTTCCAGACATTGTTCCGTGCTTTTGTTTGTCTCCAGCCTGTGTCTCAAAGGGCAGGAGAGCAATTTCTGCCATCTGGGTTCAGTCTGCTGCAGAAAACCAGGAGAAGAAAATTAAAAGTTTGCTGAGAACATACAGAATCAGAAGTGAGGTATCTTGGAACCTTGTGCTGCTCAATGATATCCCAGGAGAAAGTGCTGAGAAAATGGAAAGCTTGCCATTATCTTGATTGGCCAATGCAAGGGCTCGGATTCCTGATTAATGAGAAGCAGTGCAGAGCAATAAAGGCAAAGTTAATTAAGACAGATGAGGGAACTGAGGAGGTGCAGATCAGTGGGTAGCAACTACAGAACTCTTCTCCTCCCCACTCCTCATGGTGCCTTTGTGTCTTTTAACTCCTTGTTGTTCAGCCGCTGTGCAGGGAAGGGAGGGGAGCAGAGCTGGGAGGGTGAAAAAGACATCTGGAAAAATGAAATACTTTGAGATAGATGTTAGCCTGCTATGCCCCAGTTGACTATAATTCACAGAAATTGGAATAAGGCGCTTTTGTTGATAAAAAGATGGCTGCAGATCTGGCATTAATTTAGTGGTTCCTTGTTGGCAAAGCTTACAGTGCCATGGAGTTTCTCTGGCTGCTTCTTTTCCACCCAGCCTCTGTGAGTGTTTGCCATAGGGAGTTAGGGACAAGGGGCCATCCTCCTCAGACATTTAAGGCAGCAACTTGCAAAGATCTGAAGAACTCTGTTATAACCTTTTTGCTTTGTTTTCTTTCCTTTTCCCTGTGTCTGTTTTGCCTCCATATTCTAACGTTACCTGTTCTTTCACCTTGTTTCTCACACCCCTTTGGTGCCGCTGTTTCTCACGTGCTTTGACTTATCCATCCCTCCCCTGGTCCTTTCCCTTTCTCCACCCGAACACCTCCGCTGCGTTTCACCATGCGTGGACAGCTGATGAGATGACTGTGGGGAAGGTCTACGCAGCGCTCATGATATTTGACTTCTACAAACAGAACAAGAACAGCAGGGAACAAGTCCACCAGCCTCCTGGGGGCCTGTGCCAGGTACTGGGGATGCCACTCCGTGTCCTCCCTGTCCTGCAGCTGCTTCTCAAGCAGTGGGCAGTTCTCACTGGAGTGACTGGTGCATTGCACTCAGCAAGTCCGGGGGTGCAGGGGGATGCTTGGTTAGCGCAGTGCGACCTCTCCACACTCAGCTCCATCTCTTACAACCATCCTTTGTTCTTCACAGCCTGGACCAGTGTCACTCTTCCACCCCTTGAAGGCCACTTTGGAGCAAACCCAGCCCTCGGCATTCAGCAGTGCGAAGGCATTCCTGCGCCAGAAAAGCTCAGCCTCACTCAACAACGGAGGCACATTGTGAGTATCTGTGATACAGAGCAGGGGCACCGAGGGCAGACACGTCAACCCTGACCCCATCGATCCAGTTGCTGTGGTAGTGCAGAGCATCTCCAGTGACTCCAAGTTCAATGGCCTCCTCACATGTGGCTAGGACAGCTTTCCACTGGTGGCTATCGAAATACCTCCTACAAATGCAATTCTTCACATGGTGGTACTGGTGGGTTCTCCAAAGCTAGGTGTTTCCCTGGTGGTCCCTGAAACTTAGTTATAGTGTTTTCCATTGTGGCCAGTTTTAAGTGTGAGTTTGGTTATACAAATTTGAGAACACTGCAAAACAGACAGATAAATACTAAGCTAACCAACCAATGGATCACTAATGCAGTGAGTTCTTGGGACACCAGAAGGCCTTGGGAACAGACAAGTCCTTTAAGCTTATGGCACTTGATAACAGCAAGAGCTTCCTGAAGGTTATCCGGGACAGAATCTCTGACTCTTTCTCTCTGGACAAAATAACACCTCCGTAGAAAGCTTACTGAACAGTTACAGTAATGGCAATCTCTAATCCATTCTCCATTTCCTGTTCCTCAGGTCGCTTTCCTTAGTGCCATGGATTTTTTTTAATGATGGAGATCTGAGTTTTAAATACCACAGGAGACCAACTGCAGACTCAGACATAAAACCTGGGGCTGTGTATACCACTGTACATTCAGTGAATTTAGTTTAGCCTGAGCACAGATGTGCTTGACCAATGTCATTTGGGGTTATTTGTCTGTTTTTACCTACATAATTTTCCTGAATTCCAAAACGGTTCGTTTTGCTTCATTAGAACTTTAGCTGCAGACATCGATTTCCTCATTTACTGAAAAAGAATGTGCTGATTTGTTTGTTTTCCTGGTTGCTCAAGGGATATTGGAGTTATAAAGAAAGTGGCCCTGGGGAAGCCTACAGGACTTAATAGCTTCACCAACTACCTTTCGCCTAGTTTCAGAAGTGAAATGTTAAGAGGTTACTTGGATGCTTTACCTTTACCACAATTAAGTTAGCAAAACCCTTTTGCAAAAGAGTTCATCTTTTCTTCCAATTTACCTTCTGGCAGGCCAGCCCCAGAGGGTGGGATCAAAGAGTCCAGTTCGTGGGGGACCCAACGGACCCAGGACGTGTTTTATGAAACCAGGACACCAGCTTTTGAACGAGGCCACTCAGAGGAAATCCCCATTGAACGGGTAAGTAAACAGGTGATGATGGGGTTAAATGCAGCAGATCTTAACAGATGTCAAGGTAGACACTTCTCTGGGACAAGCATTGTCTCTCTTACCACCCAAAACTTGCTTGAACATTATGGAGAAAAAGCAAGTCTGTTAGATGTGCTTATCCTGCTGATAACACTATGTGTCTGCTAAGATAGTACTCTTAAGGTTTTGTCTTCCTTGTTGTCCCATTATTATTAGTGTATAAACCCAGAGGAGAGGAGTCACAGGTCAGAGCTCGGGTTCATTGCCATGGCTCGTGGCTCACTGCTGTCTTTGTTGAAAACAATGCTGTTGATAGAGAATAACTTGGGAGCTCCACTGCTCCCAGTTTATTCTCTTTCCCTATCAGCACCTCTTCACACACTGATTAGCAGAACACTGCTAAGACAGTGGGTTTGAAGCTGATGTGATCTTGCTATTTAACACTGTTTCTTGCTTCAATCAGGTGGTGGAAATGAGGGAAATCAGCCCCACACTTGCCAATGGAGAGCACCAACCAGGGCTGGAGAGCCAGGGTCGGGCGGCTTCCATGCCGCGCCTGGCTGCTGAAACGCAGGTGAGTGAGGGAAGCTGGGGGTGAGAGGCTGAGAGCATAGCAAGGGATTGGAGCTGTTGTTATCAGCTGCCTGTGAGGTTTTTTGGAAGCTGAACCTGGTGCCAGGTAACCAGGCTTTTTGCTTGGATAATAGGCATTCATGTGCAAGCACAGCATTGTCTGCAGATTGACTTGCTCCCGGTTGCAGCAAAAAGCAAGCAAGAGAAATCCCTCTTTTTGGGTTGCTGAATGATGACAGCCTATCTAAGAGTGTCTGTTCTGATTAACTGGGGACAAAGATGTTTGCCAGCCCATATTCTTAAAAGGCATATGTATCCCATTGCCAGTTGTCTGCCATCTATCCAGACAGACAGCTGAAGCATGCTTCATTGCCCCCGCCATAAAATAAGCTGGAGATTTCCTGTGGTTCTCTTTGATAAATGCAGGAGGTATGGAAAATACCAGGGAGACTGTGCCTGGAAGGCTTCACTGAGACATTAAGCAGTCTCCCTGTGTTTCCCTCTTCCCACAGTTCTTAGTATATCTTGTGTTGTGATTTTGATTGGTAATATGTCGTTAAGGATTTCGTTTTCCTTGTTTAACTTCTTGTAAAGAAACCTCATCATTAGAGTTGGCTTTTACAGCAACTTGGTGATTAATTGTGGATGTTCCTCAGTGCATAGGAGGTCATGGTTTTCACGTACCATTTTTGGGCATTGTATGTGTTCACTGCTTGTTAACCCAGGTGCTCTCCAGACACCATCCCTCCTCTTGTGTGTCAGAACATCTCATAGTCGTGTCTTTTGTTCAGAGGGCCTGATTCATACAGAAAGAAGTGAGCAGCCCATGGCTGTGGGCCATTCCCCATTGTTCTTTGTATGAAGCAGAACATGGAAGACGTGCTGCCCCTCCAAACTCAAAGGCCATGTATTGCATAGGCAGAAATGGCTCCAACAGATAGAAAATGTATGCCAGTGTGCTTGGACTGGTGTAAGCTATGCTTCACTAGCTAACAAATTTCCCAGCTGACATCAGAAACTCCACTCTTTGTATGAGAGTTCCAGCAAGTCCCTGAATGGGACCCTGTCTCCTGGGATTCTCTGATTTATCAGCAACACTAAGCAGGATGCTTAATGAAAGAAACAGACCCCCAAACAAACCCACACTCCCTCCCTTCAGCCTTCTGAAAACAAAGTTGTTCTTTATCCTAGACCCCCAGTAGCCTTCCAATGCAATGCAGTAACCAACAGCAAAGCCAGTAGCGTAAGCATTGTCTTTGGAAACTCCTCTCTGTTGCAGCAGATGTGGCTGATTTAGGGTTTAGCAACCTTCTGGGTTGCTTTCACTGCACCTTGCAGCCACAGTTTTCTCTGAGAGGAAGGGTTCAGTTGCTTCTTCATGCACCTGATGGTTGGACTAGATGATCTCAGCTGTCTTTTCCAACCTCCAATGATTGTGTGATTTATGACCTCTCTGGTGCTGCCTTCCTGGTCCCACCCAGACCAGAGCAGTCCCAGCAGTGTCTTCCCACTCTGCTGGAATATGCTCCAACACAGAGATAAAGCCTGTCACTTTCCACCACTCCATTTTTTCCATAAGTGCTTGCTTGCAGGAGCTCAGTACTTGTCCCCTGCAGCACAACTGCCCTCACCAAAGCACTCTGATCTTATGATGAATCAGGCCCGTAATACCTAAGCAGATCTAACCTCATGTAATGATGTAATGTTCTGGTGTTGTAGCTTCAGCCAAATAACCAATGTCCTCTCTGTGTGTCTCCCCCTCCATTTCCCTCTCCCTTCCCCCAACTCTCATGTGTTGCTCCACTCCTCCAATTTTTGAGTTCTTTGTAACTTATTTGCGATGCATTCCCTTTCCTTCTGTTTTCTGGACATCCTGTTTATCTGTTATTCCCCCATCTTTTTTTTACACTCCCCTTTTAATAACGAATCCCCTATGCTCTCCATTCCCCTGCCTCTTTGCTGTCCCGCTCCCCACCACCTCCCTCCCACCCTCATCATGTCTGCTGCACATCTGCTGCGGTGTCTGACAATGGCTGTACTGTGGGGCTGCTTCAAATAATGTCTCTCATCTTGTCCGAATTGTTTGCAGAGGAGCAAAGCACGGTCACCTGGGAGTTACCTAGCAGTATGTAGTCTGCACTAAGTTGTATCCTATTAAATCCACGTTAAGAAATAATTAACCTTCCTTAACCCTTTACTTCTTTCCCTTCTCATTTGGAGTACGATGTTGCACCGATGCAGCTGCTGTCTCTCCCCACTTTGCTGCCATCCCTTCGACCCACAACTGCATGCCGCACGCTGTAATAGCAGGGATTTTCTTTGTTCTGCTTATTTATTTCTTTTCAATGCCTTGTTGCGCAGGGATTTAGGAAGTTAAAAGCCAGTTTGGTAATGAAGAAGCAATTAGTAACTCTGTGAAGGGTTATGGTATGGTCTCCAAGGGCTTGTGTGTGTGCCCCATTAACATAATGAGAGCATTGCTGGGATTTTTGGGGAGGATAGGCTTTGCCTTGCTAAGATCCACCTCCTGTTAGTGCCAGTGGGGACTTTTGTCCCAGGAATAAGCACAGAATTGGATGCAAAGAGAAATGTTCATTTCTTATGGATTTGGCTAGCTTTTTATTGGGAAATGTCTGTCTTTCTGGTAGCTCCTAGGATGACTTAGGAAACCCTGGTGAATGTTTTTAGTGGGAGGCATTTTTGGTTTTTTACCCACGTCAGTCAATTCCCGAATCTGACTACCAGTTTACAGTCCTCTCCCACCTCCTCCATCTTTAGGCTCAACAGTAAGCAAGGAGGACAAAATTGAAACCCTAAATATGATTTCTTGCTTCTAAGAAGTGTACGTAGGAAGGGCTGTGGGAGGAGAGCAACGAAACAGCAGCTCACCTTGCTCCCATAGCTGTGCACTGCTGGGCAAACAGCAGTGTGATGCTGTGTCCCCGCTTCAACTGCCCAACCATATCTTCCTTGTGTCCATGACAAGCTTTCCAGTTCTAACATAGCACCTTGATAGGAAACACCAACACTTGGGTGACTTGAAAGAGAGAGCAGCAACTAAAAATTCAGCTGAGATTGCACCTCTGCATGCATGGTGGAATGCTGGGAGGAACAGAAGCTCTTCCTCCCCAAAATACCAACTAGGGCTGCAAACCAACCAGCTCTGCTTTATGTAAATATCACGGGGCAGCAGAGATCTGAAATTCAGGCAAAGCAAACAGAAGAGCATAAATGGTAAAAAATAATGCAAGGCTCACTGGAAAGGTTACCATGAGCAAAGTAAATGTTCTGCTGGCAGTGTCATTTGAGGCACCTATTGGATTGAGAACTCAAACAAGCCTCAAACCAAAGGACATCCTGAGCTCCCTCCCCATCCGGCTGCAGTGCTGTGCTCTGATGGCTTCCCTCTAGCAAGAAGCTTAGATGTGATGACAGACCTCGGGAAGCCCGAAGAGCATGGATGGAAGCCCTGTATCCACCCGAGAGCACTCTGCAAAGCAGCCAGAGACCAGCAGAGTGATAGAGAAGGAAACACAGGAATTTTCCTTGTTTTCTGAGCTTTACATCTCAACAGGAAGGTTAAAGGATGTGAGAGCATTTGTCCTGCAGCCCATTTACCTTGTGTTCTGCAGAGCATCATTGTGAGGTTTGAACCCAAAGGAAAGAGAGCAGAGACTGGAGCTATCACTGGTGTAGAAGACAGCACCCAGCAGTGCCCATGGGAAGTTGGATTGCTGTGCAGCACTCTTATGCTTGGCTCTCAAGCCACAGATGGTTTGAAAGTTGCAGTAGCAACCCTGAGTAGTCATTTCTGGAGATATCCTGGTAGAATTGCAGCGTGTATGTGATGTCTTGCTTGTCCTAACCATAAGAGCATCAAGAGCAGTAATGGGACAAGAGGGGAGGTTTAACAGTTGGATGGAAGTGGTCTTCAGGTGCAGAGAGGCAGTCGTAGTTCTTAGGTGGCTTGGCCTGTACCTTGCCCATTTCTTTATTTCTCATTTTTCTCCCTCTCCATGTGATGCCCAGAAATGCTTTCACGCTTTCCCTCTTTGGAGTTGCTTTGGGATGATCCCAGGCCCTGAAGCAGCTTTGGGTGGAACTGGTCTTGGAGAACTACCTTTGTGAGATGCTTGGCTACTGTGCTGCCCTGTGCCCCTGCTCATCTACTGTTGACTCCCATGAGGCTGTGTGTGGTGTGACATGCTGCATCCTGCGCTGCGCCCAAAATACCTGTGGATTGGCACAAAAAAAGTGAAAAGTAAAGCCCATTTCAGCAAATGGAGATCACATTTGCTCCTCAAACTTAGCACTAAGTCCATCATTTCAAGTTCTTCTGCCCATTCCAATTAGAGCCAATTAACTGTTTTTCTCCTGCCCCTCCTTGCCCCTGTCTATCGCTATAAAACCCACCCCGTACTGGGAACTGAGCAGCTGAGCAAGGTGAGGTGCTTGTCCCCTGACCCTGCTCCATGTCCCCTGTGCCCCGCAGCCCATCCCGGACACAAGCCCCATGAAGCGCTCCATCTCCACGCTGACCCCGCAGCGTCCTCACCCCATGCACCTCTATGAGTACTCCCTGGAGCGCGTGCCCACGGACCAGGTGCATCACCACCACCACCACCGCTGCCACCGGCGGAAAGAGAAGAAGCAGAAGTCCTTGGACAGGACCACACATCAGCTGGCCGATGGGGAAGCTGGTAAGAGCTTTGTGTTTAACGAGGATTAGTCCCTCCCTTGATAACAGTCTTTATATGTGATCTGGGGTCCCTGCTCCACATTCCAATGTTCTTTCCACATTGGTGAGTGCCAACTAATATTCTCCTTTCAGTGGCCCAGTCTGGTGAATCTTCTTCCAAGGACAAGAAGCAAGAGCGTGGACGGTCCCAAGAGAGGAAGCAGCACTCTTCCTCCTCCTCAGAAAAGCAGCGCTTCTACTCCTGTGATCGCTATGGCAGCCGGGACCGATCCCAGCCCAAGTCTGCTGATCAGAGCAGGCCTACTTCACCCAATGGTGGGCCTGAGCAAGGTCCCCACAGACAGGTGAGGAGATGCAGGGTGGGAGGAGAGCTTTAAATTCTGCCAGGGGTGTACATTTTCTATGCCTCTCTTAAAATAGAGGAGATGGAAGACCATGGAAGGGAAAGCCTTTAAGGTCCTGCTTATCATAGGATTGCTTGGATTGGAAGGGACACATCATCTAGTTCAAGCCCATGCCATGAGGAGATGCTTTTGGCAGATTAGGTTGGCCAAAGTCCTATCCAACCTAACTTTGAACACCTCCAATGCCGGAGCATCCATTGTAATGTATGACCATGGAAAAAGCTGGGCATCCTCCCTTTGAAATTCTAGGTCACTGAGTGGTGGTGATCCTCCCCATCATCTTGGCAGGTGCTGGAGCTGGGACCTGTCAGTAGCAGAAAGGGTACAAGTGAAAGAAAGAAAAGGCCAAGACCCAATGTGCAGGCTCTGGAGGACAAGAGTTTGCATCCCAGTCATATGAGCACCCAACAGCAGAGCAGAACCAGGCACTGCTGGCTAACCCAACCAGCAGCAATTTGATGCTGCCATGGAAGAAAAAGCTACTCATGAGAAATTAAGTCCCGGTCCCAAAAAGCTAGATCCTGAAAAGTGAGGGATTTTTAAAACATGCTCCTAGGGCTATTCATGCACTGCCCTGGGAGCAGGTGAACAGAAGTGCTGAAGCATGGGCTGCTTCTCTTGCTCATGGCTCTTTTCCTCTTTGTAGCTCAGTTTTCTCCCATGCATCACTGTTAGTAACTGAGGGAGCTGCCAGTTTGTTCTTCCATTCCAATAGTGAGGGTGCAATGTTAACAAGTATAAGGTGAACACAGTTTTCAGTGTTTTTCTTCAAGGAGCCCTCTTGTTAAAAAGCTAGAGCCCATAAAAAAAAATCCTTTTGTTGTTGTTTCTCAGAAAGTGTCCATTTAGGAATAAAACACGTTCCGACTAAAACTATAACAGAAGCCCATCCCCAAATTCTCCCACATAATTCAGTTCTGAGCACAAAAACGACCCCCAGTTCCAACATTCACAGCTCTTGGCTGAAGCTGAGAGAAGCTTTGCCCCAGAGCAGAGTGCTGTTTTGCCAAATCGTGTTTGCCAACAAACACAGCAGGTTGTTGGGCCGCTCACGGAGTCGCTGAGGTAAGGGCATGTTGGGGTGTGTGTGCTGTGGCTCCTCTCCCCGGGCACTGTCCCCTTCTGTTGGAGCCATCTACCAGTTCGCGTCCTACCGGTGCTCCAATCGTTTCTGTCCTTACCTACTGCTTGCAGAACTTCTGCTCTCCAACTTTTTCGCATCTCCTGTTTAATTATTTCTCGAGAACCTCCTTCCCCTAACTGTGCGTGTCTAAACTCTCTCTTTTTCCTTCTCTTTCTTCTTGTGACTTGTCTCTCCCTCCTGTCGCTTCTCCTTCTGTTTTACACCTGCCTGCCTTTGTGTTTGTCCGGCGTTTCCTTCTTCTTTTCTTTTTTTTTTTTTTTTTTTGGTTGTTATTTTTTTCATTCGCTCTGTTCCAATTTTGATGTAGGGCAGTGGTTCGGTTAACGGGAGCCCCTTGCTGTCGACATCTGGTGCTAGTACCCCCTGCCGGGGTCGGAGGCAGCTCCCGCAGACCCCCCTGACCCCACGCCCCAGCATCACTTACAAGACCGCCAACTCCTCGCCCGTACACTTCAGCACGTCGCCGGGCGGCCTCCCGCCCTTCTCCCCGGGCCGCCTGAGCCGCGGGCTGTCTGAGCACAATGCACTGCTGCGTGGGGACCAGCAGCCGCCCCCGGCCGCGGTTGCCCGCATCGGCTCCGACCCTTACCTGGGCCACCGCGACGCCGCCGACAGCCCCATAGGCGCAGCGCCCGAGGACACGCTCACCTTCGAGGAAGCCGTGGCCACCAACTCGGGGCGTTCCTCCAGGACTTCTTACGTCTCCTCCTTGACCTCCCAGTCTCACCAAGCACGCCGGGTGCCCAATGGCTACCATTACACGCTGGGGCTCAACACGGGGCCCGGCACTGGCACCAGGGGACGGAGCTACTACCACGAAGCCGACGAGGATGACTGGTGCTAGCGGCACAGCCCAACCCTTGGAGGCACACGCGGGGAAAGTCGATGAGTTTTATCATCTGGAAGGCTGTGCGCTCAGACACACAGTGCCGGGGGGTGGCCCCCGCTGCCAGAACTGCTCTGCCCCACTCCGAGACCTCCGGAGACACTTGTGCAGCCTCTCTCCTGCCCTCTTCTTTTTATTTTTTCTTCTTCTTTTTCCACCAAAATATACCAAGGAAAAAGGCTCCCTCCCAGGGGGCAGCACACCTCTCCCCACCTCCCTGCTGCTTTCAAAGATGTGCACCAGACGCCCAACCATGAGGCCCGCAAGGAGCAACCCCTGTTGGCAGACAAGTAGACCATCAATGCTTTTTGGGATTGGCGCTGTTTGATGCCAATTTGTTTGACCGGTTGATTGGTCAACGAGTGGTTGGGCTACTACTTCATTATTTTTCTTTTCTCTCCCCACCCATATCTGGGCGGGAGTCAGGGTTGCAAAAGGGACACTGGCAAACAAAGCTCAAACCCGCATTTTATCTGTCTCATTCCCCGCTAAGAGGAAAGAGATCTACCTAATGAACTGGGAGAGGAGAAAAAAACCCACAGATCAGAACAAAGGACAGTCCATTGGGACTTGATGTTCAGCCACAGCGACCCTTCCCAGGAACTCGCTGCTTCACCCCGGACCTCTCACGTGCATCACCACTTCGGGTCCTCCACGCCCACCAGAAAGCCACACGAGAGTTCCTTCCTAAGGACTGTTTCCTTGCTGCTGAGACTTTTCTTCCTGTCCCTGTCTCCTGTTGACTGCAACATGCCCTCACTGTTTTGTCTTGTTTACAATATAAGCTTGATTTAGCAAAAAAAAAGAAAAAAAAAAGAAAAAGAAAAAAAAAAAAGAAACAAAACCCACGAAAACTAAAAGCAAACAAAAAAAAACAGGAAAAGAGGAAAAAAGCGTAGGGTTGAGCAGAAGAAATGTTATTGGTTTTATATCAAGCTATTAGATAGAACTTTAACTTTTCATTGTGTGCATTTTTGTAAATTGTACAGTAAAAAAAAAAAAGAAAAAAGAAAAAAAGGAAAAAAAAATACTCTTTATGTAGAGAATTAGTCCAATTGTCATTCCAGGTCCCACCGTTTCTACCGAATGCTCCAGTTGTTCACTACTAAGTGCCTAACCTTTGAAATCTTTCACGGCAGCGACGACGCAAACTCTTGCTTCGATGCATCGGACGTGGGGGTAGCGGGGCCTGGGGCAGTGCCTGCAGGAGCCAGGGATGGAGTTCCCATGGCGAGCACATTGCCTGGGCTGGGTTGGAAGATGATAGCGGGGAAGGCAAACATGGTTTGGGGTTGGTTTGGTGTTTTTTTGTTGGTTTTGGGTTTGGTTTGTTTGGTTTTTTTCTGGTTTTTTTTTTTTTTTTGGCCTTCTTTTTTATTATTATTATTATTTTTAATATAACTTAATTGTTGAGAGCGGGAAGGGTGTAACTGCAGCAGCTGAAACTGGCCTTGTCTCATTGTCTGGTGTTGTCTCGTTGACCGATGTTTAGGTCCTGTGGGAGAGCTGCAGTGATGCTCCCAGAGGAGCAGCGCCTTTCCCATTGCATGTCTAGAGTTGTAGTTGGGCTGCGAGAGCCGTGGCCATGTCCCGTGGTGCGTCGTTTGTGATGGGGGCAGATGGAGAGAGTCTTGTTTTTAATTGCCTGTTAAGAAGAAAACGAAACAAAAATATCAAAACCTCTAACTCTGATTCTCAGGGATGAGATTTCTGTGTTCTTGCAATGACTTTTACGTTGGACGACTTTTTATTTCGTGCACGTGTGGATTTCTGCACTTTGAGCCTGGGAAGGAGGCACAGATGACATGGCAATGGGGAGAAAGCACCAAAAGAAGCGCCTGGGCAGGACCTGGTGTCCATGGCTTTGGAGAACCTCAGGAGGGCTAATTTGGTGCACGGGAGGCCAGAAGCCAAGCAGTTCCTGGGCAGAAGGTTAAAGCAGGAGGGGTGGGAGGTGCCCGTAGAGCACGTTGCTAAAAGTAACGATAGGAAATGGTTGGACAGTTGAATTATTTCAGAGGATCAACCGAGCCCCAGAACTGTGGAACTTCTCAAGGCAAAGCTTGAACCGGGTGATCCCGGCGGACCTGCTGATAGGTTTGGACACGAGGGTGGTTTTAGCGTGTCGGAGGCTACCAAAACACTCAGGAGGTCTCTGATGCTCCCAGCAAGGTCCTTCTGGGGATTTGTGCTGGGAGCATCCTGCTGTAGGATGGTTCTTCACATCTCCTGTAGCTTTTCTGTTGGAGAAATTCAACCTGTCGCGTTCCGTTGCGTGTTTTTTGTTCCGTTACTGAATAATAATCTCTGGCCGATCTCATCCCTGGATTCTGCTAAAGGATAACTCCTGTCTCTGTCTCTGTATTTATGTGCACTTTGAATAAAGGAAGTGCGGTAGCCAGAGGTCCTCTATGGGTAATGGCTGTAATTTGCAAACGGAGGGCTATGCAACAAGATGACACGTAAGGAAACACATCCACACCACAGTCAGTGAGACCTTCATCCATTCTGTAGCTTTATCTGCTGGATCTTCCTGTTTCAGGCTTCAGCATGATTGTGACCAAATGTTTTATACATTTTCCTTACACGAAGGCACAAAGGCTTTATTTGAAATTTTAAAGAAAACGTTACTCTTTTACTCCAAGGAGGAGGGGAGAAAGCGGAACCTCTCCAACACTGCATGCAAACATTGCACCCACACCGCAAAGCAAACGAGCCATCTTTCTGCACCAAGCAATTTTGCCTTTCCTCCCCTCTGCCTCGCCCCTTCCTCTGTCATTCTCAACCTCAGCCCCCACGGCCCCACACCGATTCCCCCTCCGAAGCGCACAGCCCAACAGGGCTGCGGGATTGCTCCGATTCTTGCACAGAACACAAAGCAGCAGCTCCACTTGTCCAACCCTCCGCCCTCCCCACAGGGGTCGTTGCTTCCAGCGATGGCGGTGACAGAGGAGCCCGACCACGGTTGTCCATGGAACCCTTTCCCCCTCTGTTTTTACAGCCTCTCCGCTGTCTCTTCAGTGCATACGTCATAACTCCAAGGATCCTCATAGTGAGTTGCCAAACTTGAATTGCACCAATCAGTTTTCTGCATCCAGAACCAGTCTCGTAGTGGCTGTACTTTGAATAAGTAATGTTTGCATGTAAAATATATACATATATACATATATATAAAAAGTATGTGCATGGAAAATGTTTATCTTCGTACTTTTTTGATACAATGTATTCATCAGTTGTTAATTTTTAATTATATTTGATATAAATTGGGGGTTTGTTGCAAAACTTTCTATTTAAAGAAAAGGAAAAAGAAAAAAAAAGTGTTAAAAATTATGAAAGTTCCAACCATGCAACACAACTTGAACTTTACCCAAAAAAAAAAAGGAAAAAAAAAAAAAAAAAGAGAAAACAAAGATTCTGTGATTGCCTAGTTTGCTGCCTGAGTACCATTTATCAGCCACACTTTGAACTCTGCAGTTGTTTCTACAATTACATTTTGTATGAAGCAAAGTCCTTGAATTAAAATAAAAACTTAGCAAAAAAAAAAAACAAAAACAACCAAACCGACCTGACCACGTCCCAGCCGGTGTGTGCAGGGGTGAGTGGGAGCCCGCCTCCAGCCGGAGCTTGGCCATCGCTCCCAGTGGCAGCCTGGGAAGGAAGCTGCGCGTAGGGCCCCGGTTGGGTGCTGTAAGAAATGGAATGGATTTGGTGCTACCTTTGGGGCGCTGTGAGCATGGAAATCAGCCGTGTGCGGTCTGCTGGGGGCCGGCACACTGCTGCTACTAGTGGTGGTGGTGCTTGCTGAGAAGACCTTGAAGTTCTTGCCCTGAGCAGAAGGCAAACCCAAGGGCTGCTGGCACACGAGGAAGGAACTTCTCATTTCTTTAGCTACCTGGATAACCCTTATTCCCCACCAGGGCTGAGCACTGTGTGCATCTCCCTCCCTGGGCTCTGCTGCTGTGACCCTTCTGATGGCTCCAAGGACTTCCCAGTGTGGAGTTAAAACAACTGTTAGCAGCTGGAGAGCACCCCTGGGGAGGAGCGCTGCATTTTCAGTGCTCTTTGGAGCCCAAGGTCTGGTTTAGGATTTGCTCTGGGTCTTCCTTGCTGTGATGAGGTCCCACCTGGGGTTCCTGTCAAGGGCTGTGTGAGCACAGAGAAGGTCCTTTTGGTCACCAGGTCGGGATGTAGCACAGGAGGAAGATGGATTGGCTTGAGGTCATTCAGTGAGTTATTGGCGAGGGATGGAGCAGAATCGCTTCCCTTGGCTGTTGTCTGGGCTGCAGGTTCCTTAGGAACAGAGGACAGCAGAGCATAAAGAAGAGCAGGATTTGATTTCATTCTCGAGATACATTGAACCAAGGGGTGACGTGGAGATCTCTGCGCCTGAGCAGCGTCCATGGGAAGAGCAGCAATGCCATCCGTGCAGTGCAGCTGCGGGCCTTTGCACGGGGTTGTACCCCCGAGGGGCACCGCAAGCGCACCGCTGCGTTCCAGCGCCGGGATCCGGAGCAGCGTTTCCCACTCCGCACACCTCGTGCTGCCGTTAGGGGGAAGCATTCCCGGTCCTTTTCTACTTCTTAGGGGAAAAAGACTGGAAAAGGGCCGATTCGCCTCCCACTCTGCTCTTTGAGGTCGTTCCCCACCAGAATATTCACCTCAGGGTGTGGGAGGTGCTGGTGAGTGCCCCACGCCACCCCCCAGCCCACTCGTGGGTGGTGTCCCCCTCCTCAGAGCTTTGGGAAGTGCCACTTCCAGAAGTGCCTGACCGTAGGAAGGGCACTTAACGCTTCCCTTCGGCCGATCCCCGGCTATTCAGCCAAAGGGGACGTTTTGATTCCAATGGGAAACGGGGGATGGGAAGGGCAGCGGGGTGCCCGGGGTCAGCAGCAGCGAGCTCAGAGCAAGGACAGTTCACCCGAGCAGGGTCCTCCTGCCTCGGTGTTCAGCTGTGTTCATGTGCCAGCAACCACAGCTCATTCATTTGATCCCCATCTCCATTTCCTGGGACTGCTCTGGAGGAGGTGGTTGTGCACTGAGCCACCCGAAAGCTCCCATGGCAGCGGGGTGCTGCTGCGGGAAGGGAGCGAAGGGCATTGCATGCACGTTTCCCCCCCCCCCACCAGAAACGCACTGCAGGACAGAGAGATGCAGCGGGGGATGTTCTGCTGGGCCAGAAGGTCACCGCTGTGCGAATCAACGGGAATCGGCAACACCTGAGAAAGAAAAGCCCATCCCACGTTCCGAATGCAAAGCAGAGGGGCTCCTCGGGCGCTTCTGAGCTTTGTGTGCCGACGAGGCAGAGCCACGAGGTGGGGACGGGCGCGGGGCTGTGCGTGGCACCGTGCCGGCGTGGGAGGGGGGGTCCGTAACCCCCAGCAGCCCGCGGTTGCGCAAGAAACCCGTGCGTGTGCACAGCCCCGCTCAGCACATGGGGAGGGGGCCACGCGATTCCCCCCGCCCCGTAACATCCGCGCCCACCCCTCTCGTGCTGGGGGCGGAGGGATGAATGGAGGGAGGGCAGGAGGGTGCCCCTCCTCACCCCCTCCCCTTCTCTCGCCTTCGCCTCCCCCCATTCCCCCCGCGGGGGTCCCGCAGCGCGGGGCGGAGCGGGGCGGTGCGGGGCCGGGTGCGGGGCCGGGGGCCGGGACCGGGCGCACGATGCGCTGCGGGGCGCTGGCTCTGGCGCTGCTCT
The DNA here is from genome assembly GCF_016699485.2 of Gallus gallus. Lineage (NCBI taxonomy): Eukaryota > Metazoa > Chordata > Aves > Galliformes > Phasianidae > Gallus > Gallus gallus. The sequence continues at coordinate 3,039,749 of NC_052548.1, forward strand.
GCGCGCTGCCCCTGGGAGCGGCGGGGCTGGAGCTTCCCGAGACGGGCTCGGGGCTGCAGGCAGGTAGGAAAGAAGCCTCCCCGAAAGGTGGGGATGGGATGAGGTGGGGGGATTTGGGGGGCACTCCCTTAGGGTCGCTCGCGGGCGGTGGGGATGCTCGAGGAGGAGGAGGTGTCCGCTAGGATGCACTGTTCAGCCAGCATTGCGGGCGCGGCAGCGCGGTGTGACCCTCCCGCAGCCCCGGGGCTGCCCCCGCCCCGCACCTGGGGGGGGCTCCGCTGGTCCGGGGCTGCCCCAGCGCCGCATCCCGCACCGCTGCCGGGGCTGGGAGGGGGGCTGGAGGGGGAACGTTGGGCTGCTGCCGCTGGGGAGTGGGTTTGGATGGGGGGGTCGTTGTACGGCGTGGTCTCGGAGGTACGGTGGCTCTGGGGCAGAGTGAGGTGGGGTTCTCTCTGCAGTACTGGAGCAGTCGGGTCTGTGTACGGCTCTTCTGATGTATCCCATAATATAATGCATTTGTGCATGTCGTGGTTGAAATCCCTGTCCTGGGGCTGCAGCACGTGTCCCTCCTCTCTCCCAGTGCCATGAAACTTTTGGGAACTCCAGGTTCCTTCTGTCCTGGTGGCCGCAGGATCAGCTGGCCCTGCCCAGGATGGGGGACAGCGAGGTCCTGGCACCTGGCCTATAGAGCGGGGAGCACAATCAGTTGCATGGAATGAAATTTAAGCCAAGTTTAGAAGATGGGGCTGGGACGTGTCACTGGGAGGCGCTGGGCTGTGCGGCAGATGGTGAGGACTCTGATAACAATGTAAAAGAAGACGTTTGTTCGGTAGGGATTTTGTAGGATGGCCATTGCTACGCTTGCATTGCACTGACACATGCAGGTCCTGGCCCTTGGAGGTGGCCCCATGGGGCACAGCACAAACCCTGCCCCAAATATGGGTGTTAGGCCCAGGCTGGAGCATACCAGGAACTGCTGTGTGGCCACATCACTGGGAATCTGTTTTCAAGAGGGAAAGTGCTGTTATCTCAGTGGAGCTTAACTCTGCCTGAACGTTGGCTGGGAAGCACTGCGGTGGTGCAGCTCACAGCCTGGGAACCGAATGTGAACTGCATCCCAGTGGCTGAAAGCGGAGCGAGATCCAAAGGGTGGACAAAGGCAGTGGGGACGGGAAAAGGGGAAGCTGGGTGATACTGGGCAGGGCTGTCTGAGAATGCAACCCAGAAATGAACGTGCACGATTTGCAGTTAATTAAAGCTTAGAGTCACCCAATTAAAATCTGCTTAATTAAGGGATGAGCGGCATGTGAGGAGGCAGCACTTGGCAGTGCTTCTCTCCTGAGGGCTGGTGGGAGTTGTCCTTCACTCACTGATCCTCCAGGAGATGCGATGCTCTACGATGTGAATCTGAACAAGTTCACACGTCAAAGGGCTTAAAAACCCCAAATTACCAGATCTCGTGTTGCCTGTGCATGCAGAGGTCCTCAGTTCTGCCACTATATGACATTATCCCCTCCTTTTTGCACCGTTCTCTTTAAATTCCACTGCACGGAGGAAGAGTTTCAAGGGCAGAAGCATCCTTTTCCTAAGGGGAGGGCTTTTGAGAGAAGAAATATAATGGATAGTCTGCGTGCTGCAGCTCTATGGCTGTGTAAACTGCCCCGGGGAGCTCAGCCAGATGATGTATGCACTGCGCCTGCAGGAGCATCAACACTCAGAGATGGGCTGCAGTGCCTCACCTGTGTGTGTGTGTCAAACATTGCTCAGTGCCTCGCAGCCCACCAGCACACTGCATGGGCTGACGTAGCCTCCCTCCTCCTCCTCTGGCCAAGCAGACAGCCTGCTTCTGCATGTTCAGTATATGCAACGCATATCTGTAGCATCAATCTCACAAGCCATGTGTCTGCTGGAGAGCTGTGGGGCCGATGCCCAGGCAGGGGGTGCTGGTTTGAATTCTGCTCTTGCTAGCTGCAAATGATTAAGGTTCAGCCTCCCTGCAGCACAGAGGGAGCGTTCGTTCCTTTGGGTTTGGGTTGGTTTGAGGTTGCGTGGGGAGGAAAGCTTGGGAGCTCCGTTGGGGATTGCATCCAAGGAGGGCTGTGTCCCAGCACCCTGTGTGCAGAACAGGCTCTTTGTTTACCCAACCAGATGGGGAATTTGGGGCTTCGGGAACTGCGTTAACCCTTAGCCTGGAGGTCCTTATGGGAAGGAGCACCCGGTCTGTATGGTTTGCCCATAGAGGAGCGGTGCTCTGAGTGCTGCAACAGCATTGGGAGCATTCAATCCTGGGGACCTTCATCTCCTGGGTACCCCGTGGTTCCCCATCCACCACATCCAGGGGACACGGACAGAACAGGGCTGTGGGTGGATGGGAGATGCACACAGTGGTGGCTTCCATGGTGAGCACCATTTGATTAATCACAGCTGGACTTTGGGAGCGGGTGGCTGCTCCTCCAACTCAGCAAAATTACTGTGTGTGCGTGTATATGTGTGCTTTGCTCCCTATTTTTGAACGAGCTGGGCTGGCTCCGTGCCCTTCCATCCCCTTGATGAGTGAGCATGGGGCCGTGGCTGCCAGCTGGTGGCAAAGGCACTCCTTGTCCCCAGCATCCCCTCATTGTGCGAGGGATTCATTCAACCTGCAGCCCCTGTGACAGCGCTCGGCTGAAAAGCTTTGGCCATCAACGGGGAGAAAAATGTGAGACTTAAGCATCCTCCTCCCCGCCTTTCCCACTCCAAGAACTCAAGGGAGCAACACTGGGACAAAAGAACACCTTCTGTTTAGAGCACGTCAACCTTGACAGTGCGCCTCAGTCCCACGCTGCCGGTAATTAGTGCTGTGCTAATTACTGTCTCGAGCTTTGCCCGGCTCCGCTGTGCCCACTGCTGGGGATGGAGTGCTTGTGGAGCTGTTGGGGGGGAATCTCTGCAGTGGGATTTCTGGCTGGGGAAGGCCGTGGGGCTGCGCACACAGCCCTGGCTCTCCGGGCTCCTCCTTGGGCCAGGTGTCCTTGGTGACAAAGGAGCATCCTCACGTTTCTATTTGGAGACGTTTGGTTCAGCTCCATGCTCTGGGGTTCCTCGCCCATCCGCAGTGCGTTGAGCCCCAGCAATGTGGTGAAGGAGGTTTGGTCTTCTCTCCAAAATGATTGTCCCAGGACTTGGGAGGAGGAGGCTGTAGGGTCTCTGTGATGGAGAGGTTCTTTTATTGAGGTGTAAAATGGGATTTTTTTTAGTGTAGTCAAGGTCTTTGTAAATGAGTTCATCATTTGAAAGCTGGAAGTGATTGGTAAATGAGTTGGTGAATGAGCTGGCAGACAACGGGAGATGTGTTGGAAGTGAATCTAGCCCCAGACATCAGAGCTGGCCCACAGTGTCTCCTCCACATCTTCCTGGTCTCTTTCCAACACAAAAATGCTGTTTCATCAGTTGAGATGCTGAGATTGCACACAATTTTCCCTTATAAAAAGTGTCTTCAGTTCTCCACTGAGGAAAGTGAACCAAAACGTTCCTCTTCAGGCCAACCTCAGGCAGGCTGCACTGCAGCCCATGGTATTACACGCTCGTCCCACAGTTGTGTCACCCCACTGTCACCTCCGGGTCCAGGCAGGGAACAGCTCTGTCCACCCCAGGGCTGAATGTGACCCCAGAAGGACAACGCTGAGATCCCAATATGTTCTGTCTGGGAGGAATGTCAGGATCTCCTATTTTTGATCCCAAATGTCTCAGCAAGCTGTCTGGCTATTTTTAAAGCATCACTTTTGCTGCCAGCAGGTTTTCTCTGCTCTGAGGAAAGACGGATGGCGCCGAGGCGTTTCGGTGTCTGATCACCGTGGGGCATTGAGGCACGGGTGGAGATGTTGCTCCTGGGGTGGGATTTATTATGCTTGCTGAGGTTGTTGGGCATTGGGATCCCATCCAGGCGGGGTTGGGTGAGCTCTGAGCATGTGGCAGAGGTTGCTTGTGTTATCACAGAATCATTAAGGTCGAAAAAGGCCTCTAAGATCATGAGGTCTAACTAAGAGAGAGGAGGTTTTGACTGGAAATAAGGAGGAAGTCTTTTACGCTCAGGGTGGTGAGGCACTGCATGGGTTGCCCTGAGAGGTGCGGCCCCATCCCTTTAGACAGCCAAGGTCAGAGCTGGACGGGGCTGTGAGCACTGATGGAGCCGTGGTTGTCCCTGTGCACTGCAGGGGGTGGGACCAGACGGCCTTTAAGGTCCCTTCCAACTCTTCTATGATTCTATCTTACCACAGAGACCTCTCAAAGCCCTTTGGAGTCCCGGTGTGTACTGACTCTGAGCTGTGAGATCTCTTTGCAAGACAACATGCAGCCAGCAGATGATGCTCCATTAGCTCTTCTCTTATTTTAACCTGCTAGACATGACATTCTGAAGAAGTGCTGTTCTTTCACCACCTTGCTCTGCCTCGTGCTCATGTGCTCCCTCCCCTACCTCCAGAAGTGCCAACACTTTCCCAGTACAGCATCAGCAGAGCCCTGGATGGGGATGCAGGGAGGTGTTAGTGCATGAGCATGTCCAGCAGCTGTGAGGAATGCCACACTGCGGTCCTCTCCATGGGCACTGGGTCTGGAATTTGTGATGCCTGTGGGAAATAGCCTCAGCTGGAATTTGAAATTTCTATTTTTTCTCCCAAATATGCGCTTCAGAATGAATGGCTGAGATGAATTTTTCCTTAAAAAGGAAGGTGGGAAGGCAGCCACTGGGAGTCCTGCAGCCAGGAAAGCGTTGGTGCAATGTGGGTTAGCAGTGCCCACAGAGATCAGTTTGAGGTCAGCCAAAGTATGTTTTATCCCATTTCAGCCCCTGAAGCAGAGCTGGTTCTCACCCCTGTCATCTCCAGGCTGGCGCTTCACATTTGGCATCGCTGATTCCCAGCAGCAAAGGGACACATCCATCCTTGTGACAGAGCTGGGGAACGTGGATGAGGGAGGAAGGCCACTGCTGGGGCTTTGTCTGCCCTCCTGCTGCTGAGCCCTCGTCCCTTAGGGCCGTGGTTTCAGTGGCAGCTTCCAGTATGGAGCAGGCACTGTGGTGGTACCCACACTTTGCAGGATAAGCCCTTAAGCAGCTAAACTCACTTTAAGCAATCCCCTCTTCTTGTGGGTCTTTCTAACAAGTGGATCAGGCGCCTGCCTGCCCTAAGCAGTGCTTTGAATCCTTATTAATGGTTTCATTATAATGCCTTGCTCGTGCCTTTGCTCTCCAAGTGAATGGACTTTTGGGAATACTATACCTTACGGTGAAAGTGCCGTTCATTTTCTTCCACAACTCGGCTGGTTTTAACTGTAACCTCCCATGTTGGCTGTAACAACCCCTTATGCTGACTGTATACGCTACTTAATTTGCTTAATTTTGGCCTCCCTCATGGCTGAGGCTGCTGCAGAGCCAGAGCCTGACCCAAACACTGCAGCTCTCCTGGAGGCATAAAGTGATGCCCGGAGCTGCTCCATCCCAGCAGCCTCCTCCCCCAGCCCTCCACCATGGCCATGGGACATCCATGCCGTGCAGTTTTCTGCCTCCCCTGAGCCAAACATGTGCAGATGCAGCCGTGGATCCCACCCTGCATATTTAACACACCCAGGCTGGTATTTCCGCCGTCTCCTTCTCCCCCTGCACGGCCCCTTCGCCAGGAACAGCGTCAGCCCTCGCTGTGACCTTGACCTCTGAACCTCCCAAACACGGAGCATCTGGCACACAGCTGGCTCTGCTGGTGCTTTTGGGATCTGTCTGATAGGGGGAGACCCTGAACTTGGAAGTGGCCCCGAGGGGATGGAAGGCTCACGCATCCTATCACGGTGTTCAGGAAAGGATTCCTCCAGGGAAAGGGCACCCGGTGGCTACGCTGGAAGGATTTGACTGTCATAGGGTAAGGAGGGCTCCAAACTGGCTCCAGCTGTTAGGAGTCAGACAGATCTCTGGCGTGCTCTTGGCCCCCAGCCAGGAAGCTCGACGGCAGCTCTTTTAGGGCGATTTGGAAGAGGGAATCAGCTCGTAGTGGTTAATCGTTTCCCGATGCTGCCAGCAGCCATGCTGCTGTGTGCTCCGAGCTCCAGTCCAACCCAATGGCATGACTGCCCCCCACCAACGTGTGAGATAGGAGAAAGAAGTTGCCCCTCTTTCTTGGCTGGATATATGGATGATCCATCCCTCTGCACGGTCATGCAGGACCTGAGCATCTCTTAGGAGCTTCTCTTTCAGACCATAGAGTCACAGAATCACCAAGGTTGTGTTTTCCACGCTTTTCTCTACAGCTGTGAGACTCAGGAAGGCAAACTAAAGAGAGACCCAGAGATCTTCACGTGTCTGGTAGCTGAACATCAACTTAATGTCTGTGCCATAAAGTTCTGTTGTCTACCAAGACCAGATCTCCAGAGGAAAGCAGCATGTCCAATGCCCCACATCTACACTGTGCAAGTTTTGCATTTTCATAGAATCACAGAATGGCCTGGGTTGAGAAGGATCACAATGATCATCCAGTTCCAACCCCCTGCTATGTGCAGGGTCGCCAACCAGCAGACCAGGCCGCCCAGAGCCACATCCAGCCTGGCCTTGAATGCCTGCAGGGATGGGGCATCCACAGCCTCCTTGGGCAACCTGTTCAGTGCGTCACCACCCTTTTTCTGCTTTGAATTCCAGTGCACAGAATGTGCTCCATGTTCAGAGCATTAATGTCCTCCAGAGCATTTTTTTCTGACTTAGTGTTATTGTTAATGCATCCATTTGTGTGATCAGGAGATTTACGTCCATTGGGCAGCTCAGCACTTGGGAAGCCTTTCTCCAGTACCACTGCATGTTTCAGAGGTGCTGGAGGCATTGTGGTGCATGCAGGTGGCCCCGGTAGCAATGGCTGGAGAGAAGAGTGGGCTCTTGAAATGCAGAAATAGGGAACTTTAGAAAGAAGAGGCATTTGAACCTGATTTTCCCACATTTTATAGCCGTGTTCTGGTCTAGGGGACATGGCAGGAGGTGAATGGCTCCAATGGTTCACATACCTGAGATTTGGCCCTCTATTTTTCAGATTTTATGTTGAATGTTTTTATGTTGAGTATTTGGGGCTGAGCTGACTCCTCACAGCACTTATTTTGCCAGAGGTTTGTTGGGAGAGGCACAGCAGCTCAAGCCAAGTCAAACTTTTACATGATTTTTACTTTGCTTCACTTCCAAGCCATTAAAAAAAAAAAAAAAATCAGAAGAAGGAAAATCAGTTCTTCGCATAGCTCTGACAGAGCACTGAAATGCATTACAAAGGCTGGAAGCACTGCTGCAAGCCCAGCATGAGTGATTGCTGCAGCAATCCAGGACGTGTCATCAGCTTGCTGGAAAGCATGCTCACCCCGTTAGCAGGGGGCTGTGTTTGCAGCAATTCACACGTTGCTCTGCAGATAAATCTAGCAGGTGCTGCTGGAGTTAGACAGGAATATGGTGTGCTCTGCCCTTAGGAGAGACAGGTGCAGAGAGAGAGAGCGCATCCGGTGGTGTTTGCAGCACCTCAGCAAGGAGGTTGTTCTGCCTCCATTGGGTTGCTCCTTATTAGGGCCTGGGGAGCTCCCAGGTGAGGTGTGGGGAAGAATTTGGACATGTAGGGCCAGTGGGAGCTCTGCTCCTTGGTTCCTCTCCTCCCTTATAGGATCGCAGAATGGTTGGTGTTGGAAGGGAACCTTAAAGGCCATCTGGTCCAACTCCCTGCAGTGAACACCCACAGCTCTGTCAAGTGGCAGGGCAGTTGGATGGACTTCCCACTTCATGAAGCTGGGGAGAAGCCAGTCTGGGTTAGAGGAGAAGCAGGCTTTGGGTTAAAGGAGCTCTGGTGCCTTCCAACCCATACATGTCTAAAAGGGTGGTGATTTGGGTGGTCCTCATCACGAAATAGTCCAATTCTAGACTATGTCATACTGGAAGTGATCTGTAAGTGACGTGGAACAGAGCTGCAGTGAAGTGTTTGCTCTCGGGGTTATCAAATGGGATGTGATACACTAAAACAGAAGACTAAAACAGAGAAAAAATAAGTTTGGGATGTTCTTCAGGTTGGCCTCCCCCAGGTAAATAACAGTGAAGTTGAGGGAGGGTGGGTTTGGGGATTTGCCTCAGTGGGCTGTGGTGGACCCGAAATGGGGCTTCTGGTGAAGGTTTTGTGTGCTTTGGAAAGAGAGTTTTTGTTTTCTTTTTTTGGAACTGCACTGATATCTCAGGTTTAAACACAAAGTCTCCCTTTCATTGTCAAAACAGCCGTCTATGACTGACAATGCACAGAATATAGAAGAAACCGAAACATGAAAGGGGTGAATCGCCCACAGAGACAAAGCCCTGCATGAGGCTGACTCAAAATGACTCAGCCTTTTACTTTCTTGTAGCAAGATCAGGAAAGTTTTCTACATGACACCAACTTCTTTCCAGCAATTTCATTCAACCCTGAGACCGACCCCTCATCTGACGAGCAATGAAGGGTCGAAATCTGCCACCTACAGAGCCCCTCTGGTCCAGGTTATGGCCATGGTGAGCTGTGGCCAGGCTCAGGACCTCGGACAGCCGCGGTGGATGGGAGAGTCATGATGAATGAGGGCACTCAGCACAGTTTGGGGCATGCTTGGATAGCATGCACGCATTGCCATTCCCCAGCTGGAGCGTGGCCATGAGCCTTACAGACACCCGCAGGGTCCAAATGTACCAACGGGGAAGCTGTGTTGCAGAAGGGAGTGTAAAGAATTTGGAGGAGCATTTGAGAGTTTGGTAAAGGTTGAAACGTCAACAATTCAATGGTTTGTGCAGGAAAATTGGCAGCCGTGGGTGTAGAATGAATCACAGATGTGCACATGTTTTGCCCGAGGTGTAAAGCGGAGTGCTTTTTGGCTGTGAAATGTCAGCTTGTTAGCCTGGGAAGCGCTCCTTTTCTGTAATTCTTTTTCCCCTTTTTTTCTTTTCCTCTGTATTGCTGTGAGCGATGTTGCAGGGAGCAGGGTGGAAGGGCTGCTCCTGTCTGCCCAGCATCCCTCCCCTTCCTCTCCCTTTTCTGAAGATCCCCCAGGCCAGAGGATGCACAGGGCCAGGAACATTTGTCCCCATCAGATGAAGGTCAAGAGGCCGGTGCTTTGGGGGGAGCTCCACTGTCTCCAGAGTGAACAACTGCAGCCTGATGTGGCCATGTCTCAGCAGAGATGAGCCATGTGCTGACCTGCAGCCATTCTTTTCAAGGGGAAAATTAGCTGTGCTGAACGAAGACGTGGCTGGGAACATCTCCCCACGCTAGGACAGGTTTGGACAGATGCAGCAGCTTCGCCAGATGCTTGTGCAACAGCAGATCTCCCACGTTAGACCCCATGCAGGTGGGATCTGTTTTCTCTGCCTTGGTCCCCTGCAAACTCCAGCTTTGTTGGGCAGTTTGCTGGGAAGTCCTCCAGCCTCACTTGTCAGTGTTGGAACGGTGAATCCTCATCAGCTGAAATGGGTCTGAGTGTGTCTGTGTGTGGCAGGGCTGCAGGGATCACACGGTGTGAGAGCATGGCATGCCCAGAGTGGGATCCCTGTTCTGGATCCGTGGCAGGGAGGTGGCAGTGCCCTGAGCCAAGCCTTTGTAGTTGCAAATCTGATCACATCCCAGTGAAGTCATTGGCTCTTATCACAGTTGTAAAATTGTGCTATCTCCCTCTATTGCCTTTTACAGCTGCCTTCTGGGTCCTTGATAAAGCACATTGGGCTGAGCACAGGGAGCCCTAGGAAAGAGGCAATGACCATGGCCTGCAGAGGGGAATGCTCAAGCATTGGGCTCTTTAATGAGTAGAGAATGTTCTTTCTCCATCTGGCTAAAGAAACACAAATGCCACTACTGCTGTCTAAAAAGTTGATGATGTGCACAAGGAGAGTTAGCACCTCATTGCTGCCCATCAGGCATGCCTGGTAAAGCACACAAATAATGAAGGCCAAGGAAAGAGGCTTTCAGGGCATCTTTGGTTGCATGGAGGTTGCCCCTTTGCCTGCTCTTCTCCAGCCCTGCTGAAGACTCCTGCACGTTGCATCTGCTGGCAGCAGTCTGAGGGGAACATCAGTCAGGTTAGAATAAATGTTTCTGATATTTTATTTATTATTTTGGGTTGCAATGAAGACGGTAGTCATTGGTTTGGTCAAGGCAAGGACTGAACAGTAGGGCAGTTGGGGTTAAAAGCTGCAATGTTGACTGCTGTGCATGAGGTGCAGGAGATCTCTGCTTAGCACAGAAGGTCTGGAGTGAGTGGGGAGCACAGGCATAGGAGAAGATGACAAAGACCTTTTAAGAATTTCTCTGGATCTGAATTAGCTTGGAAAAATGAAAAACCCTCTTTGGATAGGGTTTGCATATGTGCATATGTTGCCCTTATTGCAGCAGGTGTACTCTTGTGTTGAGGATAACACCATCCCTACTCCTGTGTTGGGCTGTGCAATGCTTGTTAGTGCAGGCTGCATGAGATAGAGTTTACCAGAGCCCTCTATTCATGCAGGCTGTGCAGATTTGCTCTTGTTCCCTCCTGCTGCTACCTCTACCAGAACAGAGAAGCTTTTGGTGCCATGGTCTGACCCAACAGGGCAGCATGGTGCCGGGACTCACAGCCCCAGGGCTGGGTGCACAAAGCAGCTTTCAGCACAGTGCTGTTCCTCTCTTGCAGGTCTCTGTTCTTTGATTAGAACCTGGAGAACTAGAGTGGCAGGGATCGCATCCAACGCGCGCTCCATGGCAGTGTGACAGATGGCTGCTGGCACGAGATCAGACCCTTCCTGCTGCCTTTCAGCAGTGACTAACAGCTGGGTGTGCCGCCTTGGGTCTGCCGTGCCTTGCACATCTCCTGTGTTCTCGGGTTGAAGGTTCAGTTTTGGCCTCGGATGACGTTAGGCAGAAGTTTAAAAGCGTTGTTAGATTAAACTTAATGAACTGTTTCATCACCAATGGGAGGAGAAAAGGAGTTCAGGGGCAGCACCTGCTTTGGGGCTCTCACTGAGCCCTCCTTTGTTGAAATGAGGGATTCTCAGTTTGGGCCTGGATGCACTGATTTTGATGTTCTCAGGTTGTTCTCTCTCCCAAATGCGCATGCCTGCAGCAGAGGATAATGCTAGCCTGACTGCTCCCCTTGCTCCTCGAGACACTTTCAACACTGTTGAAATAATAGCTCAGGTTGAACTCTGCCAGGCTTTCAAATGACTAACCCGGCACACTGGGAAGTTAGGCTGGAGTTGTTTGTGAAGATCAACTTCTAATGGAGAAGGAGGGGACGGAGGCATTCCAAAAGTAGGTGCTGCCCATCAAACTGCTGCTTCCACCCCAAACTCTGCAATTGCATTTATTTTTGCAAGAGGAGATGTCCACCATCATTGCTTCTCTGCGGTGTGTGTGTATCGACACCTCCCAGCTCTATATAACAGAGGGAGACCTTTGGGACATGAGCCACTGGAGGGCAATAGTTTCATAGAATCACAGAATGGCCTGGGTTGAAAAGGACCACAATGATCATCCAGTTCCAACCCCCTGCTATGTGCAGGGTCGCCAACCACCAGACCAGGCTGCCCAGAGCCACATCCAGCCTGACCTTGAATGCCTCCAGGGATTGGGGCATCCACAACCTCCTTGGGCAAGAACATTAGCTCCTAGTTTGCAGCACTCGTTACTTTACTTTGGCAATGAAGCAACAAAGAGAAACTTCTTTATGAGCAACAGCGAGGGCCAACATTTTTGGGACTTGTCCCCACTTGCTGTCACAGAAGTTTTACTGGAATGTGTTTTACATCTTTTTAAGTTAATCCCACCAAATTCTCTGCGTAAATGTTGTAGACTGCTCATATCTGGTTTATGCTGACTCACTGCAGTTCTGTAATTAAGTTTAATTGCTATAAGGTAAACCTGAACTGATTGAAGGATGGCTGTGAGGGGATTTGTACAGGTTTAAATGCAACCCATTTAAAAATCCCCTTCCAGCTAAAGCTATTAAGCCCTGACTGTAGATAAAACATCAGTTCCACGGTGTTTATTGGGAAGGATACACGGAGAATGAGCTGTGCAGGGTTGAGGTGAATTGTAGCAGCCCAGGGCAATTTCCTAGGGGCCAGGAGCTTCACTTTGAGGTCAGTGCTCAGGAAGGAGATGGTTGAGGAGCTGGATGAGATGGAATTGTAGAATCACAGGATAACTTGTGTTGGAAGGCAACCTACAGCCCCCCACCCCAACCTGTTCCGTGGGCTGGTTGCCCCCCACCAGATCAGGCGGCCCAAGGCCCCATCCAGCCTGGCCTCCTTTCCCTTGTGGCCAATGTGTCCTCACTCAGGGTCACCCTGTGCTCCCAGCAGCCCCTCCTCCTCCCCAGGCGCTGTCCCCAGAAGCCCCATCCCCATCCCTCTGCAGACCCCGGCACAAAGCAGCAGCAGTGTGCCATGTGTTGGATGCCCGCCCGTGCTCAGCTTTTCCTGTCTGAACAATGTGTGCAGGAGGCTTTTCTTCCGAGAAGGTTTCGCTCCCCTGATGTTTTCTGTCCTCTCCATGGGTGGTTAGAGGCATTCACTCCTCCCAGGAGCAACGTGCTCTTTCTTTCTCTTCCTGCCTTGGCTCTGTCCCCTCCAACTTGCAGCCACTGAGTCACAACCAAATTCTCTTTGCTCCCCTGAGCAGGGAGGGGAAGGTTTAAGTCCTGTTGCATAACCCTATGAGTGGACACACACCACCGTCAGCATAAACCTTTCTCCCATGGCTTGTGTTGCACTTAAAAAGAAATTATTGGGCAAACAGGGTACTGGAAATGGTAAGAAACCAGTGTGGTGCAGAATGGATGGCTGCCCTGGATGCTTTTGATAGTACAAATAATGCTAGGGTAGAGAGAGATGGGAAGAGTTACCAAAGGGCTGGCATCCTGTGGATATTGCAGAGGTGTCCTTGTCCACCCACAGTGGGCAGTCAGCAAGCAAGTCCAAAGAAATGCAAAGATGCCATTCTGTTTGTGTTTTCTCATTGGTTGGGTTGGTTTGTGGTTGTTTGTTTTTTTTCCCCACCATTGCTATAGCATTCAGTGTTTCACAAGGTCAACTATATGTGGGCTTTTAGGAAGTAGAGGGCATCAATGCCTGTGTGTGTGGACATGGGAGATCTGTATGGCACTGGGACCAAGCAGGTAGGTGAGGGCTCACTCCAGCCCAGCAGTGTGTGCGCCATGCACAGCCCTGCTCTGGTCACAGCTCCAGCACAGGCAGTTTGCTCTGAAGAGCAAAACAGAAATGCCAACCAGTGGAGGAGTACTGGGAGGGCCGCCTGGCTTCGAGCCCTTGGTTATGGGCTGTGTGTGTGCCAGGGTGGTGGTGTTGGTGGTGAGAGGGGCCAGGAAAGCCTTGTCCTGGCACAAACACCTCTTCTTCCATCATTTAATGCATCACTTCCATTTCCATTTAGTTTTATTATTAAGTTTTAGTGGTGATGTGCAAGTTTCTCCAACTCAGAGTTTGGAAAGGCTGCAGAAGTGCACGGACTGTGAGCCTACACGGACTTTTAGTGCAGTATTTCCATAAGGCACTCAGAAACTGGAGAGAAGATCCATGGGGCTGTGTACTCTGTGCCCCAGCCAACAAGCAGAGGGCTGTCTGCAGGCCTCGTCCAGCTCTGTCCCTTCACATCCCAAGCAGCGGTGCCACGTCCTGAGGAAGTGATTGACTCTGACAGATCCTATGATGAGTTCTCCCAGGGCTCCAATTATGTTTTCCAACATTTAGCATCATCTCTTTTTCCCCTCACTCCCCCTCCTTCGGGAGAGCTTCAATCTGAGCAGAAGCTCTGTGTGCATGCAGATGGGCCAAGAAGGGATGGGTGTTCTGACTTCTGCCACCTGTGCTGCAGCACTGGGATGGGATGGGATGGGACGGGACGGGATGGGACGGGATGGGACAGGACAGGACATGAGGGGCCCTGAGAGCACCAATGGGCCCTAATGACCCCGAGCAGCCTCACCTGGGACCTCCACCCACAGCCTCTGCCCCATTTAAGAGCAACGCTGGCAAAGCAGAGGGCGCTCATCTTCAGCCCTGCCTGAAGCTTTGCCTTGGTGTTGTCCACTGTGTTCCTTGATAGACCAAAGCATGCTCTGGGTTTCCTGTTTCTCATCTTGTTCTTGGGGGGGTTTATCTGTCTGGGGGCAAAAGAATGAGGAAAGCCCTGTGTTGAAGACAGTGGTGCAGGTGCATTGGTAAAGTCCGTGGTACCAACCAGTGCTGGGGTGCATACAGAACTTTTGCCTTGGTCTCCTCACCTTGCCATCCTAGGTATGCTCGTGCTTAATATTGGGGATGGAGTTTGTTTGTAACTTCTTAGAGTGTTTCCATGTGTTTCTTTTCAAGTGGTTTCATTTTGTAGAAGGGATGTGTGCTTTTCTGGAGGTTTACATTTCAGTTTTGCAACCACTTCTTCAAGTGCACTCATATGAGGGCAGGGAAAGTGGTGCTGGTCCTGGGCACACCTCTGGGCTGTGCTGTGTGATCCAAGGAGTGTAATGCAAAGAGAGGAAAAACAAACCTGCTTGGAAACACAGAGCGAGTCCATGACGTTCCCATAAGGAGCAGAAAGCCTGCAGTGCCAGGATGGGATTGACCCCGGGTTAGTTGTGGGGAGAAGCTGCAAACAGAGGCTTTGGTGCTGAGGCTTTGCTGCTCTTTCTTTAGGAAGGCACGTGCTTCACTTCGCCCTGTGTGTTTTCATGGAATGTGGTTAACATCCATCACGTGCTCAAGTCATGCGTTAAGCCCGTGCCCTCCCTGGGAAAGTTTGCATTTAGCCATGCTGTGTATTGTAGTGAATCCTCAGCTGTGGTTTGTGTGGGGCAGCCATTTGTCTAACAGCATCCCCTGCTTTCACTCTGATCCCCCTGTAACCTGCAGGGGTGAGGGCCTGGGGATGGAGCACACAGCCCTTGGTGCACCCGCACCCACGGGGAGGAATGGGAAAGGAGCAATATCCCCATCCTTTTTCCTCTCTCTCTCAGCTGTGTTTGGTCCCAGGTTAATTCCCAGCACTACCCACAAGCACCACGTTTGGCACAGATGAGCTCTTTTGATCTGGCACCACTCTGGGGTCCATAGCTGCTGTCTCCATGGAGCTCAGCCCTGCAGTCTTGCTGGTCTGAAGGCGTTGTGGCGTTCCCAACTTCTCAGCTACTGGGAAATGGGTCTGTGTGATGCACAGCTCCCAGCAGAGCGTAGCTCTTGAAATATCTACAAGCTGTGCTCTGGGCAGAGGGTGCCCTGCAGCCTGGCCAGCGCAGCTGCCTTTCTAGGGGATGCAGTAGGGTAATTTCTCTCCCTGCTACAATTCTGTATTGAAAGTGGGCAAACCTCAGCAAGGGAAGTTGGGCAACGACTGAGCAGCTTTCCAGCTGAGCTGGGACCTGTGTTTTAGGACACGTGCGTCCCACGCTCTGCTTCACAGTGCCCAACTCTATTTTCATACAGGTACTGCTGGGATGGGAATGGCTCTCTGTGGTTGTGGGGCGCTGCTCTCAGAAGGCACTTTCCATTTCAGACGTGTCACCTGGCTGCTGCTGATATTCTCGGTGCTGTTGGCTCAATCTGTGAGCTTTCAGTGCCCCCAGATTGTATTTTCATCCTTGATGAGGTTTCAGCTGCGTCGCCCCTCCCAGTAAGAAGAATGAAGTGAGCAGAGTGAGGGCGGCTCAGCTGCTGACCTCTTCTCCTCTCTTCTCCTCTCTTCTCCTCTCTTCTCCTCTCTTCTCCTCTCTTCTCCTCTCATGCAGATGAAGTGAACCTGCTGGACAAAGTGACTTCCCATGCCCAGGACCTCAGCAACGTTTCCTTCAGCTACGACGAGGCCAACTGCAGCACATTGCAGATCGGGCAGTACTCCACCCTCAGCATTCCTACCCAGGAGGTGTTTGGGGACAGGTGGGTGCTGAGATTGCACCTCAGACAGAGGCGTTAAGGTTATATGGACAGTGCTTTGTGTCCTGGCTGCTCCTCACCAGGTATCCAACCTTACAGCCTGAAGGACTGTTTGCTTTTGGGTTTTCTTATTCCTTGTTCTCGCTGAGTTCATTTGTACTGTGAGTCATTTTATGCTGCAAGATGCCATACTTCTTTCTCCCAGGTTTGCAGATGAGCTGAGTGTGCTGATGAAGCTCAGGTACTCCCTGCAGGAGGACACCAGCCTGGTGACCATCCTGAGCCACCGGAGCCACGTGCTCTTCCAGATCCGGGTTAGCCCACATGGCTTGGTCTTTGTCACCACGAGGAAGAGGCACTATGAGTAAGTGACACTTAGGGGCTGTTTGCTGCTGCATCTGCTCCTCCTGGGCCATCCCTGCTCTGCTGGAACCAAGCCAGCCTGCCCACAGCACTGATGTCCTGGTAGGGGATGCCCTGGGTCTGTGCTGCTTTGGTAGCCTGCAGTTTGCCCGGCAGAAAGACTGGGGATAAGCCAAGGTGCGAGAGAAACAAATAGCAATAATTTCCAAGATACCACCAATTTCCCATAGTTTTCAAGACACAAATAGCAATAATTTTCAAAACATCATTTTTTTTCACTGAGGCTTCCAAATCCATTGGAAACCTCCATTTCCCCTAAGCTGGAAGTGCTTATTTGTAACAACAGCTTTGCTTTCTCTTGTACCATTCTTAGCATCCACGCTAAGGATGGAGGAGCCCTGGGAGCTGGTAAGGGTGATGCCTCATCTTGCACTGTGTAGGACCCAAGTTTAATGTTCTACCTCTTCCCTTCCCTCTGGGTGATGCAGGTTCCCTGTTTCCCTGCTCAGTGATGGGCGCTGGCACCGAATTGCTCTCAGCATCTCCCAGGAGAGCCTGGAGCTGCACGTGGACTGTCGGCTGGTGGAGAGAGCCAGCTGGCCTGGCTACCTGGGGATGGGTGTGGGCACCGAGGGGCTGCTCGTCATCGGAGGTCTGGTGGAGTCCTTTGAGATCCCCTTTGAGGTGAGGTCTGGGCAGGGCTGCGTACGGGGATGGGGTTTGCTTTATCTACATGAAGTGTGGCTTCGCCTCCATCTGAAGGAGTCATAGAATCGTTTGAGTTGGAAGGGACCTATAAGGGCCATCTGGTCCCACTCCCTGCAGTGCACAGGGATACCCACAGCTCCGTCGGTGCTCACAGCCCTGTCCAGCCTAGCTGGGGAGTCGCTTTGCAGTTGATGTGCTGTGGATTTGGTGGGGAGCTCGTTGATGCTGACTACCCACCCCACCCTGCAAGAAGCCCCTGTCTGCAGGATGCTGGCAGCTCCACGGGCTTTCCCCTCTCCTCTGGAGGAAGCACTCAGGTAAATCTCCATTTGCCTTTCCCCACAGGGTGCTCTGCAGCAGCTGACCTTTGTGATGGGGGATGCAGCAGCAGCCGGTGAGCACTGCCGCAGCCACACCGTGACATGTGTGCGCTCCTCTGGCCTCAGTCCTCCTCCGAGGGACCACTCTGCAGCATGGCCAGAGGTGTGGGGCAGCTGGCAAACTGGGAGCTAACACAGCCTGGAAGGAGCTGGGCTCCTGCTGTGGGCGGAGATGCTGGAAGCTCGTGGTGGTGGTGGTCAGCACGTGGGATGGAGGCTGTCCCTTGATGTCATAGTTGGGTTTGGTGCAAAGGGGAGGATGAGGCAGAGGAAGAGTTTCTGAGCCAAAGCAAGCCTGGGTGTGTGCACGGCTGTGTGTGCCATGTGTGAAACTCAGGGAAATTCAGAGCAGCTGTGGAGTAATGCAGCTGGAGCTCTGCTGTAGTAGTGGGGGGAAAGCTGTCACCAGGAGCTGGGCATCGCTTTGAAGTTCTTGCTCATGCAGCAAGATTGCTGCATTGCATCATCCTTTCAGATGTTCTATTCTTCTGTGTTGTCAGCATTGGTGGAAAATTGAATATTAGCCTACTCAGTAATCTTTTCAGAAGTACATTGGCCCCCATCAGTCACACAGTTGATCTCCAAGGACACAGTTGCACCCAGGCTGTCCTCAGGACTCTGCCCAGGGAGAGCCCTCACCTTCTGGCCAGGTTCTGAACTCAGCACCCGCGTTGTCTCTCTTTCTCTCCAATTATGCAGGTGCCAAAACAAACCAGTGAGATCCAGGACTCATCAGCTCAGGTACAGCTCTGCACTGCAGGAGCGTTGTGCAGAGAATGTCCCTCTGCATTACCCTCCTGGTGTCTCACCCTATTTCTTGGTTTCATTTGGGATTTCTAGCCATGGTTTGTTGTCCAATTTCATGCAAGCAGACATCCTGAGAGGGAAGCCTGCCAGCAAATGCAGACTGGGATTTTTTTTTTGTATGACTGAGCAATGAGGAGTGCTCTGTATATCCCTCCCAGGCACTGCCATTGAGCACTTAGGGATGGTTTGTGTTCCCGTTCTGATGGATGGGATGCTGCTGCCCCATTGCAGGGGAAGGCCAACGGT
Organism: Gallus gallus; assembly: GCF_016699485.2. Taxonomy (NCBI): domain Eukaryota; kingdom Metazoa; phylum Chordata; class Aves; order Galliformes; family Phasianidae; genus Gallus; species Gallus gallus. Next base: position 3,058,160 of record NC_052548.1, read on the forward strand.
ATCCTGGGTTTGGGATGAGTTTTGTTTTGGAGCACTTAATCAGAACCAGAGATGCCTCCGGATCGTCGATGCTTGGATTCATTGAAAGAAAAAGTGCACTACTAAGATGTTACAGTGTGAAATAATGAAGAGCAGAGCAGGGATGTCCAACGCTGTGCTTTGGAGTTACGCTTTCTATACCTTTGTTCACTCAGAAGTAAATAAGTATACCAATAAGCTCCAAATCCCTAATTAGGGCTGATTAAAAATGGAGGGCTCTAGTGAGAGTGGAAGACAATGTGAGTGGGTGAAGGCAGTAGATGTGCTGTGTGTGAGCGTTTCCAGGTTGGACTTGGCTCTGCTGTCAGAGCTTTGTGAGAGGCTGGTGGTTGTTGCTCGTATCAAGACACGTTTCAGAGCACAAAGCAAATCACAGCGTGGTGCTTGTGATGGTTGGGAATAGCTCATAGGTAGAGAGGAGGGGACAAATCTTGTCTTGCAAATGAGGCTCACTTAGGAGGAAGTCTGCTCTTGGTTTTCAGCCTTCCTGAGACTGAGTGATCCCCTGGAAGAGCCTTCTGGGAGACGATGGTTGAATGCATTGGGAAGAAAATAGTTTGGTATTGTCTTTCTTTGATCGTGAGCTTGTAAATTGCGTTGTACCTTTGTCTGCTGGATGGAAAAGGCTTCTATTCATATGCTTTCTGGTAAGGTGTGAAGCTTTGAATTACGCTCTGCCTGGTCTGACCTTGCAGAAAATGAGGGCGATGTGGTGCAGTGGTGTCTGCACTCCTGAGGATGGCCATGCCCCGTGCTGAGCTTTGACCTGCTTGCTGCTCGCCGAGTGAATCTTCTTTCTGGATGGTGGCATCCATCCATACCAAGCAAACTGACATCACATCGACACCATTATCTGTGTCAGCAAAATGCAATTAATCTTCTTGGGCAAGGTACCCACTGAGTTGCATGAGGTCTCCTTTAAAAGCTATAGCATTAATAGCATTATCTGTGATCTCGTTATTACCGAGCCCCACATCAGTTGCTCCGCTACCTAGCATGAGCTTTGCTTTGAGGACAAGCTCTGTGATTGCTCTAGGGGCACATTAGCAATACACAAAGCCTGTTCCCAGTACCCCTCTGCCTTCCCCAGTTTTCTGAGCCAAGCCAACCCTCAGTGCTCACCTTGGGCTGTTGCAGTGGCTGCCACTGCCCTGTGCTGAGGCTGCTCCTCTGCAAGTCAGGATGCACTTTGCTTATCACGTGTCTATTCCCCTTTCTTCTCTTTTACAGGTACCCCTTGTGCCTGCTCTCAATTCCTGCTGTCCCGACTTCCCAGATGGCCTTTAGGGCGTTCCGCGCCCCAGTGCTTTCTGCCCCATTCTTGTGGGCAGCTCTGAGCTGCTTAAAGCAGCGTGTGCATCTCACAGTGGTTTTTCACTCTAAATTTGGCTGTTACTTAGAAAGGAGCGAGCGGGGATGCTATTGATCTTGGCATTCTGTTCTGTTTACAGAGAGCCCACATAACTCAGCTGTGATTGCTGGGACATATGGGACCCGTAACTCTCAGCTCAGGAAGTCGGACATTTCCCCTGAGCTCGCCAGATGGGAGCCCCTAACACAGGACTTTCCCATGCCAGACATTAAAGATTAACTAAAAAATCACAGACAAGCATTTCCTAGGGATCCCAGTGTTGCATTGTGGAGTTGCCCTGACTCTGGTTCCTGCACACAGTGTAATTGCAGTGGCTCACTGTCCTGCCATCCCCTGCTGCACACCCCGGTGCTTCAGCTTCTGGTTCATGTGTTCACCTGGTATCTAGAGCCTTTAAACCTGCTGCTTTAGGCAGAGCTCAGGCTTCTAGCGCTGGCTTCCCACCTCACTCTTCCTCCCTTGATGCCATCCAACGTCACCTGGACGCCTTTCCTCTGCCGTTAAAGATGATGCTGGATTTTATTTCAGTGGTTTGCCATTCAGCCCTCCTCCAGCCCTTGCAAACCAGCAGCTTTCCTTTGAAGCACCTGCCTTTAAACTCAAGGCTTTGTGCGGGTTTTGCAAGGCAGGATCTCAGCATCTCTTCAAGTCCGACCTTCCTCTGTCCTCTGCCTGCTGGGGGGTTTCTGGCTAATGATGTCCATGTGCTCCGTGGGCTGAATCATCCCCTCCTCGTGATGCAGCACAAAGCATCGTAGCTCGCTGATTTCCCCCTTTGTAAGACATACAGAATGAAGTGGAAGTTCTCCTGGCTGCAGCCGGCACGTTTCGTGGTTTCATTTGTTGCAAAAAATGTGTTTTAAGGGAATTAACACTTTTGGTTTGGATCAAAATATATATATATATTTGTGAGAATGGGGAATAGGGGTCCTGTTGGGAAGCTGAAGCGCTTTAATTCTCACCATTAAAGCTGTATAAGCAACGTTGAAACCGCCGTGGTGGTGGTGGTGGGATGATGGTTGGACTTGGTGACCTTTAGAGGTCTTTCCCGACCTCAGTGACTCAGTGGCTATTTAGGCATCAGGTGCCTTTGTATTTTTGATGTTTTCACAGCAGAAGCCAATGGGACACCCACGTAACAAACCGTGTGCCCAGCAGTGCTCTTTGCCCAGCGTGCGTCTGGAAACAGCAGTGAGCAAAGGCAGCACGAGCACCTGAATGTTGCATTTTATGGCTCTGATGGGAGCTTTTATTTCCCTAACTGGCTTTTAATTATTAGCTAAGGCCTTGGATAGAAGGAAACTGGCCTGAAGAGTGAGGCAGTTGTGGATGGAATGGGTCTCCTGGCCCACATCTTGGTAGGGTTCAATGGCCCAGTATGGGGGGAGGTGGGCTGGGAGTTGGGGATGATGTTTGTGGCCTCCAGGAGGGTCAGATTGCAAAGCTCTCTCTTAATGTCCTGCACAGTCTGCCCATTGGTGGCATTTCACTTACAAAACAAACATTTCCTCTGGCTGTGGCTGAAGAATCTGCACCCGAAATGCAAAATAGCCAAGGCTAGAACTATTCTAATCTGAACTTACATAGATGCCACGTCCCCACCCCCACCAGCTCTCGTTTCTTGTTGGATTTACTGCATGCCAGACCCCAAATTGAATCACACAGCTGCGACTGCAGAGGCTGTGGGTTTAATTACTGTGCCTGGTTGCAGGCAGAGGATCACCCGATGCATGGTGCCACCGCTCCCCCAAGCCTCCTTCGTCCCCTGAGATGAATTCCCATCCCCTCTGCTATTTATTAGCTCTTCTTCAGACTGCCAGGTGCTGGGGGTGGAGGTCTACAAATAGCATTAAGTCTTTGCTGGGCAGATGTCGGAGCGTGCGTCAGGCTGACCCCAATTTGCTGCGGTTTGCTAACAAATTACATGGCCCATGGGCTGCATTGTTCAGGGGGGAAATTGAGCTAGTGGCTGCTAATTATAGTGTGTTGATATTAGGGTGTTAGCACTGAGGAGCTCCTCCCATCAGGCTCCAGGCCTTTCCATCTTGCCCTCTTTGCTTCGTGCACTTCGACCTTATCACAACCTTTCTCAACTCCTGCTCCTCAGTGCTTGGTTGCTCCTTGCCCGCACAGGCATAGGTTGATGGCTGGACCAGATGATCTCAGTGGTCTTTCCAACATGATTGATGCTGTGATTCCACATAGCACCAGCTCTGTGGCGCTGAGGGGCACGGCTTAGTGATGAGACTTGGTCGGTCACGTTGGCCTGATGTTCTTGAAGGTCTTTTTCCAGCCCAATTCCAACCTGTGATTCTCCTCTTAAAAGTATGGTTATCAACGTGGTTTGAGTAACTTTAATCATGCAGAGGATTCTGAATGGTCCCCAGCAAAGCCAGCTTTGCTGTGTGTGGGCTATGCATGAGATAGGAGGGGTTAGACGTCTGTCAGCACCAAAATGTGAGCTTGCTGCCTCTGAGTCACTGGGGGGGCTGGATGACACCTCCTGGCATTATTCCTGGCTCTGCTGAAAGCAGAAGTGTGACATGGGTGGTTTCAAAGAATGGGGCTTGGTCCTGCTTAGTCAGACCTTCAGTGCGTGTTGTGTATCTGTGTTGGAGCAGGCAGCCTCTCACCAGCTACCTACACCCAGGATGTTGAAGGTGAAGGTAGAAATATTCCTTCTCTCCCCAAAACGCCTCTGGTCAGAGATTGTCCTGGCTTGGAAGAATATTGTCCTTTGGGTGAGAGCTATGGCTTCAGGTGGAGCCAAGGATTGGCCCCAATCCCCACTCAGCTGTATCTGCAGTGACTGCACAAAGAGGGGTCAGATAATGTGGGATGGATGTGACCTGGGGTAAATTCCTTCCAGTTGTTTTCACAACTGAATGCAAAGCATTCCAGTTGCTTTGAAAATGCTCTGATGCCTTTGGAGCCCCCTCTGCCTCCCAACTCTCCTTCTGAATTGGGTTTGGCCAGAGCCACCCATTGCACCAGGTCCTTGCCTCGGAGCCACTGGTTGTGGCAGTGACATTGCTGCTGGTGGTGCTTGGGAGCACCAGGAGGGATTAGCTACCCATCCAACTCACCCCCAACAGAACATGCACCTTGGGTGCCGAGCAGAATCAGAGCCAAGCGATAGGTTCAGCCAAAAGATGCCCAGGGAAGGACGATGGGAAGGACGCCCGCTGCCTCCTTGTACTTCCCTGCTCCCTTCCCCAGCCCTGCGAGGCAATCACGGACCTGTGTCTCCCTCTAGTGACTTCTCACTGGTTCTGTTCGTCAACTGCCTTGCACCAGACCCAACAATGCATCAGCCAGGGCTGAGCTTCCATGGGAGCCCATTGGTGCCCTATGTTGGGTTACATTCGCCCTACAAAGTGTGCTTTGAGGAGGTGGTGTGGGCCAAAGAGGAACACTTACAAACAAATGCGTGTTAAAATAATTAACTCAGGCAGATGAACTAACCCACCTGGCACTGATGAACTGCCCCCAAGCTGGGGAACTGCCTGGAACCCATTCAATGTCCTGCTCTGCTTTGGGTGCGCGTTGGTCCAGGACTGGGTATTGGTGCAGAGGTGACACTTGGAGCCCTAATAGAACAACCTGCAGGGTAAAAAAGGGAGAAAACATCAGATTTCATTATTTTCCCTCCTTCCTTCTTAGGATTCCAAACTCTCCCATTCAGATTTGACCTTGGGCCCACCTTGGACATGGGAGGATGCCCAGGAGACCCTTAGCCTGCAGCCGGATGGGAGCACCCGGACTTTGTTCTCTGCTGCCGAGGTCCCAACAGCTGAAGAGCAGGAGGAAGAAGAGGGAAGCCTTTCTATTGAGGATGAAGGCTTTGAGCTGTTGAACTCCACCTATAATAAAGTCACTGACCCTGGCAAGCCAGGGATCAGCAGGAGCAGACCACGGATCATTGGCATCCTCGGTGAGTCCATTGGTGTGGGTTCCTCCCTTTCTCCCAAGCATCATCGCAATGCCTGGTCCCTTATGGTGCTTTTGTCCTCCCAGGGCCATCAGCCAAGAAGGAGCAAGCCTCTGACCAGGAGAACATCACCACGGAGAAGCTGAAGGGCAATGCAAACACCCACCTTCACCTCCCACCCATCAAACCTGGCGGTGCCACCAAGCCCATTGCCTCCTCCAAAGTGTCCCCAGCGAGACACCAGGCAGCTGCACCCAAGGGTTCCTCAGGGATGGCTGCAGGGGATCCAGAGCATCCTCCCACCCCCCTGAGAAACCCCATCTTGCCATCAGTGCATGGATATTGGGCTCGTGTGAAGCCAGGACCCCCAGGGCTGCCGGGACCCCCAGGGCTGCCTGTGAGTGTTGGGGGCAATGGGGATGGATGGATGGGTGGTGTATGCTGGTTGCAGCTCCATGGCAGATGGAGAGGAGAAGTCCCCATAGCATGTCAGCCCATAGTCCATCTCTTTTGCTTCCCTGCCGCTGTAATACCCAAAACCTTCATTCAAAGAAAACTAGGATTTTTCTTTTGGAAACGTGGCTTTGCCTTCCTGCTGGGTTGGTGGTGTGATGTGTGTCAGGTCCATAGCACTCCCTTGAGCTGCATCACCTTGGGTATCTCCACCTCCAGAAATGTGTTGGGAAGGTGAGTGTGCCTGAGACCTGCTGAGGGCACTGCAGGGCATGGGTGTCCCTTTGGTGACAGCTGGGGCTGCCTTGGCTGCAGTGAGTATGTGGCTGCATCCATGCTAACTGGGGCAACTCGGTGCTTCTGACCTCAGGCTGCAGGGCTCAGCTGGGCAGCGTGCAGGACAGAATGGTGGTCACAGTATCATAGTTTGAGGCAGAAAGGATGCTTAAAGGCCATCTTGTCCCACTCCCTGCAGTGCACAGGGACACCCCGCATCCGGTGCTCAGAGCCCCTCCAGCCTTACCTTGGATGTTTGCTGGGCAACCTGTGCCAGTGCCTCACCACCCTGAGTGTACAAACCTTCCTTATATCCAGTTTGTTGGTTCACTTTCTGCTGGGGACGGGAGCAGGGCCGGGTGACACAGCTCTTCTTTCCTTGTAGGGATGCCCTGGGAGACGTGGACTGGTGGGCCCCAAGGGAGACAAAGTGAGTATCCAGGAACATGGGTGAAGCTGTGAGATGTGGCCAAAGGTCCAGGGAAACACCACTGATGGTCTGGGTTTGCATCTTGCTCGTTTTAAATCAACATAGCAAAGCGAGCATCTGATGCTGCAGTGTGGTGGCCCCTTATGCGTGCTTGGAAGAGGAGAGCACTCTTTTTGCTGGGTGTTTGAATCCCATGAAGCAGCTTTCAGCTCAGGTCACCTGGAGGGATGCTGCCGTGTGACACTGACATCCCTGTGCCTCCGCTTCCCCAGCAACGACAGAGCAAAAAGCATCCCAGCCAGGACCTGTGCCCAACCTGTGCCGAGTGTCCAAACCCCAGGCTGAGTTGCAGAGCTGCTTTTTTCTTCTTAGGGTCACGCCGGAGCCATGGGGCGGATGGGACCCCCAGGAGACCCAGGCCCTATGGGCATCCCCGGCGTCCCCACCGTTGTCCTCTGGAGGAACTCCCGCGAGGATTGGCTGAGCTTCACGGTGAGAACTGCAGGGGGGCTTCGGGGTGGGCACTGAGATCCCCATCTATGGGTCTTTGGGGTTGTTTGTTTGTTTGTTTGTTTTTTATCCTTTTGAATGCTTCCCAAGGGTTATTCCAACTTTCCCATCTTCTCCTGGCTGGCAAGGATGGACTGGGGAGGCTGTCAGGGCGGAGATAAGGGAGGGAGAGAGAAGATGCCATGGGCCTTTTCCTTCCCTAGGGCTCCGTGTTCTCCTGTCCTGCTGCTGGGGATGGGGCTTGGAGGCAGGAAGGTGGCTGCAGGGTGCAGTGCTCAGTGCTGCATCCAGGCCTTGTTAGGCTTCATCAAGATAGCACAGGGTGGATAAGAGTGGAAAACAGGAGCTCCTGCCCCAGCTGGGGAGCTCAGCCTGCAGTGCTGCTGTTCTCTTTGTCTCTCCCCATAGTGTTAAAGGCAAGAGGTCAGGCTAGGAAATGAGGGCAGGGAACTTTAGAGCAGTAGAAAGCAAGAGCTCAGCTCCTGTGGAAGGTGGTGTTTTTATTTTCCCAAAAGGTTGGATTTGGGGTATTTTTGAAGCCTCATGAAATAATATCCTGTCCTGAGCGAACCTGAGCTCACTGATTCCTGGGACAAAACAAAGTGCTGGCCCTGCTCCAGCCCCCAAAAAGTCCTGGCAGGGGAAAGGAGTGGTGGCCAACTCAGCATTGACTCTCAAGCAGCCGAGATGAGTGCTGCAGCATTGGGGCTCATTAAATGCACCCATCCATCATCTGCCCCCCGAACGCACGTGGCTGATAGAAATGCTCCCATGTGCTGAAGGCTCTGTGTTTACCCTCTGCAATGAGTTCCTCGGCTTCTTCCTTCAGTGTCAGAGGGCCAAACTTTGGAGGGGGTTTCCCCTGATGTTGGTGCTGGGTAAAACCTGAGCACGTGGGATCCTGACCATTGCAGTGTGGGTTTGGTGGGGACAGGGCAGCATTTGGGTTGCAGCGTTGGATGCAGTGGGTTTGGAGGTACTGCTGAGCTTGCTGCTCGGGAGGGATGGACTTTGCCTCCTGCGTGTCTGTAGGTCGTGCTGCTGGGAGGAAAGGAGGCTGGATTATCACCTTAGGTACAGCTTTGTGCAGGGACACGGCCCCACACAGCTGTTAACGGCTGAATTCAATACCAGGGATGCGCTGGGGGCGATGAAGGCAGTGCTGGAGAGGATTTATTTGTGTTGAAGCAACCTGGTTTCCTCTGTGACAAAATGGCCCTAGCAGGGGTGGAGAGAAGGAAAGGGAGAGGACGTTGGGCTGAACATGGCAGGGCTGCAGCAGGAGCAATGCAACAGAACAAGTCTCTGCTATGCTGAAAAACAGCATTCCCAGGCAGCTCAATGGACTCGAGGAGGAAGGTAACCTCATCTCCCAGCCTGGGCACCTGCAACCTGGCTAAGAGTACAGCGTGGCACCACCCCACATGAGATACACCTCGTAGTTTGTGTCTTCAAAGTTAGTTTTCTTTCCCAGCAGAAAGGGAATGGGGGGTTTAGGGAGAATTCTGTTTGATGTTTAATCCCATTCTTTCAGCAATCATCCTTTTACCAGCTGCTGCACGCTGGCTGGCCGGTGAGTAGCATTCCAGGTTTGTTTTTCCCTCTGCATGGCCAGCTGGGGGGGTTTTCCTCTACCTTCCTTTTACCCCTTTCCTCTACCTTGTTCTCTTTAACACTTCTCTTCAATGCAGAGAAAACCCGGAGCCCCCGGCCCCCCAGGGCACCCAGGGAAAGCAGGAGTGCCGGTAAGCACAGCCACCTCCAGGTGCCCCTGCCTTCCCGTGGACACTTTGGGTTCCTAAGCAACCCCAGGCTCCCTCAAAATCAGCTGTAATTCAAGGCCTTGGGCTTGGGATTCCAACCTTGGGGTTTGCTCGTTGGTGGTCCGCTGATGGACAGGTGATGTCTCAGCTCCATTATAGGGTCCCCCCTCCGCCAGTCCCCAGTGCTGCAGGTCTGGTTCCCGGTGTTGTTCCTGTGTGTGCCCCCTTATTTGGATAAGGACAGTGTTTGTTCACTCAGAGAGCCACCAGAACAAGTCGAGGAGCTGCTCAGGTGGTGCTTGGCAGTGGGTCACAGGTGGGGCAGAGGGGCGCGCGTGGTGCAGCCGCAGGGCGCTTGGATGCGGATCCATCCTTGGATGTGATTTCCACGGCTCTCTGTGCATTGTTTCTTGTTCTCCATACCTACCATAACCTACGAGGCCACAGCATCTCTTATTTCTGCAGTAAGACCCGGGGACGCAGCCAGCTTTTGCTGACTCGATATGTGTTTGCACACAGGGGCTGTGTGGGGAGCCGGGAGAGCCGGGGGAGAAGGGCCAGCGGGGGTACACGGTGAGTGCCACCCACCCCATGGCTGGGGATGCTCAGATGCAGGATGGGATGGAGGGCGGGGGGCCGCTGCCTGGGTTTGGACCTTCACAGCTCCAAAAGCTGGTGGGGAAATTTAGAGTTGAAGATCTCGAGCAAGAAATGGAGCCACACCACAGGGCTGGGGGTGTCAGAGCAAATGCCCTCTCCGCTGCACGGCTGCCGCAAGGCGTCCTCTGCCCACCCTGCTCTGTGCAGCAGGGATGTGCGTGGGGACAGTGCTGCCAGCTGTGCTAGGAAAGGACAAGAGCTGGAAAAAGACAACCCTTCCCAAGCAAGCTTTTGCGTTTTCCAAACCTGTTCTTCACTCTGAAAAAGACACCAAAGAAGCTGCAACTTTCTCTGCTTCCCTCAAACTCTGACTTTCCAAATTCTAAGCCTAGATTTTGGGGATCTCGTGGGGAATCCGAACAATCGAAGCGGTTGGAAGGGAAATGCCTTCTGTCAGTTCCAGATTGAGTTTTATTCTGCCTTAATTCAGAGCTATCAGTGAGCCGAGGACAAGCAGAAAACTGCCCCAAGCCTCAGCTCTGCACGTGGGGAAGGATTTGAGGACAGCTGGAGTGCCCCAGAGCTGAGCAACAGACACAGAGGGCTTTCACTCTTAATGCTCCCTCCCAGTGCACTCCCCTACTCCCAGTTTGCTTCTGGCGGTGGCTCTGCTGTTCAAGTTTGGGGATGGAGCTCTCAGTGCCCGGAGCAGTGCCCTGTGATGAGCGCCCTGTTGGGCACGTGGTGGCCAAGGGCACCTCTGTCAGAGCAAGAGCTCAGTGTTCATCTTCTCCATTTCATCACAGCGTGGATATTCTGCCTCTCCTGTCCCCCCCCCCCCCCCCCAGCTGACAGTGGGGCTCACGGTGTCTGTTCTCTCTGCAGGGCAAACCGGGGCTGCAGGGCTGGCCGGGTCGTGCAGGACAGCCTGGCTTGGATGGGTCCCCTGGCTTAGGGGGCAAACCTGGGCTGTGTGGGCTGCCTGGTGAGCAGGTGAGTGCTGTGTGATGCTGCCCAGACCCCACGGTGACCCCAGGGAATGTAGGGCTGGGAGCTGTTGCGGTGCACGGTCCACTCCTTCCTTTGTCTCTGCAGGGGCTGCAGGGCTTCCGTGGGGACCGGGGGCTGGCTGGTGAGAAGGGAGAAGAGGTGAGCTGGCCTGTACTTTTCTGGCCTATACTTCGTTCCCCTGTAAGCATCGTCTCATCATCCAGACGGAGAATCTCTTGCCCTTGGGGTCAACCTGACTGCACATGGCTGCTGTTGGCCAGGGCAATGTGGGTCACAGGAGCAGGGTAGCAGCGTGCTGGGGATCAGCTCTGTGCTGTTTCTTTTCTTCCTGAGATAGTGCAAGCTTAAGGGTCCCCATCCCCTGCCCTACACCAGTGCTCCTTTGAGCCACAGCAGCTGTGTTTTAGCTCCCAATGCTCTGTGTGTGGCTCATCTGACCTTGATCCCTTCCAGGGCTTCTTGGGTGACCCTGGACCTGCTGGGGAGAAAGGCGAGAAGGGAATGAAGGTGCGGTGTCTGTCCCTGCCCTGCACAGCCTCCCCTGCACCTCCTGCCCCGAGGCCGTGCTGCCCTCCATCTCTTGCCCTTTTTTAGGGGGTGAAAGGGGAGAGCGGCCTGCCTGGTCCTGCTGGGGCTCACGTGAGTTGATGCAGGAACACGGGGTGTCCTTCTCTTTGCACGTTGCTCCTTCCCCTCCTGCCGCATCCTCATTCCCTTATCCACAATCAATGCCTTTGCTTCGGAGAGGTGAGGCCAACGTCCCCTTGCACACGTCCCAGCCCTTGGACAAAGCCTTTGGGATCTCCATGCCTTCCCCCACTCTACTGCAAGGGATGTGACAAAAGCACTTTGTTAAGAGCCCTTTGCCTTCTGTCCTAGGGGATGGCAGGTCTGAAGGGTGCAATGGGCTTCCAGGGCCCTGCAGGGCCGGAGGTGAGGGGGTTTTCTTTTTCTGGGTCTCCAGCCTTGCCCCATAAAGAGCAAGGAGCCCTGGGCTCTGTGCTGCTCTCAGCATGATGACAGCACAGTCACTGGGAGGCATCCCACTGAGAGGGAATGGGGCTTGTAGGAGAGGCAAATGGGAAATGAAAGTGGTTTGGTCACGGAGTAGGGAAGAAATAGAGACAGAGGGATAATGGACCCGGAGAGTCCTTGATGCATGATGCAAAGAAGGAGGGGGGAATTGGGGATGTGAAGACTCAAAGCAGAAAATCACGCCATAAGATGGCATCTGTTCTCTGCTGCCTCAGGGAGAAGGTGGTTCAGTGGGTGCCTCAGGCCCTGCTGGCCCTATGGTAAGTCACAGTGCTCCGCTTCCCACAGCAGTGGGCAATGCTATGGGGGCTCCAACCCCGTCTCCAATTCAGCTCCCACAGCCCCGGGGCTGAGCATTGCTCCTGCCTTGCAGGGACAGCCAGGCCAGCCAGGCTCTGTTGGGTGCCAAGGAGTCAACGGCTCTCAGGTGAGGCTGCCCAGACTCCCTGCTCTGTCCTTTGGGATCTTCCAGCTGCTGCGCTCACCCCATCCCTTCACTGCTCTCTCCACAGGGAGAGATGGGTCCTCCCGGCTTGCCTGGGCCCCACGGACCCAAGGTATGTCAGGACGGGCAAATCTCACAGCAAGCGGGGTGTCTGGGGGGGGGGGGGGCAGCTGAGGGTGCTGGGAGCTTTTCACCCCTCTGCTGTTTTTCAGGGACCACAGGGCTTGCAGGGGCGGCGTGGCCCCCCCGGCCTCGGGGGTATGCAGGTAAATGATGTGCGGGTGCTGTCCTGCATTGCTGAGGTGCACACGTGCGAGATGGGAAAGGAGCTGCTGAGCCCCATCCCTGCGTGCTTCTCTGCAGGGTCCGGCTGGGATGGAGGGGTCCTCCGGTCCCAAAGGAGACGCTGTAAGAATTTCTTCCCCACTTTTGGCCTCTGGTGGGGCTGGAAATTGGGTTCAAGAGCTTCCCTTCAAGGCGCCCCCTCCCCTGGGGGCTGTGCTGCTTTTTGGCTGTACAAACACCGCGCTGGGGTGGCTGATGCTGGCGTTCCCCTTGCAGGGCACAGAGGGGGTCCCTGGAATGAGGGGACAACCAGGACAGGAGGGACCTGTGGTGAGTCCATGGGGGTGAATGACAGGGTGGGGGGGGGGTCCCATCCTCACCTTGAAGCACCCCTAAAGCACTGTGGGGTGATGCCCAGAAACCCCAACCCCCCAACCACCCCCCCACCCCCACCAGCAGAGTTCTTTCTGCGTTGTGCTTTTTAACTCATGTTTTGTGCCTCTCTCCGAAGGGGTTTATTGGCCTGCCAGGTTCCAAAGGCGTCCAAGGAGAGCGGGTGAGTGATGGTACCCACACCATGCATGGCTCAGGGGATGGGAAAGTCACGATCAAGTGGCCCAAAGCACCAGTTCCATCAGCTCATCCACATTTGGGCTTGACATTGGAATAGGTGGCATTGCAGTTGTGCATTTGTCTGAAGTGCTGTACCACGAGGAGAGGGCAGAGATGGCCGTGTGCTCTGTCACCTGCTTTGAGGGCGACGAGGACACTGGGAGCGCTTCTGCTTGTGTTAAATAAATCTCTAATGAGGACAAGGGGCTGACATGGGATGGGGTCACTGATGGGAGCAGAGCCAGCGCTGTGACACCCAAATAGGCATCAGTGCCCCAAATGGGATCTGACCAAGCTTTGGTTGTGGTTTCCAAGAGATCTGAGGGTGCCCTCCCCTCTGCTGCTCTTACAGGGCTGCCGGGGTCCCAGCGGAGCCAAGGGAGAGCTGGGAGCCAAAGGAGACAAGGTACGGTGCACAGGGCCGTGGCTGGGAGCTGCTCCCTTCCTTTGGCTGGGACAGCAGCCAGACCAGCCGTGTGTGAGCTCACACCGTGCTGCTGATCCATTCCCATCCTCCTCCCGCCCAGGGTCTGCATGGAGCACCAGGAGCTGTGGGTCCCCCAGGGCTGCGGGGCCAGATGGGCTCACTGGGCTTCCCCGGACCCCGCGGGGCAGCAGGACCCCGGGGACCTGAGGTGAGCCTGGGGGTGGGCAGGCAGCCTGGGAGGGGTGAAGGGAGCGTGGGCAGCTCTGCCAGCCACATTCTTCCTCCTCCTGAGGGATGAAGGCTCTGGGACCTCTCATTTGTCACCTGGAGTGAGAGGGTCGGGGAGGAGATGCAGCATCAGGCAGGGGCTGTGCAGCCTGGGTGACCATGAGAGGGCTTTTGGGGTGCCTCCCTGGGTCTGCCCTCACATTCACTCTTCAGGAGGAGAAATGAACCCTCCCACGTCCCTAGGAGGTGGGGATGCAGCACAGCTCATCTTGCTGCCTTTCCCACCTTGCAGGCTGTGCTGCCTCGTGCACTGCTGCAGTATTCATCGGTCTGAGCCACCCGTGCTGGAGCACTATGGCTGTGTCCGAGCCCACGGGAGCTCAGCACACCCACCCTTTGTATGCTCTTTGATCCTCTCAGTCATTTCTGTTCTATTGTTTTCCCACAGGGAGAGGAAGGGCAGATGGGTCCAATGGGACTGAACAGCAGCGAAGGACCGAAGGTCAGTGATGGCTTTGGCACCGCATCGTGGTACCCCATGGGCTACCCTCACCCCTGCGGGGAGGGGTAGGGATGTGGCCACCATGCCCTGGAGCCCCAGCATGAGTGCCAGCACCCAGGGGACAGTGTCACACTGCCACTCAGTGCTGAAGCCAAGCATGGAGGTTGCCAGCCTCGTGTCCCCAGTGCACGGCACCCTGTGTCCACCCTGCGGTGCTCCCTGAGGTGGAAGGGTTGCCTAAAATGACAGCATTTCTCTCTGGGTGAATTGTAGGGAGGCCGAGGACCCGATGGCCCAAAGGGGATGCCAGGACCGCGGGGCGCCAGGGTAACTTGTGGGCTGTGGTTGCCTACAGCTGAATTTTGGAGCATCTTTGGGGGGGGGGAGATGGAACAGCACAGGGGCCGCTCGCTGAGTGACCCCCATTGAATCTCCATCAGTGTTACTTCCTGCCAGAAGGAACCTTTTCTCAGTGCTCACTCTTTTCCAGGGCCGTGGGGGCCAGCGTGGGCTGGTTGGAGCCCCAGGAGCACCTGTAAGTAGGTGATGCCATCTGCATGGGGCTGCGGGAGGGCACAGCTGCTGGGAAGCTGTGGTGCCCATCACCGGGCTCTGCTTTGAGGTGAGATCCTCTTTCCAGGGCTCAAGAGGCATCCCTGGAGCAGAAGGCACAGAAGGAAAGCCTGGTATACAGGTTCCCATTCTACACTACATCCTATATATTGTATACAGACCTGCCTGCATGTGGCTGAGGTTGTAGGGATGGGAACAGCTGCCCTTCCTCTCCATCCTCACCACCCCCTGCCTTACCCTGCAGGGTCCCCCAGGGGCTGTGGGCAGCCCAGGCAGGATGGGAGCACCGGTGAGTAGAGCTGCCCATCCTTCTGCCTCGTTCCTGTCCATCCACACCTGTGTTCTCCCTGTGCAGCTCCCTGCCCTGAGGGATGTGCCCTCGAAGGGCAAAGGAGACAGAATGTGAGGGGTGCATTTAAGAAATAGGTTTTGCAAAATTGACATTCCTTCTCACTGATGGCGAGTTTTCCCTTCCAAAGGTTTCCTAACGCTTGCTCTGCCTGGGAGCCTCTCCATTCCCTGTGCTTCTGCCTTTGCTCTCCTATCACCCTCTCTGTCTGCCATCCTCGTGCTCCTCTCCCTTTCCTCCAGAGCTCATCCTCTGCCCTTCCCTACAGGGTTTTGTCGGTGTGCAGGGGGGCAGAGGGCACACAGGACCTCCTGGACCCACAGTAAGGACAACCTGCATGGATCCCCCCCCTTTTCCTCTTCTGCACTCCTATGTGTGGGAAGGCAGCAGGGTGTCTGGGGAGGGCTGGGAATGACCCCTCCTTGGGGAACCAGCAAAGGGCCGGATTGGCTGAAATCTCCTACCTGAACACTTCCAAAGGGGCCCCAAGGAAAACCTGGAGCTGATGGAGACCTGGGTTGCATGGGTCCAAAGGTGAGAGCTGGGGATGGGGATGGGTGTGGGGGTCCTGGGGAACGCTTGGTGGCAATGAGTGCCCCTTGGCTGGTGTGGGGAGGATCCAGGTGGTTGCTCAGGTTTAGATGCACCAGGCTTGGCAGCAAAGTGGGGGGATCTGAGCTGCTCCTGGGCATGAGGTCCAGACCCACATCCCCATTGGGGCCACACAGAGGGACACAGATTGCTCAGAGAGCGCCTGGATGTGGGGCACAAAGGGGCAGTTGCGCCCTGGGGAGGCACTTGGGGGTGGACATTCTGTTGCCCCGTGGGTCTGCCCAGCCCAGAGCCCAGCACATGAGCAGGGTGCTGAGGGCTCTGTCTCCTGGCAGGGTCTGCCTGGGAAACCTGGCTTGGAGGGACCGCAGGGGCCGGTCGGCATGTATGTAAGTGCTGCAGCTGCCCAGGAGAGGCATGGGGACCAAGGGAGGGGGTGGTGGATCCACGTGGGTTATAAGCTAAAGCCAAGCAAGGCACCGAGCCCTGAGCATCACCACTGCTTCCCCCAAACCCCAGTGCTGCTGCACAACCCTGAATGCCTCCTAGCATCATCCTAACACCACCCTCTCCCCAGGGCTACCCAGGACTGGCTGGCGACCGTGGGAAGCCAGGACACAGGGGAGAAAAGGTAGAGCCAGGCCTGGGGTGTTGATCCTATGGGGCTGTGGGGCAGAATCCAGCCCCGTTCAGGATGAGCCAGCAGCTCTCCCTGCACTTCACCTGCTGTGCTTCCTGTATAAGATGACGGACCGCTATTTTTTTCCCCCCTCTTAAGGAGCTACTGCATTAAAACAGGTGGCAGAAAGGATTTATCATTTGTCCTCAAACAGGGAGAAGCTGGAGCCCGAGGCCCACCAGGATTCCCTGGAAAAGCTGGTCCCAAGGTGAGGGCTGTTGGCTGCCTCTGGGCAGCTCCAACTCCCTGCTGGGTGCAGAGAAATGGGAAATCTTTGCCACCAGCATTAAGGAACAGAGTCGGGGAAAGGGGATGTGTAGGGCTGCGGTCAGGGCTGAGCATGGGGCCCTGATGTCTCTGTCCTCCCCCAGGCCCCACCAGGCCGCCCTGGTCCACGAGGTGCTCCTGGCTCCCAGGTAGGGCTGGGGCTGCTCTGGGCTGCTCACCTGCTTGTTCTCTCCTGCAGCCATGCAATGCCCCGTGCCACGTGCCATGCAGCACAGTACAATAGATGCTGTGCAGCACAGTGCAACGTGTGCTAAGCAATACATACTGTGCAGTATCCTGCAACGTGTGCCATGCGATACAACACAATGCATTTCCATGCAGCACCCTGCAGTACACGGCATGCAATACCAATGGCATTGGCAACGTGTTCCCCAGCCCCATCTGCGGGCGGTTTGTCCTGCTGCTGCATGTTGGGGGTGGCCTGGGCAGGGTTTTTGGCTCTGCTGCAGCCTGCTCGGGGTCCCTCTTGTTTCAGGGGAGAGCAGGAGAGCCGGGTCCTCGGGGGCTTCCAGGGCTGCCGGTGAGTGGGGAACTGCACTGTGCGGAGTTGGAGCTGCGTGCTGTGTGATGGAGTGGGAGAGAGGTGATGGAGAACAAGACCCACACGCTGTCTGGGATCCTAAACGTCCTCCTGGCATTGCAGGGAGCTCCTGGTGTGCGGGGGCTGCATGGCATGCCTGGGAAGCCCGGCTTAGCGGGGGAAATAGGAGCACCTGGAGCAGCAGGGGCTGCTGGCCCTCCTGGGTACCCGGTGAGTGGGATGCCAGTGGGACTGGGCTGCTCAGCACTGAGGGACGTACAGGGGGCTTGGTGTGGGGTTGTTGGGTCCTCAGCATCCAGGCTGCAGGGGCCTGCTGGGTTAGCACTGCACGGTGCTGTTAATATGGATTGCTTGTTCGCAGGGCCGAGAAGGTCCAAGGGGACCTGAGGGGCCTTCGGGGATGCGAGGCGAGCAGGTATGGGAGGAGGGGGGCTGTTCCCCTCGTTGGCACTGGGGCTGATCCCCTGGGTTGCCACTAAACCCTGTTTGCCCAGCACAAGGGGATGGTGCCTTGCGACCCTTCTGACTAGCACAGGCTGGGCTGGAGGGATGCTGCAGCTCTCTGTCCTCGTGTTCCCTGGCAGGGTGTCCTGGGGGATCCCGGGGAAGCTGGCGTCAGTGGGCTGGATGGTGAGCAGGTAGGTGTGGGATGCTGTGCCCTCCCATTGCACCTCCTGCTGACCCTGAGCCAAAGCAGGGGGAAAGCGAAGGGAAGGCCTTTGAGCAACGTGGGGATGTGGAAGCAGCAGCTTTCCAGGAGAGACATCCAGCCCTGGAGCAGGGGACAAGGCTGGTCCCACCGTGTGATTCTTCTGCAGGGACCTCCAGGACCTGTGGGAGCTGAGGGGCGGCCGGGGCTCAAAGGCCAGCAGGTCAGTTCCATGGGGCCAGCAGATCCATTCCCATGGGGCAGCATCAGCCAGCTAAGAGTAACCCTGGTGGTCTCCATCCTTGGCAGGGCGATGCAGGACCTCGTGGAGCTCCGGGTGTCAGCGGTGCTTGCGGGGAGCGAGGGGACCGTGGGCCAGCAGGGCTGCCAGGGGGGCCTGGGCAGCAGGGGAAGGAGGTGTGAGCAGAGATCCCTTGGGATAGGGCTGGGATGGGGCTGCTGAGTTGGATGCTGATGCTTCTCCCCTTGGCAGGGGGATGTTGGTGATGCTGGAGAGCTGGGTGAGCCGGGACCGCGGGGACGAAAGGTGCAGAGCTGGCATCAGAACCTGTGTGCTGACGTGTCTCTATGTGGAAACTCATTTAATCGCTATTCCTCCGTGTGTATCCTGGAGCAGGGAGATGCTGGCCCCCAGGGCCCTCCTGGAGTGCCGGGACTGGGAGCTGCACCGGGGGAGGCTGGAGAGAAAGGCCGCAAAGGAGAGAAGGGCCAGGAGGGGCTGCTGGTAAGTACAGCTGCGTGGATGCGGTTGGGTGCGGGGCGATGAGGAGCAGCACTTACCCCAGCAGATCTTGGCTCTGGGAGCTGTGGAAAACGCCAGCTAGCAAATTTCATTGAGGGAGTGCTTTATTCCCGTGGGTGTGACACCCACGCCAGTTCCCATTGGCAGTGTCCGTGGGTTGCACTCGCCATGTGCGTGCGGCCCCAGGGCCACTGCTCTTATCGCTGTGTGCCGTGCACCCATCTCATCGGGTTCACGCTGCTTTCCCCCACTGACCACGTCCCCCTCTCTGCCCCAGGGCCAGCTTGGTGTCAGTGGTGCTGCAGGACCCGCCGGAGCCCGGGGACGCTCTGTGAGTCAGCGCATGTCCCCATCCCATTGGGGTGGCTGCAGACCCCGGCAATGGGGCACCTGTGAGCGGGATGCTGGGCTGCAGCCCGGCTCTATGGGTCAGTGGCTCTTTTCCCCTGCCGCAAACAGGGTGGGACAGGTCTGCGAGGCCCTCCCGGGCTCCGTGGTCTTGAAGGAGTGAAGGTAGAGTGGGGTGAAGCCGCAGCCATTCCCCATCCCTGTTCTCTTCCCAAGTCCTGGTGGGGAGGCAGTAGGGATGGCTCGCATGTGGGACAGCTCACCCAAGGGCAATGGGGCTGGGAGCTGAGGGCAGAGCTGGAAGTGTTCCTTTTCCTTACCAGGGTGATGCAGGACCCTGCGGCAGGGATGGAGCTGCCGGAGCAGCTGGGCTGGAGGTACTGCTGTGTGTGCACCAGTGGAGCTGGGAGCTTGAAGGGGCCTTGCTGCTTCCAGCACAAAGTGAAGCTGAAGGACTTCTTGCCCCATAACTGTTGGGGGGAGGGGCAGAAATGAAATACAGAGACCTTAGAGTGTATACGCTCCCAGCCCCAGAATTCAGCCTGGCACCCAGGGTGCTGAAGCCCTGTGCAGGACCCACTGCTGCCATAAACACATCAGTGTCCCTGTGGCACCCAGGTGTCAGCTGGCATCGCTCCCAGCCTTGGCAGAGCATGTGTGTGTGGGGGGGGGGGAGAGGATGCTCCCAATGTTTGCCAGGGGCTGAGCATGGGGCACATGGTGGGGTGGGTTTGTGCTGAGTGCCCAACATCTCCACAGGGACCCGCAGGAGAGGATGGAGCAAAGGGAGACCCCGGCCATCCTGGCCCTGTGGTGAGTTCCCAGCGTGGAACAGGTTGATGAGCTTTTGATGATTAACCTCGGGGCTGTTGTCACTGCTGGGGGGAGGCTGGGGGCATGCAGAGGCTGCTCCTCAGCTCAAGGGTTGCTGTTTGGGGATGGTGGAAGGTGCCATGGGACGCGCAGGAGGAGATGCTTGCTGTGATGGGGCAGGGAGGCATTTAGGGGCCAGCACCTGCTGCCTGATGAGCAGCCCCATCCGTGTGTCCCATAGGGCTCAGTGGGTGCACGTGGGCGGCCGGGCGGCCCTGGCTTCAAGGGCTACATTGGGCACCGAGGAGCTGGGGGAGCAGCGGGCACACGGGGGCAGCCGGGCCGACAGGTGAGTGGGGCTCTGCGGGGAAACTGAGGCACAGAGTGGAGGGGACTGAACCCATCCTGGGGTCCCATGGGGAACAGCTCAGAGCTGAGGGCCTCGTGCTTTATCTCCCAATGAACGCAGGGTCCTCTTGGGCCGCCAGGCAATGCTGGAGTCCCGGGCTCTGGTGGCATTGAGGTGAGTGCCACCCTCTGCCCATGTGCCATCCCCATCCTCAGCCCTCCAAGCTGAGCGCTGCCACCAGGATACCCAAGGAGTAGGGTTGATTTATTTCTTCTCTTTCTTCTTAGGGCGTTGTGGGTGCCAAAGGGGAGCCAGGCACAGTGGGAGAACCAGGGCACACGGTGAGGGGGCGGGGGGGGGGGCTGTACTGGAGTGGGTGGCTGAGATTTCCTGGGATCATAGGGAATGTTCACACGGAGCACTCCCTGTTCCTGCTGAAACCCAAAAGAGACATCATCCATCATCTCAAGCCCTCCTTCTTTGCATGGTGAGAGTGAGGAGGGAGCATCTTGGGCACAGCATCCTCAAAGAGGGATTTCTTTCTCCTTTGGGATTTTAGGGCTCTCCAGGACCAGCCGGTCCCCCAGGGCAGAAAGGTCACAAAGGAGAAAAGGTAATGCTGGCAGCATCCTGCATGGGGACACCTGGGGTCAGCTCAGCAGCACCACCCCAGTGACATCCCCAGGTCCGTGCAGGCAGCAGCCCCTCACCGCCCAGTGCTGGGGACCCACATCTCCATCTCTTCTCTCCCCAGGGTGATGTGGGGCAGGAAGGGCCAGAAGGAGCTCCTGGAGAAGCTGGCAGACGGGTAAAGGGCACCGCTGTCCCCATGGAGAGCTGGGCTGTGTCCCCACGGTGGCAGTGAGGGGATGTGGGCAGTCAGGTCAGTGCATCTGAGCTGCTTGAGTTGCTCACGAGTCTTCAACCTCCTGTTCCCAGGGCAAGCGAGGCAAGGTGGGGCACCGGGCCCCCAGGGGCCCCCGCGGACCCAAGGTAGGGTGACCCCATCAGTGCCGGGGATGTTGTGGTGCTCATCCTTTGGTGCCTTTCCTGAAGGATGGCTGGTACAGGGGCACCGTGTCTCAGGGCCAGGGTTCTGTCCCCATCGCCTCCCTTTCTGCCCCCCACTAATGCTTCTGCATTGCAGGGCCATCAAGGTGCCGAGGGGCTGGCAGGGCCCCAGGGCCTACAAGGACTATATGTGAGTACTGGCACTGAGCTGAGGGGCTCAGGGTGTCCCCTGCTCTCCATTTGCTGCCCAGCCCCAAAAGCCAAAGCAGGGACCTGAAAAAGAGCAGAGCTTCCCATCGTTTCATGGCTCTCAGCCTGCCCTCTCCTCCCCAATCAGCATCCAAAGCATTGGCTAAAGACACAGTCAAGGAGTTACTTGAATTGCTGGGATTGCTGCTTCTCTATTAAAAAAGTCCCAGCTTTGGGAACATCGCCAAATGCAAACAGTCTGCAGGCAGCCAAAAGAGCTGGCCCTGCATCTGTAGCGGTGGTTTCTTAGGGCAAGGGGGGCTTGCCAAAATGGGAAACCAAAGCTATGAGGAGGAATGCCTCAAGATCCCTAAAAACTCCCCAAATTCACCAAACCATCCTGGCTGCTGAGGGCTCCTTGGCAAGGAGGTGCACAGGGCCAGAGGGCTGCTGCTTCTCTCCTAGGGCATCCCTGGGCTGAAGGGCTTCATAGGCGACCCTGGCCACAAAGGACCCAAGGTGGGTGACACGTGCCATGCCCACCCCCACGTGGGGGACATGTACCCTCAGCAGCTGCCTCCAGGCTGACGTGTGCCATGGTGCTGCAGTGCACCAGCCAATGTACCCAGCCATTCCCAGCCTCTCCCTGCTGCAACAGCTTTCCTTCCTCCCATAGGGTGAGAAGGGCAGCAGGGGCCACCAAGGGCAGCATGGGGACGATGGCTTCAAGGTGCGTGGGGGGGGCTCGCAGCTCTCCCTGCTTGCTCCCTTTGTCACCCTGTGACACCTCTCCATGTCCCCTAGGGCAAGCATGGACCCCAGGGCACTCCTGGGCGACCAGGGCCCAAGGGAGAGCAGGTACTGTGGGGTGATGGGCTGGGGCAGAATGCACCAGCAAAGAGTAACTTGGGACAGGGGCTGGTTTGTGACCCCCTGTCCCTCTGCAGGGTGACACTGGCCCCCCCGGCCCACGGGGACTGCCTGGGCTCCCTGGGAAGCCGGTAAGTGCTTCAGCCCCCAATGCGTGGGGTCTGAAGGGGCAGCAGCTCCTGCTCAGAGCCCCTTTGCTCTTCTCTTCCAGGGCTTGCCAGGACAGAAGGTGAGTGCGTGGTGAGGACAGCCCTATGTCTGATCTGGGAATGCAAGGCAGCGCCTCACTTCCTTGCTTATCCTTCATCCTCCTCCCCACCCTTTGACAGGGGCTGAAAGGTTTCCTGGGCCACCCGGGAGCCAGGGGCAAGCCAGGACCACCGGTAAGGAGAGCCACCAGTGTCCCCTGTGCCTTCCATGGGGACCTGAAGCGGTGGTTGGTGCCACGTGGAGGGGCAGTGCTGCGAGGGCTGCAGTCTCACTGCTGTTATCACTGTCACCCAGGGGCTGGCTGGTCCTCCCGGTCCCAGCGGGCCAGCACTGATGCTATCTGAGGAGGAGCTATGGGTGCGTGATGCTGTGCGGGTCTGGGGTCTTCCACCCCTGGCACCTTTCTGCCTGGTGGGGGGAGAAAAGGGGCTATCCCCTCCCCATCACCTTCCAGCACCTGATTTATCCCGCCGACTGCCTGAACCGTACCACAGTGCTGGCTCTGCTGCACACCCTGAGCCGTGAGCTGAGAGCACTCGTTGAGCACCCCGATGGCACCAAGGACAAACCCGCGGCCACCTGCAAGGAGCTGCTGCTGGCCCACCCCAACCTGCCCGATGGTACAGGGCTGCCTTGTGGCCCCAGCCAGGGGACGAGGCGGGGGGGGACAGATATCCTTTATAAATGCCTTTAAGAGGGAATGAGGGTTTGGGCTTGAGCTCAGTAGGATTTATGGTCTCTGGCCCCAGGATGCTCAGAGGGAGCTGCACTTTGGGGTGCTCACATGCACGCAAGGAAGGTGTAGGGGTACAAGGAATAGAAATAACACAGCACATCCCCAGCTTGGGGGTTTGCAGCCTGGGAACCATCATGTTGCCCCCCCCTGCACCATCAGCTCCACTCTGCGTTCCCACAGGGCATTACTACATCGACCCCAACCAGGGCAGCACCCGGGATGCCCTCGTGGCCTTCTGCAACTTCACGGCAGGGGGTGAGACCTGCATACCTCCCGTACACAACCAGGTACAGCCCCGGGGGTCGCCTTCAGCCCAGGTGCTGGGGTGGCTGCAGAGGGACGGTAATGCTGGAGCCGTGCTGCTGTCACTGCTGTCACTGCAGGGAGCGGTGGCAGCAGTTTGGGGTGAGGATGGTGCTTCCCCATCCCCACGCTTCAGGGTGGATGCACACCTCAGTTGGTTTGGAGCTGGTGGGGGTGGATCTGGCAGCGCAGCAGTGCCACCATCCCCTGCTGGGACAGGGTGACAAGGTCCCAATTCCCCACAGGTCCCCATCAAAGCCTGGCTGAGCTCCTACGCCTCCTCGGACACCTTTGAGTGGTTCAGCACTCTGCCCGGAGGCTTCATGGTGAGGGCTGCCAGGGGGGTACAGAGCCCTTCCTAAGGTCCCCCCTTTCCCCATGGCTGCACGTTGCAGAACACAATCCCGACCCATGCTTCCATAGGGTTGCATCCCATCCTGGCTTTGCGGACCCTACACCCCATGTCTCTCTGGTTGTCCCCGTAGCTGGAGTACGTAGGGGCCAGCGTGGTGCAGCTGCGCTTCCTGCGCCTGCACAGCCATAGGGCTGCCCAGAAGGTCTCCTATTCCTGCCGCCCCGCTGCCCACCACCACCGCCAGCCTCAGAAGGAAATCCGCTTCCTGGCTGACACCCGGGAGCAGAGCTACGTGGCCACACTGCAGGGCTGCCTGGTGAGCGGGGCTGGGACACGGCAGCATCCTCAGCACTGCAAACCCAGGGCTCAGGGTTGAGCTGCTCGCTGGCTCTGAGCATCCCCATGGAGCCAGGTGGGATGGATGGGGCAGGGGTAGGGCTGAACCCAGCCGGGGGTCTCAGCACCACTCGTCATCCTTTCAGCTGGATAACGACTCCTCCATCGCTGACACCATCTTCCACTTCGCCACGGAGGAGCTGGCCCTGCTGCCCCTACGGGACCTGGCTGTGTTCCACGACGGCGATGCCTCGCACCAGTTTGGGTTCACCATCGGCCCCGTCTGCTTCAGCTGAGCGCTGGGGGTCAGGCGGGGTTGGCCCCGGGGTGGGGTGCTGTGTTTGTAGCTGCCTTATGCCATGGACTACACTTCTTTGTGAAGTAGAAGGACATTGTTTACAAAGTCATTTCTCTATAAATTATATATATATATATATGTAATATATATATGAGAAGGTGCTGATTTAATGAGCGGAGGGGGAGAGGGGTCTTGTGATCATAGGAGAGGAGAAACAAAAGGCAGAAACCGCTGGCTGGGGGGTTATCCACTCTTACTTCAAGCAGCACGTGGAGCCTTAATACCTGCACTGCTACACCTGGTCACAGGATAAACATCAGGAGCTTAAAGCAATATTTCACCCACTCCCCCCATTTCCTTCCTTAGCGCTGGGAGGTGTGCTCCCAACTGGGGAAGCTGAGGCAGGGACAGCCCCAGCGCCCACCTTTGTGGGGTGCTCTTCCTCGTGGCTGGCCCGGTTTGGGTGCGAAAAGGCACGTGTTCACGGTACGGCATGGCACGGCACGACACAGCACGGCACGACACAGCACGGCACGACACAGCACGGCACGGCACAGCATGGCACGGCACGGGATGGCACGGGGCGGTCCCACAGCCGCACTACAACTCCCGACGTACCCCGCACCGCGCGTCACTCGGCAGCGCCGTGCTGAGCCGAGCCGTGCGGAGCCGAGCCGGGACGGGCTGAGCTGCGCTCCGCTCCGCACCGCCGCCATGGAGGTGAGGCTGCTGCCGGGGCCGCACCGTGCTGAGCTGTGCCGTGTTGTGCCGTGCTATGCCGTGCTATGCCGTGCTATGCTGTGCCGTGCTGCCCCTCGCAGCGCCCGCGCTCCCGCAGCTCTCCTCTCCCCCCCGCACAGCTCTGTCCGCCCACCCCGTCGAGCGATGCAGCGCATCCCTTCCCTCGGGGCTGGGCACGGGCCGGACCCCGCAGCACGGCCGCATCCCGCTCCTTCCCAACCTCCCCAACCCCTTTCCACCCCCAGCCCCTTTCCATCCCCGTCTCCGTACGGACACTTCTCCCTGCGGCGCTGCACGTCTTCCCGCACGGCTTTGCCCCGCTTCCCCTTTCAGCCCCGTGCTTTGTGTTTATGACTGTAGCGGGGTTGCAAAACCCGTTCGCCCCACGCTCGCCCTCCCCACCCCGTGCCCACGCAGTGCTCACAGCAGAAACTCACAGCCAGAGCTGCCGTCGCTGCATGGGTGTGCCATCACCCTGCACTCGGATGTGTTTGTGGCTGCCGGCCCGAGGAGCATCCTATCAGCCCCATGAACACCCTTGGGTACCCAATGGCACAGAGCAGCAGGCAGCAGGCAGCAGCATGGAGACCTTCTGCACGTCGCTCCTGTTCCTGTGCCCCCAAAGTAGCACTGCCTCCTCCCTGCCCAGCCTGGCAGTTGAGGTGTGCAAAGGAGAAGGAGTTTCATTTGATGGCTAATTATCATAAATCTGTTGCCAAAGGAAGCTTAAAAGCATAAGGCAATTACACGTCCTAATGTGCTTTGGTAATGAGCGGATGGAGTGTGTAATTAGAGCCCAGCTGCAGCGCGGGTACCTCTGCTTATGGGATGGGATTCCTGACCGATGCTGGTCCCAGAATATGACCTTAGATGGGCCAGGTTGGGGCTGAGAAGAGGGAGGACATCTGGGGATGGTTGGGGACAGCTGAGTGCCGAGAGGTCCTGCAAGGAGGAAAACCCAGAGTGTGTGGCCGTGGCGAAGAAAGAAGAACTGGCAGCGGTGACCTCAGTCTGGAGGTGGTTTCATTAGGGAAGGGCCATGGGCTAGGAGCTCCTTCTGCTATTTCAGCATGATAAAGCTCTCTGGATCCTCTGCTCCACTGCGAAATGGCCCCACATGGGATTTAGTCACAGGTTGAAAGGAAACCCTGCAGGGATGTTCTTAGCCGGAGGTGCTGACATTGGGTGGCTGTGATACCCCCTTCCACCCGTCCCCAGGACACAGAGCCCCACCGCGGGGTGCAGAGGCTGCAGATTTGGGGCGGTGCTGATGGAAGGGCACGGCTGGTTTCCATCTGGACGGACAACATCTGGCATCTGTGGGTGCATCTGGAGCAGCCTGCCAAGGGCAAGGCAAGGCAAAAGAAGCCCGTGGGAGGCAGAGGAGCGCAGCGGGCTTCCAGGTGCATGCTGCCACTGCCAGTTTCGCTGCAGGCTCCAGGCGGCACCCAGCAGCTGGTGCCTGCCTGCCATGAACTCCCATCTCTGGGGTCCTGGCAGTGCATGCAGGGCGGTGGGACATGGCTGGCTGGCTGTGACTGGGGTAGGTCAGAGCTCCCCTTAGCAGCATTACATGCAAAGCCTGCACTGCATGCCTGTGATTTGCAAACACAGTTCCTGTTTTGGGAACCTGACAGCAGCATTTGGACATACCCTAAGTGGTTGCCAGCACTGTGGGATTTCCCACTGGTGTCACCGAGCCACGTGGGCCGGCTGTCACACTGCTCCCTGGGTGCTCTGCCAGCATGGCTTTGCCTTCAAATGCACGGGAGGGGACGGTCCTGAATGCTGTTTCTTGTCTCCTTTGCAGATGACTTTCTCCTTCTCGGACAGGCTGGTGCTGCTCTTTGACTGCTGGAGCGTGCACAGCCCCACAGGTAGGCTGTGCCCCCAGATGAACACACCCCTCCATCCCTGCAAATAGTTGGAGGGCATTTCCATTATCCCTGCTGAAAACGATTCGCTCAGCTGAGTGCAAGATATTCTTTCGTGGGAAAAGAGCACTGCTGCTGGTGATGTCGTTGGGGTTGTCTTTGTGCAGGGCTGGCACTGTCCGTGCTGGTGATCCTGCTGCTCTCCGTGCTGTATGAAGTGGTGAAGATGGGCAAAGCCAAAGTGCTGCGGAGGGCGCTGCTGGCCGTGCCCCCCACCTTCAGCCAGGACACACTGCTGGGACCCAACGAAGGGGACAGCGGGGATGGCGGCGGTGGGGACAGTGAGGACAGCGGTGGCCAGGAGCGTGAGGCCATGCAGGGCAGGTATGGGGCTGGGGGTGCTGGGAGGGCCGGGAGATGGGGATGGAGAGAAGGACCACCTTCACCCCCCCTGTGATCCCTTCCCCATTCATTCAGAGCCGGGTTTGTGTTTGCTGCAAAGCAGTGCCCAAATCCTGGTCACCCATGGCGGTGACACCTGTGCTGTCCCCATGCTGTCCCCATGCTGACAGTCTCTATCTCTCCCCATAGGTGGTTCCGGTACCATGTGGGCCAGACGTTGCTCCACGTGGTTCAGGTGGTGGTGGGCTACACGCTGATGCTGGCTGTCATGTCTTACAACGCATGGATCTTCCTCGGGGTGGTTGCAGGCTCTGCTCTGGGCTACTTTGTGGTGTACCCACTGCTCTGCGTGGGCTACGGGGCTGTCGCCTCTCATCCCATCCAGTAGCACTGTCACTTCTGCTGGCTCTATCCTTGTCCCTGTGCTGTGCAGGACACAGAGCGATGCTGGGACACGCAGTGCTGGCAGGACGGGGCTGGCACTGGGGCTGTCCCCTGCCCTGCCACCGCTGCGGCCGTCCATGTGCTCTCAGGGAGCTTTATAGCTGTGGGATGGGGATGATGGCTGCTGGGGGGCACTGGGATGCTTCAAGTGTGTGCTCCTGGGCAGGACTCAGCCCTGCTCATGCCCCCTCACGCTGTGCCTTGTGGGTGCAGGGCACTGGCTCATGCACCTCTTTTTTAGCACTTTAGGGTTAGAGTCAGGGCGTGCTGCTGCTGGGATGCCCAGGGCAATGAAACCATTGCATCGCTCAGCTCTCAGCTGCTGCATGCTGCAGCAGCAGGGTTTAGGAGTAAGGATGCTCTCCTCTGGTTTTAAATAAAGCTTTTTTTCTCTTTTATTAATTATTATAAGCATATATATATTTTAAAACATTTGTATAACATTCTTAATAAAATATCTTGGAAGAGACAGGTCTGAAGTTCCCAAAGCAAGGCACTTCGGGGGGGCCTCCCCCAGTGGTTCGGGCTGGGCACCCCCTGCAGTGGCAGAAACAGCGGCACCAAACCTACAGCGGGGTCGAGGTGAGCTGCAGCGGGGTGTAGGTGTGCACGCACGTGTACATGCAGACACCCCAGCCCCAACCATCTCTCCAGTGCTTTTAGTGCATCCCTGCCCAGAGCCTGCGTCTGACCCCCAGACCTATGCTGAAGCCCCACGGCTGTGCCCCATCACTGCTGTTGTGAGGACAGGGGGTGCTCGCCTGTGCCCAGCGAGGTGGGGTGCACCCCCCCCCGGGACCAAATGCCACGCAGCGCTGCGCACCCCAACCCTCATGGACACGTCTTCCACCTCCTCTCAACGGTAGCAGAGGATGCCCAGGAGCACCCCACAGCTGTGGGCATGGGGATGGCAGTGGGAGCATCCTGCAGCCCCCGGTGGCTAAAGCATCTCTCCAGAAGAAAAGAAGGAAATAAGGCAGAAGAAGGACAGAGCAGTGTGCAGCGGGTGCCCTGTGCCAATCCAGGGCCCCCCCAGCCTCAACTAGCAGGACCACACGGGGCTCCTCCCAGTTAGGTATTCCCCATCCCCTCCCTGGTCCCAGTCCCCATCCCCGGTGTGACCAGGGCCAGTCTGCAGCAGGAATGGGGCTAGAACTCAGTCTGCATCCCCTCAATGCTCTCCGTCGTGCCCGCGGGCTGTGGGGGGCTGCATGCCTCTGGGAGGGCCACCTCCTCACCCGTCTCCTTGTCACTGCGCTGGTGGCAAGTGGTCCCAGCAGGCGGCAGTGGGACCTCTGCTCTGGGTGCAGGGGATGCCGGTGTGGCATGATGCACTTCATCTCCTGGTGGGATCTCAGCTCTGGGTGCAGGTGATGCAGGCACACCACGGTGCACCTTATCGCTGGGTGGGACATCAGCTCCGGGTGCAGGAGATGCGGATGTGCCATGAGGCACCTTATCACCAGATGGGATCTCAGCTCCAGATGTGACCTCAGCTCCAGATACAGATGATGCAGGCGCAGCACGGTGCAGCCCATCCTGTGACAGGACCTCGGATCCAGTTGTGGGTGATGCAGGCACGGCCCGCTGCACCTCATCCCTTGCTGCGCTCTCGGCTTCAGGAGCAGGTGGTGCTGCTGGTGCATGGCGCACCCCATCCTCTGACGGGACCTTGGCTCCAGATGTGGGTGCTGCCGGTGCAGCACGCCGCGCCCCACCCCCATCACTGGCCGGACCCTTATTGGGGCCATCACCCGGTGCAGCCCCCGCTGCCACCACCACCTCCTTGGTGGCACCGCTGTCCTGCGTGCTGTGGGTACCGTTCGTCAGCCTCTCCTCTGTGAGCACCTCAATGCTCTCCTTGGCCAGCGCCTCCCGGATCTCCGCCACCCCATCCGGGGACCCCGGAGGCACCCTGGGCTCTGGGGGCTCGGGCGAGCTGGGGGACATCAGCATCTCGGCACCCATCTCGTAGGGCAGGGCCCCCTCGTCGTCCTGGATCACCGACACCACCTGCTTGGCCCTGCGGCGCTTGTCGGCGGCCGGCTCAGCCTCGGGCTGCCCGCCGTGCTCCTCGCCCCAGTCGATGGGGCTGCCCTCGCCCAGCAGGTGCAGGTTGGGATCGCTGTTGTGCATCACCATGCTGTCACGGTACAGGTTGTGCTTCCGCTGCACGGCTGCCTCCTTCACGGCTGGTGGCACCGAGAGAGGTATCAGATGGGGTGGCACCAGAACCACGCACCGGGCGTGGGGTCACCCTTCCTCCTACAGACCTCAGCACTCTGCATGGGGCCACCCTTCCTCATACAGCACCCTGCACGGGGTCACCCATGGACCTCAGCTCCTTGCATGGGGTCACTCCTTCCTTCTACAAGCCCCAGCATTCTGTGGGTCTTCCTTCTGTGCAGCACCCAGTTGGACCCCCTAGATGCTTCCCATGCTGCTAAGCCCTTGCATACACGAGGGGTCTCCCCACCCAGCACCCACCCAGGCAGCTGGAGACCCCGGAACCCCCTACCTTGCATGATGTCCTTCATCACAGACTGCAGCACGACCTCCTCATATGTGTTCTCCACCA
Organism: Gallus gallus; assembly: GCF_016699485.2. Lineage (NCBI taxonomy): Eukaryota > Metazoa > Chordata > Aves > Galliformes > Phasianidae > Gallus > Gallus gallus. The sequence continues at coordinate 3,088,330 of NC_052548.1, forward strand.
GGATGAAGCTGGCAAAGTCCTCGAAGATGAGCTCCTGGAACTTGGCTAGCTCCTGCCAGAGGGGAGGGATCAGGGTGGGATGTAGGAGCTCCCCTTCCCCAGGGATGCTGAACCTCCACAGAGAGGTCCTCCCATGAGCTTACCCCCTTGCAGGTGGGTGCCAGCTTCTTCAGCAGGAAAGGGATGGTGATCTGCAGCAGGGCCTCCCTGAAGAACTTCTTCCGCACCGTGCTGCTGTCGTAATCATATTTCTGTGGGGTGGATGAGAGTGGCCACGGGTCAACACCCATGAGGGCTGCACGGTGGCACAGGCACAGCCCATGCATTTGGGTTCCCAACCCATTTGCATGGGGCTGAATGGGTTCCCCTGTCCCTCGCATCCTCGGTCACCACTTTCTGCAGTAGGGTTTGGGTCACTGTGAAACCTGAGTGGTTTTCCCATGGACCCATGCACACCTTCACGTGGGTCTGGGTCCTCCACCTCCTGCCCTACTCACCTGCCCCAGATCTCAGCAAAAGGCATGGAAGTCTCAACAGCAAGAAGCACTTGTCAAAAAACTTCTGGCATACACGATGAGGGTCCTTGCTGTCCTCCTCACCCCAGGAGCCCCCAGGGCATAGGAGCAGCCCCAGCCCTCACCTTGAGCACCCTCTCCAGGATGCGCTGGATGGACTTGCAGAGTTCATCCTTGCCCTGCAGCTTCCCCAGCTCCTGGTGGAGCAGCGTCTCGAAGGTGTACAAGGCGTCATCCATTTGCTGTGACAAGAGCCAAGAGGTCAGTGGCAGTGGGGGACCAAAGGGGCTGGGCTGGATCTGTCCCCACACTCCAGCAGCTCCGCCTTGGGGATACGTGGGGATGAAGGCAGGGAGTGCCTATCCTACCTGTCGCATGTGGATCTGAGCCCTCTGCTTGAAGACAGACGTGCTGGAGACGTCGAAGCGCTGCTGGAGGCCCTCCAGCTTCAGCTGCTCCATCTTCTCGTAGCACGACTGCATCTTCACTGGGTGGAAGGCCAGGTGGGACAGCTTCTCCATGTACTGGGGACAGAGCTGAGCTCAGCAGGGCTGGGACGTGTCACCCTACAGCCCACACCTCCAGAAGGGCTCTGTCCCGGGGTGTCTTCCTAACCTGTGGTTCCCCAGCTCCGTCCCTACTGAGTACGGCAATGGGATTGGCCATGCCACCCCCAACCTTCACCCTGCCCGGCTCAGAGCTCACCTCCACCAGCTTCTCCAGGCCGCCCTCATTGACGATGTTCATGTTCATGTCCGTCACCTCCTTGAAGAAGACCTCCCGCACCTCGGCGAAGCCCTGGCTCGTCGGGGTCATCAGGGCCTCCAGGATGGAGGAGATGTAGGGCTGGACGTGGTTACGGACACAGATCTCCGCTTTGGGGAGGACGAAGGCTGGGCGGAGAGCAGCGGGGAGCATGGCAAGGCTGCTCTGCCCTTCCAGCTCCGCCTAACCCCAGCTTGGGAGAGAGGATGCTCCTTTCCTCAAATCCCTCCAGAAGTCTCTCAGACCCACGGTTACAACAGAAGGGGCTCTCGAGGGTGGCCCTCAGCCTGCATCGAACCCATTCCTGTCCCATTGCTTTGCTTTGGGCTCACTGCCCAACTTGTCCCCCATCTGCACCCTCTCCCCATGGGGCTCTACCTCGGATCTTGCTGGCCAGGTGCTCCTTGGAGGTGATGATCTGGTCCATGTCAGTCCGGATGCTGCTCTCCATCTGGGGCCGCTCCAGCTCGCACTTGGCCACCATGGCATCATACTGTGCCTTGGTCTGCTCGTAGACCATCCTATAGACTGCATCCGAGATCTGGGGAGGGAGAGGGGGGTGACAGGAGGCCCCTGATGGTCACAAGCCCGTAGGATGTCCACGGACTTAGGACATGGGCAGGACCCATGAGCTCCACGAGACTGCTGGAGCCCACACTGCAGCCTGATGCTGTGATTTTGGGGCCAGCAGGCGGCAGAGCAGTGCCTCCCCTCCGTTCCCTCCCTCCCCCCTCCCAGTTTTGCAGCATTAACTCTGGGCTGTGCTGCGGAGACCACAGCCACTGCAAAAAAAAAAAAAAAAAAACACCAAAAAACAAAAAAAAAGCAAGATTTGAGCATTTTTAGGCTGCACATTATGAGCTTGGTGGCAACTATGAAGGCTGCAACAGGCGGTTCTGAAGAGCGCTCTGTCTATTTGGCAAGGGCTGGGGCTGGGGCTGGATTTAGCCTGCTCTACCCTAAAAATGGCTCGCTAAATATAGCTGGATGGGCTATGCTTCCTCCAGTTGGCTTCCCCCATTCTCAGAAGCAGAGTGCTGGGCAGGGCTGGCTGCAGCAGGGGACAACAAGGTCCTGGGCAGAGTGACACCAACAGGAAGCCATGGGGCAACCCAGCCTGGTGAGATGGGACATGCCCCAAAGTGGGGGCAGCCAAAGCAGGGGGGTCAGCACTGAAGTCCCCACATCAACCACCCGCACCTGGATCCAGGTCCGCTGGCGCTCCTGTGTTTTGCCCTTCAGCCGTGGGCCGATGGCGCTCCGCAGCTCCGGCAGCAGCTCCTCCATCACCAGGTTGCTCAGGACCTGTAAAGGGATGAGGCGATGGGGGACCCTGCCCGGCCCTACAAGGGCCCCACACAGCCCCTGGGTCAGCCCTCACCTGGCTCTGGTTGCCACACAGCATGTCCCAGGTGCCGTACTGCTCCTTGGACTGGCGGTACATGCGGACGGCGTCAGTGAAGGCTGGAGCCTCCACTTTGGAGTCCTCCGAGATCCCTGGTGGGGAGGGGATGAGTGAGCATGAGGATGGGGGGGCGGGCACTGGCACATCCCCAGCCTGCACGCCACACGGGTTTCCGTGTCTGCCATTGCACAGTGCCCAGGGATAGGGGGGACCCTGTCCCTAATGCTGTCCCATACAAAGGAGGGGTTGGGGAGCTCCCATAGGCAGACCCCCCCTGAGCGGAACACAGGGCAGGAGAGCATCCAGCAGGAAAAGGGGAGGGCAGGAGAGCACCCGAGAGAAAACAGCTCAGAAAGACCCACGGCCTCAGTGAGCGCTGAATGGTGCATGGTGAGCCCAGCAGGTTCGGTGAGCCTCGGTGGCACAGGAGGACTGGGGGCTCAGTGTGCCACAGTGGTGCATGGGGAACTGCTGACTCAGCAACCCCAGATGCCACAGTCAGAGGAGGGTCTTGGTGTGCCCCAATGGTCTATGAGGACAATGGGCTCAGCGAGTCCCAGTGGAGCACGGTGGCCCTGCAAAGCCCCAGTGGCACAGCTGGAAGAGGGGTTGAGCAGGACTGGGGGAGCTCTGCAAGCCCCAGTGGTGCATGGAGTCAGTCCTAAGGGCTCTGCAAGCCCCCATGGTGCACGGGGCCCTGGGCTGCCTGGGAGGGGCTGGAGGAAGGGGGGCCCTGAGGACACAGCACAGCCTGGGAGGAAGAGGAAAGCGGGGATGAGTCACGAGGAGGCACAGTGTGCTCCAGCCGGTTCTGCTGCCCCCGGGATGTGAGTGCTGTGATTCACCACAGCACGGGGCCGCCGCATAAGGGGGGCGTGGATGCCACCCTCAGCCCTCCCCAGGGGTCTGGCTGCTGCTCCCCGGCTCTCTTGGCAATGCTGCCCTGGTGAGAGTGCCACGTAGTGAGGTGCCATGCACCAGGGAACAATGCTGTGCCCAGCACAGCAAGGGGAGAGGTCCCACAGGTGCATAGGGCAGGGGGTGACCCGGCTGGACATGCTGTGTGAGGGGTCCCATTGCTCATCCCCAATCCTTAGGGAACAGCTGGTGTTTCAAAACCAGGGACTCGTAAAGGGAGGTGAAAATTCCCACACTGTTTACAGCTGGAGGCAGACACAGAGCCTCTAATTTGGGAGGGAAAAAAAAAAAAGAAAGAAAAGAAAAGAAAAAAGAAAGTTGCCCAACAGCAACAAAAGATCTTTCATTGGATTGGAAACAGTATCTGAAACATGGCAAGAACGGCAGCGGGCAGAAATCCGGAGCTGGGGAAGGGAAGGAACGTCTCACAAAGAAAAACAGTCTGCACAAATGGAGAAAAACCCACCCGAGCAGATCGGCTCCTGGGGCTGTGCCCATCTCTGCGCCCGTGCAGAGGAGGAGGAGAGGACCCAACGCAGCACGGATTATTACCCAACAACATTGCTCTGCCCCACAGAAACGGGGCTGCGCGCAGCTCCCAGGTGGGAAAGGCACACAGCAGAGCAGGCAGCGCTGCTCTTTGCTTTGCAGCAGGTTGCAGGGCCAGCACCTCCTCCCCGGGATGCTGTCTCGCCCCAGGAGCGCCTGGGTACGCTCAGCAGGAAAATCATGTTCTCCTGACACAGTATCGGGGCCGTGGGAGGCCGGTCCCGTCCGCATGCAGCCCGAGCCCCAAAGAGGGTGGGAGGAGGAGGGAGGGAGGGCGGGATGGCGGCTGCCTGCAGTTTGGATGACTTTAATTACTGAATACTTTCTGCCTTGGGGTGGTAAATAGTCATTAGGGCTCCCCACGCCGGCGTCCAGCTGGCTGCAGGCAGGCAGTGCCATCACGCTGCTCAGGGGCACGGGATGGAGACCCCCGTGCCCACCCTCGCTGCTGGCCGATTCCCACCTCTTCACCCCTGTATCTTCCCCTGTAGGTCAACAGAGACCGCTGTGGGGCTCCCAGAAGGCCACGATGCTCTCCCCACCGAGGTGCCCCCCCCCGCTCACCGTTGTTGCAGTGCCGCACGCAGTCCTGGAACACAGCTCCCCACTTCTCCTGTTCTTTGCCCGTCATCAGGCAGAAGTAATAGTGCCGGGCGTAGGGGTGCCAGAGGATGAGGGGGAAATCCGTGGGGCACTTCAGGATGGGGGTGTTCCCCGATTTGGGGGTGATGCCTGCAGGGGGAAGGATGCGCTGAAGGGCAGAGGGATAGGGACGAGCGATGCTGCAGGGGTGGGGGGTCCGTCTGCTGGTCCCCATCCGCATCCCAGGGGCTTATGAGGGGCAGAGCATCCCAATGGAGGCTCTACCTGGGGGACTACGGGGTTGTAACCCCGCACCACAAAGCCACCCCTGCCCACCTATCCCCGTGGGACGCTCGGCAGCATGGTGATGCGGGGGGACCCCGAGCATCCCTCCCAACTCACCGGGCAGGCTGCTGCTCACCAGCTCCAGGTACTGCTCCACTGAGGTGAGCACCTTGTAGCCTGCACTGTTGATCAGCACACGGGGAGGCAGCTCTCTCTCGTAAGCCTGAGAAGAAAGAGCTGGTCAGAGCAGGGTGGTGATGTGGGGCATAGGTATGGCATGGGAAGAGTCCAGGGGAGAGGGGTGAAAGGGTCTTTTCCTCCTCCAACAGGATGGATGGGGGAGGAAAGCTCAAAGGGCAGCTTGGAAACAACAAGGGCCATCAGGAAACACCATCGATGGTCACGGGGTGTCCATCCTTGCAGGGAAGTCAGCCCGGAGGAGGATGGGGGGTGGAAGGAGGACATGGGCAGCATCACCCACAGGTGACAGCCCCATGCAAGGAGGTGATGCTGGAGCCGTCCTCACCAGTTTGTTCTCATACAGCACCAGCCCATAGTTGTGTGGGACCACGCAGAAGCGGTTCCTCCACTTCTTGTTCTCTTCGATGTACTGGAAGAGGTTGCCCGAGTAGATGACGTGGTCCTCCAGAGGGACCTGTCGGGAGGAGAAGTGCTGTGACACGGGGACGGGGGCGACGGGGAGCACCCACCCCACTGTCCCTCAAATGCAGGTGCCTAAATAGTGCCTCTGGGTGATGTTCCGTGGGGGTCCCACCTGCACAGCCCTAACAGAGCTCCGGGGGATGCTCGCATAGCAGTCACCATAGAGGTGGCCATCCTCTGTAGCCCAACTCCGGATGGTGCTGGAATGCCCCAGGCTGCTTGGATGGAGTTGCATGAGGCCAGCCCACGTCTCGGGGCCGAGCAGCCCCTGCAGCCCCCGCAGGCTGCGCTGACACCAGCCATGAGCCAGCCAAGAATGCGTCCCAGGAATTTTTATGACCTCAGGAACATAAACAAGAGCTGAGAGCACTCCTGACAGTGTGAGCAGCCGGCGACTGGCTCTCCATCCTCCACCCACCGTGGTGGCCATTGCAGGCACCGCACTGTGCACCCAGCACGACCCTGACGATGGGCATTTCTCCCCCCGTTTCCTTCCCCAGACACTGAACTCCTTCACCAAGCAGCACCCGCTTTGCTTTTGGGGAGGACTGGGAGCATGCTGGCTCAGCAAGCAGGCTGACAGCCCTACTGCACGGCCCCACTCTCCACCCAAAGCATTTCCCAAAGGCATAAAGGGACACCTCGATGGGGAGAAGCAGCAGGGTGTTGAGCTGGGGGTGACAGCCCTAAGAGTGAGAGCTGGGGACGGCGAAAGTCCAGCAGAGCCAAGGTGATGCCAGCTCCCATCAGCATCACTCGAGGGCAGCCCAAACAACAGGGCTCAGCCCATCGTGAGGACCTGGCTTGCACCCCGGAGCGCTGAGCCTGCCTCACCCAGCAAACATCTGGGACATGCAGGAATGTGGCAAATTGCAAGGAGGGGCAGGGAGGCGGCCGGCGAGCGTGGAGGAGGATGCTCGGGGATGGACTCCTGGGGTGGATGAGAGCTTTGCAGCAGCCCTGCTCTGCCCCGGGGGCTGCCCCTGCACTGCTCCCACGTGCAGTGTGCCTGCACCAGGTGCTGTTCCCATCGCTTGTCACCAAACCAGATGCCAACATGAGGGCCTCTCTGCAGAGGGGAACTCTTGCAGGAAGAACCTCCTACCTGGTCCTGCATGGTCCTGTTTGGTCCTGTTTCATCGTACTTGGTCCTATTAGGTTCTGTTTGATCCTACTTGGTCCTATTTGGTCCTACTTGGTCCTATTTGGTCCTGTTCAGTCCTACTTGGTCCTATTTGGTCCTGTGCAGTCCTACTTGATCCTATTTGGTCCTGTTCAGTCCTACTTGGTCCTGTTTGGTCCTATTCGGTCCTACTTGGTCCTGTTTAACTGTACTTGGTCCTATTAGGCCCTACTTGGTCCTGTTCAGTCCTACTTGGTCAGACTTGGTCCTGTTTAGTCCTATTTGGTCCTGTTTGGCCCAATTTGGTCCTATTTGATCCTACTTGTGGCCCGGTGCTGCACCACGTCCCTGACCTCATGCTGTTGCCACTTCTCAGACATTCCTGAGCTTGCTTCAGGAGGCACCACCCGGTGAAGGCATCAGCCAAGCAACGATGACCCGATTATTTCCTCCCTGCGGACACTGGGCTCCCTGTTCCTGCTCAGGAACTCGTCCCTCCACACCTTTATTTTGCTTGACACACCCGGGCAGGCAGGGACATTGCAAAACCTGCACCGGGACACACCGGGAGTGTCACCGCTCCGGTCCTCACGTAAGCTGCCCCTCTCCCATTGCATCGGACCCAGTGATCCCCACGGGTCCCTTCCTCCTGCTTGGGGCATTCTGTGGTTCCGTGACTCTGTGAACACCCACGGCTGCGTGCCCATCCTGCACACCCTGCCCTCCTAATGCCCCATCCCAAAGGCTGTAATGATGCCAGCTTCCTAGGAGGGGCTTTGGGAACGTTTTCTGGCTACTTTATGGTGATGGAAGCACTTCAGACTGAGAGCTGCTCAGGAACGATTTCATCCCCTTCCCAGTGCTAGAGCATGGCTTGCACCCAGTCACAGAGGAAAGGCAGTCCAGAACAATCCAGCCATGCCCTACAGCTGCAGCCTCACCCAGGGATTTATAGGGCATGAGCAGTTCCCAAGAGCTCCGTATCAGGAAGGAGTGCCTGCAGCCAGACCCACATCCACACCGAGCTGCTGGGTGTGCTCACTGCACTGATCAGAGCAGAAAGCTTTCAGGGGACCCCCGTGGGCTGCAGACCCCCTCCATCACCTTCTCCTCGGGGCTCCTCTCCCAGCCCCACGGTGCCTCCATTCCTATGGGGCTGCCCAGTGCAGAGGGAGGAAGATGAATCTGAGCTCTTACCTTGCGGTGCAGCAGCTGTGCCTGCGGCCCCCCATTGCCTTCAATCTCATAGCGGATGCTGTTGAAGAGTGCTACCCCATACTGTTCCCTGTAGCAGCGGGAGAATTCCCCCAGCACCTTCCCGGTCTTCTCTGCAAAGGGAGAGCAGAGTTAGGATGCACCCCATGCGCCCTACAGCCTCAACCCACAGCACTGGGTGCGCCCTGGGGACGTGTCCCCAGTGCCATGTCGCTGTGGGGCCTCCATCACCTCTGTGCCCCACGGGGAGCAGCCCCACAGGCTGAGCTCTGGCATCCCACAGCACAAATTTGGCCACATTTGCACTTTCACACCCAGCCAACACCGCCGTGCTGCCCTCGTGCCCGAAGGAGCAGGGTTCAGCACGGGGCCACCTCCGAGCCCGCTGCCCTCTGCCCTCCCCATCCAGCCCAGGATTAGCATAGTCTTCTCCTTATTATTTTTTGGCCTTTCACATTAGTGCCGTGGATTCCTCTCCCAAGCAGGAAATTCCTGACATTAAGGCCATTCCGGCACCACGGCGCTTCCTGCGCATTGTGCAGCCCCGCGCCCGTCTCACTGCAGCCCCACAGGAAGGGCTGCGCCTTCACCACCGCTCCAAGCGGCTGCGGATGGGGGCAGCCCCCCAGCTCCGTGCTCGGGACCCACATCGCCCCATAAGGAATGCCACGTGGAAGGGCTGGAGACGCTCAGGGCCAAGCGTGCAGCAAGGGGAAAGACAACCTGAACGGTGCCCCCCGCCCCACGAAGTGTAGACACCCACCGTGGTGCTCAGAAAGCTCCTGCACCCCCTGAAGCCTGGCTGCCCCCACAACCCCCCGCCCTGCCTGACTTCAGCACGATGGAATCTGGAGGTGCCGGAGGGACTCCCACGGCCTGAGTCACCAGGTGCTGGCGCAGCACCCAAAAGCCAGCCCTGTGCCACCCGCGCCGCTTGGCACCAGCGTGGCACGCTGCTGCACGAGCACCCTGCACCATGAGCACCCCGTGGGTACCTGCCCCACGCAGCACCCTGCCCTACGTGCACCCTGCCCAACTCCAGACCCCATCCAAGCTTCCTCCGCAACAAAGCCCGTTGCAAAGCTTCAAGCATTTTGGGGAGAGACTGCCAGCAAAAGGATGGCTTTCCCAGAGTTCCCCCGAGCGCACGGGGCCTCCGGTTTGAATCCTGCTCAACTTTGCCCTGGATGTGTCATGGGGGAAGAGCTGAGGCTGCCAGCAATGGGCTGCTCCGTCTCCCCGGCGCTTTGGAAGGACGCACCAAGGATGCACCGTGCACCACCTCCAACAGCACGGAGCAAAGAGCCGGCTTGGGCAAGGAGAGGAATTCCTCACCCAACTTCTGGCCTTTTCTCCTGGCACCAGCCCAGCGTGCAGCCATACCGTGCCCGTGTTTACGGGGCAGTTCTGCAGTGCGTGGCTGAGGAACGGCGTTGTTTTGGCTGCGGCTCCGGGCGGCGATGTTGACAGCTGAGATTTAGAGGGACGTTTTGAGGCTTCATTTCCTTTCAGTTCATGGGAAAAAAAAGCATCCCCGCTCCCCCCCGGCCGTCCAGACGGCTTAGTCACTCATTCTTCTCCGATTAACAGCCGGGCCAATTAAGAGGTCTTAAGCAAATGGGAAAGCAAAAGTCAATTACTTGCAGATAGTGAAACAAAAGGCTCTCAGTGAAGCCGCCAACAGCGCTGCTTCTCTCCCAGATGGGGTGCACTGGAGGGGCCCAGAGGGTGCTGGGGTCTATGGCACGGAGTCCCTGCCCCAACTGGGGTCCAATGGGCCTTCAGCAGAGGGTCCAGCACCGCTTTGCCCCTGGGTCTCCTCCTAAGGGCTGAGCTCAAGAGGATCTGTTGGCAGGCGTGAAAGCACTCAGTGATGCACAGCTGTGAGGCAGAAGGTGCCATGAGGCCGGGCGCGATGCTGGGTGCCCCACGACAGCACATGCATGGAGCTCAGCTCTGCCCTTCCTGCGTTCTGCCAGGGCTCGTCTTGGCAAAACCAGCCCTGCCCACCGCTCGGACTGGTCATGCTGGGACCAGTGCCAGCCTGGGGCAGGGGCACAGTGCTCGGGGCAGCCCCACACTGCTGGCACTCCCAGGGGTGTGTGCAGCTCACAGAGGGTTCACGGTTCGGCCACAGTGCAGCGCGCACTGCATCCCAGAGCTCAACGCATGGACCGGCCCCAAGAGAGCTGCCTGTTGCCATCACAGCTCCACCATACCTTCCCTTCCAGCACTTCACGTTTGCCCTTTGAGTTTTGCCTCTTTCCATGCAGCAACACCTGCAGCACGCAGCGCCCTGCGCAGCACTGTAGGCCCTCTCCCTCCTCACCCCGAGCAAAAGGGATGGGAGGGGAAGGGCTGAGTGCTGTGCCAGCCCCATGCTTGAGGCACCAGTGCGTGGCCAGAGCCCGTGTGCCTCATTCCCTTGGAAATCATGTGAAAATGAGAGTGACACCATAAATAGCCGTGGCTGCAGAGTCAGCGGGGCCAGCAGTGGGGAGGTCAGAGCTGACTGCAGCAACAGCAGGATGGCAGCAGGGACAGGGTGAGGACGGGGCCACCAGGCAGGTCTTTGCCCCACAGCCGGCTGGGCACAGCCAGTGCTCCCCCTGCCAGGTGTGGGGCCTGCAGTGGGATTCCTCCAGGTTTGCTCAGCTCCCACTCCTGAGAGCAATGGGCAGGGAGGGAGCAGCGCGCTGTGCCTGAGCCCCAAAGATTCGTGGGGCCCCCCAGAAGTCCCAGATGGAACGGACAGAGGGACGCAGCCATTGCCCCCACACATATGGGCTGACACATCCGAGCAGGAACGCTGCCCCAGCCTCTCCCTCAGCCCACATCCCGTTTCGTAAGCCCATAGCCCTGCACCCCGTGCCAGATGCATCCTCCAGGGATCACATCCTCCCCCTCCCCCCCCCCCACCCCACTACTGAACCACATCGGGGGTTGCCCTGGAAATCCCAACCCCCCTCACCCCCCCCGCCCCGCTTTGCTTTGCTTTGCACAAGGAAGAAAGCGGAGCAGGGGGCACCCAAGCAAAGCCTCATTGAAGGGCAGGAATTTTCCTCCCGGTGCAGGGTAAAAAAAGAAATAATAATTACAAAATAAAGGATAAAAAGGCCCATTGAGTCAGCCTTGGGCTGGCGGAGCCCGCAGTGCCTGAGTCAGCAGCAGGCTGAGGAAAGCCCCAGCACTGTGCCACCGCCTGCGTGTCCCTGCACTGTCCCCATGGTGGTCAATGATCAGCAAGTGGGGAGGGGGATGCATCCCCACCCATCCAGTGTGCTCCTCTGGGAGGGGAAGAATGGGTGGAAGCTGCTTTCCTGCCTACAAACAAAGCCAGCCCAGCAGCAGGGCTCTCTTGCTGGGCACCCTGGCAGCCCCCAGCTGTCCTCACTGTGTCCCCGCTGCACCCCCACGCTGCCCTGCCTGCATGTCACTGCTCTGAGCCCTCCAGGGGACAGCGGGCACTCCTGTCCAGGTCCCCCATCCCTGTGCCAGCAGACCTCCATCACTGCCTGGTCCAAACCCACCTGACACGCGTGCATGCCCCAAATCCCAGTGCTATGTGGGCATCCTCAGTAAGGGTGCACAGCACGATGGGGATGGGGGGCACAACCAGGGATGGGGTGCCCAGCACAGCACAGAAGGGGTGCACGGTGTGTTGGATCTTAACTCAGCAGCACCCTGTGAGCCCCGAGCGACTGCTGCTGCTGCTGAGCTTGGGGGTGGGCTGGGGACAGCCTGTGGACATTGAGCCCCACTGCTGTGTCACCGCACTGCCCTGATGGAGCTGGGCATGGGGCAGCACGGGCTGGTGGCTAAAACGAGCTTTGGAGAGCTGGGCCAGCAGCACAAGGGCACCTCACCGCCCTGCTGCAATAATCCAGCACCAGGATCCAGGCTAATCTCCAGCCTGCAGGTCAGAGCTTCGGGAACTCCAATCTCTATCTCCATCCAGCAAACACAAACTGGTGCTCATCAGCCTGACACAGCCCCAGCCCAGCACCCCCTGCCCCGCTCCATCCCTGCGCCCACATCCCTGGGGCACCCGGCCAGCCTGACCCCCCCCCCAACCCCCCCTCTCTGCCCCATGGCATTATCAGGATTTAGATTAAGTTTATCCGGAGCTGCTGGGGAACAAACAGAGGGCGGAGGCGGCTGGCAGGGCCCACCCCAGCTCTTTGTTCGCTCTATCAATGGGCTGCACCCAGCAGCCCCGGTCCGATAACCCTGGGAGGATGGCATCACCGGCCCCCAAACCATCCAGGGAGTTTGGGGTTAAATCATATCTTAAAGGAAAAAAAAAAAGAAAAAGAAAAAAAGAGAGAAAGAAAGAAAAAGAAGAAAGGACAAAAATGAAAGAGAGACGAATCAGCCCAGGTGGTGGAAGTGGGACAGCAGTGCTATTGTGCCCCCAGCAGTGACCTCAGCCTGGACTCACTGCTCCGAAGGGCGAGAGAGGGACGGCGCAGGGAAACCAGGCAGAAACCAGCGGGGCTCGGCAGGGAGCTGGTTTGGGTTCTGCCAACAGATGAGAGCCAGAGGTCACCCAACAGCCACCCAAACGGATTCCGGTGCGTGAGGGCACGGGATTGCATCCCTTCAGCCCTATGTCCCCACGGTGGTGTCCCCACGGGGCTGCGCCCCCTCCCAGTGCTGCACCCAATGGGTGCTTTCCCAGCGGCGCTCTCAGCCCAAAGCAAATAAACCTGCGCAGCGCAGCGCGGGAGGAGCTCACGAAATCCACGGGGGAGAGAGCAAAACAGCAAGCAAAGCACGGCCCTGTGGCCTGGGAACCGCCGGGGTGGGTGGCTGCCTGCCTCCTGCTGCTGCCCAGGGACTGCGTGCAGCTCCGGCGCACGGAAGGAATGTGCATCTGAATATCAAACAGCATTCGAGGCCTCCGCGGGGCTGGGGAAGGATGACCGAGCCCAAACCCCAGCTGTGCACGGCACAGCCAAACCCCAACCCTGCAGTTGAGAGCGATGTCCTGTTGCTCCCTGAGCTCCGGCGGCTCCAGGCTGTGCCCACCAACCCTCGGCTGAGTCACTGCTGTGCCACCCCGCGGTCACCCACGCGGTGTCCGGCGGCACTTGGGAGCCATGTGTCAGCTCCGTGGGGCCAAGCGGGGTCTGCAGGGCTCCCGTGCCTCTCGTGCTCCTGGTGCTGCAGGCAGCAGGAGGAGGACGGTCCCAGGGGGTACACGAGCAGGTGGCCCCTCCTGCCCACCCCCACCCCCCCCCCCTCCTTCCAGCCCCAAGGAGAAGAGCTAGAGCTGGCACGCTCCCAGTGCCAGCGGGAAACCCAATCCAGCACCGGGGGAGGAGACCGAACAAAGACTTTTATGTACGTCAAAGGAAAAAGGGGGAAAAAAAAAAGAGGTATTTGAACAAAACAGCCCTGAGCCTGTTCTCGGCTCTGCCCCTGCTGCTGGAGGGTTTCCTGTTCCCTGATGGGGACACGCCACGCCGGGGCTGGAGCACCCACACAGATGAGCACCCGGGGGAGATCCCGGCTGTGGGGCACAGGGATGGGCACTGCGCTCCGCCACCGTGCACTGAGCACCACTGCCCTCTCCCTTTACGAAGGGGGAAAAGGTGGAGCTTTGCTCCTTCCTCCTGCTCCGTCCTTGAGAAGCTCTGCAGGAAATGTGCTCACTGTTAGCAGCCGTGCTCTGGCCTTTCCTCCCATTGGCTCTTCCCATGGGGCAGCACGGGGCCATCCAGGTGTGGGGCGAGCTGGGCAGATGCGAGGCAGTGAGGTTCCCCCCTCGCCGGGATCCTACAGCTGGGCACCGGCTGGGTCCTGGGATGCTGCAGGGGATGGGAATGGGAGGGGGTCCCTTTGCAGACCCGTGGCTGGGACCTCTGCAGCCATTTGGGGACAGGAGGGAGGCAGAGGCTTGGGAAGTGCCAGCCCTTGCCTGTGCTTTGCTCGCTTGGGCAACGCAACAGGAGCAGGGGTGGCTGATTGCAGTGCTCAGGGGCTGATGTGAGCACCCAAGGGGAGCTCTCAGCTGTGATCCGGGCTCAGCTCCTCCTGCTCCGGGCCAGCAGGGCTCCCAGCACCTGCCTGCATAGGAGGGGACCCACTGGGCTCCCCTGTGCCCTGACACGTTGGCTCCAAGCACATCCCATGCTCCGACATGACGGCTGCAGGTGAGCCCTGGCGTGCCAGAACCAGCCGATCCCCGCTGGTGCACAGCCCTGGCATGCCAGGGGAGTTATTTATTGAGCGATGAAAGCAGACACGCACTTCAGGATGAGGAACCTCCCGACCTCCCTGGATCTACAGGGAGCTCAGCACCCAACCTGCAGAGCTGTGCAGCCCCAGATGCATCCTGGGGCTGTGATTGCTGCTGGCTGCTCAGCCCCAGCACCCTGGCATAGTGGTGGCTGGAGATGTTCCTTAGCCATTGCAAAGGACCAAGTGTCGTGCTTAAGCAAGACAAGGCCAGGGCATCCAGCTGCTCCCTGCCAGCCCACAGAGCTGCCGAGGCGCCAAGGTCCTCTTGCAGAAGCCCATCAGATCTGCATGGTACTGGGGACACGGAGCCCTGTGGTCACCCCGCGACATCCCTTCCTGCTGGCAGGCTGCTCCCCCCACCCTCGTGTCCCCAGTGCCACAGTGCCCGTGCTGGGCACGCTGGAACAAGGAGAAGTGATGATGCCTGCTCCAGCCCGTGAGCAGGGTGGGTGCACGTCCCCACCCACAGAGTGGAGGAAGAGGGGGAGGAAGGCAGCCAGAGGATGCTGACAAACAAGCGTGGGTGACTCAGGCTGGGATGATGGGGAGCAGTAGGAAGTCCTTCCCATCACCGCAGCCCCCCATCGTTGTGGTCTCAGAGAGGAAGACGGGAGCTGCCAAAAACTCAGCCCACTGTAACCACAGCCCTGCTGCCACCGCTGCTCCCTGCACAGATGCACCCGAAGCAGAAGGATCCCCAGATCCCGCCCCTGCTCCCAGCAGCAGGGATGGCTCTGGTCCCAGCTCTCACCCCCTCCCCACTGCTTGCTGCACGCCCACCCTGCAGCATCCCCAATGCAAGGGGGCTGCAGGCACACAGCAAAGCAGTGGGGTCCCCAGAGCCGCCCTTCCTGCAGCAGGGCTCACACCCCACTGCCCCCTCCCAGCTCTGGGTGCCGGCACAGCAAGCAGCAAACAGGCCGTGCCAGCAGGAAAGCCCTGCGTTTCCCCCACCAATTGCTTTGCATGCCTGACAGCAAGTCGTGCCTTGCCTGCCTGCCTGCCTGCCTGCCTGCCCGCCGCCCCTCCCAGCCCGCAGCCCTTCCACCCAGCACCCAGCCCAGCCCAAAGGTGCACGGCGCAGACAGCAGGCGGGCTACAGCCTCTTCTGGGGGGGTCCAGTGCAGGTGTCCACCCACCCCCAAACCTCAGAACTGTGGCGCTCACACCCACAGCAAGTCACCCGCAGTCCCCAGACCTCCACACAGGGGCTGAATCCCCCAGTGCAACACCCCAGTGCTGCTACTTGCCTTGCAGGCACCCCACGTGTGGCCCTGCAGAGAGGTTCCCAGTGGGATCCCCTGGCTGCGCTCCTCGGGATTGAGAGAGGGACACGGTTTGGTGCCATGGGACGTGCTTTGGGGTACGGCGCACTGGGAAGCCCTGAGCCTGCAGTCCCAAAGCCGTGCAACGCACGCACAGCTCATTGCAGGCTCAGCTTCAAAGCGCAAACCTGCTGGCGTCCTGCTGCTCCACATACCACGTAAGCATTCCTGCAAGCCGGCCACGGGGCCTGGCAGGCGGGGTGGGCTCTGCTCCCCACTTTGGGGCTGCTCCCACTTGCGGCGATGGAAGTGAGCCCTGTCTGGAGCACGGCGAGGGCAGTGCCGGGGGGGTGGGAGGCTGACCCTGTTTTGGGGGTCACGCACAGCCCCGCGGGCAGCCCCACACAAAACCATGCTTGTCGGGGCTCCGGCATCGTCCATCAGCCACCGCACAGCTGTAGGGTCTTTCAATGACCCCATTGTCACCCTCCTGCTCCCGGCAGCCCCGGAGCCCCTGAGGAACCCCCTGACCACGACAGGGAGCAGAAAGTTTCTCTGCCCTCCACTCCCCCCCCCCCCCCCCCCACACACACACAGAGCATCGGTAGGGAGCAAAAAGTTTCTTTCGGGATCCCAACCATCAGCAAAACCCCTTTTACAACCGCGCTGCCAGCATCCCGTCCTCCCCACCGAGCGGGGCCAACACAAACACCGCGCACAACTGCGCCTTTCAGCCGGGAGGAGGGAGAGCCCCCAACCCGCACACCCACCCCAAAGGGCCGGGGAGGGGCAGAACGCGGGGATAGCCGGGGAAGGGGGGGAGGGAGGGGAGGGGGAAGAAGGGGAGGGAGGCAGGGAAAAACAGTAGATAAATAAATCAGAGGAAGAAGAAATGATACGAAATGAACAGAAACGCAAAGTTTAAAGTCGGAGAAAAGCTTCGGGGAGGGGGTGGGGAGGGCTGAGGGTGGCAACGCGCGGGGTGCCCCTCGGACACCTCCGGGGTCCCCCCCTCCCCTCCCCGCTGCCTTCCCTCCTCCGACTTTCGGGCTCTCACCTGCGATGTGCTGCCGGCGGCCCTCGTCCAGGTGAGAGGAGAGCACATCGCCCATGGCGCCGGGCCGGGGGGTGGGGGTGGGGTGGGGTGGGGGGGCTCAGTGGGGCAGCGCGGTGCTCAGGAGGAGAGCAGCCCCATGGTGCGGGCCCGGCTCTGACGGCCGCGGCGCTGCGGAGCCGCCCCCGGACACTCCCTCTGCTCCGCTCCGCTCCGCTCCGCGCCCGGCCGCGCCCGCTGCCCCCGACACCCCCCTCCTCCCCCCCCCCCCCCACTCCGCCTTCGTGTGCGATGGGATGGGACGGGCTGGAGGAGGGTTGAAGGAGAGGAAGGTTGAGAAGCGAGCGCTGCTCGGTGCTGGAAGGATGGTGGGGGGGGGATCACCTCGGTTTTAATCCCCAAATAGCATCTCTGTGCCCCCCCCCGCCTCTCCCCCCCCCCCCCCCATAGCGCTGCGGGCCCCGTGCCAGCTCCTGCGGCTCCTGGCGCCAGGCAAACCAGCTCTGTTGGCAGCGGCCTCCGCTCTGACATTGCTTCAGAGGGCGATTGCAACACGCGCTCTACCTGAGCGCCCACACCCAGCCCGGCGTGGAGCTCAGCCTGAGCTGCTCTCGGTGTGGAGTGGGGGGGACAGAGCGGGGGGAGAGCCTCCATGCCTCCGTGCACAGCATGCACGGCTCCAAAACGCTTTGCAGCCTCGGGGGAGCGACCGGGAAAGCGCCAGCAGCGCCCAGACCAGAGGGAACATCGAACTGGGGCTGCTGGGATGGGTTACGTCCCACCAGCCCAGCAAAACCCCACCGCACGTCTCAGTGGGGCTGGGCACGGCCGTGCCCCGGGCTGCTGCACGCCTCAAAGGGAACGAAGCAGCCGGAGGAAGCGGTGCGGAGCTCCTCCTTCCAACGCCGCCGCGCCGCCGCTCCTTCCCGGTGCAGGAGACGGAAGCAGCGGTGCGGGATCCCCGCTGCAGGACGCGCGGTGCAGCCGTGAGACGGTGTGCGCGGACCCCACGGCCCTGAGTGCAGCCAACGGGCAGCTGTGCCTTGGGGAGGAAGAGGAGGAGGCCAAGGCGGAGCACTCCGGCTGTTCCCTGCCTGTTTACCCGGGAGGAGCTGGAGGAGAGGAGGTGGCTGTGCACCGTGCATCCTGTTTACCCGGCCCGAAATAGCAGCTCTGGGCCGACCACGGGCTGTGCAGGACGGGAGGATGCTCATGGCCGTGGCACCAGCATAGTCCCACACGGCACCCGCTGCTTGCATTGGCACCCGGGGGAACAAAGCCTTACCTCTTTCCCTTCCAAACACCCCATAAGGGCTCTTTACCCTCACTAACCTGCTTGCTTTCAGCTCCTTGCTTTCAGTTTCCTTGGCCATAATGTTGAAATCTCATGGGAAATGCAGCGTGCAATACATG
Source organism: Gallus gallus (assembly GCF_016699485.2). Classification (NCBI taxonomy): domain Eukaryota; kingdom Metazoa; phylum Chordata; class Aves; order Galliformes; family Phasianidae; genus Gallus; species Gallus gallus. The sequence goes on from NC_052548.1 coordinate 3,106,328, forward strand.
TAACTGCGGCAGAGCACACGGCGTCCTGCCCCGTAGCCCAACAAGTGGCATGAAGCACTTGTTTTTGAGAAATCAATGCAGGGAACCGCTGCAGCACTGAGCCCTTACCTGTCTCCTTCACCCGCTGATGTGCTTCTTAAATGGGAAAAAGCCCTTTAATTGAAAGGTGGGAAATAGAAAGTGGTGATATTGTTGATTTGCAGACAGGAAGGCTGTGTTTGCCATCTGCAGAAATAGAGCTTTGATGGAGCCTGGAGGCCTCAGCTCAGACACAAAGGGCATTTCTGCGTCCCGACAGCCAGCCGAGATCAAGCCCAGCCCCACAGCCCCATAGGGGACAGCAGTGGCAGGGATACGCTCGGCTGCAGAGCCTTTGGGACTGAAATGGAGGAACTTCAGCTGGAAGCCTTTTGTCATTGCAGGAAGCGTCTGGAGGCTCAAAGCTCGGCAGCGGCATCACTTGAAGCCCCGCTCAGAGCTTTCCTGTCTGCAGAGGAAATCGTCCCTGCACGCATTTCTGGTCCGGGCTTCCTCTGCTCCCGTGGTCCCATTGGTGCCTGAGGAGGAAGGGATGGGGAGAGCTGCCCGGCTCACTGGGGAGCACTGGGAGCACCCAAACGCTGAGCTCCAGCCTATGATGGCTGGGTGAGAGGTGCAGACACAGCCCTGATGCCCACCCAGCCTGTCCCCAACCTGGTCCCAACGTGTCCCCAGTGTGTCTTATTGCTATCCCTAACCTATTCCCAACCTATACCCAGCCTGTCCCCAGCCTATCCCCAACCTATCCCCAGCCCATCCCCAACTTATTCCCATCCTGTCCCCAGCCAACCTCCAGCTTGTCCTCAACTCATTCCCAGCCTGTCCCCAGTCTATTCCCAGCCTGTCAACAGTCTATTCCCAACTTATCCCCAACCTGTCCCCAGCCTATCCCCAACCTATTCCCAGCCTGTCCCCAGGACATGCAGCCTGTTCCCATTGAGCTCCAGGGGATGGTGTTTGCGTCCAGCCCCGCTGTGTGCCAGGGAAGCCCCAGGCTCTGTGTTGGGCACTTTTGGGGTGGGCGTCCTGGAGGAGTCGAGGGATGGATGGTGCACACAACCCCCGTCCCACGTTGTCCTCTGTGTGCCCCCCCCCCCCCCCACCCCCCCTTCCTTCCTTCCACTTAGAGACATTTTTAAAAATGGCACCACGATAGAGCCTAATCATCACAGCTAATTACAGCTCACTAAACAGATGTAAATAATGCTTATCTGTCTGGAGCTGCCTAAATTATCAGTTGGACAGGCTGGCTTGGGAATGAAGGATTTCCCTCTGAGTGCAGCCTGGGAGATGAATGCAATCCAGCGCCAGGCAGCTGCTGGGACCACGCGGTCACCACCAGCATCCGAGAGAGTCCCTGAGCCAGCAGAGCCCTCAGCACGTGGGTGACACCCGCTCAGTGTGACACCCAGCTCAGCACCGTGGGGACGGAGCCCTCTGCGCCCTCCCCTCGCGTCCCCCACGCAGCCTGCAGGGCTGGCACTGCAATCCACGTGCTGAGTTATTGCAGTCATTACACGCGGGAGTACATTGCAGGGTGAGGCTGTCAGTGCAGCAAAGATTGATTTCCCGTCCTCTGACATGAGAAGCAAGCGCTGTGTTTTTTGCCTTTTCCTCCCAGACTGTGCTGCGGGGGCTGCTCGCTGCTCACTGCGCAGCGACTGGCCTTGGTGCGATAATTAACAGCCGTGTAATTGCTGCAATACAACTTCTCTGCGTTGATAAGGCCGCAGGGAGCTCTGCCCAGCTGTGTGCCTGGCTATGGGGATAGGTCCCGTGGGCTGGGGCACCCCGCATCCCTCTGGCCTCAGCAGGATTTATGGGGCTGGAGCTGCACTCTGAGATAACGCCGTGATTAAAGTGTGCTGAATCAGGGCTGCTGCGCCTCCGGCTTGCGCTGACTCAGGGCTGGAGCCTGGGCAGGACTGAGCCCCCCCAGCTGCGGCTGCAGCTTGGGCACAGAGCCCTCTGTGACAGCGTGCTGCTCGAGCATGGGCACGGGGCCTGGGCACAGGGCACGGGGCAGAGGATGGAGGATGTGGGGGTGGGTACCGGGGTGGCACCGACATGGTGTGGGGTGTGGGAGTAGGTACCACAATGGCTGTGGGTTCAGGGCATGGGGATGGGAATGGGGGGTGGGCGACAGGGCGTGGGATAGAGCATGGGGATGGGGTATGGGGACAGAGCGTGGGGACAGAACACAGGGCATGGTCACAGGGCATGAGGACAAGGCATGGGGACAGAGAACGGGACATGGGCATGGGGCATGGGCACAGGGCAGGGGATCTGGGCACAGGACATGGGGACAGGGCATGGGGACAGAGCAGGGGATCTGGGCACAGGACATGGACACAGTGCATGGACACAGGGCATGGGACATGGGGACAGGGCATGGGGACAGTGCATGGGACATAGCCACAGGAAATGGACACAGTTCATGAATTCAGGGCATGGGACGTGGTCACCAACACCAGCACTGGGCATGAGCACAGGGCATGGGACAAGGGCACAAGACACTGGCATGGGGCGTGGGCATGTGCATAGCACAGGGCATGGGCACAGGGACATGGAGCTGGGCACCAGCATGGCATGGGGTGTAGGAATGGGCATCGGTGTGGTCACGGGTACAGGGCGTGGGGATGGGAATGGGGCATGGACGTAGGGCATGGGACTTGGGCATGGGTACTGGCATGGGGCATGGGCAGCACCATGGTCGTGGGTACGGGGCACGGGGATGGGAACGGAACACCCCAAGAGAAACCCCATATTGGTACAGGCCGTGGCCATGGTGGCGGCACAATGTCCAGCTTCAAGCATGGCTTTGGCTGAATGCAAACCCGGGCCCTGCAAAACATACAGCCAAACTCCAGCGGTGCAGCGGGCAGTGCAGGAGCAGCGGGGTGCCCTGGGGTGGGGGCAGCCCCAGGTGAGCGCGCAGCCCGCGGCCGTGCGGGGTTAATGGCACCCACGGGGCCGGGGTTGGTGCGGGGCACTGGTGGTTCATGTGGATCACCGCTCCCCTCTGCTGGTCGGCACTGGGATAACTGGTCGCCGGCAACCGGGCTTGGAAGGGGCTGGGGCCGGGCCGGTGCAGCCCGCGGGTGGGTGAGACAGCCTGCGTGACACGGCGTGTGCGTGGGCACCAACAGGAGCACGGGGACGGCGTGGGGACACGGGTTGAGGGCAGCACCGTGGGCGTGGGAGGTGGCACTTGGGTTATGGTGCGGGAACCAACCCTTGCTTGGTGTCCCGAGGGCGCTGGGGCTGCGGTCCCACAGGGACCTGGCGCCTCCCCTCGCTCCATCACCTCCCACTGGAGATCCTTTGCCAGCCCACAGCCTCGCCTCGTGCAGCTGGTGGGGATGGAAGCAGGGGCTGCATGGGGAGATGCTCACGCTCCCCATAGGTGCTCTGTGGGTATACACAGTCCCCAGATACGCGTGGGGGACCCACATGGCCACCAGGAAGGGTGGAGGAACAGCCCCACAGAGCTGCTCAAAGCCATCCTTCAGGAAACCCAGCGCCCCCTGCTCTCAGCTCTGTGCCCTCACCCCGGCTTTTAGGCAGAGTTGCATCGGTGGCACTGCCATACCCAATGCATAGGGCTGTGGACATGTGGCCATGGGCTCCGGGCATCTGCCTTAGACCCCATCCAGCCCCAAGCCCCACAGCTGGATGTCAGGAGCGTGGCCAATGCTGGATGCAGCACCCAGAGCCTTCCCCTCCTTGCACCCATCATCTGCAGGACACCCCCCAGCCCTCACCACCCCATCCACCCCCTGTGCCCAGGAGAGGAGGGTCCCTGAAGGCAGTGCTCCTGCCCCTGTGATGTTTCTGCCTTCAGACGGATGCTTGGCCTGACGGGGAGATCGACAGCGAGATGGGAAAGCCATATAAATACCTCGCTCGTAAATAGCAGTCTGGTATTTATAGCGGGTGGTTGGCAGCGAGTCCGGTGGCTCTGACAAACCAAACTCCAGCTTATTTTTAACAAAGTGTGGAAGAGAGTGGGTCTGGAAGTGGAGGATGGATGCAGACGCCCGCCTGGCCCAGGGCTGCTGCTCACCTGTGGGGCTGCGTCCTCCTCCTGCTGCTGTCCTGCATCCTGCCCTGCAGGGACAGGAGGGAAGCAGCCCTACCGCCCAGCTTCTTCTCCCTAACAGCCCCTTCTGAGCCAGATTTGCTGCAAACACGGTGAGAACCTGGAGCAATGACTGCTCCTCATCAGCCCACGGCACAGCCCCAGGCTGATGGCGAGCAGAAATAAGGCCACAGGTGGATGTGTGGGCATGCAGCAGACAGCTGGCGGTGTGTCCTGTGGGCTCTCCATCCCCACGCAGCCTCTGTGCTCTGCATCACAGCTCCTGCAGGTGTGTCCTCCATGGCACCACTGTGGGCACCGAGCATGGGATGTGGGCTCCAGAATGGGAATGGGGCATGGGAACTGTCATGGGCATGGGGCATGAGACATAGGCTCCAGAATGGGAATGGGGCATGGGATATTGGGCATGGATATTGCCATGGGCATGAGGCATGGAACATGGGGCACGGGCACTGTCATGAATGTGGGGTGGGGAACCATCTGGGCATGGAACACAGGACATGGGACATGGGCACCGTCATGGACACAGGGTTTGGGACATGGGCAGCATCATGTGTATGGGGCATAGGCACTGTCATGGGCATGGGGAATGTGGCATGGGACACGGGCACCGTCATAGGCATAGGGCATGGGGCATGGGCACCATCATGGGTATGGGATGTTGGACATGGGCACTGGCACTGGCATGATGTGGAGCATGGGAATGGGTACCGCCATGGTCACAGGCACAGGGCATGGGGATGGGAACCCCGCATCCCCCCCACCATCAGAATGCCTCCCCCAGCAGCCCAGAGCCAGCGCTGGATGAGCACACAGCCCTCGCTCATTGCCCATCATGTGTGGGTGGCCGCAGGAGAAACACGAGTCTGCATCCCCTGCAGCGCTGGGGGGGCGGGGGGGGCATTTTGCTGCAAAATCAACCTGAACCAGCAGAGCGGGGGGGGGGGAAGAAGGGGTTGGGGGGACGGGAGAAGGCTCCCTATTGCCTTATGAAGGGTAAGGGGGGGGGGGGGGGCGATATACTGCGAAATATAGCGCGATATCGCAAGAGATTGCAAAATATTGCCCCCAAAAAAGTCGGAAAAAATGGAGGGGGAGGGGAAAAAAAAAATAAAGCAAAAAAAAAAAAAAAGGAATGGAGGGAGGGGGCGCCCCTCGGGGGGGTGCGTGGCGCTGAGGGGGGGGGGCGGGCTCTGCGGTGCGGAGCGGGGCGGGCAGAGGGCGGAGCGCAGTGACGCGCATCCCTCCCTCCCGCCCCCCCCCTCCCCAACCCCCCACCCCGCATCCCGGTCCCGCCCCCTGCGCGCAGTCAGCTGAGCCCCGCCGCGGCCAGCCGAGCCGTGTGCCCCCCCCGCGCCCCCCCACCCCCCCTTCTCCCCAAAGCGGAGCCGCGGGGACAGGCGCTGGGGAGACGGCGGAGCGCTGCGCCCACCGCCCGCAGCTCTGTGAGTGCGTTTGGGAGCCCCCCAACCCCCCCACGTCGTGCATCGGTGAGGACCCCCCCTGCAGCGAGGCGACATGGCTCCCATCGGACTGAAGGCTGTGGTCGGAGAAAGTAAGAGCTGGACTAAAGGCGGGGGGCGGAAGGACGGGATGGATTGAGAAATGATTGAGGGGGGGGGGGGGGGGCTCAGAGCGATTTGGGGGAGCCCAGGGGGGGCTTCCTGCGGGGAAATGCCCGAGGGCGGGGGATGCTGCGGATGCGCAATACGGAGCCCGGGGGGCGGCATCGGATGGTGGAGCCGTGCGGGGGGGGGGGGCATGGAGGGAGGGCACGGGGACAGCCGGCCAGGGTGGAGGTCGCCGCCTCCATCTGTATTTTATTTATATAAATAGAATAGATTTGGGTGTTTTGAAGCTGTCGGGATTTTTCTGCAGTGCCGGAGGATGGGTGTGGGGGGGGGGGGGGGAAATGGGGGTTCGGTGTGAGGAAGCGGTGGAGCCGCTGTGCCCGCAGCTCTCTGCAGCGGTCGCCCCGTCGGGGCGCGACGTGCGGCCCCACTGCGGGGGTTGGGGGGGGGTCTGAGCGCTGCGGGGGGGGGCACGGGGCTGTGCGGAAATGCCGCCGAGCTGCCAGGCCGCTTTGTCTGCACCAAACCCTGCCTGGCTGCAATCGCAATGATGATGATGATTTTTCTTTGCCCCCCGGTGCCCCCTCCCAGCCCAGCGCTCCCACCCCCCCACTCCCCTCCCAGCTCGGGGGGATTTCGGTGCCCTTCGGGGTCGCTATTTTTGGCCGCGGGGTGAGAGCGGAGCAGCGCGGGGTTTGCTTCCTCCTTCCTCGGCTGTTGCAAGCTGATATTGCACCGCCCCATGGCGGCTGGAGGGGGGGGGGGGGAACCTTCACCGGGGAAAAATAAGCAGAAAAAAAAGGGGCAGGAAGCGGTGGGAACATCACCCCCCTCCCCCCCCCCCCCCGGCTGTGACCGCACGTCCCGTTGGGTTTATTGCTGTAGCACCGCCGCCAGCCGGGTGTGTTTAAAGCGGGGGGGGGAACGGTCGGTGTTTGTTACCCGGGGAAGGGGGCTGGGAAATGGGAGCAGTCCCCGAGGCTGAGAGATGGCTGCGGAGGCGGCCGACCCCTCCCGCAGCGGTGCGGATGGTGCGGCCGGAGCGGGTGGTGTGATCGGCGGTGGGGGGGGGGGGGGAGGGGAGGGGGCGCGGGGTGTGCTGCCCTGCTGTGCTCCCGCAGCTGCATTGGGGCTGCGGGGACGAATGCAGGGAGATGTGTCGTCCCCCATCCTCCCCCCCCTCCCCCCCCCCCCCAGCTGCTGTGCTGCAGGGTTGGCTTCGAGGGGGGAGAGGGGACCCCCAGCGCAGCTCAGTGGGGCTGGATCCCCCCCCACAGCTGAAGCAGGGGCACTGCGTGTCCCTTCACTTCCATTCGTTGTCAGTGTGCTGGGGGGGGGGCTGTAGGGGGGGGTTATTGTATGTGTGTGTGCACATCTGTCAGTCCATCCCTGTGCCGTTGCACCGAACCCACCCGCTCCTCCCCCAAAATACCCCTCCTGATGGAGGAATGGGGTCCGGCAGCAGCCCTGCCTTGGGGTGTCGGGGAGGTGCCCGCAGGATGCTGCATAGGATGGAGGACTGCGAACCCTGCAGAGCTCCCCACCCTCTGCGTGGGATTCCAGGGCTCTGAGGGCTGCGGTGGTCGGCTCCCACCTTGGGGTGCTGGAGCTGCTCCCTGCTGCTGCAGGGACCCACACACTGCTGCAGCCCTGCATCCCCCGGGCATGGATTCCCCAAAGGAGGAGGAGGAGGAGGAGGAAGAGATGCTTCCTGAGGACGGAGAGGTCCCAGCCCGTGCCCTGCAGCTGACCCGAGGGCAGCATCCCTCCGGGGGTTCTTTGGAGGAGGGCAGGAGGCAAAGATGCTGCGCACCACCGCGGCCCCACCTCCAGCGCTGCGTTCTGCCCTGGCAGCCCTCCAGGATGGGATTATTCCCCTGAGCAGCTGCTGCCACGGCGCACGGTGCTCCAAAGGGCCCTGAGATGGGAGCTGGCAGCAAGGGGACAGCTGCCACAGGTGCCCTGTGTCCCCCAGTTGTGACCCTCTGCCCCCCTGCTCGTCACCCCGCAGTGCTGCAGGGCTGTCCCTACACCTTGCCAGGTCCTGGCGAGCTGCTGCTCCTGGGGAGGGCTGTTGGGAAGGCAGTGCCGGCAGGAAAATTCTGCAGGAGGTGGTGCCAGGCTCAGTTGCCTGCACTCCTGCAGCCATGAGGAGGAGGAGGGTGGGCTCACTGCACCGAGCTGCCTCCAGCAGCAATGGGCTGTGCTGTGGTCTGAAAGCCCAGGGACACCTTTGCCTGCAGGAGGAGAGAGGCATCCCCAGAGCCATCCTTTTCTCTCCAAGGGTGGGAGAAGCGCAGCCCTCCTGGACCCTCCTGCCCTCAGGACAGCAGCCAGTCCCCCCATGGAGCATCCTCATGTCAGGCTGCACCTCCACACCTGCAGTGCTGTGTCCCCATCCCTGACCACGGCACATCCCTGGGCACGCTGCTGGCTGCAGGGCACGGCCAGGCCCCGGGGTGTGCGTGGTTGGAGGGTGACTCAGCCAGGCTGCGTGGGACACCACTACCTTTGCTAAGGACAGGGGGATGCCAGAGGCACAGTGCTGCCTGCTGAGGACGCTCTGGGGCACAATAAAGACACGCATTGCCCTGTAGCCAAGCAGAAGATGATGAAGAGTTCAGGACTAGGATGGGGGATGTTGCCTCCAGCCCTCCCCGGTGTGCTTCACAAGTAGGTGGGCAGGGAGGGGACCTCTGTGCCCCGTGCCCACGGTCAGAGCAGGCCCTGAAGCCAAACCTCCTCTGGGGCTTCAGCATCTGTCCTCTTGGGATCCATCCTTGCCTGCAGCGTTGGCTCCAGGTTGGGTCTTGGCTTGCACGACCACACAGCCAGCAGGGCTCACGTGCATGCAGCATGGAGCACGGCCTGCACCCTGATGTGGAAATCCCCATCCATCCTTCCCCATGGAATATACCAACAGTGGTGGACCTCGCTTCAGCAGGCCTGCACCCGAGCACTGGTGTGTGTGCGTGCGAAACGGGGCTGAGAAAGGCACTCACCTGGAGCCTTTCCCTCTTAAAAAATAAAAAGTGTCCTGAGAGGAGTCACGGGATCACAGAATTATTAAGGTTGGAAAAGACCTCCGAGATCATCCCTCGTCCCCGAGCGTTTGCAAAGAGAGTCATCATCACGTGGCTCTGGCTGCACGCTGAGGAGCAGATGCTGTGTCCACCAACTCGCCATGCGGGAGAGAGCTCAGAGAGAGCAAAAATAGAGCAGCTGAAGGCACATTGCTGCGTGGGCTCCATGCAGCCCATTGGGAGCCCACTATGAGAGCAGCAAAGACCGCTCGGAGCTGTTGTCAATGGACACAACGCTCCCCAGCCATCCCCTCGAGGTCAAGATGGCTCCTGGCTATGGTGAGAGATGCCAGGTGGGCTTTGCATCCCATCGGTGAAGTTATTCTCTATGCCCTGGCTGGGGCCAATGGCCTCCTTGCCATCCATGGAGGCTGTTTGCTTGAGGAGTGTTTGGGGATGGCGCTGGCACCTGTAGCTGCCCGGGTGAGGAGGTCGATGCGCTGCCTACTACGTTCCGATGTGGTTGTGTCTATGGAATGCTCACAGTGTCTTAAGCAATTAGTCAATGAAGCAGCAGAAAGCAGTTGCCAGGCCAACCCGAAGGAAACACGTTGGTTTCAGAGATGCGTCGTGACAGCTCTTGGAGAGAAGTGGGTTTGGAGCAAACCTCACCGGGGATTTCATGGAGTGCTGGAATGGGTTGGGTTGGGAGTGACCTCAAATCTCACTTGGTTCCAACCCAGATTTCGGGGATCCGGCTCTCCAGGGCTGCTCCAGGGGGTCTGGATTCTGAAATGGAGGGATCCCAGCATGGGAGGGCTGAGCCTTGCTAGGAGAAAAGCCCACACGTAGGGCCACCCTTGCCCTGTAGGGCCTTGCCATCCGTTAAGGCCAAGGTGTGCCACACATGAGGTCCTGGGATGTGCTGGATAAAGCAGAAGTGCTCAAGCAGAAATGGGATGTTCCCCGGATCAGCATCCCTCACCAGGAGGTGCTCCAGGTTGGGGTTCTGGATGGGGCAAGGCCACTTCTTCATTGGACATTGGAACTGCTGGTTAAGCTTCAGGCTCTTTCTGAAGGAGGATAATTGGCTCAGGACACCTCAAAATGAATCTAACGACGTGTCCACAAGCTGTGGTGGGGTCAAGCCATTCCCCCCACGCTCAGCTGGAGATATGGGGCCAGCTCAGTGCTAGCAGCCCAGGCTAAGCCTCTTGGATTGACATATGGGCCACAGTCCTACTAGGCCACCGTGTCACCAGCTCCTGGCTCTGCATGGAGACAATGCCGGGGGTCATTTTCATGCTGTCACCCCAAGAAGGAGCCCTAGCGAGTGAGATGGAGCCTGCTTTCTTCCCAGCATGGCACTTCTGGGTCTGTATTGCTCAGGGTGCTGCGTGGAGGTCGGTTTGCAGGTGGGATGCGCTCCCTTCTCCGTAGGTGTTGGTGTCTTCTCTGCATCGAAGGGTAGACACGGAGCTGTCTGCATGACCTGTCCTCAGCTGAAGCTGTGATTAAAACCCTTCCACCCTGAAGGACGCAGATGCACCGTGGTAGGTTCAGACGAGCCAAGCGTTGAGGGCACTGCATCAGATCTAGAGATGTATTTTTTTCCCCTGGAGCCTGGTTTATCTCCAAGACAAAAACCTTGGCTGTGAGCATCACCGGCTGATGAGGACACCCTGCAGCCTCCAACCTGCTGACATGGGAGCATCCCTTCCCCGTGGCTGTGTACAAGATGCTGTCCCAGCCTCCTTCCTCCCTGCCTCGCAGCAGACACCACTGTGCTCCCAGGGCTGGGATTCCTGCCCCACGCTCCCTCCCCCAGTCGGGGTTTGGCTGTAGGGTGTGGGACGTGCTGGTAAACAGCACTGTTATTCCTGGATCCTCACTGGGGAAAAGGAGCCAAACATGAGTAATGAGGAGAGAGAGCAAGGTCCTCAGCGGGATCCGGATGTGTCTGTCACCGAGTTTGGTTCCTGCTGGCACCCATCCCTGCCCTGGGGACTGGGGAGCAGCAGAACCCTGCAGGAGGGCAGCGCTGAGCTGAGGATGTGACACCACAGCTGGTGGGGTGCGAGCCTGGCCAGGCGCTTCGGTGGCACATCCCTGTTCTATAGGGGGTGGCAGCCCAGGGAAAGGGGGCTGCTGGGCACAGCTCCATAGGCTCAGGTTGTTGCATACTGACTGTTGCATACTGACCCATCAACACCGGGGGTGACGTTCCCATTCCGTAGGTGCAGCCCTGGCACCCCGGGTGGCCCTGTGGTGACAGCATGGGGACGGCCCCCAGCTGGTTGTGTAAGCGTGCAGGGCTGGGATGCGAAATGGGATTGCGGGGGATTACAAGGAGCAGGTTGAGGCCACTTGATTCTTGTTTCTAAAAGGAGCCCTTAAGCCGCTGTTGTTGTCCTGGTGCTTCGGATTAGGGCTGAGGCGTGTGGGTGGCCCAAGGGGACCCCCCCACCCCCCCATCCCCTCACCACCCACTTTTGGGCTCTGCTCAGTGCTCCCCACTGAGTCCATGAGTGCTGTGTGAGGGTGATCCCCCCACCCCTGGTCCCCAAAACACCCCCACCGTGCATCCCCAGGGAATGGAGCATCTCAGAGTGCTGCGGGTGGGCTCAGGGTGCTCACCCCATCCCCATCTCCTCCTCTTGCAGAAATTATGCACGATGTGATCCGGAAGGTGAAGAAGAAGGGGGAATGGAAGGTGAGCGAGGCTGCAGGAAGAGAAGGAGGGTGGCGAGGATGGAGCTGGGAAGGGATGGGAGCAGGTGGGGCTGTTCCCTGCTGCCCCGTCCCTACCTGATGGCTGCTGTCCCCAGGTGCTGGTGGTGGACCAGCTCAGCATGCGCATGCTGTCCTCCTGCTGCAAAATGACCGACATCATGACGGAGGGCATCACCAGTGAGTACCTGCACCGTGCATCTCTCGCTGTGGGGGGGATGCAGCCACCCCTGTCCATCCCACGCGGTGTCTGTGGATCCCCCCCTCCCACACAGACGAACCCACTGCTCCTCCCAGGGCTGTTCCTTACTTCTATGGGGCAGCGCAGGGTTGCGGTGGGCAGGGGGTGCGTTGGACACGCAGGGGCTCTGCTGCAGTGGGATGTGCTCACGTACCCTGGCGTGGTCCCTGTGTTTCCCCCCAGTTGTGGAGGACATCAACAAGCGCCGGGAGCCGCTGCCCAGCCTGGAGGCTGTCTATCTCATCACACCCTCTGAGAAGGTGAGCCGGGGTGGAGGGGTGGGTGCCCAAACCGGGATGGGCAGCGATGCCCATGGGATGTATTGGGGCTGTGGCACAGGGTGCAGGGCTCCCTATGGGGCTGGATGTAGGGCTGCCCTGCACAGCCCTAACACTCCCTTCTCTCCTGCAGTCCGTCCACTCTCTCATCAGTGACTTCAAGGACCCCCCCACCTCCAAGTACAGAGCAGCTCACGTCTTCTTCACCGACTGTGAGTACCCACAGGGCACTGAAGGCACTGGCAGGTGGAAGGGGAGAAGCTCGTGGTCAGGTTTCTGCATACCAAGAGTGGGATTTGGGCTCCCTGCTCCCAAGGGCAGGGCGTCGCATCCCTCCGTTGCAAATGCATCGTGCAAACCAAGAAAAGGGGACGATGCTGCCACTGAAACGTGCATGAGAAAGCAGGGTGGGAGGGATGCTTGGGGCAGGGCAGGACCATGGGAGCGTGGCCCCCTTGCCCTGAGCTCTGCTTCCTCCTCCTGCAGCCTGCCCCGATGCCCTGTTCAATGAGCTGGTGAAGTCCCGTGCTGCCAAAGTCATCAAGACCCTGACTGAGATCAACATCGCCTTCCTGCCCTCCGAGTCCCAGGTGGGTGAGGGCCGGGGATGTCCCCTGCACGTGACCTGGAGGGGGATGCTTGGGTCCTCCCCCCCCATCAGTGCCTCTGTAAGAGCTGTGAAGGCACCACGATCCTCATCCCGGCGCTGCTCCCTGCGCTCTGTCTCTTTTGATTATGTCTCGGGGCTGATCCGCTGTAGGGATTTAGCAGCCGTGCTGCCTCCTGGCACTGCACTGCCAAGGGCACCGGGTGCTGTGGGGACAATGGGGACAGGGAGGGACAGATGGCATCGGGTTCCGGGGGAGATCCTGGTGAGGGTGGGTGGGAGATGGGCTTCTTGGCAGTCCAAGAGCAGGGGAAGGGCAGGGGGTCGGGACACCCCAAACATTGCTCAGTTTGGACCCCACAGCTCTCCAGTTTGGGGTGGGACCCCACATCCGTTTGGGTTGGTGTATGTTGTCCCAGCCCGTCACGATGTCCCCACAGCCTGTCCCCTCTGACCGCCCCCTGCTGCCCTCCCCAGGTTTACTCCCTGGATTCAGCAGACTCCTTCCAAAGCTTCTACAGCCCTCACAAGGCGCAGATGAAGAACCCGATCCTGGAGAGGCTGGCAGAGCAGATTGCCACTCTGTGTGCCACACTGAAGGAGTACCCGGCCGTGCGGTACCGCGGGTAAGGCTGCAGGGCTGGGAGGTGGAAGGCTTAAAGCCAGGGGATGCTCTGCAGAGCTGGGATCCAGGGGGCGTCTCCTGTGGGATAGACGAAGGGAAAGCAGAGCGTCGTGTTCCCCAAGGAGAGGTGAAAAGGAGCGGCAAATGGTGCTCAGGTCCCATTTCTCCCCTGAGCCAAAGACATCACAGTGACTCCTCCCCACCCTTTGCACAGCTGGGGGCTGACGTCCCTTCCTTCTTCCCCAGGGACTACAAGGACAACGCCATGCTGGCGCAGCTCATCCAGGACAAGCTGGATGCCTACAAGGCTGATGACCCCACTATGGGTGAGGTGAGTGGGGACGGGGATGGGGTGGCATCTCACTGCCGTACACCAGCTTAGGATGGCACTGGGGACCCCGACACCTGCTGATGGCCCTGCTGGTGGCTCTGTAGGGTCCGGACAAGGCTCGCTCTCAGCTCCTCATCCTGGATCGTGGTTTCGACCCCGCTTCCCCAGTGCTGCACGAGCTGACCTTTCAGGCCATGAGCTATGACCTGCTGCCCATCGAGAACGATGTCTACAAGTGAGTGAGTGCCACTGGTGGGGAGCTGGGTGCTGGCACCCTCCTGGCGTGAGCAGCTTTGCCCACCTTCAGCCCATTGCCCTTTCCCAACTATTAAGTGAATGGAAGGTGGCAGGACGTGACACCAAGCTGCAGTAGTGTCACCCAGCTGTTGGCAGAGCTGAGTGACCCCTCTGTCCATTTGTGGTCCCTCCATGTCTCCTCGTATCCCTCCATGGTTTCCCTGCATCACCCCACGTCCCCCCATGTCCCTCCATGATTCCTCCATGCTGCCCTATCCTATGTTACCCCATGCCTCCTGTAGTCCTTCCATGGTTCCCTGTGTCTTCCCATGGTCCGTCCATGTTCTCCCATGTTCCACCGTGTCCCTCTATGGTCCCTCCATGATCCTTCCATGTCACCCTGTCGTATGTCACCCCATGCCTCGCATGTCCCCATGTCTCTCTATGCCCCCCTGACCCACGTGTTACCACGTGCTTTGCTCCCCCTCCCAGATATGAGACAAGTGGCATCGGGGAGGCGCGGGTGAAGGAGGTTCTCCTGGATGAGGATGATGACCTCTGGGTCTCCCTGCGCCACAAACACATCGCCGAGGTGTCCCAGTGAGTGTCCCTATGGGCTGCCCCACAGCACCCGGCCCCATGGGTTGGTTCCCTCTGTGCTGATGGCTGTGTCCTCCTCCCGTCCCCAGGGAGGTGACCCGGTCCCTGAAGGAGTTCTCATCAAGCAAGAGGATGAACACAGGCGATAAGGTGACATCTCCCAGTAGGAGCTCGTGCATGGCCAAGGCTCTTGGGGACACCACTAAGGGCTGTGGTGAAGCCTGCTGGGGCCATGGGTCCTTTTCTGGGGGGAAGGCTAGAGGGGGGGCTGAGAAAATAGGGAACAGTGAACCCCCCAGCGTGAGAACAAGACCCCTAAAGAAGGGGACGCTCGGACAGTGCTTGGTAGGGTTGTGCCCTCCCTCCTTGGTGTCTCCACGGGTGGGTGACCACATCCCCTTCCCTCGCAGACCACCATGAGGGACCTGTCCCAGATGCTGAAGAAGATGCCACAGTACCAGAAGGAGCTGAGCAAGGTAACGCCAAGGGGAAGGGTCCTGGTGGAGCCACTGGTGCTGAGCTGACGTGGGCAGCACCGGAGGTGGCTTTGAGGTGGGGACTCCACCCTGAGGGTGCCCACGCCACTCGTGTCTCTGCAGTACTCCACTCACCTGCACCTGGCCGAGGACTGCATGAAGCACTACCAGGGCACGGTGGACAAGCTGTGCCGAGTGGAACAGGTACTGTCCCCCTGCCATCTCCCTGCACCCCGTGGGGACAGCAGCTCAGTGCCACGTCTGAGCCTCGGTGATGGGCGTGTGCTCTGCAGGACCTGGCCATGGGCACCGATGCTGAAGGCGAGAAGATCAAAGACCCCATGAGGGCCATTGTCCCCATCCTGCTGGATGGGAACGTCAGCACCTACGACAAGATCCGCATCATCCTGCTGTACATCTTCCTGAAGAATGGTGAGGGAGGGGGGGATGTGCAGGAGGGGGGCCAGGAGGAGCCAAACGTGGTGGCCATTGAGGTGGGCGTCCCAAAGGGTCAGCGCTCACCCATTTCACACGCAGGTATCACCGAGGAGAACCTGAACAAGCTGATCCAGCACGCCCAGATCCCAGCCGAGGACAGCGAGATCATCACCAACATGGCCCACCTCGGGGTGCCCATCATCACAGACGTGAGTGACCGCCCCCCCCTCCCAATCTGCACACATCCCCGTGGGGTGGCCCCGTGTCTCACTGTGTCCCCATCCCTTCTCAGTCCACCCTGCGGCGCCGCAGCAAGCCGGAGCGGAAGGAGCGGATCAGCGAGCAGACTTACCAGCTGTCCCGGTGGACCCCCGTCATTAAGGACATCATGGAGGTGAGATGGTGATGGGATGGGGTGTGCATATTGGGGACCAGCCCAGACCCCGGCACATCTCCCCAGCGCGTGCCCTGCAGTGCCAGTGCTTGCAGTTTGGTTGTGACTGCAGCAAGGTGGGGAGGTCTGTGGAAGCGTTCCTGGTCCTACGTGTACATTGCACAGCGCTCAGAGCACAGTGCTGGCACAGCTCCTGTGCATCCCCACAGTGCAAAGCCCCAACCCACTGGGATGGCCAAAGCATACGTTGCCTCTTCTTCATCCTCACTGCATCGCCGTGGGTACCTCTTGGATCAGAGTATCCTCACGGGGCTCAGCTGGGGCTCTGCAGGCACCGAGTGTGCACTCCAATGATGTGTGCGTCTCCCACCTGCTCACACCAACATAGACAAACCCCAGGGCCATATTTGGGTGGGACATCACTGCAGCCCAGCCCCTGCTTGCCCCAGCTGTAATGGTTCTTAACCTGCACAAATGGACTCACCTCATTTTGCGCCCAGGGCCCCCCCAAAGCTCACTCCCAGATCAAAGCTGAACCGAGCCCCACTGCACCAATGGGGCTTTGCCTGCTTAGTGTCAGTGCTGCGGGGGCCTATGGGTAGGGCCACCAAGGGCTGGGAACGGGGACGCTTAACTGAGCCCAACGGGGCCGTGTCCCTGCAGGACGCCATCGAGGACAAGCTGGACACCAAGCACTACCCGTACATCTCCACCCGCTCCTCCGCCTCCTTCAGCACCACGGCTGTCAGGTGGGTCCCCCCGGTGCCATCATCTGTGTGTGACGCATCACCCCCTATACACGGGTCTGCGAGCCTCCTGTGCCTCGGTTTCCTTTCCTAACCCCTCTCCCCCTCTGCAGTGCCCGCTACGGCCACTGGCACAAGAACAAGGCCCCCGGCGAGTACCGCAGCGGCCCCCGCCTCATCATCTTCATCCTGGGGGGGGTGAGCATGAACGAGATGCGTTGCGCCTACGAGGTGACGCAAGCCAGCGGCAAATGGGAGGTGCTAATAGGTGAGTGGGGGCCCTGCCCTGCTCCCCGCTGCTCATCCCACTCTCACCCTGCAGCCTTCAGGTGACCATGTGAGCAGGGCAGGGGGGTCCTGCTGGTGGCACCCCTCCCACCCCGGGGACATGGAGCGCCCCCCGTGCTGCCCCTCTCTTTGCTCCCTTTGCGTCTCCCTGGTGAGTTTTGCTGCCTGAAGCACCGGCAGAGCTGGGGGAGGAAGAGGGCATTTTGCAGCTTGAGTTGCTCCTGTTGCAGGAGCTGTTGTGTGCACGTCATGGGGGTTGTTGCAAGGAGAAATGGGTGTACAAGCTGGCACACCAGCCACGGTGTGTGCTGTGTGTGCAGTTGGGCATGCACCGTATGCAGCAGGCTGTGCACACCTGTGCAACACAGCACGCACCACGTGTACAGCAGGGCATGCAATGGGGCATGCAGGATGTGCAGTGCACACAGTGCCCTCCCAGCACCCTCTGCCCAGCACTGCAGGTGCACTCATGGCTTATGCATCCAGCACCCTAACACAGCAGGGCCAGGGGTGGGGGTACCCCCCAGACCCCAAAGGGGAGCAGGACAGACCCAGGCCAGGCGGGGGCAGCCCCCATCCATGCGTCAACCCCTTCTGCATCTCACCCATCTCATCCCACACCGCTCCGCGACCGACCCTCCGTGCTCTGGGTGGGCAGCGCATCCTTTTGTCTGCACCCCAAAAACAGAACCCACACCCGAGCCCCCCGGCCCGGTGCATGCTGCTCCCCCCCGGGGCACGGCAGGGCCGTCAGCCTGCTCTGTTCTCCCGCAGGTTCTACTCACATTCTCACTCCCACCAAATTTCTCATGGACCTGAGGCACCCCGACTTCAGGGACTCCACTAGGGTCTCATTTGAGGATCAGGCTCCAGCAATGGAGTGAGCCCAAGCAACCAAGTAAAGGCAGCCAGCTAACGAAACAAAAAAAAAAAAAAAGAAAAAGAAACTCTTCCTCCCTGAAGGGCTTTCTTTGATTCTTCCGTTATCATTTGGGTTGTTTTTTTTTTTGCTTTTTCTTTTTGATGATTTTGATTTTGATTTTTTTTTTTTTTTTTGGATGAGAAAATGCTTGCAGTTCTCACCGCTGCCATGCCCGGCCCCGCAGCCCCTCCATGCTATGCGCTCCCCATAGTGCAGACGGGGTTCCCCCATCTCGGGGAGGTGCGGAGCAGTGCCCTCGTGCTCAGGGAGAGATGGGTGTGAGCTCCTGGCTCTGTAGGCAATGATGGGTGTGTTGGATCCTTTGTGCCCCGTGATGGAGTGGGACCGTGTGCTGTCCCCAGCGGGGTGTGCGGGGGATGGTGACGTCTCATTGTGCACGGGGCTGCCAGCCAGGTCCTGCTCCGTGACCCAGCACTGCAGCACGCTGTGCAGCCCCCGGGCAAAGTGGGAACATGGGGACACCCAGGGAAGTGATCGGGGGGGGGGGGGGGGGGGGGGGGGGCAGCCATGAAGGAGTGGGGCTGCAGCAGGCAGGACCCCCCCACCCCTCTCCAACCTCTGTTAACCCCTCTCCAACCTCTGTTAACCCCTCTCCAACCTCTGTTAACCCCTTCTACCCAGAGATGCTCATCCCACTGAGCCCCCCCCCTTGCAGTGCACTCTCCCCCCCCCCCCCCCCCCAGTGCCCGTGGTGGTGTTCAGCAGGATCTACTGCATGCGGGCAGGGGACAGGAGGGTCCCCATCATCCCTCCCCCCATTCCACTGCCCCCCCTAACGCCATCCATCCCCTCATGCCTCCCACCCCCTCCCTTTCCCCATTCCAAGCCCCCACGGGCGTCCATCTCTCTGCAAGCATTTCCAGGTAAGACCTCGTTTGGCGGGGGGGGGGGTTGGACCAGGGACCCCATGGGGAGCGGAGCATGGAGCTGGGGGGTGGGGGGAGGATACAACAACAGCGCTGACCCCTTGGCCCCCTCTGCCCCACAGGGTCCACGCACATCCTCACCCCACAGAAGCTGCTGGACACGCTGAAGAAGCTCAATAAAACAGAGGAGGAGAGCAGCAGTTAAAAGAAAACGCCGCCAGACCCCCCCCCAACCCCGATGCCGACTGTACCCCCAATGGGCACCGGCCTGGGGCACACCCCTGTCCCATCCCTGTCCCCATCCCGGCCCGGCCGAGCTTTCTCTTGTTGTTGTGTTGAGCCCCCCCCCCCTCCCCCCCGCCGCCCCTCCAAATCCCATTTAACCGCAGGGAAGAGACAACGAATGCAAACTTATAAAGGAAAAACCCAATGCATCCCATTTTAAAGAGGAAAAGATAAAAAACCATCATTTATCATCTGTGCCCATCTGAGGATCTCCTTTCCCAGCACCCCCCCATCGCTGGAGTGAATGGTGGTGGCAAAAAGAACAGAATCCCACCCCCCACCCTTCCCTGTGAGCTCCCTGGATGGACCCACGGACAGACAGACCCACGGACAGACGGACCCATGGCCTTACCCCCCCCCACCCTCTATTACCCCCATGGGTTGTGGTGCCACGGTCGGTGTTCTCTCACCGCTCACTCTATGGGCAGAACCCCCCCACCCCCCACCGCCCCCTCCCCAGCAGATGTGCTCCAACATCTGGCACAGGGTGTGTGCGCGTGGGGGGGGGGAAAGGGGCTCACCTCATGCTGCCCCCTCCCCCCCTCCTTTCCAACCCCCCCCAAAGGGACCAGAAGGGTCGGACCTGGCGCCGGGACCCTTTCCTTGCACGGCCCCCTCCCTGCCCCCCCCTCCCCCCAGGGTTCCCTACAACACACACACATGCATCCATACCCCCCGCTATGTGTGTGCCCATGCAGGAAGCTATGAGGCCCCCGCCCCGCTCGTGCCCCCCTCTTCCCCTCCCCATCCCCCCCCCCCCCCCCCCCCCCCAAGCAGTGCCGCCCCCCCCAGCGGACTCTGTGTATATGACTCAATGTGTCTCGTGCCGTTCTTACAGCTTGGTGTATGGTGATTGAACCAAACCTCCTCTTATTTTGTACTCCCCCCCTCTTCCCCCCCCCCAGCCAATAGACGCACTGCGATATTTTGGGGTTCTTCGTTTCGTTCTGTTCCCCCCCTGAAAGCTGTGACCCCCCCCCCCCCGTTCCCATCCCCCCAACCCCTCTCTCTTTGCCTCGGTGGTGGTTTCCCCTTTCCTTTCCCCATCTGCTCCTTGCCCATAAAGTTAAAAGATATATTTTTAGGGCAAAGGCTGTATCATTGCACTGATATTCGTCAGTTCCCCCCCCCCCCCCCCCGGCCCTCTTTGAGTTCCTTCAGTTTAGCGATGCTTCAGGATCCCCTCCGTTGGACGTTATTAATTGTTAATTATTATTATTATTTTTTTTCTGTTACAGTTATTTATATAAAAAAATAATTTATCAAAAAGGAAAACTTAAAAAAAAACAAAACAAAACAAAAAAAAACCAAAAGAAAAAGAAAGCTAAGTCTGTCTTGGAACTTGTTTACCTTGAACTTACTGGAAACCTAAATGTTTGGAAGTGTTGAAGCACAAACATGTATCATCTCTGTATATCTGTTCTGTACTAAAGCACTCGGTGACTCAATAAACGCGATCTCCATCTGTAGTGCACAGAGGCTCTCGCTTCAAGGGAGGAGAAAAGCCACCAGCAAAGCAACCCCGTTTATTGTGGTGTTAAAAAATAGGCAGTTCTCTGGGTACAAAAGAGGGGGGGGTGGTGGTTATAAAAGAGGAGAGCATCGTTTTTGCTCCTCCCCTGTGCTTCATCGGGCATCCCCGCTTCCCCCCTTGGGCTCAGTGTGAGTGCTTTGGGGGGGTGGTCTTAATTAGGACCCCTCACCCCCCCCCCCAGAATAAGTTATTGTATGAAAAAGTCTGACAGTAAACAAGTTGGATGTGGGCACTTCAGGTAGGACCTACACAAACACAGGGACAGCTCTGCTAAGGAAGTGTGGTGCTAAGAGGATGCTGGGGGCAGGAGGGGGGGTTCTGGCCAACCCAGCGTGGGGATGGGGGCCCCCCATGGGTGTGCAACAGCAGTTCTGCTACAAAAATAGGCATTCCTTTATTATAAAGTGGGGGGTATAGGAGTGCTGGGCACCACCACAGGGTTGGATCTGCCCCTGCCTGGGGCTCACAGGGCTGGTTTTACTCTACCAGCCTAAAGGAAAGTCATATTGATTTGGTATTCCCAAAGAAATGGGTGTTTTCTTTGGGATTCCAAAGGAAAAAAAAAAAAAAAACAACAGAAGGGCTTTTGGGACTCGCAAAGGTAATGCCAATTTCTTTGGGAATCCCAAATTAAAATCACATTGCTTTTGAGGATCCCAAAGAAAACACCCATTTCTTTGGGAATCCCAAAGAAAAATCACATTGCTTCCGGGAATCCCAAAGAAAAGTACCGATTTCTTTGGGGATCCCAAGGAAAACTTGCATTGCTTTTGGGAATCCTAAAGAAAACCCTGCAGTTTCTTTGGGAATCCCAAAGAAAATTCCCATTTCTTTGAGTATCCCAAAGGAAACTCCCAGTTTCTTTGGGAATCCCAAAGGGAACACTACCAGTCTCTTCTTCTTCTGCCCAGACCCCCTCCTGGGAAGCCATGTGCAGGGAGGGACCCCACATCCCCCCTCATTGCAGCCTTCCAACCTCACCCTACGCACATTGCAGGGCCGTGCAGCACTAAGTTATGGGGAAAACCTCAGCTGCCCTGAGGGTTGTGCTGGAAATGTAAAACAAACCACGTGTATGTGCCTATATATAGATACACACACACATGTGATGTATGGTCAACCAACCCTCTGACAGCGGTACCCTGGGGAAAAATCCACATAGAAGTGCAGAGAGTGGTCCTGGGGCAGAGCAGGGCGCAGGGACAGCACCCAAACCCCAACCTCAGCCCCAATCCATGGGGTCGGGCTCTGGCTGGAGCTGGAGGAGGGATGTGTGTGGGGGTGGGGGTGGGGGGGTGGGGGGCAGCGTACCGAAAAACCCTAAAAATCACCGGAACAGTGAAAGCATCAAGAGATGGGCTGCGGAAATGGCTCCTTCTGTGCCAGCATGGCACTGAGGTAAACAGTGGTGTTTTGGTTGGACCTACAGAAACGTGGGAGGCGCAGGACAGGCCCAGCTTGGTCCCACAGCATGGATGGGATGGGCAGCGAGGGGGGGGCACGCTCAGCATCCTGCTTAGAAGAGGCAGGAGCCCCGCACTGCCCGCGCCCGGCCCAGCTCTGCTGCCAGCACACGGCCCAGCCGCCGCGAGGTGACGCGGGCACGGCGCGCTGCTGCCACTGCTGCGCTCAGGGAGCGGTCCAGGTCCTCCTCCAGGTCTGAGAGCGGTGGGGACCGGGAGTGGTGTGGGGCTGAGGTAGGTGCGGCTGGGGGGCGGTACCTGCGGGGGGAGGTGGGGGGGAAGGGGGAAAGGGGAAGGAGTAGTAGTAGAAGGGAAAGAGGGAAAAGAAGGAGGAAGGAGGAGGAAGGAGGAAGAAGGTAAAAAGGGAGAAGGAAAAGGAGGAAAAGGAAAAGGAGGAAAAGGAAAAGGAGGAAAGGAAAAGGAGGAAAAGGAAAAGGAGGAAAAGGAAAAGGAGGAAAAGGAAAAGGAGGAAAAGGAAAAGGAGGAAAGGAAAAGGAGGAAAGGAAAAGGAGAAAAAGGAAAAGGGGAAAAAGGAAAAGGGGAAAAAGGAAAAGGGGAAAAAGGAAAAGGAGAAAAAGGAAAAGGAGAAAAAGGAAAAGGGAGAGGAAAGGGGAGAGGAGGAAAGAAGGAAAAGAGGAAAGGAAAAAAAGAAGTGAGAGAAAGAAGAAGAAAAAGGTAAAAAGAAAATGAAGAATGAAGAATAAAGAAAGAGAAGAAAAAAGGAAAAAAAAAGAAGAAAAAGGAAAAGGAGAAGAGAAGAAGAAAAAAAAAGGAAAGGAGAAAAAAAAAAGAAAAAAAGACCAAGAAAGAAAAAAAAAGAAGGAAAAAGAAGCAAAAAGTGAAGAAGAAAAAAAAAAAAAAAAAAAAAAAAGGAAGGAGAAAAAAAACAAGAAAGAAAGAAGAAAAGATGAAAAAAAGAATACGGGGTCATTGTACGGCTTTGCCCATGGGGGGCTCTGCTTCCCCATCTCTATGACACTGTTTTAGGCCCCCCAGGCTCACCAGTCCCACTCCCTCCCCATCCCCCCCCCCCCCCCCGGCTCAAGCTGTCCCCGACCGACCCCCCCGCATCGCTGAGCATCCTTACAGCAGTGAGGGCGCGTAAGGCACCACGGGGACGGGGGCGAGGTAGGCGACGGGAGGCCCCCCCGCCAGGTACCAACACCCTGCGGGCTGCTCCGGCTGCACGGCCTGCGGACGGCCGCGGGGCTCCGGCGGGGTGGCGCCGTCGGTGCTGCGTTGCGCTGCGGGGCGGAGGCGGTGGGTGAGGTGGGTGTGACGTTCCCTGCTCCCCGCCCCCCCCTCCCCGGCGAGCTGTCACCCACCGTGCGCGGCTCTGTCCGCGTCACCGCGGGGTGCCCGGCACGTGGGGCAGCGCTCGGGGCTCCGGGGGGTGCTGCTGTGCTGCGGCCGCGTGGCATCGACTGATGGGGCACCTGCGGGGAGGGGGAGGCGGGGGGCAAATGGGTATGGAAACGCGCACAGCGAGAAGGGGGTGGAGCGAGCAGGGGGGCTCGGTGGGAAGCAGGAGGGACGCGATGCTCACCCGCCGCCGTCCTGTCGGGGTGGCAGCGGGGGCACGGCGCGGCGCTCGGCTCCCCACGGGGCGGTGCCACGCGGTGCTGCGCCCCCGCGGACGCGGTGTCGGCGCGGCCGTGTGCGGTACCCACGGGCTCGGGTTCCCGGCGCTCAGCTGCCTGCTGTCCCCGCAGTGACGCCGCACCGGGAGGGCTGCGAGGGCGTTTGTGCGCGGACGGAGCGGCTCCGGGACGGCTGTCACCGCGCGCACGCGGCGAGCGGTCCGACCGGGAGGCTGCAGGGAAGGAAACGGCTCTGCACCCCGACCCGTAAGGATGCGGGATCCCCGTGTCCCGCACCCGGTCCCCACCGCATCCCCTCCCCGTTTGGAGAGGTCCCCGCTGTCCCCACTCACTGAGGTCCGGCGGTGTCCCATCCCGTGGCAGCGATGCCCATCTGCCCCTGGAGCCGCCCGCGGTCGCCCTGCCCCGTGCGGTGGGGCTGTGCTCCCTGCGGAGGGCACGGAGCCATTAGAGCAACCAGGACGTGGGGCACAGCACTACGGCAGGGCCCGGCCGGCAGCAGAGAGGCACGGGGAGAAACGTGGGGTGTGCAACCCTCAGGGAGTTGCTGCCAAGGGACCCTACCCCGCTGGGTCCTGGGAACCCCTGTGTGTGCCCCCACCTGAGCTGGGCACATGGACCCCCTCAGAGCCAACCCTGCTCAGGTGGAGGGGAAAAGGGTTAGGGGAAAGGGGACGGAAGAAAGAGGATGGGGGAAAGGGAATGGGGGAAAAGGGATGGGGTTAGGGAAAAGGGTTAGGGTTAAAGCTAGGGAAATGGGTTAGAGTTAGGGCTAGGGGAAGAGACAGGAGCTTCCAGACCCCCCAACCCAGAGCTCTTTCGGGAGAATCTGGTCTCTGCTCAGCCACCTACCCCACAGGTGCTGAGTCCTGGAGGAATGAAGCTCTGCTGGCCGCCGGCTGCCTCCTGCCCTTGGGGGTGTGGGGGGCTCTCCCCTCGGGGTAGCTGTGGGACCGGTGCAGGCTCTCCTCCAGCCGCAGGCGCAGTCGCCACACCTCGTCCTGCAGCGCACGGATGGCCCGGCTGGAGGGACAGGGCATGGTGAGGGGACACTGAGGGGCAGGGGCAGCCCCAGGTCCCCTAACCTGTCCCTGTGGGACACAGCTGAGGGCCCCTCCATACAAACCCTCAGTGTTTAGGACTGGGTGCACCCGCAGCCAGCACGGAGTTGGATCAGATCACGTGTCATGAATTCGGCAGTCTCAGCTCTCTCCAGGAGCCACCATTCCCAGTTAGCCCCCCAGCAAAGGGACAACCCACCGCCACCAATGACACCTGCACTCTCAGGGATCCCCCACCCCCCCACATCCCGTGCCGGCAGGGCTGGGGGCACTCACTCTCGCTCCATACGGGACCCCAGCAGGTCGCAGTGAACCAGAGCTGGGGATGGCGAGGCGGGTGTCCCACTGGGGGGGTGCCCACTGGTGCAGCTCCTGTCTCCTCCTTCTGAGTCAGAGTGACCTGGGGGGCAGAGATGGGACGGTCAGTGGGGCAGCGTGAGGCACAGGCACAGCTGGGGGCCAGGCACTCACCACCATCACCCTCAGGTCCCAGCTCACTGCCCTGGCTGCCAGCCCAGCGCACTGGGGAGCTGCTTGGCGAGGGGGTGCTGGGGGGCACGCTGTTGCCTGGGGGGGGGCCGTGCCCAGGGGTTGGGTAGGGACCCCTCAGCGCCTTCCTGGGGGGCAGCAATGGAGCTTCCTTCTTCTGCGGATGGACGGGAGCGGGGACGGGGGGTTCCAGCACGCCACGCATCCTGGGGAAGGAATGTGTCAGTGAGGCAGCCCCCAGCTCCCACCCACACCACCCACTGCCTCTTCCCCCCCAGTGCCCCATGGCACGGAGCAAGCCCACGGTGCTGGTGCTGTACCCAGAGCCCAGTGGCCGACGCTCAGGGGTGCGTGCCAACAGGGACACCCGGCTGCTCTCCGAGCCAATGAAGCCACTGTCTGTCTCCGGAGACACCATGCGCTGCTCCTGTGAAGGGAGTGGGATTGGGGCCACGTGCCCCCTCCCCAGGCACAGGACGGCCTCGGGGACCCCCCCAGCACTCACCTGGTGGCAGGGCTTAAGGGCACGGCGCTGAGTGGCTGTGCTCCCTGCCCCACTGCTGTGGCGGGATGGGGCTGCGCGTGATGGCAAAGGCTCAGGGAACGCCAGCGGAAGCCTGGAGGTGGTTGGTGGCAGCGAGGTGGTGACAGGGGACAGGCGGCCGTGGGTCCCCTGCGGGTGTGGGGGCTCAGCGTGGGGCAGCGGCACTGCTTTCCTCTGCGGGGGGGGGCTGTGGGGAGAGGAGTGAGCGCGAGCACCAGGTGTGTCACGGGGGCTGTTCACCCCGAACCCACCCAACGGCACCCACACTTACGAGGGGGAGGTCTCGAGGTCGGTGCCCTCCTCCAGTGACTGTGCCCCACTGAGGACCCCCCCGGGGCCGTTGTCCCCCGCCGCGGTGCCACCCGCCTCCTCCAGTGCTGCGCTCCCCGTCAGGCTCAGCTGCTCCAGGCTCAGTGATGCCGGCAGCGACTTGAGGCGCTGGTACCTGGGGGGTGTGGGCAGGTTTTGGGGTGCCCCCCGCGCCCTCCACCTCCCAGTGAGGGACACTCACTGCTGCAGCAGATCCCCAAAGTCCTCCTCTGCTTGGAGCTGCTTGTGCCGTAGGGGTCGGGGCAGCCCCACTGCCCCACTGTCCCCCACTGTCTCCCCTGTGCCGGGGAGACCCTCTGTCACCGCAGGGCTCCCTGGTGCCGCCCGCTCCAGGCGCTCCTTCAGCTCCTCCAGGCGCATCCCCAGGCAGAAGATGTCCCCTTCCACTGTGCTGCAACGCAGTGCCCATCATCAGGGATGAGGGGTTGGGGCTGCTCCCATGCAGGGCTCTGAGCAGCACCGCACCCCCATACTCACCGCTCCGGGTCGAAGTTCCCTGTGTCCCCAAGGCTCTGCTCCTCCCGTGCCTCCAGATACGCCCTCTCCAGTGCATCCTGTGTATCCCGCAGCCTCTGGAACCACTGTGGTGCAAAGGGAGCCCCCAACCCCCCCTGCAGTGACCCCACAGCACCGGGTCTGCACCCTCTGGGGTTAGGGACGCAGAAAGAGATGGGGGCGTGGGGAGACAGGATGGGGCAGCTGGGGATGAGATGGGCCACTGTGGGAACAAGACAGGCCCTTGGGGACAGGATGGGGCATCCAGGGTGGGATGTGGCCCCTAGGGATGGGATAGGGCACGTGGGAACGGGATGGGCCCTTTAGGGATGGGGTGGGGCACCACACGATGCTGTACCTGGAGCTGCTCCTGTGGCACAGAGCTCCCTGCCCGGATCCAGGCTTCAAAGGAATCCACCTGGGTGGGAGAGAAGGGGCTGAGAAGGGGTAGGAACCCCACTGCTTGCTCCTGCTGGGGGCTGTCCCCCCTGACTTACCTGCGCTTGAAACTTGCGGGTCTGCTCTGCCAGCGTCTGTGTGAGCCGTGGCCCTGCACAGCAGCACGGCCCCACACATGTGGGGCAGCCCCCCAGGGGGGAGCGAGGCGAGCAGGGCTGTGATGATGCCCTGCCGTGCTCTGCTGGTTGTGGCGCTGGAGCTGCAATGGGGCACAGAAGAGAAGTGAGGCCGGCAACCTCCAGCACTGCTTCCCCTGCTATGGGGGCACCTGTGGGGTGGTTGGGTTTGGAGCAGGCGGTTTCCTGGCGCTCAGCTCACCTCCACCCACGGGGAGCTGCGGGTTTGGGGCTGTGCTGATGGCTGCAGCGCTGGCCCGTGGGATGCTGAAGGCCATCACCCTGCAGCCACCACTCATGGTGCCGGCGTGGGCGCTGCGGCTGGCACACGGCGGGTCGGCGTACAGGTTCACCTGGGGGGGGCAGAGACAGCGGGCACCCCAGCAGGGGCACCTCAGCCCCATTGCAACGGGGCCACGGGGGCACTCGGTTTGGCACCTGGAGCACCCTGCCTCAGTTTCCCCACCTGCGCAATGGGGCAGCGCAGGAGGACAAAGGGGATGCCCCGAGCCCTGCAGAGCAACGTGTCTGTCCCCATTCCCCCCACCCCTGTATTTGGAGACATCCTCACATCCCTCCCCACCTTGGCCCCCAGCCTCAGCTGGTCAATGGTGTTTTCGGCCTCGGCATACTTGGTCAGCAGCTTGTGGTAGTCGTCCTGTGGGGGGCACACATCACCATGTCATGGGGAGGGGCACCCTGGGGTGCACAGAGCTGTCACACCTGCACAGCTGGTGTGGATGTAGCCTTGCATGGGGGGGGGGGGGGGTGATGGGAGCATCCCTCTCCTCCCAGGGGACAGAAGGGCATCGGGAGACAGGAGCACTGCATGGGGTCAGGAGCATCCTGGGGAGGGGACAGGAGCATCCCTAGGGGGACATGAGCATCCCAAGGGCGTGGACATGAGCATCCTAAGCCATGGAGGGGGACAGGAACATCCGTGAGGGGGGGGGGACAGGAGGAAGCAAAGGCGGACGTGAGCATCACAGAGGGGACATGAGCATCCCAAGGTGGACATGGGCATCCTGGGGGGTGGGACAGGAGCATCTCTACGTGTGGGCATAAGCAACAAAAGGGGGAACAAGTGCATCCCTAGAAGGGGACACGACCATCCCACGGGGGTTACGAGCATCCCAGTCCAGCCCTGGGGTTACCTGCAGTTGCTGCACCAGCGCGGTGGCCTGCCTGGGGGAGCGGAGCTCCTGTGGCACTCCGGGGGGGGCAGAGGGCCGCGGTGGGGCCCCCTCCCCACTGCTCAGCAGCACCTCCCGGACGATTTCAGCAGGGGATTTGGGGACAAGGGGACCTCCATGGGGCCTGGAGCGGGCAGGCAGGGCCCGGCTGGGTGGGGGGCGGTAGCTCTGCCCCACCTTCACCCGTGCTTCCACCTTGGAGAGGTCGGGCAGGGGGTGGTTGAGCCGCCCTCGGCCGTATGGGCAGATGTCTGTGGGATCCTTTGGCTTTTTGGTGTCGGTGCGACGGCGGGGGCTCGGGGACAGCCAGCTGGGTTTGGGCTGCTGCGGGGTTTGGGGGCTCTGGTTGGGGTCTCTGGCTCTGCCCCAGCCCCGGCGCTGGCGTGGGGGGGTGGTGGGGACGGGACTGGAGTCTGAAGGCCCCGAGGTGCCGCCGCCATCCGTGGTGGTACCCGGGGCTTTCAGGGGGGTCTCAGCATGGGGGTCCCCATCGCTCTCTGTTCCCCAGGGTCCCTCTGGCCTCTCGTCCTCCTCAGAGCTGCCCTGCTCTTCTTCCTCCTCCTCCTCCTCCTCTGTCAGGTCCTGCTGTGCATACCAGCATGGCTCTGCCGGGGACCCCACATCCAGGTCCTCGCCGTCCCCTGCAAAGCAGCACTGCCACCAGCGTGTACCATCCCTGAGGCCCCCATCACCCACAGCCCCCCCCCGGCGTGACGGTCCCTTCCCTATGAGTTTAGGAGCAGCAGAGGGCACTCACCCCATATTGGGCTCCCAGCCGCCTCCTGTCCCCACTCAGAGCCTGAGTCCTGTGGGTCGCTGAGCTCTGCAGCGGCAGCCCCCAGCCCAATGACACCGTTCTCATCCATGTGCCTCTCAAAGTCTTCCTCCTCGTCGTCCTCCTCCTCCTCCTCCTCCCAGCACTTGGGCTCCTGGCTGCCCAGCTCCGATTGCGTCCAGCGCAGCCAGGGCGAGGAGCTGCCCATGGTGTCCTGTGCTGTCCCTGTCACTTGTGCCACCCCATGGCACCGCAGCAGCCGGGGGTCTCCTCATCACCAACGTGGCTCACGTCACTGCTCGGCATCCTGAGGGGAGGGAAGGAGAGTGCTAAACAGGCTCTGTTCGAGGGCATCAATCCAAGCCCACCGCTGTGCCCCGATGTAGCCCAGATAGCCACGAGCCCACGGTGGTGAGAAGCAGGGCTGGGGGACAGGACGGGCGCCCCGCGAGCAGGACCTGCCCTTCGGAGCCGTGTCCCCAGGGTTCCCATAGCAGCAGCTCCAGGGACAAAACACAGCCGCGGGGCGGGGACGGAGCGCTGCGGGGTTGTTGTGCTGAATGGCACTGAGCCACTGATCCCGAGGGCTCCGCAGCCCCCAGCCCACCCCCAGCACGTCACCGGGATGTCACCACGCGGCCACCAGCACGGCACAGAGAGAGGGTCTTCCGAGAGGACCGCAGGGCACAGCAAGGACCCGGCCCTACCGACGGGCACCAGAAAGTGACCCCCTTTGAAAACTGGGATGCAGCTGACACAGCGAAGGCAGTGTGACAGCAGCCCCATCCCCCCCCATGAGCTGTCAGTGCCGATGAACGCGAGAGCAGCGATGGCGCCGTGCCCCCACGCGTGCAATGAGCGCGGCGTCCTCAGCCCCACGCCTCCACCCTGCGGGTGGGGGGGGGATGTGGGGCAGGAGGGGGTGGGCAGAGCTCATCCCACCCTGCATCACTCCCAGCCCAGGCACATCTGGGGCAGCCCCAGTGGCACACAGAGGTGGAGGGGGGGGGGGGGGGGGGTCAGGGGCTCGAATGACCCCCTGCTGATGTTCTGCATTTCTGTTCAGCTCCCAGTGCAAAACCCGAGCCTTCCAAGAGCAGGGGTAAAAACCACACACACATTTGGCATTGCTTTCCTTCGCTTTGTGGTTTCTGAGCTACGTTGGATTGTTCTTTCAGGCCTTCCTGCGGCACTGCAAGAGCGAGCAGCACATTTAGAGGAGAACAAGCAAAAACCAAAGGAAAAGATTAAAGGAAAAAAAAAAGAAAAAAAAAAGAAAGGAGGATTTTTCCCTCTTACTGTCATGACGTTTTGGTGGAGGGACTGTCAGGAGAAGTGACGGAACACCGCTGCATGGGGATGCTGCAGGTGATGCACAGCAATCCCAGCCCCCCAAGTAAGGGCTGAGCCCACACAGCAGCAGCACTGGGGGTCAGCCATCCACTCCCCTTCTCCCCCCACTCCCCCCCCCAGAATCTCACTGTGCATGGCTCTGAGGATCCCTGCCCCCCGGGACTGATGCTGGAGCACAGCTGTAGGGCTTGGGGCCACTTTCCCTGCTCCATGCCAGGATCTGAGGTTGGAAGCATCCCAACCCGGCCGGGGACCGGAGCCAAAATTGCTCTTTAGTCGCATTGAGAAGATGCAGAGCCCGAAGCATCCCCGGGAGCACAGACATGGGGAAGAGCCTCAGGGTGGGGAGAGCTGCGCTGCTGGGGCAGCATATAGGGGAAAGCTTCGTGCTGCTGCCTCTGGGGCTGCTGGGGCCCTGCTGGAGGCTTTGGGTGCCCACGATGCCTGGGGGAAGCAGAGCGGGGCGGTGGGAGCACTGCACGCACCGCTGACGTTGGGCAGCTCTGCTGCATGCAGGTCTCACCCCAACAGTGGGATTTAAGAGGGGATTTGCAGCTCTGGGGCTGCGGGGCGGATTAGAGGCTTTTCCTGCAGCATGCAGGTGCAGCGGGGTTGTGCCAACCCCAGGGCACCACTTGGGGACCTCCAGATGCACCCTGGGCTGAACACCCCCACCATGGGGCCACGCTGAGGTTTCAATAGCAGCAGAGAGCCGTGCGAGCTCTGCTCCGCGTGCCGCTAATTACACACTAACGGGTTGGATTAATTACCCTGCTGAGAGCACGCCAGGGTGTGCCACATCTCCCGCTTGGTGACAGCCAGGGGGGCAGAGCCGGGGGGACCCCCACCCCCCATCCACCAACACCTGCAGCGATGGGGAGCAGCCATCCCTATGGGGGGGTCTTTCAGCCCCCGCAGCCCCAGCTGCAGCCGAGGCCTTTCAGAGCGGGCTGCCGGACCACGAAGCAGCCATCACGCCTCGGTGCACCGCAGGAACATCGCTCAGCGCTCCGACAGCCCCGCAGGGCTCAAAGCCGGGGGGGGGGCGGCTCAGTCCCGGCTGCTGCCTGCAGGGAGCGGGTCTGGGGGTAGAGCGTCTTTGTGTATGAGCACGTTTCCAGCCAAACCCCTTTTTGGGGGGAGGGAGAGGGGGGTCACGGAGGCCAAAAGAATGCTGCTGCGCCTCAGACTCGGCAGGGGACACGTGCAGCTCAGCGGCAGCCGTTCCCGGTTCGTAAAAACAACGGGGAAAACAGCGCAGCGAGGAAAGGCGTGAGGGGCCCCCGTGGCACTGCCTGATGGAAACCCACCCCCCCCTCCGTGTCCCCCACCGGCCCCAGCGGGACAGCATCGCTCCCACCTCCCGACCCTTAAAGCTGCGGGTCCCTTTGGGGACGAACCCCAACGCGCCACGGTGGGCGCAGTGACAGCCACGGCTGGATTACAGCGGTCGCTGCGTGACCCGCAGCCCGCGGTGGGATGGGGATGGGGATAGGGATGGGGATAGGGATGGGGATAGGGATGGGGATAGGGATGGGGATAGGGATGGGGATAGGGATGGGGATAGGGATGGGGATAGGGATGGGGATAGGGATGGGGATAGGGATGCCCGCTGGCGTCGGGCCGGGCGCGGGGCAGCGCTGCACGGGGCGGTCCGGGGATGTCACAGCCCCAGCGGGACCGCAGCCGGGTGAGCTCAGCGCCTTCCTCGAAACCAGGAACTGAAGCTGCCGGCGGCCCCCGCCACTTCCTCGCAGCAGCAACAGCAGCAGCAACAGCAGCAGCCCCGGCCCCCCCCGCGGCCGACCCACGGACACACCCCGAGCCTCTTCCGGACGCGCAGCTCATGCGGTACCGCAGCTCGGAGCTCCATCGCGGCTCCGGGTCCCCGGCCGCCTCCCACCCCAAAACCTCTCCAGGATGGGGCCCCCGGCCGTGCCCCCCCCCTTCCGTACAGGGAGGAGCGGCTCCGCGCGGCGCTGGCCCCGCTCCCAGTGCCCGCCCAGCTCCGGGCAGCACTCCCCCCTCCAACCCCCCTCCCTCTCTTCCCACCAGAGTCCCCGTCCGCTCACCTGCAGGGCACGGCCCCCCCCCGGCCCCGTTCCGTTCCACTCCCGGCCCCTCCGGACAATAGCGCGGCCCGTGGCGGGGTGGGCGTGGCCGCGCGCTCATCCCCGACCCCGCCTCTTTCCGCCAATCGCAGGGCGCCGCCAGAGCTCGTTAGCATAAAAGCCGCTCTTTACTTTCATTTGCATAGCTTGGGCGAGGCGGCCAATGGGAGCGCGGAAAGTGTTGCGCATCATCATAATTTATGCAGCGCGGGCACCCCCTGGCGGCCGCCGCGCCGCGCCGCGCCCCGCCCCATAGGCACCCTAATACCGCCCTATAACCGCCCATTTATTGAAAAACTAAAGCCAAGCTCTGTGTATAAATACAATGACAGCGGCAGCAAGTCACAAGGCGTCCGGCTGCTCTCTGCGTGCTCACCCTTCCACCTCCTCCTCCCCACCTGGCACCAGAATGACCGCGGGGACATGGGGATAGTCCCCGTCCCCCCCCCCCGGCAATAGGGCACCCCCAGAGTGGGTGTGAGTCTGTCTGTTCTCAGCCCCGTGGGGGACATCTGGGGACGGTGTGGGATTCTGCGCGTGCGTTGCGGTGCAGCAGTGGGGGGGGGGGGGGGGGGCACCGGTGCCCCTACATCGCCTCCCATTCCCATCCGGGTACCCCCGGTCCCACGTGGCTCCTAAAGGGCGACGTTGAACTCTGTGACCAGGAAATCGATGTAGTCCTTCTCCTTCAGCTTGAAGGCCTCGGCGATGATGCGGGCAGCCTCCCGGTGCTCCTTGCCCCGCAGCCCTGTGCCATTCACCTCCAGGATGACGTGGCCCACCTTCAGCTGCCCACAGTTGTGTGCAGAGCCCCCGCGCTGCAAGGAGGGACGGGCTCAGCTCTGCCCTTCTGCTGCTGTAACGTGAGGTTTGCCCCAAGCACAGAGCAGAGGAGGCAGCTCCCGAGAGCACGGCTGTGGGCGCTGCTCCCCAGCCCCCATCCGTTCTCCCTTCCCCATTCCGCACACATGGTGAGGCAGGCGGGTTCTTGGGGCTGCCCGCATCCCCTGCATGTCTGCAGCGAGCCCTCCATTCCCAGGACGTGCCTTATGTGACGGGATCAGCCACAGCACACGAACAGCCCTCCACTCCTCAAGTCCCCCCCCCCAGCAGAATGGTCCCCCTGGGGGACATCCCCCAAATCCCCCCTGGGCAGGGCTGGAGCCACATGGCTGACAGCGGGTGACTGTGGGGCTTTCCCAAGCCAATGTGGAGCGCAGGGCTGGGACATGTGCTGAGCTCTCCCAGTCCTCAGCTCCCCCTACCTGTATGGTGACGATGCGGGGCAGCGGCTGCCGGGTGTTGGCTCCGCCCTCGATGGCGATTCCCAAGGTCGGCGCGCTCTTGGACACCCGGATCAGACACGAGGTGGGCTCCAGGAGCCCTGGCTGTGGGCATAGGGCAGTGATGCCGAGGGGCTCCGGCCACACGTCGCCCACCACCATCCCACAGCACACATGGGCAGAGGGAAAGACACTGTGCCAGGGCCTCAGCACCCTCACAGTGAAGAATTTCTTCCTAAAGCCTAACCTAAATCTCCTCTCCTTTAGTTTAAAACCATTCCCCTTCATCCTATCAATGACATCCTCTCCCCCGGTCCCATCATCCCCAGGACCCCTCCTCACCGGCTTGGAGGCCCCTTCTGCTGTCCCCTCACTCCTTGTGCCCTCCTTGAGGCTTCGGCTTTTCCCAAGGACCGGCTGCCTGCTCTTGTCCTTGCTGCTGACCTCCACCTCGCCGATGTCCACCCCGCTGTCCTCGCTGAGGGTCTGCCCGCTGTCTGACAGCTGGGAGAGCGTGGAGGCTGCGGAGAGATGTGGGCAGTTAGAGGGGGGATGGACGATGGGACTGGTGGTGCCAGGACATCTCCTCTGCCCCCAGGGCTGGGCAGGTCCTCAGTGCTTGGACCTCCTTTTAGAGTGAGGTTCCCGAGTGAACCCATCCTGAAGAGCAGAGTTGCACATAGGGAGCACCAAAGTGCCCCCGGGTTTGGATCCAGGATTCACCCCATTGAATTGGGGTGGTTGGGAGAGGATGGTGAGCTCGGGGATCCTGCTGGAATTCCTGCGGTCCAACCCAGAGCCTTCCCCCCCCCCTCCCCCTGCTCCAGGAGCACGAGCTGCCAGACTGGGGCTCCCTCCCCGTTGGAGGATGCAGGATATGGGTGCAGATACAGCCTAGAAATGGGCATCGCGAACCCCTGCAGGGAGGACTGAAGCCCTGGGAATGTCCCTTTGGAAGCGCTGTGGTCCCAGTGCCGACGGTCCTCGAGCAGGACGCCGCCCGAGGCAGGCTCCCCTCGTTACCGTGATTAATTAACTCATTGCAGTGGGAGAACGGTGCCACGGGAGGGCGGCAGCGCCACTCTGAGCATCCTCACGGCCCTCCTCTGCACCCACTCGCACAGCCCCGCATCTCTCCGCGCTGCGGGCAGCCCTGCAGGTGGGGCTTCAGAAGGGCAGGGGGACGATCTGCTCCTTACCCACTGCCAGCCCCCCATTGATGCAGGCCAGGATGCAGCTGGCTCCGGGCTGCAAGCACACACTGCTGCCTCTTGTCCAGCTTTCTGTCCATCAGGGCCCCCAAGTTCTTCTCTACGGGGCTGCTCTCAAGGAGTTATTCTCCCAGCCTGTACTCACGTCTGGGATTGCCCCAGCCTGAATACAGCACCTTGCACTTGGCCTTGTAGGACTTCATTAGGGTCACGATGGCGAGCCTGTCCAGGTCCCTCTGCATGGCATCCCTTCCTTCTGTGGTGTCAGATGCACCACTCAGCAAACTTGCTGAGGGTACCACTTGATACTGCTGTCAAAGTCTTTGATAAAGATGTTCAAGAGCACCAGTCCCAAGATTGACCCATGGGGGATACCACACCTAACCAGCCTCCACCTGCACACAGAGCCACTGACCACAGCCCTCTGGCTATGACCATCCAACCAAGTCTTCATCCACCAAACAGTCCAGCTTTCACATCCATCTGTCTCCAACAGGCTGCCGGTCGGACCAGAGGATGTTACCTCCTGCAGGATGCACTCCCACCCCACAGCCCAGCACTGGCACTGAGCAGATGAGCCCCCCCAGCACCCCAATAAACAAAGCAACGGGGACCCTTTCCCTTTACCCTGGCAGCACACCCACCTCGAGCCTGGGGCAAGGGCCTCACTTCGTTGACATCGGGCTCGCTGTTGGGTTGGTGCACCTCCACCATGATGAAGTGCTGGTTGGCCTGCGGGCTGGGCGGTGGGGGCGCGGGGTGGGCTGGGGGCGGAGGTGGAGATGGGGATGCAGGGCTCTGGCAGCCGGCAGCTGCGGGGCCATCTGTAGGCGGGCTGGTCAGCCTGGTGGGGGACTGCACCCTGGGGAAGGGGCCGATGGGGGGATGGCTGAGCAGGGAGAGCTGGGGGTCCATTTGCCGTCGGGAGCCACGCGGGGCTGGGGAAATGGTGGCATAGATGGCGCTCGGGGAGGACTCCTCGGTGGAGGTGGTGGCGGTGGAGGCCACGCTGATGGTGTCCTTCTCAGAGTGGCTCGGAGGGGGCGTGGGGTTTCGGGGGGCCACAAAGAAGAGGCCTGACTGGGAGGACTCGGAAGAAGGGCGCTTGGGTTTGTCCTTCCCTGGGTTCCTGTGCTGGGCAGCAGAGGGGTCCAGCATCTGGGGGGCTGTGGGAGGAGGGGGAGGCTTGAAATTGGGGGGTTCCTCCGGGAAGGACGAAAGGTCATCCTGCCAAAGCAAGAACAGAGCCAGTCACGCACCCAGGGCACCACTAAAGCAGCTGATTCGCACAGAAATATCTTTCTGACAGTACTGGCAATATGACTCACAAATGAGGACAGTTAGAGGACAAACCACCCCACTTTTGCCTGGTCCCTGTAAGCACAGATGCTGCTCTTACTCACACATCCTGAACCCTTCTTCCAAAGCACTTTGGTTGCTTTACTTCAGCAGCTGCAGTGGCACCGGGGGTCGGTGACAGAGCAAATTGCTACGGAACCTGGGGCAACGCTCAGCATCATCAGCAACCAAAGGTGTGCTGTCTTACCAGAGAGATGTCCGGCAGGGTGTTGATGCTGCTCTGCTGGCAGTCCTCACCTCCCTCCAATTCTGATGTGTTCTGGCAAGGCAAACGCAGAGAAAACCTGGTCATGGCAGCACAACAGGGAACGTGCAGAGCACTGAAGGGTATTGCCTAACCCCTCTGCAAGCATCCCTCACCCAAAGGTATTTATTGCCTGGAGAGTCACACACCATACAAGCAAACAACTCAGTTGAGAAACGGCCTCTCCCAAGCTAATAAAGTGCCCAAAGCGTGCCGTGAGCCTGGCCTGCAGGGCACCATCCCTGCTGCAGGGCAGTGGGCTCCTCTGAGTCCAAACCTCTGCTCCCTGTGTTAAGTTTGGAGAGAGGGGAGGAACGAGCTCTGAGGGCGTCGGGTTCAGTGCCTGGGTCTGTCCTGGGAGACAAGCAGTGAGAAAGACAGAATTCCCCTCAGCAAAGGAGAGCAGTCAGCCTTAATGCGAATAGAAGCTGCTGCTGAAGAATCAAAATGTCATTCGAAAATGTCAGAACGCAGCTCAGAACACGTCCTGGCCAGAGAAAGACAGAAATCCCAATAGCTCCTGCAGCAGCTCCTGGTCCTGAGCAGACTGCTGCTGTTCAGCGAGGGCTGATTGCCTTCCCATCACACGGGGCTGTTTGCTCATCTGTGCTGGAACGGGCAGGGTGCAGTTTGTGTGCAACTGCACGTGATTTATTGCAGGATAAACAACTGATTAGCTGGAAAGCTGGTGCGTCTGCGTCTTGCCCATCTGCTGGAGGCTACTGCTGCGCCTGTAAGATGTCAGTGCCCCAAAACAGAGGCGGGAGACAATTAAAAGGCATTAGAGAAGCAGCAAAAACATTGATGCAAAGTGCTTTTATCTCCGTGGCTTCAGAAGGAACCCCGGAGACTGAGAGCTCAGAGCAGTGTGTTGTTCCAGGAGCAACAGGGAGGTCAGCCTGCAAGTCTGCTCCTTCCTCTGATGAGGGTGGATGTCGTCACCAATTCAATCCAATGCAGACATAGGTGGCTTTTGGAAGAGGAAAATCCCCTACCCGTTGGGTTACTGTGCTAAGCCAGAGCTGAAGGCAGATCTGGCAGCAGCAATAGAACCATGAGGCTTTGGCCAGACCTGGTGCATCACAGGACTGTGCAAATCCAAGCTGTGCCATGATACCACGTGTCTGGGGCTAGAGGAGGAGACAGGTAGGGCTATTTCAAGTGCAGCCTAACTTTATATTGATTAAAATCATTGGGAACGGCTCTGGCAAACCCAAAAGGACCACGCTGGTTTGAGTGCCTGGCATGAGGGCAGTGCAGGGCCAACCAGCTTCAGGGGAACCTCATCTCTGTCTCTAAACAGACAGCACAAAGCACACAACAGCCGTCCATGTGGGATGATGGTGCCTGTCCTGGAGGGGTCAGAGCAAAGCAGGGAGCTGGCACAGCCCTGTAATGGGACAGGTGGGGCTGGAGAGGCAAATGGTGCTGGACCCACAGCAAGTGCAGGAGGGCCCTTGTTCCTCTGTTCTCGCTCTGCTCCCTCTGGGGACATGCAGATCACCTGCTGGATGCCAAGGAGGCTGCTGACTCATGTGCTTATGGTTCACTTTCCAGTGAGAGGATCAGCTCAGGACTCCACACCACCGTTGTCTCCTTACTGCTGGTGATGTGGAGCCCAATGACAGGCTGGCGGATGAGCTGAGTTACTGCAGCGCACCCAGTCCTGCAGCTTCGTGGGGCTGGGAGCAAGCCAGCACCTATGGAGTCAGGCCCCGGGAGGATAAGGCACTTGGATGGCAGCGTATTTGTTAGGAGGTAGCAGAAAGAAAGATTTAAATCAACAGAGATCTCAATTGATTAATCCTAACAACCAGGGCTGAGGCAGGGACAGAGTCCCTTAAGGACTGCTTTGGTTGCAAACGAATGAGAAATTCCTGCTGCTCCGATCAGACGAGCTGCATCACATTCCTGCAGTCCACAGTTAACCTCTGCTTTGTAGGTCTCATCTCGAGATCAAAATCCTCCGTTTACAAGGGGTGCTGGTGATACTCAGACAACCAACCAGTGGGTGGCACAATCAAACAGCGCTCTGCCTCGTCTCCGAGCACCCTTCATGAATCCTGTGATAAAATCACTTCATGTCACCGTGCTGATCAGCCCCATACCGGCTGCTTTTGGCATGTTTGGCCACCGACCCGTGATGGAACCTGCTCTGGTGTCACTGACTTTGCCCATGAAACCAAACTGACCTGTGTCCCAAAGGATCCCTCCTGCACAGATGCTTGTACAGACCTTTTCCTTACGAGGTCTGTAAGGAGAACTCTCAGACCTCAGTGCTGTTGGGCTTTACAAAAGCACAGCCTCGAGCTGCCTGGGGCATGTGGGGCTTTAGTGCAAGCAGGATGCTGGCACCACTTGGGTTTGGTTCACAGCTGAGCCTTGGCCGCACTGCAGCACTAAGACCTACAGCCCAGCAGAGCCAGGGAAAGGAGAAGCAGAGCTGGGAGACACGAGGCGGCTGCTGACGTGGCCGAGATGTGTGCTGGCCCCTGGAGGGGTCTGTCCCCCCCTCCCACCCCGTGCACATCACACACACTCGCAGCCCATCTGCTATGGCAACCCTACCTCCATCAGGTCTATTAGCCACAAGAGCCGCTCCTGGGGACGTGCGAGGGGAAAAGCAGATGAAAACAAGCACAAAAGCGAAAACAGAACATCAGGGAGGATGCAGAACAAACAAGCCACACGAGCAAACCCCGGCGCAACGCATCCCTCCTCCCGCATTGCCCGCCCTGCGGAGCCCACATCCAGCTGCACCCGTGCTGAACATGGAGGCTGCCGGGGAGAGCAGCAGCAGAGCAAAGTTTGCAAGCTCTGTGCCCCTTCTCTCCCTCCTGCTACCTGACATAAGCATCCATCCACCCAGCGCCCCTCGCCACACCTCTGCCCACTGAAGCACATTTCATGGGCCCCTGAAGCACAGTTCCACCCACCCCGTGCGTGGGCTGCTCTGCTCTGCTCGCTGCCAAGGCAGCAGAAAGCCCCTCATCATCCCTTCTTTTTCAAGAAGGTTTTAATTTCCAAGGCTGCTAATGCATTTATGATGAAAGGCGTTTTATGGCGAGGAAATTAATTTCGGGTCTGTGTGCCGGCACGCTCCGGGGTGATTATGGTAACTTAATTAGATGGTGCGTGCAATGAGGGCCTGGCAGCGAGACGTCGGAGTGCTGCTGCTCAGTGCTGGGGAGCGGGCAGGGGCTTGGATAGGGTGCAGCTGGCCTGAGTGCTGGGCACTGGGATGGGAGCGGGGAGCCAACCCCTCTGAGGAGGTTTAGAATAGGAAACCAAGAGCTGGCAGATAGGAGCAGGCATGGGGAACGCTGCTGAGGTTCCTGCATGACTGCAGCCCGCACTGCACAGTGGAGGTCCTGGGTGGAAGCAGACTTGCTCCCTCCCTGAGGGCAAAGCACTGCTCAGTCCATGGGGGTATCACATCTAGGGGGCATGGAGCACACGTTGTAATGCCACCCTACAAACCACACTCTTCCCAGCACTCTCTCCAGCTGGGTTTGCCCCCATCTCTCCGCTGCAAAGCAAATGGATGGGGCAAAGGACTCTCAAAGCCAGCACAAAACCATCACTATCCTGCCAGTCGAGGACACTGTCTGCTTTTCCCCTGTCCCTAAAAGCAGGGTGCTGCGATACAGCCTGCAGCCAGGAGAGGTGAGCCCCTCACACCCTGTAAGGGGATAAGGAAAGCTTTGGAGGAATCCCTCGGGGAAGCAGACTCCATGCTGGGGAAATGCCCTTATAGGGAGACCCCATCACTTGAGGGATGTGAGCTTGCTGTAGGGCTGCCAGGAGCAGGGACTGAAAGGTGAAGGAACAGCCAGAAGAGGCTCACCCGAGCTGAGCTGACGGTCGTGGAGGTGAAGTGGCTGCTGGACGAAGAGATGGTGTCACTGTAGGACATCATGGAGTAGGAGTCGGTGCCGACGCTGGGTCCTGCAGGCTGCCGGGCTTTCATGGACTCGATCTCCCTCTTCAGCACCAGGTTGTCGAAGCGGTCGAGGTCTTGTGGGGAGATCACACCCCGCACCTCCGAGAGCAGGGAGAACTGGGCCAGGCAGGCAGACAAGCAGAGAGAGGTCAGATCCTGACCACGCTCCCACTATGGGGTGACCCATCCCATCACCACTGCTCGGGGCTCACCTTCGCGTGCGTGTTGAGCAGCTCGAAGAGCGCCATGACCAGAGCATCCACGGAGATGTGGCCTTCCTTATACTCGTCCAGGTAGTAGCCCATGGTGGCCCTCTCCTGCTCGTTCAGCAGGTGCCTCGCCTGCTCCTCCAGCATGACACGGGTCTGGTTCACCATGCTGCTCAGCGTCACCTGCGAGCCAGCCAGGCCCCGGTAGAACAGGGGCTGCAGGAGAAGGCAGGAGATTGATTGGCTTTGGTCTGGGACACTGAGAAGTCAGCAGCTGCCAGCAGTGCCCAGAACCATCCCCATGCCCAGCAGCCCCAGCTGTCTGCTGCTCTCACATCACCTGCGGTGATGCTGGAAAGAGCAATGCTGTGGTTACCCCGAGGAGTCACCAGCGCAGCCGCCTGCTCCGTGTGCGTAACTCAGCCAGGAGGTTATGCATCAGTTGAATAAACAGCTTCCCAGCTCTGCTCGGCAGGCACACACACTGCCCACCGGGCTGCCACTGATCTAATGGCAGGCTGTCTTTCTCCCTGGCAGAGCTGGGGGAACTGATGCCATAGGAGAGGGGTGAGCTTCCTATCTTGTGTAACATGCACTTCTGTCCCTGCCACAAGCTCCGAAAGAAGAAAGAGTCACCAACACCAAAGGGGTCCCAGAGACATCTGGCTGCAGACAGAAGGCTTTTTGCTCCGCAAGGAATCTCTACCTAACAGAGGTGGTCCCTGCTGCTCTCATCCCTGGCAGCACTGTCACACCGCAGGGGTACGAGGCCAGACAAGACCCGGGCTACCACACAACACTACAGCTGAGGCTGGGGAGGTGTTTTGCCAAGCAAATAGCACGAAGCCATTATCAGCGTGAGCCACCTGTGAAACCTCACGGCTTCATTTCCATTTAAAAGGAGCATGCTTTGTAAAGGATTGCTTGGACAGGGCAGGCTGAGGCAGAGCTGCAGGCACAGCGCTGGGCAGGGTCTGGCTGGCTGCTTCCCTGCCCTGGGAAAGATGATGATGATGGCTGTTTTATAGGAAGGGCTGTAGCAGCTCTTACCCTGGCTGTTGCCTCCGCAGCGTGATCGCCCACCACCCTGCGAGGAGGGAGAAGATCAGTCAGCACTGAGCACCCCATGCCCATCATTCTTCACCTGTCCTACACCCTGGATGCCTGTAAGCTAACAGGGGAAACGCTCCCATTATGTCCAGCCTTGATCCACCACATAGGTGCTGTCAATGAGCACCGGATGTCGGACCACCAATCTAAGCTCTGGGGGTGCTCCCACTGACAGCTGGCTGAGGCATGAGGCTCTCAGCATCTCACGGCAGCATGCTGCTGTTCTACACCCACCCTACACATCTGCACAGCCCCTGTGGGAGCTCTGAACCAGCTCTGCACTCTGTACCCCTATGGGGCTGCACCAAGCACTCACCCCGTGGAGCTGACAAGGGTTTCTCCAATCTGGGAACTCGCTATCCACCTGGTCTCGTCCACAGTGGTGCGGGCATGGGGCAGCCTCCCAATGTCCTTCACTGTCATGATGAGGTGGCGTGAGGACTTGAGCAGCTTCACTGCCTCATCGTGGGGGATGCTGAGGAAGCTCCTGCCATTCACCTCCAGGATCTGGTCTCCTACCTGCAGACCAAGGACAGGGTGAGACTGGCAGGCACGATGCATGTTTCTTTCCCACTGCCCCACCAAATTAGGAACAAAGTAACTGGAGAAATAATGAGACGAGGGAGAGGATCCAAGTGCTGCTGGCGGGAGACCAAACCAACAGCCAGTAATGGATCTGGCTGTGAAGCCTGCAGGAGCTATTTAGGATCCCAAGTCAGACTCACCTGCCAAGTCCTCTCCATTTGAAGGATCTGAAGACCTGCTTGGTTAGGAACAACCCCCAGTGAATACACAGCCCCACTTCTTCCTGCTGAGCTCCAAACCTCACATCCACGTGCAGCATGGAGGGCTCACTTGAGATCCTCACCTCTTTGCACGCTGTGGGGTGTGGGACAGCTGGGGTTCACCCCTCCTCTCCTCCCATTTCCTCCCCAGCTGCTCCCGTGAACTTTCATTTTGCAGCCATGGCCTTTGTTGTACCCTGGGGCTTCCTGATAGTCAGGCTGAGTTCAAAGCACAGCACGCATCTGGCTGTTTTCCCTTTGTCCCAAGTGCTCTATGCTTCTAGGGCATTCCGCGCACTTCTCACTCCCATATCAAAATTCACCCTGTTTCTGATAAGCCACCTCTTTGAAACTGCTCTTTCATATCTTTGCTTAACCACAGGCTTCTGCTCAGCTCTGTCAAAATGCAATCTTATTTTCTTTATGCCGCAATGCAAGCAGAACGAGACAGTTCTTTAAATAACTCACCCCACCTTGGAGGAGAAAAGGAGAAAAGAGGGAGGGGGGGGGGAGAGCTTCTGAGGCTGAAGAGGAAGAACACAGAGAGTCAATATCAACTCTGCAGCTCAGTCTGTCTCATTCTGCTGCTGGCTCTGCGGAAGCCTCAGAGGGCTGGGATTCCTTCTCCAGACTCATCCATTTGCTCCAGTAAGACATGGCTCACAGTTGCCATGCCACCCGCAGTGGGCTCTGACCCTGCTGGCACCTGAGCTCCCCCCAGCACCACCCAGAGCTTTGCTGGAGAAGCCCTTGGAGCTGTGATCCATGCAGGGGCACAGGAAGGCAGCAGGGCACTGAGCACTGCCCTGCATGCAGGTGAACGTGGACATCTTTTTGCTTCTTGCAAAAACAGTGGATGGCACAGGGTCTCCTTGAGAAGCCATAACGAGACACAGAAGGAGCTGGAGACCTGAGGATTACTGAATAGCCCGGAGGTGGGAAGGAGAGGGGAAGAAGATCCTAGGGTGCATTTTTTGCTCAGAGAAGCTGTGGGTGCCCCATCCCTGGAGGTGCTCAAGGCTGGATGGGGCCATGGGCAGCCTGAGCTGCTGGGGGGCACCCAGCCCACGGCAGGATGTCAAAACAAGATCATCTTTAAGGTCCCTTCCAACCTAAGCCATTCTATGATTCTATGCCTGTGAAAGCAAGATCAATAGAGAGTCAAGATCTACCAGCATCACTCAACTATTCGGGTAAGCTCAGACAGGAACGAGCTGGTAAAGGTGCTCTGAATCATAGAATCATAGCCAGGCAGGACTGTGCAACTGGCCAAGATGTGAGGAAGCTTCTGAAACAACCCGAGCAGACACAGCTGAAGGAGATCTGCAGCTCAGCACGCAGCTGTGATTTGAGAAGAACTGAGTAAACCTGCAGCAAAAGACCTGTGATAGGAAACCATGGCAAGAAACGTCTTAAGAACAGCTCTAAAATGGGTGTAATGATGATACCCAAAGGCATGACCTTGCTGTGAGTGCATTCCCTGGGTACAGCCCTGCCTGCCCAGCAAAAGGAAAGAAAACAGAAAGTTCCAGAGAAGAGAAACAATGCCTTGTGGTGATGAAGGTGAGAGGACAGATGGAAAAGATTAGGCCTGTTAAATTTAGAGAAGAGATAACGTGTCGGGACCTGATGGAGCTCTATAGAGCAATGCTGGCAATAATGAGAAGTCAAGGGCTCTTGTTTGCCCAATGAGTGTGTGGTGAGGCTGGAAAAAATCTCCCACAGCTCCTTAATGGGCTGGGCAAGGCAATGGGAGGGACTGCCAAACCCCCACTTCAATTCGGTAGTTTTATTGCAATTATGAATCTTTAATAGTTTCCTATATCGGGGATTAAACTTTCATGGCTTTTTGGTTCAAGGCGGTTAGATGGATTTAACACCTTCAGCTTCTCCCTTCAAAAGCAAGCCAGAAGGAGCTGGCAAGCAAGGAGACAAGAAGTCTCTGCTTTCCATGCTTGTGCCCAGCACGAGGCCACAACAACCTGCTGCTGGGTGAGAGCAACACACAATGCTGCCCTTGGGGCACAGGTCAGACCTGGCACACACAGCTACACAGCTCCTCACTGCGCTTATCGCCCTATGGCTCATCCCCTCTTTATGTCATGCACTGTTTTGTGCTATCTTCATCTGTCTGCAGGCCTCAAAACACAAGAGGCAGCTTTGTGAATGGCACCGATGATGTCAAATTCGTTCATTTCTTATTTATAGTCTCTGCTTTTTTTCTCTCCTTCTCTTGCCTATGGGTATATATGGATCGTGGCAACCTCCTCCTACCCCAGTTTGTGCTGCAAACTCACTATCGAGCTGTTTGTTCAAACAAAGCTACCTGAGATCTGTGATACAACCAATGCAGAAGAAACTGGGATGAG
Organism: Gallus gallus; assembly: GCF_016699485.2. Taxonomy (NCBI): domain Eukaryota; kingdom Metazoa; phylum Chordata; class Aves; order Galliformes; family Phasianidae; genus Gallus; species Gallus gallus. Next base: position 3,151,185 of record NC_052548.1, read on the forward strand.
CAGAACCACGGACAGCAGCAGGAGCAGCTCATCTGCCGCGTCCATCAGGACAGAGCTGGGAGCAAGCGTCCTGCCAGCCCACGGCCTTCAGCCTCGGATTTCCGAGTGTGCCTGAAGAATGCACTGTCAGAAGGTTCAGGGATGAATAAACATGAAGGAGGCCGAGGGGTGAATATTTCATTCCGGAGTGGCTGCAGTGCTGCAGCCCCACGTCCTGCCGGCACCTGCGGAGCGCTCCCCACGTGGTGCCACTTTTGGCTGCCAGCAAATAATGCAAATAGTTTAGCAAATGCTTTATGCAAAACCACGCTGCGTTGTCTTGGCTTCATGGATAGCTTTGTTTTGTTCATCCCTCTGCCCCACAGCATCTTCCCTCCCCCTTGATACTTACAGGATGATGGTGTGCCAGGACCATGTATAGAAACCATTCATGCCCAGAGCACCCACACCAGTTATGGCTGTGCCAAACACGGCACAAAAGCAGCCGAAAGGAGAAGATAAAGGCTCTATGGCAGAGAGAGATGTCCTGAAGTCCCTGCCCCATTTAGGTGCCACATCAAGAGGTCAGCAGTTCCAACAAGGCACCCAATGCTGACTGCAGAGCTGAACTGGCAGCGCATTTCCCAAGGTCACTGTCAATGGGTGATAGCACACAGAGCATCACCAGGGCTTGGGGAGCAGGCAAGCTCCTTCCACCCGGCCTCTGTGCTGCAAACACTATATTGGGGAGCAGGCACCAGCTTTGGCAGCTCATTAAATGGCATTTTATTCTCTGCCCTGAAAAGGGCTAACACTGAAAAGGGCTGTAGCTAATTACCCACTGCCAAAACAATTCTGATGTACGTGGTGAGCAGGAACTATAGCCTGGCATCAGAGGAAGCAGCGAAACCCCCAGAAGTACCCACTGCCTGAGGTGTCAGCAGGAACCTCTCCACCAGCTCCAGCTGAGCCCACACAGCAGAACACAGCAATGCATTCTCAGGCAATCACCTTTACCACCAGTTCTTCCCTCCATGGGAGAAGCAGGAGCCTGGAGAGTACAAGTTCAGGATTGCTTGAATTCCCCCAGCAAACATCTCCCTCTCTGCCCTCTGCCTACAAAGAGGACAGCAGTGAGCTCAGTGCCCTGCTGGATGCAACCTGCTGATGCCACCAGGTGCCCACACTGTTAAGCATCAGGATTATCCCTCAATACTCAACAGACTACCACCATTTCAGTGCACTGAGAGAACACCAGGGAGTTCACTGTCCGTCCACACTGACTGACACAAGGAACAGTGAAGGAGACGGTACTCAGAGCCCACAGGATTGCAGTGCAGAAAGCAAAAGCGCACAATGTGATCGCACAGAGCATCCTTTCGGGTGGACGTCACACCAGGTTAGGCTGCTGATTGATCACCCCCAGGGGTAGTCGTGCTGCTTCTGCTTGTTAGGACACGATCCTTACAAACGCCAGCACCTGATTGCACTGCGGTGAGCCCAGCCTCCTCGCACCAAGCAGCCAAGCACAGCCCTGCAGGCACATGGGGCACCCTGTGCACACTCTGGCTCCAAACCTAATGGGGTTGGATGTGAGAGGGCACGAGACCAAGAACTCGAATGGAAAATGCTTTCCTGCCAGCTCGGTGACTTTCTTCACCTGCCATCCCCAGCAGTGCAGCAGTGGGCTCACACTGACAGCCCCACAGCTGTGTGCCAGCACAGCCCCGTGAAGCTCTCCATCACTCCCAGCCTGCTCGGCTTCACTCTTACCTTCAAGCCAGTGCTCTCTGCTTCAGAGCCCTTGTCCACACCGGTGATATAGATGCCCAAGGAGTACTCTGCCCCTCCTCGGATCATGAGCCCCAGGGACTTCCCCTCGTTCAGGACCAGGTTCACCTGCAGAGGAGGAGGAACAGATGCTTACATGGCACCCAAGAGCTGCACAGCAGCATCTCAGCTCTGTGCTTCTGAGCACAGCCGTGTCCCCGTGCTGTCACCACCCATGGATGACAGCAGGTGTCATTCTGCCATGGCTCCCTGGGCTTGTCCATCTACCCAGTGATTACCCACATCCAGCCAGGATGGGAGCAGCCCAGCTCAGCTTCCCCGTGCTCTGGGCGCTGTGTCTCTGTAGGGAGGGCAGAGAAGAGGGCCGAGCAGACTGCCTACACCCAGCACAGCGTTTGCCCATACAACTCAAGGGCAGTTTAACTCTTTATTTGCATTAACACGTTGCTCTAATTGAACAATTACATCAGAAAAAGTTTGACTGTATTTTTTTTTTTGAAGTAGAAAAATATTCAGCTTTTCCAAAATCCTCCTTTTTTCCCCTCTGCTCGAGCAACATTCAGGGTTTCCTTCCTCCTGTAATTTCTTCACCATGTCTTTGCCATGCATTCCAATAACTCCCCAATTCTGATGACAATCCATGCAGCAGAAATGCAGCAAAGCACACACAGCCACGGATCAGTGTGCAAACAGCTTTGTACTGACCACACTCCCCCCTCCTCTATGCATCCCTGAACAACAAACACCTTTTGTGAGCGCTGCTCTAAGCTGGATCCGAATATTTACATTTCCTTTCAACACTGCCCCGAGGGGTTTGGAAGCTGAGCTCATCCCCTCACCCTGATATCATCAGATGGAGTAGAGATACTCTGCACAGCAATGCTGCGGTGCTGCAGGAGCTGCTTTATCATAGACTTATAGAATGGCCTGGGTTGAAAAGGACCACAATGCTCATCCAGTTCCAACCCCCTGCTGTGTGCAGGGTTGCCAACCAGCAGACCAGGCTGCCCAGAGCCACATCCAGCCTGGCTTTGAATGCCTGCAGGGATGGGGCATCCACACCTCCTTGGGCAACCTGTTCACTACCACTTTGTTTGCATGCACACCAAACCTGGACTCAAGGAGCAGCAAATTGAAAGCAGCACACAGAGCCCAAGCACCACGACCTTCCACCCTGCAGGGCCAGCACAGGACCCACCAGCTGCAGGGCTGGGAGCAGCAGGAAAACTGCAGGTGAATGGGGAAGTGACCACACATCCTCAGCAGCCCTGGCTGTCTGCAAAGCCCAGCAAGGTCAGAGCAGGCAAACTGCAAGAGGTGCAGGGAGCAGCACTGCTTCACATGGAAAACATCATTGCCATCTAATAGAAAGAAATCCGTCCTCATCTCGCCTGCTTCTATTATCCTTCATGCTCAAGTAGTCACCATTAGCCTCTCAATAACATCCAAGCCATGCAATGATATCACAGACGTATTTCTCCTTTTTGGATTTTTTTTATTCTTTTGTAATATAGCTACTTTTGAGTACAAAACTGCCTGGAGGCAAAGAGACATTCTCTTCTATGCATATGTTTTTTTTCCTTTCTTCTCCTGCACCAGAACCATAAAGGAAGAAGCAGCTCCCCTGGCAATCAGCACATTAGAGCAAGGATTCAGTCGATGAAATGGCATTTCTTAGGGAATTAGCAGCCCAGCATTTGCAGAGCGTTTCTTCTCCCTCCCAGCTCAGCAGCACCTATGGGTTTTCGCTGCCTGCTGGTCTCCAAAGTGCTTTTAATGAAATAAGCTGTCGATCCCAGAAGCACAACAGTGACGATACACAGCCTAAGTGGTCTTTGCTACTGTCAGAATCCAGAGGGTTTGAGTCTGAACAGATCACAAACATCAATGGGAACCCGTGGGGCCCCAGGCGGACAGGGACACCTCTATTGCCCGATGAATGTGGGATGCCTCCACCACCCTTGAATTTCACCTTGCCAAAACTGCCAACATCGCCTTAACTGCAGCAGACCCACTGAGCTGTGGCAAAGCATTAACAAACTTTCTGGTTTACCTCCTCCTGCTGCAGGGCTAAAATCTGATCCGCTGCGCTTCCCCAACCAGCGGCAGCTTGAAAGCTTTGGCCTGTGTGTTCCAGGACATTCAGATCAATTAGAAACAGCAGAGGGGAGGGGGGGGGGAGCACACAATCCCCCAGCATCTCCCTTAGGAAGTGCAAACATCCAGAAATCAAACAGCCCTCGGGGGCACCTGTCAGTTCCAGCTGACTGCACTGAATTCACCAGGGATACGTTGCATTTATTTGCATGATATTTGTGAACAGAATAATCCCGTTTACAGCAGCAAGATGCACACAAGCAAATAATAATAAAAAGGCTGGAGGCAGACCGTTATCTTGTTATGGGATGGATGCACCTCTCAGGGGTGTATGGTAAAGTCAGGACAAAATGATTCTGCTAATTGGTGCTTGAAGCACCTGCTCTGCCCCATGGCACAGGCTGTCACACCAAATAACCCCTCTCCATCATGGATCATGATCATGGTGGGGTTTCCTTTCACTGCCAGCTGGCAAAGCAGGATGCTTTGGATACAGAAGTGCCTTGGTCATTTATGGGTCGTGCCAGGGAGTGGAAGAACGAGCACAGATTTGGGGAAAGCCAGGAAAGGAGATACTCCCAGCTTGGCAAAGAGCTGCTGAAGGCAGCATGCCACAAGCTGGGAGCACCACGAAGCATGGGCATTCCGGGCTGGCGGATCACCCCAATGCATCACAGCAATGGCACCAGAGCAGCACAGCTTGGAGCAGGGACAGCCCCTCCAGCCAGCTTCAGGTCTGAACATGTCACACAGGGCAACCTGGAGATGGTGCCCCTCACACCTCAGGAGTGAGTCCACGCAAAAGCATCCAAGCCCTACGCCACATCTCCCTGCACATCCAGCGTTGGAAAGGGGCTCACACAGCTGCAGGCTTGCACGTTGATAGCCAGCATGCAGCAAAGGAACGACATGCAGAGCAACACCTCCTGCCTGCAGCTTCAAAGAGCCTATCTGCTCTGCTGGGGCTGCATCAAGGTGACACTGAGTGGTAGGGGGTGGGGGACACTAGCAAGCCAGCAGCAGTTGCTTTTCTCTCCTCTTTAAAGTAAAAAATAATAGGCCCTTCTCCCTTGTGGCCAACATGAATATTTCAACAGCAAACTGCCTCATCCTGTATTAGATTTTCCCCTCTCTGGCTGAGGTGGGAGCCTCCAGCTTACAGATCCCTCACAGCCTTTCCAGGCTGAGCTGAGGGCACACAGTCGAAGTGCTGGGGACAGCCAGAGTGATCTCTAGATGGCACGATGGAAATGCTGAGGCTCGGGTAACTCCGTGCCTTCAGGCTGCTCACTCATATGATAGCACTTGGATACCCAATAAGCAGCAGAGAGGCAATAGCATCTCCTTCTCGCAGAGGACCTACAGGTCCCCTATCCACCACCACCAAGCGCATATCCACCCCTCCATCCCAAGCCTTCTCAGTACACAAGGAAGCAAAAACCACAAAGTCCAGTGAAGACGGCTGGCAGCTGCATGGCAGCAGGTAACCTCGGGCAGGCCTGTGGTGCTCCCCTTGCTCACCTTTTTCTCGTCTCCCTCCTGCAGGAGCTGGAGGTGGCTCCTCTTCTCGCCATCCTTGCGCAGCGAGCTGTTCTGGTGGTGAGGCAGCCCCGTCGGTGGGGACACGCTGCGGCCCTGCGGGTCCACCCAGGTGTAGATGTGGTTGGTGACATAACCCCCCGGGATGCGTCCCACCGAATGGACGGACAGGTTCAGCTTCTTGCAGCCTTTCAGGACCTGGAGGAGAAGCCACGGAGAAGAGGGAGTGAATGCCTATGGATGGGGAAGGACAACCCACCTTGAGGCCCTGGAGTGACAGGACAGGCTTTGTCCTTCCTCGAGGCTGAAAGATGTCAAGCTACTCTGCACGCTTGCAGAATGTAATGAGAGACAGAAAAAGCTGGTGAAACAGCTCGGGTTTTTATATTCTCTTGGACTACCACAGTGCCCAGACCATGCTGCTGTCGATGACAGAGGAAATATGCTCTCCCCATCAGCAGATGAAGCCATGCATAGGGCACTGACATGCCTGGAGGGAACCCCAGCGTGGGCTGAATCCCAGAGCGAGCCTTCTCTGCAGCCTCTGAATGGGCTCAGTGCTTGGGAAAGCAGCACTTTTTCACCCCCCAGCCTGGTCCCAAGCTCCATCTTTAGCAAGGCTCCTGATGTCCAGCAGACATTGACAGCACTCCCAGAAATTCAGCCATCAAGAGGTTGGCAACCCTGCCTGCAGCAGAGGGGTTTGAGCTGGGTGATCCTTAAGGTCCCTTCCAACCCAAGCCATGCTATGATTCTATGATCTCTCCAGCTGCCCTCCCAGCACAAGCCAGCAATTAATGAGCACAGCCGTTAACAAATGCATAAATCTATTCAGGGCAGCACGCACCAAGATGGCCTTGAGATGCAGATAAGGCCATTTGCAATTGCTCCCCTGCCTCCCCAACTTTCACTGCGAGGCGCTGACACGGCTTTTATTAAAATAACATTAACGTTATGGGAGCTCTCTGGGGACAGCTGTAAGTGCTGGTCCCTCCGAGGCCTCAACAACATCAGCACTCAGGACCCGCTCTCAGAAAGGAGCTGCTTTGTATTTTTCCATACACGCGTCCTTCTGATGAGCTGCCCCTGCAAGGTCTCCTCTCCCCACTGAGCAGAGAAGCTGCCGAGCGAAGCTCGTGACAGTGAAGAACCAATTCTGGCAGCTCATGGGCAAAATGTAATGTCATCAGAAACGCTGGGCTGGCCGGGTCCCAGCTCCGGCCTGGCATCACTCCTGCTCCTCCCTGCCAGAGCTGAAGGATCCAGCTCACCACCTCCCCGTCACATACAGCAGCTTGGCTGCCGGTCCGTCACCTGCTCCCAAGGTCACCAACGTGCCTGGAGAGCTGGAAGGAAGGCTGTGAAACCTGCAGCCCCATCACAGCACTTCCATGTCCCATAGCTTCCCCAGCCATGGTTGCTGCGCTGCTCCACGGTGAGCTCAGCCTGGAGCGTATCCAGAGATGGGCACGGAGATGTGAGGGGTCTGGAGCACAGGTGTGATGGGAAGCAGCTGAGGGAGCTGGGATGGGTCAGTGTGGAGAAGAGGAGCTCAGGGGAGATCTCAGTGCTCTCTACAAGTCCTGAAAGGTGAAGTGGAGGTTGGATGATGGGTGATGGCCTTACGTTGCACCAGAGGTGGCTCAGGTTGGATATTAGGATAAATTTCTTCCCCAGAGCAGAGATCAGGCACCGGAACAGGCTGCCCATGGGGGTGGCAGTCATTCCCTTTGGAGGCGTTCAAGAAACAGATGCAGCAAACTTGCCAGGGACAAGAGGCCAGAGATTGACACGGGGCTTTTCACATCCCCCTGTGCAGCTCTGCTGATGAGGCCACAGGAGATGGGCTCTCCTGCAGCAAGGAGATGTTTTATGCATGCAGGTGACAGCTGAGCACCACAAGGACAGAGCAGCCCGGGTGGAAGAAGAGACACAAGAGCAGGAGCTGGCAGCGCCCTGGGACCCTGCAGGAGCACAAGGATGGCTGCTCAGAACACCTCTGTTTGGCAGTGCTGATATCTGGGGTGAGGATTCCTGGCCACATTCATCCTCCATTTCACTGAGCCCCGTTGCCAAAAGGCACTGCTGCTATATGGATGGTGCGAGGCAGACATCACAGCATCCTCAGTGCTGCTCCCCAGGTCAGACTGGATCGTGCTCATGAGGCAAAGTCCTCCCCCTGCAATCCTATTCCAGTTGAAAGAAGAATTTAGGAAAAAAAAGTAGGAAAGAAAAAAATAACCATTTGGTCCTGCAACCCAGTGCTGCTTTCATTAGAAGCAATGGGAATCCAGCGTGGTTTCAGCTCGAGTCGTGATGAAACTGCTCCACGTGCCCTTACCTTCACAGGCACGAGGCTCCCACTGCCAACTCCCTGCTGACTTTCTCCAAGTTGCAGCATTACACGGAGAAGTTAATTACTGGAGACAGCAAATTAATCAGCCTCTTCCCACCAGCAAACGCACCTGTAGAACATCCCATTGCCTAGGCTGGATGTTCAGGGCTAAATAATCTAACTGCCAGCAGCACCAGCCCCTGGCTCCTTCCGAAGGAAGGGAGGGGATGTCTTCTGTCCTCCAGCCCCAGCCTTCAGACACATACCTTCTCAAGGTCTTTAAGCCTCTGTCAATATAAGTCTGCACATTTGCAGCTGAATTTATCTATAAGAAGAGGTTTTTGACTCACGAGCTTCCACCAGCTTGAGAAGATTGTTTATTTGTACTTTTAAGTCCCAGCTCGTGCCAGCTCAGGAGGTAAATACATTGGCTGCAAGTCCCACCAGCTGGGGAATCTTTGCTGTCTTAGAAGCCAAAGCCCAACCCCTGTGTGGGGAAGAGGGCACGAGAGCAGGGATAAGGATGGCAGCAGCGTTCTCCCTCAGATAACAGCAAACATTCCATAATGAAGCACAGCAGGCCCAGGAATGAGACCTGGCACAGGCCTATGGAGCCTCTGCACACGCACACAGCAAAGCAGACCTTAACGAAGCGCTTGGCAGCAGAGCTGCAACATGAGGGATCCGGGAGCCAAATGGGAGCAGCTCCCACAGCACAGCAGAGACAGAGCTGTGAGCGAACAGGGCGACTCTCCATCTTCCTGCATGGGGAGAACTTCTCTTTCTTGCTCTCCCTCCCCCCCCCCAAGCACTGAGCAGGATCTCCAGGGCTTCCCCAGCACTGCGGCTCCCAGCTGGATGTGGGGCTGCCCCAGCAAAACTGCTTCAGGATGAGGTGGAGGTTGAAGGCTTCTGATAACAGAAAGTGCTTTGGGTGTAGGGATACTGCATAAACGAATCTGGGACCAAAGGCACTGATTTACTCATAGACCATACAAGCAGCTTCTTCAGCAGGGAGAGGAGTACTGAGGGACCATGTATACATGGCAGAGGACAGCATCCATTTTCCAGCTGCTCTCCATGAATGCCAAGCAACCAGCAGGAATCATTGCCCAGCCCAACCACACTCATTTCTACCCCCTTGGCCTCCTGGAGTGTGCTTGCATATAGCCCCAAAGCCCACCTGAGCATGGATTCAGGCCAGCTGCACCAGCCCTCGGTGCAGGTCTTCATCACCGTACCCTCCTCTGCAAACCATCGGGCTTCTGCCCTGTGGGGCTCACGGAGAGGAAGGATGGGCTGTGGGTGGGATGCATACAGGGAGAGCTCCTTCCTCAGGCACACGCATCCTGAAGCCCAACCACTGCAGAGATGCCCCCTCAGCAGCACCATCCAGCCTGCAAGCTCTTGGCAAAGCCCGCTGTTTGATGGGCACGCTAAACCGAACCCATTTGCAGTGGACCATTAAATAAAATAATTCCACCTCCTTAATCCCTCTGCGGCACCAGCACAGACCTCACTTCCCCAGGGCCCTGCAGCACATCGCTGCACTCTGCTCCGGGCTCAGAGTGATTTGGCTTTGCCTCAGCTATAGCTGATACGAAGAAGACCACGGTGCGAAGGCTGTAACACCGGCACCGCAACGCTGCTCTCACACTACGAGGACTTTCCCCTTCTCCTCATGTTTTTCCCACTCTGGGGGAGCTGGAAGGCTGAAGGCTGTGTAAAAAGCATCTCCGGGCCTTCAGAAATCCCCCTGGTAGGAACACGGATGTCGGAACGGAATGGCACTTAAATCACCAGCACTCCTCTGGCAGCCTGCCTATAACACGCGTCTCGTACGGACGCAGCCCACTCCCTTACCTCCGCCGCTAATGAAATGAGCAATCTATTCCAATTCATCCTCTTGGTGGGTGGATCGCAGTTTGGAACAAGCAGCATTAAGTCGGAGCCACGCTCCCCCTCACTGCAGAAGCAAGCTGCTTGCTTCCAAAAATAACAGACTTGGGGCTGCTCGGGTAGCGGGCATCCAAGCACTCGCTCCATCTGCGAGGGTCAGCGTGGGGGTTTATCCATCAAAGCAACGCACGGTGCTGCACCAACCACCCCAAAAGCAAAAGTGAGCGAAGCGTTAAGGGGAGAGGAACGCAAAGATGCCACAGGAGGGAGGCAGAGGGAGCTGTGCGAGCTCCGGCACCACCGAGGGAGCGATTCGCAGAAGTTTGTCCGAATGCCGCCTCCTGAGCTGTGCTGGGACGCTCCTCAGCCTCTAAGTTCGGTTTCGCTCGGCTCAGCCGGCTCCCATCCGAGTGCCAGCGGGGATGGAGCGGTCCCTGTGTGCGCTGTAGGGGTGGGGGCTGCGGGGCAGGGCTGGGATCTTGCACGGGGTTGGTGGAGGAGTGTTGGGTGCGTGGCTCCTCTGCAGGCAGAGAGGAAGAGGGGGAGCAGAAGCACTGTCGGTGGGGTGCGGGGTGAGAGGTGGGCACAGAAGGATGGAGGGGTGAGGTGGACTCTTCGGCAGAACAGATGGGACCTGCAGGAGGATCAGCCCAACCTCTCTCTCTCTCTCACAAGGCAAAGGCGACAGCAGTTTGGTTTTCAACGAGAGTTGCTTATGCAAATCGATGTAAATGGATGCGTAATTGTGACTGCAGGCAGTTAGCCCCGGGGCATCAGGAAACCGTGTCCCTGTCACCTGGGAAGGGCGGAGGGGACCTCAGCTCCGGGGACATCCCACTGCCACCTCCCACCCGCAGAGCCGGGCACTGCCCCGTGCATCCCTCGCACGGCCCCACGGCGGCCTTAACGGCGGCAGGAGCTCCGCGTGGCCTCTCCGTGCTTTCCGAACAACAAGCCAGATAAAAGCTAACTCCTTCCTGCTCTTTCCCCCGCACCCCAAGAGGCAATAAATAACGCAAGCAGCGTCCACAAACCCATACTGCCTAGAGACGGTCAGTTACCCGGTGAAAAACGAACTCTGAAAGGATCCATGTGGGTAAATGAGACGAGCAGCAGTGCGGGCACAAAGCTCCCAAGCACAGCACCCAGGCACTGGGCAGGAGCAGAGGTGCTGCAGGCAGCGGTGACAGCAGCACTCACTGCAGCCACATCGCTCCAGCAGACACGCTGTCAGCTCAGGAGAAGGGATTTAGAGCCCAATAATTCTCCGAGGAGACGTGGCATTGAGGGAAGTGTCAAGGAAATCCATCATCTTCCCCGAGGACAGAGGAACGGAGTAAGAGATACTTTCAGTCGCCGGCTGTGCAGCACAACAGTGCTTTTGTTTTCTTCTAACGGAGGGACAGGCTTTGTCCTTTGGGTTATCTTTCCAAGACAGAACTACTTATTTACAAGGAGCACAGCAAATCACATTTATTGTACTCTGGGAACGACGGATGCTCCCAGCAACACCGGCCCCACTGAAGGGGCCAATGCCAGAGCCAGGTGCCAGCATCCTCACACTGTGAGCGGGGAGATGAAGGACCTCCACCTGATCTTCTGCCTCGGTGTAATACTTCATTTCATTAGGGCTGCTGGAATGAAGGGAAGCCCACCAACTTCCCACTGAGGAATGCAGCAGTACAGCAGCCAAATCCCCACTGCAACAGGGCCAGGGATGCCCCATACGCACGCACTCACCCCGAGCCACCTCGCACACTGCATTAATGTGATAGGCTCAATTAGCACACTGCCACAGCGGAGCATCACCTCATCTCCTGCAGCCCAACCCTCGGCCCCAGGGCACCATCAGTGCCACTGTGACACCACCAGGAGCCCTTCCCTGTACGGAGCATCATCGCAACGATTTGAAATGCAGATGCCTCCAAGTCCCAGGGCGAGCTCCTTCCCTTCCCCCTTTTTCCCTTGTTGAAAGCAACAAGGCCGATACTCTTACAGAACCAAGGGTTGAGGCACTGCCTTTTGCTCCCCATTCTCCACCCAGGACTCAGTTCCCAGTGCTTGGAGGGTTAAACCCCCACGGAACCGGGCTGCATCCATGCCTGCCAGCTGCTCCATGGCGCACACAGCACGGTGTGGGATCACCGACCACAGCAAACAAGTCCCAGAGCGATCATCAATTCATTAGCCATCAGAGGAAGCACTGAAAACACAATTTGCTTTCCTGTAAGCTGCTGGGAGGTGGAATTGTTCTCTGTTCAGGGCTGCGCATCTCTGCCATTTCTCTGCATCCTCTGCAAGAACCTCAGCTGCTCCGGATGCAATATTACAGCTTATTAACACAAACTTCCAGCACTTCTGCTACAAACAACCACACACCGTAGGCGAGGCTGATGAAAGCCTGCTAGGAATACAAACAGACAACACAAGCTCTGTCTCTTAAGCCATAATTCAAGTGACGGTGATCTGTGTCTGAAGTGCAGTGCCGAACGCCGGGATGATGGAGCTGTAATTGTAATGGAGTCATTTAATTTTGAGTTGGATGAAAGAGAAAGCACCGAGCAGCCGAGCCGTAAAACTCCGCCGCTCGCACAGAGGTTAAGGCAGCGGTCATTAAGTGAATTGATTTGGAGTGCTCAGCTGATCCTGTCATTAAAAATAATAACACAGATTGTAAGTTTATCTAATTTCCACTGAAATACCTACGGCCCCACGGCACCGTGCGTGCTCACAGCACAGCATCCCTGCATTGCTCTGCAGCGCATCGGGCGCAGAGGAGCTCCTGAGCTCTGCCGTCCTCTCACACCCCAAGCAATGGGTTCTGACAGCCTCCCTCGCAGCACACCGTGATGTTCTGCACAGCAAGGCTGCCACAGACGGGCAGCTTCGAGCTGCAGGACAGTTGGGGTGGAAACGCAGCACCAGAATGTGCTCCTTGTCACAGAGCCACAGCATCACGGCACAGAGCTGCAGGCAGCACTTGGGAGAGCACTCTGCAGTTGGGGTTTGTACCAAGAAAGCCCAAACCTGCATTTCCCCACCAAACCACAAAGTTTGCACTGCTCTGATGGAGCAGAAGTGCTTGCAGAGCTGTGACACTGACCATGAGCTGAGGCCCCGGGGTCACCCTGCAGCTCCCCATGGTCACAGCACCTGGATGTGAGTTGGTGCAGACGTTCCAGCGCAGCTCCAGGACTGACACAACAGCTGAAAGAAGTTCAGCTCCCAAGCAGTTTTTAAGCTTTCCTATTAGAATAGCAGTGGTAAAATACAGCACTTATCACAGAGCAAGCCCTTATCAAACTGCATCCTACGGGAATTATTTCTGTGCAGGAAGCACTTAGCTTCACACTATTAATAGAGTCTGAAAGGCATCACGTAAGTTGTATTAGAGAACAAACTGAGAGTTATTATGTGAATTACCCGGTGCAGTGGGCTGAATTAGAGATGAAATCATTCAGCAGACATGAGGACTCCTGACACCTGGCTCCCCATCACTGCAGACGAAATGCGTGGGGCTTTTCTTGCAGTTTTAAGAGCACGGAATTGCAAGGCTGACTTCCAGAACTGTTGCCTTTGTCATTAGAACAAAACAGCAGCGAAAGAAAGAAATCCTACAGGCTTTCCCTCGGGTCTCGGGATGGCCAGCATTGCTGCCAGGCAGCAGATGTGCCCCTGTATGGGGCACAGATTTAAGGACAGAGTGGGGAGCTCAGAGCCACACAACTTCAACGCACTGCTGGAGAAACACACTGCCCGGGGCAGGCTGTGGACAGAAATGCTTTCGCTTCTTATGGAAGAGTCCAAGCACAAACAGCTACAAAAGAGTTTAATTGCCCCACACACCGACCCTCCGTGCACTGCCTGCAAGCTGCAGCCCTGAAGGCCGATTCCCCAGCTCCATAGGTTTGCTGAGCCCAGCAGCCACGCGATCGCGGCGATGCCGATAGGGAACCGCTTAGGGTCGTTCACACACGGACACAGCCTCACGGTACCGAGCACCAGGTCCAAAAGCACAGCTGCCAGCAGCCCTACGCCTTCATATTAGAGCTTCTACCCCTCCTCGCCGGTCTGCTTTGAGCACCCCGTGCTTCACTTTCTCCCCCTCTGAGCGCAGGCAGCACGGTGCAGCGGCTCAGCGCGTACTTTAAGTGCAGCTCCTGCAAATTCCCAACTTCCGAACGCTTCTCAGACTGAAGAAAGCGACACAGTCGGCGCTGCCACATCACACACAGAGACGTCGGCAGAAGACAGGCACCGCTCAGCCCCGATGGCCCCGGAGCAGCTCCGCACCGCGCCCCGACCTCGGGACGAACCCGAGCCGACACCGAGCGGCCATACGGGGCCGGGGGGGGGGTGAAAGAGGGCAGCTCCGGGACGCACACACCCGTCGAGCACGAACCCTGCGTTACCTTGACGGCCTCGGCGTGGGTCACTCTGTCCAGCGGCTTGCCGTTCACCCCCAGGATCTGATCCCCGACGCGCAGCCCCTCCCGTTCAGCCAACGAGCCGGGCTCCACCAGCGACACGTAGATCCCGACGCCGTGCTCGGCTCCGCCGCGGATGCTGAAGCCCAAACCCTCGTGGGCTTTGCTCCGGCGCAGCGTCACCTGGCGCAGCTCGCCCGGAGGGGGCGGAGGGCGGCCGGGGGGCGGCAGGTATGGCCCCTCGGCCGTGTATTGGTCGAAGAGCAACTGGTCGGAGCGCGGCAGCACCAGGCGCAGCAGGGGCAGCAGCTGCCGCCGTCGGGGCCCGTCGAGGAGAGCGCGGAGGGAGCGCACCAGATCGCAGACGTTGCGGCGGCCGTGGTAGGCGTTGAGGCAGAGGATGAAGCGCTCCCGTTCCGCCTCGCTCAGCAGCGCCGTCAGCGCCTGGTGCAGCCGCCGCACGTTGGCCGACAGCGGCCGCAGCGCCGGCCCCGCCGCCGAGCCCAGCGAGCCCGACGAGGACGAGGAGGAACGCAGCGAGACGCCGTCCGGCTCCGCGCTCATCTCCGTGCACCGCACCGCACCGCACCGCACCGCACCGCACCGCACCGCACCGCACCGCACCGCACCGCACCGCACCGCACCGCACCGCACCGCACCGCACCGCACCGCACCGCACCTGCCCGCCCGCTCCCCCAGGAAGTGACGCGTCCGCCGTTGCTGGGAGACGGTTATACAGAGCGGGGCCGCGCCCCCCCCCCCCCCCCTCCCTCAAGCCCCGCCCCGCGGCAATTAACGCGGCCCTAATTACCGCCCCCGGCCCGCGAGGTGGCTGGTGCTGGGCTGAGACCGGTGAGCAGCTCGCTGTACGGATGGACCTCCCTTGCTGCGGGGTGAATGGGATAGAACCGTTCCTCAGCCGTGGGGCAGCACGAGATGCCTCCCCCAGCACCTCCACCCCTCCCGGCACCGTGGGATCAGTTACAGGCTGAGCTCAGCCTGCTGACCCCGTTACCTGACCCGCCTGGAGGTTTTTCCATTGCTCTGGGCAGGAGGATGTTACCCAGATGTGGGTAGCGCTGGAATCCATCCCTTCAGCCGTGATTCAGTGGAGAACTTTGGCAGGAGCTTCACTTTAATCCCACATCAGTGGGGTTTGGACGAGGGCTCTGTGGGATGGAGATGGACTCTGTAGCTTGCACTGAAACAACCCACAACAGCAAGCTTGGCATCCAACCCACCTCACTGCCCCAGAGACTGCTATTCCCACTTCCTAGATAAATCATTCCTCACTATATGAGTTCTCAGTGTCTTTTGAATCTCCGAAGCAAAGAGCATTTTCCATCTCAGCCATTCGAAATCATTCTATCTGTGCTGAGATGCCTTCTACCCGCTGCCGTCAAGGAGGACTAAACCTAATTTATCAGATGCATCTTGATAGCAGAAGTATTCATTTCGCTCGTGGATGTGATGGAGAAGCTCTAACAGCAGCATTACAAGCGGTTTTCTGTGTTAAAGCTTTGTTGGAGCTTTCAATGCCTCGCTTAAGAGAGAACCCGGCAGAGCAGATTGGTAATTGAAATTCAGGTTCTAACTGTGGGTGATAAATAAGCAGATGGAACAGTCAACATTGCTGGAGAGGGGAAAAAAAAAAAGGGACAATATATGACAGGAAAGAGTGTAAAAACAAAAACACGCCCACGTCAGCCAAACAAGACCAGAAGGGTCAAACAAGGTATTGCATGCCTTTGAATGGTGATTTTAGTGCTTAGCAAACCCCCTGAGGGCTCGTCTGTGTAAGTGCTGTGATTCCCACAAGCACAGGGCCTGAGTGCCTCCAACCTTGCTTTGTCCTACCAGACACCAAGCACATTAGCCCAGGTCTCCCTTGGCACTGCAGAACCATTGCCATACAACGACCCAAAGCTCCCCAGTGCTGGGATTTGCCCTCTGACGTTCTGTTACTCTGGGATCTATCACAAAGCCGCTTTCCCAGGCTGAAGGCTTGAACCCAACGCTGCCCAACAGAGATGGATGCAAAGTCAGCACGAGGAGCTGCTCTTGGGAAGAATTCCATTTTCTTGCAGCTGTGGGGGTTCTGCTGGGGGCTGTTCGCCCATCCCACTGCTGGTTGCATTGGACAGCCCCCAGGGCAGAGCTCCGGAGCAGGGCTGAATGTAATACTCCTCGAGTTCTGCTGACAGGTACTCACAAAACACTGCCACGTTGATTCCCAGACGTTCTTCAGACACTGTGCAAGTTGGGCCTTCACCTGATACCGCCCAGCTGTGGGCACCCACTGCTTCTCCTTGGAGAAGGAAGAGATGGAGGTCTTCCCATAGAACCTTGAAGCAAGGCAGATTAATTTCCAGGGGCTTTATCCTTCCCACTGCTTTAAGCACTTAAGCCACACAGTTGAGGGCAGCACACAGCCTTGGAGCAGAGGGGAAAAGGCTCATCCAGCCCTTGGGCACAGCCCTTTGGTGCTGGGTAACACCTCCCAGAGCTCCCAGCACTGAGCAGGGCTCACAACCACTGGCAGCGTGGCTCATGGAAGCTTTGCTTTGGGGCATCTGGGGGTGACAAAGGCAGGGTGAATCCATGCTCACCCCTGGCTCAGCAGGACCTGAGCTGACACCACTGGATCCTGCACGCCCCTTTGCATCCAGCCCCAGGTTGTACAGCAGGGCACCGTGGAGCTAACGAGAGCTGAAAAGGTGTTATTTCCTCTTTCAAGAACCAAATAATCCAAAGCATTTGCTAGGCTGAATGAATTGCCTAACCTTTCCACTTTAATCCACCGTAATCGCTCTCCAGCACTCTGAGCAGTGAGCTGTGCGCTCCCAGTGCAGTCGTGCTCCTAATTAAAAGGCAGCGTAGCAAGGAGAGGGGGAAACTTAGCTTTGGTTGGGAATTCCTTGCTGCAGAGTTGGATGGAGGTTGGAGGGGCATCGATGGAGTGGCAACTGCTGTGCTGCCCGGCTCCTTAAGGGAGCACCAGGGGATGGCTGGCACTCAGCTTGGCTAAATCCCTGTTCAGCAGATGGGCTCCCAATCTCCTGTCCCTGCATTGGTCTGCACGGTTTGAGCAGGTGCTCCCCTCAGCACAGACGAGAATTAACTGAGTGCTTCATTCTGGGCAACAGAAACAGTCTGTGAGGTTTTACTGTGGGGCAGCAGCACCGCAGGAGCTGAAGCCAGCACCATTCAGGCACAGGTTCCCTCTGTGCTGGGTGCTACACGCAGCAGAGGTGTGTGCCCCGTCCCCACCGAGGGGGTTTTCTGAGGGCTGTTATGAGCACAGACGTGTTCTGCTCACAGCAGGGCAGTGCCACGCTGAATCAGATGCAGTTCAGTTTTGATGCATCCCAGCCGCCAGGCGCTCAGGAGGAGAGGGGCAGCAGCTCAGATGCTTCCAACAGCCTTCAGCAGCTGCACGCCTGGAAATCAATGCGCTCGTGTTGCTCGGTGCCACGCTGAGGCTGCCGTGAGCAAACCCAGCCTGAAGCAGTCAGCCAGGTGGGAGCCTTGTTGTTTTCCATTGTGCAGAAGATCAAAGATGAATATTTCTGCTCCAGACCGCCGCGACGCGCTGCTTCCACGGGATTACATCTGGATACAGCCTATGTCAAAAGTTACCCAGATCAAACAAAGCAATAGCTTCACTCTTATTACCTGAAGTGTTTTGGTGCTATCGAAATGCTTTTCCGGCGGTGAAAACGCGAAGTCAAAGCGATCCAAATGAAAACAGTTCCATTTTGGGAAAGCATTTGCTTTAAGGCTGTGTGGGTTGGTGGGAGCAAACGCAGCTGGGGAAGGACGGAGCTGCTCCCTGCTGCTCTCTGAGGGCTCTGCAGGGCCACAGTCGTCCCCAGGAGCAGCAGCTCTCATCTCCTGCAGCCCTCAAAGCCACCGCCGTCAGAGGGACGGAGCCGCTCCAGCACCGCAAGGAGACAATCCAAAGAACAGAAAAGGTTAACGAGGTACTAATCACTATTGATTGGTAGTATATAACGCAATAAATGCCCACTGCCGCTGATTAAATGCAGCAGGGCGCAGGTATCTCATCCATCTCGCCAGTCATTTTATTCCCTTCTACCAAGTGGATGCAGTGCCATCTGAGGCCACGCCGCGAGATGCTCCTCTGCATCTCCTCACCTAAATCTCGACGTGCCGACCTCTGCCATATTCACTCCCACAGCAGCACCCCACGGTACAGATGTGCCCCGCGGCGCAGCACAGTGCAGCGCAGTGCCTGCCCTGCCCCAGAGCGCTCACAGCGCTGCCTGCACCGGGCAGGCATGTGGCAGCTGCCATGGAATGAGACTAATTAAGGCTGTGATCCCCCGACTCGCAGGCAGTAATGCCCGTGGATACGTCTCTAATGCTCTCAAATCACGCTCATTAGCGCAGGCAGCGGAGACAAGACAAGCGTGTTATGTCATCGTTTAATCCTGTCACAGCTCCCCGGTGACTGATTGCAGTTTCAAATATTTGCTCTGTTCCCTGCGGTGGGATGGCTGTGACACGGAGCCCGGCAGCCTTGGTGCCAGCACTGCTCCCACACAGCAGCCAGGCACGGATCGCCCCCACTTCGCCCTATGGAGCTGCCTTGGTGCAAACCTTCGGCGCATCGCTTCACCTTTCACTTACGTTCAACGTGAATCTTTATTTCAGGCTAGCACTGAACTACGTGATTCCTATCAGCTGTGCACGAGGATGGGGAATTGCAGCACTGGACAAGCAGCTGTGTGCTCAGGGCAGGGCCTGAACTTAAATACCCCACCTGAGTACTGCTCAGCATAAAAGCTGTGCGGGCACAAGGAGCCAACCTTGTGAGCCAAACATAGGAGAAGGGGTGCTGAGGTGTGGGCTCTTGCACTGTTGCTCCCACCTCTTGGCACTGCTGACTGTCCTTGCAGCCTTTAGTTGGGTTTTACTGCTGTGGGAACACCCAAATCAATTCTGTTACATCAGCCATGGATTTTACATCACGTGCACCAAAGCAGGGAAAGGAGGGAATAACCGAAACCCGGATGGAGTCACATCTGCACTGGGAGAATGGGCTTACACCCAGCAGCACCTGATCTATAGGCATTTCGGTGCCAAGAGTGAAACCACCAGGACTGCTATACCAAAGGATGCTGTGGCTTTGTTCTTCATTTTTAGTTTTATTTTCTATACAGAAGTCAGAGAATAAAGTCTCCCCACTGAGTGTGAAGCAGCACTCACAGCCTCTGGGGTCTCTGGCTCCCAAACCTGCCTCCATGAGGCGGTGTGGGATGCTTTGAAGAAGGAGATGCTGCCATATGGGGAGGAGAGGAAGGAGAGCTCGGCCCCAGGCTTGCTGCTGGTTCGTTGCCCATTGCACCTGAGCCAAATACTGGAGCTGGGCTCAGCCAATGGGACCACTGGTGGCCGCTTCTTGCATCCCCAAGCTGGAGGCTCTCTGCAGACATAGCATCTTCCCCCCCAAGCGCAGCCATTGCCTCAGCAGGAGGCAGCAGCTAGATTACACGAGATCACTTACCGGCTGACATGAAAACGCCTCATTTAGCCCAGAATAAAAACACCTTCATTCAGCCTGAGCTATACTGTGGCAACAGACTTTGCAGTGCATTTGGAACAGCTGCTCACCTGGACAGCTGCATGGCAGCTGCTCCCCCTGCCCCCTCCATCCTCTCCCCATCACCTCGCCCTTGCTGGAGCTCAGGGATGACAGCAGGGACCTGTGCAGTGAATGCATTCTCTTCTGGTCTAAATCTTCCTCTCCTTGGTACAACGGATTTAATTTTCTAGCTTTCCTCTGTGAGTTACTTGTTGCCTCGCTCCTGTTTGCTGCTCCCTGCTAATGGAAAGCTGAGATGAATTTTGCTGCATCTCAAGCAGCTGGTGCTCAGCTTTGACTTAATACTGTGCTGTGAGCAGAGCCCGGAGTAATGCTGTCGGGTTAATGGTACCCTGAATGAGACAGGGAGCAGGGAGGGGAGATGTAATGGGATGCAGCGAGCAGGGATACGTTAAGTGCTGGTCTATCTGATAAATCCTGCAGTTATATACCCTGTGCTCTGCTTTCCATCTCAGCCCATCAGCGGACAGCCGAAAACAATCTTTACACCGCATAAGCAAAAGAGAAGCAATCAAATTCTTGCTCCCAGTGCAGGGCTCGATTGCACAGGTGCCGCTTCTGTAACCTTTGGAGACCTTCAGAATAAAAGAGATGCAAAAAAATATAAAGCTGCCGTCCCTGCCCAACCCGCTCTGCACTGCTGGGAGCTGTTCAGGTGAGGATGCTGGGGCTCCCCTCCCAGTTTTCGGGCTGACACAGCGTACAGATGGAGTCAGTTCCTTCCTCAGTGCTCTGCAGCTCGCAGCCGGTTTGTACCTGAACGAAGCGTTAACCCGACCAGAACATTCTGTTCAGTTACACCGTTGCTGCATTTTAACATGGAGAGAGAAGGATTTTGGACACCGGCTAACGAGCCGTCCCTGCTTTGCATAAAAACTTGGCACCGGAGCTCCTGGGGATGATGGAGGAGGAGAGCTGCCAAGGGATGGGCAGGGAGAGAGGCAGCACCCGATCCCTCGTCTGCCCCATGCACAGCAGGAGGCTCACAGAGCAACCGCAGCCCAGCAGCAGGGCTCCAGCCCTCCCTGGGCACCGAATTCATGCCCCCCTTACCAAGCATTGCCCACCAGGGGCTGCAGCTTTCCACCACCTGGGCTCCTCTTGCTTTCTCTCATTCTGGGGCAGCAGCAGGACAAGGTGCTGTGCCTGTAGCACTGCTGCCCCATGAGCAAATCGGTGCACAGAAGCGAGCAGCTGCTGAAGACGTGTGGTCTGCGCAGGTGGCAATGCATGCTATTACCTTGGCAGGGATTTAGCCCAGACTCATCTCAGGCCGATCTCCCTCTACAGTTCATGAGCCCCTGTCTGCGTTACTGGGCACACAGAAACGCCAAGCGCTCAGCACCACCATCCCTTTCCCCTTCCTCCTTTATTCTGGTGGTGCCCACAGCCTGCTGGGCTCAGGATGCGCCCTTCCTGCACCCTCCCCTGGGTTCATTTCAATCAGTGCACCTCCTGACAGCAGCAAGTTTGGCACGAGCACATTCAATCATCACTGAGGGCACTCAGGGCTGAGGCTGCAGCTCCCACAGCACAGCAGGGCTGAGCACCCCGTGCCCTCCTGAAGTGGCACTCTTATCCGATACACAACGCGCTCTGCCTCAGAGCAAATTGGAGAGAGAAAACACTCAAATCCCAGATTTAAGTGGGAGATAACGTAAAAGTCAACATGGCTAATGATCTGACAAGGAGCACCAAGGACTGATTGAGTGCTCCTTGATTTAATGGGGAAGAGAAAGGCATGGAATCGCAGAGGTGCTCTGCACTATAGCGCCTGCGGGTGGAAATTCACAGCAAGGTGAGAGAGCACCAAGGAGCAAAGCATGGAGAGGTGAAAGGAGGAACATCCAAAGCCACCACCAAGGGGCTGCGATTGGCAGCGTGCAGGAGGAGGTGGCAATGGGAGGTAATGGGACGGCACAGGGGCTCTCTCTGTGCCATGGGATGATGACAAAGGGATGCGCTCACGTTGTTCCACTCCGTGCCGTTGGGTACGCCTTCCTAATGAGCGGTGCATGACAAATGGCTGCATGTCTCCATGTGTGATTGTAGCCTCTGTTGCCTCAATCAATAAATAAAATGAGCTTGAATAGCCCGCTCCTGCGAGTCCCTTAGAATCATATCCTCTATTAGAGGCACAATCAATAGTACTTACTCCAGTTTGGTGGTGATTACACGCTGGTTGCTGCGGAACACTCTGGCAATGCAGAATGGACGACTTTTGGTGTAGAGCACATCTGCCCGGCTCCATAAACATTAGCTTTTAATTAAAGTGAACGGAACGCTCCAGAAAATGCTCTGTGCTCATCTAAATGCCAGTCATCATTCATGGGAAAGGGACTTCAGGAGGGGAGTTGGAGTGTTTTGTAATGAGG
The DNA here is from genome assembly GCF_016699485.2 of Gallus gallus. Lineage (NCBI taxonomy): Eukaryota > Metazoa > Chordata > Aves > Galliformes > Phasianidae > Gallus > Gallus gallus. The sequence goes on from NC_052548.1 coordinate 3,173,256, forward strand.
TACGTGGGGTATTTCAGCGAGGCAGATGCAATTTGTTCAGCGTGTCAGCCCCGAATGAGATGCTCCCTGAATTAAAGGGAGGGGAGGAAGGGGATGGATGTGTGTTTATACATAGATACACTTTGTATATATTCAACGTTTGGAGTTGATAACAAACTTCTCCATTAAGAGTGAAGGAAATTACATAGCAACCACGCACCGTGGGAGCACCCCTTCCCTTCCCAGCACGTGAAATGAAGGACATATGGGGTTTAAATTGCCCATTATTGAGCACAATTCCAAGTTTGCATGTAGCAGAGATGTGCACATCTGTAATTCTGAAGCTGGTCTCCTGGAGCACTGCAGACAAACAATACAATCCCAGGGCTTAGGCGTTGTATACCAATAAACTCGGACCAGAACTGAAGGGGATGCTTTACCCATCACAGCTGTTATTCAGTATCAGTAATGGCAGCCAGACGTGTTTCCTGCAGCCATGGGCACCCTGTCTGGGTAGGAACTTTGATCTCACCCTCCTCGCTGGGTCGGCTGAAACAGAGCTCAGCCTGGGCTCTGGCAGAGTCCTGCCCTGCAGCAGGATGAGATTGCAAAGCCGAAGTTCTCATATTTTTTTCCCTTTTATCACATATTCACTTTCTTGTCTTTTCTGTTGGACAGAAGAGCCCGGCACGGCGGTACCCAGCTGGGCTGTGCTGTGCTGTTGGAGCCAGGAGGGCATTTTGGTGCTCTGATCTGAAGGAGTACTGCAGGCTCCATCAGCTGAGCCTGCAAACCTGAGACCTGAGGCTGAATGGCACTGGTACTGCTGGGCTCTGCCCTGACAGGGAATTCCAAGCATCAGGCAGTGCAGGGCTGCTGGCACAGCTCACCCCCAAGGACACACTCCTCACAACACTGGGTGCCAGAGAAGCTTTTCTCTGCATGGTTCAAAACTGAACCACGGAAGACTTAGGGGAATTGATATGCAAAACTGCCGACAAATGGATTTGTCTGTTGTAGCTGCAGCAGCACCCAAAGCCTCTTTCTGAGGGTCAGTCCTTATTTAATGCTCCATGCATGCAGTGAAGGTGCGAAGAATTTCTATTTTTATGCATGCCTGACCTCCCCTTGGCTGCACCACTTCGTTGCATAAATCAGCTCCCACTAACACAGCGGTGGATAACGTGGCCATCCATCCTTTAATACACAGCTTACCATGCTGAGACCCCAATGTCATTCCCCTGGCATCCCACCAGTGTTACGTCCAGGCTATAAAAGTCACCAACCACAGGAGTAAAAGGCTGCAAATTCTGCTTTGTTTGCAAGGTGCCATCAGTGGAGGCATCTGATACTACTGAGTCCTTTTGTCTCAAAGGGGAAACCTCAAAGGCACCGAAAACCCCATGCATGCACACCTTTGGGGTCTGTTCATCTAACGAGAGGTAGACACAAGCCTAACAGCAGTGCTGCAGCATTGCCATCTGAGCTGGCTGCTGAACTCCATCACTATCACCTTTCTAAGCCCAGACATACTGGTTGCAAAAGGAAGGGAAAAGATCCACCCGACAGAAAACCTGACATGGGGACAGAGCACGCACATGCTGGCAAACCACGAGTGATGCTTCTAAAGACTTAAGCCAGCAAAGGAGCACTCACAGGAGCATTGCTCTGCCGTGGGCTTTAGGATTGCTGTGGAATCCTACTGACATCAATGGGCTGTGCTGATCTGCACTGCTGGAGCTCAGGTGGGGCTGGGGGTGAGCACAGAGCTACAGCGCAGCCACAGCCATTCTGCTCAGCGTGCTGATGGCCCAGGAATGCTCTCAGCAATGCCCTGTATTCATTTATCATGTTATTATCCGCAAGATGGATTTGTAACATCTCTCTCGGGACCCTGTGTCTTGTCACTGGGATGATGTGACGAGAGTGAGCTGAGGCTCACTCAGCGAGCTGAGGCTGTGCTGGGAGGGGTCCCAGGGAAGAGCTGGGGAGCTGGACCCAGGTCTATGGATCTTTGGCCTTTGGACTGTGGTTCTCGGTGCTTCCTGTCCCATCTGCCCACATCCAGGCTCCTGCTCAGCATCTAACCTCGGTCCAAGGAGCAGCTGCACTTCTCCTTAGGCATCAGAGGGCCTGGAGCTGTATATGCTGCGCTGCGGTATGAATCAGACAATGGAAGGGCATGGACAGGAGTACAGCACCCTACAGAGAGCACCCTGGCAGCAAGATCAGCCCTGCCCTGAGACTGATGTAGCCCTGCTGGTAACTCCTGCGTGCAAATGGTGACTGGGTGCAGCAGAGGGCTTTGGGTGCAAACCCCAAACCTATCACTCTGCTGTATCTTCTGTGCCTGGGAATGGCATTTGTAAACTGCCATCCAAAATGTTCCTGGATGTTATAAATAGCTGAGAGGTGTGTGCTTGCTTCTTCTTAGCCAGGTTCACCACCAGCTCCTTGGATGTCAGTATGTGTGCTGTAGTGCCACAGCAGATGGTTGACGAACCTCTCCGGACAAAAGGTGCCAAGAACAGATGCTGTAGTGCAAGGACAGCTGGATTGGGCCTTTGGCAATAGCCCAGAGTCTGCGTGCAGAGGACTGCACTGAGAGGAGTGCAGGAGCCAGCTGGGCTGATGGAGCTGTTGGGATGCAGGGGGTCTGCAGCTCAGCTCACCCCGTGCGCTACGCATTGCTCAGCACTGGAGGGTACTCCTGCCCATGCCCTTCATGCCTGGAGCCATCTGGCTCCAGACCCAGAAATGGTTGTCTCAAAGTCCTCTGAAAAAGGACTGGCCAGTAGGTTGTGGTGGGGAGGGGCAGGGAAATAGGATGAAAGCTGTTGCATGGCTTGTGTCCTCATCCTAAAGGCCTAAAAGCCAGCAGGCTTCCCCTTCTCCATCATCTGCGTTCCTAAAATAGAGTTTAATGAAGTGCTTTCGGTCTTTTCCTGGGTATTACTCTATGAAGTTGTTATAATCTCGCAGACACACTCATGGCTTTCCAAGATGAAAAAAAAAAGCCCACAAAACAACACCCAGGCAAGGCAAACCCCAGGCTACCTATGTGAGATGATTCATTGTTCTGGATAATCAAGTTGTTACTGTGGTTGTTGCAGGTTAATCATGCTGTTAATGTCCTGAAACCTCCTGAACTCCAATTTCATTACATGGCACGCATCTCAGCCCTCATGCCCTGCCCATTACCCAATTAAGCAGATGATTGCAGCAAACCAAATGGCCCTGGGCTCGCTCCACGGTGGCCAGCTGCTGAAGAGCCCTCCTGGCAGCAGCAGGCTTGTCACTGGGAGAAACTGATGGATGAGGTGGGGAGAAAATAGATGGACTTTAATTTTTGCCTTGCAGCTGAGAGCTGTCCAGCAAATGGCAATTTAAGCGAGTGGAGCAGAGCTGGGTTTGGGTCTGGGGAGGGAAAAGCAATGAGAGAGCAGGGGGGTAACTCAGGTAAGCTGAGTGGATTTGATTCTGCAGTAACTGTTAACTGGGAGGCAAAAAGAGGTGTGGGGCTTTGCCAAGTGAGAGCAGCAGGCTGCTTGGTGGAGCTGCAGAAGCTCCAAGTCCCTCGTTGGAGAAGCATCCCCCAGCACCCAGACCTCTCAGCTCAGTGCTGGCATCAGCAGGCTGCACAGGTTTGTGTTGGCATCACAGCATATCTCTTCCAATCCTCCAGAGCCTCTAATGAGCATCCAAATGAAAGAGAGTCCTCAGACACTTGCTGTTTCTGAGCAATGCTGGTAATGAATGAGACTTACACTGCAGTCTGCCACTTGTTCAAACGCCTCTCAAATAGATACACACTGAGTTGATTTCATCCATCACTGGAATGCAGCGCCTGAAAGCAGTGGCTTCACAGTGACATCACTCCGTGGTTTGTGGCAGAGGAAGTCATTGAAAAGAGAGGGAGAGGCTTTACAGAAGGGAAAACACCGAGCAGGGGTTCCTCCCAGCTGATAACACCTGTGTTCTTGCAGAAGCTGATAAGAAGCGATAGTTGCCTTCAGCAGTCAAAGCTTTGGCACTGCGCGTTATCGATGTATAACATCGTTTTGCTGTCATTGTGTTTCAGCTCCTGGTCCAGGCAGCCTGTGTGGCTGTGGCTGCTGTGACAAGGGGACATAGGTGCTCCCAGTGCCAGGACACCAATGGATTTGCAAGCACCAGGTGTGGCAGCTCCAATGGGAGCACTGGTTGCTTCCCAGGCATTGAGCCTCCCAGTCACATCCCTTGCAGAGGACACTCAAGCCCTGATGTAGAATGGACACTGGGAGATGGCAAGGAAATACAAATTGAGATTTCTTGCACACAAGGAAATTAATACCTTCTGCTGACGTTCCATCACAACAAACAAATACAGAATCAGAGTCCCCAGCTTCCTCTGCTCTTACACTCTTATGCTCTAAGGCCGTTCTCCTGGCATGATTTAGCATGGACACGGTCAGCAGGCATGGGATGGGCTGATGGTTGGACTGGATGACCGTAGCAGACTTTTCCTACCTCAGTGATTCCATGCCCTAGGAGGTTGCGGATGCCCCATCCCTGAAGGCATTCAAAGCCAGGCTGGATGTGGCTCTGGGCAGCCTGGTCTGGTGGTTGGTGACCCTGCACATAGCAGGGGGTTGAAACGAGACGATCATTGTGGTCCTTTTCAACCCAGGCCATTCTGTGATTCTATGATTCTATGAATCTATCGCCGCAACTGTGCCATTGTAGGCTTTGGATTGCTCTCAATCACAAAGAAAATACAAACCAAAATGAAATATTCATTCTTAATTTGGGATGTTGGAGCCAAGCATTTGGTGTAAGTGGGGCGGCACTGATTTGTACACTTTGGTCGATTTTTCTTTGTAAATTCCACCACTCTGTTGTGCTTGGATTTGTAGTACTCAGCTCATAAACTTGAAATATTACCCTCAAACTATGAATCACAGTTAATTATTCATGGGGAGTTTCTAAACTCTCAACAACAATCATTTATCAACGGCGAACAGTTGCGTCGTCTCAGTGCCTCAGTGGTTTGTGTTAATGAATTAAAGCTCAGAAGAGAGAAAGCAGTTCAGTTCCCAGGTGACGAAGACAAAACCATTTTAAAAGAGCAGAAAATTGCAGAGCAAAACCCCAAAAAGTTGGGGCATGGAGAGTTGTAGCGCATCCAGCCGAAAGGGCAGGGGAGCTTAAAGAGGAGAAATGTAATAACCTGATCTGGAAAGAAGCCAAAAACACTGTTTAAAATCTCATTCCTCATGAAATGTCTCAGAATGCTGCACGGCTGGAGGATCAGAAGACGCTGTGTATGTTTTTTATGGTCAGAATCAGAAAGGAAAACAAAGAGGAGGGAGATCAGCTTTTCTTCTCAATTCCAGAAGCATCTCTGGAGTTATTGATTCAGAACCTGCTTTAGCACATGCCTGGAGATAGAATCCGGCACAGAACAAAGCAGAAAAGCAGCAGACGGCACTCTGAGATGAAAATCAGCCTCCCAGGCTGGCAGGAAAACAAATCTTTAGGGGGAAGGGAAGGGAAGGGAAGGGAAGGGAAGGGAAGGGAAGGGAAGGGAAGGGAAGGGAAGGGAAGGGAAGGGAAGGGAAGGGAAGGGAAGGGAAGGGAAGGGAAGGGAAGGGAAGGGAAGGGAAGGGAAGGGAAGGGAAGGGAGGAAAGGAGAGGAGAGGAGAGGAGAGGAGAGGAGAGGAGAGGAGAGGAGAGGAGAGGAGAGGAGAGGAGAGGAGAGGAGAGGAGAGGAGAGGAGAGGAGAGGAGAGGAGAGGAGAGGAGAGGAGAGGAGAGGAGAGGAGAGGAGAGGAGAGGAGAGGAGAGGAGAGGAGAGGAGAGGAGAGGAGAGGAGAGATGAAATGCTTTTGCCCACTCCACACCACGCAGAACAGCGCTCCCTGCTTCCCAGCCACCCCCACCTGCCTGCTGCATCTCTGAAATACCACTAAGCTTCCCCTGTGCTTCACCAGACCTCCACTGAATGTGTGGTACAAGAAAACGAGGATGAGCTGAGTTTGTGGTGTAAGAAAGCAGCAGCAGGCAAATAGCGGGATGCGGGTGCCAGCTGTAGCAGCAGCTCTTATGCTGTAATAGAGTGACAAGCTCCTTACAATTAATCTTGGGGGAAGAAAAGACAAGTTCAGAAGTACTCGTGGTGCTGCTTAATTATAAAGCCATTGCTGATAGCTGGAGTTATAGAACCGTTTCTTTTCTGAATGCCAATGCAGGTCTGAAAACTGGGAATCCACTCTTTGCAGTCAGAAATTGTTGTTTGCAGTGTGAAGTGAGAAGTGGATCAGAACAGTCTGACACTCACAAGTGCTTCATGTGACCCACAGCATGAGGCTTCAGTTGGGTTTGGAACAAACAGCAGCGCAACCAAAGGAAGCGTTGGTTTAAATGCAAACTACCGTCGCCTCATCTGTTAAGCATCCATCCAAGTGAAACTGCCCGAAGCTCATCGTGTGGTTTCTGCCCACCCAGAGCTGTACTGGTGGAGGGATTTCTTCCTGAAAACTTTGTGCAATTACAGCCAGGATGTATTTCTGGTGGCAGAAAAGCGTGTGCTCATCTTGGGAGCAGCGAGTCTGAAAATCCCAATCATCCAGGAGGAAAATGACATCCTGGTGGCTCTATTTCTGCAACCAATGAGCTGCAGGGCGGCCAAGCGTTCTGCTGTGGGGCAGTCTGCTTTGCAGGAGCCTGGTCCTGCTCCACGGCCACACACTGCCCATCCCCAGGCTTAATGTAAACTCAGATTGATGGTCAGGGCTTTCTACATCTTTATCTCCTACCGAAGTGAGCGTTAGGCCGGGCTGACAGTCCCACTTTGTTAATCTGCAGGCCCTGCTGAAGGTCACCCTGTCACACCCTCATCCCACTCTATAAATACCCATTTGATTCATTGTCTCACGTCCCTTCCATCACGGGGAACAGGAGCAGTGGATCAGCCACCGCCAATCCCTCCCTGCGGGGATGTGAGTCACTGCCTCAGCGCTGCCACTTCCACCCTGGCAATAATGGTGATTTATGCTCCAAAAAGTGTCAAGGAATCGCATTCAGGGCTTTATATTGCCACTGGGATGTGATGGCTGAGGGCTGGCATGGGGTGAAGCCAGCACCTTCACGGCAGACTGGGGCTGCCAGGTGTCCCTGAGATGTTAGGGATGGCCGTGGGTCACCATGTACAGTGTGGGGGGAACTGATTCTTTGATCAGAAAATGCTTCAGCCCAGAGGGAACCAGAGCTCCCCAGCGGGTTAATGGCATGCATAGAGCATCCTGTATTAGAATCACAGCATGGCTGGGTTGGAAGGAACCATGAACCCCCCAGCACCACCCCTGCCATGGGCTGGCTGCACCCCAGCTCAGGCTGCCCAGGGCCCATCCACGGCCTTGGGCACCTGCAGGGATGGGCACCCACAGCTCTGGGCAGCAGTGCCGGCGCCTCACCGCCCTCATTGCAAAGTTAAACATTACATCGATATATTAATCATACTCATATTAAGCACTGCAATGTGTTTGCTGAGTTGCCGCACTGGTTAAAAGCCATGCCATTAAAAACAAATAAACGAATCCCTTCCTTGCCTCGCACCTGACGTCTCTCTTACAGAATGAATGGGGCAAAAACGGGGTCGGGGACCTCCGCGAGGAGGGGCGTGGTTTGAAACGGAAGGGGCGTGGCCTAGCGGGCGTGGCCTAACGGGCGTGGCCGAATGGGCGTGGCCTAACACACGGAGCGCGGTGGGGGCGTGGCCTAGCGGCTCGAGCACGTGACTCGATGACGTGGTGACGTCAGACGTCGGCTTGGGAGCGGAGGGTCGCCATGGCGAGCCAGTCGCAAGGCATCCAGCAGCTGCTGCAGGCCGAGAAGCGCGCTGCCGAGAAGGTGGCTGAGGCCCGCAAGCGTGAGTACGGCTCTGTGGGGCTCCGGCGCGGGGGAAGCCCGGCTCGGGCCGCATCAGGCCTCCCGCGGTGCTTCCCGAGGGCTCAGCGTTGGGCTGGGCCTCAGCGTGCAGGAGCTGATCGTTGTGGCTGACCCCGTTGATAGCTCTGAAGGGCGGGGTGTGGTGGGACGTTCAGAAGGGAAGTTCGTGCGGTAGGCAGCTGCTTCTCAGCATAGCGCAGCTGGGCTGAGACAAAGCTGAAATCTCACTTTCTTTCTGCTGTGCTGTTTGGGGTCGCCCTGAGCTGCTGCGTGCTCACGTGAGCGAAGCCAGATCCATAGATTGTCTCATGGGTTTACTGGGTGAGCCTCCAGTTCTGGGTGGAGGAAGCTCGTTGGTCGGTGGGGTTGGCAGTGTCACAGCTGTGCATCAGGTTGCTGGAGCAGTGTGGGAAAGCAGGCTGTCAGTGCTGTCTTTGTTTCATACGGTGTGTGCTTTGGAAACAGGAAAGAATCGGAGGCTGAAGCAGGCAAAAGAAGAAGCCCAGGCGGAGATTGAGCAGTACCGCCTGCAGAGGGAGAAGGAATTCAAAGCCAAGGAAGCAGCGGTTAGTTCACTGCATCACTCCCTCTTACTGTCCTGCCCCTTCTCCCTGAGAGCTGCCCTCAGTGTGGAATGTATTGCCAGAGGTCTACTTCCCTTCGGCTGATACGCAGTCACATGTTGGAGAGACCGGTGGAAGTGAATCAGAGCGTGGTGTGTTGCATCTCAAGGGCTGGAAGTATCGATTGGCAATGAATTAAGTTAATAAACTCGTATACTGCCTGGTGCCCTGATGGGTCTCCACCTCCCCAGACCTCTTCTGTGCAGTGATGTCAGAAAACACTGAGCAGATTCCTCATCTGACAAGCTGGTTCCCACTATGTGAACTTGGTAGAAACTTACTTTGGAGACACAACCCTTCCTGAAGTTGTAAGGCTTGTGCTCTGCGCAGCACTCTTGCTTGCTGTTTCCCATTTTCCTTTCATTCTGAGTAAGAAGAGTTGTTCCTCAGAGGTGCAGAACCAAGGGCCCTTTTCCTGGTGAGGGCTGTAGTGCAGGCGGAATGTACACTTGTTGTGTACCCCTGCCATTTCTTCTGAAATCTTCAGAAATTGCTCTGGCAACTCTGCCCTCTGTCTCTCTTCTGGTTAGCACACTGTGTCCTCTGTTCTCCTGTGTGATCACTTCTGCCAATCAGTGTAGATTAGTATTTTTAGAATGTTTTGTTAGCTTGGTTCACTAGGTGTGTGATACCGAGCAATTCCAAGCAAAAAAGTGGACTTCACTGCTTGGAAGCTGGTTCTGTTTTACTTATTCTTCTCCAAACAGAGAAGTTTTTTGAATTCAGTCCCAGAGTATTACTTGTCTCAGCTTTTCCGTGCCCATTCAACCCAGACCATTCTATGATTCTGTGATTCTATGTTCTCCCCACTTATAACAGGACTTCTCTCTCCCCTTGCTTATTGGGCAAGGGAGACACTGTAAGCTATAAGAGACTCCTTGAGATGCATATCATCTGGACCACAATCATATTTAAGAGTCAGATTTCTTGAAAGATGCTCAAAATATGGAAGCAACCAGATGATCTGAAGGCTGAGCTTAAACTAAATCACAAGTACTACTTTATCTATGCTATCTACGCTAGTAGTGCCCAGGGGTTCCCAGTTTCAGTCACCAGTACAGCAGGGCATTGACTTCAGGCATTTCTTGGAAGCTCATACTCCAAACGTGGTTATCACTGAGTAGGAGAAGATAAAAGATGTAGGCCATTTATAAGCTAGGACGAGTTTTGTGGGAAATCTGAGAGGGCAATCCAGGTGTACTCCTATTTCTCCAGCACAGTTATGCCCTCAGCAGAGATAGTTGAGATGCACCGAGGCAGTACAGAACACCAAAATATAGAACCAGTCAGTGTTTTCTTTGTCAAACAGCTTGCATGTGAGCTTTCTCTTCCCTTTGCTGTTTGTAGGCACTTGGATCTCATGGCAGCTGTACTACTGAAGTTGAGAAGGAGACCCAGGAAAAGATGAGTGTAATCCAGCAGAACTTCCAGAAGAACCGTGAGGTGGTCCTCTCCCAGCTGTTGTCTCTAGTGTGTGACATCAAACCTGAAATCCACGTGAACTACCGCATCAATGGGTAGTGCAGGAGGGAGGGATAAGCATACCAGGAACGCTGGCAGTAACATTTGAGCTTCAGGTGGAATGTACAGCTCGTAGCCATACTGTAACCATTCTTCTTGTAAAGGTGTTAAATTATTTCAGTGAGTTGTAGGTCATCAGGATTTCGTTGACTTCTGTTAGTTTCTTTCTAGATTGAGAGCTTATCTAGACGCTAAATGGACACGTCTCAAATCTGTGCTAAGTTATTAAGTATATATTCAAGGTGGCAGATTAATGCTCCCTGTTTTCTGGATAGAATTCAAAGAACGGCTGTCCTCTGAGAAGCAGAAAGGGGAAAGATGCTGACCTGAGTTGGTAATCTGGACCTATGTATTCTTGTTCACTAAAATGCATTATTTCAGTGTGTTGTTAGCATTTGTGCAAGGTTAAACTTCATAAGAATTCTCTGGCTGTACAGTGCTGGCTGATAATGTTCAGGTGCTTGAGTTTCTGTGTATTGAATATCCTCTGTATATTCTGCTGTTAGCTTGAGTTACAAGTCTGGCACTATGACACTTGAAAGTAAAAACCTCTATTTAACTCAAAAGTCTCTAATCAGTCTTCTTGTAACAACAAAATTGTTCTGAGAGTACCTGCAGGACTCACTGTTGCATGAAGAGTCTGGACTCTGAAGAATGAATATCAAGTATTAATAAGAGAGCAAGAAATAAAACAAATGTCTGAAGGTCACAGCAGGTAAGTTTAAAATCCATTACAGATCTCCTCCTCTTGGCTCCAGTCTGATGCTTCACCTGCCAGGTTGTTCCAAAAGCCTTCAGGAACAAATGTTCTTTGGACTATTAGGAGAAATAAAACGTTGCCAGTTCAATAGTATAGTTTGATAGCCAGGCACTGTGCAGTAATTATCCTTCCCTGGTGGCTGCTTGTTTATACCAAGGTCATGTAGCATCCTGCTATTCCCAGAACAGTGTGAAATAAGTGTTAGGGCCATCCGTGCCTCGCTTCCTAGCTCTTTAATCAAGAATACACACAAATACATCATGAGCTTTCGTGTTTCAGCAGTTTATTCCACTCCAGCAGAATATTAAAATATAGCCTTGCTGGTTTATTTTTGAGTTCGGTTTAAAGACTTTTTGCAAAGAAGAGACCTCAGTCAGCATGAAGTGGATCAGAGCTGCAGTTCATGCAGTTGCCAGTCTAAGGAGGAAGCCCTGATGCTGTTCCTCAGTCAGAACATCCTGAATTTCTGCAGACCTTCAGTGCAGCACTGAAAAGCCTCTCAGACCTGCAGGGTAAGACTGCAATTGGGAAGGAGGAAAGCAGGATGGATGGAAGTCTTAACAAAAGAACAAGTATCTGCCTGCAGTAGTGCTGTGCTACGACAGAGAATGCTGTGTTGTCTCCTGTAGTAATGTTTTATATTAGCATACTGTAGTTCTTAAAGGATCTCTTTAGGAATTGAGGCTATTAAATGGGTTGTAAAACTGAAACAAAAGCTCCTGCGAAGTAGAATCTGTCAGGCTGGGAACACGCCAGGTCCATGCAAGGAGAACAGAATCCAAGCACTTTTAATCAGACTCATCTGATGGCCAGAGAAGTTCTATGGCCTCATAAAATGTTGCAGCCATGCTAATTCTAGTCTGTCCTTTGGAGATGAAACAGTTCCTCCTGTTGAGAACAGGTGGTCAGACTGCAGCACGTTGGTACTTGTAAAAGTCCTCGTAGCTGCAGGCTGTAATTAGCAATTTCATCCAGTTTGTTTATCAGTAAAAGGAGACTGACTTTGCCTGGAACAAGCACAGCGCGTGCCTCCACTTTCTCATAGCTCCGAAGTTTCCCTTTGTTAAATGAGCACTTTCTGTTCTTGCTCTCTGCAGTATGGAAGAGCCAGAAGAAAAGAACGTGTAAAATCCTCCCCAGATGATTCCCTCACTGGCAAAACAGCTTGTGAAGACCTTCCCTTTAAAACATGCAGGAGTTTCAATGCCTGCAAGAATATCAATTTGCTGTAACGCTTCCTTGGAATTTAACTGTTGAGAATTACCTGGCTGTGTAAATTCATGCAGAAACAAGCATTTCCAGTTGCTGCTCACTGGGAAATCTGGCTTTGTTTGTGATCTAGATAAGTGGTTTTAAATTGGAGTTCTTTAATCTTTCAATGGGGTGTTGTGGGAAAGGAGGCCTTATGCGCCTAAGCCAGACTGTGCTGAAAATGCTCTGCAGGGAATAGTTTCACACTGGCAGAGGTCTGGAGCTGCTCAGTTTCTTGCCTTTGTAGTCTGATTTTCCAGGCTTCCTCCGGTTCTGCAACAAGTTTGATTAAGAAGAGTAAGGCCTATCCTAGCTGCCAGTGCAAATCTGTCTCCTAAGTCCCACTGCTGCTCTGTCTGCATTGTCCCTGGCAGATGTGACCCTAAATGCACATAACCCCAGATGTAAGCAGATGGAGCTTGCCCTTGTACCTCAAAAAGGGCCCAGAAGCTGCTTTAAGCAGGTATGAAACTGTCTGATTCTTTTAGTTCTGACCCCTGAAAATACAGACAAATTGCCATCCTGCTCAGTCCTGGTGCTGTATGGAGGTAAAGAGCATTCAGTGTGTGTCCTATTCTGTCCATGCAGTGTCAAGTGAGTGACTATGGCTGTTTTCTCATGGTTCAAATGGCAAATAAGCATTTTCCTTGGTTGAGATGGGCACATCAGGAGATTAACACAGCATGATCAGGTACCGGTCACATTCAGGTTCATCAGCAATGGTCTGAACTTTGATTTTTGTCGGATTTCTTTTCAGACATGCATATATTTATAGCTGATGTTTTTCCTTTCTAAAACACCACTGAGAAGATTTGTCATCTGTACTATGGGGAAAGCAGCAGATGGACAAATGGCTTATTAACACCGAAATACCAGTGTCATCTGGATGTCTGAACATGCAGTACAAGGTGCAATTAGGACACACATTTTGTGCTGCTTGAAGCCAGAGTTCAATTTTCAAGGCTTGCTTGTGCTGATGGAGCTTGCTCCCTGCTCAGCTTGCGGTGTTCAGCCTGAAGGTCAGCATCTCCTCCTCTCTGCTGCCTGTTGCAGGAGTACTGGAACAGGTTGAGCCCCATCTCTGGAGGCATTCCAGGCCAGGCTGGATGTGGCTCTGGGCAGCCTGGTCTGGTGGTTGGAAACCCTGCACATAGCAGGGGGTTGGAACTGGATGAGCATTGTGGTCCTTTTCAACCCAGGCCGTTCTATGATCCTCCAGATAGAGAACCTCCTGTCTGGCACATGCAAACTGGGAGGGACAAGGCAGAGGCAACTGTGGGCAAGTGAACTGTGGTCTTCATTTGCTGCCCAGCACCAGTATCCCCTGCCCAACACCAGGGGTTCTTGCACAGGTGCAGAGTAAGATGGAAACTGATTGCAGCTGAGGCTTTGGCTTGCAGGTCTTGATAGAAAAAAACTATTGAGAACCCTCAAGATCAACATCTTGCTGTAAAATAGCAGTTCAAAATATCCCAAGAAAGAAGGTGAGTCTCATCTTTCTTTTGGGCTGAAAGGAGACAACACTAATTTCTTGCAGAAAAGATTGTATCTCAGACCGGTATAGGAATAGAAAATAAATAGGTATTAAATTACATTTGGCTGTCGCAAAGTAATCTAATAAAGCATCTGCTGAATCAATAGCCAAATCATTATCCAAGGCACACAGCAAGCATCCTTTTTTTTCCCTTTCCCTTAAATTTGAAGCACAAGAAAATGTTTTTTGCATTACCGTAATAAAAAGCATAGTGCTTGAAGTCTTCATAGGAAGAAGGCAGAAAGAAAAGAGCCCCACTTTATGCCAGTGTCATTTTCTTCATTTGAAACACGTATTTTAGGAATACTGTGAGATGAGGATTGTGCATTTAATGACTGTCAGATCTGTCAGCTTTGCTGAGCTGTGTGACAAAACGCAGTCTGCAGAAGAAGGCTGTGTGCAGGGAGAGGCAAGAGAAGGCTCTCAGCAATTCTGCTCACCTAATTGAGGCTCGTTGGCAAAAATACCCAACGAAGTGATGGAGCAGTTACCTGCTGAAAATGCAGCTTCATTAAATAGAAGGAGATCTGCTGTGTTGGCTGCTGCTCACAGCTGCAACTTGCATGGCAGAGCCTGCAGCTGCCGTTTGCAAGCAGAGCATTCCTGGAATCAGGTTCAGTGTAATATATTCATTAATGCAGTGTGATGGAATAGGGAGAACAGTTATAATATATTTCCAGGACACCAAGCTGGGAAGAGATATAAGCAGCACAAAGGGCTGAATTACAATTTAAAATGGTCTTGAGAAATGGGCTAAATGATCTAAAACGGATAGCACGAAACTCCCAAAAAGAGAAGTGCAAAGCTGAACTAAAAGTGAAATGAAGTGCACAAAGCAGCTCATAACCTCTGTAGAGCACTGTGAAAATTTGGGTAAGCCCCACAGGCACAGAGCTGGCCAATGCTTTATTTTTGAAACGAAGTCGTCACAGCACGGCAATGTGAGTGTCTTGTGGCGGATGGACGGGAGGAATAGGTTTGTTGTGGTCTCCTTTGGAAGGTCTCTGTTCGCAGGCTCTTTGCTCCTTGCTTTGCAGATGGGGCAGTTCCAGAGGCTGTCAGCTGTGCTTCGTGCAGCAGCACTGCTGGGACGCTGCCAGCGCCCTCCATCTGCTTCGCATGCAGAGAGTTCCTGATTTCTTGTTCCTTTTCCTAGCTTTCCTAACGCCTTCCTAGTTTACTGATTGACTTTGTGTTTGCTTTGTAACTGCGCTACTTGGTGCTGGTTTCATAGAATGATAGAATGGCCTGGGTTGAAAAGGACCACAATGATCATCTCGTTCCAACCCCCTGCTATGTGCAGGGTCGCCAACCAGCAGCCCAGGCTGCCCAGAGCCACATCCAGCCTGGCCTTGAATGCCTGCAGGGATGGGGCATCCACAGCCTCCTTGGGCAACCTGTTCAGTGCGTCACCACCCTCTGGGTGAAAAACTTCCTCCTAATATCCAACCTAAACCTCCCCTGTCTCAGCTTTAAACCATTCCCCCTTGTCCTATCACTGTCCACCCTCATAAACAGCCGTTCCTCCTCCTGTTTATACGCTCCTTTCAAATACTGGAAGGCCACAATGAGGTCCCCCCAGAGCCTTCTCTTCTCCAAGCTGAACAAGCCCAGTTCCCTCAACCTTTCCTCATAATTCAGAGGGCTGAATTTCTATTTCCTGGCTGCTGAGTGCAGAAGTTTTGGTGGGACCATTAATAGGAGGAACAGGAATGTTACAGGCATGTCTTAGCACTTCAGAAGCACTGATATAAAGACACCTGTGCAATACCTAGCTTGTTGTCAAGCCCAAGTATGAAGTATACATGCTGTTGATTGAAACAGATGACTCGCTGAATGTTTTATTGGCTGTTCTGCAATGAGATGAAGGCATTCAGGGAGGCGGATGGCTGCAGAGCTCAGCAGAACACCTGCATTTGGGTTATTTTTTGCCCCCTCCCACCTTGGTAGGGTTAGCTGTGTTGGTAGGACAGGGCGATGCCAAGCGCAGGATGCACACAGCAGCACTCCTTGCTGAGCCAGAGGTGCGTGCTGTGTGTGCAGGCAACGAGGGCAGCTGCTCCGAAGCCTGTTGCCCCCACTGAGCTGTGCCTCGGGCAGAGTGCTGATGGTGCTCTTTCCCAGCACTTGGGTCACCCAGTTCTGCCGTGCGTGGGCAAGGAGGAGGAAGCAAAGCCAGATCTTCTGATGAGGAGCGCTTGTGAGGAATGCAGTGCTTGGCATGGGTGGGGATGGGAGCTGAGCCTCGAGCTACCAACACCGGTGAGAAGATGGATCTGATTTTTTCAGTACCTGGGTGATGTTACGTGTGAGCCACCAGCTCCCAGGGAAACGACACCCCATGTGGATCAGCAGATTGAAGGCAGTGCTGCTCCCCGTGCAGCCACGTGATTGAATGAACGCATTGCTCAGCAATGTCTGGAGCCGGGATTGCAGAAGTTCAGCCCTCCCGAAGTGGAGTGGGTTTTTCTCCAGGAAGTGTGCACACGGCGCAATGAAGCATGGCAGGGTTTGTTATTCTTTTTTAACTGTTCACTAACAGTTGCTCTGATATTTGACTGACTCAATTCCCAGCCTTTGGGGTCCCTCCAGCTTTGCTGTGAGCCCCAGGAAGGTGCACCCCAGCCTTCTCCCCTGTGCTGTCTCCCAGTCCTATCTCTTTTGGCTTCAAAACCACAGTGCTTTGGAAGGGTCCATCTGGCTGTTAATCCCACCTTGCTTCCATTCTCCGGAGCGCAGTAGCCAACAGGAAACCTTCTCTGCCCTCTGTATCAGAGCAGTCTCCTGTTGAGAGCTGGGCTGCAGTTCCCACCCCGTTATCTCCGTCTCTGTGCCTTGCTGTGACCATTTGCTCAACATCAGCCTGGAGATCTTTGCTCACCTCTTTGAATTTCACCAACCCCGCTGCTAATGCACAGCTCTGACTCAGGTATTCAGCACGACTCATTTGATGCAGCTTCAGGATGTGTGCTCACTGAACCCTGGCTGATGAAAGAGGAAAAGCAGAGCCTTCCGACTGTGCCACTGCTCCATCCAAAGCCCCTCCTGAGTCTGGCTGTGGACCCCCACCCTCCAAAAGGCAACCCCAACTCCTGCAGCGGAGTCCATCCCTGATGGGGAAGCAGCTTTGAGGAACTCTAGAGGGTTAAAAAACCACAGCTCTGAAACGAGCCTGGGGGAAAAGTCACATGTGCCGGGGAGGTTTTGCAAGTTGATGCCTGTGGCGCGGGGTGATGGGAGTGCAGAGGTGCCGGAGCTCGCCTGCGCTGTGCGTCCCAGCAGTGGGACCTCCCCAACCTGCAGGGCACAGCGATGGGCGGTGTGGGGCAGTGAGGAGGAGGAGGGAGAAGAGTCTGCACCCCGGGAGCACAGCTGGATGAGGTATGGCTCTGGTGGGCTCTCCATAGTGAGGACGCAGCAGTGGAGCTAGGTTGGCTGGGGCTTGGAGGGGTTTGTAGGGGCAAGGAGGAAGGGGGAATGGCTTTGTGTTAAAATAAGAGGTGTACAAAGACACGGAGCCCTGGGGAGGGCAGGTGGGGAAGGCTTTGAGGGGCCAAGCTCCATGCAGGGGAGCAATAAGAGGCAGTGGAGCCAAGTGAGGTCTGTGCTGCACAAATGGCTTAAAGCAATGCTGCTGTTGTCTCTGGACTCAGCTGTGCTGGGGAAGACTGTGGCTGTAGGAGCTGCCCTGGATGCTCCCACAGGACTCAGCAATTCTGAGGTGCCTGGGACAGAGAGCCCTGCTTCAGCTCTAACTCAGTGTGACAGCTTGTAATTAGGCTTCCCTTCTGTCTCCAGC
This sequence comes from Gallus gallus, assembly GCF_016699485.2. Taxonomy (NCBI): domain Eukaryota; kingdom Metazoa; phylum Chordata; class Aves; order Galliformes; family Phasianidae; genus Gallus; species Gallus gallus. Next base: position 3,190,651 of record NC_052548.1, read on the forward strand.
ACTGAGAGCGGGTGCTGAGGCCATCCCCATGCACAGCACACAACTGTCGTGCAAAGTGCACCGTGTTTGGCTCCTTCAAGCACTGAGTTTCCAGCCTTTGTAGTTATTTTGTTCTTTCTTTGCAACCATATGAACCTTTTGTGTTGCTTCCCTTGCCTCAATTTCCTGTCTGACAGTCCAGGCTATCCTGGCTTTGTGCAAAGGGGTGATTGCAGCAACAACCATGAGTAATAGAAAGAAGCAGTGGTCCTTTTGGAAGGATTGCTGCTGAGATGGGACCCTGGGCAGTGTGCTGTGTGACTGCTCGAAGCAGGAGGGTTGGACTGGGTGATCCCTTGGGGTCCCTTCCAACCTCAACCATTCTGTGACGAGGGACCCTCAAACCAACCTCCTGGTGCAAAAAAAGGTGGAGTTATGCTAAAAATTAAATGATAGCTTTGGCAGCAGAGTTGCAAGAATGGAAGATAAGTAAATGGAAGCCTTCCATGCGCTTGGTTTGCATAACCACCCACAAATCCTCGCAGCATTCCCTGGAAAACCCATGGGAACGGCGGCTGCTGCGGGGGTGGAGATGAGCAGAGCTCCCCACGTTGCTTCCTGCTCTGCTGCTGCTCTCCTCTGCTCGGGCGGGTGCACAGTTCTTCCTTATCTGCACCGTTTCCTTCCTGTGATAGGGAATTCCTGTCATCCACATAAGCAAGAGGAGAGCCTGTGCACATTGCACTGTTAGCACCCGCGCGGTGGTAGCATCACAGAGCTCAGCGCTCTCACCCTTTATTTGCTGTCTCTGCAAGATTTTTGACTTCTTTGCCTTCCTCTTTTCAGGGCCAGGAAATGCTGCCATGCCAATGGAGAGCAGAATCTCAAGGAAGTCGCCAGTGGGAGTCTGAATGAGGATTTCCCAACCTGGTCCCCGGCGAGGAGAGCGAGCTGCCTGCTGCTGTGCGATAAGGGAGGTCCAGGAGGATCTGAATCGCTGACGCTACGGCACAAAGTTCTTAAGGAGCGGTGCCTTCAGCATGGCCTGTAAAAGCCCGGCTGGTGGGATTGAGAAAAACAGCTCTCTTTCCTCCGTCCTCTATTGTAAGAGTGATTTAAAGGAAGGATCCCTGCAGTGGGCGAAAGGTAAGCGAACAGGGTTGGACCAGAGGGTCCTTCGAGATCCTCTTCCAACCTTGGCTGTTCTATGGCTCTGTCAACTCGCTGGTGACTGAGAAATGCAGTACTGAGCACAGTGCCAATCGAGACCTTCAAATTGTTCTTTGAAAGTGAAGAAATCTTTGGGAAGCTTGGCCTGTGCTTTCCGAGTGCCTCTCCTCCCCATTAACTGAGTGCTGCCTCTGCAGCAGTACCTCTGAAGCTGCCTGGGATGGCCTTTTGCACTGAGTGTTCAGCAGCTCTGTTCATGGCACCTCTCTGTGCTCTGCTTTCATAGCGCTGAAGCAGCTCTTGTTGCTCCAGCAGAGGTCACAACCTGAGCCCCTCTGCAGATTTTGGGTATCTGAGCTCGGTACCCTGGCATAGTCTTACGCCAAGCAGCTTGACCAAAGACATGGAGAGCAGGAGAGCCCAGCCCAAGGGCTGAGGCCATTTGTTTTCATTCTTGCTTCATACTCATCACCTCCGCTGCTTAATCTGGGGATTAACTTCAGCAAAAAAAGTAGGACATTATTATCCTGGAGATTCTGGATGCATCTGTTCTTCCCTTCTTGACTTGAGACAGTCACACCCTACTGTAATGCAATTGCCTCAGTTAACTTGGCACCTCCTGTCCCTGAGCAGTGAAGAGATGATGAGGATGGAGGATGGAAGCAGGATAAAAGGGAAAGGTGAATGCACGCAGCCCTTGGGCCAGCACAGCAGCCTGGGGGAGCACTGCACACTGTGCCATAGGAGCAGCCTCAAGGCATGGGGCTATTCCCAGAGTCGCAAAGAGGAGGGAAAGCTGGATGAAACGTGTCTGTGAAACAGGATCTCATGTGAACACACCACTTTCTTGGCCCTGATCTCTTCCTCTTGGCACATCTCAGCTTGTGTAAGCTCTGGGGGAATGCCATCCATTTGAAGCAGTCTGTGTTGTCAGCCTTCCCTTCACCGCAGGCTGCTGGGATTAAAATCCATGCCAAAGCCACGCTGCTGACCTCTCTGGGTCTTTGCAGAACCCCGCAATGGCCAGGTGCTCATGGTGCTCAGCATGGACAACACCTGCTCAGCCGCCTCCTTCGACATGGAGCTCTGTGCAGAGAAACTGCAGTCCCTGGGGGTTCAGGTAAGCTCCTCACCTCTCATCTCCCCTGGCGGCCCATTGGAGTGGATGCTGGCTGGGTTGACACTGTTTGCACCCAGATCACAGAGAGCTTTTTTAAGTTTCTTTTTTTTTTTTTTTTTTTTAGGGGGTGTAAGGTTGGTTTGTTTCATTTTAATTTCAATCTATTCCTCACTGACTTCAAGACAACTGTAATGACCTTGGCTTAAAGCTCCGTGAAGAAACCCATTCAGTGCAGGTTCAGCTGAAGAGCATGAAAGCACTCCGATGTGCTAGAACATCCCTGGGACAACCTGTCTCGTCTTGTCCTTTGCCATAAAGACGTGCTTTTCTCTTATGACTTTCCCTGCCCTTTGCAGGGAGATATCACTCACTGCAAGTGAGGCAGCACGCAGAGCTCTGGTCAGTGACAGCTGTAGGGATGAGGCTGGAGCCTGAGCCTGTGCCCTCTGCTCACATCGGGTCTGCAGTACAGGCTGGGCCCCACCAGGCCTGTCTGAGCTGTTCTGATGGAGCTGAGGGCCCGGTGGGGTTGGGGAACGGCTGTGCCCCAGAGGGCGGTGGGCACTGTGCAGCTCCCAGGGCAGTGGGCATGGCCCTGGAGCTCCAGGAGCACTGGGTCACCACTCTCAGCCATAGGGTTGTGTAGTGTGGTGTGGAGCTGGGAGTTGGACACCATGATCCACAGGGCAACAAAGCTGGTGAGGGGTCTGGAGCACAGGCCTTATGAAGAGCGGCTGAAGGAGCTGGGGTTGTTCAGTCTAGAGAAGAGGAGGCTCAGGGGAGACCTTATTGCTCTCTATAACTACCTGAAGGGAGGTTGTGGTGAGCTGGGGGTCAGCCTCTTCTCCCGGGTGACTAGTGATAGGACTAGAGGGAATGGCTTCAAGCTGCGCCAGGGAAGGTTCAGGCTGGATGTTAGGAAATACTACTTCTCTGAAAGGGTGGTCAGGCACTGGAATGGGCTGCCCAGAGAGGTAGTGGAGTCACCGAGCCTGGTGGTGTTTAAAGAGTGTTTGGATGTTGTGTTGAGGGACATGGTTTAGTGAGAACCATTGATGAAGGGCGGATGGTTGGACTGGATGATCCTGTGGGTCTTTTCCAACCTTAGCGATTCTATGATTCTATGATCCTTTGGGTCCTTTCCCACTCAAGGCAATCCATAATTCTTGCTCCTCGTTCCCCTGCAGGCGGCAGCGGGTGAGTGGAGGAGGCTGATCGAGGAGGCAGTCCTGAAGCCTGAAGTGAGGCGGTACCTCTTCTACAACTCCAGGGCTTTCCAGATAGCCATTGCTGTGGTAAGGATGCTGGGCTCTCCCTCTGTTCTCCTGTTTTTTTGTTTTGTTTTTAATGCAAAGGCTGACCTTGCTAGTCCTTAGCATCCTCCTCGAGCCTAGTGTCCATCTCCTGCAGTCCCTTCACCACCCTGAGTGCTCTGACACAGGAGCTTCCTAAAGAGAGGGACTATCACAAGCATTATTAATACGCCTCATTGACTGCATAGCTTATCTAAATGGGAGAACTCAACTGAAAACGTTCCTAGATATGAATCATCATTAATAATTCAGTTTGTCTTTGATGATTGGTAACTTCTTATGATAAACTAGTTCTCAGTCCTTCCAGACCCTTCTCTCCTCCATTTATTACTGCAAAGATCTCATGTCCTCCCTCACCCTCTGAATATCCCAGGCGACTCAATTAATTTATGGCAAGGTCTCTTCTTCCCTTGACTTCTCTCACTTGTGCAGTTTTACGAGCGCCATCCATCTCTCTGGGTTCTCACAGGTTTTCTACATGTCCCTCTGGACAAACATTTACACCACGGTCCAGCTCTGCTCCTTCGGGCGCTACTGGGAGGCCAGCGTGCTGGTGACCCTGGCTGCGGTGGCTGTCACTGTGGTTGTGATCCTGGTCATTGACCACCGCCAGAGGAAGGTGAGCTGACCCAGGGATCTCACCCATGGGGGGTGAGTTCCCTCCCACTGAAGTGCTGGGATCTGTAGCTTTGGAACACTACAGGGCAGCAATGCTGGTGAAGGGTCTGGAACACCAATGTGATGAGGAATGTCTGAGAGAACTGGGATTGTTTAGTCTGCAGGAGAGGAGGCTCAGGGGAGACCTTATTGCCCTCTACGACTCCCTGAAAAGAGGTTGTAGTGAGGTGGGGATTGGCCTCTTCTCCCATGTAGCAGTGATAGGATGAGAGGTGGTAGCCTTCAGTTGTGCCAGGGGAGGTTCAGGTTGGATATTAGGAAACGTTTCTCCTCCAAAAGAGCAGTGATGCATTGGCACAGCTACCCAGGCAGGTGGTAGAGTCACTGTCCCTGAAGGTGTGGCACTGAAGGACTGTGGGGATGTGGCAGTGAGGGACATGGGGGGATGGGTTGGGATTGCATTTGGTGCCCTTAGTGATCTTGTCCAACCTTAACGATTCTATGTGGATGCCCCATCCCTGGAGGTGTTCAAGACCAGGTTGGATGGAGCCCTGGGCAGCCTGCTGTAGTACCAGATCTGGAGGTCGGTGGCCCTGCCTGAGGCAGGGGATTGGAACTTGATGATCCCTGGGGGTCCCTTCCAACCCAAGCCATGCTGTGATGCTATGATGCTATCTCCTAGATGCATATGGGGAACATGGTTAGCAGTGGGAGGACAGAGTATTTTTAGAGCAGGCTCAGACATCTGGTTCAGGCAAGGGATGTTGTAGTTAGGTGTCATAATGCCTAGAAAGTATGTGTGAAAGTAAGAAAGAGATGCTCAAAGCACCTGCTGTTGCTGGGAAAAAGCAACCATTGCACAGCTCCCACTCCCACGGTGGTGAGCAGCCTTGAGCTGGGCCAAGTTTTGCCACAGAGCATGTTAATTTTTCCTGCACTCTTTCCTAGATAAATATGAATACAGATGTGCGACTGGCAGCTGTCAATGAATTCTTTATCAAACACAGCTTAATTCTGGGGATTACTGACGTCCTGGATGGGCCACACAGCATCCTACAAGTATCCTTTCTGTGCAGAATCTTTCCTAGCCCCTGGGCAGCCTGATCTGGTGAGGGGCGAGCAGCCCATGGCGGTGGGGTTGGAACTGGGTGGTCTTTAAGGTCCCTTCCAACCCAACCATTCTGTGATTCTGTGATGGGGAGAATGTTTACTGATGTAGTGATCCATAAGGCTTCCCAGAGGGTGGGATTTCTAAGCTTCTTTTCTTCCTATTCCATGGAGAATCGGGTATTTTTCTTCTCCCATCCATAGGCATTGAGATATACCCAAAGGCCACTGGGAAGAGTCTAAATGACTGAAGTGAAATTAGTCCTTGGGGCAGGCAATTATTCCTGAAACTGTATTATGTTTACATGGCAGTGATGAGCCTTATGAGAATCGCAGCAGTGTGCCTATGGCAAAAACAAACAAACCACAGAAAAGTGGAGTCCCAGTTGTGTTGTTCCTAGCAGAGAAGAGCTAAGCCAGCAGCATCCGAGTGCCTCTGCTCTCAGGAAGCAGCAGGGTCTGTTGTGATAGCACAAGGGGAAATGGTTTCCAACTAAAAGAGGGGAGATTTAGACTGGGTATAAGGAAGAAGTTTTTTACAGTAAGGACACTGAGGCTGCACAGGTTGCACAGAGGGGTGGTGATGCTCCATCCCTATAGACAGCCAAGCTCAGGCTGTTGGGGCTCTGAGCACTGATGGAGCTGTGGGCGTCTCTGTGCACTGCAGGGAGTGGGACCAGATGGCCTTTAAGATCCCTTCCAACTCCAACCATTCTGTGATTCTTGACCTGCTCATCCCAGCTGTGCTTTGTGCACTTCAGCCCCGAGCGCTGCCTTCAGTCCCTGTCAGCCCACATCGCGGAGCTGCGGCAGGCACAAGAGGTAAATGGCAGCGGGCACAGCCTGTGGTGGCACGGCCACCCTATGGCCTGTCCCTGCTGAAAACTGGGAGCTGGGCAAACCGGGAGGTGGACAAACTGCATCTACTGGTGCCAGTGAGGCAGGAATTTATTTAGGCCCTTTGGTGTGAGCGTAGCTGGGTAATCCACTATGCGACTTTGGGTAAGGGAAAGTCGCCAAGGGTAAATGCTGAAGGCAGGTGTTACTGTCTGAAATAGCTGACACCTTGAGTTGTCCTCTTGAAATAATGAGATAGCCCGGGGAATAAATAAGCACCGCACTGGGTACCTGGATAGGAATTTTGTCCTCTCGGCCTTTGGAAAGTCTCTTTCTCTTTGTGGGTGTATAGATGTGTAAACTCTGCTGGCCAGTCGTGGCTGCAGGACAGGAGGTGAGGGGTACAACCCCCACATCTTGTACTTTTCTTGACTCCTGGGAGGATAGCTTTGGTAGGAAATCATGCTCTTTGTCTCCTTGGGTCCCCCAAACCATCCTTCTCCTGCAGCTGGGCTGGCGGCACAGGCTGGACCAGCTCTGTGTGATGATGGAGGTGGCTGTTCCTACAGCAGAGGACACTTCGTGTGAGGAATCACCTCTCCTATCCGGTGGGGAGAGCTTCAAGAAAGAACCCATAATGTGCAATGAGCTGCTCCACCTCATCCCTGAGGGCCCCCCAGAGGTAATGAGAAAACCCCCCCTATGGGCAGAGCACCTCCTGGGCATGTTGTCTCCAAAGCTCATCCCAGTAGGCATTGCCCACGGGGTAGAACACCTGCAAACCTAGAGGTCCCCTCATGCCTTCTCCAGTCCTGACAGTACTAAGCAGTTCATGCTTATGGCCTTGATGCTGTCTGTTTTATGGGCCAGACGTTTCCTTCTGGTCCCTGTTTGGAAGTAGATGTCTGCTAGGACTTGGTGCCCACGTCTGGGCTGAGTATGGCCATGCTGAGCCCTCATCCCTTCCATGGAGCATGCCCTCAAACGCTCGTGCCATGCTGAGTGACAAATGTGTCCTCATTCCCGCTCAGCAAGAAGCTTCAAAAGAGATTATTCTGATTTATTTCGCAGTTTTCTGCTTGCTGTTACTAAATGAATTCAGTGCAGATGACATCCCTGTTGGTAGAAGCTCTCCAGCCATCTGATGGCAAAAAAAAAAAAGCCACCCGAGAGGAGGTGATGGCAGAACAGGAGGGTTCCTGAGCAGCCTGGCTCCCTGCCACCCCATCCCTGCAGCCCCCCAGCCCTGGGCTGGCCATGCTGCCTGCCCCCAGCCTGACATGTCACTGTCCTGGGGGGCAGCGTGCAAGCACTGCTGACCAGAAGGGGATGTGGAACAGTTATGTATCCGTCCTTGGCTTCTGTCCTGATTCTGTTGGGCAAGAGCAGTGTTTGAATGAGGCAGACACTGACCCTCTCGTGCTCGTTCCAGGTGATGGCCCAGCAGCTCCTGGTGATCTTCAGTGCCTGCTATGTGCGGCTGCTGGTCAGCGGCCGCCTGCCCCGTCCTGTGGCCACAGGGCACATGGATGGCAGCAGTGTGCCCTGCCCCTGCCAGTTCATCCAGGCCTCTGTGCTCAGCACAGGGTGCTGCTGGCTGCCGGGCAGGGGGCTGCGGGGGGCTGAAGGGCAAGCACAGCAGTGTGAAGAGGCAGAGGAGAAGTCTGTCGCCAGTCATTCTGGACTCCTCTGGAAGAAGGAGTGAAAATAGGACTCTAATAAAGCGTGCAAACTGGCTGTGCATTCATTACTCCTGTGCTGTAAGCCCACAAACCGTCGCACTGGGGTGTCACCGCTTTGCTGTGCACAGGGGTGGTACAAACCAGGCTCTCAGATTCTATGCTTTGGCTGATTTTACCTTCTTGGAAACAGTCTGAATGCAAAGTCAGAGGGAGCACAGTTTGTTTTTACGGTATACAAATTGGATTCACTGCTGGGGTGCAATGGCTCATACATTAGCCACGTGAAGTGCTTCTTGGTACGGAGTGCTGCTTGGAAAACCTCCTGCTGGGTCAGCATAAGGGAGTCAGGCCAGGCTTGGAGCACAGAGCTCTCCAGTAGAGCCCAGGTAGGGGACGAAGCTCAGCAGCTTCCATGCTGTGTTCTGGACACCACTGTTTCCCCCACATCCCAGGGAGGGACATGGCATCCCCAGGGAGGGATGTGGTGTCTGCAGGGATGGATGCAGCCTCTCTTATCCACAGTGCTGGGGGTTGCCATGGACCTGGTTGCCACTGCTAGCTGAGACAGCCTCCCTAATTGCAGTAAGCACCCAGCAATTAACTGGGTGTTAAGTGTTGAGTAAAGCTTAACTTGACTCAGAGGAGGAGTCTGATTCCTCTTGCTAATGCACCCCGGCACCTGCCATGCTCTGGCCCTATTGCAAGGCAGATGGTTAATGCCTCGCTTTTCCTTCCTGTGCTCTTAATTAAAACATCAGTGATGAGAGACATCCCTTCCCCCCTCCGAAGGATCCAGCTGTTATGCTATGGGAAATGTGATATTCTGGAGAGTTTACAGGACCCCCAGGCACAGAGCTCCCTGGTGCATGGCAGTGCATTCTGTTACCCAGCAGAGTGCCAGGTGATGTGAGGTCACAAAGATCCTCCCAGGGAGATGTTGCTCGGGGGTATCAGTGCCACAGTGGGGTATGGCTGCATGGCCCTGCTTTTTGCCCCAGAATAAATCACTCTGTGGGCTTCTCCTTGGGGCTGGGTGGTGGCTCTGGGTGCTGCTGGCAGCACAGGGTCCCCAGTCTCTGGGCCACATAGCTGCGGGCTGAGGGGAAGGGGACAACAGTGGGCAAATGGCAGCAATGCATCACAGGGGTTGTACCAATAGCCCTCCCCAGGCTGCCCAGAGCCCACCTCTGTGAGATGGGAGCCTTGCTGGGGGGGATTTGCCAGGAGGTGCTGGGTCTGTGGTAGGGTGCAGCCAAAAGGAACAGAAGAAACGGAGTTCATCTGATGGGCTGAAGGAGAGGTGCTCTGGTCAGGGTCCTGGCTGTGATTCAAACCACTCCATTATCAGACTTTCTCCCCAGGCAAGCCGAGGCCATAAAATATACAGCGTGTTTGCCATGCAGAAATCCCACTTATGCTCTCTTGAGGTTTCCTTACCACTGATAATTACTCAGTGTTTTCTCCGAGGCTCAGCAAAGCTGTCCTTCCCAGCCTGCCTGCCTCGCTCTCCTCTGCATTTTTGCATCCCTGCAGCCTGGTTCCGCCTCCTCCTCCTCCTCCTGTGGGGATGGAATATGGCTCTGTGATGTGTTCGAAGCATGGGGAGCTGGAAGCTCAGAAAGCATCAGCCGCAGGGCTGAGCAGACCTAAAAGCCAACTGGATTGTGAACCCTGTTTCCTTTGGCCAGAGCAATGTGCTTCCTATCTCCGATTGCTCCTCAATGAACTGGACTCCTATGTCCATGACCTTGCCTCGGGGCTAATGGGAAGCGGGCACTGCATCTCACAGCACTGCAAACCCATGGCCTGGGCTGCTGCGGAAGAAAGTGCAAGATCATGGTGTGAGATAGAAAGGAGATAACATCACGTGGTCTTGTTCCGGTGTTTCATGTTGGGAGGTTTGAGAAAGCTCTGATGCACGGGGCTGAAAGCTGCAATTTGGCACAGAGAGATTTACATCAGGGGGAGCCCTGCTGTGCTTTTGTGCAGTGCCAGTGAAAGGCAAAGGCTTGAATGGACGTGAATCATAGAATGGCTTGGGTTGGAAGGGACCCCAAGGATCATCAAGTTCCAACCCCCAAAAGCACGGAGCACAATCTCTGCTCTTAATGCTCAGTAACTCCCCATCACATCGCCAGACGTCACTGCAGCCTGCAGGAGTGCGTGATGCAACATCTGTAGGTGTGGTAAAATTCAAGTCAAGGAAAAAACCCAACCCCTCCACATCTTCCTGCTGCTGACCCTCCCAGTCCTGCCCCAAACCTGCAGCCACCACTCCCTTCTGGAGGATGCGTTCTCCCATCACGGAGTGCTTTGCCAGGACAGGAGCGAATGGCTGCAACACAGCTTTGTGTTTTAGCAAGGAGACCTGGAGGGATGAGCTTCTCTTCCGAAGCTTTGCTTAGCAAGCCTTTTGTTTCCCCCACTCCAAAACTAATGCCCTTTGCCCAAAGCGTGCCATAGAACTGGTGTGTCCCGCTGTCCCGGCTGTGCAGGCACATCCCTCTAGATGGTGCTAAGCTAAAGAGAAAAGGGTGGCCTTGGAGCGCTGTCCTGAGGAGCGCACCTCTGCATGTTGGGCACCGCCAGGTCTGGGATGGGAGAACATCTCTGCTCACTGCGTGTTCCCATGCATCCATTCTTGTGCTCTCCTATGGCTCCTGAAGTGAAGGGAACCCCTGAGAGCTGTCACAAGGAGCCATGTGGCCACTACAGCATGGCCCAAATGCCTATTTTCCCAAAGGAAGGCCACCTCAAGAGCTCACAGCCTGGCTGCCAGAGATGAGCAGCAGGGGATAGCTGAGCTGTGCAGGGGAGAACTTACCGGTCAGCAAACAGATTTTGTTTTGGATGGGCAGTGAGTATGCTATTGAAATAGAGCTATTGTTAGAAAAGACTTTTCTTTTGATTCTGTGATTCAAATCTATTTTTCTTGCTAAGTGCAAATAGAGCAATCCCTATTGACACTAAGAGCATCCCTTATTGACACTAAGAGCAGTGTAATGATGTAACACTGTGGGAGAGGAGAGGTTAGCTCCTTGTTCTGCAGAGGTAAAGGTGTTTGTGCACTTTGATCCCATGGATGCACAGCTTGCTGCTTTGAGAACAATATCATACAGGTTTTGTTGCTCTCCAGTATAGGTCTGTTGGTGTCAGCTGTGAGTGCAGCTTCTACTCATACAGCAGAGGAGGAAAGCTTTGGCCAAGTTTCCCTTCCAAGAATGGCTCATTTCCATTCATGATGAGCCCAGAAACTGGATTAAGAGCTCTAGTAATCTGGATATGGTTTTCAGAACAGTTCAGCCCCTTTGTGTAAGTGGTAAATTATGTTCCTAAGAGCTCAGCACTTTGCCTTGAGCATCTTGATATAAAATACAATGATTAGTGTAAAGCTCAGCACGCAGCACTCTGGTATTGTGGGAAAACCGTGGTGATGATCAGTGGTGATGGGAAACCTGAGCTTTTCTGAAGGTGAGATCCCCCATTTTCTTCTTTCCTTCCCAAGAAGTGCCAGCACCTCTGAGATACGTTGCCCTCACATTAATCCTTGGGCATCCTCCAGACAACCTAATGCCCCTCAAAGCTCTCAAAGCTACAGACATTGCCCGTGACCCCAGCACACTGCCTTGTGATGTGACAGCAGTGAGAGGCACAGCGTGCAGCTGTAAACACGGGGCTGCTGCTGTTTACTTCAGCTCCGAACAGCAGCCACAAGCAGGCTGGGATGGAAAACTGCATTGGCGTCACCAGGAATGGAAGCGTCAGCAAATGTCAGCTATTCCAAACAAAGCTGTCCTCCCGGTGCCCGGCATTCAGGGAATGGGGTGGTCGCACTGTGCCAGAGCTGGTGAGGCTGTCTGAGATGGCAATTACCAGACAGGAGAAGGCGTTTTGGAGCCAAAGTTGGCACGGTATTTTTCCAGATGCTTCATTCTTGGCATCAGCAGTGGGGGATTCCTGCTGAATCAAACATTCCTCAGGTGGGACTGGCACGTAGCACCGTGATGACCTCTTTGCCAGGGCACAGGTCTTGTTTTGTGGCAGGTCGATGCCACCAGCTGCACAAGGCTCTTCTTACCAGCCTGGATGCAGCAGTTGCAAAAAAACACAGCAGGTTTTTGAAGAACTGGTCCTGCCATCTGTAAGTCATGCAAAGATGAAGGTGATCGCCAGCCTTGCATGGCAAACCCCCCATCATGGTTCGGCTGTGCCTTTCCTGGCCCTCATTGCTTAGTCCAATTTTCTAGTTGCAGCTGTGCCTCTTCTTCACAGCACTGTTTTCCTGCAGGAGGAGTTTTGTGCTGTGCCGCTCTTTGCCTTCTACCCACTGCCCACTCCGTCTCTTTGGTTACCTTCCAACTTCCAATGAGTTCACGATGCAAATTAAAACTGGCTGCTGAAACAATTTGCAAATGCAAATCTGCATTTTCTCTCCGAGCTGTGGTTGTGTTTCCCCCCCACTGTGGGCATCAGCAGACACCAGTATGCACCAGCGCCAAGCTGGGTGAGAGATGGAGTCCCCACCCCCTCACCATTGGCTGCATGGAGCATGCAATGAACGTGATACAAACTCCTTCCCTTCCCACCAGCGTCCAGCGTCATGTCTCAGCAACAAGTGAGAAATCCCAACTTCAGGAGAGGAAATCTTTTTTTTTTTTTGCCTGAATCCAAAAGTAGCATCGGGATCCTTAAATATACGAGCTGAAAGTTTTCGTCCGACGTCCTTGGCTACTACTGGTGTGTGTGCAATAGCCTCATGTGATGCAGCTCTTTATCAGGAAGGAATCCCAGTTGTGGTTAACTCATGCTGCAATGCTGTCAGGCAGCCAACGAGCCGAGGACGTTTGACTCATGACTCCGACTTTTGGTTTTGTTGTAACTCCAGATTCATTTCCAGTGATGAACTATGGCTCATAAGGCACAGCAGTGCTTCCAGTAACAAAAGAGAGACCGCAGCAGCTGCATGGAAAGGGAAGTACTCTCCCAATGACACTGTGTGCTGTTACATGGCTGGGCTGCAGGATATTTCTTTCAGGCTAAAACAAGGAGAAAGTTGCATCAATGTCAGCAGAACGGGTGGGACCCTCGGGAATCCTGAGCAGTGAATAAGGCACATGGAAAATGCCTTTTTCTTAAGATTTCCCCAGGACGGAAATGATTTGTGTTTAAAGAGGTGATGGTTGCATGATAAATACTAGAGAAGTATGTCCTTGCCCATGGCAGGGGACTTGGAACCACACCATCTTTAAGGTCCCTTCCAATCCAATCCATTCTATGATTCTACAAATACCAAATAGCTGTAGCAAAAATGTCCCGGGCATATGAAGAAACCTCCGTGTTATTATAGAAGTTGGTCAGAGCGCAGCGACGTTGCTGTAGTCGCCAGCTATTATTTACATAAGGTGATACTTCATTCCTCCTCAGGCATGTGACGCTGCTGCTCTGCGGGCAGCTGGTTTGCCCCGTGGCTGGTCAGAGGCTGAAGAAGTCCAAAGGCTTGTCAGGTGCAGGATCATCCAACCGTAGAGTGGCTCAGATTGGAAGGGACCTTAAAGATCATCTTCTTTTGGCCTCCTGCCATGGGCTGGTTGCCCCCCACCAGCACAGGTTGCTCAGGGCTCCATCCGTGGCCTTGGGTACCTCCAGGGATGGGGCATCCACAGCTTCTTTGAGCAAATGGAGCAGGATGGGCCAGGGCTGCACTCTGTTTCTGACCAGGTGTTGTTCAGTACCTTGAATGAGTGCAGAGCCACATCCTTAGCCAGACTAATAACTGTACTCCAGCTAGAGGGTGATAAATGTGATGAACTTCAATGGGACTTCATCAGCTCCCAGCCACTGAAGATACGGTTGGTCACATTTGGAAGCAAATTGCATGAAAATCGTTGCAATTAATGTAAATGGGAGCGATGTTTTTACAGCAGGCCAGGGCTTTAGCTGTCACATTAATGGGACATTATGGAGAAATTGCTCTGGGCTGCTTCAGAAACAAGCCTGGGGCACTCATGCTGCGTGGCAGATGCTGGCCCTGTACGTCCTGCCTGGTGAGCAGCCTCTAACAGCAGAATTCTCACTGCCAGAGGTGACGGTGCTGAGTGAAGCACTGAGGTCTGTGCTGAGACAGATCAGCGCTGCTCAGGGCTGCCTGGCATCAGCCTTCCCAGGAATGCACTGTATCCCTGGGGTAATTCCTCTTACTGCCTGCACATCTGTTCTCCTTGCTGTCCCAGCTGAAGGTTTTCAGGCAGCCTCTCCTCACCGCTACCTCATTCCCACATACTTTCCAAAATCTCTTTCCTCAGGTAGGAATGCAAAAGCTCAGGGCCACAGGAGCTTTGGGAGTCACCCCTGGTAGAGACCAGCATTGTCTACTGGTGTTTTCCAGGGGTGAAGCTGTGCCAGCAGGCTGGGCTGCAGTCCTGGTGCTGCTCTTGGCACAAGTCGGTGCAGGAGCAGCACTCTGCAGGGCCCCGGTGCTTCCTTGCTCAGCTCCTCCAGCGTAGGGCAGGGGTGGAGTGGGAGCACACCGGGAGCAGGATGGCTGATGTTCCTTGGGCTGTTATGGCTTTTGTCGAAGGAGAGCGCTCAAAAAGTCATTAATCCTGTTATTTTTTAACGTAGTGGTGAAGTTGCATTGATTCTAGGAAAGTGCTATTTCCTCCTTGATATAAATCGTAATGAATAATTCCCGATAAAGGCAATGGATCATCTCCTCTCTGCCTTTGGTTTATTAAATATGTCCCTATTAAAAGTTACGATCTCATCTGCTTTCACTGTGTGTTAAAACCTGTTTCTACAGCTGTTCACAGAAATAACCCCCAGCTAGCTCATATTTTCCCATGCCTACCTTATCCTATTATTATTCTTATTCTTTTACCAAGAATAAAAAAAAGACTGTGAAATAGGATACAAGAATGAAGCGGTACAGCTGAGATTAAGTGTTGCTCTGCTGCATTTTGCCAATGTTGGTTTCCTGGAGGACACTTCCGAGTTGATTTTCTTGTTCTCTGCCCATGCTGATTACAGGGATGAAACGTTTCTGCAAATGCTGCTGTGGTTTCCTCTTCTCCGCTGTGCTGTTTCTAAATGGGATGCACTCAAGCAGCCCCCCCTGCTTCTGCTGTATCCCACCTGCAAACCCTCTAAAGCAGTGACCCTACATTTTTCCACTTCTTCTTCCAGTCCTGCTTGGGCTGGGAGATGCTGGTCCAGGGAAGGAGAAGGGAGAGGATGGGCGCAAGAGTCTTAATGCAGAAGGAATAAAACCAAAGCAGCTTTGGAGGTTGTGTGCAGGGAGCAGAGCATCCCCCAACTCCTAAAGCCTGCTGTGGCAGGAGAACACGGCCCAGGAGCGCTCAAACGTCGATACAAACCTGTTGGTTAAAGCTCCTTAGGGCAGGATGGGAGCTCAGGAGAAGCACGGGTTGTTGGTGAGACGTGCCTGGAGCACACACGGTGCGGTGGCTTCCTGTACTGCGCAACAGCAGGCGGCTTTCTGGAGCGTGTGGCTGGATGGCTGTCTTCCCATGAGAACCTTCCCCCTTTGCCATCTGGAAGCATCCTGATTTACTCTGCCTGGAAAAGAGAAACAGCTCCAGGCAGCCCCGCTTACTCACATAGCCGGGCCTTTTGGGAAGCTGATGAAGTTCAGCATCCAAAGTTCATCGTCCATTCTGTAACATACCCCGTTGTTCTCATCTCCCTTCCCTCCATGCTGCACAGGTCCTTCCTCCCAGCCAGAGCTGTGTGTGAAAAGCTGGGTGCGGATCAGCCTGGCTCACTGGGAGGTTGCTGAATTCACTTCCAGCTATGACCTGGGTCCAGCAGTGAGTTCTTGGATGAGTGTGAAAACCCAACTGCATTAGGCAAACCAGATTTAAAAGCGGCCCAGGCTATCAGGTCCGAGCTCACCACTCCAGAATAGCTCATCCAAGTGCTTCATGTTTTCAAAGAAGCACCCCGCTGTCCAAATAGCAGCTACGCTTGGCCAGTCAAAACAGCCATCTGGGAAATGAGGCTTGTTTATGGAGTTTGGAAGCAAACAAGAAAAAAGCACATAGACTTTGTGCTTTAGTGGGAACCCCACGATAGCAACACAGCCAGGGACAAGGATTGGGCAAGATGAGGTGCTGGGGCACAGAGGGGTGGTGAATAGGAAGGGGTGATGAATGCATCCTTGTGCACTGAGCTCGTGAGCTGTCTCTTGTCAGGTTTATTGTTTGTGTGCTGAGCGCTGCTGATGCGCTCACGTCTGGGTGCAAGGGTACCACAAAGAACAGAGCCTTCTGCCATCCCAGAGGCTCAGCTGGGAATGTTAGTGCTTCTGGCAGCTGTTTCCCAATGTGACATGAGGAGGGAGCCTAGCACTCCCAAACAGACCATTCAACACCCCAGATCCCCATGGAAAGGTGCATACTGCATCTAACATACTGTTTAGGCACAGCGCCTGGATGGGATGGGAATGGCTTTCTGCCTCAAGCTGCTGCCACATCTCCAGGTCTTGTGAGACCAACCATGGCCATAGCTGTGGTCCTGGTCTTGCTGCTCTGCGGGCACCATAGCTCCAAGAACTGTTTGTATCTTGATTCCAGTTAAACATCAGCCTTACCTGTGCTATTAATGGGGCCTTTCCGTGAACTGGGCTGGTTGCCTTCCCATTTGCAAGACCCCACAGTGATGAGTCCATCTCTGGAGCCAGGAGAGACCAGTGGCCAAACTGCCAGCCACAGATATGCTGGTCACAGGTTGGGCTGGAGGAGTGTGTGATTCTCTGTCCCAAGTGGTTGCATCACATGTGAATCACCCAAGCAAGAAAAAGATGTCATCATCACCCTTCCTCTGCTCTGTGTAAAGTGAGGTGTGAGAAGAGCGAGTCACTGCCTTATGCTTGCAGGAGAAATCGATGATGAAAGTGAGAATCCAACTCTGGTCTGCAGCCAGGGGTGGTGTTTCAGAGCAGCAGATTTCCTATGGGCACTTGGCTCAGCATCCACATGCCTTGCATGCCATGGCAGCATTTGGGAGAAGACCAGAATGGGCAGAAGAGGAACCACAGCCACAAAACTTTAAAAAACTACAACAGGAGAAATGCAAATAAATGAATGAAAACGTTCCATTTTCATCAGTGGAATTACCCCCAGATTACACAAGGTAAATCAGATTTAAGAGCTGTGCCCCTGTTTGTGCCAGGTGAATGGCCTTGCACATCAGCATGTGAGGCAAGTTGCACTCACACCCCTACCTAACCACAACAAAGAGAAAAAATTATTTATGAGGGCTATTAGCATAATTGATTAGCTGAGGAACATTTGCCACGGTACAGTAACAACACACACACGTATGTGATTAGCATCTTACAGCTGAGCTCAGCAGGTATTTGTGTGTCAGTCGTGCGGTACTCAGACACCTCTGTCTCATGTTAAGGTGGCTGATGGAGCGTCTGAGCTGGCATATAGAGTCAAACAAAATAGTATGCTGGGTTGTTTCTAATCTCAGCAAAATTAGGAAGATCTTGTGGCTGATGAGGCAAGCCGACTAGAACCTCCTGACCAGCCCTTTCTGCTTGCAAAATGGTATTACTGTAAAAGAGGGAAGAGAGCACAAGATGCCAGCGTGGTGATAATGTGAACAAGGGGTGGACTGGAAATAGCTGCTAGGACACATAAATCCACCCCAAGTTCCTCCCCAGCATGGAAGGATGAGGCAGGGTGTCCCTGCTGTGCTCAGCACTGAATTTGGACAATTCAGAGCACAAAAATTGAGTGAGAGGGAAATTGAGAGCTGTAGGACTCCTGCTGCAGGGCTGGCTCAAGGATGGCATAAATTAATTAAGGGACTGAAGATAATTTTTCCAAGAATCACAGAATCATTAAGGTTGGAAAGGACCTCTGAGGTCATTGAGTCCCACCATCCACCTACCACCAATGCTGCCCACTGCCCACGGCCCTCAGTGCCACATCTGCACGGTTCTGGAACACCTCCAGGGGCGGTGACTCCACCACATCCCTGGGCAGCTGTGCCACTGCATCACCACTCTTTTGGATAAGTCTTTCCTAATATCCAGCTTGAACTTCCCCTGGTACAGCCTGAGGCCATCACCTCTTGCCCTCTCAGAAGTGGCTGTGGGGCAGCAGTGGGAAGCCAGAGGTAAATAATTTTTTGGTTACATCTTCAAAACTGCATCTGAGCCCTTCTGCAGCCCTTCAAGCACAGCCAGGAAAGTAAAGCATCTTTAGAAGAACAGCCATGTGAGCAAACAGACTGAGGTGCACAGAGCTGCCCTGCAGAGCCCTGGGCTCAGCCCAAGCCGTGGAAGTACCCTTTGAGCAGAGCACCTCGATGGTGATGGAGACACGGCTGTGCCATGCCACAGAGCCAACACGAGAGCAAAGAAACGAGAACGAGTGACAACAAGTGACTAATTAGCCCAGGAGGATGTTGCCTGAGTAAGCAGTCAGTCATTTCAGGATTCAGAGCACCGAAGAGCCCTCTCTCATGCGGTTATGTTGAAGGTCACATTGGTGTGATGTGCTGGGAATCGGGCCCAAGGCTAGAGCCCAACCTCAGATCCACCATCGCACACGGCTTGTTGAATTTCCCCTCTACCCATTCTGTTATTTCCTGATTCAGCTTCGCCCCATGTACCTATTCACTCTGAATTTGCATCCGGAGAAGCGATGGGAAATTTTACCGGGACCGCAAAGGTACAAATGACAATTCAACTCATTGTTGTTTGCTTTTATTTCTCAAAATACAGTTGAATGCATGCATCTGAGCGAATGGAAACATGGGGTGGAATTTTTTTTTTTTTTGGTTGTTGGTTGATGTTTCCAGGCGTTTTCTGAAATGATTTAATAGGTGCTGCTGAGGTCATTTGTGGTAACTGGGCAAGAGGAGTCAGCCTCCAGAATTCTCCTGATGTCCTTACACTGTTTGTTTTTTGATGCATTAATGAATCATCCCAGCAGTGACACCGCAATGCCACCTCTGGAGCCCAGCCTGTGGAAATGCCATTGGTTTTGGTGCATCATCACTATGGTGTTGGAGTTGGCCATGGAGGATGGAGCTTCTGGCCTCGCAGGTGGAGGGTCTTCCCATGGGCTGGGCACTGGGTCATAGAAAAATGAGGCAGAGCTGCTTTGATTTCGCACACTTTCCTGGCCATTGATTGAAATGATGGTTGTTTATTACAAATCTCCTTCTCAGCTCAGAATTGATCAGAAAATAAGTAGAAGTTGGAGCAGTTTCAGCATCTGCATGTTATTCCAACCTTATCTGGTACTTTTTCTACCCCACACATCCTGTTCCAGGGGAAGCTACAGTTCCATTCTCACCCTGCCGAGACAGCAGGACTTACCGGAGGATGTGTTCTATTTATCTAAGGTGTGAAATATAATTACCTCTGCTAGATACTGTGAGGGTTTACAATGATCAATTTGTGTGAAATCTCTGCAACGGGAGCTGAGCCTTATCTCCTTCCACTGTGCTGACAACGCAGTCTGCGTAGATAAATCCCCATTTATTTGTTTGAAATGTGCTTGTCATTTAATTGGCTCAGTTCTGGCACCCGTCATGCAGTGCAGAGCAATAACCACTCAGCCTGTGTGTGAGTCTCATTCGCTCTAAGCTTGGAGCAAAAGGTCCAGACCCAAACCTGAAAGCAGGATGTGCTCCGTCATGGTGGGACTGCCCCAGAAGAGCTCCAGAGGGGATGGTGAAAGTAACACAGTGGGGCTTGGTGTGTGTGCATGTGCATGTTTGAGTGCAGCTCTGATATCTGTAGGGTCACATCCACTGGGAACATGGGGACAGGAAGGAGTTCATGCCATGCTCAAAGTCAAGAGCCATGCCTCGGCTCATGGCCATACTCAAGCAGCTCCAAAATGCTTGGCTCACTCTGCACTATCTACAAGAGAATTCCAAAAAATATTCCTACAACTAAAAATATTGAACCTCTACTTGCAATATGGAAATATACAGAATTTTGAAGTACTTTTAGGTTGCTTACTGAGATCTAATCAGACCATGCTTGGTTGGGGTAGAGTGACCAGTTGGATCAAACTCACAGATCCAGCATTGTGGCTCATTCTGCGTCTTGCAGAGCCTCTTGCAGCACCTGGTGATGTGTTATAGCACATCGTGGTGATGGGTTGATGGTTGGACCAGATGATCTTAGCAGTCTTTTCCATCTTAAATGATTCTATGATTCTCTGCTATGTGGGACTTCCAAGAGAAATGAATGCTCCCCAAGCATATGGAAGAAAGATAAAGCATTAATTTTGCAACATACAGGGAAGGCCAAAAAACAAGGTGGCTTAAGTCACTTAGGGGTGCATACATCTCCTACTGAACACAAAGTTGGGACTTTAGCAGAGTGGGGTTGCATCTGATCTCACCTACAGCCTTTCAGTGCACATTGCTGCTGGATGCTCATCCCTAGCTTCCCTTTCCTTGTCCTGGGGCTGGAAGTGGTGCTAGCAAAACCCATCCCACTCTCACCCCAATGTGCACTGAGACAGATGTGGTTGCAGCATTAATGAGCCTGGCACAACATTTCCATTTATTTTTAGCCTGACTGGAAGCAGAAAGCAATAGAAATTTTGTCATTGAGCAATTTCCGACCCAGTTTTGCAAACTCAGGACTGTTCTGCTGCTCAGGTAAGCACGCAGGGTTCCCCAAATACTGCACCTCTCCTTGTTTCCCCATCACCTCTGTGCACCTGGAGCTGCAGCCAGCAGAAAGTAAGGGCTGGGGTGGCTGTTGGGGATGTGGTGGCTGGCACAGAGCTCACAGAGCTGACCCCGTGTCCCTCTGTCCCTTGGCTGCATCCTCAATGGAGTGCATTGCCCTGAGCTCAGGGTGGCCTTGGGTACGCCCAGAGCAGCAGCTGCCTGATGCCAGCTATAATAACTTCCAGGCTGATGGCACTGAGCCTGTGCTGAGTGTGCGGCCGCAGCTTGACCATAAAGCTGACACACTGAGAAATAATAATTCTTGTTACATCAGAGTCAGGAAGCTCTTGCAATTAGGGGAATATCCTTTCCATTACAAGGCACTCGCCATTCACTTAACACAGATCCCTCTTGAGTGGCCACGCCCTGCCTTACAAGCACTCATTAAGGAAGTTTTAATTTTGGAGCTGCGATGCCCAGAATCTGTAGGCAGTGAGGTGTCAGCTGGGTTTTAGGATGCTGCTTTAGGCTGCAGCAGGGCTGCTTGGGTCTTCGGTGTAGTGCAATAGTTCTACCACTGACCCCCTCTTTTGCTGGGATGACGCTGGTGGTACCGATGCAAAGGACGCAAAGAAAAGGGTCCACCCTATGTTTCCACTGACTGGGACGTATCTCTGAGAAAAAAACAACCCTTTGATTCCATTCAGTGGGTGCTCTGCATCTGCAGAATATGCAGAATGTCTTCCAGTTTCCTTCTGAAGGAAAGACAACTTCTTCAAGTAGTGACATGGATTACCTCTTGCTTTGCTAGCTCAAGCAGTAGAACAAGGCTGCAGAAGGAAGGTTTGCTAGCATCTTCCCTTGAAATTCACATTCCTGCACAGAATGATATGCAGGACATTTCTCAGTCTACTTTTGATGCTCAGAAAGCCCATGCAGTGACTTGGAGCTGCCGTCCTGCACAACCTGTGCCTGCCCGATCATCACCAGTTCCTTGCTACAAGCCCTGGGATTCCTGCAGTGCAGCTATGTGCAGATTGGAAATGCTTCACAAGCAGGAGCACGAGGCATTAATCTCTCATCTATCTCAATGTAGCTTTTTTACATGCTTTCAATCATTTATCCAAGGAGCAGAAACACCATCCACTCCCCACAGACAGCAAGTGTCAGATGGGAACAGTCTGGCTGTGATCTAGAGACTGGTAGGTAATCTGGAGGTAACTTATTCTTAGATGAAAACTAAACTCCATTCTCAGCACTTTGCCCACCTGCTGTGGATGGAACCTACAGAAAGCACATGCATCGGTGGAAGTGTGGAGCGCAGAATTGGTGCTGTTCCACACTTGTTTTGCACAGATGCATCTCTTCCAAAAGCCACGCAGTGCTGCAAAACCCACCTCAGCTCTTGGCAGCAGCAAGCCGAGCCAGCCCTGCTTCCATAAAGCCCACTAGAAAAACTATGAAGGTGCCACGGTTACATTTGCTTACGGTTTCCCTTGGTGCTGTGCAGAGTGAAGGTCTCCAGGCCTGGATCTCCTCTTGCAACCACCCCTCCAGCATCAGCTCTCCTTTCTGCAGCCATTCCTCAGCACAGAACCACCTTTTTGCAGCCCTGTCCCAGCCCGTCCTGCACCGGCTGAGCGTGGTGGCAGCAGGAAGCCCCGAGCTCTGCACAGATGCTTCTTGCTCTGCAGAGGTTTCACAGGGCAGCAGCTGAGCATCAGCTCCCAAAGGCACAGCATGGGGTGGGGCGGGGGTGGGGGGTGGAGGGGATCAGTTAACGGCTTGTTTGTGCTCCCCAGCCACAAGAACAAGCGTGGGTGCTGCTCTTTCACTTCTAAGCTCAGTGGCTGCATTTGTCAGGTTGGACAAGCACGGCAGGTTTCCTCAGGGTCTCAGCATCTCAGGCTTTCAGTGCATCCCAAGGTCTGGCTTTCTCTCACATTACTGTTTTGTTGTCTGAAAAGGAAGGTGTGTTTTCTTAGAATCACAGAATCATCAAGGTTGGAAAAGACCCCTCAGATCACCAAGTCCAACCATCAACCCGCTGACCATGTCCTTCAGGGCCACATCTCCATGGTCCTGGAACACCTCCAGGGATGGTGACCCCACCGCTCCCCAGGCAGACCTGCTGCAGTGAATGACCACTCCTTCTGGGAAGAAATGTTCCCTAATATCAAACCTGGACCTCCCCTGACGCAATGTGAGGCCATCAAATCTTGTCATATCGCCATTACCTGGGAGCAGAGGCCGACCCCATCTCACCATAACCTCCTTTCAGGAGTTGTAGAGGGCAATAAGGTCTCTCCTGAGCCTCCCCTTCTCCACACTGACCCATCCCAGCTCCCTCAGCTGCTCCCCATCACACCTGTGCTCCAGACCCCTCACAGCTCCATGCCCATCTCTGGACACGCTCCAGGGTCTCCATGTCTTTCTTGTAAGTGAAGGGCCCAACATTTCTTCTGCCAGGAACCTTTTTTATTGTCACTACTCAGCAAATATCAGGTCCTCATAAGAATATAATGCTTCTTAGAGACAGTTTGTACAGGTGTCTGCCTACCCCACTGTCATGCTGAACACCTAATAGCATAATTTTACAGCTAGGACTTTGTAGATCACTGTTGATCACAACACAGTTATCTTAATCATTAATGACAAAAATCTACTCTTGTGCAAGCGAGTGGCAGCCAGCTGCAGTCCTATAGCATGATACTACACATTTAAACTATAAATAAATCAAAAATGCAAAGCCAAACTCCCAAGGGCAATGCAGGCAAACTGCTCAGCTTCCCACTTCTTGGCAGTGGGTGATGGGGGTTCCCTCAGCGCGGGGCTTTGCCCTGCATAGGAGAACACCCAGCCCAGCTGCTGCCCCAGTGTGAGCACAGCCTTCTGGAAGCCACCCAAGCATATTTCACCTGAACTCCTTCCTCATGTCTGCACATCTCGCCAGCATGGATGGGATGGGTTCCTGCTTTTGCTGGCATCCGATGAATGACCCAAAATGTTTACATGAATGAACCTAAATGTATGCAATTCACCTCTCCCATTCCCAGCCATCCTTTGTGCTCTTCCCTGAAGGAAATGTGAACTGGTTTGGTGACTGTCTGCTCTGAGGCATCCCGGAGATAAGAATCAGGCTTTGGTTCTGCAGGAGGCTGCAAAGGCTGGAGGGCTCCTGTGGCTTTCTTTTCTTTAGCTACCTGTGGGAAGGTTGGTGGTGGTTTGGGAGAAATGTCAAGGGACTTTTGGGGCTGGCACAGCTCTGATCTAAATAACTCTGCCTCTCACAAGCCAGGAGCAAGCACCAGTGCAAAACAATGTGGGAAATAATTCCTGCGTAGCTAGGACTGTAGAGTCATAGAATGGCTAGGACTGGAAGAGACCTCAAAGATCATCCATTTCCAAACACTGTGCCATGGGCAGGGTTGCCAAACACGAAGTTAGGCACTGGATCACGCTTCTTAGGGTCCCATCCAACCCAGCCTCAAGAGATGGGGCAGCCACAACTTCTCTGGGCAACAGGTGCTATGGTCGATCTGAGTCCAGATTAATTAGATAGGAGAGAGGATGGAAGTGGGAGAAGTTCCCTTTGGTGAGGAACATCTCCCTGCCCTTTGGGACCTTCCTGTGCTTGTCCTGTATGGAACACCCAGTGTGGAGTTTCTCAGGATGTCCCTCTCCATCTGTCCCTGCTGAAGGTTCAGTTGTTCTCAGTGGGTTTGTTCACCAGCCCTGTGATCCCTTCCAGCCCCTCTGAAGGAAGCCCCGACTCCAGCGATGTCAGTGGTGACGTTTCCAGCAGTGGCAGTCTGCTCTCCCTCCTGCTTCGATCCAGCACATGGCTTACTTGGGTTTCATTAGTCTAAACGAGGTTTAATTTAATTTGCTTTAAGCACAAGCAGCATAAGGCTGATTAAATCTGATCACAGAGCACCACGCCAGCAGCTGTGGCCACTTCATTCCATCAGCCAGAGCTTTGCACCCTGCTCCCAGCCCGCGCAGCATCCCACCTCCATCAGCACTTCCACAGCCACTAAAAGCACACACCAAGGGACAGCATGAGGACTCAGTGCCCTTCCTGCTTCATTATCAGCTCTGAAAGGGCTCTTAGCAATTTCTGCTCTCCTCGTTGCCACAGCCTTCTCTTTTGCTGAGGGAATGTGTAGAGCAATGGAGAATAAATGAAACGGTGACGTCCTGGCGTGGAGACTTCTGTCAGCTGTTTGAAGTTGTTTGCATTGGCAGTTATTTCACTTGCACTATTTTGCAATTTTTACAAAGCTCAGGATTGCAATTATTTTTCCTGGCTGATGGTAACACTCAGCACTAATTAGAACTGGGCAAGGCAGTTTACTCAGTGCTTCTTGAGATTTCATATTTAGGTCAAAAAAACGATCAATCAGATTCTGCATTTCTTTTCTTTTGAAGCCAAAGCACTCCCCCATTCAACACCTTTCAGTGCAATATGTACCAAAGTTATGTTTAAAAATGAGGCTTCAGCGTTAAATTTAGCTACCTTTTGATTAAAAAAAAAAGGGGGCAGAAGGATGAATTCCCATGAATACAAGCAGTCAAACCTCTTCCCTCTCCTCCAGCCTCTCCCAGTTTCTAGACTGTGTTTAGAAAGATGAGATGCTTAAAATGAGCCTGACCAAGGGCTGCCTCCAGGGTAGGTCATCCCCAAGGCTAGCTCGCCTTTCTGAGGGCCTTCAGAAAGTTTGGTCTGCGTGAACGTTCAGTAAGTGTTGGTGAATAACAACAGGTGCCATTTTTCCCATATGGAGGAATTCAATTCCACCTCTTTGCTTCATACGCACTCCCATGACAGGCACCGTTCCTTCAGAGTGCCTCTCTGCTGCCATCTGTCACAGTGCAACAAAACAGAATGGAATATTACTGGGAAGGTTCAGCCTCTGCTGCCATCTCACCAACATCTGCGTCTGACATCGTTGGCCAACATGGTAAAACAGGAGGCATTACTTTCAGAGCAGCCCTTGCATTTCTGAAGAAGTTTTGCAAATGCTGCTCCCAAATGTTCCCCCAGGAAATTCTGCCCCTCCTGAGCACTCAGTACCAGCGTGTCCCCGTCCCTGCACTGGGCCGTTACTGCCCAGCATCTCTTCCTTGTTCCACTTTGACCCTGTTATTCCCCGGCACGTCCCACAAAGCTACAGTGAAGAAGCGTGCCGTGGGAAGGGCTTTCACTCGGTATTAGTTGGCAAAACTCCCAGGGACAACAGCAAAAACGTACCCGCGAGGAAACCTACCAGGGGAATCACACCATAAGATCAATGGCTTGACATGCCAAAGAGCTGAAGTCACCTCCCTTGCTGGCTCTTGATCTGCATGCAATGAGGAATGAACCAAGGCTGCAGAACTTGGCTTTACCTGCTGTCTCTCCCAAGGGACAGGATGGCAGCGTTGTCCCGTGCGCTGTGGGGCTGAGCTGGCACACCTTGGGGCTGAGTTCTTTCTGGTTTGGTGGGCACCGTGGGGTTGATGGTTGGACGCCATCATCTTAGTGGTCTTTTCCAACCTTGATGGTTCTATGATTCTGTGTTTCCATGAGAGGCTTGGCGCCTGCAGGCCGATTACTGGTGCACAGAAGAGACAGTTTTCAAGCTCTACAGATACTCTGCATTAACTCCATCCTTTTTCAGGTGGCTGATGAGGGGCTGATTCCCAGAGGACTGCCCCACTAAATGTTTCCCTCTATCTGTTTCCTCCCCCCTCCCACCCTTTTTTCTTATTTTTCTCCCCTCTCTCTGCAGACCCACAGAGCTCCTCATGCAGTATCTTCCCCTCTGCATTCTTTCTGTATCTCCTCACTCCCAGCTGCACCGATCCTTCAATAAGTCTGGCAGACTGATTTTTATTGATATTAATGGCTCCGGGTTTCTTTTATTTCAGGGCTGGAACTTTGCTTTTACCAACAAAATTTATCTCCATCAGAAACATTGACAGATCAGGGCATTCATCCAGGCATCTCTTACAATTGCTTTTTCCTCCTTGTTCAGTGGCAACCAGTAGGTTTATTGCTCAGTAAAAACAGTAGTGGAATCAATGCTGTGATTACATTTTCATTTTTTATTATTAAAATCTTTTTGAAATGTATGAGCTGAGATGAGCACTGGGAGCAGAAGCAGCAGCTGCAGCTGCCCTCTGCAGCCTCTTGACTTAATCAATACAGTACAATTTCATTCCCAAGGAACAACGCAGTGTTTACTTCTTTCCCCTTCCTTCCCATGGAAGGCATCTGCAGTACAATGAGTGCTGACTGTGAGGACCAACGTGGGCACATCAGTTAAAAACAAGATGTGTGGGACTTCATCCCTGTGTTTCTCCCTGGATATTATCAGGCAAGTGCCCAAACCCAAGAGGATTCTATAGAAGACAGAAGCATAGAATGGCTTGGGTTGAATGGGACCTCAATGTTCATTACGTGCCAACTTCTCTGCCATGGCAGGGCTGCCAATCAGGCACCAGTTCAGGCTGCCCAGAGCCCCATCCAACCTGGCCTTGGGCACCTTCAGAGATGGGGCAACCACAGCTTCTATGGGCAGCCTTCACCAGAGCCTATTCCAGAAGCAGAGGGGGTCTCCTTGAGGCAGGGTCTGAAGAAGGTCTGTTTATCCCTTGAGATGTCCCCAGTGCTGCAGGGAAGAATCACCCACGAGGTGCGAGGAGTAGAGAGGGCACCAAGCAGCACTCCTGACATCCACATGTCAAACATCTGCTCCAGCTGGAAAGCCACTGCCTTGCAGTGCCAGTCCTGTGGTTGAGCTGTGTGTCTGCATTTATTCTGCCTTTTCCTGGCAGTTTCCTCTTGCCAACATCGCCTCTAAATTCAGGCCAGAACTGCTATATAACCCAGCCTGTCCCACAGGACTGAGGAAGTTGGTTCACGTGTGTCAGGGTGACTTAATCTCGTTTCTATTTGCAGAGCATCCAGCTCCATCAGCTTTTTCTTGGCTCTAGAGCAGATGGACAACCACATTGCACCTCTTGCTGCACCTCCTCCAACATACCAACCCTATCCCTTCGCTGTCAGCAGCAGAAGGGGCATCACATTTCCAACATCTCCTCATAGGTTGGACCAAGACAGCAAAGCCAAGAATGCTTCTGGCCCAACTATCCCCTTCAGACACCCAACTGCTAACGACAATGGGGGTTTGCCTTTGCCTTCCCCCCCTTTCTCTGCATCCTCTCTGCACAGCCCCATCCCTGTGCTGCAGTTATATTCCCCTTTCTGTGTCGACTGCCTGCTGTATGTGCTCGGGAAGTGAGCTCTTCTGCCTCTGAGGTTTTGCAGCTCTGGCCCCTGCTCCTTGCAGCTCTTGCAGTTATTTCCCTTCCCTTCCTGCAGGGTGGGCCAAGGTGTAAAGTGCTGTGGGATCAGCCGCAAGAGTGGCCAACATCAGAGGTTTCCCAGCCTTGTCCACAAACCATTCCCAGCTCTGGGCCGTGGGAGTTTGCATCCAGTTTCCCTAAGCACTTCTTATGCCAGAACCAGCATTTTTTCCTTTCCTTAGTCACTCTGCAGCACATGATGTGGCACTAAAGAACACGATCAGTGGGCACGGTGATGATGGACTGGGGTTGGATTTGCTGATCTTAGAGGTCTTTTCCAACCTTAATGTTTCTACGATTCTATGATTCTGTGTGCTGCCCTTCAGAATCTTGACCTCTCCTTTTGCCTTTGTCAGGACTTTGAGCTGACTTCTCTTTGGCACCAGAAAGGCAGAAAACAACAAATTCATACGTACTTTACATGCTGCTTTTGTTTTCTGTGTTCTCATCTCCTGGAAGATGTTGCAATTGGGTTCAGCTAAGCAGGGGATATTATTTCCAGCAGTTGAGACTTAACACTCTTCAGTTTCCTTGAAACTTTCCAGGCGTATGTGGCCAAATGGTCGGCCAGTCAGTGCTCTGAAGGGCTTAGAGCAGTGGAAATGTCAGCGATGCTGTTGACATCTCCAGCAGAGCAATGTAAACGTGGCGGAGAAGTGCCTCGTTGGCTGTTTCCATGTCAGGGCAAGGTGATGTCCCTGCTCTGGGAATGAATCACATCAAAGACCAGGAACCTTTTTGGTTTCTCATTTCCATCCCCCTGGGGGACAGCCACCTGCAGCACCCACATCAGCGCTGTGCCAATCATGGCAGCACTCCCTTCTCTCTCCCCAGGGTGTTCTGTGGGCTGGATACCTCTTTGGGAACCCCGTGCAGAGGCAGAATGGAGTGTGGCCAGCACTGCAAACTCTTGCACGTCTCTTCCCAGACAGCATGGCCTGAGCACAAACCCTGACTGCCCGGCTGCAGGCAGACATCACAGTCTGGTTTCCTTCTTCAGCTGGGGGTAAAGGTTAAGAAGCAGATGGGTTGTTTTGTAATCTTATTACAGTAATGACTCCATTACATAAACGATCACTTCTACTATACCGTGCCACTTCCTTTGCAGCAGTTCTTCAAAGAAACTGCATCCAGATATTCTGCCTGGGACGTTTAATTACTGCAGCTTCTATTACTTAGGGATGCTGAAGACAGCTGGGTGCCTGTTGGAGTCATCCCACCCCAACTCCCAAACCATCCCACAGCTGGAAGGACAGCAGAAGGATTTGCACCAAAAATTCCCTGCTGGCCAACCTTGCTGTGCTCTCTGGTCAGCATGGCAGGTGAAATTCCCACCTCCCACGATTGCTATTTTCTCCTGACAGTCCATGGGAAGCATGAGGGCTCTTTGAAAGCTGTACTCAGACACACACTTGGGGTTCTCAGCCCATAGGAGGAAGGAGGGGGTTATTTAGAGAGGAGCTGTGGCTCCAGCCCGGTGCCATGCTGTCTTCAATCACTGCGGTTCAGAAGGCAATCATTTTGCATTGTCTCTGTGTTTCCATGTCTCTGATAAGGGAACCTCCTCTCACGTGGCAGCGCATGGAGGCTGGGATGCTGACAAACACTGTTATGCCCCCATTTCTCCAGGGAAGGAAGAACAAAACAGACAATTTCTGACTTATCAGATCGCTTCAGAGGATATTCCTCAGTGCACTGTGTGCAAATAATCTCGGTGAAAATAATAGCAGGCCTCCTCATTTTCAACATGTAATTGTCCTTCAGATTTTGAGAAGCTCAAAACGCTTGTCCCCGAGCCACCTCCTTATCAGTCATTGCTTCGGACACAGACATCTACTTCCCAAAAACTCCCTTCTGAAACAAGTCTGCTTTTCCTTCTGGGCAAAAACCTGATTTTTTCCCTGTACTTTCTCCTGAAAGCTCAGCCCTGAGGGTTTAAGTCACTTCTTGATTTGAAAAGAGCACGGGCATTACAGCAGCGGGTATGGACGTCACTGGGGCAAGGTGAAGGGCAAGGTGACTTGCATTACAGCACTGTAGGCTCTCTTGCCAACACAAGATTCTCAGTTCCCCTTTGCATATTTCTTTCTTCCCTGGCCCTGTCTGCACGCCTCTCATTCCCCTCTGTGCCCCTCTCTGGAAAGTGTTTCTGGGAAGGTGGATGTGGCTTCCCATCAGCCTGGAGTCTCCTTCCTTCCTTCCTGCAGTTCCTCTCTGCTCTCCGATTAGGGGATTCCTGGTGCAGCTGTGCTCACATCACATCCAGATGGAGGACTCCAAGGAAGGACTGTACACCCTTTCACAGAATCACAAAATGGCCCGGGTTGGAAGGCACCTCAAGGATCATGAAGCTCCAATGCTCCCACCACAGGCAGGGCACCAACCTCCACATTCAATACTAGACCAGCCTGCCCAGGGCCCCATCCAACCTGGCCTTGGACACCTCCAGGGATGGGGCACTGACATCTGCTGGCATTGGCAAAACGTTTGGAGAATAATAACTGTGCCCTACTTGGTTTCCTCCTTAGTGCAGGACTGAAACAGAAACACAACCTTTATGACATACACACTGACACAAGATGTGTGCTCTGTTGCTTGGTGCCCAGAAGCATACAAAGAGTAGAAGCCCTCTGCTCCCATAAACCGGAATCCTTTTTTGGATGTTAAAAAAGCAGTTATTGGTGATATTGCTAACATTAAAACAAACAAAACCAGAAACCACAGACCCTATCAACTTGATTTTGGAAAACTCTTCTCAGATATCCTCACTCTGAAATGGGGCAGAGTCAAGCACTGCTGCAGAGCTCTGCTGGTGTCTTGGAGTCAGGTAGATAATGGGACCCAGTGCAGGCAGGAACCAATGAAAGTCCTTCTGAAATCAGACTGCTGAACTGTTGACCCATATTCTTAAAGAAAAGCCTTTACTGCTCCAGAATGCATTTATTTGGTGTGTTCTGGAGTAGGATGTAGGCAGTTTCCCATGCTGGGTAGAATGATATCTGAGTTGATACAAATTTCTTCCACCCATCTCCATGTTTCAGTGAAGAACTTCAAAGCGCTGCAGGTATAATTAAGAGATGTTTGGAACTAAAACCTCAGTGTGGCTAGAAATTTCATTATACAGCCTTCTGTAATTTCATCTGGAAGGGATTCGAGCTCACACATAAGAGCAGTAATGCAAGAGCCAGACCAAGCCAGGGGAAACAAGTTGGTTGATGTGAGAGAACACAAGGGATGATCAGACACCAATCTGTCATGAGGAACTTTTGCTTGTACAAGGTGGTTTTTAAAATGATGACCTCCTTGAGTAATGGCACCAGCAAGAGGTTTCATTATGGCAGGTCTTGAGTGAGGTTACGAGCGTGAACAGAACTTGCTATTGAATCCTTGCATTGCTTTTTGCTGTGCTCTGATCAGCAGGGCTGATGGGAATGGGGTCGGGCTTCCACTCAATTACAGACAGATATTTGCACTCTGTGGGCTGCTTGGTCTGTCCTGGAGAGGGGAGTTCAAAGTCACAAGAGCTGGAAATCTGCTCACTTACAAGCTGATGAATGTAGGCTCAAAAAGACCTACCAGGAGAATGACTCAAACGATGTCAAGGGTTCCCTGGTTTTGATGAGATGGGCTAAATGTCATTGGTTATACTATGTCTGAGCTATGATTAATTATGTGGAGTGCTCCGTGCAACAGGAAGGGAGAGGCTGTGTAGTCTGTTGGCTGTAAATATTGTACTGTTGAATAGGGAATGTTTACTTTCAAGTTTTATGCATGTAGCTTGTCTGGTTCCTTGATGACATCTGTGAGAGATGAAGGTCTATTTGGTATCTAAGGCTTTTCTCTTCGTGTCACAGAAGGCAAAGGCTCTTCTGGTGAGCTTCCTTAGGCATCACCTGGTTAACACGGTGCTATGTAGTGCTCTGGAAGGGCCACTGGAGAGTAGTTTCAGCTTCTCCTCACCAAGAAAACATCTGTGCTTGTTTTCTAGGCTCCTAAGGAAGAGATATTGGTTTCTGGGGTTTGTCAAGTTTCCATGTGTACATTTGCTTTCATTTCCTTCTTCTTTGTTCTAGGACAAAGTTATTTGTGTTTTGCAATATTGCTGATGTAATAAACTTTCCTGCGGCTGATCAAAGCTGTCTGCCCTCCCTTATCTATCAGATCTTCCTGGGAGATTTGGCACTGCTCTTTCATGATGGCCATCGGCTTTGGGAAGCATGAATTCTGTGATCTTCTGCTTCACTTCTGGTTCAGTGCTTCTTGCCTTTTTGACTTCTTAGGCTGTGAACAAGACATTAGCAGCCCATCAAGGGGCACACCAGCCCTTGGAAAGAGGCTAAAAAAAAAAAAATAAAAGGGTTACAATTTTTCTTCATACTCTGTAATTACAATATCCTGCTCCATTTTATTGATGAGATAAGCTAATGATGAGTGTAAATGCAAAATCCCCAGACTTCCCAGGTTTCCCCTAAGGCCCCTCTTCCTACAGCTGTGTTTCCACAGAAACATCTCAAAGTGGCAAACCAAGGAAAAAAAAAAAAGTCAGGCAGGAATAGCAAAACAAGGCAGGAGTCCTCTGCAAGCTAAGGGCAGTTGGATTTGATAACCAACATGAGCAGAGGGAATTATTTATGGCTGTGTAGAGGCTTCGGTGCACGGAGCAGCTTTGTCTTGCAAGCTGCTACCTCAGGCAGGGAGAGAAGAAGGCAGAGTTTGGTTGTGACGCCCGGTGCTCCCTGCGGGTCAGAGAGCTGCTCTGTGGCTGGAGATGGCACGTGCTAAAGGTCGGAGAGCGCATGAGGGCTGATGCTCAAAGAGCGGGGAAAGTAATTTGCTGAAGTTGGACTCGACCCAAACGTCAGCTTGGCGCGGGTTTTGCTAATGCTCGCCTGATTGCGTTCATCAAAACGTAACCTGTGGCTCCCATCCGTTAATGGAGGTTGCTGTGGTTGGTTGGCACACCGATGCAAAATAAGCAGGAAGAGAAAGCCGAGCTGGTTTTGCAAGTCTGTTCACCAGGGCATTTTTCCTGCGCCTTGACAAAGGGTTCTCTATGTTTTATTTTCCTTCTTGACCTAAAACGCAGTTGGGAAGAAACTACCTTGTAAAATTCAGGAGCACTTTTAACGTTGTTGTTGTTGTTGTTGTTGTTTGCTGCTCTATTTCCCATCCTCCGTGCATTTCTCATTCCATCACTATGTTCAGTGCTCCCCATTTCAAGCTTCTCCATCTAACAAACCACATGAGTCATTCTCTGGCTCCTTGTCAGCAGTATAAGGATGCGTAGAGCTAACAAATATGTACTCCACAGTGTAATGCTGTTTTCTTCAAGGCTTGCAATTGTGGCTCAGTAACAAATGGGCGGGGTGGTACGAAGCACTGACACCCTTTGAGTGCATTACAGCCATTATCATTCCGCGTACATTTTCTTTCTCTGTGGCATGTTAAGTATCTCTGCTCAGCGGCTTGAAAATGGCTTTTGAAAGAAAGCCATTACGTGGGGTTCGGGACCCAGATTTGAAATTTAGATTGAATAACACTTGAATAAAACATTTGTAACCGGAGCAATAATCTCGTCGTGATACCGGGGCGCTGGATTTGGTATCTATCATGGGAATGTGATGTTTTAGGGCAAAAATTCTGGTTTTAAGATAAGGAATTTAAGTGAAACATATCTACAAGAGGAGGCATTTTGAAACACCAGTGCTGGGAATGAAATATTTCTTTAGAAATTACAGAGGTCTTCGTTATTATTATCATCATCGTCGTCATCGTCGTCGTCATCAAAGACAAAAGTTCTTGGGTGTCTTTATTCAGTGAACTTTAATATTTTCACTTTTCAACTCCTTGAGGGTAGAAACTGCAAATGTCAGAAATTGCCCTGGGATGGAAGTTCTGGTTTCGAGTGGGCCACAGCACCCTGTGTTCCCATCATTAAACTTGCTCAGAAAATAGTTGCAGTCTATAGGGATGCATCCTGTCCTTCCCTCTTTCATATAATAGTTCTGTACATCTGAAGGTTACTTGTTTCAAAGCAGAGGACTTTTACCTGAGGAGTAAAAGCAGAAATGAGTGTTTGTTTCAGATTTCTTTTCCCCTGTGTTTTTAGTCAGGCTCAAAAGAGGGCAAGGAAACCCACTGCTATGATCTACTGCACAAGAAGCCCCCTCAGATTTTCCTATGGAGAACGGATGTGGGATCCCAGTGTTTCACCACCAGCAGAGTCAGGTTTCGGGTACTGATGGGTGACCATGACATTGTCCCAAACCTCAGGCTCTGAAATGTCAGGTTTGAGCTCAAACCATGTCAGGGAGATTCAGAGGTGACTTCCCCGGAGGAGATGCTGGATTCTGCAGCATTTGCCAGCACCTCCTGCCAGCAGAGACGGGGAAAACAGAGCATATGATGCTCAGGCAGTGCTCAGGGGCTCACAGGTGAGCACAGACCTTGGGTTTTCCAGGGCCCCTTGCATTTTGGTTGATGGAAAATCGTGGGGTTGGGGCTGTATGCGTGTTCTGCAAGTTGGTCACAGGAGAACAGGTCCTTAATTTTGCTGTAGATAGTCTGGGGAAAGAGGAGTGTTCATTGGGTCCTGAATGAGGATCCCTGCTTACCCCAGTGCTCCCAGCTCCCTGCAGGGAGGCTGTCTGTCTGTCTGTCTGTGCACAGGAGACAGCCAAGGTCCCCAGATTGCCATGTCCTTGTTTTTGTCAGCATGCTTTGTTTATTTAGTGACAATCATTGAGCAAACATCCTCGGGAGGCATACCTAGAAACACTTTGTTAAAAAAAAAAACAAAAACACAACACTTCAAGAACACAACTAATAGAGATAAGCAGGTCAAGGAGAGATCTTGTCCGAGAAGCTCTGTGCATGAGCACTGTCAGTTCAGGCTTTTGGCACCGTGCAGAGCATCCTCTGTGCTGCGGTGCAGCCAGACCCCAGCAGCCGTCCCACCATCACTCACAGCCTGCTCTGATGTGCTCAGCCTGCTCTGCTGCAGCTCTTGCCAAATCCAGACCTTCAGCCCAACCTCCCGGCCTCCCATAGGAACAGCCTCCACGCTGCATTAGAGGCGTGCGGGGTTTATGATTGCTAGACATTATTTGGGAGGTTTTTGTTTTCCAAGAGATTAGTCAAGCAAAAGATTGTCACTGTGGGAAAAAATTCATTGAATGCCCAGTTACAAAGCTTCCCGTAAAATGATTCACTTGGCAAATTCAAAGGGGCTGCATAGAAGTCTGTGTAAGAGCTTGCACACAGCGCCCTGGGGACGGGAGGTGAATGTCCTGCCGCAGCTCCTCTGCAGTGATTTTTGGGTGGCTTCCTAGCAGGTGATTGTCCAGGGTAAACCCATAAATTGCAGCTGCTAATTAGAGGCTCTCACCCTGTACAGGTGGTAATAAGTCCAGGAACAAAGGTGGATGGCAGTGAACAAGGACTGGATCAATAACTTTAATTCTAGAGCAGAGACAGCCCATATTAATTCAAAGTGAAGCCCTCTGGACTGGGAATTTAGAGGCTAGAAAATATTGCCTTTGAAAACTCATCTGTTTTCTCTTATGATTTTTTTTTAATCTAATGTCATGTTTCTAGCAGGGGGTGGATGAATTCCTTAGAGACAAATGTGGTCCTCCTTAGCTTTGTTATCCCATTGAGATAGTAACAGATGGGCATGAACATGGGGAGACACGTTGCAGGGCAGGAGGAGAGATACCAGCAAGCTGGGATGGATGAGGGCATACCAGTGTGACACTGAGCACCATGCTTTCCAGGCCTGTCCCCACCAAGCCTGGTCATAGGTTCTTGCATCTTTTGCAGTAGAGATGGGGAACTTTAGCATTGCTGATTGCTAAGGACCCTGATGGACTCATCCAGTGTGCACTCTGCTAGCCTGGAGCAGCAGCCGCGTGGCTGCAGACCTTCTGCATCTTTCCTGAGTGCAGTATATTCCCCTTGGTAGTGAGTTTCTTGCAGACACTTGCAAGGGTATCTGGTCCAAGGAGCATGCACACTGAAGAGCCAGTCCACCCCAGAGTCATCCTGGAGATTGTATCCTCTGGCCCCTTTGTGATTTGAGCTCTGGTCACTAAGTCGTGACTTTCCTCCCCATTACCTGAGAGGTAACCACAATGGGGACGATCCTTTCTTGGGCCAAGCTCTGAAGTAAGACAGAACACATCCCAGAAAAACATAAAATCATAGATCATCTTGGGTTGGAAGGGACCTCACAGCCCCCAGCACCACCCCTGCCGTGGGCTGGCTGCCCCCCAGCTCAGGTTGCCCAGAGCCCATCCACAGCCTTGGGCACCTCCAGGGATGGGCACTCACAGTTCTGGGCAGCAGTGCTGGTGATTCACCGCCCCCTGAGTGAAAAACTCATCCCTAACATCAAATCTAAATCTCCCCTCTGTCACTGTCTGCCAGTGTAAAACATCACTCTCCCTCTTGCTTATAAGCTCCCTTTAAGTATTAGAAGGCTGCTGTGAGGTGTCCCCAGAGCCTTCTCTTCTGTCCTTTGTTTGGGGTCCCAGGTATGGATGCAGCACTGCAGGTGAGTCCTTGTGAGGGCAGAGCAGAGGGGCACAATCCCTTCCCTGCCCTGTGCCACATCTCTGTTGATGCAGCCCAGCATACATCATGGGGAACACAGGAAGAACCTCTTTTTTTTTTTTTTTCACCCAAAGAGGGATGCCCTTCCACTGTATTTCCACTCTGTATCTCCAAATACATTTCCACTGCAAATGGCCAACTGTCAGAGACCCAGGAGGCTGAGCATGACGTTTCTGGGGCTCTTTGCCCTCTTGCTGCTACACTCATCCAAGCCATCTCCTTGGTGGCAGTGGCAGGGAGGCACAACCCCATGTCACAGCACAGTGGACAGAAGTGACCACCACTGACTCAGCCTTTGCTGCCCCTGCCTGACCAGTTCCATGGCAACTCTCACTGTCTCCCGACCAGCAGTCCTTACACCAGGAGCCAGGGATGAGAAGAGGTGAGAAGTGGGGAGCCTGGAGGACCTCTGTGATTCCCTTCTCTTCCCCCCACAGATTTCCTGTGTGACTGTAGACGAGTCATTTAGCATCTCCACAGTTCCCCATTTGCAAAAATGGATTTTCCCTACCTCACAGATAGGGAATAATAAAAGGATTAATATGCTAATGAGCCTTGGATGCCCTCTTGATGTAGGCCAACTGGATTCGGTTAACTTGGTGTCTTATCCGAGTAAAAAAAAGAACAGAAAACATCCTGATTTTCTGGGAAGACAACAGTTATTCCTATGAAAACGAGTAATGCTTTGGATGACTGCATCAGAGCACATGGTAGTGTTTGGAAGTTATTCTTGATAACTAATTCTGTTTGGTATTTATAGGACAATATAGTTTGGCTGCATTGGAGTTTTCTGCTTTAAGTCTATGAAAACATCAGGGAAAGGCTGTAAAGATGAGGAAAGAGAAAATAAGTTACATATAATATATTCTCCCATGTACACAATGAATATTCTTGTTAAGAATATTCTTGACAGCTCACTTATCAAGGGGAGCTGTGGATGGGATCAGGGGGTCACTTGTAAAGTCTAATGGCAGGTTTTTCTTCACCCCACCCAAATCCAAGCCAGGTCCATGGGAGGGGGATCCCAGACCTCTCAGAAGGCTATGGAGGGCACCAGGGCAGTCCTTGAGGATTTTAGTTTGTTGACTGCTGTATTTTCCTGAAGAGAAAGAGGCAGTATGGAGAGACAGAGACAGAGAAGATTGGGTTGGATTGGGTTGAGTTGGGTTGGGTTGGGTTGGGTTGAGTAGAGGAAGTGCTCCCAGGTCCGGTGAGCTGAAGGAGAGGCACTGACTTTGATCAAGGTGTTAATGAGGGCCAGTTGACCCCCAATTATCCCCTAGATGCTCTGCTTCTGTGGCTGTGTGGAAGTGAAAGTGTGAATGATGAAGGAAGGGGTTGTGAGGTGCTGTGTGTAGGGCAGGAGGGGCTCTGCAGAGGGTAATGTGGTGGTGTGTACTGGGGCTCAGGTGTCTGGGTGTGCTGATTGCTGAAGGTATAGAGAGAATGCGAGGCCTGGTGAGTTATCTGGAAAGGTTGCAGTGGGAAACTGAGAGAGAACAGCTGCTTACGATATTTATTTAGTTATTAAATTATATTTAGCTACTTAGTCAATTCTGTAAAGTACTCCTTCAAGTGCGTGAGTGGAAAGCACTGAAGTATTGCAATAGCTCAGGCTAATGCTTATCTGATGCTTCCTGTTGCATGTGATTGAGTTGAGCCTTCCCTTCTTCAGCCAAAGGCTTTCTCTGCTCCCTATCCATGGGAAGAATCGACAGTGGTGACTACGGGGTGAGCGAGGAGATGTCACTCTGCTGTCTGAGCCTGCTGGCACGCTTTTGGAATCCCTTGTGAAGCCCTGCTGTGTGGGAAGTCCGTGCTGTGAAAGAGAGCAGCCTTAATCCCTGGAGCATGGCTTTCAGAGAACTGCAGGGTGAGCTCCTGGCCCTGGGACTGCATGACCTAGAGTGGACAGGGAAAGAGGAGGGAAATACTACCTACTTGACAGATGGGAAAGACTATCAAAGGGAAAACACTAGCAAGCCAGCAGTATTCTGTCTGATCTTTATTTTCTCTCTGTTTTTCAGATCAGAGACTAATGGTGTATAAAGATGGGGTGAAGGAGGGCAGGATGAAAAGATCTATATTCTTGGTGGTGTTTCTTATCAGAGATGGGGAGCTGCTTGAGACTGTCATCGAGTCCTGACCTCTCTGACTAAAGTGGGCCCTGGCGGGGAGCCCTCTCATCACTGCAGGATGGTTCCATATGGCTCAGTGTGCAGTCTCTGGGTTATCAGCACCCCTGCTGATTCCTGTGGCTCCAGAACTGCTCTGGCAGCAAAGAAGGACCACGGATCAGGCACTGTATCCAAATGGGACGGGGACCCCTAATGAGTGGCTTCTGATGAGGTCTCTTTAATGTGACACAGGTTGCTGTATGACAAACAACAGGAAACATGAATGTTGTCACAGATTTGTAATGTTCCAAAGCCTCAGCCAAGAAGGAGAGACTGATCTCACACATCCTGTGCTCCAGGTGAGTGGTGCTGCCCCGGCTCAAGGGCTTTTCTCATCCTCAGGTTGAAACGGATGGCAGCGCCCTGACACAGCAGGCAGGGGGTGTGAGGAATCTGCCACAGGAGATGGGAGCGGAAGGAACAAACAATCCCAACTTGTTTACAAAGCGATTACTCCATTCACAGACTTCTTAGTCCTGAGTTTATTCCTTAGAGCCATAGGTGTGGAAGCGCCTTGTTAAAGCATTGCTGCAGCGAGTGTGGATGCAGGAGGGCTGGGAGGCAATCTATCAGTGCTGTCTGAGTGCAGGTGGAAGCAGTGTGGGATGCCTGGCTGCAGGGCTCCGGCTGCACTGAGGGCACAGCCGACTCGCATATGCTCACAGCATGCGTGCCTTCCTTGGGGGTTTTTCAGCGAGGGCACAGCAGGTGCTGCTGGAGCAGGGCAGTCAGCCTTGTCACTTAGAAAATTCACCCTGTGACAGCATGAGACAAGAAAAATCCTTGTGGCAGCTGCGCCAGCGAGCTTCTCCATCCAACATCACTGCTGGAAAAATAGTGGTTTTTCCTCAACTACCACTTGAGGACTTTCTGCAAGAATAAACTAAAACTACTTTAAGGAACTGTGTTGCCATTGCTACATTCACAGCCTCAAAGCACAATCCCAGCGGTGCCCCACTGAAGCAAGAAAACAATTCCACAGAAAACTATGCCTGCCAAAGAAATGATTTGTTCAAAGCACTTGGCTTCGAATAGATGCGTAAATGCTTTCCTGAAATTTGGATTGTAATTGAGGAGCAATATGTTCAACAGAACGTGCCTAATGAATAGGCATCAAAATTTATGGCCATAGAGAGGTAGCGGTAATGGGTTATGTAGGAGATCAGTCCTACATTTCTAGTCAAAGTGAGAGCTGGCAGCAGCCTGTGGATAAAGAAAACGTCCTTTTCCAGTCTCACCTCTTCCTTGAACATCCTTCGTCAAAGAAGCATAAAGGGGTAATCTCCAAAGGTAAACGAACGAGGTGTCAGCACACATACGGTGCTGATAGCAGAGCAGAACTATGCAGTTTCAGTGGACCCAGAGGTCTGTACAAACATGGGAGTTTTCCAAATGCTGTAATGCCTTTTCTACCTCCTGGCCAGATAGTTCTGTAGCAAAGAGGAACAGTCCCAGCACTACAGCAAAAAGTTGTTTCATATCTCCTTGTGTTTGTACTAGAGATTCCCCTGATTTACATGAAGAAGAGGAAGTGAGGTATCTGCAAAAAAAATGAAGTCATCTTGCTAGAGGGTTAGGGCAGGAGCAGCCCTTGCCATATCTTTGGAAGGATACCATTTTTCATGCTTTGTTTTTAGGAACTGACAAGAGAAAGGAAGTGTAGTGAGCAAATAGCTATTTTGAGTGATAATCATGCTCTGGCAGCGGCTTGCTTGGTTACATCTTCATAGATCTCTTCCACTTCGGTCTCTACATGCACAGTTGTGCCTCTGTATCCTGCCTGCAGAGACCAGCTTGAAGCTTGGGGATTTTGGTACGCAAGCTGTAAATGCATTCACATCTTCACATGACAGTTGCACTTACTGTAGAATCATTCAGGTTGGAAAGACCACTAAGGTCATCCAGTCCAACCATCAACCCATGCCTACGACTGCTGTAGACCATGTCACCCAGTGTGGCATCTCCCATTTTAACATCTCCAGGGACGGTAATTTCACCACCTGCTGGGCAGCTGTGCCAATATCTCACCAGAGATCCCATCCAAACCCTGCAGTTCTGTGATTCTGTGATCTGGGGAATCACATATGGTGTGAAAAATACAGCGCACTTAACCACACTGCCATGGGTGAACAAAGAAAGTCCTGCTCTCTGCAGTTGTAAACGTGAGCCTTTGGTGGATGCTCATTAGAGGACAGAACGAGTCAGGAATGAAGGCGAATCAAATAAAGTGCTTTTGTTTATTTATTTTTTGCTTTAAGATATGAAGTGATTTTAAAAATGAACCATTGATAAACTTCATCATTAGGAGATATCAAAGGAAATGAAGGAATGAAGGAGAAAGCTGCTGAGAACAACAGGGCTCAAGTCTGTACCTTGATTTTTACAGTCTCTTACATAAAATTGACATACACAGTGCCAATAAATATACAAAAAATATTTCCAGTGCCTTTTTGTCTTTTTAATATAAAAATCTACAGTCAGTGGAAGAACAGCTTAATTTGTGCAACAGTGAGGGAGTGTGGAAGCAGGTTTAGTTCATAATTCTGAAAAATATCCCACTGAAACATTCTGGTGTCAGGGCACTTGATAACGTTGTATATAAGCTGGTGCTTCTACTACTTCTAAGGCAAAGCAAACTTGGAACTGCCACTGTTGACAAGCTTGGCTCCTGCTTTCACACTTTTGAAGTGATTCTTATCTGTCTTTGGCATCAGTGGAGCCCTAATTTCCTTTGAGAACCTGTCTGACAGCAGCTGAGTGTGCTAGAAAACACGGCCCTTGTTCAGCTGCTTGTTGATGAGCTGGAAAGTGTACAGCCCATGCTGTTCCTGGGGGTGCAGATTGCCTCCACTTTGTCTTTGCGCTCCATCCTGCAAGATGCTGAAGAGACAAAGTCTCCAAACCCTGCCAGAGTGAACTCAGTGATCTCCCCAAAAGCTGGAAGTACTGTGATATGGAACGTATCCCCAGCCTGGAAAAGGGGTCTTTGCATGATCAAAGCTGGCAAGAAATAGATTCAGCTGTGGTTGGGCATCTCAGGAAACTACTCTATCATGGGTAATGTCCTGCTCTCCAGGAAGAACTTAATGGTGTAGCAAATTCATCATTTGAAGGTAAGGTTCTTCCTTTCATCAAGATACATGTCTATATACGTAGCTGCCCTAAGTTCTACTCAGGCAGTAAGTATTTGGGCAGCTTAAGTGCAGTGCTGTGTATCTGCTGGAGACAGCTGTTGCTGTTAACAAATATCTTAATAATAATAAAAAGCTTTTAACTTGGGATAACTATTGAATTTAAAAAAAAGAAGAAAAGCACCTTATTTGGTGTGGATGTCCCGCAGGGGAAAGTCTGATGCCCGCTGCTGCTTAATTAACTTTTGGCTGATCTGTCGAAGCTGTCACCCACAGCCTAACAAAACATCTCAGGTATGTGAGAGTGGCCAAAAGCCAGGGTAAACGTGCCTGAATGTGCTTCCTCCCTCTGAGTTTCCAGGTGAAAACCTCACTTAAGCCAGAGCACGTAGTCCTTAACCAGAAACCTCTTCTAAAACAATTGAAAAATGGTACTTTGAGTTCAATCCTGGGATATATCAACAATAGTGCAAATATGAAATAGTATGCCAGCTGGGAGAAGGTTTCTGGGTTCTGCTAGTGGAAAGCAATTGGACACACTCAGTTCCCAAGCTGCCCAGGTGCTCTCATGTACAGGTAGGGAAAACATGGCTTTTTGATCAGGTGATGATATTCAAAGTTGGCTGGAATAATGCTCTCATTTCCTCGTGTGCTCAGCGGGGCATTGCTCAACCTTCACATTTTTCCTTTTGGAATGGGAGTCCTACATACCCCATGGCAAAGAAAAAAGGCCGTGTCTGAGTTCACTTTGGTGGGGGATCACTCACCGTGCATGTCGGGAAGCAGTGATGATTGATGCACAGCAGAGGGGGTTTCTCTGGCTGTATGAGCTGATCGCTCTTGCGTGTGATTTCGTTAGCGTTTTTGGATGGAGACCAGGATCAGAAGCTTTTAAATTAGTTAACTTGTATTCTTTATTATCATAACACTCGGAAACAAAACACTAAGTCAGTTCTGCTGTTGAAGACTCACATTGGTACTGAAGCACAAAACAATATACAATCATTTATATGAAAATACATTACAGTAGCAAAATGCTATACTGGCGTTTAATACCCAGATTTGGGCAAAAATTCTCGACACTGTCTGATTCTTCTAAAGAATGAATTTTCTCCCCATTTCCCATCTGAAATGATGGGCCACTCAAGAGATTAATAAAAGCAAAACACAATGTGGTCAGTTGGATCATACAGAGCTGAATAACAACGTTCTCTCAAATACGTTTTTTTGTTTGTGTGTATTGAAAATCACAATACTTCAACCCATTCCTTTTGGTCAGTGTGGCCTGGTTGTGTCCCTTCCTTCTGAGGGATGGCTCAAACTAACATTCGCTAAACTGGCACGTCCAAAGTCTTCCCACCATCCTACTGCATGCTATCTGGGTGATGTTTGACTCAGAAACACAACCTTTAACTTTCCACCTCTAGAGCCCAATCCTGCCAACACACATGGGTTGAAGGTGGTCTGTGTGAGTGCTCCTTATTGGGAGGTTACCCCTGTAATGGTGTTGTTCAGGGTAAACGTGGCTAAAACATTCTATCAATCAACTTTTAATTGGTTTTACTCCTGTTTGCCAAGTAGGGAAACTGAACTGCCTTTTACAATGGCACTCTTTTTACCCACAGGCTTAAGACTAAGTAAGGCACACATACATGTTGGTAAGATGGGAGTTGTAATCCCTTATAGCTTGATTTAGATTTACTTATTGATACCAAGAGAAAGAGAATACTCGTTTACTAACATATAGATCTCAAGGGGAAAGGAAGCAGTAGGTAAGTGAACTGCTTTAGGAAGTTGGGTTATATTTAGTGTTAGTTTTTGGAGATCAAAGAAATTAGAGAAGAAAAGAATTCCTAAGAACAAAAGTCTTTTGTTAATAAATATGCATTAAAAAAAAAAACCCACACAACAGCAAAGCCAACAAAAACCAAAACAGTTTCTTTCCATGGTTTTGTACTGAATAGTACTTAAATGTCTTTTTCTGAAAGATGAAAGGGCCAAATCCAGAAATCGTACCATTATTTTTAGCTCATGAACATAAGCTGCCTTCTTGAAGCTCTTCCTGTACCCCGGAGAGCTTCTTCCAACTGTCTCAGTTTCACATCCACCCAAAACAAAACGTATTTTCAGCCTGACCGCAGGCTGAAAGGTCACTTGTTCACAAGGCCCCATTTCATCACCTCATTCAACTGAAAATGCTGACCTATGGACCTTCACATCTCCACAAATGGTTTACATTCAATATATCTTTTTTTCTAACCCAATAACGGTGATTTTTCTGAGAACGCTTCCGTCCTTAATTATCTTTGGGGAAATCTGATCACCCACAGCTTGGGTTC
This sequence comes from Gallus gallus, assembly GCF_016699485.2. NCBI lineage: Eukaryota > Metazoa > Chordata > Aves > Galliformes > Phasianidae > Gallus > Gallus gallus. Next base: position 3,234,762 of record NC_052548.1, read on the forward strand.
AGTCTTCCTGAGACCTTTCCCTCTGAGCCTGACCTCTTCTCCCCTTGAGCAGCTTTACCCCAATGCCGTACCATTGGCTTCTGCAGTCAGTGGGGTCACAGCCAGCCCTGGGTGCTCCCTGCTGTACCTGCTGGTCACTGATACAGAAGCGTTATTAGCACTAAGAGGGGAAAAAAAAGGGAGAAATAGAAAATTCTACTGGGGTAGGTGTGCTTGGATTAATCTGCCTGCACTACTTTAAAACAAGTAATGCTAGATATGTTGCTTTATGCTCTATAAACTGTGCTAGTGTGCTAAACATGCTAGAAGCTGGTGTATGAGATGGGGTGGGACAGCTTGCAAGGCATTAACTAAAATAAATACATTTGTGCTATGGCCAATGGAACAAGACAGTCACATCTGTATCTGTTACAGCAGCAGGAGATTTCGTGCTTGTGGAACTTGTCATCAGTGTACAGCAGGCACAAATTATGTGTCTTGTTATAGAAAAGGCTCATCATTGCCAAAGCACTTCCTAAAACTTGTACGTAGAGTATGCATAAATATATAAGCAAATCTATGTATGTACATTTATGTATCCCTGGAAGGTTCTTTTACTGTGAGCCAAATACTGCATGCATGACTCCTCTCCCCTAGAACCCATATTAAACATAATTCAGTGCAACAAGCAGTAAGGGATGACAACTTAAAATATAGTTTTTATGGAAATCTGTTCTACCAGCCTATTAAGATTGCATTATGGCCTCATAAGAGTGTTACATTATCTCATTTGTAGAAATAAAGACCTTTCCGGATTTCTGTAAATGTCTCAGTAAATCTAGAATTTGCATTTCAACTTTCTCCAAGGATAAACCAAATTTGTCCTGTATAACTTCACAGAAGCTTTTCTAACTAGTGGCTGAGAATCCCCTGTCCTGGACAGGTCACTTTAAGTCTTTTCTTTGTGAGATGATGAATGGATTTTGGTGTGCTGGTCACCTACGTGCCTTTCTGCGGAGGTCTGCAAGAATGCAGATCCAATTTGGGGCACATAATGAAGGGATCAGAAGATCTGAAGGACTCAATATGGAGTGTTGAGAAAATGTTTTAGAAAATAAAAAATAATAATAATAATAATGGAAAGTCTTAGGGTTTCCCAGAGGAATAAACCTTTCCTGGACTTGTGATTTTATCATATTGGTGCAAAGAGAAAAGCTGGGGCTTCTAAGCAGTGGGGAAAGCCACTGAGGTGGTGATGGTGAGCTGCCCTTCCTGGAGAGTAACGAGACCAGATTGTGTGCTGGGTGCCTCCCTGGAGTTAACAGCATGCTGCTGGGGCCCACGTCTTTGGGTGGAAATGTTAGCTAGGCCATCTTGGTGACACTTCTGGCCAAGAAGTGGAAATCGAAAGGAACCCAATGGAGAAAGGGAAGAAAGAGGGAGAGCTGCAGAGAGTCCAGCCTGGCCGTTGGACAGACCCTGCCAAACATCTGCCTGGTAGGGACTCAAGTGAGAGACCAGCAAGCAGTTAAGTACGTAAAGCCTGAACATACTAGAGCATGACTTGAGTCATTGACAGTGATGTATTTATTGTGGGAGGAGAAGGAAAGCTGGGGAATTTCCCTGAGATAGTAATGTCTATGAGAAGATGAAGCACGAGATGGGAAGCTAAGCATTCCTGAGCTCTGTAGTTGGCCATGGCACACTGTGAGCTTTTCTTTGGATCCTCTGACCTTTTGAATGGACTGCTGATTTCCAGCCTTCACTCAGGCAAAGGATGGGGAGACCTTTGTGTCAGCACATTGCTGTAGCAGTGGTCACAAAGGGTTAGGAGGGCAGTGATGTCTTTAGTTGCATTTGCTTTGCATGAAGCACAGTGGAAAGCTCCTTGCCTTGTTGTTTTGTTTTGTTTTTTTCTGTTTTCCTAATGTTTGGATCTGATGGGGGGATTCCATGGCCATGCTGAAACGAAAACGTTTCTGCATGTTCCCTAGAAGTTTTAAATAAGGTCTAAAGCCTACACATTGACTTAAGTATCCGTAAACAATACCCTGGAAAATAAAAGAAAATCAGGTAGATTCTGCAAAACATATGATATGATTTTAATCTACTTTACAGGGAAACTGGAAGTGATTAATTAAGCAGTTAATGATTAATCTGGGCTTTATATTAGTGCAAAGTACGGAACTACGCTTAAGGAAATTATTAATTGCAATTGCCTTTAAGAATCTGAAGAAAGGTCATGCAAAATTACACTGGAAGTGCTGGAGAAAGTTTAAAACACTTATTTTCAATTGAAGAAATGGTATATTGGAAAAGGAATTAGTGATGCAGCCTAGCCTATTTACGATAAATATCCCTACCTGACCCATAAAAAAAGGTTCCTCTCCAATATACAGAGCTTTCAAGAATCCCTATCATCCTTGAAGTCTGACTTTCATTTTTCTGGAGTTTTTTGGGCTGCTTCCATTCATCCTGCAGCTCCAGCTGTCCCCACCCCTTAATTTAAGGCAACATGTGAGTGAAGTGCAGAGGACAGCACAGAGACCAGCACCCTGACATACAACCACCAAACCAGGGCCCTCAAGGGAAGCCTCCACAAAGCTGCTGCCAGAGACCTACAGTAAAAAGGCACCGAAGAAGGTTTTGTGCTCCTTAGTGTAATCCACCAGCTTGATGTCACTAACGTTGACCATTAGCTTGTCTCCTATCTCTAAGGAAACCACAGCTCCCAGATAAATGGGCTGGAACCAGTTGTTCCTTTCTTCACTGAGGGTCTTGGTGCTGGTCAGCAGCTGGGTGGGCTCGGGGTAGCTGTCAGTGACTTTAGTGATGACTGCAGTGACAGAACTGGTTTTACTTGAAGTGTCACTGGGCCCTCGGAAAGTGACCTGAGCATAGACATAGTAATCCCCAGACACAGGTATCACCAGTGCGTTGCTGGAATAACTCAGGTTGTTCTTGGTAAAGGCCAAGCCTCGCTTGTCTTCCCACTGCAGGATGGGCAGATGGCTTCCCGTGGTGCTGGAGGGTTCTTGTTTCTTCACTGTGGGACAGAGAGGGAGAAGAGATGTGTTAGTTTGTTCCAGCTGGAGAAATACAGGATCTTTCCTCCATGGGGCAATCAAAACTCTAGGAGAGAAATGTTCTTCCTTTAAAGCCAGTCAGCTGCAGGCCAACTGTCAAGAGCTACTTTTGGAGGCTGCCCATAGGATGTCCAGATCTGAGCAACCAAGAGCCAAAGCCAAAGTTGGAGAACCTCGGTTGGAGCATGCTGCCCACAGGGCTTGGTTACAGCTGGGTGTCCTAGGTGATAGGGCATCCCAAATGATGGGACTGTCCTTCCCAAAGGCTGTCTCACTGTGGGATAGGACACATAGCTTTAGCTCATAGGTCTGGAGCGCTCTCACCCATACGCAAAGCATAAACTTTGTTCTTAAGTGAAAGTAGTGCTGGGCCAGTTGTACAGCTGGCTACATGCCTGCACCTAGTGGCTCAGGACAGCAGTCAGAGACATGAGAGCAATGTCTTCATGAGTAGTGATGGACTGAAGCTGTGTTTGTGCCACAGCAGTGCTAACTGAGGACAAAGGGCTCTGTTTGCTTGCAGAAGCTTCACAACAATCATTGTGATCTATCACTGAGCACTGAGAGCCTTGAATTCTTCCTGCCAGGTTACTTCTTGAGGCTGGAGATGGGGTTTGTCAGCCGCCACACCAAGGTTTGCTGCTGGGTGCTGCACTGCGATCTTCTGCTATACAACTGCCTTTCCTTTACCACCGCCCTTCAATTTCACCATAGAGCTAGAAAACCCCACTGTGCTTTACAACACCCACTTCCAAAGGGACACACAGTAATAAAACCCATTTTTAACTCTGTTATGAAAGCGTTTGGGACAGAACACTAAGCTTGGTGTTATCTTCAGCTTTACTTCAGACAGAACAATCAACAAACAGAAATGCTCTTGTGATTAACCGATGACAAACAGGGCTCCAATCCATCCCCAGCACGGTCTGATCTAAGCAGAGGATCAGGATCCTCAGGACACAGAGGGAAGTACCAAGGAGCTGCTTTCATGAGCTTAATTTAATGCTTAAGGTCAATTATGATTCAGCATTTGGGGACAGGGTGCGTGTGCACAGGCAGGGAAGCAAACTGAAGGCAGATGGGGACGAGCTTAGAAATGTTGTTGGCAACGTCTATTAGATTTATCCTGGGGGAAATGAGATTCGGGAAAACAAACAGCCCCAGCCCCCAGTTACATCCTTTTTCTCCTGTTTTCTGACAATAGATAACCCGTAAGAAAACAAGCTGCTGTTAGGAGTGCAATTTCTTGCATATTCTCTGAGTAGCACAACAAAATAATGGCTTTTTTTCCCAGTCTGACTGTCAGTGCTCAGAAAAATTAAATCCCTCTATCTTTTCCCAGAAGGCAAAGCATGTGGAGTATTTCTTTGCTGGAAGATGATAGACAGGGACTACGATAGCAAGCCAAGCTAAAATATAGAAGTATTATAAGGAATGTGAGGCTTAGAGGAAATGGAGCTTTGCTTGATATAGAAAGAGAGAAGCAAAAGAAAGCAAAAGTACTCATGGTCTGTGTCCTCATCTGCCTTGGGGCCTGGCAAAAACACAGCATTAGGGTCACTGTGGTTAAGGAGTAAGGCCTCTCTGAGATAGGGTGGTGGCAGAGGAAATCATGTCCGAGTTGGGGAAGATGAGAAAAGATGAGAAAACTTCTTGAAAGAGTTTTGGGCTCTTTTCCATCTTGGGCAGTTTGGGAAAACAAATGGAGGAGAAGCTCCAAGGGAAATATTTTTTTTACATATCCAATGACGCATTTAAGATGTCAGCAACACTCAATTCTTCAGTGCTTTTAATAACTATGAAGCGTCTCATATGAAGTATATTATTTCATAACTTCTGGAATGAGGCAATTCTGTTTTATGGCCCTAACCTTCCTTTTAGGTTAAAACTCACTGTGTCAAAGCTCTCCGTTTTCAAGCTGGTCAAATTTTCCCATGATTTAGAGATATATCAGGAAAGGTGCATGTTGAAGTGCCTTTGAATACTGTATGGCTCCTTTTCTAGCACAGCCATATTTGTCATTCATTTATTTATTAAATATATGGAGCTGCACTTCCTGCAAATACACATCTTATGCTAACCCTTGAAGTCAATAAAATCTGCTTTCACTATGGGATCTACTGCTGCAGTCCCTTCAAGTTTCCCTTTCACTTTTGGTTTTGTTTTGGTTTTTTTTTTTTTTTTTTTTTTGGCATCTCTTAGACGTAAAATTTCTTCTCTTTTCCTAAAATCCCATTTGGTTTAGTCACTTGCTGGGGAATCCCTGTCACTTGGTTGCATTGGTGGAATGCTGGTGAACTTATGGGGTTTCTACAGTTCATGGCCCTCACTCATGACACTGAGCTGTACGGTAGGAAGGAGATGAGGATCTTGGTCTCTTACACTACTCAGGTCTTGTGCTGCACGAGTTGCAAAGCACAGAGGATGCAGGGTCTCTGTTGCTCAAGAAATTTAATAACCCATCTTAAAATGCCCAACAGCCAAGTGGAACTTATTTTCTACCCAGATTTAGCGAGGTGTTCAGATAGCATTGCAGCACAACGACTGCTGGACAGGTCCTTGGTGGGTGCCTGTAACGCGTCTCATCCAGCCATGCCATGCCATCCTATGCAGGCACTGGTCTGCCTCCTGACCTGAAGGACGGCCCCATGAGGGCTGCAGGGATGGTGGTGGTCAGCACCAAATCTGAACTGGTGCATGGGACACAGTGAGGGTGGAGAAAAGCCCCAGCTGGGGTTCACGCTGACTGTTCCTCACCAGCAGACAGGGAGAGGAGGTCTCGGTGTCAGTATGGATGAGTCCAAACTGCTCTATGTATTTTCCAGAGGCCAAGAACAGGTGGAGAAACTTTCATAAAGGAACAGAGACCCAAACATTGAGTCATCTTGCTACTGCTAACTCAGTGGTGCATTCCCATGTTAAACACTCTGGTTAGTTCTCATTCCTCTCACTCTGCTCTTACATTTAAAATATATGTTCCTAAACCCAGAAGGAGACATAGAAGGGCAGCTGGAGCTCTGGAGATTTGCCATGAGGAAGGGCACTGGGTCTGCTATCTTCACTGTGAACCAGGCGCCTGAAGTGGGGGAATGTACAACAGATCTGAAGAATAATTATTCCTTTTTCACTTTCTCTGCACAAGTCGTGGTTTCGGAGAAGTGAAGACCAGAAAGAGACCCAGGAAATTATTATATAACAAGTTTAGAACAATGCCAAAGACTTCTGCACTGAGCTCAGGAAATCAGTGCTGCAGGGTGCAGAAAAGCAAAAGAGAAGTGCTCGAAGCCAACAAAAAAGCTTAAAGCCAAGTTCATAGAAGCCTGGTTTCCTAGTGGCTCAGTGGCACAGCTGCCTGGTTGCAGCCTTAAGCTCAGGCTCCTGACTCTGTTATGCACAGAAAACCCCCTTTGCATTTTCCTTCTCCCAAATAACACTGATGGGGCTGAGGCAGGAGGCAGACAGACCCCATCCCAGGGCACTGCTTGGGAGTGATGGTGGAGGAGTTGCAAACAGAGGCCTGAGAAAATTTGAAGCAAACTGTTGGGTGCTTCCCTGTGACAGCTGGACTTTTGTGCAACCCAGGGGAGTTCCCATCAGCAGAGCAACACTTGGGCTGCAATTGTGAGTCAACTGCACTGAGAGTCTCCTGGTCTTGGTCATGTGGAGATTTGGGAAACAAAGAGACCTATATGAGCAGGCAAAGTCCTTCTTCTCCTGCAGACCTGAGGGAATGGCATGGAGCTGTCAGGGGAGGGTCAGGAGGGGTTGGGGAACAGCTGTGCCCCAGAGGTTGGTGGGCACTGCACAGCTCCCAGGGTAGCAGGCACAGCCCTGAAACTCGGGGAGCTCTGGGACACCATTCTCAGCCATAGGGTTGGGGTGTGTGGAGCTAGGTTGGGCTCAGTGATCCCTGTGGGTCCCTTCCAACTCAGGATATTCTATGGTTCTGTGATTCCATGTATTTTGAGGAAGCACAGATCCATTTTGCAGTTCTATCCACCTGTGTGTCGAAAGGGTTGTGACATAGGAGTGCATTAGGAAGGAGCTTGTGGGTTAGGGAAAGGAAACTATGGTGGTTGACAAATCAGCCCTGAAGCACTGATAACCCTGTGCATACATGTGTTAAGCCTCGTGTAACTTCTTGCATCCTTCAAGTTACTACAGAGCTCCTGTGGTACAACACAACAGGGTACTGGGGAAGCCTCTGCAGTGAGCTATATTTTGGGGAGGTATAAATTATCTTACTGGACATAAGGGGAGAGCTCAGAGCAGCTGGAGAGTTCCTCAACTCTCAGTCCCATACACTCAGAAAACCACAGACCTTTTCTTCAGGTTGTGTTCCCTAAGTTCCCTTCAGTGTGGTGACAGCCCCAGCTTCGATGCTGAGGTGGTGATCTTTTGAGATGGCATCTTCCTAACCAACACAAGCTGAGAGGCTCAGCTGCATACAGCTCTTCCCTTGGTTGCTCCAATGCACGTTACATATGACCTCACCAAAACCAGGAAGCTACTGATGGGAACGTGGTGTGTGTGGCTTCAGGATGGACTTGCAGAGAAAAATAAGCACCCTAACACTGGCCTTATTTGGTCTTATTTTACTCCAAAACTGGTAGGTCTTCCTAAATCACAGCTCACTTGGGCTCTTCCCACCAAAGCAGACCCAGCAGATCACTAACACGGCCGGAACCCAAGTGCTCACACAATGACAGCAACAGCCCAGAGAAGTGGCAATGTTTGCCAGCTGCCTCCTCTGTGGGCCCTTTCTTATAAGTGCTGCTGTGGTAAATCTGCTGTGGTCAATGAGGCAAAGCTGGTGGCTTCTTCCCCTGCATCTTGCAGCTTGATCCTATCAGACCCGTATAAACCGCGGTTATTGCACTGCAACAGCTGCAAGATCCAAAGGAAACACTCTGGTTCTGAACAAGCATTACCTGTCAGGTGTGCTCTTGGCTTCTCGGCGCTGGGAAGCGTGTCTGTAACTGAGGAAAAAAGAGAAAAAAGGTTTAAGTGTGTGGAGGGGAGGTGTGAGGGACGCACTCACAGGCTCCCAAATCCATGCTTTGGCCCACTAAGCGAGGTGCTGGGAGGTGTGAGCCCACCCTGGGATGGAGCTGGCTCTGTCTGGGGTTGGGAATGCTCGTCCCTCGCTATGGCCCCAGCTCTACCCATCTCCCCACACCCCGTGACCCTGCCCTGACATGCTTGGATCCTCATGGTGAGGGCAGGCAGGGAGCTGTCTGCCCCAGGGGCTGCGGCAGCAATTGCAAAACCTCGACAAACAAAGATGGTAGGGATGGGAAAAGGGATGGCACACTTACCAGCAGCTACTGCTCGCTGCTTCAGAAAGTGAGAGCTCCTCTCATCCACGACCTGCAAGAGAGATGTGCAAGCAGTTAGTTCCAGGGCTCCTGCACCACGTCCACTTTGCTTACCCCCAAAACCAGGAGATGGTACACTGATATTCTCCACCTCAGTTAAAGCTTTTATGTAGTAAGGACAAGCCCTGACAGAGCTTTGCTTCAGTGCAAGAGTTTCCTGCTGTTTGTTCAAAGCCACCCACATCTCAGGCAGATGCTGGGGCAGGAGCTGGGCTGCTGTGATGGCTTTGTTCAGCTCATGGGTTGGACAAATCCCTGGCACGATTGGAGGAGCACTGAGGGTAGGGACCATCACTCCTGGGCCAGTGCTTCCACATAGCACTGCTGGAGCACTGCTGCCTGGTGGCTGTTGTCTCTCCATCTGTGCAGTGAAACACAGCAAGCAGCACAGCATGAGACTCTCTTCCCTGCTTCAAACATCTGCATGGTGCACTTGGAACATCAGTACGAGGTCTACCACCTACAGACCTGCGGCTTCCCTTTCCACATCTGCATTATTTCAGGCTGCAAGTCTACTGCTTAGGCATGTCTTGAACTGTGGGGAGCCCAGGGCAAGACAGAGCTATTTCACATTTGCTTGCACTTGAATCCTTCCCCTAGCCCTAAGCATGAGCACAGCCCCACAGTGACAGTGCCCGTGCCAAGCGGTGCCAGCCTTTGGGTTGAGCAGCAAAAAGAAGGGGCCGCTGGCTGCGTGCCATGCTGTGACAGGCTGCTCCCAGCTCACACCCTGCCATGCTCTCGTGGCTCCTTGTCAGGAGCCAGCCCTCCTCTGGCATCTTAGAAAGCAGCGTGGTTGCAGGGGGAAGGAAGGAGCTGCAGGATGCTGGCTCTGCAACCCTGGGACACAGGGAGCATCATCCACTGTGCTTGTGCCAGGCACTGCATGGCAGCGTGATGCTGCAGCGTGGTTGGAAGCGAGTGGTTAAGGGCATGCAGCCAGCCAGGGGCTGCCTCGTGGGGTGTGTTTTGCACTATGGGCTGCTGCAATAAATACATCCGCTCTGCGGGGCCACCTGCTTGCTGTCCCTTCTGTGGCACACAGCCACAGCCCTTCTGATGGGAAGCACAAGGTCAGTGTGAGGATTTCCCTCCAACACTCCCATGCTTTTGGCCACATGCACATGCACAGATTTACAGCAGTACTGCTGCGGCACTTCCTACATATTTATCAAGTAGCACATTTTCAAACAATGCTAAGTACCACAAAGAGCTACAAATCAATCACAAACCTACACTTAATCATGTAACTTCAGTGGAGCTGTCTGCTCGAAGCCTAACTCCATGTATTTTATGTACACTCAGGCACTGCAATCAAAGCAGTGGTGAGAGGGAAGAGGGAAGGATCCCACAGCTGTGTCAGAAACATCAAAACGGTTTTGTCTGCCAGCTGTAAAGAAGCTTTTTATGCAACCTCTGTTTAGTTGTTTGCAAAGAATGCCAGATGGGTACTCCTCGAGCAGCAGCTGCACTTCTGTGTGCTGGAGAGCAGCAGATAGAGCACTGCGTTGCATGGTGTGAATGTGTTCTTTGCATGGCAAAGGTGGATTTCTTCCTAATTGTGCCGTTTGATAAGGACACAGACCTAAACTTATATAGAAAGTATTTTAGTACTTCAAAATGCTACACAATAGCCTTTGTTCAAGGAACGTTTGGATGTTGTGTTGAGGGACATGGTTTAATGAGAACCATTGGTGACGGGTGAATGGTTGGACTGGATGATCCTGTGGGTCTTTTCCGACCTTAGTGATTCTATGATTCTATGGTATTAGCAATCCCTGTGCTGCTGATGTACGCTGGGGGTGTGGATGAGGTGCATAAAGAGCTTTCAGGATGAAGGAGGTGAGGGAGAGCCAAGCAGCACAAGGCAGTAGAGAAACCACACAATTAGCATTTTTCTCTATTCTCCTTTCTTGCTGAGCTGTGCTTCTGTAAAGTTCACCGAATGGCCACAGTTTTCCCTTTGGTTACAGCAGAGAAAATGTAAGCAGCATTGAGCAACTTTGAAAATCCCGCCCTACAGCTGAGCTCCTGCACCTATGGGAACCCTGAAAGTTGCAGTATGCAAAACTCCACTGCTACCCAAAGCCCCGCCGCATTTGCATTGAAAGCCCAGGAGGAGGGTAAACACAAAACATCCCCTTTGCACCTCAAGGGCGAGCTGGGGCTGTCCAGGAGAGCTGCTTGGGAAAAGCAGCCTGGCACTGGAGGTGGGGGGATTCATCAGCCAAACATCCCCAGCTCCATTTTTAGCACAAGGTGCAATGTCATGGCAGGTCTCTGCAGGGCACACACGGTGCTTGCACTCGGTTTTGCTCAGCCCAGGGGTGCTGCATGGCCTGGGCAGTTGGGCAAAAACTGTCCATCATGATGGGTGCATTTTGGCTGGGCTGTGGCATATACTGGCTGTTCTGCCCGTGAAAACCGTAAGCATCAAAGAGCAGTTTTATGGCTTTTGGAAGAGTCCCCCACACCCAGGACATGGCACAAGGCTCCTTGCTGCTCCCCAGGCACCTCTCCATCCCTATGGATCAGGAAGTCATTTTGAATCACAGAGTCATTATGGCTGGAAAAGACCAATAATATCAACTAATCCAAACATCAACCCATGCCCACTACTCATGTCCCTCAGTGTGACATATACCCTTTTCTTGAAGACCTCCAGGGACGGTGACTCCACACCCCCCCTTGGGGTTCTCCTTCCCACCTGGGCAGGCCATTAGGGCATCTGGCTCTGTATGGGTTACAGCTCTGCCAATCCTATTCTGATCTTTGCTGCTTTTATCCTTTCGGACTACAGGATGGAACTGCAGGCTGAGTTACTCCTGTACTGTAGCTCCTCAAGGCTGACATGGCACACAGGTACACGTGCAAACTTTTTGACTGGTTTCAGATTGAACCTCCCTCGTGCCCTGCTTGTGGTCCTGCCATGCTAAGGCTGCCACCAGCACAAGCCCAGGTATCAATATCTGCAGGGCAGGCCTTGACTTTCAGCTTTATGGAGCCAGTAGAATGAATTGCTAGGATGGCTGGAGATGCTTGCCTGGTTTCCCCTCGGTGGATTTGTGCATTCAGATTGAAACTTGGCTTTCCTTCAGGGAAGGATGCCCCGCAGCCTATTATAATTTCCTGCTAATAGCCCAAACTGTGACAGTGCTTAGAGAACCCTATTTCCTCACCTCGCTTTGTCTTGAAGAACAAAAGAAAGTGATTTCTACTTCCAGCAGGGAAGCTGTGTGTGAGCCTGGAAGGTGTCCAGGGAACCCATCATCAGGCTTCAGTTATTCACACAACACGCAGCTCACCGCAAGAAAGAGAACTGGTGGTTTGCACGTGTTTCTGTGATGACATAACTTACCCCGCTCTACCCTAAAAGGGACATTTCCTGAGGAAAAGGTGAGCTTATGTCCCTTCCGAGGAGAGTGTGACACCACGTGCACCCACACAGAAGCTGAGATGAACAACCGTCTCACCCTGCAGCCACAGAGGCACACCCCACTTGCACAACCCTTCCCCTCCTCCTTGCTCCAGGAAGGATGGGTGCAGGGATTTACTACCTCTGCTTCTCACCCGCTCGGCTGCACCAGTCCCTCCCAGTTGATGCTGAAGCTGCAGCCCAGGGCTGGCCCGAGCACAGCGGAAAAAGACAATCCTGCGTGGGCTGAGCTCTGGTCCTGAGGCACCGAGAGGGCTCTTCCTGTGATCTCACTGCTGCAAGGGTCAGTGAATGAACTCATGTCTGATGCAAAGCAGGGCCAGCCCACCTGCTTCCAGTGTGCTCAGGGCACCCACAGCCCAAAAGCTCCACAGAATTACTCAGGTTGGAAAAGATGTTAAAGATCATCGAGTCCAACCACGACCTAACCATACTACCCTAACTCTAACAACCTACCACTAAATCATGTCCCTGAGCACCACATCCAGACAGTTTTTAAACACATCGAGGGATGGTGACTCAACCACCTTCCTGGGGAACCCATTCCAGTGCTTAACAACCCTTTCTGTAAAGAAGCTTTTCTTTATATCCAATCTAAACCTCCCCGGTGCAACTTAAGGCCATTTCCCCTCATCCTCCCACCTGTCACCAGTGAGAAGAGACCAACCCCACTCTCACTGCAGTCGCCTTTCAGGTATTTAAGGAGATCAAAACAGCCCGTTACTTCAGTCTCTCCTCATAGGGCATATTCTCCAAGCCCTTCCCCAGCCTTGTTGCCCTTCTTTGGACCTGCTCCAGCACCTCCATGTCCTTTCTGTACTGAGGTGTCCAAAACTGAATAGAGCACTCAGGTGCTGAGGTGAGGCCGCAGCAGTGCTGAGTACAGGGGTAGGATGACTTCCCTAGTCCTGCTCACTACACCATGCCGGATCCAAGCCAGGATGCCATTGGCCTTCTTGGCCACCTAGGCACACTGCTGGCTCATATTCAGCCAACTGCCCATCAGTATCCCGAGGTTCCTTTCCATCAGGCAGCTTTCCAGTCACTTCTCCCCAAGCCTGTAGGGTTGCCTGGGGTTGCTGTGACCAAAATGCAGGACATGCCTTCTCCCAGCTAAGCTCTCTATTAATGGGACATGTGAAGAAGGCATCCTCCAGCAACGCTATTCTAATTCTACAAATGCAGCTGGATACACAAAAAGACCTTGTCCTGAGAGCCTGTATACCCAGAAATGCTCCTCTGGATCCAGCTGGGCTGTGGACATGCTGAGCTCGGAGGGGTGAACAGCAAGCAGACAAACCCACCCCATGCACTCTGCTGCTGGACAAAGCTGGTGACAGAGTTTGGAGGAATGAATGGACAGCTCAGCAAATGCAGCACAGCGCTGGCAGGCACACCCCCACCTGGCTTGGCACTGGTGCTGTGGGCACACAGCCAGCCCCAGTGCTTTCCCTGCCTCAGTGGGACCTGAAAAGGTTGCAAAGCAACCGATCATCTCATTGCATCATTGTGGGATTATTACACGCTAATTCAGTGCATGTGCATAGAAGTACATGCTTGTGGAAAGCATGTCTAGGCTAGAGCAAACCTAATGGCTTACACTGCACTTTTCCTCTTAGAAAACCAAACCCTCTCACAAACACTTTTCTCCATTGACTCTGCCAGCAGAATAGGAACCAGGAACACACTATTCTACCTAACAGCTTGCATCCTATCATTAATTCATTCTATTACTAATTCTCTTTAAGGTCATCTCAGGAATTGAACTGTTGTGCTTGGAACCTCAGAGGTTGGAAACAGAAAGAGCAACGAGACAGCCCCAAATGCCTTCTCACTGCATGCACCCACTCCACAGATAACAGCAGGAGGGTCAGCACAGCAGTGAGCACTTCCACACATGCAAGAAATCAGCACATTTAGCAGTCTGAGGTACCGTGCCAGGGCACTGCTCCTCCTGCCAGCTGGGTGCAAAGTTAATGGGGAAGATGCTGCACCAGGAGCTGCCTCTGGTTTGGTACAAACTCAGGTTCAAAGCAGGGCCAGCACTTTTCCATGCAGCCAAACAAGCAGAGGCACAGAGCCGCAGGCACAGCTGTCAAACTGTCTAAATATATGCAAGCAAAATGTTTGCTTGCATCCAAAAGTTACCCTCGAGGCCATTTATTAACACTGCTTTCTTCTGCTGTTCCTAAGTGAGCACATGATGAGCAGGCTAATTGAGTGCGGAATTTCAGACCTGTAGCTAACATTCCTTCAAACCTTCATTCTTCAGAGCAATATGCGTGTGTTCTCCTTCTACCACAGGGAAGTCCTGATAGATTCATAGGATAGAATGGAAAGAAGCACTTGCAGGCTGACACAAGCAGGAGGGGGGCGGCACAGAAGAGCATTAATGATGACCATCTTCTCCAGCCCAGGGGCAAAGAGCTGTCTATCAAAGAGATAAGGTCTTCCCCAGATGTAGGGAAAACTTTGATGGGGAGCAAATCACACAGTGGGAAATTTAGAGCCAGGCTCCATAGTTGTCCCAAATGGTATCCATGCAGGGCTATACGCTAATAACACATGAGAGCTGCTGCTGTCTGCGAGGTGATGTGTGATGGGCACTGACCCACTGACATCAGCGTTTGGTCAGCAGACATTTGCTGAAATAAGACGTGGGAGGGGAAGTCTCAGAGCTAATCTGAAAGGAGGGAGGAAAATGAGTATCAAAATCTGGCTGAAATCAGTGGAGAGACACAGATTTCAACCGAATAGAGCTTTCCCTTACGAATTTCAAGCAGCGTGCCAACAAAAGTTTTAAAGGCGTATCTTGTACTCTGACCAGAGTGAAGTAAAGACAAGAGGAGCAGGGACCAAGCAAACACCACATATAACCCCAGCAGATGGGCTCTGCGTGAGAATGATGGCATGTAACAGCGTGCTTCTCTCCTTCCCTTAAATGCAATCAACTCAAAGAGAGAACCAGACCCAGAAAATCAAAACAACAACAAAACACAACTACGAGGGGAGAGGTGGAACCCCACGCTGCAGCGGGGTGGAGGTATGGCAGTGCCTTACCTGGGGGCAGGAGGTGGGTGCTCTCAGGTTCCCGGCCAGCAGGTATGCGATGGGCAGCGCCAGCAGCAGCACGGCCAGCAGGCAGAGCAGCACGGCGCAGCGCATCCTCCGCAGGTCCTCCTTGATGTGCATCCTGGAGGCTTGGCCGGTCGCCGAAGCCTCTTCCAGGGTTATTTCAGCCCCGTGATCCATGCCGGCAATTGGCGTACGAGCTGCCGCTGAGCCTGGCAACGGCTAAACCTCCTCTGCCTTCTGCCCTGCATGGAGACCCCCATTAAATAAGAGCTGCCCGAAGTGTGGGAAGGCACCGACACACACACACCCTCCCTCCCGAGGAATGCACCGCCTACAATAGAAACCTAGCTCAGGGAAGGGAGCACCGCGGCTCCCCGAGCTCCCCGGGATGCCTGCCGCCTGCCTCTGCCTTTTTTTCCCCTTGCCGTGGCAGGAGGAAGCTAGGAAAGTCCCAGTGGGTGGAACCAGGATAAACTCCACCGCCAGGCTGGATGAGCTTGAAAGCTTTTCCACGTGGTGAAGGGAACGTGAAACCAATGGGAGGGAAAGTGAGAAGCGAAGGGGGAGCGTGAGGGCGAGCGGCCATGGCACGGTTTCAGTGCTCCGTGGAGAGTAAAGGGAAGTGCTGCAGGGAAGGCTGCGAGGAGCACCGAGGAGGGGTCCTGGACCCTGAGATATGGTTTAGCTCTCAGGTTTTAGAAGAATGCTCCAGGTTGGTTCCGTGCACCTTCTGCAGCACGCAGCCAGGGGTCAGGCCCAGAGAGCGGTGCCCTTGTAACCATGCTCTCATAGGAGTCTGCTCCCACTGCTAGGAAAGGGGAAAGCTGGGAATGCATTGCACCTGGGGAAATGTTGTGAAGATGGCATGTCACCCTGCTCTGCTGATAGCAGCTATCTCAGAGAGCAGGGCGCTGCACAGCGTGGTTCACACAAGGACGGTCCGGCAGCAGCTCCTGCTGCTCTCAGAGGGCCTCTGTGTGCCTCACTGCAGGAGATGATGGAGATGGGACCCTCAGGACTGAGCCAAAGGTTTGAAATGGGAAGGTTTTCCCCTCCAGAAGCGCTGTCTCCTCAAAACCGAAACGTCCGCACATGCTGTTGTGTGGAAACTTCTTCTTTTTCCCTCGGTGTGGATTTTTCTTTCCTTTTTTTTTTCAGTGAGAGAGCATTAAGTTTTGGTTCCCACCGTCTCCCACATCAAAAATGCTTCAGAGTTCTGTTACTAGAAAATGACATCTGAGCAATGAAAGTATCTGCTCATATCCTGACCTGCCTGCTGCCCTCCAGTCACCTGCAGAGGAATAGTCCATGAAAATTCAACCTTATCACTTTCATTTTGATAACGCTGTTAGAAGCCTTCTTATCAGAGCATACATTAATAATACCTTCTGGTGCAGCCCCATGTGTGTCACAAGGTAGGCAGGCAGGAGCAGGAAATGCTGAAAGCTGGGCTGGTTTGGGGAGAGGGGACAGAGAGCTGCCGAAGTACCGAGGGATGTGTGCTGCAATCCATGCCCAGCCATGTGAGTCCTTTGTGACCTCAGACAAGTCACTGACTTTGTTTCCTTTAATTCAATGTTTGTTTTCATTCAGGCTTTAAGAGGAGGAGAAGTGTTATCATCTATTTCTACAGCATCCAGAGCTCGTTTCAATGTGGCCCCATTAGTCATGTATTACTTTTTTTCAAAGGGCAAGAATGTGCTCCTGGGAGCAGCTGCAGGAGAACCCATAGTTCTGTGGAAGTGTTGTGAAGAGATGCGATGTTCTGTTTGCTAGGAGACCAGATGCTTATTCTGTCACAGAATTAGCACTAACCCTTTGAAGTTAACATCCCCTTCATTGCACGTGCCCACAAATGCTGAATGCACATCTGAAGCACACCTCTCATGGAGGTCCCACCACTCTGCACTGGGTTTGGGCAGGAAGGGCAGCCCTGCTTGGCTGTATGTCTGTCCGTCTGTCTGTCCTGGTGCTCTCTGAATGCCTCGTGTTGCTCCCCTCAGTGCCCTGGTGCTCCTACCTGAGACCCTGACAAGTTGGTATCAATGACAGAAAGTCTGCAGCCATCACCAGCCGGGTCCCTTCCTGAGTTTAACTACCTCTAAAGGGCAGAAATATTTCACTATAGAATTAAACACATGGGACTGAGAGATGTTTTAGGAGAAGAAGAAGCACAGATGGAATTAGAGAACCCTGAGAGGAGGAATGAACATCCTGTCATCAGGACAGGTTACCTGCCCCGATGCCTTGTCTTTTCTTCCCGGAGTACTTTTTGTTCTCTTTGCAAGCTTGTGCATGATACACATGAGGATACATAAGCTGAATCATATATATGGTTAGGATAAAGCAGTATGCAAAGGGATGGTACTGCAGGAACATTTTGTTCATCTTGGGAGCTACTTTGCATGTAGTGTCTTTATTCGTTCCTTAGCTACATCAAGCAATGGCTTTTGGTTTTAGCTTTTAAACTTGCAGCAAGTTTGGAGAAAAAAAAAAAAAAAAAAGAGCATTCAAAGACCATTTCACACTTTTTGGTGGACTAGATGACCTTTAAGGGTCCATTCCAACTCAAACGATTCCATAACTCCATGATTCTCTGAGTTTGCAAAGTGCTTTTGGTTCAGCACGGTTAAATGTTTCATCTGCAAGATTTAATCCTGTGAGATTCCCTTAGAAAGACAGCACAGAATGTCCTTCAGTTGGGAGGAGTGGGGGAAGCAAACTGTGGTATTTGCTCCTCTCCATCTTGCCATCTCCTTCCTGCTCAGTGTTTTACTGTCCCACCTGGAGTCTCCATACACAGTATGGATAGGCTGCAGCTGCTCACCAAGAACTTCTAGTTTTGGTCATGGCATCCCTAGTTGGCATTTTGTCCTTCCCTTGTGCTGCTGCCACCTCAGTGCCGTGGCAGTTGGGTGCTGGCCCCTTCTTGGTTGTGGTTTCCTCACTGTCCCTGCTGTGATCATCCCATACCTTCCATCACTTGGGGCTGTGTGAGGAGAACATGCAACGTGTGCTTCTGGCAGCCCATGGCCTGTGGTGGTGTAGAGACTTCTGCACCACCAAGCTCACCCCATGGACACCCATGAACTCAAGTGCTGCTGCTTACAATTGCTGTCTTTGGACAGCAGGGCTGGAAGGAAGGCAGAAGGCTGGGGCTCAGTTTAGCGTGCCCAGCACCACCACTATGGAACAGGATGTGTGTCCTCCGTCATGCACCGCAGCTGTGGGAGGGCTTTGCCGTGGGCATGGTCAGGCATGGATGTGTGTCAGGAGGGGCTTTTCACACCAGTCCTCACTCTTGCACAACCCTGTTCCCAGCAGGACGCAGCCGATCGGTGGAAGTATCACTCAATTAGACTGGGTTTGTCTCCAGAGAAGAGACACGGACCTGCTCCTCGAGCTGCCCCTTGCCAGGGGATGACGTGAGACGGGAAGGAGTGGGAGGATGTGGAATGGTTTCCTACCTGCAATGCCATGTCCCTGCCATGACCTCCCATCTCCCTGCTGCCGAAAGCCTCCCGCTGCCGTCTCGTGCATGTCGTGTAAGCACATCTCCCTCCCACGCACCCTAAAAAGGAGACAATCAGCGCGGAGACAATCAGCCACGTGGTTCTCCCAGCGTGGGGAACTGCACCAAGAATGCCATGGCCCCGGGGAATGCCACTCCCACATCCCTGGCTGCACATGGCTGTGGAGGAGGCAGGAGTGGTGGGATGGGAGCTCCTGGCAGCTGTGCCACGCCAGGATCTCAGGGAGAGCCTTCCAGAGCAAATCCTGGTCTATCCCCATGTGTGCACGGTGACAAACCGTGATTCTTGTCAGCATGATGTAAGCTTGTGCCTGTGCTGAACTGTCTCACCTTGTTCTGCTGCCAAGAGATGCTCACAGGAGCAAGATGCCAGGTGAGGCCCAGGCAAAGTAGATCCATGGTCTCTGGTGCTCACATAGCCTTTCCTTGCCCCTGTGCCTTCACTCAGGAGGGAAAGGCAAATAACACTCAGGACGCTCAGCGTTCCTCTTGTGTTGAGTGCAATGCGGTAGAAAGGGATGGCACAATGGAACTACAAGGGCACGAGGTCCCCTAGAATAATTCTGAAGTACCGTGTTGACCCAAATCTGACATGGCTCCTGTGGAGCGTAGGCCCTGGAAGAAATCATCCTCCATTACCCCACCAGGAAAACTACTTGTTTTGCCCCAAAATGCTGCCCAGGAGGGAGTGAGGTACATCTTTTAGATGACCAAGGGGTAAGAATCATGGCATGACATAGGAAAGAATCAACTTGACAAGGGAAGAGCACCTTAGTGTCTCTCCTCTCTCTTGAAACCAGGAGAACTCAAGTGCAGGGCTCTCTGTTCTGCTCTGATTCAACTTTCCTCCTTTGCCCAAGGTATTTTTCCTCTAGCACTTATCCAGGAGTTGTAGTGGCTTAACTACAGTGTGATTTACTCTCTTGGAAATTCATTTCAGGTGGTCTGAGACCCATTCCCTGTCTTTGTTCCTTCTCAGCCATAATGCTCGCAGCTACTTCTTGTTCCTCCCAGTGCATTTCCCAGGATCAGAAAATAGACAGCTATAAGGAGGAAAGCTCATGATTACCGTCAGTGGAAAATGTTTTGGAAACCAAAACAATCATTTACCTTTTGCAGCAGCCCAGGTGCAAACAGCTACAGGACTATGGAAAGTATTCTTAGCCAAACCAAGTTCTATGACAGATGCTCTGGGGCAAGTACTCTACTCCTGGCCACATCTGTACAGATGAGTTGAAGTACGTGCATGAAAAGAGCATGCATCAGTCCAGGATGAACAGTTGTCCAGGTGAGAATCACACAACGTACCTGTGCACCAGAACATACACTGAGCTCAGCTTCTCATTCAGGAAGATGTGTAGGGAACAGGCAGTATCATCAGGAAATAGTATAATCAGGTCAGACATATAAAGTTCTCCTCCTGAACTGAGGACAAGATGGATTTACAAAGACACTGCTTATTTCTGTCTACTGCTGGAGCACATTCTTGTTCAAGCTTTGTAAGAATGAATTTGTACTGTCAGAGACAGGTTAGCTGGACAGTCTCCCATCTGTTGCAATTAACACAAGGAAGCTCTCTCCATTAAGTATTCCTTTCATGATGAACACTGTATTTTCCTCCCTACTGCTAGCAGTCCCTCCTGACTCTGCTCTACACCAGCCCCATTGCTCTATGTGTCTCTTAGTACTTCAGAAGCAAACCACAGCTAGCAATTGTTGTCTCAATACTGAGAGGTTGCTGAGGATACACAAAACAGCATCAGTGATGCATATTTGTGTAGCAAGTGCAAACAAATGAAGAAAATCAGATTACACAGTGCAGTTCCTGGTACTTTTATAGAATGGATTATATGGCTTGGATTGGCGGAAGAATGACTTGTTGGTACCTTACTTTTACATGTCACAGCCAGGCACAGCTGGACTTTCCCTTTCTTGTTGTGTTGTCTGGGAGAATGTCAAGTGTGAACAATGGAATCGGGATATCCTGCAACTCACTTGCTCTAGGCTCTAGCTTTCTGCAAGCAGGGCAGTGGTGACACAGTCTCAACTTGACATCATGGCCTGTATTGCCCTAATATGCCCCCAAACCATTGTGGCTCAGTCTACCAAGACACATCTGTGAGTGATGCCTGTTTCACTTCTGAGACAGAGATTAAATTTTTAGGCCATCACCAGTATATGAAGTGCACATGGTTTTGGCTACGATAGAGTTATTTTTCTTCATAAGTAGCTGGCACAGTGTCATGTACTGGATTTGTGATGAAAGCAGTGTTGATAACACAGGAATGTTTTAGTTGTTGCTGAGCAGTGCTTACAAATAGTCAAGGTCTCTTCTGTTTCTCACCCTGACCTGGGGACCAGCAGGCTGAGGTGACAAGGTGCTGGGAGGGCACAGAGCCAGGAGAGCTGACCGCAGCTGATGTCACGTGCAGCAATAAAAGCTGGGGGAAAGGAGCAGTTACAGTGTTTGCTTTCCCAAGTGTTAGATCTGATGAAGCCCTGTTTTCCTGGAGATGGCTGAACATCTGCCTGCCAAAAGGAAGTAGTGAATGAATTCCTTACTTTGCTTGCATGAGCAGCTTTTGCTTTACCTACTGACAAGTTTTATCTTAATCTATGCATGTTTTCACTGCTGCATTTCCAATTCTCTTTGTCAGCACACTGGGGACAAGTTACCAAGTGGCCATATAGGTCTCAGCTGCCCACCAGTTCTAATAATCCCCAACAGTGTGTCAAAGAATCCTGGGGATGGAGGTGTCTTTCTTCGTATCATGGAATCACAGAATGGCTTAAGTTGGAGGGGACCTTGAAGATCATCTCGTTCCAACTTTGCTGCCATAGCTAAGGTTGCCAACTGCTAGGTCAGGCTGCCCATGATCCCATCCAACCTGGTCTTCAATGCCTCCAGAGATGGAGATCCACAGCTCTCCGGGCAGACTGTTCCAGCACCTCACTGCCCTCTGAGTAATGCCCCATGTAGGGGCATGTATAGGGGCAACTGTAGGGATGTCCCCATGTCTCCTTAGTCAAGGCCAATTTTTCCCCTGGAAAATATCTGCTGAAATAGTCCCAGACATGACTGAAATGCAAGATGCTGCCATTGTACCAAGCAGCAGGGTTGCATGCCAGCTAAACACATGTAGCCGTTGACATTGCTGCCCTTCCTCCTGCTCTCTGGAGCCACGCAGGAAGTATGAAAATACTCCACAGCTCATTTCAAGAGAAATATACACTCACATCCCAGGCATCAAGCCTGGACCAAGGGCAGAATATGAAACAGAAGTCAACGTGGATTGACGTCAGTATTTTTATGTCCTCATGTGCATGTGGTAGCACAGCAAACCTTACCTTTTGCATCTGAGAGTAGTTAATATTTCTCCATGTACCAACAATTTCCTGGTGCTGATATGACCCTGTTTTTTCCCTTGAAATGAACTGGGGGATATTTTGATTCTTATTTACGCATCTCATGCCACACTTCTGTTATCAAATATTTTGTCCATCATATCTTTTCCTATTAGCTTTAAAAACTTGCTTTGGTGGAGACCCTCTGACCCTTCATTACCCCACCCGGTAAACAAACAGAGGACCTGAACTATTCACTGGTCCTTATTTCAGAGCCCTTCTTCCCCCATGGTCCTGAGATATGTGTGAGAGGAAGAGACTTACATTAGACACGCATGACTTCAGCAAAGGACAGAGAGGTATGACTTGTATTTGCCCAAGCTCAGCCACCACTGAGATTTCTGATGTGTAGACCTGTGTCCTGTCACCATATAAAAGCTGTTAGTGAGCATTATTATATAGAAAAAGCACTTGGTTTTTTGGAGAGAACGCAGTAACTGCATGAGAAGAAGCCCCGGTGTGGTCATTGCCTCTCTGATTTGGGGCATGATACTCAATCTTCAGCAAACTAGAATTTTAGAAGCCATATTGCTGGTGATGACACCTACAGCTTGGTTCACAATGGGATCTGTGTGAAACTCAGAATCTTGCACATGTATTTCATTATATGCCTTCACTGCCAGGTCTTTGTGCTTACTGTCACCTGAACGATTTAATTAAAGATGGGATGGGTTTGCTACAGCTCACTGAAAAAAAAGCATTTCCCCCTCCACATTTAAGCTGTAGAACCTCTTTCTGTAGGATACTGTCCTGTAGTCAAAAATTTACTTGGGTTCAAGCAATTTTAGATAAGTTTACAGAGAAGAAGTTCTATATGGATGCTGAATACTCAGAATTCGTGTCTGTCTCAAGAAGATCTTGGGCCTCCAATTGCTGGAAGCTGGGGGAATGTTTTGGGTAATCATTGTACACGCTTGTGCTGTACATCCACATCTGCATCAGGGCTGGGGACAGCTGGGACATGCCTTATAAACATGCTGGTGGGAGATCTCAAGCTGCAGGTAGCACAGGGACACTTCTGGGTATAACTCCATGTGGGTTCCTGATACCAGTGCCTTGGCATCGCTTCAAGGGGAGGAAATACATGGAGTTATTGCACCAGGGAGGCTATAACTACCGAGTACTATGGATACATCTCCATGACCAACAGATAGCAGGCACCCACATCAAAAGAGGCTTACACTTCCCTCTTTTGTATTAGTAAAAATTAGACATTTCCTGAGCTGAGTGTTTCATCCCACTTGTTTGTCCTTTACAGAAACCTGTCCATTTGAGTAATACTTTCACAGTTTCCCCAGGTGGGTTGCGGAAGAGTATCCCCAAGTGGGTTGCTGGCAGCTGCCCTGTGTTCTTGGTGTGGGAGACTCCTTGCTTGTATCGCTCTTCCCCTCCCACTGGCACACCCTTCATGTTGGCTGCAATTCTAAAGAATCTCCTTGCCCACACAAAACTCTTCCCTTACCTCAAATTAAATGCAGATGCTCAGGATTGAGAAATAAATGCTCTCCAATAAAGGCTGGAGAGTCAGCTTGATAATCGTTTTGCATGTCCTTTCCTCAGGAGCTGATCTTCCAACCATGACGTAACCTGAGAGATCTCATGTTTCCAGGGGGGAAATAGAGTAAGAAAGTTCTCTGAGAGCAGCTTTACATTTCTGAATCTGGGAAGATTTTCAGAACTGAAGTCAGCTGAAAAAAGCATGGAGATTTGTTCTCTGTTCATCTCTGTTGCAGAACTGTCAGTAAGTGTAGCCTGTATAGCCTGGTTTATGATATGAGATGGGTTGTTTTGGGCTTGCTTTCTGTCTGTGAAGAGTTGGTGTTGACTTTTGTTCCTGGAAGTGGCAATGCATGAACTGCTCTGTTGAATTAATGTATAATAAAATTTGTTGTGGCTCATATGGGTGTTCCAGAATGCAAGGCATGGAAATCAAATCAAGAGGCATAGACTACAGACTGTAAGGTCTGAGAAGGCACTGTTGTTGGTGGATAAATGCTGTCTGCAGTGAGCCAGGAAAATGATTACCTCATATGAGGATGAAGGGGGTTAAGGAAAGGCAATTACAAAAAGAGAGATGATACCATTTTTGTGTAACACCAGATGTGTTGTCATAGCTTCAAAGAAGTGACATAAATGTGAACTGAGAGTCATACTCAAGCCTTTGCTCACCAAAGCTTTGCTATACTCAGTGAGGAACAGAGTCATGCTTCAGGGATGACAGAAACATCCGGAAAAATTTTAACAGAAGACCAAATTTATCTGGGCTTACAGAACTACTAGAAGAATCAGATTAGCTTTCTGCAGCGTCTACCTTGGGAGTTCACGTGGTTTCTCACTTTGAAGTGCTCTATCAGTGTTAACACACTGGGCCTCTCAGAACCCATGAAATGCAGATGCCACATGAACCATTCCCTTGTTCAAGATCTGCTTTTCCTGGATGGGCTTCTTGCTCTGAGTTTTTTTTCCTTTAAAATTCACAATTAGATTTTGCTTTCAGGTTTCCGATTTAGTTGGAACCGGTTGAGGAAATGGGAATTGGTGCCCTCCAGGATTTGTTGGAAGAGTAGCAGCTTATGCTGGCTAGCTGGTAGGCTGGGACCTCATGGTGTGTAGAGGGCTGAAATGGGGACCTGAGACAGATTTGAATATCTGGTTTTCTACATAGCTGTGGGAGAAGCAGCTCAGAGAGCAGTCAGGAAATACTTGATCTGTGGAAGATTTCATGGCCAAATCTCTTCGCCAACCTGTGCAGAAAGACCTGGTGGAGCTTGGCAATTGGTAAGCCACCAGAATCTAGATTAAAAAAAAAAAAAATGAGATGAGTGAACAATTCTTTGATGTGCTCGGCTGAAGGGGATATAGTAAATGTGGTTACATCAAGCTGGTGGCCGGTCACTGGTTGGGATCTGCAGGGTCCCATTTTAGGGCCAGTCCCCTTAAATGTTCTCATCAGTGACTTGGATGCAGGACTTGAAGGAATGCTAAGTAAGTTTGAAGGTAACGCTAAATCAGGATAAACTGTTATCTCCCTCCAGAGGATGTGGCTTTACCTCGAGCACGGTGCAGTTCTGGGTGGGCACCACAGTGTGAGAAGGACATAAAACAGAAAGCATCCAAAGGAGATCTATGAAGATGGGAAGGGGTCTAGAGGGCAAGGTGTGTGAGGAGCAGCTGAGGACCCCTGGTTTGTTTGGCCCTGAGAAGAGGGGGCTGAGGGGATCTTGGCTGAGCGGGCCTGAACTGGGAAAGCAGACCATATCCAAGAAACCAGCTTAGAGCAGGATTGAATGCAATCAGAGAGTTTGCTCCAATACTGAGCAGGTTTTGGCAAAAACAGTAGTGAAATTAGGATGAAGAAGCACCTCTGAAGCCTATCTATCTGGGAATGGAACGTAGAAGAGCATGAGAGGAGTGAAATTCACCTCAGCACAACAGAGTGCCGCTGGGGTGTGGTTATTACGCAATTCACTGCAAGGCATTATTGCTCTGTCAGCTTCATTGGTTGAATTACATCTTGAGTGGGTGAGGAGGGAGACTTGTTGGAACAGCCCAGCTTCAGAAGAAGGCTCCTGGTAGGAATCTGTGAGTCTAACATTTCTGACCTCTGGCTTTCTGAGGTCAGAAGTTTGCCACTTATTAATTGAGCGTTTCCGAAGTGCCAAGGAAGTCAATGAATCAATTCCTGAAACTTGTCGACAGATCTGTATCCCTTATCAGTTTCCCTTGAGTCTCTCGGCAGAACCTCACCTATGTGATGAGGAGCCCTCTGCTACTTGCTCCACTTTCAGACTGTGGGTGTTCTCTCAGCCCATGCTCCTGCTGCAGGCCAGAGCAAGAGTCCTTGGGGATGTGCACCCTCTGAGTCCTTCCAGATGCACAAGTGTGGGCATGCAAATGGGGAGACAGAGCCATCATGTTCTCCAGTATGTCCATGAACCTGGACAAGTGGTGCAACAGCCCTCATCTCTCAGTACTACTGTGTGGGTTAAGCTAGTGAGTCAGTGGCCTCTGGGAAAGAGTAGAAATGATCTGCACGGGGCATTGGAGCTGTGATTTCCGGTGGTTGAAATAAGAGGGGTAATGGAGAATAGCAGAGGACCTTGGAAGGATCACTGTCTCTGGAAACAGGATGTGACTGTATCATAACCCAAACTTTACCTTCTGATTATCTGATGAGACTGATAGTACCTAATTAAAGTGTATTACCTCTGCAGAGCTGAACTCTAACTAAAGATACTACAGGAAGTAATAGGTTAACCTATGCAGGAATTGAGCTGTAGATGTTCCATTTTTAGTAGCTGGGACCAAAAAATTATTTGAAAAAGCAAAATTTGCTAACAGCTTTTTATTTGTTTACACTTGTGACCTGTCTGGCATGTCAAAACTGAAGGAAGTGGAAGACAAAGGTTTTATATGAGGAAAATTCTGAGAAAGAGCTGCTCAACTTAATGACACAGTCTATGCCTTATCACAAAATTGTACCTAATTATGTAATTCAAATCATTAAGTGTACCTCATTTCCCAGGTTAAACATCAACGTCTTTTTATAGAATCATAGAATTGATAAGGTTGGAAAAGACCCACAGGATCATCCAGTCCAACCATTTGTTCACTCTTCACCAATGGTTCTCGCTAAACCATGTCCCTCAACACAACATCAAAACACTCTTTGAACACCACCAGGGTCGGTGACTTCACCATCTCTCTGGGCAGCCCATTCCAGTGCCTGACCACCCTTTCAGAGAAGTAGTATTTCCTAACATCCAGCCTGAATCTTCCCTGGCACAGCTTGAAGCCATTCCCTCTAGTCCTATCACTGTCACACGTGAGAAGAGGTTGACCCCCAGCTCACTACAACCTCCCTTCAGGTAGTTATAGAGAGCAATAAGGTCTCCCCTGAGCCTCTTCTTCTCTAGACTGAACAATCCCAGCTTCTTCAGCTGCTCCTCATAAGGCCTGTGCTCCAGACCCCTCAGCAGCTTTGTTGCCCTCCTCTGGACACGCTCCAGGGCCTCGATGTCTTTCTTACAAGTGAGGGGCCCAAAACTGGACACAGTACTCGAGGTGCGGCCTCACCAGTGCTGAGTACAGGGGGATAATTACTTCCCTGTTCCTGCTGGCCACACTATTTCTGATACAAGCCAGGATGCCGTTGGCCTTCTTGGCCTCCTGGGCACACTGCTGGCTCATGTTCAGTCTAGCGTCAATCAACACCCCCAGGTCCATTTCCTCTACACAGTCTTCCAGCCACTCTGCCCCAAGCCTGTAGCGTTGCCTGGGGTTATTGTGGCCAAAGTGCAGGACTCGGCATTTGGTCTTGTTGAATCCCATCCCATTGGCTTCAGCCCAGCTATCCAGCCTGTCCAGATCCCTCTGAGGGGCCTCGCTACCCTCAGGCAGATCAACACTTCCAGCCAGCTTGGTGTCATCTGCAAACTTACTGAGGGTGCACTCAATGCCCTCATCCAGGTCATCAATAAAGATATTAAACAGGACAGGCCCCAGCACCGACCCCTGGGGAACACCACTCGTGACCGGTTGCCAGCTGGATTTAACGCCATTCACCACCACTCTCTGGGCCCGGCCCTCCAGCCAGTTCCTTACCCAGCCAAGAATGTATCTGTCCAAGCCACGATCTGCCAGCTTCTGGAGGAGAATACTGTGGGAGACAGTGTCAAAGGCTTTGCTGAAGTCTAAGTAGACTACATCAACAGCCTTTCCCGCATCTACCAGACAGGTCACTAGATCATAGAAGGAGATCAGGTTGGTCAAGCAGGACCTGCCCTTCGTGAACCCATGCTCGCTAGGCCTGATCCCCCGGTTGTCCTGCACATGCCATATGATCTCCCTCAAGACAATCTGCTCCATAATCTTCCCCGGCACCGAGGTCAGGCTAACAGGCCTGTAGTTACCTGGATCCTCCCTGCAGCCCTTCTTGTAGATGGGAGTCACATTGGCAAGCCTCCAGTCTTCTGGGACCTCACCCATCAACAAGGAGTGCTGACAGATGATGGAAAGCGGCTCGGCTATCACCTCCGCCAGTTCCCTCAGCACTCTCAGGTGAATCTCATCCGGTCCCATGGACTTGTGGCAGTCCAGTTGGAGTAGCAGGTCTGTGTTTCCTCCTGAATCGTGGGGGGTTCAGTCTGCTCCCCAGCCAAGACTGCCAGGTCAGAGAGTGGAGAAACCTGTGGATAACTGGTCTGACTTTTAAAGACAGATGTAAAGAAGGCATTCAGAACATCTGCCTTTTCCTTATCCTCAGTAGTCACATTCCCAGCCTCATCCAGTAAAGAATGGAGATTCTCCCTGGTCCTCCTCTTACTGTTGATATACTTTTGTTTAAAGTCATTGTTACTTACATATAGATGTCATATCATAATGCTTCCCAAATGACCAGCCTCTGGAATGTGCTATTATCTAATATGCTGGGATTTGAACCAAACAAGTTAACACACACTACTGTTGAGCTATGTATACTTTTTGATTTTTGAGCCTTGAAAGACACTTGCAAGAGGGCCAGAAGGGAGGTAGGTCTTCCAAGGGTAGTAGACAGTTCTCTCATAACGAAAGGATGCTCTCTAATAACATCCCCCATTCAATTGCTAAAGGCAAATCACTTCTGTTTTTACTTTTATCTGTAAAGTTTTAGTCATGGTAATCTAAGATTAGAAATGTGGGACAATAGGAAGTAAAAGTTCTGTTAAACAAAATGCTATTCTGTGGTGTGAGAGAAGAAACGTGATAGAACTACTTGGTGTTCCTCATCTAATTACACTGTGCAACTTCTAAATGCCATGCAACATAGGTAACTGGGATGTTCTGAATATATTATACAACAGCAGTGATGTGGCCCTCCAAAAGGCACCATAGACCCATATCCTGCTCCCCAGGCACAGAAGTAACTTCCCAAGGACATTTATTTACTTGTCAGCTGTGTGCTGAGCCCTCCTATGCCATACTCTGTGTAGGGAATGGGTAGAGGAACAGGAAAGGCTGGAAAAAGTGCAAATGGGCTGCAAAAGGGCTGCAGGTCTGCCATGGTAAATTAAACGAGTTGTAGGCAGAAGGATTTTAGTCTCATCCCCTTAACCTCTTCTTTTCTGACCTTAAGTCTCACTACTACCAAGTTGAAAAATGTGGACCAGGGCTTTCAGAAATATCTGAGGAATTTGAGCAACTCAGATGTGGGGAATCAATCCAAAGTGCTTGGGAAAAAATGTGATGTTTAGGGCTGATTAAACAACTTGGAATAAGAGAACTGCTGCAAATCACATCCTCTCTCCTTCACTTACGCTATCATACGTAGATCAAGCAGGGTTAACGTGGCTTCCCTCTGTGCCCCACTCATTTCTGAAATCTGAAGGATAATCTTAACCTATGTTTTAGACTCCTTATGTTATGTACAGTTTGCATGCCATTGGCTGTAGCTGAAGGACTAACGCCCATTTATTTGTAGTTATTGCTGAAGAACATCAGTTATTCAGTTGCTGGCTGGTGAATCGTTGTGGAAAGCTTTAACAAATGTAATAAAGCTCTTCCATTTGCACAAATGCCATACAGGCTGCCATGTAATTCTCAGAAATATTTATTGTTATATACCATTATGAAGTACAGCAAGTCGGGAAAAACACTTCTTTGCTGAGAAAAGGCAGTGATCTTAATGTAATGAAATTATAGATACCCACAGGAGGGTTATTGTAGTGACTTCTGCAGCTTTTCAGTAGAAATAAATTGTCAACATGTGTTCATTTCAAGCAGATGCTGGATGAAAGATCCTCTATGCTGCCTTTATCCTGCTCCTCCAAACCTTTAGTAGAGCTGCCTGCCCAAATGCATGGGAGGAAAAGAATGGGCCCAAATCACAAAGCTTCTCCTGCTGATCTGCCAAGCTTAACAGACTTCTCTATTTTGCTTTCCCACTGACCCTTCCACCAGTTTCTTATCACACCATTTCTCTCGTCTTCCTAAACTCCTCCCTTCCTTGCTCCATCCTCCTCCCTTGACCTCTGGGTCATTCCAGTAACTGATTTATACACCACTGAATGTTCCTTCCTCCGTCCTTCGGACCTTGGCCATCATCTCCCAGTGTGACGTCTTTTCACCAAGCCCTCTGGATTTTGCAGGAAAAAGTCTAAAGTCTTGGGAACTCAAGGGAAAATTTCCCTTGAAAAATTATCTAGGATTTATTCTTAGAACAAATAACAAAAGAACATTTGAATCAAAAGGTATCATTAAAAGGAATGAGTAATTATTGTATTTAATGGAAATTACACATATTTTTTAGATAAAAATGCAGGAAAAAGACAGGTTTCTCACTCATCTAGGGCTGGTTTGTTCTTTCTTGCTGTTTCTTACTTTTTCCTCTATATGTTTTCTCAAATTATGCTTTGCACCATGGTGCAAAAAAGGCTTCTTGCAGGCATCAGGGCATCCAAACCTTTCCCTCTTCATGGGCTTGAGTTTGCTTGGCTGCCTCAAGGATCTGTGTAGCATCACATATAATTGAAGGTGTTCTAGGAACTCAGGGTTACTAGAAGCATGGAGAATGTAAACAGAATGAGGCATAAACACAAATTAAGTGTGTGGCTAAAAGATGATTACAGGCTTCTTTGAAAGCTTCAGGTGCTACATAAACTGCCCCCGAGAACAGGAAACAGACACAGCACTAATCCAAAGTTTTAAAGCATTCTTTCTGCACTGACCTGTTGCTTTGCTTGTCTGGGCTTTGGATTTATACCCTGAAAATATTAGATATGACACTGGGTTTCTTATCTGCAAAGTCCTAAGGACTTCCATTAGTAATTATTATATTATTATTACATAAATAAAAGCCTTCAGTAACAAGCACTTTTTACATGCTAATAATGTTTCATCTGTAACACCAGTGTTGTTTAGATTAATCTGTTTATGAGTGCAGCTGTAGTGTGGAAATTGCTTTCTAAGTCTTTCCAGGCCATATACCATAAAGTTCATGCCATGATGACTGTGGAAGAGGGGAACTTACATGTTTTTTAGAGGACTTACTTTTCTGTACTGTCCTTTCATATAAATGGGAAACCATTGGGAAACCAACATGGTGCTGCTCCTTGGTGCCAATGCAGTAATGTTTATCTGGAATGCTTCTCATTTAGTTGCTTTTGGAAATCACATTTGATCCCTGACAATGAAATAGGTGCTGAAATGCTGAAATCTGACTGCCACGCAATGGCCTCTGCCCCAATACTCAACTTCAGAAAAATTCATCTGTCATCCCTTAGGTCTACTGCAGGACAGTTCGAGCAGAGATTGCTTCACGCTATGCGTGCAATGCATACACCATTGGGTTGCACAAAAATACAAAATGCATCTGCACAAAAAGGAATGAGGACTGTCCAGGACGGAGTGGTGGTGGAAGCTGGAAGGAAATTCGGGCTGCCAATGCCAAGGGAAATTATTTGTAGCTTAATGTCAGTTAGCTCACAGGACTCTTGGACTGACTGCAAACCACTGCACTGGAGTTAATGCAGAAGTCTCTCCAGCTGCAGGTAGACCACTTGCTGCCTTTTTTGCATGCTAGAATGATGAAGACATCTGGCACCTAGGTCAAAAACATGACAAGGCAGAGAAAATGAGCACTGCAGACTGAGGCACAGCACAGCCTGGAGCTACAGGGCTCAGACAGCTATGCTGGATTGGTGCAGAGAGGGAGAGATATGAACCATCCTCCCCACGGCACATCCATCCCTTGGGCTTTCACTCTGTGCCATGTCAGATCTGACCAGAATATTTCTGACAAAATTATTTTCCTCTGGAAGAGAGCTTTGCTTGAATTAACTGGCAGCTCTTGGAGGGATGGCAGTGTTCTTTTCAAGAATATTCATTCATAAGTTTAACTACAATGATGTTTGAATGCCTCATTTTCACTTACTTGGACCTGACGGTTCCCACGAGTAAAGCAGTATTTATTGTGGTATAAGCTGCACTGTGTAAACACAATTCCACAATTCTTGTTGTTTGTTATGGCTTTAGTTCACTGGTCAGAAGCAGCTGTTGCATTGCTTTTCCTGTGCAATAGCTTTGTTTTTCAGCCTAGAAAAGAGACGTGCTAAAATCAGAAGAAGAATTACAAACTATTTCATTATTAATTTGGAATGAGTATAGTGCAGTCAACAGATGTTTATGAGATGCACCCAATGGTATAGTTCTGTCTACTCTGCTGTACTATTTTTTCTATGTATCCTGGTTTATATTAGATAGTTTGCACTATTCCAAATATCCTCTGAGGTCACAAGGGAGAACTGGAGCGCAGCCCAGGGCAAGGCCCAGCTTCCACTCATTAACCACTCCCCACCTCCCCATCCATCATCAACCAGAAAGACCTGGATTATAAAGGCCTAAACACAGAAATTCAGGGGCTGGGATTTGAAATCAGGCTTATGGATTCTCCACATGTCAGCTTTTGCAGGGATGGATTGCTTTGCCTTTTGCCTCCATTTCAAGCACATCTGCTTTCCTTGTCAAGCTGCAGGCACATGAAGCTGCACAGCTTGCTGTCTCAGCACATCTGCTTATACCAACAGGTGTCCATCTTTGCATAGTGGTCCTCAGTGGGACTTGTAAGAAATCTAAGAGAAAAACTCTGTTTTTTCTGCTTGTGCACAGCATTGGACCTTCTTTCACAACTGGACCCCAGGAGAATCAAGGGAAGGCGGCCCAGAAGCTCTTGGTTGTGGTCTTGCATTGAAGCAAACCATGTCTGGTCAGTCCAGCTTTAAAGCTGTTACCAGAATTACATATGGGGCTTCAGGTCAGCATGAGAGTGCCCTTCAGCAGCCACCATGCCATAAGGCTACATCAGTTCTTCCCACCACCACCGCTCAGCACCATCCAGGAGGTGGGCTGAGCTGAATCAGAACCTGAGTGCCTATGTAATATCCGTGCAGTGATTTTGAGAAACCTTGACCTTTAGAGGGAGGATACCTCGTGACAGCCACTCATTACACATTTCCTGGAAGGAATGCTCTGAGGAATGAAGCTAATGAGCACAGGCCTCTAGGACTTCACTTGGCCCCTAAAAACAAATTAGGTCAGAAAAGGCTTAAGAAGAACTGTTGTGGTTTTTTTTCTTTTTCTGAAAGACTATATTGAATTTTCTAGCCTGGCTGATGGAGCAGAGCCTAGAAAGAAGGGGCCACCCTCTGTATTTCATAAACATCTTCAGCCATGGCAGAAAAATTCCCATTGTTTCTGCTAGGGAGGAGAGGGAAGTCCCAGAAATATGGCAAAGCTTCATGTTCTTCTATTACTGTTCATGTTTTCCTTTCCTGTTTCCATCACTGTGTATGGTTTGTGTCAAGGTGCATGATTCTGTGACTCTATGATCTAAGAAAAAAAAAAAAAAAAAAAAGAATGAAAATCTGGAAACCCATGGCTGTGACCACATGGGTTGAAAGTCCCATCCTCTCCTCGACACACCCTCTGTGAGGTGCTTCCTCCACACCACCACGTCTGGAGGTGGCTGAGAAGGCCACTTCCCTGCAGAGAAACTACTCTGCAGCTGCCTGATAAATAAGGCACCAAAGAATGGTGTGGGTGTTGCAGCTGCGGGGAGCTTTGAAGCTGCCAAGGGAAAAGGGAACTTTAAATAAACTTCTTTCCAAGTGCCTGGGCTTGACAGGAATGCAGCGAGAGATAACATTCTCTGTAATCCCAGCTCATTTGTCTCAGGGAGGGGAAAAAGTCAAACTCATGCTGTTTGAGCATCTCTCAATGTCATCCAATTTGTGGCACTGCCAGTAAAATATTAGTGCCTGATCCATTGAAATTAGTGGAGGGTGTTCTGCTGCTTTTTAGTAAGGCCTCGTTATTCCAAATTAAGGGATGGGATTGTAGGTGTGGATGGCAAAACAAGGTGGCTTCTTTATATCATGAGAAAAGTGTTGAAGACTGCAGCCAGCAAACCAAGGGCAATGTTAGACCCACTCACCCTGCCTGGTGAGGACGAGACCATATCTGAAATGTGGTGTCCAGTTTTGGGTCAAGAGGGATGTGGAAAACCAGAGAGGGTCCTGGGCATCATGACCTATGGGGAGAGATTGAGGGAGCTGGGATGGTTTAGCCTGGAGAAGAGCCTTGGTAATGGGCAGAGCTATTCACAGCCATGAAGTGCATTTTAGGAAACTGATGGTGGATGTAAAGAGGATCTTTTCTACTCAGATGCTGACGTAGCAGAGGAACAGATCATCAGAGAGGTGCCTGAATTCCTTCCCTGAGAAGCTGTCAGGGCTTGGCTGGAGAAAGCCATGGCCGACGTGATCTACTGCTTTGAGCAGGAGTTTGGATTAGAAATCCTGAAGGATCCTTTCTAGCCAGGATATAAAAATACAAGCCTTAAACTCATTAATTAACAGGGGGATTATTATTAATAACTGTTTAAATAGTACCACTGTAGTATCAAGATGCTCATGTCTCAGATATTGTACAAAGTGAAAACCAAGTCTTAATTACGAAGCTAAGTGCCTGATGTTTCCTGAGCAAGAGCCAGCTTTGCTTAGCTTAACTATGAGAAGTTACCAGCAAAACATTTTTTCAGCATACTGTTCTGACTGTTGCTTTGGGACAGTTTTGGTTATCATTGCATCAAAGTTTATAATACCAGATGACTCGCTTTATTTGAGAATTTCTGGGGAGATTTCTGTGTGTAGTGTAAGAGGAGAGATGGCCACATGCCATTAAGAGAGCACAAGGCTGAGAATGAAGCAATAGTGGTCATCAGGGTAAGCAGTAATAAGCAACACCATATACGTCATTGTTTCATTGTTATTTTTTTCATTTCTGAAATGATGACCGCGAGCAGAAGTGGAGAAAGCAGAAGGAAGACTAATAGCAGCTGCCTTAAGTCACCAGAGGCAGAGATTTCATAGAATCATAAAATCATTAAGGCTGGAAAAGATCACTGAGATCAAGTCCAACCATCAACCTGTCACCACCATACCCACTAAGCCATGTCCCTCAGTGCCATATTTACCCCGAGCACCGCTGAGAACTGTGCCTCCAACACTTCTTTGGGAACTATGTTCCAATGCCTTACCTCTCTTTCTGAGGAGAAATTCCTTCCTAATATTCAGCCTGAGATTAGTGGAGCTCTGCGTGCACAGCTTTCTAGCAGCCCTGCAGAGACTCACCGATGCACGCAGAGGGCATCCAGTGACAGAATGAAGTTTCTCTGCCTTTGGCTGTGAGTGCAAAGCAGTGTTACTGAGAGGACAAGGAGTCCCTCATGTCCCTCTTGACCTGTTTGAGGCAAGTAATCATTCACTGTGTAGATACTGAGCTATACGTAGAGCACAGTCAGCTTTCCCTTGGGGCAACACAGCTCCAAGGAGGCAGAGAACATCACTGAAAATGTAGGCTGTACGATGGCAATAGGACTTCCCAGCATGAGAGCCCACATACCAGATGTGGTTGGCAGCACGAGGACCTGAAAGGACCCCAGACAGCTGGGCTTGATGATCTTAGTGGTCTTCTCCAACCATAGTGATTCTATGCTTCCAAGAGCACTTCCACGGCTGTTCTTACCCAGAAATCAAAGTTCGTTCAGTGGAAAAGCAAGCGTGGGAAAAGCTGGCCATTTCTGGTGTCTTAGCAGAGAGGTGGGCAGCAAAGCCATGCCTTGAGCTGAAGTGTGTGCTTATTCCCATTCCCCCCTCACCCTCTCCTTTTGGTGGGTCAAACATGAGAGCATGCTGAGTTATGTCTCACAGCTTAGGGTGGATCCAGAACCAAGGGCTGTCCCACATGGCTTCTCCAAATAATGCTTAGTATTTCTTTTATTAAAGTTTGTCTCCCAAAAGCAGAGTTGTCCCTCTCTGCCAAAAACAAGCTAATTATTTGCTGGGATTGGCCCAAGCCCTGGGTTGCTTGCTCAGTTGCCTGGAAAGATGCCATTCATTTTGCAATGTCTGGTGTTGCCCAGTCAAATGTGTTTCTGATTATAGAATACAATCTCTCTGTGTTTCTGAAAAAGGACGAGAGCAACAGGAGACGTGCAGGGCTCCTTGCTCTGCATGGTGCAAATCTAAGTGCCAACGTAAGAAACAGTGATGGGAAATATAACAAGACTTTAAGGTTTTGCACTGATAGCATCAAGAATGTCCAGTGGATAGCTGGCTATTCTCCTTAGTCTTTGATTAAGATGTAGATTCTTTCTTATTTAATATTTCAAGCCCTGTGAAAAGGGGTGGGGGGGAAGCAGTTTCAGGGCATGAGGGTTGTGGTGGAAGGCAGCAGCAGTTAGGTGCTGTATCTCACAGGCATGTCTAGACACATGAGAAATAGGAATGGGTGAGATCTGCACTGTGAGGACATCACGGTGCTATTAGGAAGTTACGTAAGTTGTTTGTTCAATTCTGAGCAAGAAGCCAGGCATACAAGGGGAGCGTGGAAATGCAAGGCAAATTACTTTATCTTCTGGGCTTGTGGTCTCCCTGCTGATGCTTCTCCCTTCCTCCACAGTGGAGCTCCTTGCTCAGTTTCAGATAAAAAGTAGTAAGGATTTTCCCATTGCCTCCTCCAGCATAGAGTAACGCCTGGAAAAAAAAGAGTACACACTTAACCAACCTGTTAGCAGACCAAAGAGCAGTCGCTGGCTCATGTCTCATTAAGATGCACTCATTCTCCTGTCACTTTTTCTCTAAGCAGAGGCACCTGGGAGCACACGGCGTTACAATCCCGGAGGCTGTGGGATGTTTCAGTGCATTCATTTGAACACATCTTGCACTTGCTCAGGACTTGGTCGTACCCCGCTTTCAATCACAGAGGGGATCAGAGGTTTTGATTCCCAGGATCCTCTCCAGCATGGCTGTGCAAGCTGTTGAGTTAGGCTGCCTCAGTGCCTGAGAAAGGAAGTACAAAGGATTTCCTCCTGGTCCTCACCCAAATGATTTTCTGTATAAATCAGACCCTGGAAGCTTTTGTTTGATTTTGGTTTTTTTTTTTTTTGGGTGGTTTTTTTATGTTTTTGTTTGTTTGTTTTTAATTTTGTTTTCTCATTTGGGTTTTCGTGGCTGTTTTTGTTTTCACCTGGAATCTTACCAAGCCTCTTTTCGAGCCTTGCTCGAGTATTTGCCGTTTATTCTTGCAGCTCCATCTGAAACCAGGCGTTACGAAGGCAAGATTGTGCTCAGTGAATGATGCAGTGTGCCTTATGGGACAACAGCTGGTTCAGTTTGTACATGAGAAAGGTCAGGGATATGGTGGAGAACCCTCACTCAGGAATCCCAGGAAAGATCTTTGCTTGTAGTTCAATCTCTTTCATTGCCGTCACTGCAGTCAGTCACTGTATCAGCACCGTGCCAGATGTCAGAGGAGAAGAAGATTGGGTAAATGCAGCTTTTCTCAGAGTACAGTGTGTTTTGCATTGTTATCCCCTCAGGGAAGGCGACATGCAAGTTCACTCCATAAACCAAGCAGATTTTGTATTCGGTATTCAAATTCTCTGGCTGCCATAGAAGTCGTCGTTGCCCCATTCTTGGAGGTGTTCAAGGATAGGTTGGATGGGGCCCTGGGCAGCCTGAGCTGGTGCCTGATTTAGCGGTTGGCAACCCTGCCCATGGCCCAGTGGTTGGAGCTAGGTGTTCTTTAAGATCTCTTCCAACCTAGGACATACCACAATTCTGTGATTTATGTCTGCTGGCAAACATTAGGGATGCAAAGAGCTCTTCCCATTCTGCTAAGGAAAGACACAAGAGCAACAGGAGAAATGCCAGCGCTCCCAAAGAAGTGTTCTGGTTGATGACATCTGGCTCAGCAGGGAAAGGCACCTAGAGGCTTTTCCTCTCCTCACCACCAGCTGTGGGATGTCCAGGCCTGACTACAATGAAAATCAGGCTGCATGACTTCATTAATGATTTGCCAGGAACAAACAATGTGGTGAGCATGTGCTGTGGCCATGAATCAGCCACAGAAATGGCTCTTCCAGATCTGGTGGTGGCTTCGGTTGGTATGGCCTCATACTGCACTCAGTGCAATGAGCCTGGGGCTTGGTGTGGGGAAGTGTGAAAATCAAAATGGTTCTTGAGCTGCACAGTGTGGTTGACAGTCTGTGACTGTGAAGGGAGGAGAGCTTTTCCTTTGCATGAATAATAAGGGAAAACTGAGGCCAAGGAGAGTCATGAGAGTAATGCTTGTAATGAGGCATATGAATAAACACATAGATGCTGCTTCCAAGTTTTAATTCAGCAGTTCCAGGTTAAGCTTATGGGAATCTTCACAGTGCTTATGATTGCTTAAGATGTTTAATTGATTTTTCTTAATATTTTTTCATAAACTAATTAAAAGAGATTTCATCATATAATACAGATAATTATTTTCCAGTGTAGGTTAGATTATTTTTACCTATTCCTTCTAACTCACTTTCATAGAATCATAGAAGCGTTTGGGTTGGAAGGGACCTTTAAAGACCATCTGGTCCCATTCCCTGCAATGAGCAGGGGCACCCACAGCTCCATCACTGCTCAGAGCCTGGTCCAGGCTTTTACTGAGTTTTAATTTCAGATACCACACACGTCAAGATTAAATTGCTTCAATAGACTGATATATTCCAAATATTGGAAATACTCAATATTCAGGACTCAAATATCCAATATACTGAAATATTCTGATATCTCATTATGATTAAATAGCAACACTCTGAAAAGGAATGCACTGCAATGTGAAATTCAGCTTGAGAAGAATTGGCAAAATTAAACATCACAAAACCTTTTCTTGCAATTTGTTCATTGGAAGGCATCCCCTTACTTGTGGTTGAAATACTTAATCCTGTGTATGATGCATGCCTGGAATTTCTCCCAGATATCTTCACTCTATAAAGCAGTTATCTTGCTTTTTCATGGGAAGTAGTTGAAACTCGATCAAAGGTACTGTAGGAGCTGCCTGTACCACTGCATTCATAGGTGCTGTATTCCATGGGGGTTGGTTCGCGCACATCCAGTAAGGAAATTTTGCCTTATGAATACTTTCTGTGCCTTCTACAAATACAATCATCATCATCACACGTTTCCCCATTGGGGTCATCACTGTAATTTTTGCAGTGCCCATCGGATGATGTAGAGCTAACATAAAGATACATGTGTTTTATTGTGGGTCAGGGGGCATAAGCCCCACATGGGATACAAGGCAATGTTTTCATAGGTGGTTACTCACTCTGTGCAAGTGCTTTTGAGGGATGGTGAGGGCATGGATGCACCTCGCACAATGTTTGTGAAAATCGAGATGGACTCAAATGGTGCCCTTGACTTGTTAGAGCTTGAAGAATGAATGTGAGCAAATGTAAAGTGAACTGCATGCTGAATGTGGTTCTCAGTGGGATCCTGAGTCCAAACTTGCTGTCCTGTTGCTGACTGGTGCGTGATCTGAGACAAACCAGAACCAAGCGCTGGGATACAGCGTGAGATGTGGTAAGGGGATGGAAGGAAAAGGAAGCATTAACGCAGGCCAGGAACACATCCACCTCCACACGAGCCCGGTTAGCCATGCTGCCTGCCCTGCATCCTGCCCGGGAGGGCCCCAACCTTGTGATGTGTGGGAGGGTGGGATTCATCACCCAGACACCATGAGTGTTGCACCACCAGCACCTGACATGGTGACCGCCAAAGCTGGTGCTGGAGCTGGACCACTCTGGTGCTGGTGGAGCATGGCCATACTGAGTCAGAGACACAAACAGAGATCTGAGCGAGCTGGTAATCAAATGCCAATGGATTTCTAAGCAAGCTGCATGTTCTGCTCCAACTATTTCTGGTCTTTCTGGAAAACCCCTGCCAAAATCCATCCCAAGCTCTGGCAAGTCAAAACAGTATCTTCCAAAACTATTTTCTTCCTTCTTTAATACCTACAAATGTGGTTTTATCCCTAAGAAGAGGAAGGGGGCAATGGTGTCCCAGTGCCCTTCTGCTAACGAGTTTCTGTCTGCTTCCATTTTTGAGACACAGGAGCTCTCAGTTGCATGACACTGCCTGGGAGCACCAAGGGGAAGGCAGCAGGAAGTGTGGTTGGCACAAACAGAGTGGCACAGAAGAGAGACGTACTCAAGGAAAAGGAAAGAGGAAACACTGGTCAACAGTTTGCACTTTCCTTCTTCCTCTGCATGGAAAGAAAATAGCACAGAAAAGGCCTGGCACAAATTTTATGTTGATTTTTTTTGTTATTAAGAGAGGAATCACCGCCTGATGTCAGAGGGAGAGTGAGGCAGACCTGGAATGTACACAGGAATGTGGGTGAGAGTGAGCAGTCCCAGTGCTGCTCAGTGACTGATGTTGTTCCACGCATTCTTTCAAGGGAGTGATTTAATCCGGAGGGGACAGGGACTGCCCCTACTGGGGAGTTACTCAGAATTTTCCAGATGAGTCCAACAACTGCAGACTGCGACGGCTGAATCTGGCTTTAAGTCACTCCTGAGATTTGAAAGTATTTGCAGTTCTCCAGGACTCATTTCAGAGCTTCTCCCGTTCCAACTAAAACCAAGTGAATAACAGAAACCTGTTTGCAAGACCTCTGGTACAGGAATAAGGCATTCAGTCTCCCTTGGGTGAAATCAAGGCTATTGGCACTACTGGTCCTTCCAGCAGAGGAGTTTCTCTCCCCAGCCATGGCTCCCAAAACCATTGCTTGTCCACTTTCCCAAAATAATTCCCTATTAGGAAGGCAGCATCTCTGCAGCCAAGAGAGGGGAACACCAGAAGCACATTACGAGCCCCACTGAATTTCTTGTAGCAAGCAATGGAAATTCGAGCAACGGGGCTTCTTCACTGGTTATAATGGGGAGCATAGCACTGGGGCTGGGGCTGACTCCTGGGGTACTCCTCCAGCACAGGTGACCTGGAATGAGGCTTTGCTACCATGGCCACCTGCCTCTGGGGACAGCCAGGCCACCTGGATGTTTTGTGTTCGTGTCTTGGTCTTTCTGGGGTTTCAATCAGAAATTCCGGCCTGGTCTTAGCAACTTCTGCTGACAAGCATTTCTGTGAAACTGGTACTTTCCAGAAAAAAAAGAGAAAAAGTGTGGTCTTGGTGAAACATTCATGGCTTGCACTTTCTGGGATGTTGTTTATCCTTGTGGAAAAAGAAGAAAAAGAAGGGAAGAGAAGAAAGGAGGGAAGAGGAGAGGAGAGGAGAGGAGAGGAGAGGAGAGGAGAGGAGAGGAGAGGAGAGGAGAGGAGAGGAGAGGAGAGGAGAGGAGAGGAGAGGAGAGGAGAGGAGAGGAGAGGAGAGGAGAGGAGAGGAGAGGAGAGGAGAGGAGAGGAGAGGAATCAATTTAATCTTCTTTTTTGAAACACTGCCAGTTGCCTTTAACTTCACCTGCTTTCTCTGGTAGCAACCGCTAATGCAGAATTGAGAAACAGATTGTTTTCTTCTCCCTTGGAGCTTGTTCTTTCAGAAACAAATGTGAATGATGTAGGTTTATGTGTTCTGTAATACAGGCCGCATCAAGCAGGGATGCACAGTTGGTCTGAGGGGACTCAGAATATGTCAGAATTCTGAAGGACAAACCAACCTGATCCCATTAACTTATGAAAACAGTTAAGGGAAAGCTTTTTTTGCTGCTAAAAGTTAGATTTGCTAATGGACAGGAGCAGATTCAAGCATTATTTCTTTGATTATATGACTGTGTCTTGTAGCATTGTTTGACGCATACAGTATGTCAGTTTCACAGGATTTGGGTTGTGTGGAAAAACCAGGTCATTTCTGTGGAAAGACAATGCATAAAACCAGAACAGCTGAACTATCTCACAAGATAAATAGGAGTAATAGGAGTATGTACGTGTTGGCTTTTCTTCATTCCATATGTAACTACTTGGACTTTCATGCTTGAGCTTTCACTGTGTGCACTTCAGTTACTCACTGTTTACTCACTTTCCTTGTTCTTGTGGATAGCTTAAATAGCAACAGGAGAGGGAACATGTGAGATGGACTGTAAATCCCCTAAAACCACCTACAACACCCCTCCTTAGGGGTACCAGAGTCACATAGGGAAAGCCAAACAATAGTGTGCCACTGATAGAAAGGGCATAATTTAAAAACAAGCTAATGAATTGATCTTTTTTCCTCTTATCTCCAAAGAATTTGTTGGTCCATGGCTGTTTTGCATCTGGCTGGTTGTGAGTTATAAGGTTTTGATATGGCAGTCTCCAATGGTTGCTATTGGTGAAGTCTATCCCTGACGGTTAAATACCATCCCGATGAATCTGCTACAACAAAACATGCTTTTGTTTCACTGCAGTCCTGTCAGTGGCAAATCTCAGGCTTCTCTAAGACAAAAACGTCACCTTTTGGATTCCACATGGCATGTTTCTTATTGTGTTGTTTATTTAGAAAGATAATTTCTATTTCCTTTATCTTTTACAAGTGAGTGTCTTCGTTTTATCTGCAAAGAATGTAAGAGCACGTGCAGGGTGAATCACGTTTATTTTTGTTTCCTTACACAAAATTATAGCTGCTGTAGTTGTCACTATTAGTTTAATTTAAAGTAATAATAAAAACAGCAGAATAATTCTTTTGATTGCTGACTTTTCAGTTGCCATTGCCCTTTGAATGACTTTATGTAATACTCAAACAAAACATACACTGAAGTCCTCCCTGCTTATTGAGTTTTAGTCTTAAGGTTGATTTGAAGTTATTTGGAGCTCTCTCTCCCTCTCTCTATATATACACGTACATGCATATGTAATGAAGGATCCAAGAGTAAGGAAAAGCTCAAGTGGCTCTTTACAAATATTGGCACCAGCCAAGTGCACATTTCTGAGCTGGGCATGTAGTGACATGATCCCCAATTGTTCAGGCTTCTCATACACGCTCAGGCACTGCATCTCTTCCTGTTCAAAAACACTGAGGTATTTATGTGGCCATGTGGTTTTAGGGCCTCTTGGCTGCATCTCAACACTTGCTAGAAGGGAAGTGTCCCCTGCAGCGTTCTGCTGACTGCTGAGCACTTTCCAGCTCAGAATTCCAATGTTCGCAGCAGCCACATCTGCCTCCATCACCCCTTTAACACCCAGAGCCACGGGCTGCATTCGGTCATTTTCCACACAGATGTGTTTGATTAAAGACACATTTTGCTGCAT
Organism: Gallus gallus; assembly: GCF_016699485.2. Taxonomy (NCBI): domain Eukaryota; kingdom Metazoa; phylum Chordata; class Aves; order Galliformes; family Phasianidae; genus Gallus; species Gallus gallus. The sequence goes on from NC_052548.1 coordinate 3,277,751, forward strand.
TATGAATCACGATGTGTTTATTCGGGAAAACGCTGCCTCCCCACCCCCACCTCAATATTTAAACTGAAATAATTAACAAAATATTTTTTTATTTGACACCATACAATGACTTTGACGTGTCTATTGCTAAAGCCCCCCAGTGCACTGTCTCACAACACAGGCTTATATATGAAAAAATACCCTTTACATATAAAGGTTCTGATATTCTGCACACAATCTGCTTGCCAAAGGCAGAAGTTCTGCTCTTCCACCACTGACAAGCTTGAGGAACTCAGCTGAAGCCCCTGGAATTACATTCATATAAAGTATTAACAAATCACATGTTCTCATATTTAAACATGAAACTTATTCTACCTCTTAAGCATAAGCTTTAGAAATACTTATTTTTAGAGGGTTGCTTAAGTCAAAGCACACTCACATTCTTGGAGTCTGAGCATCAGTAGAGCTCATTTGACCCTTCAAACTGGGTTTTATCCAAATTCTTCACATTTCTGTGGTTTCTTTTCTTTTTTTTCTCCTTTATATTTCTTTTTCTCTGAACTCTTAGTACTGAATTGGTGCTTAATTACAAGATGCTGCTCTCCCCCCATCAGTTCTGGATGAGTCCAAGCAATATGCAGTGCCGGGAATGAAATGACCCAAGTGGGAAAGAATTCTTTGCACCCATACATCCAACAACTTTCCCAGATGGCATTGGTGTTTGCACAGTTATCCTCTGCTGGAGAGCCATGGGCTTTTCAGGAGTCTCACAGTCTCACTGCACTCCACAGGAAGCTGTAGGAAGTGCCCATAAGGGATCAGGCCACGGATTAAACAATTGTTGAATTCTGATGTTTTGACTGGAGATGATGAGAGCCAGGGCTTAGTGGACTCAGTGAAGACTCAGTCACCATCTGACAGTGTTTAATATAGGCAGCTAATTTGGGTGCTGTGACTCACCTCCTGAAAGCTCTTGCTTCAAGCCGGCTGTATAGGGAAATGGTAATCCTAAATTTAGATGCTGTGAATGTGGTTGAAGGGAAATGGTGTGCTAATACCTGCAGGATATGGCATCTCAGGAAAACATGATGAATTTACTCATGGTGTACAACATCCTCATCTTGCAACAGAGGAGGGTAGCAGCTGCCTGTGAGCAGCCCTTGCAGCCCAGAGGTGATGCTGAGTGCAGAGGGGATGAAGGCTCTGGCCCCATTGCAGGGACTGTGTGCCAGGAGCTCTGGGCTTTCACTCTCCTTGAAGACATTTGAACTTCAGAACATGCTGTGCCATTCTGCTTTGGTCTCTACTCTCACCCACCCCAAACCTTCAAGCTCCCCAAATCTGTTTTGAAAATGGTCACTGGGGATTTTTAAACATGAACTCATCTGGGTGGGGGCACTGCTGCAGAACAGACTCAGCCAAAACACTTTTCCAAGACTCTGCTTCCTCACAGTTCATCGTGTTTTCTTCCAGTAGTCCTACAGCCACCATGAAAAGGGGTTTTGAGGTCATAGAGTGCAACCCATGCTGTCACAAGGGTTGCTTGTCAGGATTTGCCTTCTACAGCTCTTCTACAGAATCTGCCTTTGCTTTGAGGCTTTCCCTTGCCCTTCACACTCAACACGCGTTGTTATCACTTCCACTTTGAGGAGATGCATCAACCAGAGTTCCCCAAAAGGCTCCTCACTAACTTTGCTTTTTAATTGGTTATTTATGCCAATTAGCCCCCTTCTCCCCTTTACCGCGGAATAGAGTGCTTGAAAAGAAATTGCATCTAATACTGAACTATGAAGACTAACATTCTGAAAAGGAGTAGATTAATTCAAGAGCATGGGCTCATGGCTGAGGATCCTCAAGAATGCTGTTTGCTCTCCAAAGGAATCTGTACATGTAAGAGGAGCACAGAACCAGGTGGGTGCATGGCCAAAGGTCAGTGGTGTGGATCCAGGTGGGATCTTTAGAAGAGGAGCGTTCATTCTGGGGTAGTACACAGCCCCTGGATTGGCTTATAGCACAGCGATGGATTCCTCTCTCAGTGACTGCAATTTCCTCTGTCTGGGAAATGTGGAAAAACATAAAATGAAACAAAACCACAAGCCAAGTGAATGCAAATCTCCATGTCCTCTGTAAGCACTCGTGCAGCCTGACAAACGAATGTGTGTCAGATAAGCCATGATCTCATTTTCAGATCTGAGCTCTGAGAAGTTTGGGTTCAGGCCAATTCCACAGGGGGTGTCGCTGAGCCTTCTGAAGTGCAGTCCATCTTGGACTCAAAGCCTCACAGCTTTGGGGAAGTTCAGCTCCAACTCTACAATCTCTGATATCAAACTTGATTTGACTTTCATTTGCTGCCCCTGGGTGAGCTTGGATGGAAGTGAATTGCACTGGCTTGACTTCTGTTTAAGTTTCCTACTCAAATTTCTTACGGCACTTAACAACAGCCAGAATTAAGACAGTAATACACATTTTTTTTTTCTGTCAACCAGGTCACAAATAATGGCATATATCAACACCGGCAGGTGGTTCTTCTTCAAGCAAAATACAGTCCAAGAGTGCGGTCTCTTCTGAGAAGGGTGTGATGCTGCTGCTTCCTCCCTGGCCAACTTAGCAATAAAGCAGGCACACATAAAGCTGCACATTTGCCACATCTGAGAAGCAGGGGAGGAATTTTCAGGTTTTATCTGTCACTTCAGCACTGCCACTGTCCACTCCTTGGAGCATCCAGGGCTCAGGGAAGGGCAGGTTGGGGTGAGCAGAGCCAGTGGGAAGCTGAGACCATGGGACCAGGTCCTTGCCCAGAGCGTTGTCATGGACATTGCTGAAGAGCCATGGCACTGTGCAAGGATCAGCCCAGATTTATTTACTTCTTTAGTTGTTGTCAAAAATAAACTGCCCCAAAGAACCGGGAAATAAGAGAAGGAAAAGTGATGAAAGAATGAAGTGACTTGGAGAATGCCAGAAAGCAAGGAGGCTGCTGCTTGCCTCGGGGCCTCGCTTCAGTGAGAGCTATCTAAGAGTTTTACAACCAATGGCATGACTGCACTGTATTAATGGACCCTCTTTATGGCTCTAATTTATTCTTAGTTCTCAGAGGCAATGGAGTAGAGGCCAAATAGTTTTATCCCTCGGTATTAAAAAGCCACAGGCTGAGAAGCTTAGTGCTGCTTTGTCAGGATTTTCTCCATCTGGCAAAATAATAGAATAAAATGATCCTATGAAGCGAGCTCCTTTAGTTTTTAAAAGAATGGGCTTTCTCTTTCAATTCAAAGCACTTAGGGAACGGTGGGGGTGGAGGAAGTAAACAAATATTTTCATTCATTAGCTGCCTTCTCAATATTCAGGAACCATAGCTCCTAACTGCCAGACTTGCTGACACTTCTCTGGACATTGGTGGTCCTCGTCAAGGCTGTGGCAGATAGAAGTTAAAAATCTCTTCCAAGATGGGAAAGATTGATGGGGTCCAGAGGGATGAGGCGATGGCAGTGGAGGTGACAACAACATGGACATGTGAAGGGGATTCTTGAAAGTTTCTTTAATGTGGAAAGAAAAGAAGAAAGCATGAATTTTGGTTTATTTTCTTTTGGTCATTAATAGCAGAAGGAATTTTTGTTTTCGTCAATGTTTATCAAAATAGAAAGCAGATATCCATGGCAGTGAGTCAGCCTGACTATTCCTGACCCTTTGAAAGGTTCTGAAATCACCTGGTCAATGGATTGAACCCTCAAGAATGCACCAGGAAATATCACAAGCAGAAAATTCCATGAGAAGCATTTTGAGTATGCTCACACAAACTGATCATCAGATAAGCCCAAACAATGAAAGACTTCCGGGGCTTTGGAAGCCAGAAACTGATTTCTAAGCTAAATCCGTGACTAAAAGTTTTGGTGTGAACAGTTCACCCATTCTTAGTCATGTGAAAGGTAGAATAAACAGTACCTGAGGGAAAAAGCTGGATGCCAACAACAACAGGTCGTGGTAGAACCCCAGTGATGAAGGGAGAAGAGGAAAGCCCGGATCCTTGGCAACTTTTTCATACATTCTCTCATGATGAGAACCGGATTTTAAATAAAAGCCTGTGTTACTGAAATTCACAGAGTACGAGGGCCTGAGGTGGCTTGCATCATTCATTACCTCATAACTCAAAGAAGATCAAATGAAGTCTGGACTGTCCGAATGTCAAGGCTCGGAGCTGAGGGCCAGCTCTGAAGTCATCCTTGGGAAAGTTGAAACCTCAGATCTAAATCTTGGATTTTCCAACAGTTCAGATGTTGGGATGTGCTTGCACAGCACTGTGCTGTCGTGTCACCCAGGGAACTGCCAAGCAGGGCATGATTTGGGGGAAAAGTATCATAACAAACTCCTTTGTTACGTGGCACAAGAAGATCATTTTTTAATATTAATTATGGAAAGGTCTAGAAGTTCCAGGTGAGAACAGAGGCTGAACATGGTGCATATACAAAGGCTCTGCCCCAAAGAGCTTAATATTAAATAGAGAAGATGGATAAATAGTGAAAAGGAAAACACTTGGAACTAAACTGCATAAAGTTTGTAGCAGAATGCAGCACAGAAACGTTTGGTGAGTCCCCAATCTCCTACATCCTGTCCCAGAGTTTTAGCCACCAGCTTGGGAGTCAGCAACTTCCTCTTTCCTCAGTATGATCTATCCATAAACTTGCTCCAGAGTTGTGGTTGCATGCTTCAGTTGAAAATAAGCCTTAAGTTAAAAGCCTTAATTACAAGCGTTGGTTGTTAAGGTCTTTTGGAACGACCGTGTCAAAATGCTATTCCATAAAATTCAGATCAAAAGGATTTCCCCATCTCCTGAGCACAGGCACTCTGCCAGCAGTGCCTTAGCCAAGAAGTTTTGATAATGTGTGCTCTTCCCATAATCTGGTTGCATTTCGGTCTGTGTTTGCACTGCATTGCTTGGATGCTGCCACATCCGTGCTGCTGGATCTGCTGTCCAACAGCAACCCTAGCATGACCAAACCAGAGCAACCCGACCTCTGCCAGGTGCGGATATTGCAGTGTTTTAAGATTGCATTCTGGGACACAAAGTTCCTCATTTACCCTAGCGATGAGGTAAGATAGGAAATGTAAAACAAGGTGTAGCCTAGTAAAAGCAGGCTGCTGTCATCAGAGGAAGACAGAGAAAGTCTGTGCAGCAGTGGGGAGTCAGAGAGCTTCTTGCATCTCACTGCTGTACCTCAGCACCCCGAGCACGTTATCATTGGGGAGGTGAATTTCATTCAGGAATTTAGGATGGCTGAGTGTTAATGATATCCGGTCCTTCTCTTTCAAGTATGTCAAATGGAGCTGGAACAAGGTCTTAAAATTCTTTTCTTGGCACGAGTCTGATGCACACCACGTGGACAACGTCTGCCTGTTGACTTCGTTGTTGATAAGGAGCTCTATCTTGAGGTCTGTGGGGCTGTGGGAACAGTTGGCAAAGTGGAAGTTCAGGTGGCAGTAGATCAGGTAGAGGCCCTGCTTGCGGATCACCAGCTCCTCGCTCTTGCACTGGATGTTGTCACATACACCATTGTCAGTCAAGCTCAGCTTTGACCTGTTTACTGAGTTTGACACTAGAAAGAAAAGCAAGGACACTGTAAAGCGAGCCGATGAACTTTGGTGGCCTAAATTCAGTGTTATGGATGTGCAGTATGGTCAATGGAGACACGTGCTCTGCGGTTTTCCCAATGGAAACTACTCTTGGAGAGGGCCCTGGTGCGTGGCTGAGCACTCATGGGTGGATTGGGGTGTTGAAGGGTCCCAGGGATTGTGCAGCCCCTTGGGAAACCCGAGATGGGGAGGTGCAGTGAGAAATGGCCTTCTGCAGTACTTAGGGGGAATAATGGAGACATGTATTCCCAAGTTCGTGTGGGGAAGGTATCTAATTATTTACTGTCTCTTTTGAAGTTAAAGGAAATGTTTATGTGATTGGATAGAGCTCCCACTGACCTCTCATGTATGCAGCAGCTCCCTTGGCCGGGACATTCTGTAGGATTCTTAAATAGTCTTCAGAGGTGTTCCCTGAAGGAAACAACACAGTAGGTGAGCACTCCTGATTTCTTTGTGCTGTCAAACAGTCAGAGTCTGGCACCACACTCAGTACCACCAGGCTGGGTAAACACCAAAGGGAGGGGGTGGGATGGGACTGGATGGGATAAGATTGGATGGGATGGGATAGAATCCTTTAGGAGCTCTTCCTTGTGCTCCCTAAGAGCTTGCTTGTGCTGTGCCCACTGAGCTCCCTGGGATGATGGATGAGCTGAGCAGCCAAACTCAGCTTCAATGCATGGAATGCTGCTCCGTGCTATCACCAGAGCTGTGTTTATTTTCACCTAGGCTGGTGATGTGAGACTGTTCTATTCTCCTGGGCATTGACTGGCCTGGGAACGTCACTTTTCACCCATCCTCTTGGGTTTGGACCCGGATGATCTTTAAGGTCTCTTCCAATCTAAGCCATTCTATGATTCCTCACAACTGCACAATGGAAGATCCAAAGCAACACGCAGCAGCCCACATAGGCCTGAGAGCTGTTTCCTTCTGCTATGCTGGTAATACCTTGACCTCCACGCTGATCTCATAGCACCATAATGCTCTCGGTTCAGTAAAACCTGCATCTTAAAATGGCTCTTAGGGTACTCCGCCCCCTCCGTTACAATGTGGGTTCCAGCGGGATTCCGGTGCGACCTTTGGATCTGAGCGCTGCCCACAAGGGACACCCGGCCACCTCGGCCCCGCTGCTCGGCTCACGGCAGGAGGAGCTGCGGAGCGGTACCGGGGCGGGGAGGTACCGGGGCTGCCCCATCGCACAGCGCCCGAGAGCGGCGGCCGCGCGGTGACGGCTCCCTCCCACGGCCGCGCCCGGCTCTGCATTCCGGCTCTGCACCTCCGTACCTCATCCCTTCCCCGCATCCCGGCTCTGCATCCCTGACCCTGCAGCCCTCCACTCCCTTCCCCTTTTCACCTCTCTTCCAGCCATACGGAATCAGAATCGTTTGACGTAAGGGAAGGAACCCTTAAAGGCCATCTGTTTCTACTCCCTGCAGTGCACGGGGACACCCACAGCTCCATCAGTGCTCAGAGCCCCATCCAGCCTGACTGGGGGTGTCTGCAGGGATGGGGCACCACCACCTCTCTGGGCAAGCTGTGTGGTGCCTCACATGTCCACCAGCTTTTCCTAGGGCTTTCCTCCTCTTATCATACTGAACATTCACTGGGAGGCACTAATTATTCCTCCTTTATTCTCTGTGTGTATACAGTCCTGCACAGCCCATGTGCGTACGGACACAGGGACGAGTTGTACATTCAGGACAACAGAGAGATGCTATGGCATGGCACGGGGTGACATATTTCTTGTTCCTCACATATGGCATAGCAGGAATCTACTAAATCCAAAGTGCACAGAGAATCTCAATGTTCATTCCTGAAACTAAAGGTACAAGAAAGAACTTCAGACCCTTGCAATGTCTGCTTGGCCTGACTTTAAGAGGCGTTTGGTCAGGAGGATAGAGAAATCAAGGAGAAGCAGGTCCCACAACGTCCCACTGGTTGGTATTTTGAAACAGTGCACCCTTCGCACTCATTCTGTTGGAAAAGCAGTCTGTGCATGTCTTGAAAGAACAGTAACTTTCCTGTGATTTCATTAGCTGAAGCAGTTTGAGGGGAGCAGGTGCTCCCTGCCCTCCAACAGTGAGTAAGTCGTGCCTCAAACTCCCTTAGCTGTGCTGGAAATCCCCAGAGAAAAACCAAAGCCAACTTTCCTGATGACAGTCATATCAATATAGAGTATCAGTGCGCAGAGATGTGGAGCAGGATAGAAAAGAAGCCCTTCTGGTCCTTATTTCAGGCAGCAAGAGCAGCAATGGTAACAAGAGCCACTTGGAAATGCACAGCCAGGGCCCTGAGCCCTCTTGCATTACAAGATATCCTTCATAAAAAGACAATATTTATACAGAAACGTGGTGCCATGTGGGGGCTTTACTCTGTAAAGCAGAGAATCCCCTGCTGCTCAAGCAGACCATGCAAGCTGCAGCCTTGCAGCTTCTACCAGGTGAGAACAGCACTGTGCCTGCACACACACAGCCGGTGCTGCACGGAGCCCCTCCAGCCCTGAGCTGCTGCAGGCATCTCCTCAGCACAACCGTCACTGATGTGGCTGAGCTTCACACTTTCAAAGCTGTACTTACGTTCATTGATGTCAGCAAGTTTGATATGTGTGTGTTCAAAGCGTTTATTTGGTGACATCAGCTGTGTTTCTGAGAAGGCAAGTTATGGGAAAAAAAAAGGTATAGAGACATTTCCTGTCCTCGCTCCGCTGAGGCAGCTTATAACCATTTTCTAGTTTTATTTCTCAAGTAACTTCTTTTATCCGAATCATTTCAGCACAAGCCAGCAGAGACTGAAATTGCCAGAGCTGCAGGACTGATCGATGGATGTGTTCAATCACATCCCCTAATTGGCTCTGCACTGGCAGCAGTGTAAATCGGAAGTGATCCTGCTGAAGTCAATAGGATTATATCAGCTTATAAATGCGGTCAGAAGGAGGAAAAGCAAAGCCTCAGAGGGGTCTAAGCACCAAGGAGCCCCACTGGTTGCATGTCCACCATCAGACTGCTTGAAGGAAACCTGCTGATAAAGAAGGAGCCTTAAAGGAAGCTATCTAGGCTATTTTATCCTAAAGAAACTATCGGGTGATAATTCACTTCTGCCTTCCTGACGCCTTTTACCATTGGCTGAGCATCCAGAGTGGGCAGCCCACAGGGAAAGGGACAGGCTAATGTGCCCATAACACAGCTCTTCCCCACCACGCCAGTGGGGCTTGATAGTGCTGCTGCCCCCACTGCCTGCAGTGCAAAATGGGAAGAGCCTTGTGTTGAAGCAGCAGGCTGTGTCTGCTGACCAGGAGGAACCTGAATGCACCAGGACAGGGCTGGACCTGCTGCCAGCCAGGTCCAAGGAGAAGTGAATCCAACTGGGTACCCTCCTCACTGCTTGCTGCCTCAGTTTCCCCACTTGTGAGGTGGGAAGTGAAGAAAGGGAAGGGGAGTTCAGGGCAGTGAAATCAAGAGCTGGAAGTGGCACGAAAGAGCAAATCATCTATCCAGAGCCTGCTCACCCAGCAGCAAAAGCCCCACAGATGGTGTTTTTGAGAATCCTCCTTATCTCCAAAAACAGGAACTTCAGAAACATCTCTTTCTTAATTTAATGAGCTCTTCATATATGTATATATATACATATATATTCATCTAGTACCTGACCAATCTGTTGGCCTTCTATGATAGAGTGACGGCATCACTAGACAGAGGAAGATTAACTGATGTCATCTACCTGGATTTCTGCAAGACCTTTAATATGGTCCCACACCACATTCTTATCTCTAACTTGGAGAGGTATGGATTTGAAAGCTGGTCTGTTCAGTGGATAAAGAGTTGGTTGGATGGTCATAGTTGTGGTCAATGGCTCTGTGCCCAGGTGTCCCCCAGGGTTCCATCCTGGGACCATTGCTCTTCAACAACTTTATCAATGACGTAGACAGTGGGACCAAGTACACCCTCAGTGAGTATGCTGATGACACCAAGCTGAGTGGTGCAGTTGGTATAATAGAAGGAAGGGACGCCATCCAGAAGGACCTGGACAGCTTGAAAAGTGGGCCCATACGACCCTAGTGAGGTTCAGCATGGCTCAGTGCAAGGTGCTGCGCTTGGGTCGGGGCTCTAACATTCAGCACTTTTTAGCAATACTGATCAGCTCATTATTAATTAAACAAGCCCTCATTTTGACTAACTGGCATCAGTCTAGGTGTAGTTGCCCCTGGATGCTTGCTCAGGAGGATGCCTGTGCACTCTGTCTGGCATTTACAAGCCCAGACTTGCCAAACTTTGTTAAAATGAGAAAAACGGATCTTGCTGAGGGCAGACAGACCCTTACAGACTTCACAAACACACACGTCCTGAAGCTGATAAAGCTCAAACCTATATGCTCTAAATGTCAGGTGCCCGTTTCTGCAGAGCCCACGGCTCTGGGATCAGCAACACCCCATGATTTCAGTGGTTTGCAATGGACAGTTCCAGGCTGGAAGAGAATATTTTCAGAGGTTGAAAGTCGGTCCAGAACCATGGGGATGTGGCACTGAGGGCCATGGTCAGTGGGGATGGTGGGGGATGGGTTGGGGTTGGACGTGGTGATCTGAGAGGTCTTTTCCAACCTTCATGACTCTATGATTCCACATTTCTCTTTGTCTTGTATTTTCCTCTGTAAAATTAATCTACAAATACTTTCCTTCTGGCCCGTATTAATATGTGATTCTGTATTTATGAAACATAGATGAGTTTCCACAGAAAGAATATGTCACAAATATTTACTTTGTGTCAGCTTTAATTCCTTTCCCCTGTTGCTCAGGCACTCCACCAACAATGACACAGGTCTGCAGGAAGTTGCTATTGTTTCTTCACATCAACACTTAATTAGCTGACGTTGCATCTCAGCTGCTGCTTGCAGGTTGCTGCAAACCCATCCATTGAGGGCTGACAGCTGAGTCAGGAGCACAGACCTTCTGTAAGTCAGCCTTAGTGCCCACTGGTGTATAGCAAAGAATAGAACGTGATCTCACTGGAAATCTTAATGTGGTCAGAGCGTTTTTCCTGTTTTGGGATTACAGAATTAATTTGGGAAGAGGGTGTGCCTGCTTGTCTGGAGCACTCTGTGTGGCAATGCAGTCACAGAATCACAGAATGGCCTGGGTTGAAAAGGACCACAATGCTCATCCAGTTCCAACCCCCTGCTATGTGCAGGGTCACCAACCACCAGACCAGGCTGCCCAGAGCCACATCCAGCCTGGCCTTGAATGCCTGCAGGGATGGGGCATCCACACCTCCTTAGGCAACCTGTTCAGTGCGTCACCACCCTCTGTGTGAAAAACTTCCTCCTAATATCTAACCTAACCCCCCCCGTCTCCTTTTAAAACCATTCCCCTTGTCTGCCTTCAGTCCCCCTTCAGTCTGCCAGCTGAAGCTCAGCTGCTCCCACCATCAGCATGCTGGATGATCCTGCATCCCCATGAGCATCTCTGAGATGCTATGCACAAGCAGACACTCCCACCTTGCCCATCGGTAGGGACAGGGCTTGGAACAAGGCTCAGCGCCCAACCTTGGCCACTTTTCAACACAGGGCTTCAAGTCCTGTTGTGAACCAAATTACACTGTCAACACTGGGGCTGCTCAAGGTGCAGAGGTAGCAGCAAACAAATCCACAGCAACTCCGGGCTCAGCACAGTCCCTGTCCTGCAGTATGGAGTCCCAGTCTGTTGCTCTGCAGCTGCTGGATGGAACCTCGCAGCTCCTGCTTAGGAGTCAGCAAACGCTGCCTGGCAGAGCTCCCTGCTGTAAATTACCCGCTGGGATCAATTAATCAATTAGCTCTGCTTTATGCATTTTAAGAGAAAAATAAAAGACCATTGTAATTTGCTCACACTTTAACGCTCCATTACCCCGCCAGAGCTGTGCGACAGAACCTGATAGGCTGATAGAGCACCTGCACCCATTGCAGACAGCTTCCAGCAGCCCTTCCAGCCCTGTGGCATTTCTTTGTCATCCCCTCCTTGCTCTTTATGCTAATGGCATCATCTCAGATTCGGCAGCAGAATTCAGAGCGACGGGGAGCCTGCCATTGATATCGACCCAAAGGCAAAACGGGTTCTGCCTAATGAAACAACACCTTGTAAATTCCTGGAGAGAACAGGCTCCTGCTGCCTCGATGGGGAGAAGGAGCAGTCGGCATAGACTGTGAGGTTTGGAAATGCATATATGTATTTACACACTGAGATGCTCTTCTGGACTAGCGAGGCTTCTCCTTTCTACTCTGGGAACATCAGTGTCGCTTGAGTTTTGATTCACATTAACACCATTCACATTAACACCACATTAACCTAGCAGATGGCCCCTGTCCCTCCTCTGCCAATCTCTAGCCACCACTCCATGGCTTTCACTGCCCTTTTCCAGCTGGTGGTGGGACACTGCCATGAGAGCAGCACTTTGTGGGCACTCTAATGGGAAAAGAAAACCCCTCCGGTTCTACTGGACTTTTAATACACAACAGAGGATGGTGAGGCTGCTGAGAAGTTCTCTGAAAGGGCAGTGTGATGTGCAGGGACAGCGTGGTGTGGTATGAGGAAAGCCCAATGCAGAAGAGCCCTGGATTCAACACTTCTCCCAGTTTGAGTGCACATTGCCTAAATTCAGCATTACGTCACCTGTGTGCAAAAATGGAGGTGGGGAAAAGGACGGTTATGTGACAAGGGCTTTCTAGGCCTTGGATTTCAGTTTCCTGTGCTTCAGCTTTCCCATCTGTAGAGTGGGAGGTGATGCTGTCTCCTATCCTCCAGCACCAACTAGGAATCATCTTAGCAAGAACTCAGAATGCGGAGTGCCAGGGGCCGTGGAACCAAGAAGGAAATGGCAATGAAACAAATAGAGCTGCTCTGATCTACACTGAGGAAAAGCAGAATCTGTGTACGCTGTCTCTGCTGTCTGCTTAGAAAGCTTTCTCCTATTTTGGGCTCCCTATGTCCATGCTCTGCCTGTTTAAATTCCTGCTCCTTGCCTCTTGCTGCATTTCTGCACTTTCCTCTATTAGACCTGCCCCTTCCCTCTTTCCTTTCCCCCACAAATGAGTAAGAAATACATAACTCTGTCTCTGTGGGAGACAGACCAGAGGAGTTCAAGAGGAGATCATGTTGTTTTGAAGTATGTCCTGGCACAGTGCCTTCCTCAGCCATGCCCTGCTTTCCGGAGGTACTGAGTAATTCAAAATGTTATTCAAGATGTTGTTTTCTTTTTTCCTTTCTTTTTTTCCACTGCCTTGGCTTTTCACCAAGAAATGCCTTTATGTGCAATGTGCACAGCTGCCTTGCTCACGATCCTGGGCAATATCTGCATTACAGACAGAGTGAATGGCACGGACTGTCAGGTTCGGTGTCTTACCTTTGCGGATCCGTTCTGTGCTGCCCTCTGTGGCAGGATCAGCCGCCTGAAAGAGATGTGGGAGAGGGGGTGGTTATTCTGGGAGCGGAGCACTGCTGTGTTCAAGCAGATCGCTGCTTTACTGCTCAATCTACTAGTTTCCATCACGCTGCTGGAAGGCAGTGCAGAGACAGCACCAGGCCTTAAGGAGTGAAGGGCTCCAATAGAGCATCACAGGGCAGGGACTGCCGAGGAGCACTCCTTTAAGCTCTCTGCACTTGGCCACATTAGAATTACAGAATCATAGAATTATTAAGCTTGGAAAGGACCTCTAGGACCATCAAGTCCAACCATCAACCAATCCCAACATGCCCACTGACCACGTCCCTCAGTGCCACATCTCCACAGCTCCTGAAAAACTCCTTCCTCACTCATTCCTTAACACAGTCTATACAAATCCGTTTTACTGATGTAGTAATTCTCTGATGTGTGGCTTTTGTTGGGGTTGTCTTGGAAGCAGAAGTCCTGAAAGCTCCAATGTGGCTTTCAAACCTTGGAGAAGGACAGAGTGGGACTGGACACCCATCAGAGCCAGTGGGATTCATCTGTGGTCCTGCTTCTGTTTCTGAGGTCTCCTGGCAGAGATGAGGCAGACTGCATACATGGGAGACAGCTTCAGCCATGGTGGGCTGGAGATCTCAAGGGCTGGAGACCTCAAGGGACTTAAAACATGAGTACTTTATTTCTGGGTGTAAGTGTAACATGTGGTAGGGGGAGAAAGAAGATATTTGAACAGTGATATAAGCCATGTTGTGACCATTTCTGATACTTAATGTTATGGCCTTAGATGTTGAAGAATACATCCAATTAGACTTTGGCCTAACCATAGTTGAAGTGCAGAGTCATGTCTGCTCTAGGCAAAGCAGTGTTATCATTTGGTCTAACAGCAAAACATTGCGTACCACAGATAGAGACTGTGTAGCTGCTTCATGATTTGGGTATCTCGTATTTGTTTGCCTGTTTTCTCTTCTCAAACTTATGTAAGGCCAGGGAACAGTTATCTGTTGCTGAGCCAAAGACTTTCTCCAGGTGATCCTCTCAAGGTATGCAGGAAGGCTGCTGGGTTTGAAGCTGAATAGGAACCTAGATCTGTAGTCTGGCAAATTTGGCATTTACAGGCCTTGTGGTCCTCTGTACAACATCCTCCCTCCAGAAATCTCCAGGTTCCTCTACACACATCTCATCAGATATTGGTCTGAGAGCAGTTCTGACTGACAGTATTGCACAGGAGAACCTGCTGGATCCTCTCTGCTCATGTCCTGGACCCCCGTCTCTATCACACACACTCAAGGCATGGGAAGGTGTCCAATGCAATGTATGAGCATTTCTGTACTCTGCAAGGAATTAAAGGCCTTTATAGATGGGACAAAGAGATGCTGTATCCCCAGCTAGAGTATGCTGAATGATATCAGGCAGTGAATCCACCACTGCCTGCCCAGTGCTCAGTATGGTGATGGAGACATCGTCAGGAGGCATTGGCCCAACAGCCCTTCCTCAGAGACATGTAGAATGGGGCTGGTGGCTCACAGCTTGCTTTGTAGCCAGGGCAACAGGAGAAAAATGAAAATGAATTGACGTATCGTATCCTCACCTGGGAAGTTCCCCCGTGGCTGAAAACAGCAGATACTAATGCAGTTTATTTTAGTGGCAATTGACGAGGCATGCAAATAAAGCTTTAGAGTTTTTCTTTGAAATACCACTTAGCATTGCTGTTTGCTAACAGCATATTGCTGTAATGGTGTAATGTGGAATGTAGAGACATGCACTTGTAGCTCAAGGAAGCTACATTCTACAACCCCAGCTCAGGAACAATTCAGTACAATAAATTCACCCTGGTGTTGACAATGAAGGGTCTCAGTCCTCACTTGGCAACAGAAGAATTCTGAGTTTGCTCGATTAGAGAAAATAATAGTCAAGTGCAAAGGAAAGTCATTTCTTTCTTCCTTCCCTTAAACATTTACAAGTAATTTTCCCAAGCTGAGACACACTGGTGCTGTTATAGAATCACAGAATACCCCGAGCTCAAAGGGACCCACAGGGATCGCTGAGCCCAACCTCAGCCCCACGCAGCACCACCCAACCCCCAGCCCTATGGCTGAGAGCGGTGTCCCAGCACTCCCTGAGTTCCAGGGCTGTGCCCACTGCCCTCTGGGGCACAGCCATTCCCCAACCCCACCGGGCCCCCCCCAGCAGCTCCATGCCATTCCCTTTGGTCGTTGCCATGCTCAGGCTCAGGATGCTCTGGTTCATTCAACCCGAGGTCTCTGAATCACCTATCTGCCTCTTGACAGCCCAAGATAACACACCTCCAAAATACAGTCCCCCAGAAATGAGCCCAGGAGCCAGGCTCCTCCAGGCATGCATCCCACAGGTCCCGGCTGCAGATGCTGGGTACGTTAATTAATCCCTATTGACCGTGGATGGCCTAGCAGGAGGAAAAGGGATGGTACTTTGGGTGTTCAACAAGTGGGAAAGCTGCTGTCAACGAGCAACTGCCAGAGTTTTCTCCTTTTTGTCAGGGCTGTCCACCAGAGGGGGCCAGCAGGCTCATATGGGACAGCCCATGGCAGGGAGTGCACAGCCCGTGTGGTTGGGAGGTTGAAAATAGGACCGTGACAAAATGCAGAGCGGTGACGGGCTGTCCCAGATTTCACCCAAAATCCATTCACAGAGCTGCAGCCCATGGGCTGGGTGTCCAATACAGCATAGCCTGCGCTACAGTGTAAGATCTCATTAAGATTGCATGCCCTACAATTACTTTCATCCTTACTCTTTCACTGATTTTCACTCCATGATAGAGAGATCATATTAAATCTATATTCTCTCTGCATATATAGAGAGATCTACATAGATGTGTGTATGTGTATATATATACATGCATACACGAGAGCAGTGGGCTGCAGTAGGCAGAAGTGTAGGCTTTGGGGCCCTTCTAACAGCGTTAAGAAGGAAAATGCAAGCTAAGGTCTTCTCTGCAGCAACTGTTCTTATCTGAGAGAAAAACAAAAGTCAGTTCTGAGAGATGTAGATCAGTGAATGGCCCGATGCCAGCTGCTTCTGCAGATGAAAGCTGAGAACTGAACTGACTTCAGTTCTGAAGGCTGCTCCAAAAAATGCCCCTTCCCAGGTCTAAGCACCAATGTGCTTTCTTGGTGCTGTGCACCAATGCCTTTCTTGAAAACAAAATATCAAAGAGAAAATTTCTTGGGGGGCTGGAAAATGCCAGGCAATGAATAATGTGTGTTATAACTGATGCTAGATTCAGAGAAACAGCTTTGGAACAATGGTTGGATTTTGTTGCTGTTGTTGTTCTGGTCTTTCACATATATTTCTCTTACTCAGAACACCTGGATTTTGGGTGAGGGAAGAGCCTTGCTTCTACACAGTTTGATTTCCCCCTTCTCAATATGCCCTCCTTCACCCTGAATTAGGCAAGCGCAAATTCATCAAGGAGGTGAAGAAAGATGAGCAGACAGCTTCCACGTCCCTGCAATGGGGCGAGGGGGCTGCGTGTTCTGCATGCCACCGGATGCCTCCACTCAATGCAGCGGCAGCCAAGACATGGGTCACCAGGCCAGCACTGTGCCTGTGGTCCACACACAGAACCCATCTGACAGCTGGAGAGAAAACCGGATCACCCTGAAGGGTTGATCACGGAAAATGTTGACCCTCTCTTGAGAAAGTACAAAGGAAGTAACGAAGCCATCTGGTGATGGTGTGTTCCCTACAGCAACTGGACTCATTGCCCACTGGACTCCCATAACCACACAACTCCCAGCCCTGGAGCTGCTGGAGTCAATGCTATGGGATGCTCAGCCCAGCCGTGACTGCAGTCCCCAAAGAAGATTCTGCCCAGCCTTACACTGCCACTGTCACCAGGAGCCCATTGGTTTTGGAGCAAGCCCTGGTGATTCTTGAGGAGCCTCTCACACAGGATCAGAATCTCACACTTACTCCCTGGTCTATCAGTTCAAGATGGAGATGGATGGAGAATGACCAGATGATCTTAAAGGTCTTTCCCAGCTTTAATGATTCTGTGACTGCTGTTTCTGGACTGAGGGTCTCTTGGTTCTCCAGGAACAAGAAGTGAGCTATGTTTTTGCTGCCCAGTTCCCCTCGTATTGTAAAACTGCAGCTCTTTTTCTAACATTTCTCTCCCCCCTCAGCTTCCTGCCTTCTCGTTCAGCCAAGCTGTGTTTCCAAAGCAGCTGCAGTAATGCCATTACTCTTTTAAATGAAAATCTCAACTCCTTCAGTAATATTGTTCCTCTGGCAACTGGTCTAACTGCATTTATCCTGATGGAGAGGTAATTTAATGCTTACTTTCATAATAAGCACAAATGAAAGCTTAATTGTATAGGAAAGCTCTGGCAATTCTGTAATTATCCAAGCTGTTGTTTTAAAGATCTCCCTTAATATCCCAATATTTATCACCTGAAACCCCCCATGTCTCATTCTAACTGTGCACAAACTGCTTCCCTTTTGGAAGAGCCCTGATTTCAGGTAAATGACTCCTCACTGGTACAACTTAAAGAAGCATCAGTCAAGCTTTAGTGGCTTAATTTCTTGGTAATGTGCATACACAGACACACAAATTGTACACACAATTTAGTAAGAGAAAACATTGTGCTGAGGGATCATATTTTGTTTTCCATGGCCAGCTCCCTTCAGCAGCCCCATGCTGGTGCTTTCCTTCTTTGAACCTTTGCGGAGATCCTTCAGCACTCAGATTTTTTGTGTAAAGGCTATAACATTTCTAATGTGGCGTTTTACTCCGGTAAAGTTCTTTCCTGTCTCCAAGGACAACCCATGAACAAAGGCGACACACAAGCCAGGTATCACACACTGAGGCACTGATGTACTTCTGCTCCACTTCTATGAGCAAGCTGGACAGAAGGTAGATTGACTCTTGCATTATGAGCTTCCCACTTCCATTCTCAGAGAAGACACCACATGCTAGAAATTAACCCACGGAGGAAGGATTTCTTTTTCTGAAAATTCTTTCATCTCTCTCTTTGTTCTGCCTTTCTCTCCCCCTAATTCCTGTGTGAATTCACAACGGGGGGCAGAGACTGACCTTCCAGCCATAGGATAAGTTTTGGATTAGAGTAGAAGGTAATATTAAAAACAAACAAACAAAGAAAGAAACAAAAACCAAGAAGAAAAGAAAAAGACAATGAGTGAAGTGAAAATTGCTTACCGTCCTCCGGATAACTAAGACCATGATGGTGGCTAACGCAAAGACGAGTAACGCAACAAGGGTAGCAATGATGAAATACAAAAAAGTTTTGTTAGTGGCTCCAAGCCTTCTTGAAACGCTGTCTTCATTCACATGCATGGCTGATTCATGGGAGTCTTTCATCTGAAAAAGTGTTTGCTCTTGTGCCAAGCACCTTCTTATATAGCTGTCAGGGTACTGGTCTGTATCTCCCCTTGATCAGGTTCAGGTCGCAGCCCATCTCTGTTCCTGGCAGGATTTTCCCCATCATCCTGGCTCATGTGATCTGGAAAAAAAACTTCATCACTTGTGGTACACAGAACGAGGGAGCTGGGGGCGTGAAGCAGGTCGCAGCTGTGAGGAGGGGAAGGAGCTTCATGTTCGTGATCAGGGATTTCGCGACAGCAGTCTTGTGTGTTGCATCGGAGGTTTCTGATGTCAGAAGGTGAATAGTTACTAAGATCAGTGCCCCCTCCCTGCTACTGGCTTTCCGTGAAAAAGAGAGCTATGCAAATTTTGTTTCATTTTATACTCAGTGCAGCTATAGTTCGGTGCAGTACGTTGCCTGGAGCACTGCCTTCCTGTTGCACAGAGCAACCTCTTGTTCTCCTCCGTAGCATCCCAGTACTGTGATCTCCAGTGCTCTGCATTCAGAGATCATAGGATCATAAAGGTTGGGAAAGATCTCTAAGATCATCAAGTCCTACCATCAACACATCCCCACTAAAACATGTCATTCAGTGCCACACCTCCGTGTCTCTTGAATACCTTCAGGAGAGGTGACTCCACCACCTCCCTGGGCAGCCTGTGCCAATGCCTCACTGTTCTTTCTGAGAAGTTTTCCCTAATATCCAACCTGAACCTCCCCTGATGGAACTAATGCCATTCACTATTGTCCTATTGCTGTTACCTGGTAGATGAGGCTGACATCACCTTGCTACAACCTCCTTTCAGGCAGTTCTAGAGAGCAATGAGGTCTTCCCTGAGACCTCCTCTTCTCTGGACTGACCCATCCCAGTTCCCATAGACACTCCCCATCACACCTGTGCTCCAGACCCTTCACAGCTCCATTGTCTGTCTCTGGATACTCTCCGTTCAGGACCTCGATGTATTTCTTGTAGTGAGGGGCCCAAGACTGAACACAGCACTTGAGGTGCGGTATCACCAGTGCTACTGGTACAGAGGGATGATCCCCTCCCTGTCCTGCTGGCTGCACTATTACTGACACTGGCCAGGATGCCGTTGGCCTTCTTGACCACCTGGGCAGACTGCTGGCTCATCTTCAACTGGCTGTTGACCAGCAGTCCCAGATCCTTTTCCTCCATGCAACTTTTCAGCCACTCTGCCCCAGTCCCGTAGCGATGTGTGGGGTGTTGTGACCAAAGTGCAGGACCTGGCACTTGGTCTTGTTGAACTCCCTCCCACTGGCCTCAGCCCATCAATCAGCCTGTTCAGATCCCTCTGTAGGGCCTTCTTATGCTCAGGCAGATCCACACTTCCTCCCAACTTGGTGTCATCTGCAAACTTACTGAGGGTGCACTCAATCTCTCATTCAGATCATCAGTAAAGATACTGAACAGGACAGGCCCCAGCACCGACCCCTGGGGAACATCACTCATAACCAGTCACCAGCTGGATGCAGCTCCATTCACCAGCACTCTCTGGGCCTGGCCATTTAGCCAGTTCTTTACTCATCAAAGAGTGTACCTGTCCAAGCCATGGTCTGCAGCTTCTCCAGGAGAATGCTGTGGCAGACGGAGTCAAAGGCTTTACTAAAGTCTGGACAGACTATGTCCACAGCCTTTCCCTCATTCACACAGCAGGCCATCTGATCATAGAAGGAGATTGGGTTGGTCAGGCAGGACCTGCCTTTCAGAAACCTCATGCTGGCTGGATCTGATCCTCTGCTTGTCCTGCGCATGCTGTGTGATTGCACTCAAAGTGATCTGCTCCATGACCTTCCCTATCGAGGTCAGGCTGGCAGGCCTGCAGTTTCCCAGATCCTCATTCCACCCCCTATAGGTGGGCATCACACTGGCAAGTCTCCATTCTTTGGTATTGCTCCTGCCTCTGAAGGTCTGCAGGTTCTCACAGTAATGTGTCAGGAAGGTGTTTTTGGTACAGGATTTAATTCTGGGGCAAAGGCAGAGAAAGAAAGAAGTCACAACAAAGTAGACGAGCACAATGTCAGGATGTGCCCACAGAAGGTGTCTGTATTCACTTCCATGCCCCGGATTTATTTGCAGCTGATGAATCAATCCTGGCTTCTCTCTTGCCCATGATCCTCTCCTCTGTTCTAGACTGGGTCTAGCACTTAGCCACGGGGTTTCTCACAGAACTCAAATGAGATTTCTTTCACTGGAAATATTTCCACTCCTTTCCATTGTGGAATCTTCAGTAACTCCTAACCCTGCACTTTTTATGTGAGGTGAATCCTTGCTTTCTGACTAGTCCAACACCAGAGACACTTGGTTGTTTTGGTAATTTTTGCAGTTAAATATGTGCCCTCTTTTGATTCATATTTATTGAAGCCAGATAGCTTGTAACAGATCCAGATGATGAGGGGTATTTTGTGTCTTAGCTATTCTCAGTTCACAGTTCAGTGACATAAGTTCATCAGAATGGCCAAACAGGATCTTAACCAATGGTCCATCTAAGCTAGCAACTTGCCTTCAGTTGAGCTCAACTAGAGATGCCTTGTGAAAGATGTCAGGACAGAAAAAGCAGGCAAAGTCATTTATTGAGTGTAATTATCCAGGTTCCTCTGACTTTGGCATATAAGAGTCCCAAATCAGAGGTAGTACTTTTCTATTTAGTCCAGTTCTGCTTAACTGCAGTGACTGGCAGCATCTACTATGCTTGAAAAGACCTTAAGCATCTCTTGCTCATAGCCGAGCAGGTATTTAACTCAGCAAGGAAAATGACTTACAAGAGGATAATGGTGTTGTAGTTTTAGGAATGTCACATCATCTTCGGTGTCATGAGGAGAGCGCTGTGAGCCTGCAGGTTTTTGTGGTTGCACAGAGATGTGCATGGTCAGCTCCTCCTACAAGGGCAGAACACTCATGCTAAACCTACATATAAGCAGAAAAGCAGATGTTGCAGTGCTGATAACCACAAAAGAAAAATAGATCAATAAAAGACAAGGGGGAACATGGAAAAAATTATCTCCTGTGCTAAGAGGTGCAATCCAGATTAAATCTGGCTTGTTATTTCTAAAATAAATTCAGTCAGCACGCTAGGATGGCATTTGACAGTTTTTTGTGACCAAGCAATGCAGAGATCTGCTGTGATCACAAATAAAATAAAATAAAATAAATTAGGAGACACAGAGCATCAGCACTGTACAATAGAAGTTACTAAGGCATGAAACAACTAAGACTGCCCCAAGGAACCCAAGCAGGATGAGTAGATTAGTCCCATCTTTCACTGAGGAGGGTGAAATACCTTGAAATGCAGAAGGGAAATGCTGCTGAGCTGAGGCAGGTGTGCTGCTAAGGCAGATGGTGATTTTCAAGCAGGACAAGAATGCAGGATGAATGAGTGCTTCTACTGCAGTTCTGTCTTAGGCAGTAAATAACCACCTCACCTCCCTGTCGAGCTGGTGGTGATGCACATTCAAACATAGCTTCAGTAAAATGCTCTGTTACCCTTTACATCCAACAACATCTCTCTATAGGGTTACCACACTAACTGCCTGATTATGCTTCTTTTCCAGAGCTGAGGTCCGTGCTTTCATGCCTTCTCACCAGCACTGCATCCATTCTCACAAGCCCTGGTTGAGAGGCCAGATAGCACTGGTTCTTAATACGATGCACCTGCTGCATCCTCTACAGCAAAGAGCTTTGCTTAAAAGGACAGAAAGGGAGAAAACAGACGAACCACAAAACCAGCAGTTCTAATGATTTCTTGGTAGAGTTTTCAAGTGAGTGTCTTTAGCAGAAAAGTACAAAATATCCCATCCCCTTATTAATATTTTTGTTATCTCCTCTTCGCTGAAAGGAACCAAACTGCTGAGAACTGAAAGAACATCCATGTGGTCAACGGAAATTCACCTTTGTTTGAAGTCTGTGAGAACTGAAAACCCTTCTGGCAGACATTAAAGGCCAGTTCTTCAGAGACGTGTGGCCCAGCAACACTGAAATCCAGAGGTGTGAAGAGAACAGATGCCTTTGGGAGTTTCTGTTTTTATCCTCAGTGGGAGAAGTGTCTGTTTCTTACCAAACCATCATTCATGTTTACATCCGTACAGTTTGCTACCAGCGCCCTGTCCTGAGTTTTTCAAGACCTAAGAGAGCTCAGAGAATATTCACCACAATGGATCGTTAATTGCTGTGAATGCTTCCTAGCTGTGCCCCAATTAAGGGTCTCAGGCAGCAAACGTGAGGCGGTTGGGCTCCTGCTTTCAAAGAGGCTGAACTGCACCCAAGTGCACATGCGGATGCTTCGTAAATCACTTGCAATGGAAATGCAACCTCAGTAAACTGAGGTTAGTGCAAAACATCATTGGCACTCAGGGTATGAATCATAGGTTTTTGAATTTCCTCCGATGAATCACTCTCCTGTGTTGTGCTTTGCTGTTGTGTTTGTCCCCAGCACCTCAGACCAAGCCGATGGAGATAGGGCAGTGTCCTCCTGCTGAGCAGGAGCCAAACACACTGCAGCACTGGATCCCATAGGAGTGGCACACGAACTTGCAACCATGGATCAAAGAGGTCTCATCCATCTTGCCTTACCTTTACTGATGCATGGTAGGAAACGTTTCCTGTTGGGTGAGATGGTTATTATGGAATTCCCGTTGAAAATCAGCAATTCGACTGTGACAAAGATTTATTTTATATAATACTTATTAGAAGCTGTGCCTATTCATTTCCTCCTGATCCAAGGTAGGTCCCAGCACGAAGTAAATGACACTCCAGCATCACACTCCCAACACTGCTGTGGTGATATTGTTGGCAGTTGCTGTAAAGCTGTCTTCCGAGGAAGGCTCTGCGTGTCTCTCATCCAGGCCTTCTCTGCTCTTGCAACACGTTGGAAGGTTTCCAAGAATAGCAATGTTCTTTTCTCATTTTGCTTCTCCAATAAAATTACTGAATAAAAATAGACACCAGACAGCAGGAAAATAAGAGAGAAAAAGATAGGTTAGAGCTGCTATTGCACTCTATTACCTCCTTGGGAAGCTACACGGTGTTTATTCATGCTGTGCAACTGTTTTACTTGTTCAAAAGAATTATATCACTCAGCCTCATAAGGCAATAGAAAAAGAGGTAAATTAAATTAGCTGAAAATTGGCTACAGAGGGTAAGACATCTTCTTGTACTGGGGGTGATGCGTAACATCCATCTCCCTGGAAGTGCAGGTAGAAAGCAGAGGCATTAAGATTGATAATAAAATGCAATAATAAAGCAGTACAAATGGAGCAGTTGTAAAAGTGCAATAACTTCCACAGATTTGTCAGAGAGTGCATTTGCTCAACTGGAGTCCTGGGAAGCCCAGGCAGTACCAGTTCTTCCCATGAAGCTCCCACCCCAAAGAAGGAGCTGCCCAACTTTTCTGGAAAATCTTTGCTATCTTTCAGCAGCATTTGCTGTTATGAGTCAACAGAAATGCTCTTTCCTGGATACCAATTCCCTCTGATTTCTGATTAATGATTTGGGAATGAGATGAAGAAAGTAATATGTGAGTCACAGAGCTAGAAGAAATAGGATAACTAGAAACACTGTTGAATAAAAAATGCAGTTTTATTTAGAATGTGGTTTTTGAGATCTGTTTGGAGATTTTTCAGTGAAATAACACGAAGGATCTCCATGTCCATCAGGGTGCCCATCACACCCTGGAAAACAGGCCATTTCTGTGTGATTCAAGCAGCATATCCAAAAATGGAGCCACCCAAAACTGAGCTATATTTCAGAACATGAAATTTTAGTAATTGCCTATGGTAAGGAGTGGGGTCCTGGAGTAAAGAATTGTTGGTCTCAGTTATGTCAAAACCTGTTATTTGTGTTCCTTGCACATGGAGAGTGTACTGAAAGCTTTTGATTGAGGAGAGAGAGAAGTGATTTGGAGGTCAGATGGAAAATAATAAAACCTTTCTGGGGACCGAATCCTCTCCGGCTGAACTCTGCTAGAAGGGCAGAACTGCATCACACCTGAATTCAGCTGGCGGGGGAATGTATGCAGATTAGAAACAAAGAACAGCTGAAAGTTGGTCTTTGTTGGCTAATAAATCTCCCTCCGTCTTATAAAAAGGGAAATACACATAACCTGCTCAGTGTGGCATTTGTACATTAAGCCCAACTGGGAAATAATATGTGAACATGGGGAAAAGTCAAAGTCACATTTAGCTTGAAGAATGGTCCGTGCATCACAGCAAGAGCACAAACGCAGCGTGAAAATATATTTATAATTTTTGGCAAGCTGAAAGATTTCATGAGTTCATCCTCCTCAAAATAATGAAACACCATCACTCTTCCTCTCAAAGAAGAGCTGGGGAAGCTGTTTAATTTTCCCATCCCTATAATGGGATTGCAAAAGCCGCTGCTCCACTCCAGTGTTTGTGATGGAGCTCTCTCAGGTCACCTCCCAGTCTGAGGTGGGATGGTCTTTATAGCTCATGCTTAAGGCAGTTTAAAGCAGACTCCCCCAAGCCCACGCTCATTCCGATGTAAAACATCTGACAACCGGAGCTCTCTGAAGAGCCTTTATGGTATTGACATGACGTGGCTCAGGAATTTGACAACATGTAGTAAAGCTACAGCCCAGGGCACCTCAGCTGTAGCTTAAGTGATGTGTTCAGAGCTGCACAAAGAACTGATGGTAAAAAAGAAATAAAGCCGATGTGTGAGTCACAGGAGGATGAAAAAGCAAAATTAAATAGGCTATAGCCTTGACTGCTGTCCTTTTCTGTACCTAAAAAGGTAAATATCAGGCAAAATACTGACAGTATTTTCACAAGAATAGTTACCCTAAAAATGCCCAAAGCTTTTATCAAAGCCATATTTCTTATTCACAAGAAGGACAACACCAACGTGGATCCTGTTCTTTCTGCCCTCTTTGGAATAAAATTTGGTATTTCTGTCTCTGATTCCAATCACTGCATACAAAAGCTCTGTGCATTTCTATTGATATTCAGATCATTTCTACTTGAGCTTCCTTTGAATTAATATCACCCAGGAACCTTAGCAATGTCAGTCTCAATTTATGCAGGCTTAGGCTGAAAATTTTAATCTTGTCTGTCTGTTCTTGATATTATTATTTTCTTTTTCATGAAATTTGGTTGCTTTATTTTTCTTTGATGTCTTAATGCAAATGTCACACAGTACTGCCTCTGGTCTGCAACACTTGGCAGGGAAAGCAAGTTTTTCACCCTCTCAGAAGAGCTGGACACTGAGACGTCCAAAGGACGATGAGGATAACCCATCCACGCTGTGCTGTACCAAACATGGGTTTTTCTGCCAAAACCAATTCTCCATATTTTTTCCCCAGATTTTTTCCACAGGAGAGGTCTGTCAACCAGCACAAGGGTATCCAGCTGATAAAAACACAACAGGTGGAATCATAGAATCATGGAATGGCCTGGGTTGAAAAGGACCACAATGATCATCCAGTTTCAACCCCCCTGCTACGTGCAGGGTGGCCAACCACCAGACCAGGCTGCTCAGAGCCACATCCAGCCTGGCCTTGAATGCCTCCAGGGATGGGGCATCCACAGCCTCCTTGGGCAACCTGTTCAGTGCGTCAGCCATGCATGTGAAGGTGCTGCCTTGAACAGTAGCACACAGGTAGGTGTGTTTTCACAGCAGCTCGACAATTCCCAAGTAGCCAAAGAGTCACGGAGTCCACCAAGCACCAGCCATGGTTCAGTGAGTCAGCAGCAAACACGATGCAACTCGAAGTGGTGCAAACCTGACCTGCGGTTTCATGCAAACCCTTTTTCCCTACATGGGTTCATGCCCCCTGAATTTCACTCTCAGTTTCAGGTATGAATGAATTCAAAATCTTTAGGTAAGATGCAATGAGAAGAAACTACCTAGTTTTGACAAGTTTCAGTACAAACCCAAGCAAAACCACAGAACTGCTCATGGTTTCCAGACTTAACCGTATATTTCATCTCATTTTTTTGGAGTTTCATTATGAAATTTTCATGGAGTCAGAAAAAAAAAAATTATGAATCTTAATGTCCCAAAGCACTTTGAATTGCTATCTATGCCCTTTTGCCTTCTGAGAATAAAATGACTAAAAATGCATGTTTTTTCTAACAACCAGCATCAAGAAGTATGGCTGCAAAGAGACAGTTCTCTGCATCATGTCAACACCAGTTTGCCTTAAGTGCAGATAAATTGTCTGAGTGGTCCTCCTTGCCTCCTGAACGTTGGACTTGACTTTGGTCCTTGTGTTAATCTTGTTAGCATAGCTTTGAATACATGCCTGGCAGAGAAAAACAAAGGATTCTTATGGTTAGATATCTATGGGTGCTGTGGTATTGCATAGACACATCTGCATCTTTTATTCTTTCTACAGTAAAGACTATTTCATTGTTTAAAGAGAAAAGGAAAATACTAATAATCTGTTGGCATTGTCTGTCACTGATTAACAGTGATTTCTTCCAGTAGAGAACAGAACTGAAATCACTTCTAAGTGAGGCCATGAAATAAATAAAGCTCTCGTACTCAAATTACTATGCACGTTAATGATCGCTTCAGCCTTAAGCTTATGCAAGTCAAATAGCAGATAAATGAAAACAATGGTGAGTTGAAGGGTGCACAAATGAGAGACATATCTTCTACTGTATAAATTTTTTCATGAGCTATAATGCATTTTATGTGATATATAAGCAAACAAGTTTTTTGGTTGGTTTTTATTGTTAAATCTGAAGGCTGTCTCTCACCCACTGAACCAGTTCTGTCATCCAGAATATACCAGTACAAATTCTCTTGTTGAATTCCATAGAAATTATCTTTTTGAGCACAACTGAACCAAGAAACTTGACTAAGCTTGAAGATTGCATTATAAAAGACAGCTAGCCTGCATTTCAAAGTCTTCCAGTCATGATGGACTTGCCACTTCCTTCAAGGAGTCACGCCAATGTTTAATTAACCACAGCCTCATGGATTTGCTTCTCATTTCTATGGAACAAACAGAGTCAGACAGACAGGAAGACAGAAAAGAGGAAAAGCCCTGGGGCTTGTTCACCTCGTCTGTTAACTCCCACTTCTACTGGTAAAAATCTTCATTTTCTCAACTTAAATTCATGTGGACCCCAACTATCTTCATCCCTCAGTCTGATTAAAAAAGTAGACCAAATTGCTCAGATTTCTGCAAATAAGGGCTTTTTCTAGATGCTGAATCGTTTTCTCACATGTCAGTGTAACTATTTGGCAGGAAAGGTCTGTAACGGAGGATTTTTCTCAGAACACGAAGGCTGGGAAACTGCAACTTCAAACAGTGCTTCGAGTGAAAAAAAAAAAAAAAAGCACAGCAAACAATTGAAAGTTAGAGACACCCACAAAAACGTAAAAATATCCTGTACCTCTGTGGCCACTGCAAGTGTAATTAGGTAGTTTCAGGATGTGTCTTGACAAGTTGATTTGTTTTGTTTTGGTTTAGCCATTTTCTGAAGGGGGTTGGCCTATGAGTAAAACTCAGATTGAAAGGAAGGTTGGTTCCACGCCTGGGCTGTGCCGTGGCCTTGATGTGTGTCCAGGGCCACATCCCTCCCCATGTCCCACTTTCCCCTGCAGCACAGAGAAGAAAGCAGCACGCTGCCCCGGGCCAACAAACGGCCTCACCATATGTCAGCATCCCTTGAAAGTGAAGAATCATAGAATCATAGAACCATAGAATCATTGCAAGGGAGTTGGACTAGATGGCCTTCAGAGGTCCCTTCCAACTCCAAGGATTCTACAGTTTCATGATTAATGTAGGAAGGACCACTAGGATCATCTAGTCCAGCCATCACCCCATGCCTGTCAACACTCTACACCATGTCACCCAGTGCCACGTCTACTCTTCTCTTGAATATTTCAGGTGAGGTAGTGATGATTTTGCCTTAAGTTTCACGGGCCAAAAGCATAAGGGAGGAGGTTAAGAAGGCAAGAGGTTAGGAAGAGAGGCAATGACCGCTCTGTGAGGAGTCGGTGGTGCTTGGTATGAACTTTGCTGTGCAAAGCAACGTGTTTGAACCTAGTGCTGAGCAGGGCATGCTAATGCCTTTGGCCAGTTGCAGTATGACTGTCTTCAGCATTTTCCTCCCCGCAGCGCATATCTTTTTACAAGAAAGATCTACCTAGTTTCTGCTGTTTTACAGACAGGAGATCTGAGGCAGGGGCTGGAGAGACAACTAACAGCACGTCTTTCTGAAGCTTTTGCCAAGTGCCGTGCATTTTCTACCATGATCTCAACCAGTTTGGAGATACGGCTTCACGGGTCAGGGCTGTGGGAAGTGCCTGACACCCGATGGCCTGGGTGTCTGATCAGCCAGGAAAGCCAGGGAATGAGGGAAGGAGTCGGGTGAGGACAGTGAGAAAGAGGAGGTGGAGGTGTAGGCTGAGAGAGAAGATGAAACAGCTTTGACACAAGCAAAGGAAACTTCAAGTTTGGAATTTCAAAAACTCGACTCAACATTTCTGTTGCAGCAGATAAACATCTATTTGCTTTATTACTGGGAATCATTTTTTTTTTCTTCTGATTATAAATAGAAGCAGAATGTTACCTCATGTTATTTCCTCTGGGTTTTTTCGGGGATAGATACAAGTGGGTGGTAAACAGCTCACAAAGAGGTTGTTGTTGTTATTATTAGTCAATATGAAGAATAATATGAAGACGTATCAGTTATGGGGTAGCCACAAACCAAATATAGGTCATTTGCTCAGGCACATCTCTGAGGAAGGGGAGACAGTGCAGCCCAACCAGTAATCTGTAGCTGTGATTGCTGCTGCTTTGCGATGCGATCTACACTGCTACATGCGCTTTTCTTGCCAAAAGACAAACAGAGACACAACAGACCGCGCAGTCTTAAAAATAGCAATGAGACATAAAAGCTTTGGTAAGCAGCTGAACAGAGTTATTGCTGCACTTGTATATAATTTTTTTTTTTTTTTAGCCTCTGCAAAGCCCTGTTTGTCCTGTGGTAAAAGCCAGCAATGGAAAAACGCAGTATTGGTTGCTGTACAAGCACATTACAAGACAGTTTCGTGAATGTGCAGACTAAACAGGCAATACAAAGTCTGATAAGAAGCTAAAGCACCAAGCTTGGTTTATATCATGCTATTAAGACTCTATCTTCCATCCGGAAGTGCATGAATTGTCCTTGATTGCCCGAAGCACACCCAGTGTTGGGCAGCAAAGCCCATCAGTGCCAGTGCATGAAGAACAGCACCATGAGGAGAGGACAAGGATGGATGGCATGAGCAAGGACTCTGGAGGTGGTGCTCCTGAGGCACCCAGAGGCATTTCTGCATGTCCAGATGGGCTCCAGGTGTGGCACAGAGCTCCAGCAAGCAATAGCCAGTAGATAAGTGCCACGAGGTTCACTAAACCCAAGATGAAACTTAATCCCGTGGAAGCGTCATGGTGCCGTGGCATATTTGGGACTTACTGTGGATGTAACCAGACAGTACAAGGTTTAGAGTGCTTTTTCAGAGTGGCCTTCATGGTGACTCTGAGTATCGGGGTTACTCTTGCCTGAAGGATGTGACCTGTGGCAGTCATACTGCATACTAGGACTGCTCTCCTGAGTCTCAGCCCAAAGCAGATACAATTAGTCTGGAATGGTGGATTCCCCACCATTCAAGAATGCTGTTTCATTGAAAACAAAACCCTCTTACAGAAAAGTGGCTGTTCTGATAAAACTCTTCAGAACATTAAAAAAAAAAATAATAATAAGCTTGAAAATATCACTTCAGCATTTGGGGAATAGAATGATTTCATTTTTCTAGAAAAATAATACGTTGTTTTGGAAATCTTAACTTGATACTATTTTATTTATTCTATGTATTTATTCAGCTTGAAACCACGGGAAAAATTAAGCCCTTTGATCTCCATTTGCTACATTTTTGGTGGCGAAGAAAGGGACTTTTGCTTCGTGACACACTTCTACACCTCAGTGTAATAAGGATCAGATGACAGTGCACAAAGACATGGGCAGAGTGCTGTGGGATCACCAGCAGGCAAAGCAGGTGGGGTACAGGCAGAGCTGTGAAGAGCTGGAGGAGAAGTAAGGAGCTGAAGCTGTAAGTGAGGGGTTGGGTGCCTGAAAGATTCAGTCCCTGAGTGTCTGGGAGTGGGGCTTCTCAATTCCACTACCACCAAATCTCATACACTAACATTATCAAATGCACTGGGACTCACTGGAAATTAAGTGTAGGGCCACCAGAAGGCCGTGAATATCCACTCTACAGCCACACATTGCACTGTTGGTGGCTGTGCTAAAGCATCACAGGATGAGGCTGCCTTGTTAGCAAGAGATTGCCTTCTTTCCTACGTGATGCAACACATGGGAGTGGCAGAGAGTTGGAGGGGGGAGCTGGGTCTATGGGGTGCCTGACATGAGCCTCAAGGTGGGTAAACCAAGGATGAAGAAATGATACAGTGGTGGTCTGGAGCCAGGCAGGACATTCACATGTACAATGGGGGACTGAGGAGGAGCAGAGAGTGGGGATGAAGGCAGCGCGGTGGGGCTGCCAAGGCTGTGTGCCCTGAGCTGGCTGTAACAGCTCCTCCATGCAAACAAGGTATTTCTGTAGGCCGCAGAGGAGAATTTTTTCCTCCCTTTCTATATAATGTCAAAATCTGAATATTTAGCCCAGACTACAGCTGACTGTGCAGCATAAAGGAAAGGAAACTAGACAGGCAGAAAGCAAAACGACAGCTCATGTGATGGACCCACAAATCAAAGCGCATCCCAATCATAAGGAGACTGTGAGGGCTGGTGGTTCTAACCATGGCACCCAGCAGTGGCTGGATGGCAATAAATCTGTTAGATTAATTGAAAGGAGGTAGTGGAGGAGGTGCTGTGAGTGTTTGGGTTACCACAAGAAGATAGTCCTAGAGGCTGCTCAGCCCACTCCTATGCTTTCAGCACTCCTACGGTGGAATCGGTTGCGGTAGTCATCGCTCTGAGCAAAGAGCTTCCATTAAATGCTGCGGCTCTGAAGCTGGGAGAAGATGGGTCAGTGAATCATCAGTTCATTGGAAAAGGCACTTCCGGGCCGGCCGAGTCAGTTCATGAGTTTGAGCTGAATTTTGCTGAATGTTTGTGGTGAAACCACAGTGCTGAAAACCTCTGGAAGCGTTGGAAGTAAGCAGGATTAGATAGTGCTATGAGCAGAGCTGAGGTGAATTGCTTTGACACCTCTGACAGGCTTGGCTCTTGCCAAAGCTTGAGGTGGGCGATAGATACATTTTTCCTCGCTCATTAATTTGGTGATGAAGATACTAAGGAGTACTGTAAACGTCTGTAGATATGATCTCCCTCTCTGACTAATTCAGAGCACAGACTTGAGCAACACCCTCCCATACTCAATAAATTATTATTAAATAGTGTGCACAGATCTTAATAGCATAAGCAGAATGAAAGAGTAGGAAAATATCTGATAATAATCTACAATTAACTGCAAGTTAAAATCCCCTCTGTGGGATTCATTTTAGCAGGAGAGCACCTATTAAATAAGTGTGAATTCAGCCTGACTCGGCCCTTGACGGAGACCAACAATGCTTTCGGTATTAGGTGGATAAGGAGAAAGCTGTAATGTATTTTTACCCCAGAAACAGCAGCAACAATAGGAAGTAGAAAATGTGACCTATGTGTACATCAAACATTTTGGAGCAAGTAGACACAGATTGAGTACAGTGCTCTGACTCATTATAGTGGCTAAGGACAGCAGGTGGTGACCTCTGTTAATGCTTTTATAAGTGGCTCTTGACAGTCAGACCAAATATTCATCTAGCTCAATACACCATCTGCAGTCACAGTCATCAGATACTTTGGGAGAGAGCATAAGCAACAGACAAAATATAGTGGTCATTCATCTGAGTTATCTGATTCCTATTTGAGGCCAATGAGATCCGTAATTTAATTGTGCAATGTATAAAACAAATGTGCTTTTCATTTACTTTTTGTTTTGAAGGACTTATTTTCCTGGAGTGACCCTTAGATTTGACTGGAGAGGGTCCAAGGGAGGGCCTCGGAGGTCTTTTCACTACAGAAAAGAGAAGGCTCAGGGTGGACACCTCATCACAGTATTCCAGTACGTAAATCTGGTCTACAAAGAGGATGGGAGCTCTTTCTACACAAGGACACACATGGAGAAGACAAGAGGCAATGAGCAGAACTTTATCAAGAGAGGCTTTGTATTGATATACTCATCTAGATAAATTATCTAGAAGCTAGATAAGCTTTCTCACAAAAGGTAATCAAAAGGTAATCAATAGCCCTTCCAAACTGGGCTCTTCTATAATTCTAGATTCTATGATTCTAGATTCTATGATTCTAGATTCTATGATTCTAGATTCTATGACTCCACAATTCTATGATTCTGTTTAAAGAACTGGATCCATCCCTACCTCACTTCATCCATTCGATGTTTCACAATGCTCTTTCATTCTTCCCCTTTTTGGGATGACAGCAAAGCCCAGACCCCATTGCATCCCCTAACTCTCCCTGTACTGTCCCCTCTACAAGGTCTCCTTTCAGGCCATTCCACTCCACCAGAGTCTGACAGCTCCTACAGACATCTGCTACAGGACTGGTCTTCACATCATGCTCTTTACCTTGTAACAGTGAGTGAGAAACAGGACTTTTCAGAAGGGGCGGAGTAGGTGAGGAATATGTGATGAACACCCTGGAAGCTGCTGTCTCTCCCCAGTGACTCAGCTTTTGCTAAGGGGGCACTGGAATGTCTGGGCAGAGCCCGGATGTATGGAGGAGCAGCCTGAAAGCTCAGCCAATGCAGAAGAACAGGGACAACCCAAAAGTGCTCTTCAGCATGAAACTTGCAGGGCAGTGAGATCTGGAGGGCAACTGCTGGTGCCGGCCCACTGCTGATGGGTGAAGGAGCTGTGTGCCTGTCTGGGCTGGGAGGAAGGGGCAGGGCACGGTGTCACCGCACTTCAGTCGCGCCGTCAGGCTGCTGGTGTGGTTTTGTAGGGCTTCCTGCAAACCAGGGGACATTTGTTGTTTTGCAATTTTACAGAAACCCACAAGTGCTGTAAAGACCTAATAAACAGATAGGTGGTGAGAAAGGTTAGAGAAGGGCAAAAAATCGCAGCGCGGCCGTGACCGGAGCATCCGCCATCCTCCCGTCGGTCTGCGCTGAGCCGCATGGAGGCATCGCCACGCGCCGGTGGAGCAGAGGGTTGCAGAGCTGCAAGAAGAGTGAGTTGGGCTTTTACCAGCACCTGTGGCAAATTCCTCACAGAGGCCCTCCCACAAGGCAGCGTACGCCTGTACATGACAGCGCAGACGGAGCAGGAGGAGGGAGGCGGTGGTGTCATTTGTTCCCCTGGGGCTCATTATTTTATTTTTGAAAATAATGCTTTAGATATCTTTTTTTCTTTTTTTTTTTTTTTCCTTCTATTTTCACAGAGGACATTCAGTGGAAATTATTACAGCAGCACCATAGGAAAGAGCCAGGCAGGCTCTGCTTGCTCGCTGAGCTCATCCTGATCTGTCTGCCCAGAGGGAGGAGAGAGATGAGGTTGAGAGGAGATGCTCGGGTGGTTCAGGCAC
Organism: Gallus gallus; assembly: GCF_016699485.2. Lineage (NCBI taxonomy): Eukaryota > Metazoa > Chordata > Aves > Galliformes > Phasianidae > Gallus > Gallus gallus. Next base: position 3,311,700 of record NC_052548.1, read on the forward strand.
CAGGATGGCAGACACGGCAGGAAGGTGATGCTTTTGGCTCTGGTAGTTGCATGCACTGAATTGGACATGTAATGCCTCTGTGTTTGGGTTCTGACACACCAAATGGAAATAGTCAGGAGTGAGGTCTGTTGTGGGGCTGCTGTCCCTTCTGCTTGACGGATTCCAGAAGGAAGAATTTTCCATCAGATTTCTCTTTGAGATGAAAAATTTAATGTAGGAGGAAGAAAGAGTATGAAAACATTTCAAATACAGAGTGGCAGTGAGTAGCTCTTCTTTTGCATTCTTCCCCATGCCCGTGTGCCCCTGGAGAACGCCCATTAGTGGCTGTGCTGTTTTGCAGTTATACAAGCAAGGATATAAGGACAGCCTTCTCCCATAAGTGTTCTTCTAAGAAGAAAGAAAGAAAGAAAGTTATAAAATCAACTGCAATAGGTGATCTATGAACCAAACCATCTTTCTTCCCCCAACCACAGCACCGCACAATGGGTTTTCACTTTCTCCCAATGGCCTTGAAAACATCCTCAGCCTGAGGAGCAGACTGTTTTGAGCTAACATTTCTGTACCTGAGCCTATAAGCCAGGCTGCAGCCCTCACAAGAGAATATACATCTCTATAATTACTGTTATACCTTTTTATAGACTGATGGGTAAGAAGCATTAAAACATTGTCATGTCTCTTACTCTAGAGCATACCAACCAGCTCTTGAAAGGACAATGACATGAGAAATAGACTCACGTCTCTTACAAGGATTAACTACATAACCTTCAACTTAAATTAAAAACAGCACCAGTGTCATGTATTGCTGTACATTCAGCTAGTACCAGTTTAAGCAGTGGAATAAGAGCTGTCAGGTGTGAAAAATGGCCAGAAAGGACCACATATGGACAGAAGCTCTAGGTTTCCCGCTTTTTAAGTCCAACTTGTTAAAATTTGTACTGATTTGCTGAGTACCTTCAGCCCCATTAGGAGAAAAAGGGAATGTCCTGCAGAAGAAAGAAGCCCCCAGACCTCTTGCAGTGGCCACATGGGAATGGAGTGGCCCCAGATTCAGGTGAATTTAGGTGGTCAGTTCAGTTGAAGTGAGTGGTCTCCATCTGGCTTGGACCTAAAGAGACTGTAGACTTCAGGTTGCCAACACCATCAAAACATAAAGCAAGGAAGGAGTCTACCAAGGAGATGCCCAGAGAGGTTGTGGATGCCCCATCCCTGGAGGCATTCAAGGTCAGGTAAGATGCCTGGGCTGTGTGATCTGATACCTGATTTGGTAGTTGGCAACCCTGCTCATAGCAGTGGTTGGAACTAGATGATCTTTGAGGTCCCTTCCAAGCCATTCCATTCTATGCTTCTGTGTCATAGGGTGATGCCCAGACTACACTCATGGCTGCAGAGATCTTTCTATATGTGCTTTGCAATGACACAGTGCTGCAGTAACTCCACCAAAGTGCACTGGGGTCATTTTAGGGAGGAATTTTCCTTTCTCATGAAGTCCATCTGGCAACATACACACAGGTGGGCAAACACAGCACAGACTTTAGGGCCTTGGTGCCAACTCACAACACTGCTAAGACATGAAGCTTTTGTAAGATGGGGGGTGGGGGGAATTTTCTTTGAAGACGGTTTGCTTTCTGAGCTTTATTTTTTTTTCCAGGAAGAGATAGATGAATCTCAGAACTGATGCGCTCCAAAGTCTTAAATGTGGGCACTGCATATTAGCTGCTCATGATGTTCTTCCTTATATAGGCCTTTTAGAAACTAGGTCAGAGGATTAACGTGAGTACTGGTTGCTAAAAATCCTCTGTGACAGTCTGCCTCCCTTTATTATTTCTCGCTTTGCCCATGCAGAGCCCAGGAAACACTGCACTGCAAGCAGCAACAGTACTAACAGAAGCCTTCTGCAAAGTGTTTGCGCTCAAACACAAAGCTCCATTCAGTACTCCTCCTCTTAGAAGCTGTTGTTAACACCGAAGGATCACTCACAATACTTTTTGCTGACGGGTTATTTCTTGCCATGCTGCTTACAGAGATGACACCTTGCTGGGACACACGCATATATATATGTATATAATGCACCTACCCACCCACATTCACACATGCAGATCACCAATAGAAAATCTTAAAACTATAATTATACGCCTTTTTTGACTCAAATATAAGTGATTTCCTAGCAGGAATGACACCTGCTATGATAATAGATTCATGTTATATATATTCTTAATCTGACTCCTAATCTACAGGCACACGTGTGCTGATCTCAACACCCTGCTGACACGAAGTAAGACTCAGTGCAGAGTTTTAAATCCCTAGGCAGTCACTTAGCAAAGTGCTCTTAGTTCCAAAAATGTCAAATGCACAACAGCCCCCGCCAAAATCTGTTGTACCTTCAATGTTTTGGAAATGTGATCCTCACGGAGGGAGCAAAGCCCTAGCCATAGGTTCTGCAGATGATTACACGGCCTTCCACTGGAAACCAACGTCCTGGCTTCAGTTGGGATGGAGCAGCTGAGGTTTCTTTGGCCAGTAACATACATGATGCTCAGTTCTCTTTGCTACGGAAGCCTTAGACTTCATTACGTGTTCAGTTTGATTTTCATTTGGAATCAAACCACTTTTTAACCATGGTTTATCATAGAATCATACAATTGTTTGAGTTGGAAGGGACCTTGAAAGGGCATCTAGCCCACCTCCCCTGCAATGAACCAGGATATCAGTCACCCTTTCGGCTATTTCTTCCCCAGATCCACGGTCAAATCAGGATTACACACAACGTACCCACTCTCAATTCAGGCATTAACTGTTCTGACAGCTGAGCACACCCATGCTTTGCTCCGTGCTACTGGTCACGGACTAATGGTCCATACTGACCATTAGTTGCAGCTGCGTTTGGTTTTCTTGCCTTTATAATAGAGCCAGTGGGATATCGTCGTTTTTACTGCCTCCCATTGAAGTAAAACGTTGGTCTCTTGTCTCAGAGATGCCATAGGTCTCCATCTTTGCTGCACTGTGAGGTTCCCTGGGCAGCCACAGTGGTAACACGATCAGGTGGTGTTTATTCAGAGCTCAGCCATGATGAAGAAAACAGACTTCTCCAGAACTGAGCGTGTTGCAAAGCCTCCCAAATCCTTGCTTTATTGGGATGGAAAGTTGGATGAGAATTGCCAAACCATAGCAGGGAGAGAAGCTCTAAAAGAACGGACTGTTAAATCCTTCCCCAGGAGAAGCAAAATTTAAGGAGCATTCAACAAAGCCAGAATTACAATCACTGTTCCTTTGGTTCATCCTTTCTTTTTCTGTAGCGTACTTTGAAGCATATACATAAGTGAATGAAGTGATTGCTACAGAAATCAGAATTCCTGCTCATAAACACGTTATAATGACAATAAAAGCCATAACAGTAAAAAACAAATGTGCTTTTATCACACACTAACAGCTGAGTGGAAGGAAGTATCCATCAAAACGTCACTATTTCAGAGCACTGGTGATTTCTGCTTGCTATAACTGCTGAGCTCCTGCATTGCACACCGGCAGGAACGAAAGCACGCTGGTGGTTGCTGCCTTTATAAGCTGCAAGAAGAAATGCTGAGATTTCTGCTGAGCTGATGGTGTTATCCCTGATGGGGTTTGTGCCTGGAGTGCAAAGCCAATGAGCAACCAAGGTCAGAGTCCACACTAAGTTCTTTATTTCAGTTCTGCAGAGTTAAGCCCTTGGTGATCCCTCACAAAGCAAGCAGACTGGTTATTTAGACAGCTGTTCACAAAACTCTGCCCCTTTACAGTTTCTTCTTGGTTACTCTCGTTCATCTTTGTCGTACACGTGTGTTGTGGGGCTTGGAGACTCTAGTTTTGGTAGGGGAGACCTGCTGTCTTGTTACAATCCTATTTCCATGCTCATGGGTGTGGGTTTCCATATGCAGTTATCCCTTAAAGAGCCTAAAGGTCACTTACAGGACACTTCCCCTTCTGTTCTTGGTGATACCAGCACATTGTCACATCTGGCATACTTGTGGCTAAATTGTTTTTCACTTGATTTGCATATTTCTGACCAACTATTTCTACTTTCCTCCTTGATGGACCATGGTAGCACTTTGTGGTCACTCAACGGCACTCAGCTGAACACATCCAAGCCTTGCAAGGGTTATTTGTATCCCTCCCAGCCTATGGTTGGGTTGGAAGGACCTTAAAGATCATCAAGCTCCAACCCCTGATGTGGGCCGGCTGCCCCCCAACAACTCAGGCTGCCCAGGGCCCCATCCATGGCTTTGGGCACCTCCAAGGATGGGGCACCCACAGTTCTCTGCACCAGGGCCTCACCAGCTCTGAGTAAAGGATTTCCCCCTAACATCTGACCTAAATCTCCCCTCTTGTAGTTTAAAACCATTTCTCCTTGTCCCAGTTGGACTCTATGATTCTTATGGGTCTCTTCCAACTCAAGATATTCTGTATTCCATATGTATATGTGAATGTTGTTCATGCATATTTGTACACACACACTGCAGTGAACAGTGAATATACACTAGTGGGAATGTACTTGTGGGCAAATGCATATACAGACAGTTAATTTCTATGTACATATAGATACACATGGACACACATATGTATATTACACATGTATATACATATCAGGTGATGAAACAGAGCTGCCTCAAGGCTGAAGCAAGGGATGGTGCCCAGCTACAGGATGCTGACCCAGCAGCCCAAGGGCCCTGACAAACCCCAACAGCCTATGCAAGGCAAACAGGAAAGCAAGCAAGTGAAAGGGACGGCACCTTGCAGCACTGCAGTGTGGGGTGGTGCAGAAGTGACCAGCAATGTGTCATCTCAAGTGACTTTTTACATCCTCTGGCATCTGGGGTTTTACCAGGGAGTTTCCTGCCTGAATTCTTGCACTGATGGCAGTTGTAGGGCTGCAAAGCTAAAGGGCAGACACATACAGACACGCTGTGATTGCTTGGAAACACCTTTTGGAAGCACAGACTCCAATCACACACATGAAATTGGGGTATTCTCTCTTGGGAATCCCAGTATGTCCACAGCTGGGATATCCTCACACACCTCTGGTCCAACGGGTGGGTATCAAAACACAAGGATGCCACTTACCACGGTCAAGGATACGCATAGCTTATACTCAAAACAGCAGAATTGACATCTTGGGGGTTGAAATGCATTTTTACTATTTATACAGAATCATAGAATCACATCAGAAAGGCTGGAAAAGGCCTCTGAGATCATCCATTCCGACCATCAGGCCGTCCCCACCATGCCCACCACCCGTGGCGCCACGCGTTCGCTACAGAAAAGTCAACTGGTTCAGGGTACACACATACCCAGAATAGGATTGGAATTTTTTCAGTTTATCTCAGCCAGTTGCACTTTGTGGATCTGTCATAATGGGCTAGAAACTACTCTGTGGGGGCTTCAAAATTTCCCTTCAAACCCTTTTTTTTCTAGGGAAGATAACGTTTTTGGCTAAATGCCCTCTTTGCAATCAGCATCCTGTTTGCATTGAAACCTGCAATGTCTTATTAAATAAAAAAGTCCCAGCCCTTCCCAAAGCCCAACGCTGTGCAGTGGGTTTGATGAAGAAGTGGAAATTCTCCTCAGGAATACATCTGGATAATTCTGCTCTCTAGTGACACAGGCAGGAATCGTTCCTTCCACTCGGACCAAACACATTGCTTCTCTCTCTCTCTGCCAGATACAGAAATAGAAGGGCAAGGCAGCCAGTAAAGTAAAAGTAAAGAGGCAGGGGAAGGGCGGGGAGGAAGCGAGCACTTTCAGTCTTAAAGCAGTTTCACTTTAAGCAGTGGACAAAATCTGGGGTTAGCTGCTGTCTGTAACCCCTTCTGCACAACCTCAGGCCATGGGAGATGCAGAAGTGCCGGCAGAAGGGATGGTCTGCCCTGGAACCACCCCTGCGCTGTGCCTTTTTTTTCCTGTCTGTCTGTCTTGCTCTCTCTTTCCTCTCCACAGCATGTAATTTACAGTAAAGACACAGGAAGCTGAATGATTTCCTCTGAGGAAAGTACCTGACAAAGAGGTGAACGAGTAAAATCACCGGGCTCTCAGCCTTCATCCCTACCCATACGTTCCCAATGGTTCCAGCCCCCGAAGACACAGCAGGGGTGAATCCTTCCCTGCTGCAATGAAAGCACAGGCTTGAACTGGCTTGAATTTGGGAACGACAGCAGCAAATAGCAATGCTGCATGTCATATCCAGCTCAACCATTCACACACTGCATTATCCTCAATATCACCCAAAAAGGGCACATGTGAAAAACTTCTCAGGTGCCATCTCAGTAAGACCACAAGCTCCCCATGCTTTAAAGGGGATGGCAGTGAAGTGTGTATGTATCTCAGTGTAGGAGTGGGAGGGATGAAAGAGAGAGATTGCGCTTGGGAAGAACATCAGCTTGTCTGCTTATCTGCCATGGACCAACTTCCTCCCTCTTTCTTTTCCAACTCCTCCTATGTGCAGAAAACCTTCCTTTAAACGGAGGTGTTGCAAGGCTTGCAGGTGGTTTCATTTTCCTGCTCCGTGGGGATGTCATTCCTACTGCAGAATGAGATAGGCCTGATTCATCCTGCAGGAGGAACGTGGTCGATACCAGCCCAGATGGAGACCTGTGGAAATCCCTCACCCACTGAAGTGAAACCCACCTCAATGTGCCATCACCAGCTTTGCACTGCTGCTCCTGAAGCTGCGGGAAGGAGCCCGGGAGAGTTTGTGAGCATCTGCAGATGACCCAGAAAGCCAGAGCTCTTCTTGTGTTGTCTTTTGTTTGTTTCCCTCTAACCTAAACTGACATCTTCACCACAGAGAGGTCATGTTATTCTCTAGATGGAAGGTCTGATAAAGACGTGTTTGTTACAGTGAGGCTGATCAGCCTTCCAAGAACGAACATCACATGTGCAGCTCCTGCTGATATTTGCTTGCAGTCTCCCAATGACAACCGCTCCTTGTTTATCAGAGCAAACATGCGTAGTGCCCACGGAAAGCTGCGATGGCTCTGTGTGCTGAGATTTCTTCACCTGGAGAGGCTGCTGGGGAAATACCCAAGAAGAAGGCACATGAACAAAGAGAGTCAGGTTTCTGAGCAGACTATTTCAAAGAAAATGATACGGAAATCCTGAAGAGAGGATACACCTGACTGCTAGTTTTACATGCTGCTCAAGCCCTGCTTACACACAAATTCTCTTGAAGCAAAGCAACTGAAAGTTCTAATTTCAAATGAAGTGACTCCCTGTATGAGAAAGATGGAAAACAGAAGCTGCCTTCTGTTACAGATCACTAACAGGGTTTGAGCTGCTTGCTCATTAATGCAAGCTCAGAGAAGATGGTTTTGTGGTTGCGTTTAGCCCAGCAACAAATGAGATGCATTCCTTTGATTAATGAATCAGAGCAGAGTCAGAAGGAGAGCTAAGGGAGCTGCACCTGGAGGTGGTGCACCTGAAGAGTGTCTCCTCCAAATTGGAGGTCTTGCTGGGGCCACAGCCTGAGAAAAGGTTTCTGCAGAGCTGGGCATGCACAGAGTGAAGGAGTGTGGTTCAATCCAACGGGGGTTGGAAAAGTTGCTTTGCCACATGCACATCTCAAAACTACCCCTTATGGATAACCCATGAATCCTGTTCCCTTCCCAAAATATCTCCTTCAGTACCTCTGAGCCCTTGGATCTCACTGCATGAGCTTCTGGAACCTGTTCCCCTCCTGCCCTCTTAGGGTTCCCACATGGAAGTGATGGGGAAGCGTTCACCCCAGTGCTACAGTGGTTTACCAGGCAGGCATTTGGAGAACCCTTGGCAGGTCTATAAATGGATTTCAAACGTGAGTGCATTTTTAAGACATTCTTACAGGTGATGATCAGGAAGAGAGGGGAGAGAAAAAGCAGACAGCAAACAACCCATACAGCAGCCCATGGGGGAGCCCTCTGGTACTGAACCAAGCTTGTGCCAGTTCAGATGGGTGTTTTGGTATGAGTTACTTTAAAGGTTTGCCAGTTTCTCTCTCTTGGTAGTAATCATGAAAAATACCAAACAGGGCATCTGTCAGTGAGTAATTACAGGAAATACCATCATTCTTCTGTGCAGCGTGCACACGTCATTTCTGGAGCAAGGTGCAAATCCGAGCCTGTTTCCAGCAGTCCTGTTGGGATCTGCCAAGCACCAACCAGGACATCACAGCCAGACACACTCAGCTTTGTGATGATGCTAGAAGGGAGGAAGTTGCTTTGTGAATGTCAACTCTTCCTCTGAACGTCTGCAAACAGACTGCAAAAGCTTTCCAGTCTCAGTTATATAAATTTAGTGCAGTCTCCTAATAACACAAAGAACATCTCGAGAGCAAAGCATGTTTCTTCATTACTGGACTTGCTCTCTTTTATGGTGCTAACCATTTGCTCTGACAAACAGCAAAGAAGAGCTGTTAATTCCCAAGAATGAATTGAATACGGTGCAGCAGATCAGACCCTTTGCAGTGCTCTGGAAGGTCAAAGGAGATTCGTGTCTCCTGTGCAAAACAAACAATATTCACTAGACGACAGTCAAGGATGGCGATGTCTGGACCTGGATAGCTGCAGGATTCACAAGCACTGCTAAACAGAGCAGCACAGACCAGGACAGACAGACTCTGTGTGCCATCTGCCGGCAGCCAACCACAGCCGTGTGCTTATGCTGGGGGAGGAGAGGGCCAAGAGATTCAGGCATAGGAACCATGGGATAAGAAGACCCCCAATGCTTCACTAACTCTGTTAGGGCCTTCTCCTGCTTTCCCATCTGGCCATTATCCTTTCTCAGACAGTAAACCCCAACACAGAGTGCACACCCTCTAGGTGTGGACAAGAAGGCCCAGGAACACAGCCATTCCCAAGGGCTAACACTTAGCTGACGCTTTGAAATGGAAGGGTTGCAGTAATACATGCATATAGGAAGAAGAGAAATTAGGAAGAAAGAACCCAATGGTGAAGTGATTCCTTCCCTGTTGAGAATTCCTTCCCTCTTGAGGAAGTGCTGTTCTCGTGCACACATGTTTTATACCGTGTGAAAACAGCAATATCTGAGCTTACTTTGCAGCTGGCAAGGAAGGGGCCGAAACATTTGCTCTGTTTGAGGAGCACAACCTTGAAGCAAGGCAGAGAGACTGGATTAAAACAAAAGATCTTTTATTGTCTTCAACTGAAGAGCATGATACAGAGGAACTACACATAGGTTTCATTCATACAAAAAGAGAGCCCTTTATTTACACAAGTGTTCAAAGTCACCAATGGTACCTAACAACAACTCTGTGCTTTTCTTGTTTTCTTTTGTTAGTTATTCCCACCTAGATGGAGCAAGCGTTGGTCAGTAACACTGAGAAAAACGTGTAAAAGCTTTTGGGCAGGAAAAAGAAAAGAAATGTGTTCTAAAAGAAATCAAATCCATAAGGACCTTTCGCTGCAAGAAACCCAGCAGAATTCTTACAGCTAACCACTAACAAAAGGAACAGTTTTCAGTACGGGCTCAGCAGCCTGATCATTTTCAGCCTTTTACTTCCCCATGTACGTACAGATACCCTGGACATGCACCAACTCAACAAGTATGAAAAAAAAAAAAAAAAAAGGTAGAAATTTATTTAAAAGTAATTGTGCTTTTATTTAAAAAAAGAAATTTACAATCAGACACTGTCCTGCTGTGTTCCCAAAAGCATTGTTCTCTTAAAAATGACAAAAACTTAGCTTATTATTATCATTATTATTATTACTTTGTCATTATATTAATAATATTAATTTTTTTGCTCAAGTTTAAAAATGTACTGCTTTCCCTCTCCCCCCCCCCCCCCCCCCCCCCTTCTTCTCTGTGGTACTTGATATATATATAAAAAAAGGCTTTCCAACGACCAAAGGATTTCAATTATATCTAATAATAATAATAATGATAATTAATCATACACATTTCTGTGTGTAAAAAATATGGCTGGTTCTAAAACAAACTACCAATATACAAAGCTGTTCTCCCTCCCCTACCCTGGGCCACCCAAGAGATAGTCAGACCGTGGAAGAACTTCATCCCAGAGGCTGAGAAAAGAAAAATGAAGAAAACAGCATACAACCCTTGAGATCGTTGTCTTTGGTGTGAAGGACATCAGCAGTGGGCAGAGCTGGAGCTGCTCTGCTGGAATTGCTGGGACACGTAAGGCTCGTTGTTTGGGCTCTTGTGCCAAGGGTTGCGATGCTTTGGTACGACTACCAGCTCCTCACACCCCTAACCCCAGTGATGCCAGAGATCCTCCCATGCCCCCCGCTCTCTGTCCCTCCCCATGTTGCCCTGCCCGTAGCCCTTTCACCATCCCAAGGCTTTATGCTCGCTTTCGTCTTCCTTCCAGATTCCGAAAGCTGGAGGGTCTCAGCTTCATCTCTGCAAACTGGATGGAGTATTCGTGGCCCTTCCAGTGGAACCAATTAACACCCTGCAAAGACAGAGATGAAGCGTGAGCAGTCACACATCCACTTCACTTCTTTCTCTGTTGTCAGCCTTTATTGTTTGTTTCACAGGATCATGAAGGTTAGAAAAGACCTCTCAGATCACCAAGTCCAACCCCAACCCACCCCCACCATGCCCACTGACCACGTCCCTCAGTGCCACATCTCCATGGTTCTGGGACAACTCCATGGATGGTGATTCCTCCACCTCCCTGGGCAGTCTGTGCCAATGCATTACCACTCCAGCTTGGTAAAAGAGACACAGCAAATCAAAGGGACTTTGGGAAGCATAGGCCTCTGGCCACTAGCACACACAGCCTGTACAAACAAAATCATAAGCTGTTTCCCAGAGCTGTCACTCTTTGCTTCATCTTCACAGCAGGAAGAACATTTTGTTTTGCACTTGAAAACTACAATTGTTCCCTGCAGACTTTTGAGATGTCCATGGAAAGTCATACAAAAACATCAATATTTCTCCAGCTGACATGGCATTCTTGTTTTGTGAGCAGTTGTCCCTATCTTTCCCTATTATTCTTTCCTCTGCAGGGTGGGCTTGGCTGATGGTTTTCTGGCTAGCTGAACCACCAGACAGATAACTGCAATTCCACTCCTTCTGACACATTATAGAAGCCTTCAGACACCAAACTCACCTGACTGTGGTTGTTGTCACCATATCTGCCCATCAGATTGACTCGGTGACAATTCTTGTACCAGAAAGCACCCTTGTATGACAAAGCACAGTTGGTGATAGCAGAATCATTGTCCTTGTCAAAAGTGGAGAAGGATCTTCCATTATGGTAGGTCATGGAGTCACCTGGATGGAAAGGACAAGAGAAAAAGCAAAGTCAGTGGATCATATAGTTTAGATTGCATGGGAGTGATCATCCTGCACAAAACGTTTGGGCTGTACCACACATCTGGCTGTGTATCTAAGCTTCTTCAACATTGACTTGTTTTACTTCAGAAGAAAGCACACAATTTTTGTTTCTGAAGGCAACTCAAACCACTTTGTACAGCAAAATTACAAATCATGTCATAGCAGAACTTTGCTGCATATTCCACTGAAGAGATGAGACCTTGCCATGTTATTATTAGCTGCATAAATGACAGCCAAGTATTGACCAAATGAGATATGTGGCTGTTTAATACACTTGTTTATATTCTGTCACAAGCGTGCCATAAAAAGTGGCACCTAAATGACTGGAGGATTTAGAACGGAAACATAAAAGCCATTGATACGTTCATATTTTCAAACACCTGACATCCAGAGAGAGGGACCCGCTGTGATGCTCATCTGCAACGTGCACATGCTGGAAGCTTGACTGAGCTGAGAGGAAATTGCAGAACAGAAGAAATACATATTTCAGCTCACCTGCTGTGCCACTGTAGCCATCCACCCTCAGCCGGTACCGGGTCTTGGCATCTCCAACGCTGAACTTGTCGTACACAGCATAGGCTGTCTCACCTCTGTCTCTCAGATCCACACGCAGCTCGTACTGCCCCTGAGAGCTGATTTTGTGGAGGTTCTCCAGACCTGTGGAAATACGAGAGTGATCCATTTGTCCTACAAAAGGCGTCAAACTGGCTTGGACAGATACCACAGGACAATAGCACAAGTTAGAAAAACAGCTATTTAAGCTGTGGGGCAATGTTGGCACAAAATGAAAAAGGAACAGTTTTAGAGACCATCTCAGCCCTTCAAATCACAGCAGCATGGAGTGCCTGGAGAAAAGTAACCAAAGCCAGTACTGCGTGATCATCACTGTCTTCCATCTGCGAGCAAATAAAATGTAGTCCAGCCTCTACACATTTGCTTTTTACCCCACTTCATTAATTGTTGTTTTATTCTTATTAGGGATATCCAAGAAGTACAGAAAGAAGAGCATTTGCAGTTGCTTCTCACGTTCTGACTTCTTACAGAGCACCATCGAGCATTGGTTTGGAACATTTGGTCACCCAAGAGGTGTGATCTTTATGAAGAGACTGGGTTGGACCTGGCTATCTCAGCCTCCCCTGCAGCTTGCTCCTCCTTTGCCTGGACTGTGTTCCCCTTTAAATACTCCTGCCAATTGAGCAGAGGCTTCAGAATGGCTCCTTGTCTTTTGGGCTTTGTTTCCTTCTTCGGGCTTTCTAGAGTAAGATGAATTCTTGCCACTTACCTATCCAGAATTCATCCTTGGGATCTCCAAAGCCGGCCACGTAATTCTTCCAGTTCCTGTAGAAATCTTCCTTTCCATTTTGACGCCTCAGGAACACCTACAGCCACAGCATAAAAGAAGAGTTACAGTCAAACTGCCTTAGCAGAAGGAGTGCTAGCAATGCAGCTTTTGCCAATGCAGAACTTAGCATTGCTGCTTCCCTGCCCCTATCACTCAGACCTGTTCACCAGGTCCTTCACCAGGTTCACCAACTCCTTATGTTTTTTAAGTAAGACTTTTCTATTGTGTTCTCAGACTCCCCCAGGTAAGGTGGTTTTCCAGTTTCTATTCTCTGCATCTTTGAACTCTCATGCCCATCTAAATTGAGTCAGTTCCCCTTCATTTCACCTTACTGTCTGTTTTTAAGGTATCTAGGATGTTTGTTTCAGCTTCCCCTCCATCCAGTGAAGAGAGATCACTGATACTCCGATAACAGAGCTATGTGAGCAGTGCTGAAGGAAAGCAGGAATGGGACCTATTACCCTTGCTATACATGTCAGGTTCCCCCCTTTACTCACAATCCATCCACCTCCATCTTCAGCCATGTCACAGAAGACTTGCAGAGGCTGTGTCCTGTCTCCATTCAGATAAATAGTGTAGAGCCCAGAGGTGACCTCTCCATTCAGGAGAGCTTGGGAGCAGTCTTTAGGATAAGGATAAAGAAGACCAGCTGCACAAAAAAAAAAAAAAAAAAGAAAAAGAAAATAGAAAACAGTCCTTAAGAGATCATCAATTATAATTAACTTGTTGAACTCAAATGACTCATGGTGATCAATGGCGTAGTCATGTGCTAAGCCCGGAAACTGGCTCGTGATTGCTATCATACGTACAAAAAAATTACAATAAACATAAGATGACATGCATTTTTCTTATGGGTAAGGTTTTGCACATCTGTCTACACTTTTGGGAGCACCATGAATGCCAAATAACTATTGCCTGTTACGAGGGGAGTACATCTGCCAGCTCAATATTTAAATGGTATGATCCGTGTCAGTTAGCCAAATGTCTCTTAAACACACACAGATGAATTCTCCTATTTCTGGTGTCATCCTGCTTTACATAGGGACTGACTGGGAGCAGAATGGGGGCTGTGTGACTTCCACGAGTCCTTGGACTGAAGTTGGTACAAGGGCAGATGGAGCAATGGAGATGGTTGAAAGTGCTGCTGGGTCTGTGAAAAGGGAGACATATGACAGGCAAGATTTTACAGTTGCTACTAAGCAACATAATATTTTTCTTGTCATCAAAAGATGTGTCAATGAGACCAGTGACTGTCAGAAATGTCAACTGTGAAGTGCCCTTCAAAGAACCCAATCTATTCTGGAATTCAGCTTACTACAGGGCTGTCCTATGAGAGTTGGAATGGACATACCAGTGTGACAGTACACAAACTGACCTCAGAAAGAAGAGAAAAAAACCTGTTCAGAAATTCAGCTCTGAAGACTGCTGAACAGATCTGTGTGTTTGGGTGTGGTTTGCATCATTTCAGTTTAAAAAGCTGATTTGTTGTAACAGCTTGCTATGCATCAAGATAAAGATAACTCAAGGGGTCAGTGTGGATTTTAAGATGCGACATCCCATTTGGGATTTTACATGGGAAAGGCAGGGTGTTTCATCAGAAAGAAGACTACAGAGATAATGTGGCTGGACATAAAGGAACAAAGGTCATCCTTCCAGTTTTGGGGAAGCAGATGATACTACAGCTTTGGGAGAACGGGACTTTTGCATTTTCATCTGCTTACACACTCTAAGGTCCTTACTTGTGGTGAAAACAGTCTGGATCATTTTGCTCCTCATAGATCTGCTCAGTGCCTGAAGTTTCACTGTGTATTGAGTGGATGGGCTCAGCTCTGTCAGGGTGTAGGAGGTTGTCTCAGGGTCTAGGATGACTTCCTATGGGGATGATAAACAACACAAGGAAATCTCAGTGAGAAAATCATACTAAGTTGAACTGTAACAGTTCAGTTTCTTTTTGTGGTGATTACGGTTGTATCTTTAACCATTTATGTTATTTCATGCAAAACTTGTATTCCTCAAAGGTTTTGTCCTGCTCACTTTCTTCACTGTATGGAGGTGAATGTTTCATGCCATAGTCTGTAAGCTGTGTGGTTTAAAAGCAGGTCAGCACAAACGTTTACATGACTTGAATATACGCACTGCATAGGTGACTCTGTGCAACTCACATAACAACTCAGCAGAATCATCCTTTAGGACAAATCTGGAAATATCATTCTCCAGACCTCAAAAGGCTTTTTTTTTTTTTTTTTTTTTTTTGTGTGTGTGTGTGTGTGTGTGCATGTGTGTGTGTGTGTAACTTTAAAGCACTGATTTTCAGCATGCTCAGACATTCTGCTTTCCTGAAAATCAGAACCCTTTTTGGCGCATCTTTACTGCCCAGTTTTGAGGTACAGCCCTTCAGGTTTGGATACAAGTGCTCTACCTTGACTCTGCCATCAATGGACTCGTAGGTCAGGAGGTAATCAGTGACAGGAGCACGTGGAGGCCTCCACGTTATCACAGCTGTTTCTGACTGAACCTCGGTAGCACTTAAATCTTTTGGAGCATCGAGTCCTGAAGGAGAGAGAAATTACAATCACACACTGATACAGAGTTCAGCACAGAGGTTACAGGAAGGCTATGAATACAGGCTTGGAAAGCACGCTTTCCCTCTGCAGAAATTGAAAATTAAAGGGGGGGAAAAAAAAAGTCATCCTAAATTTTATGATTAAAAACACGGTGTGAGTGCTTTCAAAATTCAAGTTTCTAGCAAAAAGTGCACATGTTGGCTGACGTAGTGGTAATAGAGGAAAGGAAGCCTTTGGGACCAAGGAGATGGCAGCCCGCCTCCTCTCCCAGCAGGGTGGGACACAGCACCTGTAGTGAACTGGGTGGAGAGGGTCTCGCTCTTCTGCGCATCCTTCACTGCATGCACCCTCAGGGTGTACTCTGTCGCAGGTCGAAGGCCATTCAGGTCGTACTCCACTGTGTTTCCTGATACCATCTGTGTAACTTCTGGCTCTAAGAAGAAGAGACAGAAGAGAGGCAGTCGTTCAGGCATGCTGTGGTGTGCTCAGCTCCGAGCTCCGCTAGGTGATCCTGGGTTAACACCAGAGCCTAAGAGTGAACACCAGAACTAAGAGTGTTAGCACTCTCTAGTGTTCTTATGAGTTATAGCACCTTTCCAAGAAGTTCATGAGTTCAAGAGTATCTTTGTTCATGCCTGAATTAAGAAAGCATTAACTAAATTGGTGGTTTTTTAACATGCTTCCAGCAAGGCGTCTCCATCAAGTGACAGCCACCCGCTCCCTCCTGGGCCTGTCCTCCTGGAATCACAGCTCCCCAACCCATCACTAACTCACCATCCTCAGAAGAGTAGGAGACAATGTAATTATCCACAGCTGCAATTGCAGGCTGCCAGGTTGCCAGAGCCTCCGAGTCTGTAATGTTCATCACTACCAGTCCTGACGGGCTGTCCAGAGCTGGAAGAAATGATAATATGATGAAGGAATTTGACAATTACTATCAGCTCTGTGCAATTCTCTGTTGCAGCCATACAATGCAAAATGTGCAAACATTACTGCTTGATGCAGCAGCTTTTACGGTTCCCTTTGGAATAGTGGAGCTCTGCAGAAAAAACATCAGTGTCTATAAAGTGACATCAAATGCCTCCACTGGAGACGGGAGGTCAACACGTGGAAAGATTAAACACTGGGAACAGACATAACTAACTGCATTCTCAGATCAGTCCTGATAACATCAATCTTATCAGCTCTGTCAGAGCTGACATATTTTCTCTCAACACCCTCAAGTCTGGACTGCTTCTTGGAGCGAACTCAGGAGACAGAGCTTGGGAAAAATAACTAATGTGACAGCAATTGATAGCCACTGTGACCTTCCAACAGCTTGCCCTACACTTACAAAAATAACCCAATTCAACAGCCAGCTAACCATCCAAACATCATGCCTTACTTCCTTGTGGGACTCTGCTTTGCACCTCCTTTTATGCACTCCCTATGCTGGGAGAGATGTCTGCCCCCAGTACGGCTGGAACAGGCTATAAATTGCACTTTATTATCCAATATACATCATCTTGTCCTTGCCACAGTTCTCTGAACACTTGTCAGGCTCCAAAAATAATGAACAAATGAGACTTCATGGTGGCAAAAACATTTCCCGTGGGGATATTTAAAGGTATATTGTAGGAAAAAAACAAGAGAGAACAAGAGAGAGCATGTTTTTGTGCTTAGGACACAGTCGGGAATTTGGGAGATGTGGAGAACACAACAGAAAGTGGGCTGAACTGCCCAGTGAGCTGGTTCTTTGCTCCCACATCAGTAGAATGGTATTAATTAAACTTCCTTTTGCTTCTGTGTAGTAGGCTGTAAACACATGAAGTGTCCCTGCCCCACTGCAAGTCAGCTCTGCTCTTGGCAGAGCAGGAGCCTGATCAAACCTGCAAGCTCTGCTCTCACCTGAAGTACAAAGACACAAAGGAAAGAGGGGACAAGATCAAAGTCCTTCACTCCTGAGTCTGTTCTGTGATGCAGACAACGTATATGAAAAGCTGCTATTTGTGTATTACCTGTTTTCAGAATTCCAGAAATGGGTTCGCTTTCTTCAAAGCCTTTCACAGAGATGATATTAACGTTGTAGTCTACACCTGGGACTAACTTCACCAGCTTTGTCCTTGTCTTGCTTCCATCAACTGTAACAACATTGGGAGTGCCTATGACAAATGCAAATGTCAATGGATTAATGGCAGTTTTCCATAAATGCTTGAAAGAAGTGTGTTTCAGGTTAAACACATTGTGATCAATGTGAATGCACATGCACAGGAGTTGAATTTTTCCTACCACTAATGGAAAAACAAACTGTGGCCACAACAGCTGACTCTAAGACAATGGTTTCTATTTCTTTCCTACTGGTACGCCAACAGTGAGGAAAAAAATCAGTATTTCTGATATCAAAACTTTATAAAAGAGATGAAAACAGCACTACCTGCATACAAATTCTTATACATGCAAGGATAGGACTTGCTAGTTTAGAACTGCTTGACTTCTTGCAGAGGACAGACAAAGATAAACCAAGCATGATGAGTTTCTCCTTCACCCATCTCATTTTAAATAAAGATATACTGTATATTACTGTAAGTTGTGAGGATTTATGACAGATACTTCTCTCAAATTCTGGGTTTATTCCAGCAGAATACATGGGCAAATGCTTGATCATGATTGTAGGTCATTTCTTTTCTTTTGTGGGATCACTACACATGTACATTTACATTATCTAGAGATCTACATCTTTACCTGTTTTATCTAAGAGCACTTCTTTTATGATCATGGCATCTGCAGTGTTTGCTCAGTAGTCGTTCCCTTCCTGAGATTACTAAGAAATATCACTACCTTTGAGAAGTCTGATAACCATGGCTTACAGCTGTTGTTCCGAGGGCCATCTCTCAGATACAGTTTTCTCTCTCCCCTTTACCATCCATGTTCCCACACTCACCACCTGTGATGGGGACATAGGAGACCCTGTAGCTATCCACACGGCTGCGGGGGGGTGTCCAGCTGACTGTAGCAGAGTTTTCTGTGATGTCCGAGAAAGAGATTCCCTTGGGAGATCCCACAACTGTCAGTGGAGAAGAGAGGAAAACACACCACAGAGAGAGAAAAGGTCAGTAATTTGTTCACCAGTCCTTGGTGCTGTGACTTGCATTCCTCCTGTATGCCAGGAGCTGATGCTATCAGTACTCTACAAGGCAACATAGATGCAGGCAGTACCAGTTAATGGTTTTATCACACACTGAGAGCAATAATCTACTTGGTCTTAATTTTCAATTTTCAGTAATGTTACAGTAGTTTCTAACTTAAAAATACCACAGATGTGTCCACAAAACAAGAGATTTCCGTGTATGGAGCAACACTTACAGGAGTACCATTTTATGACCATTGTACTTATCAGTTTTTCTAACCTAGTTTCACTTGGATGATTTTTAGTCTTTCTGTTGAGTTTTGGAGCCCTATTTGTGACACACAGCAACCCTTGGCAATGCAGAGATGCCTCTCATTGAGCATAAAGCTTCTACCATAGGATGCCTAAAAGAGACCTGGGCTCACGTCCCCCTGTAGGAACCATCCTCTCAAGCACTGCCTGCCTGTAAGCAAACTTCTGATGGCTTAACCCTACAATATTAGGTTTTCTTCTTGGAAACACTATTAGAAACAACAATTTTTCTTAGGTACATAGGAAAGGCACTTGTGGTATCACTGCAGCTTTCTGCCGTACAATCCAGCTTTACCCTGTCCAAACCTGAGCACAACATTTGCCTGTATAAAATCAGATCACTAAGCTGGGACACTCATTGGCATGACCTCGTTGTTGAGCCTTGCAGACAAAGTCTAATGAGTGTTGCCAAAATGATCCAATCTGAAGATGCAAACCAGTGTGTACCACAATCTGAAACATTCTACTTTAAAGCTTAAATAAGCTACTGCAAAACGTGATTGAAAGGACTTCTGGAAGGACACGGTGAAAGGATCTGCTACTTCTAAGTTTACACTCAGCATCTCACTTCCAATTTGCTTTTCTGGCTGTAACCAAAACAACGCTGAAATGTGAAAAGAAACAAACAGCCCACACATACTGAGGCATTAGCACAAAGGCGACAGATCCCAAACATAAACCACATTAAGAGTGGTGGAAACAAGCTGTGGGCAAGGGGAAGGTAGCAAAAGAAGGAAAAAAAAAGTGACTGTGCTTGGAACAGATTGGAAAGAACGTGTCTGCGGGAAAGAAGTCAAAGAGGGCTGTTTGTTCCATGTGTCCCCAAAGCTCCAGCAGCAATGCACTAAATCAACCAAAAGTCAAGGAAAGAAAAACAACCGAGCCCTCAAGAGAAATGTAAATCATTTCTCACAAGACATTTTGGGCTTGGGGGGTTTGATCACATGGAAAAGCCAGAGAAAGAAAGAGTAAGAGAAGGAAGAGAGCAAGGTAGGGTTAGCAAAGCTACATGACACCTAAACTACTCAATCTAAATTGTGATGGGTAACACCATGGCCCACCGCTCTCTTTGGTCCAGCATTCAGGGGTTTCATGCACACAGATACTTCAGCCTTATCCAGAAAATAAGCACCTAACCATGCCATTTGAATTCTGCTGTGCACACTTTCATGAGTACACACTTCATGCATGTTTGCTGTACCAGGTAAATTGCTGCATAGCAAATAACAGTAAGAAAAGCCTTAACTACAAAAGAGTCCCGCATCCCCATTACCCCAACTGCATCTGCTTTCCTAGGAGCAAACATGGCAAACAAAGCACGTGGGAACCTTCTGGCAAGCACCAGTCCTAGAATGAGTAACAGGTAACAGAGCAGTTCCTTTGAGCACAGGGAAATGAAATAGCAGCAAGTGATACCATCTTGAGCCACCTGAAAGCCAGAATTAAGCAGGCATAGAAAAAGCAGGCCAGGGTGCTTCTGTTTTTTTTATCACACACACACAAACACACACACACACACACACACACACAAAAAAAAAAACAACTCAGTGCAGCTGTTGGACAGACACAGATCATTAGCATTATCCTCCAGCACCACTCCTCATTAGCTCTATCTTTGACTGAGGCCTGCCTGTGAGGTCCACGATACTCACAAAGCTCTGATTATTTGTGGTTTTTTGTTTTTTTGGTTTTTTTTTTCCTAAAAAAATGTTCTTTCCTCACTAACAGACTACAAGAATATGTTCACTAGCTTTCTTCTCCTTAGAATCATGGAGCATCAGACTACATTTATCATGTATAAAGAGCATTTTGGGATTCTCTCAGATGGAAAATCCCATCAGAATGTGGCAAAACACCATTTAAAGAAGAGGAAATTAGCAGCATGAGTCCCACACTTCCTACCAAGGATATTAACTGGCACACAGCCACCAGTCTCCTGCTGAGGGCTGAATTGCATCTTCACAGATATTATATAGAAGAATCTCCAAGAGACACCGACTTCCTCTGAGAGCATCAGTGTGCAAACTCCCTCGTGCCAACTAGATCAGGCACTGCAGCTCTGTGCAATGCTGCCTCACTCTGCAGTGATCTTATGGTTAATGTCTTCTATCACAGCGGAATTGGTGAAAGTAAGGAAGGAAACCACAGAGGAGGACAATCCACCCAATGAACACGCAAGGTCTTTCCTCCCTCTCCTTCCTTTCAGTGGGTGGATGGCTTTGCATGCATAGATACAAGATCAGACCTCGGGAGAGGGTTGCTTAGTGATGCTTAAAGCAGATGTCTTCAACTGCACTGATTTACACCAGTAGCAGATCTGATCCCTGATGACTGCATATGTTTACACAAGGGTATGTGCCCATGTAAGGAAGAAGGGAGAAGCGTGAGTGATAAATACAGAGTGGGATTTTCAATCCTTTCAGCTTTCATTTTCATGACCTCATTTCCATGGTAATGTTTGGGTTAGGTTTGCTGGTCGTTTGCCGGCAGTCTTTGTTCCTAGTGGGATTTTTCTGCTTCCTTTACTAAAGCTGAAGACATTCTGACACTTATTTCTTGCTCACTCATACACTCTACACAGGCTAGAATAAAGCAAGGCTGCACACGAACCTGTCTCAGCCACCCATTGCAGAGGCAGCAAATGTTACTTTGCCGTTAAATTGGATTTGTTATAAATATGCACATGTTTCTCCAAATAGCCAGCTCCTAAATAAGAAACTTGTTAGATGCCTTGGTGGCCCCAGCTATCTGATGCGGTGTAACATGCAGTTTGAGTTACTTAGCTGGATTTTTGTGGTTCCAACTCTATTATCAATTATCCATGGGCTATTTACGGCTGAAAAACATCTTTGGGGCTATTGGCACCATGAGGTGACATGTGCTAAATCTCCCTGAAAGGACCAAATTAGAATGTAGTCATGAGGAAGATGATAACAGTTAGTGGTTTACCATAAATGTCCTGAGGTCAGTGGAAATGCGGACATGCCGCTAATAAGTGCAGTTGACTTCGAGCATCCTTCTCCATTACGAGACAGCCCACATGAGCCTGGAGAAAGGTGCCCTGTGATGGATGCATGTAAATGTCTGGGTGAGTGGGTATGTGTTTATTCAAGGGCTGTGATGGCAGACAGTGGAGCTGCTCAGAAATGTGCCTTTCCTTGCTAACAACTGCTACTGCAGACACTGAGGTGAGTCGTGAGGTCATGCTATTTTAGGGCAAGCTGTTTCATACTGAGTTACTGTTGGTCCTTTGCTGTGGGTTATAGCTGGACACAAAATCTTTTACACATTTCTGTTGGCTTCCTCATGCGCTGAACTCAACCATCCTCTTCTCATCCCAGAAATCAGCAATCCCCACGTTTTTTGAAGAGAGAATTTGGATGTAAGGGCATTGCTTCATTTTTTCAGATCTAAATATTTCAAAATGACATCATGGTACTGATGGAAAAAACAATGAAAAGTTCCATTCAAAAGTGCCCAAATGAAATGCTTCAAATTATGAACCCATTCTTCATTTCAGTTAAGCTGAAGAGTTCAATCTAAGCCTCAAGAACCTTTTACATGACCAGAATCTGCATATTTTCATGCAAAAACAATACGAACAATCAAACTTGGGTAGGTGACATGCAGGAGACAGTTTGAAGGTCTCAGTAACTGCTCAGACCACCTAGAAAAAAAAGAAATGTTAACAGAATGAGGCATGAACACATTTTTCCTACCGCAAAGACAATACCTGTGGTTGCTACTGAATTTATGGGTTGGGAGCGCCGTCCACTGCTAACTCCATAGAGCTCAATTTCATACTCAGTGCCCTCTTTCAGCCCTGTTATATCATGGGTGCGCTCATGGCCTGGTACTATGAGTTCCAGTGGATCAGATTTCCTTTTGGTATCCCTGATTTTTAGAACAAAACTGTCGAAAACCCCATCATCTGCAGTCCAGGACAGACGGAAGCCGTCTGGGGTAGCATCTGAAACCAGAAGGTTGTCCACCTCGGGTTCTGCCTCTAAAAAAGGAGAAGATAGCAGTAGGGGAAAAAAAAAGTGATTGTTTGAATCAGTTCATTAGTGACCTTCCTGAGGTCTGGCTATAGCATACTGCAAGCATCCAACCACAGTTCAAAGAAAGGGAAACAATCTGCTGGCTATTAAAAAAAAAAAAAAAAAAGAAGAACATTAGCATTTTACACATACCAAAGGATATATATGAGGGTGTGTGTGGGCTCATTCAAACTTTTCACTCTATCATAAGTCCACTACATGGAAATACATCATTTGTCTCCGCCATGCAAAATTACACATGCTGATAGGAAGTTGGAAGTGCATTGGTCCCTTACTTTTCATTGAGTTACCCACCACATGTGAAACCTTTATATATGATAAAAACAAGCTCTTGTTATAGATCTGCAGGCATGCCTGTAACGTGGTCAGGTCTCTGTCTGTTAGGAAGACAACATAGAAGCTGCTTGAAAGAGTCTTCTCCCTTCATGCAAAACCCTTATTCCATGCATTTCTGGCCTCTGTGATGCTTTAGATCAGAAGAACCCTTCACTTTTTGATGTTAAACAAATGCTGAAGCAGCAATGGGGAATCATGAAAATTCATACATTTAAATGCAATGTGCAAGACCTGCTGTCCTCGGTGAACAAACCCATTCAAGAGGATCCTAGGAGCTGTAAGTTATTAAACAACCACAAAACACCTTCAGCTCAGTATAGTCAAGCATCTCTACCAACAGAAATGCTGTTGGAGTGGTTACTGTCTTACAGCATCTCCAAGGTACTTCTATCTTCCAGAGGAAGATGTTCCTATTTATTTTCCCATGACCCTGCAGTCAGGTAACCCCCAGCTTTACTGCTGCATTGTCAGCAATGTGGAGATGAGACTTGAGGGTTATAGGGCTAGAGAATCAGTCTGCAATGACTTTTCAAGAAAATTATTCAAATGCTGCTGGAAGACAGCAGTTATGATGAGGCTGAGAACACAAGCTAAGGTTTTGTGGAGAGAGATGCCAACGTTATGGATGGCAGTGACCACACTATGTTCTGTGTGCAGAACACAGAGAGAGTGAAAGAAACAAGGCCATAGGCAGGAAAACCAGGATGATTTCCTCCTGAAGAATCTGGGAGATGGTTGGCAAGTTGGAGAATGCTGAGGTGCCCAGCAGCTGTTAACAAGACGAGCTCCCGCATGCAGCTATTTCTCTTGAAAGACTCCAGTTAGAAGTACCTGCATGAACATAGCAGAAACTTTCACCCCTCAACCCACGTCATGCGTCTCTACAGGATCCCTCACAAAGAGAAAAAGGAAACATCAAGTTAAAAGGAATGGAATTTCATTGGTGAACCGATCAACCACGAGGAGTTATGTGTAGCCACGATGCAGAAAGGGATGCAAAAGCCAAGGTCTGTTTTGCAAATGGATTGCATAAAACAACTTCCATGTGAGAAGAAAAGCAAGAAAGAAAAAAAGTGGAAGAGAACAATTTGTTCACATTAAAATACCTGTAACAGCCACAGTGCTTAGGGGCTTTGTTTGGTGCCCCTTGGCAAAACCATAAAGCATAACCTCATAGCCAATGCCAGTTATAAGGCCTTTAAGCTTCAGTTGCCGCTGGGCTCCCGTAAGGAGGAACTCCTGTGGGTCCAGCAGCTTGCCAGAGTCCACCACGACTACAAGAAAGCTGTCGAAGGCATTCTCCGATGCCATCCATGACACTGTGAACCCGTAAGGGTTAATATCAGAGACAGTTAGGTTTTCCAGTGGGGGCATGGCCTCTAAAAGAAGGGAAGGTGCAAAAACACACACAAAAAAAAGAAGCAAAAAAAAAAACAAAAAAACAAAAACAAAAAAACACATTGCAAATTAGAAAATGTCACAGATTCCACCAGACATAAATCACAACTTTTTTTTGCCCAAAATATGGAATTAATTGAAGTGTACAGCCCAGATCACAAGGCCAGGATTTTCAATGGAGCCTCCAAAAGTTAAATGTTCAATTCTTAATTTTCCTCTAGCACATTTTAACACCTCATCTCACAAGCTCCTTTGAAATTCCTTCCAAGCTCAACGGGTAAGCACATTACTCTTGTTGCACATGCACTAGAAGGCAGCTATAACCAAAACAAAAGCTTTCATTTCCTTTCAGTTGCCTCCACCACGGCTGCTTTAGGGACAAGTCTCAACCTCGACATTCACAGTTCCTATATCTTGCATTCCTTCCTCTCTACCTCACATGAGCATCTCCAGCCTTTTCAGCGGTGGAGGGTCAGTGATGCCAGCAGGACTGTGCGAAGCAGGGCATCCATCAGCCAGGTCACAGCCAGTGCAAGGACTAAACACTTGCAAAATTGCTTTTGTGGGCAATAGGAGAGAAGCAAGAATTTGCACAGGCTAAGGGCAGGGGCTAATGATCACAGAACAGAGCAATAACCTGTTCAAAGAGCTTCACAGGCAGCTGCTAATGTAGCATGTTGACAGCTTAAAGAAATTCCAGTGAGGGGTCTTTTTTTTTTTCTTTCTTTTACATCAGCTATAATCAGTTTGTATCCGTTTGTCAAAGTTCAGAGCTGTGGAGCAGTTTCTCAAAACTTTCCCACCGCATCTCTTAGACAAAAAGGCCAAATTTTCACAAGACACTCAAGCTCACCCAAAATCTGACAGTCAAACAGGGAGATCAGCTGGCTCTGCTATGCCCTGGCCTTGACGCACCATCCAAGGCATTGCTAGAATTCTCTAAACAATCTGACAAACCACATTGTGTTGGTCTAGGAACTAACTCAGCCAATCTTCCATCACTCAAATTCCACTCAATTAAGAGAACAAGTCAGTTAAATGCCAAATTTTCTTTGGCTAAGAGTTTTAGGTTTGTTTTTTGACTTTTCACAGCTGATGACATTGACACTCTGTTTGAGCATCCCTGGGATAGGTGTGAAGTGACACCAGTATATTAAACCCAGGAGGTTTCTGCAAACTGCTGGCACATCCAACTGTGGTGTGGATGCCACGTGTTTACCTTGCTGTGGGAAGCTTCCTCTCAAAACACCAATGCCCATGGTTTGTTATTAAAATGGAAGAGTTTTGGAAGCAAACACTTCCTGACTTGTAACAACATTAATCAGGTGGCAGGTCAAAGCTTGTGGAAAAAGGAATCATGTTCCCTAATGGAAGGGATCATGGTCACTGATTTGCTAAGAAAGCGCTGGCCCCATTGCCGTGAGGGATGCTGCTCCTTCAAGGAGTGCTCCCACTGTGTGTTAATGAAGTGAGGAAGAAAAAGAAAAGGCCTCAATTTCTGCCTTAATCCTATTTAGGCTTCCATAGGTCTGTGTGACAAGCCCTAGCAGTGCACACTGGCCATGTCATACACAGAATGTGAACACTGTAGTATTTATTTGACTATATCAGCATGTGATGTTCACTAATCCCAGCTAAAACCTGGCCAAATTATTCATACATAGATGAGTTCATAGAATGGCCTGGGTTGAAAAGGACCACAATGATCATCTAGTTTCAACTCCCCTGCTATGTGCAGGGTTACCAACCACCAGACCAGGCTGCCCAGAGCCACATCCAGCTTGGCCTTGAATGCCTCCAGGGATGTATAGGTGTAGGGATGTACAAGGGATGTATAGGTGGGAGTACTGACAAATTTCTTCCTTAATCATCAGGAGTTAGAAAGGATCATTACACATGAGAGAAAGACTCCAGAGAGCTCTTGAATAACTTTAAACTATTACTCCTCCTAAAATTTTTTTAAGGTCAACATGCCTGCTGCAACCCATGCTTGCGTTAAGCTTCAGGTGAAAGCATCAATGCTGGACAGGTACTCAGTGCTGTAGTCCACACTTCCATTCATGCAGGAATATATATATATTATCAACTGATAAACATACTGCAAATCTTTCAGCAGGTACCTGTCATGACAAAAGCAGTGAGGGGCTCTGTGTGAACACCTGCATCGGTGGTGCCCTTAATGTTAATGTCATAGCCAGTGTAATCTAGCAGGCCTGAGATGTGAGCGCTGCGAGCACCTCCCGACACCGTAAGCTCCTGGGGTTCGTGTGCTGCAAAGGAATCTCTAACGTGTATGACAAACTTGGCAAAAGGCCCATCTCTTGTGGTCCACGAGAGGTTGAAGCTGTCGGGGGTGACATTTGTGAGTGTGAGCGTGCCCAGCTGTGGCTCAGCCTCTGAAGGAGAGAGGAACACAGGTGAAGAGAGAGCATTACTTTGGGAGGAGGGGGGCGTAAAAATTAGCCGTAGTGGGGTTAGAGAGACTTAAAGCTAAAGCTGAAGGGTTTAGCCTTGTTTTGCAGGAGTTGAGGAAAGGAGGAGCACCGTAACATCTATTTTGTAAGGTTTTGGAAGGAACCCAGTGAAATTAGTGCTGATTTTTAAGTTTTTTTCCATTCATTTTTCTTAAATGCTCAAAATTTTCTTACTGAAGTGTGGGTTTGATTTACAGAAGCACCAATAGCAAACAGCCCCATGGTAAAACCATAGAAACTGCAGTAACTCAGCCCTGGAAATTTAACAGGACTATCCAGACTCACAGCAATTCTGAAGTAGGATTCAGGCAGAAATTAGGATCAAAACAGACATCCTTGAATACTGACTTCAGCTTCTGCTTAGTGTTCTTGTTGCCTAACATTGTAGATACTCATATTTTAGGACCCAGAAGTTTACTGGGGTTTTAGTCGTGGCAACGAACATCTCAGCACTAATCTCAGGCCAAAACCTGTCTGGACTCAATGGCTAAGGTGTTCCTTGTCCCCTGATTAGGCAAAGTCAAAGAACATCTAATGGACTGGACTAAAAACAACCAAGCAATGCTCTTGCTCACCCTCTTCCTTCCCACACAGACACTTGGCCTTCATGCTATAGAAGGAGGATCATTTCTATTTTAATCTGTACCATCTAATGTAAAAACATTAAGGATTACAGCCCAGAAAGACCACAAACAAGACCCTGCAGTCAGGTGGCCTGGGAATCCTGTCTGCTCTCAGGGCTGAATTTCTCTTTTTCTCTTGCCAATTGATTATAAACCAAGAACACCTTGGGAAATGCAGCTAGCGTGATGCAGGGGAATAACCGTACAAGTGATACATGCTGGGAGAAAAGCAAGAAGGATGTATCACACTGACCAAGAAGAGTGAAAGAATGAAATCCTTTTGTTAACTAAAACAAGAACTGCTGCAAGATGTTCCAATTTTTACCAGCTGTCCCCATTTACTTTTAATTAATAGCTGACCTCCCTCCATGGAAAAGTCTTGGAAGAGGTGAATCCAAGTGGCCCCGATTAAGGACACATGCCACTGTCATGCTGCCATTCAATGCCCTCATGGCTGACAGTGAAGACGTCACCATGTAAGCACAGTACTTCTAAAGATGGGAGGAGATAATATTCCACAATGCAGACAGGCTTGGGTGGAGAACTCAGTGAGACCGAGCATGGAGCCATCAGCCCCGCATGCAGCTCAGAGGTGACAAAACCGATCCTTTCCAGTCTGGTTCTAAACACGGCTGCATTCCTTCACATGCCATTTGCATCCAGTCAGGCAGGCTCATGACACGACACCCAGACTCCAAAGAGTACTACATGCAAAACGAGTTGGAATTCTCTCTTCAGGAGAGTCTCAAAGAGCTCTTGGAATCACCATCACCATAGGAAAAGCTCTGACACACAGTGAAACCAGACAGGTCTTAAGGACTGAAAGACAGCAATGCAAGTGACAGTGTGGTGGGCTGACCATCAAGAAAGGGTGGACTTCCTATTTAAGCCCAGTTTTCTGCTGAGGATGCTTATAAATGCTGGGCAGAGAAGAATGCCAGAACCAGCAGAAGGTGGCTAGACCACTCCATGCAATTTTGGCTGGTCATTGAGCATGCTGCACGAAACTCCCAAAAGAGATCCAAATGTCTTGGAAGACATTTGGTTTTTAAGAACAAAGAACCAAAATGACATGCAGTGCCTTTCTGGCTGACAAAGCTACAAAGCCCTCCCGCCCACAAGGAAGCAAGTGAGGATGGGATGAACAGGCACATCACTCAGATCAAGTGCAAAGATATTCTGTGAAAAACATTAACCATCTGGAGCATGTCAGCTATATATACACAGTACTTGCTGGTAAGTGTATATATAATGAAACCAGTCATGGTTTACAACTGGCTCCCTTAATGCTGGGGGCACTTTTCCAGCCTTTTCCATTGTCTCGGATATCTCTCTTTCCAAGCACTCACAAGGTCAGTTTATTTCAGCCTTCCCTCACGGTGATCTTCCAATACTTTATCAAAGTATAAAGTATAAAGATGATGAGTAAGAGCCACGTTTCAGAGCGGCTTGGTGAACAGAAAAAGAAAGAAGAGAAAAAAGCAAACCTAGAAGGTGAAACAATGAAATACCTGTGGTTGCCAGTGCTGTCAAGGTCTGACCACCTTGCCCATCAACTACACCATGGAGCTGGACAGTGTAATTAGTGGCAGCTTTGAGGTTGGTGACTACATAGTGCCGGGAGGCCCCTGGCACTATTTGCACCAGGGAGTCCAAAGGGGAGTCAGAGTTTCTGACTTCTAGAATAAAATGGTCAAAGGCATTGTCCCGTGCTTCCCACATGAGCAACATGGAGTCTGAGGTAGCATTTGATACAGTGAGTTTGCTAAGGAGAGGTTCCTCTACTATGGGAAGAAAAACAAATGGAAATGCGTTGCAATTATTAAAACCCAAAGCAATAAAATAAAACAAAAGTTTGAATTTACATGAGCCACAGATCATAAAGACCATCTAGTCATATACTTCTTGATGTTTTCCATACCATGACCTCAGTGGTCACTTTGCCATGATTCAATGAGATTCACAATTCACTGATGCTAGAAAATGCAACTCTGTATTATCTTGACTGCTGATATTTGATATTAAACTTGATGCCATTGACTGCCTTAATCTCCTGCTATGACAAATTGCTATGACAACTTTCCCTGAGATCATGCCAGCAGGTGAAAATTGGTAGAGATGTTAAGTGATCACAACATGGGCTATTATCTGTCTGCTGTGAGAAGCACCTTCTGCTTCTGTAACCTAGCCCTCTCTTGTTCCACTTCCACACCATAATTGGCTAAAGCACATTTGACACTTCCCTCTCTTTGAGAGCCTTTTCTGGACACGCTATCAACAGTAAAACCTCAGGATGTACAACGTGCCAACAGCTAAATGCCTACCTATTTCATTTACCAACATCAAATCAAAACTGAAGTCTGAAGCTGAATTCAAGCAATGTATTGGCCTTGTAGGAATCTGCTGACAGACTGAAATTTGCCTGAAACCCATTTAGAGAATCAGGATAAAAAATGATCTATAAATTGGCTTATCTGAAAGAAGGAGTGTGTCTTCAGTGCTGCACAGCACATACTGCAAAGCTAACATAATGAATCATCTCCCACTCGTTTCTTGGGAAAATTGTTTTGCTTCTCATCGGTCTCAGAGATTGTCCCTACCCTAATGTTTGAACAAGTGCTAACACATTATTATGTGAATGAAATTACATCACATTGTGATTGACTGACTTTGCTGGATGGGACGGTGGCTTAACATTCACAGCTCAAAATGTCTGCGGCAGGTCTTCTTTAGAAGGTGTCAAACAGTGAGGTAGAGAATTTGGCAGTGGGCAGACTGATGGGGTATCTGAGGGCAGGGAAATGGGCACAACCTGCAAGGAAGAGTTAGAAGAAAGGAGAGTTAGCACTGAGGTAGGTTTTATATACCTGTTGTAGCCGCAGCACTTATTGCCTGTGTGCGGAAACCATGAGAGATCCCATAGAGGTAGACAATAAAATCAGTGCTGGGGGAAAGCCCTGAGATATGAGCTGTTCTTGAATTGCCTGAGATGTTGAACTCCATGGGCTCCAGCAACCTGTTAGAATCAATAATTTCAATAGTAAAGGCGTCAAAGTCCCCGTTGGTGGTCGTCCAAGAAAGGTTGAAGCTTTCAGGAGTAATGTCGGAAACGGTTAGCTCACCAACTTCGGGGTGTGCTCCTGAGGAGGGAAACAACATTGGTCAGAAGGGGACAGCCCTGTACCCCGTCCTGCTCAGAAATGATCTGCTTTGCTCTGCTCATGCTGACAGCACTCCAAGCTGCCCTTGGAGAAAAGGGTTTAAGTAAAAGCTTGCTACAAGCAAAACAGTTCTTAAAAGGGAAGAAAATAAATGACAGCAACTCAAAATGCTAAAGAAGAGGAAAAAGAGAAGGAAAAAAAAGAAAGGAAAAAAAGGAAGGTTAAAAGCTTTAGCTATTTCCTTTTGCAGCCATGCATCTTTGAGGTCTGAGCACGAAAGAAGTCCCAAAAGAACATTTCCAAGCGCCCCAGGGCATTTGGAGAAGTCAGCTTCCAGTTTTAGGAGAAGCTGAAACTAGAGGAAAAGCTGTATCCAGAGGAAAAGGTTGTGTTTTGTTTGAGTTCTTCTAGTTTCCCTTTCAGCTTAAGTTTATGAAAGCTGGCATGTAATTTGGGAGCTGGAGCCAAAATGCAAAGCAGTGATAGCTGCCTTGGGGTTTCTTCCTCTCTGCAGACATCCCTGACATGCTCCAGGAAGGCTCAGAAAATTCTGACAATTGAAAGTCCCCAGAAGGGAAAATTCTGAAAAGCCGGATGCCGAGTATGACCCAGAAATGGAAGGGAAAACCTCAGCAGGGAATCTTCAGCTGTTTTCATTAAGTTAATAAAGGGAGAGCACACTGCGTGTTCGGGCAGGACACCCGTGATGTCTGTTTTCTTGTTTGTTCCTCTGCAGCTTCTTTTGCCTTGCCACATTTGTCTATTTTCAATGGGCAATCTGCTACCAGACCCTCAAAGCACGGCGCTCCCAGACTGCAGCAGGATGCAGCCCAAGGCAAGCGCCCTGTGCCACACACATTGCTACTGAAGCCAAGCCACTTAAAGCACTACTGAAACAGGCAAGCTCTGCTGAGTATAATGCTTTCATTTTGTTTTGTTCTTACGTGTACTTTTACCCCCTTCTGTGTTGGGCAATACGTACTTGGGAAAAGTAAAATATGAGCAAGCTCTGGCTGTCCCACAATGGCAGGAGGTTGCAAGGTCTGTAAGGAAGCCCAGAGGAATCACCCAAAGGAAGAGTTGTCACTGGAGCCCCTCTATTGCCAATTTGCATCCTGCTCATTACCGAGATCCTAACACCTGAAAGATTCACTGAGCCATGTAGAACAGACATTTCTATTTGCTTCTCACAGTAGAAGTTCATGATAAGCAAACCTTTATCCAAAGTGCAGCATTTCACAAGATCAGCCAGAAAATTATGTTTATGGCTCTTGATTGATCAGAAGCTCACTCAAGCTTCTGATGATGTGAGGCTTACCTTCCTTCTTTCAGCTCAGTATTCAGCTCAGTATGCCATGGTATTTTGGTTAAATGTGGCCTTCTTGCACTGTATCTTTCTCAGAACAATCTGATTGTTTAAACTTCATGTGGCTCAGTATATGAAAATATTCTTGGAAGAAATTTGCTCATGTTCTTCTCTTTATGAGAACACATGGAAGGGCCTTGTCCTTGAGTCAGACTATGCCCTTGATGTTATATGTATGTAGAAGCTGGTGTGTAATTTCAGAAATAGGTTCTGAAGGGCAAAACTCAAACATGCCCTTGGGCTTTGCTTATCTGGGCTACAACTATCATTTCACAAGGCAACCTGGACTTTCCTGAGCATGTGCAACAGCCAGTTGGGTTTTGCAGTTAGCGTCAGCTAGCAGAAAAGTGAATAAAGGGAACAAAACAAGCCATTCTGAGAGGGGTAAAAAGAGCATTCCTGAAAGCAAAATGGCTCCATGGGGGCACTGAGACTCTTATTGGAAAGTCTGATCATGAGACATTTCCACGCCAGAGATGTTCAGCCAAGCTTTAATGAGTTCAGTGCACCCATGCAAAGCAGACCGAGTGAGCAAGCTTTGTCAAGCAGTTGCAATAGCTCTGGCTCGTGTCCCTGTCTGCAACGAAAGGGAGCTGTTAGGCTGGATGAAAAGATACCTGTCGTGGTTTCAACATAAAGGGGTTTGGTTCTGTAGCCTCGAATCACACCGTAAAGTGTGACGTTATAAGGTGTGTTGGCCTTGAGGCCTGTAACGTTCACAGAGTGCTGTCCGCCGGGGACTGTAATGTTCCAGGTTTCTTCTGGATTGTCAGACTGCTGCACCTGAATGACAAAGTTCTCATAGGCCCCGTCGGCTGCTGTCCAGGTGAGCTGGAAACCATCCCAGCCAGTCTCTGACACTGATAAGTTTCCAAGCTCAGGTTCTTCCTCTGAATAAGGACAGAGAGTCAGTCAGTTACTCAGATTACAGACCAGTGGCAATGAGGTATGACTTAATGACTTTCAGAGTTAATGAATTTCATTTGGAAGCAAGTGGCACAGAGATGCGCCCCCATGCACATTTACATTCCCAGCTGCCCCAGGTAACTCATAAAGTCTCTTCGGAGACTTGGCAAGACAGAACAGTATGAAAAGAACCATAATAATTAATAATAATCACATTAATGCTGAAAGACTGCTCACAGAAAGCAGTTTATAGACCATCTTACAGCTGGATGTATTTTGCTAATATTAATTACAACTCCCTACGATACAAGTATTACCATAACCACTTTAGTGCAGCTATTAAGAGTTTGGCATTTGCCATTATGAAGTGACAGTGAATACTGCAGTAATGCCTGCTGTAAGGCTAGCAAGGCTCTGAGCTTCTGGTACTTCGGATTCAGATGGTTATACTTTTAATTGAAAGATGCTATTTATTCTTCCAAACTATTTCTAATCCAAAACAGCAAAGAAGGGAAAATCTCTTTATGTCTGCATGTCTTCAATTTAATAGACATATCTTTGTCATATTACATTATTCTGCCACCAAAGCCTTCCCAGAGGCAGAGAAGCTTGGATTTTCAAACACTGATACTAATCTAAAATTGAAATCTGCCTTCACAGAAATCAGCATTTTCATGTGCCATCACAAGGGTGGCTTAGGAAACTTGGAGCCATCAGAGCTAACTCTCAGTTGTTGTCAGATCTGAAAGTTTAGGTCTTTTTCCCAGAAATAGTAGCAAGTCTTCCAATGCTGAGAAAATACAACTGATTCCTTAAAATTAGCATTTTCATGGGAAAATAACACAGTAATGTATTTTTTTTCCTACATGGAAAATCTCAGAATCATAGAGTATCCTGAGTTGGAAGGGGTCCATGAGGATCATTGAGTTCATCTCCTGGACTTGCTACATGATCACCACTGGCACTTCTAGCA
The DNA here is from genome assembly GCF_016699485.2 of Gallus gallus. Taxonomy (NCBI): domain Eukaryota; kingdom Metazoa; phylum Chordata; class Aves; order Galliformes; family Phasianidae; genus Gallus; species Gallus gallus. The sequence continues at coordinate 3,345,647 of NC_052548.1, forward strand.
CTTTTAGTATTTATTTGCATTGTTGACACTTCAACATTATAATAGGAACAAAGTCTAGCTAAATAACCTCAGTCTGCATTCCTGAGCATTTATAAGGGAAATGGATCCGATGTTTCTTTTCTAAACTTCCATTGTAAAGCCTTGCATATATTTTGAGTTGATGCATAAGGGAGTGCTGAAATAAATGAGAATTAGCCTTAATTTTATTCATATAAATCTCCCTGTAAAAATGTAAAGCCTATTTTGTGACTCTCATATAGCTTTACATAGGCAGGTGGAGCTGTATTTTCAGAGCTGTTTCAGACAGTTTCATGGATGACAGTCAATTATCATTAGTGCTATTCACTAATATATAGTAAATTACCACTACTACTCAAAGTCTTGATCAGCTTTTCTCATCCTGTCAGAAAGGAAGAGATGGTTTATGAAATAACACAATGATGTTCAATAAAAGAACACAGGAATCCGGAGCTGTTTAGCTTTATCAGGAACAGGACAATCACAGAGCTAAATAGCACCATTTAGCTGAAAGAAAAGAAAAATGGAACAGAAAAGGAACTGGTTGCATGAGCAATAATGATTTTTGGTGGCAGTGGAAAGAAAATAAACACATCAACTTCAAATGAAAATGAAGCTAAGCAAAAGTTAAAGCACGGCAAAATATTTCAAGTTAAAGCATGATTATAATAAGTAACCATCACAGCTTAGAAGCAATTCACATTTCTCTGAAGAGTGCTCAGTTTCATTCCCGTGCAAGATGCAGAGCCCCTCCGCCTCCCAGTTATGTCTCCTGCATGTCTCAAACAGAAGTGCACTCAACCCCATCATGCTGTCAAGGGGCTGACAGGTTCTCATATAAACTCATGCACTAAGTCGGATGGTTGAAGACCTCTATAAACCTCATCTGTTAAGCATTCAACATATATGACAAAACAACCATAATGTCATCGCAAATGATATCAAGGGATGATGTTTCTTAACTTAAAAAAAAAAGAGAGAACAAACCATTGAGAGATAAGGCTGCTCTAACTATTTTCTAGGTGTGCAATAATAATCTTTGTATTTCTATGTGAATGTCTTATCTCACATCACAAATTGCATTTCTTTTGCAGGTGGTCTGCTATGGTCATTAGTCCCCAGATCAGTTCTCCAGGTGTGAACTTTGACAATGGTACTTTTTGAACTGAGGTCTGGGGCTACAGCCCAGTTTCCTCGTGAAATTCACATAATAGGGATAACAGGTAGAAGTTTTCAGAAGGGTATACTCCCAATGTGTTGCAATCTTTTTTTTCTCTAACATCACCACTTCCATGCCAGCGCTGCAAGCTGTAACCTCCTTGCGGTCTTTCTTTTGTGCTTTGAATCACAGTCCCAGTAAATCCCTGTAATATCTTGCTATTTCCATGTGCCTTGTAAATAGCAGATGCATCAATGCCTCTCTTTGCATGCAGTTTGAAAAGAGAGAAGTGATGCTACATCCCTTCAAAGCTGCATGGGGCATTGTCCATGGTACATAACTCAAGGCTCTCATTCCATAGCAATAAGTTTTATCCCGTGCAAACAAAGTAAGTAAGTAAATAAATAAACAACCACAACTAAGAAGAAAGGCATCACTCACAAAGCTTTGCATTTCTGCAGTGGAACAGCAGTATGAAAATGAAGTTCTGTATTTCAAAGCAGAAGAGGAACACGTGGCTAATGAATCCATAGAAAATACCTGTAGCAGCTAGAGTTTCCAGGGCCCAAGAGAGCTGGCCTTGAGTGCTTCCACGGAGGTTAATCTGGTATTGAGTGCCAGCTGTGAGATTGGTAATTTCTGTTTCTCGTTGGTTTCCCAGCAAAAAGATTTCCTGCGTTCTGTTTAAACTGGACAGGTCTTTCAGGGTGATAAGGAACTGATCAAATACCTCATCCTGTGCTGCCCAAGACAGGGTGAAACTACTGAAAGTCCTGTGGGTTATGTTAAGGTCACGAAGAGCATCAGTGACTTCTGAGATGGGAAGATCAGTGGGCACCGAATGCAGAGCATGGGGACCAGTGCTGGGGTTTGCTAAGTGACTTAGCTCTGTAGGAGCAGGACTGGTAGCATTAAATGATGTTGCACTGTCTGGTTGTCCAGATGTTGTGACTAGATGTGCTAAACAAAGGTAAATTACATGTTAAAATCTCCTGATAATAACCCCCCAAATACAGCACATGACAGCTAACACCTGCTACAAAACAGTTTCTGTCCTTTCATTAAAGAGCTCTAAGATCAGAGAAGACAGATGGGTACTTCTATTTTGGAGACTGAATCCAAGCTAGAAGCACAGGCAGCATCACCAAGGATGTGGTTCCCACACAGAGCCACACTAAGCAGCAGATCCAGAACCACAACCATTAAGCACAGGGTTCAGCCGACGTGCTTTCAGTGGAGAAATGGATGGATTCATCCTCAGTTGATGTAAATCAGTCCACTTCAGCTACCTCCACAGAACTTTGCTAATTTACATCGGCAAGCATTTGAACTCTACATCTCTCAACCATGCCTTTTATCTTGACTACAGCACAGCAGTCATCACTACTGATCCAAACCAGAGCAGGAATGCATGCCAATTATCGCAACAATATCAAATCCAGGCTGAGAAATGAGACACGCAGAAACATGCTAAATCTCCTCCTACCCGAGTAAAAACATGCTTGGAGGAGTGATCCACCTTGATACATGCTGAATTTTGAAGAAAGGGGAGAAGACCCTTAAATAAAAGATAAACAAACTAGAGCAATCTTTAAAGAGATCCAAAAGGATGGAAGAGAAGTAGGCTCGGCCTTCAACATGCTGAACAGATCTATGAACACAGCCTGTAGCACAGTCAGATTCCAAAAACCTGAGAGCTGTAGAAAACTGCAAATGTGGTTCTGATCACAGCTGTAAGGCAACAGGCAGGTGATTTTTCTGACACTTCAATTAGCCATGCAGAATTATCTCCTCATTAGTGGAAAACCACATCATTTCACACCTCAGTGACTGCCTAGCTTTCATGCTCCGTGGCATTCAATTAAGAGAAAGCAACTCATCTACCACCATCAGTCAGATCAGCAGGAATATGTTCTCAGGATTCAGTTATCTGTCTCCAAATTCACACACGTATCAGAAAAAAGAAAGAAAAAAGTTTTCAGAACAGAAAGATCAATTTAAAAATGATTTCAAATAAAAGCAGAATTCTTATCTTGAAAATATACTCTCAGAACAAGCACAGATGTAAAAACATAATTTCTCATCTCCAGGAAGGAGTGAAGTCTGTGAGGCAAACAGTGATTTGTACTTACATCTATTACATATTACACATACCATATTAATAACACTCTCAACTTAGGTAAAGGTTGTTCTGAATTCCACCAGCATGTGACCCCAACCAGGCCCTACATATGGTGCAGCCTGAAGACAGCAGTGTTGTCAGCACATCAGCATATGTGCCTTGAGAGCTGCTGGTGTAATTCATTCTTTCTTTGTAACTGTATTGTCAGAACTGTTATCTGACCACAGTAGGGTGATGGAGGAATGTTCCCAGGGAACAAAGCAGGAAGACATGCAGTATGTTCATTAGGTTTCTTTGACTCAAAGGAATACTCAGAAATACTTAAAAATACTCAAAAAAATGTGTAGTAGCAGCTGGGCTTTACTGTGAAGTATTTCTGCTGGGAGCCATGCATAACCAAAGTGAACAGACCAGTGGGGATGAAGAAGCATTACTATGTTATACAAGTAAGCTCCATGCCATGGATGGTCCCACTGGGGAAGTGCCATGCACCTTGAGCTGGAAAAGGGGGGTAAAAAGGTCCAAAAATAAAAGGGAAAGAGAAGAAATAAGGCTATATGTCCTTAAGCTGACATGCTAAGAGTCCTTGAGAAAGCCCTGTGAAACATCATTATAAATTGGCTTCTCATTTTTCCTCATTTTTGTTTGACCATCCCCATTGATACTTATCCCAGACTCCCACTAGTGGGTTAATTTAATTAATAGTGAGGTCTTTGACAACCGCATAGGAGGTTGCAGTGTACATATTGTCCCTATGATGGCACGTAGATATCTCTGGCATCTCTGATCATTACGTTGTGTTTAATCACTGACTCCACAAATGAACTTATGGGTGAGAAAGAATGGTCTACACTCTTCATGCGTATATAAACACAAACGCACACAGATGAGGACATGTCGTGTTGTTGTGTAATAGATAAATATTGTGTCTTTTTGTAGTAATGTACAACAGACAGGAAAATGTAAAGGATATGAACATATGGGAAGCACTCTGATGCCATAGATAGTATCAGTGTTCAATGTTCAGCAGACAGAGTATTAGCTACAGAATGGATGGCAGAAAGTTTGGATAACAGTCGAACTGTAGGACAGCAGCAGGATGGAGATCAAGTAATGGACAGAGAAAGTAGGGGAATAGATGGGAAGAAAACAGAGCTGTAGGAGCTCTAGGTGGGTGGATGACAGCCAGATAAGGCTGATTCACGCTGGTGAGATGAATGAGTAGCAGATGCCAAAGAGTTGAAAGCTGAGAGGAATGCAACTTGATGGACAACAAACATATGCTCTTTCTCAGACAAGAATACTTCTTAGTATCATTCTCTTATTAAAATCTTCAGGCTGAATATGGCCAAAATATGTCCACACTGCTGCTGCTGGCCTTTTGAGGAATTCCACTGTAATGCTTCACTGGAGTTTTACTCAGAAGAATGCTAATGTCTTGCCAGGACATTTCCCCGGTTACTTGGGATGGAGCAAAGAGTATTTTGTATTACTTCTCACTCCCGTCTCTTGGATCTCACATTATTTTCCAAGAGAGGCTATCAACAAGTTTCACTGCAGAATCTCTGATCAGCTCAGCCTCACTGCAGGGTATCACTGCAGTTCCCTGAAAGAGGAATGAAGAACCACGGTCCAAAGTGTTGGTGTTCTTTTAAGAGCACTTTGGCTAAACGGCTTTCCCCTCTTTCAACCAGCTGCTTAAACACAGAGAAAAGCACCGAAATATATCAGAGTCCAGAAATACTACAGAAACTACCGCTGAAAATCTGAGATTCCAGGTTCTCTCAATAGAGGAATCAGCTGAATAAATGGACAACCTTTACTGGTAAATCCATTTTCCTAGGGGTCAGCACTGCAGTTTCCCATCAAGCTGTCTCACCTAATCACTCTTCCTAATGTTCCTTTGAGTCTACATACAAAAGGAGCAGTGCATCTGAGAATAGAATAAGCCAGGAGAGGAAGAGGATATGATGCACAACACAGACAGAAGTCTTCAGTAAACAGCATAAATCTTCTTAAAAACATTCAACAGAATGGAAAACTTGCTTCTCCAAGCCATGCTCCTATGTGTAACTCATTTCCAGAGGCAAGCCACTATCACATCCATGATTTGTCAGCAGTTGCTGCACAATCTGGGTCCTTCAGCAGAGGAATGCGAGGTTGGCACTTGGTTTTGCAAATGTGCACTCATTTATTTCCACAGCCTGATGTATTACCATTCCTCCTCCTCCAGGGCCCACATTGTGCTGTGCAGGCAGGGCTCCAGAACCAAAAGACGGAACAAAGCTGCAGTCTGACTGCTCAGCGTTCTCAGAGATGGGTTATGTGCTCACTCTGCAGATTAGTTGTCAATCTCATGTAACACTCTCCAGACATGCTGCCAGAAAGGTCCCTTGAGCTATCGGAATGGCTCACTTTGCTGGGAAGGACCTCATAATTGGAGATGATCTGGTTTGTGGTACCTTAGTTAATAACAGAAGGGAGGTACCTGTTGCAGCCACAACTCCCAGAGGAGGGAAGCGTTATCCTCCAGCCAGCCCATACACCTTGATTTTATAGGAAGTGTTCACCTGGCAGCCTTCACATCACTTAGGGGTTCTCTGGGCAGGAAGGTTTCTGCAGGGGATTCAGCTGCCAATGGCATCTCCTTGTACTCCACCACAATACTAGTGCAGGCTCCAGTGTTTACATACCATGAAACACTTAAAGCTGTGGTCTGTAACCACGGGGTCCCTCAGTTCATCCTCCTGCATCCCTAATGCCACTGGAGCAACACAGCTCCCAGGGGCCCAACGCTCCTCTAGGCCAGGAGTCACTGCCTGCATTAGGGTTAGACTATGTGGAGCTACAGGGAGGCAAACAAGCAAATTACAGTGTGAAACATTCAGACTTTCCTTTTCAGTATTCAATTTTTCGCATTCCTTGAAGGCAGAAACACAGACATCAATATAACTTTGTAACTGGAGCTGCACTACATCCATAGGAGGAAACAGAAGTGACACAAGGCTGCCATCCTATGGTGTGGAACGTTTCAGGACAGGTGCTTTGATCAAAGCTTGTGAGCTCTGAAAGGTTTGACCACTGGTGTGCAATAAGTTGATATACATCCAGAGACAACCAGGAGCATGTGTGGGAGGAGAGAAGGCACCAACAGAGCATCAGTTCTGGGGCAGAAAGAAGCCTTGCCCTCAGTGACAGATGATTCACTAGCAAGCAAATTCAAGTAAGCAGTGGGAAACGAAAGCCCTGACACTTGTGGATGCCTGCACGCAGAAAGCCTGACTGAAGAAGAGGGAACTGAGAGGAAACATTCTCAGGCATCCCAGAAAGCACAGGGCCTCCCTTCAGTGAGGACAGCACATGCCCCTCTAAATAATAGGACTGTCTCCTCCAGACAAGAAGAGCCAGTCCAGGCTTAGCTGTGCTGCTGGCACTTCGCACATCAATCATTATTCTCTCTGCTTGGTGGCTCCAAGCACTCTCCTCAGAAGTGCAATGGACCTGATGTCACCCATAGCTCTGCGAGAGAGGGCAAAATAACAAGTTTGTTTTGCTTAGCCTGAGGACTTGAGGGCCCCCCACGTACTGAGAACAGAGCACTTCTGCCTCCCCATGCTCATGTGCTTGGATTTGTCCATTCCTAGGCAGGAGGGCCACAATGCCAGGTTACGTCAACTGCTGCTGTTGCTTCTAATGGCTCACTGCAGAGAACTCTTTGTTTACTGGCTGCTCTGAGTGAAGACTTAAAACAAATACACCATCCAGATGATCTTTAAAAATATATATATATAATAATCCAAAGAAAAAAGAAGCCATCTTGTGGAACTTTGGAAACTGGCGCTGGAAAGCCCAGACTGTGAAATTCCACAGCATGTTGTTTCTGCCTTTTCACCCTCTACACACACTTCTTTGGAGGCTGCTCAGTCTTCAGACAGATGGGGAAACAGATCCCTTTGGAAAAATCAAAGCCTGCTCAATCATGCCACGTAAACCTCCAGCTTCCCTTTGTACGTGTGTGCTTCAGTGCTCCCTAATTTTTCCCTGCATTGGACACAGGCCTGATTTATGCATCAAATAAGTAATTCAGTACTTATGGTTTACTGCAGTTTATACAATACCATATAACTCTCTCCTGCACTGGATTACCTGTCTCTATAAAGCATTCATAGGTACTGCTGGCACGAATATTGCCTGCCTGGGAATATGAAACTGTGGGATTTTGTCCTGTTTTTTATTTATTTTATTTTTATTTTTATTTTTTATTTTTTTTTAAGCCATTCAGCTCTTTCCAGTTGTAAGTTTGCAAAATCCACAGCTTCTGATGTGTTTACCTCATAGGCGGTCTTTTGGGGGAAAAGGTTAAAAACCTTTACATCTGCTAAGGAGAATAATTCTAGCCTCACTGATTCTTATTCACTGCCTCTGCTCCCTCACAGCACCTGAGGCTGAGCCTCACAAGGTTTAGGCTAAAGGCACTTAAAGATTCAGGACTCACTTATGTTCTATACTGAGATATGATCTGTACATAACAAACTTTGGAGCATAAAGTTTCACAGAGAAACCTCATTCAAGGAATGGTCCATTGGTTCGAGTTAAGTAGAGTGGTTCGTACAAATGGAGAGGGCAGAAATGTAGTCCTTCTTTGTAGACAAAGATAATAGTCATGTATCCAATGGAAAGAGTGACCGTGACCAGATTTGTGACAATAGCCTGTTTCTGCTTTTGGATGAGAAAACTGAGGAAGGGCAGCATGAGAGCCCTGTTGACCCTGCTGAAGCATGACGGGTGGAGGCATGCTGTGAAGAGAACTCATTAGGCAGGAACAAGCAATATTAGAAACATTCTGGTTGCTCCTCCTCCTAGATTTTGGCTGTAGAATATAAAACAAGTTATAAGACAATGTACAAAAAAGCAGCCTCACATCAAACAAACGATGAGGTCTGCATTTCCTGCAGAACAAATAGCTGTGTTCTTTGTGAGCCTTCTCAAAGGGTAAGCAAAGAAAGCATTGTGAACATGGATAAACACAACTGTTCCTCAATTAACCTGTCATGCTAGACAGAGCTAAGCCTGCTTTGCAGGCAGTGGATGTTTTTAAGCAGTTCCTCAGACATGGCTCAGAAAATCAGGTGAAGGTGCACTCAGTCCAGTCACTGACCAAGGACCTGGTGCACAGCACTCATTGAAAGCTGTTACTCACCAGTCGAACCCTTGATGGTTGTGGGTTTGCTTTTGTGTCTGCCTTTCTCTGCCACTAGACTGATGGTGTACTCCGTCCCTGCGTCTAATCCTCTCAGGATAAAAGAGGTGCTGTCCACAGGGATCTCCATTTCGTTCTTCTTTCCAGAGGGGCTAACGTAAGTGAGGCGGTAACGATCAAATTTGGCCACTGGTCTTCTCCAGCGAAGGGACAGGGTGGTTTCAGTGGGGTCACTGACTTCCAAGTCCTTGGGGTTATCAAGATCTACAGGTGAAAAAAGTAAAGTTTAGGTGCCCTGGGACAAGTTTTCAGACATCTGTAGAACAGCAACTGTACTGAGTGTCTAGTGACAGATCAGGGTCTCATTTGCCACTCTGAGCTTTGGAAGTCATAGAATCATAGAATGGATTATAGAAGTCCCATTGCTTCGTGTAGGTAAAGGAAGTACTCTTTTATAGACAAAAAACACTAAATCTAAATTTTCGCCATTTATGTTCACTTCAGCTAGCACTGCATGAAGGAGAAAAAGAATTTAAGCCCTCAGAGCATTTACCCAGGGAAAAGGAGATATTGTGAGAAAAGATTTGCTTCTTTCTCCAGAGCAAAAGAGGAGATCAAGCTACTCACCAGTGCCAGCATTAATGGTAGCAGGAGCACTTTCCCTGTCCTGTCTCACTGCTGTCACTCCAATGCCATATTCAGTTCCAGGTCTCAAACCTAAGAGATGAAGAATAGACATATGAGTCCCCACCCATGGGAGATGCCTACTGGTATGTTTGTTTAAATAAAGAAGTCTGAATGTATGCTATACTAGGTATATGCTAGGTATATGCAGACATCCACATTACATGGGAAAAGTACCATAATCTAACCTTGCAGAACAGTATGGCCATTTGTATACACATGGAAAAGCTGCAAGCTAGCGTAAGTAACAGCACCCTTAGTACATTCAAAAGCCTCTTGAACTTAGAGATGTCAAACAATCTCCACTAAGACATGTGACCCAGAACTCAGGCAAGTGACCAGTGGGATTTGGAGACGCATATGAAAGTCAAATGGCTATTAACCCACCTGTAGGTCTGTAAATATATATCACCTACCTGCATTTTAATTCAACTGCTTCTGCTCACAATGTGCAACCTCTACTTGCTCCTATTATATATAGTGATCAAAAAGATTTTTTGGTCCTGTGCTCCATGGTGATTGCAGCAGGAGAACATTAGTAACAATTCCTTGATTCCCTTACCTGTGAGTGTAGCTCTGGTTGTTGCTTGGTTGCCCTTTGGCACTGTCAGCTCAGTGTGGTCTCCACCAGAAATGGGAGCAAACTTAATTCGGTAATTATCAATATTTGCATGGCTGTTCTTCCACTCCAAAGTAATGCTGTTGTCTGTCTGTGACACTCGCTTCAGGTTTCGTGGAGCATCCAAGTCTGCAATAAACATATAAATAAATAAAACCAGACATAAGTAATAGGAATAATTCTCTTATGACAACAGTCTTTTATGACAGTCCATTTTAGAAGATGAACATGACCCACAAAGCTGACATTGTTCCCTCCTGTATGATATCACTTAACTACATTACGCAGATTTTTTTTAGCATGATGACCCATACCTTCATAAAGCATTCCCAGAATGACAGACAAACAAAGTAATCCATAAAAAAAAAAAAAAAGACAAAAAACATTTGCAGATCTGAAGAAAAAAACGATGTTCTTTGCCAATCTGCTATGGATTTAGTCAAGTAGAAGTAAGATCTTCTTACCTGTGACAAAGACTTCTTTTGCAGGGTCACTCTCCATGTCCCCTCGCCGAGAAATGAGTGTCACTTCATATTCTGTGTGTGGCCTCAGGTTTCCAATAGAATATTGGTTTTCATCCTCAGAGAGGTCAATGGTAGTCCTGTCCCCTGGAACATCCTTGGGGCCATATGTGAGCTCTATGCCTTCAATTTCAGCCAAGGGTTTGGACCATGTGATCAGAGCTGTGGTGTCTGTGACATCTTTCGCCTCAATCTGGCTAGGGGCATCGAGTTCTGTTTTAATGAGAGGAAAATGTTATTAAAGAATTACATAAATCTTAACAGAAAATTCATAACACTTACTTGGGCTTTTAATTGCTTCAGAACAAAATTAACATGAGTGGCTTCTACAAAGTGAAGCTTGTCTTCATTTACTTTCTTCCTTACTTGCCAAGTGGGACCAATTCATCAGAAACAAATTCATTAAATTCATTAACATCTGAGGTTGCCAAAACAAGGACAATCAGAAGCTCTGAGTTCTATACAATAGAAACTCTTTCCTAAGCAATTTCTTCATGCCAATATCAGCAGGAAGAAAGAAGTTCTAGTTTCTGTGGACATACCTTTTAGGAAAGAATAAAAGTGCATGCTGGTAGCTACCTTCTAGACAAAAATAAATTTCCTTTCCTCTTTAAACAGGTGATTTGGAAAGCAATTATGTTTTTCTCATGTCGTTGCCATTAAAAGCTCCAATGCTTTTTTTCTTCTCTCTATTTCCCTAAGAATGCACCGTATTGAATTAAATTTTCTCTTTGTTTTAAAACTCCCCAGGCTACACCAACCAGCAGTTGTTTCACTGGCTGTACTATTGCTATACAGGTTGTGCTTACTTGTGGTTATCACTCGGGATAGCCCTGGTCCTCTGGTATTGTTTTTCACTATATGAAGGGATACATTATACTGTTGTCCTGGTGCCAATCCTGGCTGCATATATGATGTCTCCGGCCTTTTCAAGCTGCTGGTTATGTCTCCATTATCATCCTTTTTCTGCTACACATGGAACAATCAGTTAATACAAACAAAAAAATTCAGGATCTTTCACTTGTATGAGAAGCAAGGCTTTGACACCAGGAACTATGCTTCCTTACCATATTACGAAAGACCAGCTCCCAGCCATCAAAGGAAATGCTCAGAGGATCCCATTCCACCTGGACAGACGTTTCTCTAACAGATTTGAATTTCAGACCTTCTGGAGCAGGCAAATCTGTGGCAAAATAAATAAATAAATAAATAAAAATAAGATAAATACACATGCAACAAGTAATAAATGAGGATGCTGGTGGTGGAACATCTTCCTGCAGCTGTACATATCTGCCATGAAGGGATCTGCATCTGAGATCATGGAATCATAGAATGGCTTGGGTTGGAAAGGACCCCAAGGATCATCAGAGATGTTTAACCTCTCTTCACAGCTGGTTATTCTGCCTTTGGAGAGACATTCCCATGACCTATTCCAGATGTAGACAAAGAATAAAACGACTTGTGCCCTACAAACACCTATTTTTGCCCTCTCAAAAGAAGCCTAGCATGGACATTTGATGGTAGGTGAAATGAATCCTGCCCCAGGTCTCTCAGAAGAACACTGACTGAAGTTAAAGAGCATCTTCTGAGACTTCATTTTATTAAATGAAATTAAATTATATTGATATTAAATTAGACTGTGATATGCACAGCACAAAAAGGAAAATGGACTACAAATTGACAGGTAAGGAGACAGAGTAAGTTGTGGCAAAACACACTGAAGATACAGAACAAATAGAAGTTCCATTTTAGTCAAAACTGTTTGAATCCAAATGATTTAATATTGCTTTTCTACTACACTTGCTATATTTATATATACTTTCAGGAAGCATTACCAGAGTTTAAAAATATACCTTATTAAGAAGGAATTGAGGATCTTAATTTACGAAGACCCCATGGTAATGAACTTTGCTTTTAACATTGACATTGCTATTGAAACAGAACAGAAAAGGAAAGTGGTGAAGGCTGTCTTTGTTGAGAACAGAAGATGAACTGAAAATAGAAAATACAAAAGAAAGAAAACCCCAACACAAACATAATACAGAACAGACAAATGAGTGAATAGAGGGAATATTAAACTCACATGTCGCTACTCTGGCACTGACTGGAATACTTTTCTTGTTTTTAAGGATTGCAAAGACACGGATGAAGTATTCCACACCAGGCTCCAGCTCATGAATAGTGGCAGATGTCTGGTTTCCTGGTACGGTGAACTGTAGATCTAAGCCACCACTGCTGGTAGGGACATAGGTGACAAGGTACTCATTGACGAGATTCTCATGCTTCCATTCCAGATTTACCGTTTTATCTGTTACATTCGTTACAGTCAGCTCCGTTGGAGGAGACACTAGAGAGGGGAAGAGCAAAACAGAAGTCAGTTCTCAAGGCTCAGAAAATAATGACCTACCCAGTTTCCCATTTTCCCAGGAGCAGTTTATGAGAATCACCTAACAAACAGGGAATGGGGAAGCCATGCCACACAAATTAGCCACTTGTAGAAAGGAATGTTCAGCTGATGAAAACTACAGATGTTTCCAGAACTAATGGGCCAATTTCTGCTTTCATGCTTGCACATAACCTATGGCTGACAGTGTTCCAGCCTCTTCTTTCATGGCCACGACACAAGACTACTACAGCTGGGTCCTTAGGGAATCAGATTTTTAACTCAACTGCCAGCAACACATGATTTTATAGTTGGAAGTCCTGGGGTTTGGATGTACAGAATTGCACAGATTTTCCACAGTAAAATAAAACATGATTATTTTTGTAAATACTTTCAATAGATTACTCTGTGTGTGCACGTGCAAGAGCCCAAAATGTGGCTTGGGAGCCTTCCAAAAGGAGAAGATGAAAAATGGGAATTACTTTCCAAGGGTATTCATTGTCCTTTACAATGTTCCCAGCCCCAAAGTACTCTCTGATTACTCTACAAAGATCTTAGTTCCAAAATTCCTCCCCTGGGATCTCCTAAAGAAAACTGCCTCCTTTATAGTGCAATGCCTGTCATTATGTAGCTGCCAGCATTTTCTATCCATTTCCATAGAGTCCGTGGTACTGGGAAACTAAACACATGGCTTAATAGCTAAGTTTCCACTCCAGCTGATTCCATTATTTTAATCTAAGCTTTGTCAAATCTAACTGTATAGCGTTCCATATATATAGATATATATAAATGTATAATATGTAAATTGTGTATGCATTTATATATATCAATGTTTTAAGTTAGAAAAATCCATTTGGTCTGTTGAAGGGTAACCAGAGCCCCTGCAATAATTCTGAAAGCTTGCATGGAAATATTTGTGACATCTGGCAAGTCTATCATGATGGCTGTCTCATCCTCAGATAGGACAGTCATATTTTCTGCACACACCTTGCCTCCTCTGCCTCCATCAGGGCTCCAGCTTGAAGATCCACCTTCAAAGCAGAATCGGTGTATAGTCTCAGAGCTATGCCTTTGGGGTTTTTTGGCTTCTACAATAGCAATAGCATTGCAAATGCAAATTCCTTCTTTACTGGTCCAGCGTGAGACTGGGAACTAGAATCTATCTGTGAGAAACATTTCATACCTAAGCTCTTTATTTCCTGAATTTATTATCCACATTAACTCATTCCTGACAGTCTCTTTTGTTTTTTAAAGTAAAAATTATGTTCATATTCTTTTGACTAATCCAGATGAGTACCTAAGAAGTTTCTGGATTCACCTTCCTCTTCTCCTTAGCTTTTAGATGCAACTGTTTAGCATCAAGAGGTATCACAAGAAACCAAACAATATTGTGACAAATCCCCATGCAGTGCTAGCTCCAGTGAAGGGAAGAAACTTGGAGACAACAAATCAACTTTGCCACCATTATTGGACTTCTGGCTTGCTGACCACTGAAGTTACCTGCATTCACTACAATACATAGCCCTGGAAAGTAAGGGAGGGGAAGTGCTTGCTCTGAGCACACTACCTCCACTGCTTCAGCTGTTTGGACTGTGATGAAGAAGAGCAGAAACACGTAGCCCTGTGACATGAAAAACACCATGGAGCCTCTAAGGCTGATGGGTTGACACAGGGGATGGATGACACGGGAAGGAGTTTGAAAGTGCCATTGCCACCTACCATCAGAACAGTCGATCCCCATGTAACCTTCCTCACAGACACACCGTCCCTCGACACAGCGGCCCACGTTGTTGCAGTCATTGGGGCAGGACCGTTCCCGGCAGTCTTCCCCAGTGAAGCCCTCATGGCACACGCAGCGCCCATCGACGCAGCGCCCGTGCTGGTGGCAGTCATTGGGACAGGACAGCTCCCCGCAGTCCTCCCCCATGAAGCCGTTGTCACACACACAGCGTCCCTCCACGCAGCGCCCGCGGTTGTGGCAGTCGTTGGGGCACCGCAACTCCCCGCAGTCCTCCCCTGTGTACCCCTCATCACACACGCACTGCCCATTGACACAGCGCCCATGGCTGTTGCAGTCGTTGGGACACCGCAGCTCCCCGCAGTCCTCCCCGATGAATCCCTCGTGGCACTCGCACTGCCCATTGACGCAGCGCCCGCGGTTGTGGCAGTCGTTGGGGCACCGCAGCTCTCCACAGTCCTCCCCAATGAATCCCTCATCACACACACACTGCCCGTTGATGCAGCGCCCGCGGTTGTGGCAGTCGTTGGGGCACCGCAGCTCCCCACAGTCCTCCCCCAGGTACCCCTCATGGCACACACAGCGCCCATCCACGCAGCGCCCGCGGTTATTGCAGTCCTTCGGGCACCTCTTCTGGCTGCAGTCATCCCCCACAAAGCCCTCATGGCACACACACAGCCCGTTCTCACAGCGCCCGTTGCCGTTGCAGTTGTTGGGGCAGGTCAGCTCACCACAGTCCTCTCCAGTGTAGCCCTCCTCGCAGAAGCAGGTCCCATTGATGCAGCGCCCGCGGTCAAAGCAGTCATTGGGGCAAATCAGCTCGCCGCAGTCCTCTCCCGTGTAGCCCTCATCGCAGACGCACTCGTTGTCCACACAGCGCCCGCGGTTGTGACAGTTGTTGGGGCACAGAGGCTCATTGCAGTCCTCGCCAGTGAAGCCCTCGTGGCACACACAGCGTCCACCCACACAGCGCCCGTGAATGCCACACCCGTGGGGGCAGAGCTCCTCGCCGCAGTCCGGGCCCGTGTAGCCCTCGAAGCAGACGCACACCCCATCCACACACTTGCCTTGGTCGTTGCAGTCAGACGGGCAGGCAGCCTGGCTGCAGTCCTCGCCGGTAAAGCCCTCCTCGCAGATGCATTTGCCCCGCACGCAGAGGCCGCGGTTGAGGCAGTTGCGTGGGCAGGCCGGTTCGGAGCAGTTGGGGCCTTTCCAGCCTGGCTCGCACACGCAGCCACAGATCTCGGTGCTGTAGTTGCCGTGCCCACTGCAATAGGGGGCCGTGTCCAGGCGACCTGCACCAACGAGTCAGGAAACCCTTAGCTTGGGGGTGTCAGGCCAGCGTGGCACACAGGGACCTGAAAGGAATCTGGTTTTCCCAGCTCCCTATGGGACATGATTTACAGAATCACCTGCATTTTTGAATGAAACACTTCCTTTCTCTCATGAAACTCAGCAGGAATGCTTTAATTCATACTACTGCCAGGATGTGAAGGAGCGTCTCTGCCAACTGCTTGGTAAAACGAGCATGTTGGATTCCTCTGCTCTCCTCAAAATCCCTCTTCCACTGACTGAGCAGCTTTCCTGACTGCTTCATTAGGGCACGCACCATGAAGCATCATTCACCACTTCACTCCAGAACACAAAAAGCCAGGCAGCACGCTGTATCGCCAACAGTGAGACCAGCTCTGTGCTCAGAGAGGACCTAACTACTGACCAGACCTTTCTCCATGTTATGACCAACCTCTTACTCCAGTTTTAAAAGCAGCAGGAGGGATACTTTCTTTTTTACTCTCAAATCATTTGTTCTCACTATTTCTAATCTATTGCCTACATCCCGCTGTATTTTTATTGGTCTCTATTAAAGAAAACTTGGACGTTAAAACAGTTACATTGGCAGCCTGCTCAAAGGGACAACATGTGGAGCCAAAACCTTGGGCTGTGCGAGTTTTAATCTCAACTCCCACACTGTCACCTTGTCCAAGTGCCATACTTGCTCAATGCCACAGCTACAAGGCCCAGACAAACATCTGACCCACAGATCCATAAAACTAGAACTGTGAATGAACCAAGCTGGCAAACGCATTGATTACATTTCGAATTTAACAGGTTGACTTTTGTTCTTTCTTGAAACAGATTCGAGTATCTACTCTAAACAAAATCTGCTGCCAGCATGAGAATTTCCCCGTGTGGCTCCCCAGCCTGCCTTACCTTCTGCTGTCTGGGAATTAGGACAGCATCCAGCCCCACTGGCACACTGCTCCCGGAGGGAGGATACCAGCCCCTCCAGCTCCTCCAGTCTGCTCAGCAGGTCCTTGATGTCTGGGGCAGCCGCACAGCCACAGGCCCGGCGGGGAATGTTGATGCGGTGCGTGAAGACAATCTGGTTCCCCTCATTCACCGTATGCTCCTCGTAATTCTTGACAGGCTCAATTTCTGCCTTCAGGTCTGCGTCCCCACTTGCTGTGTCCAGGTCCACAGAGCAAAGGGAGCCAACAGGCAGCTTGATGTTGTAGACATGATTGAAAACCACAGGCTGATTATCCTCTGGTAAGGTCACATTGAGCCCAGTCTCCCGCTTCTGCCGGATAATTCGCTTGATGAGCCCACCACTGGCATGCTGGTACAGCAAACCTAAGATGGCACAGGCCAAAACCTGGGAAGGGAGTCCCATTGTAGTGCTCAGTTCCTTTTCAAAGCTGATGGAGTCTTATATTTGTTTGGCCTTTGTAGACTGGAGGAGAAATTTGAGAGCCAGTTCAAACTAAGTTGAGTTTCCTTTCCTTTCTTGGCACACTTATTCTCTGAAACAAGAAGGAACAGTGTAAGGGATGAACTGCAGCTTTCCCACCCAACAGCAGGCCTGGGACACTCACTCACATCCTTAAGTAAGCTAAAGCTGAAAGTCTCATTTCTTTCACTCGTTATCCCACTGCTTGAATGCTGGATCACTGCTACTAGAAGCTGGATCATATGAAAAGCTCATGATATTGTCAAAAGGTCTGTTGGCAATAATAAACCCATCGTAGTCCTGTTGCATCTGCTTTAATTTATTTCAGCTTCTAGGGAATCTGATCTGTGGAGCTTGTAGCCCAATAGTAGGTTTTAATATTTTGATATTTTTTTCTACAGCATAAAGAGAAACAGAGTGCTCTGAAGAATGCTGCAGATGAGGATCCTGGAGTCAGTGCCTGTATCATATCTAGTGACATTTTAGCACAAAAGTAATGAGACACAAAGATTATCCCAGATGAGGATCCAAGAAGGAAGACATACTGTAAGAAATATCAGTAGAAATACAGGAAATCTACTGAATGGTAGTGTACTATAGCAGACTTCAAAGGGTAGGAGAGCAGGCAGGTGGGCAGGAGGGAAAACAGTACCAGGATAAAAGAAAACATGCATGTACACCAAACTGGGGATGGAAGAGAGGGAGAAGGAAGAAAAGAAAATGAAATCCTTTGATCATCAAAGTTCTTCAAGAGAAAGAGGAAGCTTTTTAGCAGTAGAGGTGCAAAAAAAAGTCTTCTTAGCAACAAATAAGCCTTTTCATTAGGCAGCATTTCAGTGTCTTATCTTTCATCAGATATAATATAATACCTTGCTTACGGTTACAAGCACCTGGCTGAGCTATACTAACTCTTCCCAAAACTCACTCTATTCAGGTTGCCTCAATATTTCCTCTTTCTTCTCTCTCCAAACTCTTTTTTTCAAATGCCACAAGCCATAGGAGATGAAAGACTTCTGCTGACTTCATGCAGAATCAGCCTGTTATCATGTACAGCAAGAACCTACAGCAGCTAATGGACAAACTAAACAAAGCGCACCTATTAAATGTCATCTTAACATTTGTTTTTCTTTCTACTAATTTAAGTAGTTAGATTGGTGACTGGACTTTCCCAACTGTAAGTTCCTTTCTTTGTGCCAGTAATGGAGGAAACAGCAGTTTATCCTCTAAACACTGCAGTTTTGATGATAACTCATTTGTCAAATGGGACACTAGCTTCTTCCACTGCTCTGTTTCCCATAAAATGTATGGGATCACTTTCCCGTACTATCCCAGCTGTTTTGTGAAGAATAACAGTCATACATCACACACTTCACTGAAGTAATTTTTGTGTAGACAATGTTGAGCTCAAAAAAAGTGAACTTTGCCCCTTTTTATTGGGGAATAAATCAGAAATAAACACACAGCAGTAGAGGCTTTTTTGTTGTTGAGGAAAAGCATTCAGCTTTAAGCTATTTCTAACACTTATCCTATTGGTCAGATATATCTACAACCTCTGTCTGCACCAGTAGAGATCACAAGATAGCTAATAAAGAGTAAGAGAGAAACATGGTCCAGGACTCATTTGTGACTCAATCCCTAAGTAGGACTGCAGCTCATGAAACACATTCAGGACAATATATGAAGTGGTATTTACCTTCAAGCACACCAACTTGGAGTTTGCATGCTGCTTTCCATGCAGTGAGATGCCATGTGCTATAAATTTTTGCCCCAAGACAAGTTTATATATCTGAAATGGGTGCCTAGGCCTCCAGTAGTTATTTAAGGGACAGGTTGCTTGAAAGATGCATCACTCAGGAGAACAAACTAGAGGAAGGTATGCACCTAATTCTCAGTGAATATCTGTGAAAAATCATCATCAGCTTTTTTTGATTTTCAGCCCAGAGGAATATGGGTCTTGTCCAAACCTACAAAGTTGATGGTAGTTTTTCTGCTGACTGCTGTGAGCTTACAGAGTATTTTATGATGATACAAACTATGATTTCTGAATATGCCTGGAAAATGAAAACCCTGCCAATGACAAAAGCTAGACACTCACCATGGATGAAAGCTACATTAATACTATCACTTTTACCAGGTATTCATTGCATTAGAGTCAGCCAAATATCTCAGCCTACTGATGATACTGGGAGATGTAATATATCTTGTCTGACATTCTTTTGAAGTTTATGAAGGGCGGTCTAGAAGAAGCATTCCACAGCGTCTGATCTGTGACCTCTGTGTTTTGAAACCGAGTGCCATGTCTGAGCTAATTTGGATCCAATGTTTCTCATCTGATCTGCCAAGGACCCAGCATGATAAACCAAGCTCCACTGCTAGATCTAAGACCCAAAGAACAAGACACCTTCATGCAATTATTTATGCGTTAGCTGTATTTTTGGCTGGAAGAACAAAGATGACATCCTTCCATTCAATATCCTTCAAACATGTCTACAGAACAGCTCAGATCATGAGGGACCACCCAGGAAGGCTCTCCTAAAGAAAAATGGAAGCCACAGCCATTGCCAGGCTCAGTTGTTTCTTCAACTTCTCTCCATCTTCTTCCTTTCAAAATGGTTTACATGAATTGTATTTAAAAGTTGCAGACATACTACCTCTTGGAGACATCCTTTTCTTTGCAAATATCAGCTGCTGGATTATTTACAGGCACCCAAAAGTCTTGGAGCAAGAGTCTGCAAAAGAAGATGACTTCACAACATGAGCTTGGCCTTGCTACAGTGTATAAAAAAGGAGCTGAGTGATGCTTGTGGCACATCTCTCAGATACGTTGACTAATTTCTCTACCCAAGAATGTGTCCTTTTTAACAAGCAATTTGTCAAGTAAGAAATATCATGCATTCCTTATGAACCTTGCCCCTTTGTGTCTTCCTACCTTCTTGACTACAACACAACTGCTTCAAAAATCTCAGCAACAATTTTGTGGCTGGTCTGCGAAACCTTCTGCTTGTCATAAAGAAGAATATATCCTAAAAACTCATGTTGCCTCATCTGCTTTTGACAGTGGCTCAGCCACCAGAACAGCAGCAATGAAGGGACTTTGGAATCTCTGCAAGGAGAGCTGGATTTTAGTGATGACATAAAGATACCATCTGGTCCAGATGTTTTCATGGTCTATGCTATTGTCTGTGCATCACCTCGTTATGTCTAACCTTAAGGATTATAGCCAAGAGCATTATAATACAGACCAGAGGACATGACCTGGGCTCTAGTTCTTAATGCAGCAAGAGCAGCATTATTTCCAGTGCAACTGTGAGACAGAAGCACTGTGCAGAGCCAGCATCTTGCTCTGGTAGAGGCTGTAGAAATGCCCGTCAGTTCAAGTCAAAAGAGAATTAAGACAGTGGACATTTTTTCACCCCAGCCACATGCAAAACTTGCTATCTCCTCCTTATCCTTTTGTCTTGGCTGGCTCAAAGGATGATGTCCATATTCAGAATTTCTTTGACTTAGGAAAGAAATAGAGAGGCTAAAAATTAAGAAGCTAATCCCGGCACCTACACAGTACCAGTTGACCCAGAAAGTGTGAGAGAAAAAAAACTCCTGTATAAATGATAAATGTAAATACTAGATGTCACTTAAAGAGGAAAAAAAATGAAAGAAAAGGACTATTCCAAGAAAAAAGGTCCTTAAAATCATGATCACTAGCAAGTAATACCATGAATAACATGTGGTACAAGTAAGATGGACAATACAAAAAAAAGAAACAATTTTCATTTCCACTGCAAGCCCTTTCATCTTAGCATCTGAAAGTACAACATACTTTACCTGTCAAAGACAAGAAAATATGAGGGTTATTTTTTGATTTAGATATCCCCTCTCCCTCACTGACATCATAACTTTGTCAAGACCTTTCAATTTAATTAGAAATTTGTTTCTTAATAGGAAAATATTAATAATTTCCTGGGAAGCCTGGAAGTCCAGGGAATCCTGACTCCTGGGGAACACTCAGCAAAGGTGGTGTATGAATATTTTCCTTTCCCAGAGACAGATTTGCTAGAAACCAGCAGGTGTGAGAAGTTAAATTAATTTTTGCATAGCTTATAGTTCTAGCGTACCACTTTGGTCTCTCTTGCAAATTCAGGAATGGTAGAGCTGTGAGGTTGTTTGTGGGCACATGGAGTGATAAAGATGCAAATGAGAACCTGGTGTGATTTTAATCAAAACAGATTGCAGCTGCGAAGGAAGAGGTCTTAAAAAAATATCTCAGCTGTCCCTCTGAAAGGAGGCAGAAGGCTGATTAGCCTTGCTCAGGCACCCTGCACATGCCACGACTGGGAAATGAGACATAAAGAAGACGGAAAAAAAAAAGGAGAGAAAAAAGAATACAACTCCTCTCCCAGCAGATACTTCCAACATCACAGCAAGAGGGGATAAAATAATGTCAACATATATTGGATTCCAGCACACCTTGCTAACATTCGGACAAAAGTTGCAATGGGATGGATTCTGACAGGGGGTAAGACCTCAGCTGGAGAAGAGCCACGGCCCTCAGTAGAAAACACAGAAGGATGTACTTTAGGGTTTGCTAATTGCTGACCTCAAAACAGCTTTCTGTGATTTGTTAATGGAAGAAACTTCATGTCTCAAGAATTTCCACCAAGGTGGGATCCCTGCCATCTGTTCCCTGAAGAACAGGCATCCAGTAGTGCCACTGTGTGAGCACTGGCATCATGATAAAGACGTGCTCTTCTCTTTATCTACTGCCATGCAGGCAGAAGAGTCACACTGGGAATTTGGTCAGACCTGGGATGCTCCTTGTGCCCCAACACGGGGAATCTGTGCATTCTCTACAGGGAAGAAAAGCAGCGCTATTACAGAGGATTAATAAATGCAAGCTGACCGCCAGAGTGCTTTTTTATAAGGAAGGTTTTCAGAAGGTGCAACCTTTTGAAGAAAAAGTGCTAATAATACAGCTTTGCCAAGAGCATGTGACTCTGGAGGCTCCAGGCGTCTCCTCAAACAGATGGATTAAGTCTGAAGTAAACTGAAGTGTTCTTAAAGGAAGAGACTGGTGGGGACTGCAAGTTTTGACACAGCAGGCCAAAACACGAATAGTTCTGACTTTGCCTTTCACTGCTGTTTCCATGCATTCATAGCTATAGAAAATCATTTTCTTTCCATTCCCAATTGCACTAGGGCAAAGGAATCAGCAGGGATACTCACTTTAGGTCAAACTACTTTATATCACATCTGAGGGCTGAAATCTGTAATAGTTCTAAACCAGCAGCAATTAATCTTTCCAGTAGAAATAGCCAAAGCCAAATAATTACTTTCATTTTTTTCCATTATTTTTCTTTTTTTTTTCCTTTCTTTTTTTTCTTTTTTTGCATTGCAGTCAGTCCAAGGAGCAGATTTTTAAAGCAGCCAAACCTGGAGTAACTCAGAAAATCCACTGTTTTTTCTGAGGCTTACACAGAGAGTGTGTGCAGGGAGAATTTGCAGTTGTTTCAGCAGCAACCAGACACCACAGATACAAATAGGACTTCAGGATGTGAAGCTCCAAAGGGAAATACTCATAATTCAGAAATTTTCTTCAAAGTCTTAAATCAGCTGCATAAACAGAGGAAAGGATCAGGGAAGAAAGAAAGAAGCCAATTCCCTTATTCTCAAACGCTCTGTCAGATAAAATGCAGTGTGATAAATTGCAACCCATCCAGTCTCCAAGTTGCACAGTGGATGTTCAACAGCAGTGAAGAGAGGGAGAAAACATTCTCTGGACATCGGTGTGAAGAAAGAGGCAGAAAGGAAGCAAGTTTCAAAAGTTTTAAAATATACATAGAGAAGCACGGTGTCTAAACATACACTGGTACTTACAGAATCATAGGGTCATAGAATCTGGGAATGGATTAGATGGGAAGGGACCTTAAAGAGCACTGAGCTCCAGCCCCCAAATATGGACTTTCTACTATAGAAATGATTCAGTAATGCTGAATAACTTCAGAATGAGGGCCCCACGGTATCCACGTGTGCTGTGGGGTGGCAGAAAGCGTTCCAAAAGGTTTAGCAATTAGAGTGGACACATGAAACCTCATTCCTCCGCCTTAAGTATGGAAAACTGAGACACAGGGAGGCTGGCACTGGGCCACCTGGACTCCTAAAAGCCCCGCATTTAGGACTGAGCATTTTAACCAGGGCAAGACCCACAGAGCTGAAAACAGGATCTAATTTTGCTGAATCCCATCACAGCAGTTCAAACACCAGCACCTCCCAGAAGGCATTCAGCACCTCCCAGCCCATATCCCAGTACCACGCTTTCTTCTTTTTTCTGCCTTTAGGACTTCCATCCCTTTTAGCTGAGAACACACTGGCAGTTTGTGCTTGATGTGGTTGAGCTTCTACAACTCAGCTTAAATACATCCTGCAGCCATCTGGGTCTCATCTGGGGCTGGCACCACACATCCACAAGGAACCCCATTCTCAGGGCTAAGAACACAAACATGGGCATGCAAAGATAGGAACCTATTTTCACAATGAATTCAGGATTGATTTCTGAGCTCTCATAGATTAGAGTTGTCACATGAAGCCATTATACGTTCTGGGAGCCTCATCATGTCTCTGTACTTGTTAATATTACAGATTTTAGACTACCATAAATGAATCCTTCATGAGGTCCTGGGGATCATCTGAACTGCAATCAGATGTATACCTTGGGCCGTTCCAAAGAGAAGCAATACAAATGGATACACAGCTGTTTTTTTGCCCCATCCAGTCCCTGAGCTCCCACATTAATCACCATTCAGCTAAGCCTGAACTCCTCACTCCAGTTAATTTTTCATCAGCTCTTAGGTTACATTTCTACTTTTGGGAAGCTGAGCAGTTTCTGGTTCACGGATCCTACTGTACGTCATCCTTAAATAAAACCATTTGGATCCATTTTAGCCTCCTCCCATTCTACCTTGGCTGAAAAGCAGCATATAGACAGGACTTTGCCAAGGCTGTTTTAGAAGGAATTTTAATTAATTGCTTTGTGTACAATTTAGAATTTAGCAAAGGCTCATATTTCAAAGGCATCAGCATGACAGTGCCACAAAGAGGGAGGAAAAATAACCCACTGAAGCCAACATCCATAAAAAATGTGAAAGAGCAACGGTAAATTCTGACTGATAAGCATAAAGGGAGCCCCATGAGAGCCTAAACCTTCAGTTGTACAGTGACTATTTTGAGTTAAATTAGCATGATTATTCCATTATGAACTACTTTGTTACAACAGTTTTGTATTCTTAGCCATGGAAAATCTCCCTAGGTCTGTCCTCGTTCAGGATCTCAGAGAGAGAACAGACATTTCTGAGCTAAGCTAAACAATGGGGTTGGCTGATTTTCAAAGCGGAGCAGAAGTTCAGAGTTCAGAGGTGGTCTCCTTCCAGTATCAGTAACACCTTTGATCAGTTCGGTGTTAGCAAGCAAACCTCGTGAATTAAATGAGAAATGAAGTCAGCTGGCAGAGATACAGCTGGGAGAAAATAGCTGCTGAATACACGCAATAATTAAACAGAAGTGAAAAACAGATTATACGATGCGGTGCCTGCAATAACAGGATATTGAACTCAACGACCAAGAGGTGCCTTCCAGTTTCATTGTCCTAAAGACTTTTTTGATTCACGTTTCTTAAGAATTACCTGGCTGATGATAGAAAAAGTAAAGAAATTCAGCCTGAATATACTGCTTTTGCTGTTCCACCAAGAGCAAAGGAGGAGGAACTCAGAGGAAAGGCAGGTATGGGGAAATGGCAGTGCTGGGATGTGCGAGATGTGAGATTGTTGCTAATTTCTTGTTTCATCAAGTCAGTTAACGTTCTGATCTCTGATAAGTTTATAGGAGACATGCATCCTAAACAAGGTGTAAATAACTGAAATTAAATAACTAAATAACTTAATTCCTTCGATATCTCTGATTTCTACAGGAATGATTCTACAACATACTATGTAGAAGACTTTCTCTCCTCTCAGTTTTTCTGCCTAAATTCTGTGATGCTTGTACCAAAAGTTGTCTCTTACTGTATTTAGATAGTGTGTCTACCTCTGTTAGAGGAAGCCAAATGTGTAAAGCAATAGCAGCCAAGTGGCTACAGTTCTTAATAGGAGCTCTGATAACAATCGCCTTCTGAATAGGCCACAGATAGACAGCAGATGAGATTGGTGGTGAAAAGGGCAAATGCGATGTCTTTGGATATTATGCATTCTGGCTAGAGCAGAGTTGCTCTGAGACAGCTACCATGTTGTTTAGGGCTGCTGGATATAAGATAGTCCTGTTAAGGCCAGGCCGATGCAATTATTTATAGAATAAATCAGTGCTTCTTTTGGAGCCATTCCAGAGGCCAGCCACGACTGGAGAAAATTAAATAACAGACCTGTGTTTAACGTTATTAAAAGAAGATTAGCCTCATATCAATGACCTGTGTTATTGAAGGAGGTTTACGTTGTGAGTGTGTTCTCCACATCCCCCAGAACAAGGAGAAACAGCTCCCAGGCACAGCCACACAAGCCAAATACTAGCTGCAACAGGGGAATGCTCCATCTCAAAACAGGGGAATTCATGAAAGGGGAGGGCAGTTGCAGCAATGCTCCCCAACTCCAACTGGGACTGCCAGCACTGCAGGCAGCACAGGATGAACCTGCTCCCCTCCCTCACTGCTTGCTACCCAGGCACAGCTCCCGCAGGATGCACACAGGGTCACTTCCCTGAGCGCTGCCTCCTTTGGGTAACTCCAAAGCCATAAGTTCTTGCTGTCATGCTGGAAATATTCTGCTGTTCCTTCAAGAAATGTAAAAAAATCATAAAATGACACTATAATTGCCCGTGCCCCTCACTCAATGAAAAAGACCACAGACATCTGGAACGCCTCAAGAACCAGGGTTTGCACCATCTGCTGTCCCCCCAACAGGTATCACAAGTGTTCTGCAGAACTCTCACTTATGGGATCAGACCCTAAGGGAACTACATCTGCTGAATTCTAGAAGATCACAGCTTCTCTGTGGGTTAGAGCCTCATGGCTTGGGTTAGAGCCTCATGGCTATTTAAACACAGTTGTTTTATAGTCAGTGTTTATATAAGAAGCATCCAACGTGGCATTATGTCATAGTTACATAGAGCCAACCAGACTCAGGAAGAGACCCATACTAAACACAGGAATTAAAAGCTCTTAATGATTCATTTTTGGTACCACTGGACTTAATAAAATTATCCAAGTTCAAACTGAATGAACGCAATTGCTGAGTGACTTAGATGAGTAATGCAGACTTTTTCAGTCCATGCTCATAACTTGGTGTATAATTTCTCATGCGATGTACTGTTAATTGTGCATAATTAGAAACAAATAATGGTTACATTTCAGTTGGTGTTATACGTTGGCCTGCAGCCTGCTCCCAGGCTCCTGAGTATGGATAATATGACTTTCACCAAACATGCCACCAGCTCATGACTTGGCAGGATGTTGCCATTTCAGTTCATTTTACCTAAGCAACAGCAGAAATCTTTCCTGCCTTTTCTTGGGTGCCACAAGGTCTCTGCTTCTACACCTTACCCAACACAAGTATGCCAGGCTGCACTGCTCCCTGCTTCCTCCTCACCATTCATGGGGGCAACACACCGTGTCATCACACAGAGGTTTCAAAGCACCTTGCTAGAAAACATCCACATCTGCCCTGAGAGTGTCTGTAAAGAGGATATTCTGGGAATATCAGTGCTGTCAGATGTTAGTGCTAGAAACATTGAGAGTGCTGAGGCAATACAATGGTGTCACTTCTTGTATTTTGGGGAGGGATGCGTGCATTTTGGCAAAGAGCCATACTTGGGAGCTACATTCGGCTCCATAAGCATTCCCATAGTCAGCTCTTGGCTGCTGAGGCTCTGGGCACCCAACAAAACCAGCTCAGACAATGGGAGCTGTGAGTGAAAACCAGACTTGTTTCGTGCCTGCAAACCTGTGCCAGAGCTCGCTGGATCCAGTAGGGCAATGGCCCAAAGGCCTGGGCCAGCCGGCAGCTTTGGAGTGCACAGCAGGCTGTTTGTGACCAGGAAAATCTGCCTCTTGTGCTGAATTTCCATACACTTCTAATCCCAGTGACTGAGGAAGACATTGGCAAAGCATATGCCCTGCTGAAGGCAGGCGAATAAAACACCTCGCTGCAAGTGGAGCCTAGCATTTATTTTGGGTGTGCGATGGAGTCTGAATTCATGTGATAGAGTAATCCCGTCGATGAGGTCATGTGTTCCTCTAAAGGGGCTTCTTTGTACCCTGGGTTAGTTAGCAACGCTTTTTCTGTTATCAAGCATCTGATTAAACTCACAAAGGAAGGGTCTTTAAAAAACAGTCTCAGGCAGAACTGAGAAGCGAACAAATAAATTGTTGTATTGTTTTCTCTCTTTTTTTCCTTTTCATTTTATCTGACAGGAAAAAGGAGAGGGGAATCAGATTGGGAAGGGGCACAAGAGAAGGATTCATTGATCATTCTCAAATGACAAAACAAAGGTCTTAGTCTGTTTTTAAATATTCTAAGCACCCAATCCTGTGGCAGCTGATAATTATGTGCATCCATATGATATATTTCACCACAAAGGACGACAATACAGTATCCAAATAGAAAAAGCCTCCCAGAAGCCATCCTATGTTACCCAGTGCCACAGAGCCTACCTTCTGCAGCACTGAAACCCTTGCCAAACCCTGAAGGTAAATTAAAATGTAGCCCCAATTTATTTGGCTTGAAGACTCAAGCCTTTGGGTGAGAATTTTGCCCAGTAGCTCAGCCAACTTTTGTTGTGCTTTGTGGCGCTCCTTACCATGTGTTGGCAATACCAGCTCAGCTCTGACAACGGGGAATGAGGGAATTATAACTAAATCATCATTAATGTCCTCCAAAGGACATGCATCCGAGGTCACCTTAGATTGGGAAGTCTAAGATCAGTGAAGCTCTGGTTGTTATGCACCGATTGATCAGTAAGCAGCCAAAGATGTTAACAAACTGTAAGATACCTGTTGTTAAATACCTGTACTTATTAGAATTGTATTCATGCATATTTGTTATTTGGTAGCATCAGTGGTCGGCTACATTAGAAAAAAAAATTAACTCAGTTCCTCTCCCTGTGGGTTATTTCTCTTAGGATTTCCCCCTTCTCCCTACTGGCACTCTGAGCAAAGAAAGAGCTATAGAGAAGTTGGCTATATAAACAGAGCACTAAAAAAACCACTGTGACCAAGTGATGAAACAGTAAGATATACGGCTGGTTGAAAAATTGTTCACAACACTTGAAAGTTGTCATTTTTCACTCAATTCTGAAAACTCAGCAAGAAGAAAACTAAAATATCAGCATTATTTCAAGAGTTCCTTATCTCACAAGAAATTCCATCCCACCCATGAGAAACCATTCTGGGGAGGTCATCTTTGAAACCAGTAATTTTTTTGCTTTGAACAAAATGGCCTTTTTGAAAGAAAAGCTGCCTCAATTGCATCTTTACCCTTCTAATAAAACACAGAGCAGCCTAGATTTCAATTACTACATGAAAAGTATTACAGAGGAAAAACTACAGTGCTCATGCTTCCTTCATCCCTGGAAAGGAATAAAAATATGAACCTTATGTTAATTTACAGCTCCAAAAGCAGAAGAACATCCACAGGGAAGTAAGAAGTAAGATATGCCAGTGCCTTTCAAAGCACCATGAGACACCAAACTGAATTTTCAGGTAGCAAATTATTAAAGATTAGCGCTACAAGGAGCAGAAAGCTTTGTACTGTTGGTGACTTCTTGTATTATTATCTTCCTGTTTCTAGTCATTTTTGGAGATGCTGAATCCTTTACTTGCAAGGCAAGGTCTGCTATTTCTACAACAAATCCTACCATGACTGATAGCCAGTAACACTTCTCCCCTGCCCTGTCAGGTTTGGCAGGAAAGGATCTTGGTTGAAGATTTGAAACAAAAAGCTTGAAAGTCCAGGAATGGAGAGGAAAGAATTGAATGGGGGAGGGGGAGAGGGGGAGGAGGAGACAGCTCAAATACTCCCATTTCTGTCTTCTAATTTGATTGTGCTGTTCTGGTGTATTAGTCAACTACTTTCTCTTTCCCCACAAAGCAGGAAGACCAGCTGGTGAATATGGCACTCCTGTGGCACTTCAGTGACTCACAGCAGCTAAAAATATCTGCCTGCATTATTTTTTTTTTTTAAATGTAGATTTTGAGGCAAAAACGAGGATAAGATCATATAAAAAGATGCCAAGGAATAATGCAAGCTGTAGTGAGTTGACTGAAGTAATGTCTCGTGTAGTTGATGCTGCAGCCCCTTTCAACCTCAGAGCTGCAAAGCCCAGGAAATTAAAATGTTACATCTATAAAATGGATTCTTTTTTCTTTTTTTCTTTTTTAACAAATTAAGCTTATTCCCTTCATGATGTAGAGAAGTGAAACTCGATGTTGAGCTGAAAAAGTCAAATAAACAAAAAAATTTAAATAAATTTGTATTTTAGCCATGTACAACACTGGCTTGTTGGTGTGATTTGGGTCATGCTATGCAGGTCTGTGGTGCTGGGAGACGGGTTTTCTGGAGAATAAAGACCCTCCTGTATGAAACTAGGGAACACCAACTGCCAGATGGACTTATTAGGGAGCTGACTGCTGACTGATGGGAAAATTAAGATGGAAATAAAATCTGAGATGAACAAACCTATAGAGCAGCCAAGGAAAATGTTCACCTGGGTGTGATAGTTTAATGGCATGGTGAGGCAAACACTGCAACCAGATAGAATTATTGCAAAGTGAAGAATGGACAGGACTCCCACTGAATGGATTCCCCAGGCCTGGAAA
The DNA here is from genome assembly GCF_016699485.2 of Gallus gallus. Classification (NCBI taxonomy): domain Eukaryota; kingdom Metazoa; phylum Chordata; class Aves; order Galliformes; family Phasianidae; genus Gallus; species Gallus gallus. Next base: position 3,375,672 of record NC_052548.1, read on the forward strand.
AGCTACCTCCCAACAGTAGCTGAGACAAAACCAAAGGTCAGCCATCTCAGAGCCCTCTGAACCATGACAAGAGAAACAAAGCTAAATGAGCTGACTGGATATGGGGTTCCCACAGCACAAAGGGCTCTTGACAGAGATTCCAGAAAGTGCTCATGGCCTTGGGAATAGTGGTGTGGTCTTGTGGTCAGAAAGACTGAAACTCAAACTTCTTGCAATTAAATTATCATATAAATCATCCAGTATGTCTCAATTTATTCACTGGTAAAATCTCATGGGAGAATGCATGTCTCAGTGAACTAAATATTTCAATGGCCTCATGGTATGGTACTGTTAAATCCTCATTTAAATCATTAGAAACTTATCTGAAAAATGCCATTATACATTTCCAGAAATCAAAAATACAAAGAATAAAAAAAACTGCAGCATTACAATATAAGGAGGAAAAAGAATCTCAGAGATATGTCTTTCAAATTGGAGAGGAAAGTCTGACCAGAGATGTGCAGCAAATATATGGATAACTACATGGCTGCTTGAAACTCTAGGGTAACAATAAGAAGTTGAATCCTTAATCTGAAGCCAAACCATAGGATATGCCAAGCCAATTACCAAAATAAGAAGATGAATCCATGGAAATAAATGATAAGGTTAGTAAAAGCCACAGAGAAACACACCAGAATTTGAGAAAAATCTTTAACTGAGAAGTACCATATATCTACAGAACATCCCTTCATCTCTAAGAGTCTCAAGACATTTTATGGAATCATTCTTGTACACACATACACAACCTTCCTGCATGATGAGCTGTACCTACCGTAGTGTAGCAACGTCTTCTGCTGTTGCACAACTGAAATGATTCATGCTTTCAGACAGGAAGGAAAGAAGAATTCCACATCCAGCTCAAACCACAGCAGGAATTCTGTACAAGCCACAAGAAAGAAGCTACTTATTTTATGGGGCAGAATACTCAAATGTGTATGTACTAAACTGAGAAGGGGCAACTATAGGGGTACTAGGACCAACTCACAGAGACTGAGATGAGGCAAAAGTTAACAGGGAATTCACTCTTTTTTTTTTTTTTTTTTTTTTTTTTTGTTGTTATTGTTGTTAAGAGCTTGGACACCTGAGCATCAATTTTTTGAAACAAGAGCTCGAAAAAGAGAAGCAAAACAAGCAGGTCAGTGGGGTGCCTTTGAGCTGCACTCAGTTTCGTGGCAGGGTGCACTGCAATCAGCCAAGTAGAGCAATTTGCTACAAACTTGAGAGGGAAAAAAAGTAAAAAAGGAAAGGATTCTACATCCACTAAACCTACTAAACTTTTTTTCTCCCATCTGCAAAGCAATCTCTGCTCTTACTGTGGCCTTCAAAGCTGAAGAAATCTGCCTCAGGCAGATACAGCCTAGGCAAACTATGGATTACAAACAGCACAACACCAGTGATGGGACCAGCAACAAAGGCAATGGATTCAGAAAAACTGTCACTGTTCTGAAAACAGAGGCAGAACTGCAGAAATGGGTCATCTCAGAAAGACTCCATGAAAAGGGATGTGTTTACACCTTCTTTTGTTTTGCTTCCCTCTGACCCCATGTTTGCACTTACAGCACAAAAGATTCACCCTTTAGTCTCTGAAGATACACGTGCAGCACTGAATCGTTAAGCGTGGAATCGAATGCGGTCCATAGCAGAGCTGCCACAGGCACTGAAGCCTAGATTAGTGCCTACTGAAAACTAAACAGAAATCCACTGTTCATAACTAAAGCAACTTTTGTGCATAATCTCACAGCAGAAATCACTCTCGCCGTATGAGTATGTACTGTACCTTTTAATGAAGCCTTTCCTAATAGCAAAAGCATTTGCTTGCTCTCTTGGCTTTTTCCTCCCCACAGCAAAGACGTATGTAGAACTGGAAAAGATCTACAGTTTTCTAAACTTGTCTTTGGAAAGTCTCTTTGCCAAGTTACACTTTGTCAGGAGCTCATTATTTTCCTGGTAGACACTAGAGACTTCACTTTGAATCATTTTGAGGGCTCACTGATGCAGTTTCAGACTATGAGGTTTGTATGCACGTTTGTATGCACATAAGTTTGAGCAACTTGTGCTCGTTCCATATACAAAGTTCTGTTTCATTCCCAGACCCTTCTCCATGGTGTTTCTCCCAAAACCGCCATAGGTTTTCCACAGCCCATTTCACTGAGTGGTTTTGTGATAAGATGGGAAGAGGAGAAATTCAGGACTTCTGATTTTTTTCCTTACCCCTTTCCCTCCCTGGCAATGTGGTGCCAGTCCTCTCTCTGTTCCAAATTTGCATCAAAATAAAGACTGACTGTGAGACAAACGCATACAATTCTGTCTTTGTTTACACTTCGAAGGAGCCGCCCTGATTGACAGTGAGACCTATGCAAGTTGGACCATGTAAAACAGACCCCACCTCCATAGGCAGAAAGAAACAGAGGATTTAGCAAGGCTGAGGTAAGAAATCTTATGCCTCCTGACCTCTGTAATGAAATCTGTAGAGGTGAAATAAAAAAAACTACATTCACTATAGAATTCAAAGGGAAAGTGAGTGGGGTTTCAGAATGGCACCCCAGTGCCAAACTGAGCAAGAGATTCAGAGCAGCAGACAGTACTGGGGGTACAAATGTGGACAGTTTCATTTGTCCCTAAAATTCACGAGTGGGGAATCAAACATCAGGTTTTTTCTTACTGATAATTGCAGGTAGGAAATGAGTCATCGAAACAATTGATGAGTATAATATGAATAAGTGAATAAATGGGTGAGCAGGCGAAGCTATAAAAGCAAAACTCCAAATTCACTATTTACCAGAGATGCTGGTGGAAACTGTGCAGCAGAAAATAAAAATACGAGCCACTGAGGTACTAAATACACACATAGCATACAAGTGAACAGGTGAAGCACACTGAGACAGCATTGTTGCTCCTGGAGGTTAGAAAGAGGAGGTTAACCAAAAAATCCACTCCACACACCCAACTTTTCCATATTTCAAGTGAGTTCAGTTAAAGGAATGTCACGTACATAGGCAAGTGAAGTGGAATCACGCTTTAGTGTCTCTGCTGTGACTAAGTAGTAGACAAATAATTTGCATGTGTATTAGTCTGGAATAACAAGAAATGTTTAATGCTAGAGATGACACCAGTCAGCAGGATACCTTCAGAATTCATTGTGCTTATTCACATGCAGTCTGTAATTTCACTTCAATTTAACCATAAACTTATTCAAGCACTGCAAATGCCATCTCTGAAATGCCTCAGAAGTCAGCCCTAAAACTCTGTGTTATTCCTGGCAATCAGAAATATTATTACGTGCCTCTCGCCATTAGCGGGCTTTGGTCCTCTTAATAGAAGCTGGGGAAGCATCTATGTAACTCATCCTCAGGTTACTTCTTTGTTTTTCGGGCAATTTTCAGTTTATCCGGGCGGCTTTTCCTCCCCACCAGAGCTCCTCTGTCCTTGGTACTAACATCCAAGATGTGTGGGAACGCACGCGTTTCTCTAACTCACAGAGCACCGAAGGAGTTCCTTGAAATCTGACTTCCAGTAACAGCCCCAGGCGAGCTGTCTGCCTGGCCTAGTTCTGTCAGCTGCTGTAGCATCAAGAATCTGCACGTTTGGGAAAGTAGGGTAGGGCAGCAAATTTTAGTAGAACAAAGTATGTGATGAGGAGTGAAGATGGAGCGAAAACAACCATGGCATGGCAGCATGAAGTATGAATCAGATTCACAGAATATGAAGCAAATGGAGTGTGAGGCACTTGGAAACAGAGAGGAGGCTGTTCTCAACCGGTCTAGTCTGCGGGTTTTTCTCAGTGCTCTGATTTAAAGCAGAAGCACTTCTACAATGTAATGGAAAATACAGTCACATACACAGCTCCGAGCAAGCGATGAGTTACAGCGGTGAATAACCCCGGACAAAACTCTGCCCTGCTGCTTTGATGCCAACAAATCGGGCACTGTTACACTAATGGGAGACCTGAGAGACCTCCACGCTCTGACCTCTTTTTCTTAACTCATTGTGACTTGAAACCTGCCTGTGTTAAAGGCTTAGCTGACAGCAATTTGAGCTGTGGAATAAAAAAAAGGATGTTGAGCTCAAATATCCAGCAACAGATCTCCAGTGAAATCAATGCAGTTGTGTCACATGAGAATTTGGCTGGCAGTCTCTGAGGTCTGCAAAGCAGAAAACCACCCCCTCAGCAATGCATGCTGAAATGAAGAAGACAGGGAATAATGCAATAAAGTGCTGCTTTATGCATGAAAAAGGCTCAGATTCTAATTTCCTCTCTGTCAAGGCTGGTCCTAACTCCATGTAACTGCACGAGCAGCACTTCTGACCCAAATGAGCATAGGCCATATCGGATCAGGCTCAGGCATCCTCTGCAAAGAGAAACCTCTCTACTGTATAATTAAGACACTGACAAGCAGACTATATGCATATTCAACATCCCATATCAAAGTGAAATAGCTGCTCACATTAGCAGAACAAACTCTCTCCCCAGTGAAACAGTTGGAGTTTGATACAGTAAACTTGACTTTTATTTGCACTGAGGCCTTCTGCTTATCAGTCTGGTAGGGTGTGTTTATAGGACATTAGGATATAGAACTATAGGGTATGAAAGGCATGTTCATATTTATCAGAATTGCCCATTTCTTACATCAAATGGGATGTAATTATATATCTAGAGAGAGAAAAAAACAAATACAATTTAAGGTCTCCTGTATATGTTCTGAGAAACAAAACTTGAACAAATGAGAATCAAACCACAACCCAGAGAGCGCTGTTTTCATTCTGGACCATTTCCCTTTTCTTACAGAGGAGCGTTCACCCACATCAATAGTGACAGTGAAATTATTAGTGATCTAGAAATATATTCACAGGCAAATCTGGAGAGATCCTAACCAAATTAGACATATTTCAACAATTGGTTTAGTGGTGAAATATTGGTTGCAGGTGGACAGTAGGACTAGGTGATCTTAGAGATCTTTTCCAACTTTGGTGATTCTATGATTCTATGAAATCAAAGCAAATGAACTCCTCATCCAAAATAACCTTCCAAGTCACTGACATGGCATTACCATAGCAGAAGCACAGGGCTATGAGAACATAGGTGGGAGGACATAGACACTGGGCTAGGTCCTGCGTCCACTGATGGGGAAGGCAGGGATGGGCATACATGCTGGCTGGTAGAAGACCGTGTTTCCTACCTTCTGCCAGTGACCCTCTCAAATCCCAGTGTACTAGTGAGGCAAATAAACAACATATGAAATAATAGCCTGAGAACAACAAAAAAAGTACCAATAGTGTCTAATTTATTTGAGAATGGCTCTCTCTCTCTAGGCCCTTCATTCTTTTCAAACCTGGAGCTGCAGCACTTGTGCTGGATCACTGTGATTGCTTTGCTAACCTGTGAAGTGTGCAAGCCTATATGCTAATTAACATTTAGCTGTGGAAATATAAATTCCCTGGCTTGTGGATGGTATATCCTCCTATAAACACTTCACTTGGCCACCAATCTGGAAAAATAGATAGGACATTCATACGGAGCGCTCACCATGGGAAATGCCAGCATTTTTTCCTGGAAACTATTTACATTGCCAAAATATTTCAATAAGAAAAACGATCTGAGACCTTTCCCTTAATATGCATCCTGTTCTCATTTCACTTGTAGCCCACAGTGTGCAGCATTCATTCTGAGTCAGCCTTGAATTACTGCAGTACAAGCAATGCAGAAGGGAAGTACAAGCCACAAGTAAAGGAAAAATATGCGTTACACTGTGTTCACTAAGTGGAATGGATTGCCTATACATCACAGAGTACCTTTATATCTTTCCTGGCATAGACTTTTGTCACACAGCACAGAGAAACCATTTAGGAGCATTCAGTGTATCCAGAAGAAGCTGGTTCTCCAAAGGAACCAGTCAAAACAAAGAACTGGTGCAAAGTGGATGCTAAACCCCTTTAGAAAGCCTGACAAACTGACTTCTGACAAAATGAGATCATGCCAGAAGGAAGATAACCACTGAGGTCTGGCCCTGCCATGTACAACTGCCCCATCCAAATAAAGGCTTTCCATCGAACCAAAGAGACTGCCCACTGCAGACACAAAGTTCTGATGTTCTGGTGCTTCCTGGGATAAAGTACAGACAAATCCTCAAGTACTTACTGGAAACAAACCCAATGCAGTGGAATTTCCCCAGGCTCCCGATTTCAGACTCCTTTGAATATCTTGGCCAATATCTGCACACATATAGCCGTGCTATAGCCCAGCATGGGGAAGAGGCAGACTACTACAATAGACCTCTGTCACGTCTATGATTCAAGTAATTGTTTTTGAAAAGTATCAAAAAAATTCTGTTCCACCACCCTGTACTTTCTACTCAATTACTAAAAAGAATATATTTTCTAAGCATGAAACAATATCATTTTTGTCAAGGGTCTGGAAACTGAGCGCTTATATGAATTGAAGAAAGCTTCCTTTCTCTTCCCTGTGCAGTTCTGGTTACAGGGAAAGAGCTTTCTGAGTGAGTAATCTTTCTAAGTAGGAAGCAGAGCTCCCCTATTGCTAGGGAAGAATGGACCTCCAGTAGGCTAGTATGTGATGGATGACTGAATGCAAACTTGGCAACGTTGTTCTCCGCTCCCCAAAGAATACAAAATGCCACAGGCTATTTGTACACAGGGACTCTCTAGTTGGAAGTTCTTGGCAACATCCCACCTCAGTTTAATTGAATCTGCAGTGGCAAGACAATTAAGGATGTGAATTTGGAGAAATTGCTTGCAACAGGATCAGCTCAGGATGAATTTATCTTTGGGGACTGACTCATGCAGAAGCGAAACAAAAACATAAATGGAAGATTATTCTTTTTGACTCCATAACCTGGGCCTCAAAATCTCACATTTGTTTTTGATGAGTGCTTCGTGGGATATAATGTCAGCTCAGATATTAACTGGTATTCTTTACCAGTTAATAAGGCACTATAACTAAGTTCAGATAGACTGACTAAATCTATAAGTGTTCTTTTCCTATTTTGTCAGCAACAGGATATGCGGTAAATAGGAGAGAGAGAAATGATGCACACATAAAATCAGTAAAATACAACATTAAGGCCATGTCTAGTTATAACTGTATGTGCATACATCACTCTGAAAGTAATGCCTCATTATTTCCATGGTAACTACAACAGATACAAAGAGCACATAAACACTATTTGATAGAGCAAATTCTCAACTACAAAACACTGTTTTTTCACATGGTCACCATGATTATCAGATTTGTGCAGATGAGCTGATTGAGGTGCTCTTCATTTTGTGGTGTGGTGTGGCTGTCCAGAATATGGCTTGTCTTTCATGCCACTGCTGAAATGCACCACCCACCCATTCACTGTACTCACATCCACTGCTAGGTCTCGTCTGCTGCCATCTGTCACACGGCAACAAAACATAACAGAAAATTGGTGGATAAGTTCAGCCTCTGCTGCCATCCTACCAACATCCACCTCTGACATCGTGAACCAACATGATTAAATAGGAGGCATTACTTTCGGAGCAGCCCTGGTATATCATTCCATCACTGTATAATGGGCTTGCTCCCATTTGTGAATGTTAAAAAGAGACAATAAGTTCTTCAAAGTCTGTACTTTCAGTAGAAAGATCCCTATCACATTCCTTCCTCAGTGCCCAAATACTGTCTGCTGAACCAAAAGACGTCGCAGGAGGCAGAAGGCCTTTCTGCCTCCCCTTCCCAATCTGCCCACTCCAGTTCAGTTACGTCATACATTGAAAGATTTCATACCGTTCTGGAAGAATGCCCAGTTTTTAACTTTTCCCATATGTGGAAGGCATTTAACTTCAGTTCAGATTGGACAGAGGGTCAAAAGCACAAACGGACAGTGAGCACTGAGCTGGGGGATGTTTCAAACCTGTATTAAACCCAGAGGTCAGTGGAAACAGAGGCAGCTCAACGCTGTGTCCCAGGGTTGTCCATCTGATCTTCTTCCCACTGTTCCCATTCCTCAGAGAACTCTCCTGTTTCCTCCTTCTTTTCTCTTCATAACACAAAGAATTTTTGGACTGCTAATGATAGTTGTTTGTGGTAGAGAGCATCACTTACAATGTCAACTCACTCTGTAATACCATGACACAGTAACGTGCTGTAGCAGTAGTAGCATCACCATCAATTTATAATAAACACAAAACCAACAAGCCACAAACAGCAAATCCACTTTGACACCGAGCAGTTTAACCATTTAAATCACATCTTATAAACACAAAACTGACCTGTACACAACCCCTAATTTCCAGCTCAAGTTCCAGTTTTGGTATTTTCTGCCCAGAACTGGAAGTTATTTGTCCTACAATTCCTTGCACTGCTTTTGCACATTTCTGCATTTGAATGATGATGACCTGTGGAGGTTATCCTCTTTAGTTTCCTACTTTGCATTGCCATTACATTGTCTACTCACCTGGAACTACAAGGAGTAGCCACCACCTGGTGGTTTGTAGCCACTGTAGACACCTGTGGTTTATAGCCATTGGTTTTGATGACAGTGATCAGCCCTTGAGAAGAGTGCACTAAATTCATACCAGAAACTAAATCTGGAAAAGTGCATGGTTGGTAAATCAGAGCATAGTTTTAAAGGCCAGTATCCCAATCTGTCACAGTTCAAAACAAACACTTTTTCGCTATTGAGAAGCTGAGATTTCTGACTTTCCAGTGATATAAATTATACCCTTCTAAGCTCAGAGCTTTTTGAGATGCCTCAAAACGGTCAGTGGCCCCTGAGCTGAGCAGCGCTGCGATGGAATGTTGCCAAGCTTGAAAATATCATCACTGACTTCAAACCAGAGTAATTTTTGCTACTCTGAATTTCTGCTGCTTCACTGTACGCCACAGGATTTGGACAGGTAAATGTGTGCTTGATAACGAAGTAGAAACCATTCTCTACATTTATATTATACTGCGAATGCACATTTAACCCAGACAGATGACTGGGTTCACTAATGGAAACAGCCTACTGAACAAACACTGCAACTCCCTTACAGATCTGCCAGTGTGAGACATCCATTTACACCAACGACATCATGCAATCCAGTACATTGCACTGCTGCTCAGCACCACTCAGACCCCTTAACACACCCTACAAAGCTAAAGGAACAGACTGGCTGTTTTGCTGCACTAGGAAAAAGGCAGACAACTGCACGAAGAGGTCTGTTATTTCAGTGGTTTTAGCAGAGGGATGGAAAGGTTGGAGCTCTGGCTCCAAAGCAACCTCACTACTTCAAATGCACATTTGCTCCTCTGCTTTGCTCTTGGGAATGGAAGGATGAAAAGCTCTCAAGAAGCACACGCCTTCCCACCTCATCTCATCACCTTATCAAAAAGGGAAACAATGCCTAAGAAAACACTTTGACAGCCTCTTTACAGCAAATCAGAACATCCTCACTTGTGAATAGTCTTTGGCTTTTTATAGATATTCTTACAGAAAAAGCAGTAACATTAAAAATATGCCATCCCCACCTGAACTTTGAACACCTACAGAAATACTGCTCTGGCAGCACAGTGGTTTGATTTCTATTAACAAAAACCTCCAGCATACAGTTACTGGTAGCTCTGTGGAGCACTTTTCAGTGTGAGTTCAGGGATGCTTCAGCTAAGCTCTTACATCATTAAGCACCATTATTCACTGGGAGGACTGGATCTGGCTTGTATTCTCTTATCATGTATCTATTTCCACAGTGCACCTGGATGAGACTTGTGTGACAGCATATCGGCTTCCCTTCCAAAGGAGACAGGGCACTCTGATCTGCAGATTGCATGCTTTCCAGCAGATCTCAGGGCTCTTCTATAGCCCTGGAAACACTGGTAGATTAACGGTAGTTACAAGATTAAGGACTGGAACTTTGAAAGAGTTTTCCCTGGGCTGCAAGAAACCAGAGGATAAAAGTAATAAGCAAAAAGCAAAGGGGGCAAATGAATAGCAAATTTGCTGAGGATGGTGGTGTGATAGGGTCAGTGATGGGGAGGCAAGCAGTGCCCTGCACGACATCCCTCCTTGCTCTGCCCCTTCAGCTGCCCATCCCCTGCTCAGTTCAGGCATGCATCCTTTCCCCAGCACAGAGCAGGGGCAGCAGCTGCAATGGGGACTCATTGGAACTCCCTGATAACTCTTCAAGCGCATTCAAAACTCAATGCCAGGGGAGGTCAGCTGCAGGCAGGCTGTGCCCCTTACTTTGGCTAAACGTTTCATTTGCTCCTGAGCTTTCATTAGCAGTGAGGGGGGAAAAATAAAGAGTGCCCCTAACCCTTTTCTGCCACTCTTCCTAGAATTCAATGCACGGTCACAGCCCCCCGCTGCCCATCTCATTCACCGCCTGCGGCACCTGTAAGGCTTCACAGCTCTAAAAGGCGAACGCAGAGCCTCACCATAATCACAAACCAAAGACACTGTAACACCATCCATGAAGCATGTGAAGTGAATTCCCATTATTTAACTTCTTTTTTTGTTTAATTTTTAAAAGAACTAGGTAAAAAAACAACAACAACAACAAAAACACACACACACACAGCAGTTTGATGGGAAGGTTCTTGCCCTGTCTGTACAGCAGCACACAACTCACTGATTTCTGTTCTTTTAGGTAAAGAACAATCTGATAAACACCTTACTCTGCTTCTTAACTTTACATCTCCACTGCACGAGGGAACACACCACAACCATCTGAACACACCTTCCATGTGTGTGACATGATACAGTTTAGACTGCCAAAAACTCCCCCAGTAGCCAGAGAGAAAATGAGTTAGAGGAAACTCTGCAAAGGTGATTGAACGCAAAGTTTGAGTAAGTGTCCCTAAGTGTCAGGCGGAGCGAGCTGCAAGGACTTTCTCTCGGTCAGCCTCTCTATTTTAAGCCAATTTGAGCCTAAGTGCAGACACAGTCATGCAGAAAAAAGCTCAGTGCACAAGGCAGCAAGTAGCTGAGGCACTCTGTAAAGCAAGTGTCTTCATTTTTCCATGATGATGGAGAATTTCACCCTCCCGCTGCCCAGAACCCACCCATGTCAGCACTTGGAAATAAGCTACCAGCTGAACCCTCTTTTGTCTTTGGCTCCCCAATGCAGGCTCAGACAGTGGTGGTCTTTAAAAGAAACTGGAGCCCAGTGGGGGCAGGGAGAAAGGTGACAAAGGCTTCAGTGCAAATAGGCGTGCAGACAGCAAACGAAAAAGGGCCTTACTCTTTCCCAGGTTGTACAGAGCATAGGAAGCAGAGCATGGGAAGAGTCACCTGTGAGGTCCGAGAATCTCAAGTGGATTTTGTCTGGAGCACAGTGTGAGAATGGGGGACACGTTTACGTGGACGAGCCAAGAGGAAACTCCAAACCCGACTTTCTGCCCAACCTGTCAACTACCAGCACTCAACCAACCCATCTTCCATTCATTCATTGGATCAGATCGATGCCGCTGAAACCTTTCCTACGTTCTTATGCCATCAGGGAGCACAGCCGAACGAAAGCAGAAACACTCCCTCCTAAAAACCCTTGCCCGCTCCGACTGAACAAAGTCACAGCTGCCACGGTCGCAATGGAACGCTGTCGCAGACTTGGGTGGGAAAAGAGCTCCTGATATTTGAACAGAGGAAGGAAGGAGGCTTACCGTGTGGGCTGACGGATCAGATCCTGCCATGGGCAGCCTCCACGAAGCAGAGGTACTGCAGCCAGCTGTCGGCTCCCGGATTCCTCGCCGTCCTGTCAAAACTCAGAGAAGTTGTGCCGTCTCATTTGGTGCGCGCGTGTGTGAAAGGAGGGTTTGACAGTGCGGCACACTGGTCAGATCAGCCAGATTCTGACGGGTTTATATAGCTGAGCTGCAAATCCTGATCCTTGGCTCATTCCACTGTAATAGGATGCCTGAAGGCATTTTTTTTTCAGTTTTGCTTTAAAGGAACAGCCTCTCTCTTTGGCTTAGCTTCTGAAGAAACACACACGCACTCGCAGACACACACTGTCATACACACACACACAAAGAATTTGCATGCAGTTTATGGCTAAAGAAGGAAACCCCTGAACCATTCAAACAAAAAAAAAAAGTCAGCTCAGGGCAAATGACTCAGAAAGAGGAATATTTTCCTTACAGCATCAGCAGAGTGCATTATCAGGAATTTTAAACCCCTTTCCCCTTTATTTTAACACTGCAAAAGAGCAGCAAACTGGAATCAGGGGGATCACAAACACAGGGTTTCCGTTCCAAAAAGTCCCTCGGAGTGTGCTGGGGCTGATGGGCAGCGAGTGGGGCTGGCACTGCTCCGCAGGGATGAGCAGAGCAGCTCGGATGTACACAAGCTGCTGATCTGGCACACATCGGTCTTTCCAGGCTTGTGATCTCTGCATCCCAGCGCTGCTTCTGCTCTCCCTCAGCTGCGGGGGACAGCAGGGCTGAGCAGCATCCTAAGCTGATTCTCTTAAAAAGAGAGAGATAAAAGCCCACAGAAGCACACAGGAGGGCTTCCTTCTTTTTAAAGAGAGACTGTGCAGTTGGGTGTTGGAAAGATCCTCCAACCCCTCCGTGAGTCCCTTGGTCAGTCCCGGACCTGCGGGCAATGCACAGTGCTGCTCAGAGGGAGGGTCTCCTGCTTACCCTCAAATCTCATCCTCATGGCAAAGAATTGTGATCACAGTTAGCACTCAGGGAGCAGTCAGCTCCCTTCTATCTGAATCTACCTTTCTTTCGGGGGTCGGGGGGGGCTGGTAGTTAGAGGGAGGGGAGCTGCAGGGTTAAGCTCTTAGAGAGTTAAGCTCTGTCATGTCTGTGTTCTAGGAGAAGGGATGAAATTGCTTCACCATTTCAGAAGCAGGACTGATCCAAATCCCTTTAAGCATTACCCACCTACCTCAGGAGGCTGTGGGACTGCCCAGTAAGAAAGCAGTGGGGTCCTATTCAGCAACAAGGGTGCTCACAAGAATTAAGAGGGACTGTCCAGGCCCTTCTGAGCATTCTCCCTTTCTGAGTGTGCCTCCTCCCAGCTGGCCTTCCCCAGCCTCCATGGACTTGCATCACTTCTAGGATTTTTTCCTTTTCCTGCTTCACAGGCACAGCACTAACAGGAAAACTTGGCCCATTCTCCACCTTCGGGAAGGGATGGGGAATTCCTGGCCCCAAAATTCTGATGGCCATTTTAGAATCATTATTATTATCATCATTACAGAAAACAGAGTTCTTTTGGTAACGCGGGTCAGATTTTCTTTGGTGGGGATTTCCTATTTACCAGTGACCCTTGTGTTTATTTCCTGATGTGTAACAATATCACTGAGCTCATTCCCTTCTTCAATGCACAGCACAACTCTCAATCATTTCTAAACAGGTGCTGACAAAAAAGCAAGCAAAACTTGGTGACGTTTTTACAAATGATTTGTACAACAAACAGATCCCATTTCTCCGAGCAACTACAGAAGTATTCAGGAAACACTGAGATCAAATGCTTCAGTACAATCAGGGATGCATCCCTATCAGCCATTTATGAGCACTCATTTCTGATTTTTGCTTTAATTTTCTGGCTCGCTGTGTTCCATAGCAGTCACGTCATAAGAGCAGAAACGAGATCCTACTGGAAAGAGCGTCAGAACTGCTGACTGCTCCCCAGTAAAGGCATTGGATTCTTTCTGCTGACTTAGAATCACAGAATCATTAGGCTTGCAAAAGATCTCTCAGATCCCCCAAGTCCAACCCCAACCCATCCCACCATGCCCACTGACCACGTCCTGCAGTGCCACATCTCCACGGTTCTGGAACACCTCTTAAAAGTAGAACTTGTTCTGGACGTTTCCATTGATTCCAAAGGCAATAAGGTTACCGTTTGCAGCCCTCAATAAATACTCAATGTTTGTCTGCTGTTCTCCCCAGAATATTCTCAAGGTGATCATGGTGCCAGCATAGCTTAATTCTCCCCCAGTCATACAGTCCTGTAAAATTCAATTAAACTCAATGGCAAAAACCCAATGTGAGATTTTCCCAATAAAATCTGATGGGGACTGAGAAGCAGACAGTCCCCATAGAATGCACCATGTGCTTTCTCTTACTCCAGAAGTCCGTTCAGATCCATTTGAGAAACACTCCATCTCTCTGTCCACATCCACAAGTCTAAGCAAGACAGAAACAACGGGAAGCAATCTGCAGGATTTGTTTTTGTAGTGTTTGCTAACACCAGGTCTTCTGCCAGCAGCTACTGAATCAAAATTTAAACCAATTTTTTCTCCTATCTTCCTCCACCCACTTACCTGACTTCAAACAACGTGCCGTGATGCGGTGAATAAGAGTCAGGTAAGAGTCCAGGCCTGTCCTGGTTTTATCTTTTCTGGCTCACACATCTTTAAATGCACTCTGTGGAAAACACTGAGTGATACATTGAGTCAGAAGCAAATGATAACATGAAAGAACAGGGAAAATGTATTTTAATCAGCAGGATAGCTTTAGGTTGTGATGTCAAACATGAAGGATTACAACTGAATCATTTGCCCTGTGCCATTCTCTTTCACTAGATGACTGTCAATATCAGTTGATTTCTATTTTAATGAAAAGGAGAAAGTAAACGAGCATTAAATTTTGTATATGCAGCTGAGTTTATTGTTGTCTTTTTACACACAAGCTCACACTGCAGATGAAATTCACACATGTAAGGATAATCATTACAGACAAATCTAGGAACAGTTGGACATAGCATGAAATCAAGAACAGCATGAAAGCCTGAAAGAGATCCCAACTCATCATTCTGGAAAATAATGGATTTCACACTACATACTCATCGTTACCTTGGGACAAAATTGTTGCAACACAGGTAATTAGTCTTAGTTCAGCTTGAAAACTTAGATTAATCTACCCAGTCCCAGGAATAATTTATTTTGTATTGGCATATCAGACAGTGTAAAAGCTGCCCTGAAGGCACAGAGATGAGCACAGCGTGAGATGCATCTTGCCATGCACGTAGCGAAGCTGATTTCAATAGTGTGCTGATGGGAATGCACTGAGCCACTGGAATATAACTTACGAAACAAATGGACAGATGATCATGCCTTGGGGCAGGGAAACATTCTTGGACAATTTCAGGAGCCAGGGGAAGTATTCAGTGCCTGTAGCTCGAAGGAAGCACATTTCTTGCAAAAAAAGGGATGTTAGAGCAGCACCAGGCTCAACAGCAGCGCACAAGAACACAGCAGAAACAGCCACACCAGATTCAGAATAGGTAGCCTGAGAAACAGAACCCACCAACTATAGTTTATCTTCTGTAATGTTAAGAGAAAGATGAAAGAGTAGGTTTTAAAGAGAGACATCATATCACAGGGTCGATCCTCTACATTTGCTGTTTGGAATCACTCAGTGCTAATACGCAAGAAGATAGCTTAACTTCTTTTTCAGATAGCATCTAAATAGCTAAACTTTTGCTTTAAGTATCTGATATTCTCAACAATTCATGCTGGCTGTGTACTAATATCCTCCTTTCCTGAACTAATGGCTCTCAAGTATAATACGAGTTTTCAAAAACACTGCAAACTCTTGACTATTTGTTCAGTGCATATATTTAAATGGGAATACTATTTTATATAGTTATTCATAGACCATCCTTTTCCAGTGTAAACAGCAGTATGACTACATTTAATTCAACATACAACATTGACAATGACATTGCTTTGAGGCCGGATTGATTCTGATAATTGCAACCCATGCTGAAGGGCATTGTTTTGATATTAGGAAAAGCAGAAATATATCCCCTACTCCAATGGAAGTCTGACCTAAGCAGATATAGCACAGCATCTGAGGGTACAAGTTGGCAACTGATGCTCAGATCATCAGTACTGAGAGCTCTAGTAAAGTTTGGCTCCATAATGCCCAATAAAGCACTAAATATCCTGCCAGTCACTAAATTACAGCACATACTGCCATGCTCTGAAAGACGACCTTGGTCACATCCTCACACCTCTTTCCCTGGCCTATGAAATAGACGTTCTTTGCAAGGTAGGCAGCAACACACTCATAACATACACTAGACAAGAGTTTATTGTTAGTGGTATCCAAAATATTTATAAATAAAATCTAGACAGGCCTATGAAAAATTCAGTCAAGAAGAATCAAAGCTTCACTGCAAGAAATAAGGAGTAAATTGAGAAGAAATACTATACCAATGTTTAAGTATTTTCCATCCATACTGGTGGTGCCAGGCTCTGTGGCAAAGTAGCATCTGATCTTCGTAAATATCTTTGGCATAAATTAAATTTGCAGTAGACTTTTGTTTGTGAGGCAAAACAAGGTTTTTGCTATGTATCAAGGTAGGAAGAGTGACAAGAATAAGCCAACGTGCTGAGGACCAAGAGAGAACACAAAGGTTACTATTTGGGATGGCACAAAGATTTAATCAGCATGTCAGAATTACTTGTAAGTGGTAGAGCCATAGATGGCACAGGGAAAGCACCTCATCTTCTTGCCAATGAGGGTTTTATACCTTGTCATCCCAATTTGCATTTCTAAGTGCTTGAGTTCATTAGAAGAACTTAAGCGCATGCTTCTATCCATCACAATAAACGTAAGTACCCTTCACTATAATTATGTGTTCAAGCTTATTGATGCCAAAATTACAGGTGATGACGTTAAACACACCCCTAAGTATTCTGCAGGAACCATTTTCATGCTGAAGCTTAAGCAGCAACAACAACAAAGCAAAATCTGTAGTGCTTATCCATTCTAGCTGAAAAATGTTCAAATGTAACGATAGCTGCTATCAGTACGTGTCCCCAGGTGATGAGATTCCTAACACCAATAAAGGCCTGAAGGGCAGTCAGTTACAGAGCACAGATGTGAGCATGCTTAAGTACCCTTCAGATAGAAAACACTGTGCCATTTCACCTCACTATCTTCACATGGCCTTGTGGGGGGAGGTAAGTTGTGTTACCCACAGGACTCTACCCAGAGACCATGTGCACCCCCTCAGATAGAGAAGAGGGTATCTTCTCTTCTTCAAGAGGGTATGGACACAACAGCTGAAAAAGAGCTCTCCACAGATAGCTTAAGCAATGCTTCCTTGGTCTGTGCCTTGGTGTATCTAGTATAGCTTGTTTAACAAGAATCTGTCTTAATTTTGAGTAGGACCTTGATAGTGCTCATCTGAATTGCCCTCGTGCTGTGTTAACAGACCCCCCCACACACACACCCTACACTCTGGAGCCTCTGATGAGCAAAATGATGGCACTGAAGAGCTCTGCGGTGCCTGAAAGCACTTCCCCAAGTGAGACCTCATCCACAGGGAATATATTCAGTCTGTAAGAAACATGCCAGCTGGTCACCATAAATGGACTGCTCCCCTAGTGTGAGCATAAGACAGCTCCTTTGCAGGAATGTATACCTGTCCCACTGACATATCTCAGCTTGCTGCAAGTAAATAGAAAGTACTTTTTTATATATAAAAAAAAAGGGAGAATAAAGATTTAACAAATGCCTCTAGGAGCTAAATACTGCCTTATGTCATAGAATCATAAAATGGTTTGAGTTGGAAGGGACCTTAAAGGCTGTTTTGTCCCACTCCCTGCAGTGCACAGGGACACCCACAGCTCCTTCAGTGCTCAGAGCCCCAACATCCTGACCTTGGCTGTCTGCAGGGATGGAGCACCACCACCTCTCTGGGCAACATTTTCCAGTGCTCTGCCACCCTTATCGTAAACAGCATTTTCCTTATATCCAACCAAAATCTCCCCTCTTTAAGTCTGAAACCACCTCCCGTTGTCCTATCACAACAGACCCTGCTAAAGAGTCTGTCCCCCTCTCTCTTATCACTCCCCCTTAGGTATAATTCTGATCAGTGTGAGCCATGCTGTACTGTAACTAAAAGACATTGGAAAAATGATTTCATGAGTTTAAGAGAAATACTGAATCCCAACTGCACATTTCATAACATAAAATAAAATAAAATAATTAAAGCATTTACAAAGAATAAGAATGAGATGGGACCTTAAAGGTCATACAGACTTTCCTTAGGGCACAACAAACTATACCAAAACCAACACAGTTTAGTAAAATTAGCTTGACGATGATTATAGAGCTTCCTCAGAGGAAAACTACACCAAAATTGAACACAATGTCAGCAACAGAGTGAGATCAAAGATCAGTATCAAGACTTACTAATACTAAGAGGAATACGTAAAGATTTGGATCCACGGAGTTGAAGGTTGTGGATTTGATAGTCATTACACCATGATCAATCTTTGTTAACTGGAGCAACAGAACTCATTGGCTTTCAAGGCAACCATGCCCCGACTTTACAGCAGAAAACCGTATCACACCTTAGTGCTAAAAGCAAAACCCAAATGCAAAGAAAGACAATGCAGGAGGCCCTTCAATCACACACCCTTTTGAAATTAAGAAAAAGCTGCAAAATAACCCCTTTTATAAACACCTGCATCATTGCTGCCATTCCTGTAAGTGAAGGTAAGCAAGCACATAGACAAATTATTGTCCTGGTTGTAGGCACTTGTGTTTCTGGTATTCAAAGCATATCCTAAAATTGTTTGAAAATGATTAATTATGGTTACAAATTAGCAAATAGGGATATTTAACTTCTCAGTCTTGCTTTTGAGTCTGAGCAGCAGATCATTATGAGGTCAAGAATCTGACTGATGCAGAACCCATCATTTGCTTTGTAATTCTCAGTCTTTGCAGGCAGCTGAAGAGGTGAAAGGTTCACTGAAGGAGTAGGAATGTGAGCCAGACAACAGAGCTGTTCAAATTGCAAAGTTTTTGTACAGAGCAACCAAATGCTTGATGTTCAAGCTGGAACTAACGCGCTCACTTTCAAGGAAGACCTCTGGATGTTGAACCACAGATTCAAGAGCAACATCCTGGGGGCAAAAGGGGTAGGATAGGTAGGATAGGCACTGCCCATTTTCTCTGTGATCTATGAACAAAGAGAAGTGATGGGAAACGGGAGCGATGCCAGCTCAGATACCCTTTGTGTGGTGTTGAGGGGAAAGACAAGCACTCTCTGCTCTATCCTTGCATTTCTCAACACGCAGCGCTGTCTCTTTACGTGGGGCAGGGATTGGTGAGGTCACATCACAAATGCAGACCTGAGGAGCAGAGGGAGGCCCCTTCTTGCCTTGCCTTTCCCCCAGCATATCCGGTAGGAGCCCATACACCTCTCCTCATATCCTGCAGTTGGCTGCTTCTGGGACCAAAGGGAAACCTCAAAGCAGATGGGATTTAGCTTACTTACGTTTTCTATAGCTAACTCAAATTTCATTAAAGACAGCTGTAATCCCAGACTTCTTCAAATGGGTTAGCTCAGTTCTTACGTAGCTTCTATATCTTTAGAAATCCAGGTTTTAGCTTTAATTTGAACCAAAAAGGAAAGATGGAGTGACTGTCAGAAACATCGAAGCCCCAAACTCAATAAACAACTGCAAGCTTGTAATTGAGCCCTGAACGTTATTACTGTCCAGTTTCCCAGTTTATGGTCAGATTTAAGATCATTGCCCTTTGAGAGCTAACATACAAGACTTAACTTCTACAACAGAATAACCTCCATCATTCCATATTGAAATAAAATTGCTTGTAACCCATTTGTATGGCAGAGCAACAATAGGAATCGTGTGCTTTTATTCTGAGTACAGTACTTTCATCCAGATGCTTCTGGAGTGAAAAACTGTAGGACACTACTGTGCAAATATTCTTCCAAAATGAAGTGGATTCAATACACAAGTTTAATTCACAAAAGAGTGGATGTTTCTTTTCCTGCACTAGCAGTACCAATCATTTAATAATACCTATGTTTTCAGAATAATCAAGACAGAGCAGAAAAGTCTTCTTGCTGCATTCAATTCTTTGGTTATCCCAGATGAATGGCAGTCACTATCTATAATAAGGAACGCACAGAAGCACACAACCAAGGTGAAGATCTAACCAAGAAAAGAGTTCCTGCTGTAGATCTCTGTTTTCATCTGTTATCTCCAGAACAGCCCTGATTTTTCTAGAGTACATTTAAGTTCCTCTCATCTAAAATAAGTTTAAGGGCAAATATTTATATTATGAGAGTGTTTTTCTAATGTTATTAGTTTCAATCACATTTATTCTGGCAAAGGCAGTGACTCCCACAAGGCTGACTTCTAAAATTGATGCCTGGAGAACAGAGAGAGGATGGATGCAGGACCTACACAGCTATCAAATTCCAAATATTTTATTTCCCTTTAAAAGCTTTTTACAGACACAATTATGCAATAAGGATTACAAGTACTCATGTAGCAGCCAGTGCTTTGGTATCCCAAAATGATCATGTCCAAGATTGCTCGTTACAGTTAGGAAGTGATTCCATTTTACAAAGCCAACAAGTTACTCCGTGTCATGAATTCCAGTCCATTATAGCTGCATTCAGCCCACGTCCTCCCTCTGTAGTTTTCCACCACCCCAACACATTAATAGCCGCACTGAGAAGTTTGTGTCTCACTACCTGTTGGTAAATGATTGAAAAGAAGTGTGGTGGGAAACCCAGAGTTCAATACATCAAGCATCTTGGATTTCTGCTTGGCCTTTGGCCAAAGCGCAGAAGCACTTCTGGACTTTACACATATTTCTCTGATGGTATCATGACTCCCCCTTTTTCCTTCTTTCTTTTTTTTTTTTTTTTTTCCTTCCCTTTTGTCTCCCTTACTGGTGTCTGTTCTCAATTTGCTGTGTAATGAAGTGACACAGGGTTTAGGAACGTCCCCTGGAACAAACCACCAAGGCTTCTCTGCCTCCTGTGACGGGCAGACTCGTGGCTCTGACTTCACAGCACCCGGGACTAACAAGCACAGAGCTACTGCAGCAGCCCTGGCAAGAATGAAGAAAGCAACCAGACTCCATGCGTCCGCCCAGCACTGAGGGGGAAGTGAGTGAGGACAGATTTTCCATTCTATAGCCAGAGGCCCATCTTACGGGAAATTTCAGTCAGTAAAAGCAAAATGTTACTGGAATGTTGCCTGCCTTCAGCTCGCATGGAATTTTTTATTATTATTAAATTTGGAGAAACAGGTGTGAAAAATTCATCCCTTTCCCCATGGGGCTTGTTCATACACTGCAGATTGCGTGGACTCTGCGAGATGCAGAAGGGCTTCTGTCTGGCAGCACTACCTGCAGACAAATACCTGTTTCCAATTAGCTGTGGCTGTTCCCCCCCTGCCATCCCCAAGGCAAGCCAGAAAGAAAGCATTTGGCAGCAACAACGGTATTGTCTGCTGAAACCAGCTGCCAAATAACTTCCTTTGCATTCAGAGTATCCCATGACGTAGCTGCAGAAGCGAGCTGGCGAACCTCACTGATCTGTGAGCAGCCACAGTAAAATAAATTGTTCTCTGTAGGTAGAGGATGCTCAGCCACACCGTGAGATTGCCAGTATGTGGCAGAGCCCCTTCTGAGACTGCTGTGCCTTTGGGTCAGATAGCACAGAGGCTTCGTGGAGCCAGAACACACCTTCCCTGTTTGTGCCATCACCCCACCCACACTCCCATACCTCAGGTTCTCAGCATAGAGTTGCAGAGTGAGTACTAACCCTTGATGCACGGATTCTCCTCCTAGAGCAGAGCCTCTGTGCCAATAACATAAATGCAACATAATCCATGTCAACACACATACACCAGTGGCTTGATAGGCACTGGTAACCAGTCAAGAGTGCAGGATGGTATAAGCAAGCCTACAGCCTCTGTAATGGAGGTGTCACAGTAATGTTCATTAAGAAGCTCATGAGCACTACTAGAGTACATCAAATCGTCGGGCAGCCAGACAATGATAGCAAGAAAAATGGGGAGCAATACCCTGCCTTTATTCTGTGGGTCCCTCTGTTGTGAACTGTATATACGTAAAGATACATTACAATTCAGGAAGGAAAGAACAGTGGATTTTACTCCTTCCATTGGCTGCTTCAGACAGCAGAGCCAGTTTCAGAGATCTGGGAGATCATTGATCCAGGAAAAAAACAAAAAAAGAAAAAAAAAAAGGTGCAGAGAATAGAAAGCAATTTACATCTCTGGGCTAATCGACACTTGGGGAAGATTTTAAAGACAATCTTGGAAGTGATCCTCAGCACTGGTGCCTGTTCCAGCAGTGGTAAAGATGAAGCAGTTAACCCTCAGTAAAATAGGAAAATACATTTTTAACACCTACTGGCAGATGAGAGCAAGCAGTTCAGTAACAAGGGCAAAGAACACACAAAATGTTCTCAGTTCTCTCACTTAGCCCGTGCTCTTTCCAGAAGCTGACTGCAAAGCACACTGTTGGTGTAAGAGCTACGCTGAAGAGAACAACAGACTGCAGACACTTTGCAGGTTTTCTCTGCTAAAAGCAGACCAAGGTTATACCTACGTGTTTTTTTTCACAGAGAGACTTGTTCCTCCCCTTACCCTTTTGTTTCTAACCCTTATACTTACATTTTGCCTAGGTGCAATGCATTCACTTAGGAGAGAACGTATGAGATGTGCTCTGAAGAGGAGGACCCGTCTTCTAAAAGCAGTGTTTGAAAAACAAATAGACAATTACAATAGCATTCATTCAAACATGAGTGGATTCTGGATGCTGACAGACAGGGCTCACTGGGGAGCATTAAGCAGAGTGCTTGTTCCATAATCAGCCTTTTCAGAGGGAAGTTATGGAAAGGCTGGGCTGCTGTTTCCACCTGCCAACTCTCATTTTCCTACACAGTCTGATGGAGCTGCTCATGTATCACATTTCTTATTCTATTTTTTTAACCATTAAATTAAATCCTTCACCCCACTAAAGAAGAATCTGATGAAAGGCAACTCTATTTCAGTGGGTTGATATATTCACAGTGCCATGGGACTGCCTGACCTCCAGGCTACTGTGGATTTAATGTGGGATGTGAGTGTGCAAGCCTTCAAAAACATTGGAGTGGTTTAACTGTGGAGAAAGGGGCTGAGAGGAAGGATAGCAGTCGAGCAAATCCTGATCCTAAAGGGTGTAAATCCAAAATAGCTTCCTACAAACAAATGACATTACTCCAAACTTTAGCTGGTGCAAGTGAACTCACCTCCTAAATGATGGGACAAATGATGGGAGGAGAAGAAGTGGTTAATGTTTCAATGTGCTGTAAAAAGCCAACTGTGTAATAGACTGTATTCCATCTGGAAGAAGAAGGCTTCTAAAGGTGGCTGAATTTGACACCAGAAATGCATAGGTGCAGCATCCTATATGGTATCAGGAAACACGAGGCAGGACATAATCCACCAATAGAATATTTTTTTTCCTTGAGAACATGAATAGTGTGATCACTGAAAGGGTGGCTCAGGGAGCCTCATGAGACAGGGACTGCAAATCTCCAATTCCTTCACAGGTTAATAGGTCTATTTGGGCAAAACGTCAACAAGGTGGACACTTCTACAAAGCTTTTATCAAAAGCCCTCATAGAAGTTCAGCTTGGAAACAAGGCTGAGCACAGCATGAGAACTCAGAAGAGCTCTGAGACCTGCAGGGCGTAATCTGAATGGTTTCCTCTCCCTGCTAAGTAAAACAGCATGGGAGAGCTTATAAAAATAATTATAACTTCTTTAATATTTCAATAAGTTAATCAATGAAAGCTCCTGATCACAAACCCATTCTTAAGGTCAATTATAACAACTGGGCAAACAAAAGAGTTTCCATTCTCCAAGCAAGCAGTTATTAAGGTTAGGAAATAATAGGAGCTTTGTCACACAAATCAGAGACCACATACACTGACCACCACCTCAGAAAGACACTTGGGTCTTCCTATGACTTTCCAGTCCTGGACAACCATATCATACCATGACATAACACATCTTTGCCAGGTTCAAAGACCTACAGTCAAAAAGGCAATGCTAAAGAGGGAAGGCAGCCTTGGAAATCAGCACAGTCTTTCCTTTAGAATCCTTTCATTCCTCGTACCCACAGCAGAAACGGCAGTAGAGGAGCAGGTCCTCAGCACCTTCTGCTCCCCAGCTGGGCATTGCCAGGCCATACAGCTCAGCCTGAACTCAGGATGCCTCCAACCATTAGTAAAGATGTTTCCTCCTGCTCCATAAACCACCCCTGCACCACAGCTCTTAGAAACAGCTGCAAGCTCTTGAGTATCTCTGTTAAAAAACATGCAACAGCTTAACTCCTGCATTCTTCCAGCACAGATAAACTGCAGTCTGTGCAAAGGAGCTGTTTTTGTCCAACCTTCCTTCTCTTTTTAGACTTGGTGCCTTACCCCTTCTGGGTAGGATTTAAAACCTCTGATATTTTTTGCACTGAAGCTTTCACAGCTGCCTCCTCCTGCGTCAGTTCCATTACAGGAATGCAGCCTATCCTTCTGCATCCCTTCGGCTCCCACCTTCCAGTTCAGAAACATCATTCACACGTTCTGATCTCACACAAGGCTGCTTGGGTCTTTCCCACAACACCTTTTGTTACACAAACCTTTTGTGAAGACCTATTTCAGCATTTCCTTGGTAAGCATGCTTTATCCAAAGTCACTGACTATACATGCTGAAGAAAGCACAGCCCCGCATCCTTCCCTCAATGTGGGATCCTTCTTATCATCAATTGTTTGCTTCCAGGGCTAGGGTAGGTGTGACCTGCTACACTGCTTCCACCTTTGCAACACAATGACTGCGATAGGAGGAACTGACGTTAGCTTCCAGAGCCTACTGGAGTCTGCAGCAACCAAATGTGACATCTCACCAGCACTAAACTTTGTCACGTATTGCATAGTCCTTAGCATTCATGCCACCCAATCTGGAACTTCCTTAGAAGTTATACTTACTTAGAATACAATTAGGTCTTTGCTTTGCTATATAAGCCTATAGAACCATAGAATCACCAAGGTTGGAAAAGACCTCCAAGATCACCCAGTCCAACTGCCCACCTGTCACCAATACCTCCTATTAAAACATATCCCTCAGTACGACACCTGAATGTTTCACAGCTAGCAATGTGTGAGGATGGAAAGGACAGGTGGATTCCTAGCAAGTTCAATGCAGCCTTTCACAGCAGCTAAAGAGCACCAAAGTTATGGCATAAATGATATCCATATGTTCTGTAGCTGCAGCATCTTCCTCAACTTGCAACACAGAATAACAGGAATAGCACAGCGTTCTTTCTCTAATGACACAACACTGAAGTTTCGAATGTACATATAAGCATTGCTTTGGCTCCCATTCACACCGTCTGCCAACATTCACAACAGACTTTGCAGCAGACATACTGAATAATCTTCCATTCAGGTTTCCCTTCAATAGCAACAGGGAATGGAAGAACCCTTTCAGTTGTTCTTATACCTTGAGAG
The DNA here is from genome assembly GCF_016699485.2 of Gallus gallus. Lineage (NCBI taxonomy): Eukaryota > Metazoa > Chordata > Aves > Galliformes > Phasianidae > Gallus > Gallus gallus. The sequence continues at coordinate 3,400,982 of NC_052548.1, forward strand.
CTCCAAAGTAGGAAAAATCCCGAATGCTTATTGCTCAATGTTGAATTAAGCAGCAGCAAGAAAAGTGATGTCATCAAAGGCACCAATTCTGTTTCTTGGAGACATTTAGATGAAGAGGCAGTGCGGGGGACTGATTTCATTTTGTAAGAATCCCAGCTATAAACAGATTAGCAAATTATTGTGACAGACAGTAAGTGTTTTGTGAGAATGTTTACCACTGAATTCCAAAGCCAGGATCCGGCCAACAACATCATCTCAACCATCATAACGAATGACTAGGGACTTCCAGGAATCACATGCTGCTGAAGAAGGTGCCACAAAGCAGGCTGGAAGCAAGATGACTGGGCAAAAGGTGAAGGGGGAAGGCATTCTTTCCCAAGTGATGCGGCAGGGATTAGGGTCAGAAGCCACAGGACAGCAAGCCAACAAGCTGAGCACATCTGGCTGTGCAGAGGTGTTAGCCAGGAGTCTGACAAATGGGTTCGCGCCTACAAAACGGGTCCCTAAGGTGTCAGGGTAGCACTGAAAGTGAAGAAAGATGTTTGACTGGAGCTTTATCTCCTTATGATTACTGTGGCACTTCCTCTCTTCTGTAAAGTAATCAGCATATATTAGAACAGTACAGGGCAGGATGGAAGTACTTGTCCAGATAGTCTCATGAAGGAGGAAGTGTAAGTATTCCATGATACAGATCTTGCTCTTCGTGGCACAGAAAACCACAATATAATTCATTCTGAAAAAAAGATTGGGCTAAGTTTGAAAGTTGAACCTGAAAAAAAATCAACTGTGCTTTAGGGCAATTCTTCCCCTTTCCAATATCCTCTACCTGAAAACCAGACTACATTTTGTGTGGTTACAGATAAGACACAAACAAGGACCAAATAATATAGATGATGTCTCACATAGAATCTATGATGTAGCCACAAGCCATATCTCTCTGCACCCAGGAGGATGCTTTAGCCAAACCAAATTCTTCATCGCCCTCCTACCAGAGATGAAGGGAGATTTTTGTTTAGAATGGATATCTTTGGTTAAAACAAACAAACAAACAAACTGCTTCAGCTTTCCAAAAAGAAGACAAGAGGGGAGAAGAGGGAAAAGAAGAACACCAGAAAGTCCGTGCCTTTCCCAACCTTTAAGTTAAAGAATTATTTTTTCCTAAAGATTCATAGTAACTGTCAGACTCCGAACTTGTAGACATCTACACATTCAACTGACTGCAGCCCTCTGGGCAGCCAACATAATGAAATCTGGTTCGTCAGTGTTGTGCTTACTGGGACCAGAAGCACAAGGAAGAACAAAGCTGAGGGGCTGGAAGAGCCAGCACAGAGGGAACTCATTACTCGTTCCATGCATCTGCCTTCAAGAACCAAAGAACTTCCTCTAAGAACTCAATACATCAATACCAATGAAGGAATAATTCCTGGCTTGAAGGCACCTATAGGTTATAGGCACCTATAACTCTGCATAGCTGTCTACCTACCTGTCTGGAGTTTCAGAAGTGTATCTAAGGAGGAACAGATGCTTATATAAATTTCACGGGCTCCAGATCTGGCCTCATGAGCCTCAGGCATGTTTGCCCTTTTCATTCTGTCTTATTAATGCTGAGCAACAACACATTCCCCACCAATGATAGCTATGTTCATAAATATTTACAGCAACTGAATGAAATTGTACTTTGTTCCATCCACCCATCCACACTCAAGTGTGTCAGGGAGCCTAAACTGTTCTGCTGCCAAACAGAGATCTTCACAAAATATAAAGCAATACGGTTCAACTTTGCACAGAGTCCAGCCAGTTTTCATCAGCTGCAGATCTGGTTTTGCAGAGTTTACTTTTAGGCCCCTATAACACCACCTGTTTCCTTGTTATAGCACTAGACATCCAGACTACCAAGTTCATCTTCCCTGGTAGATACAATTTCCCACATTTTCCTTAAGAAGTACAGAGCACCCCAAGCATTACATCTGGCTTTTGGACCCAGGGCTCAGTTGTTTTTTTTTCCCCCCCAGAGTTTATTTACAGACTGAAGGAAACTTTGGAATGAGGAGAAGGTTCCCTTCCAGCCCAAATCAATCTACAAAATTGCCTTTTAATGACAGTTTTGGCTTACTGCATTTAACCTCATTGATCCTGAACATAAATGAAATTTCAGCTCATTGGATTTCAGCTTGAAACACGACCCTTAGTTCTAAAGAGCACCAAGAGGAGGCCAGTGCTGGAATGCACCGAACCGAGCACCGTCTGCTGCTTGTTTGCAGGGAGGAAAGCTTCACCCCAATATAAACCATTCATTTTTGTGCCTGTTTGTACTCCCAGCTTTCCCTCCTGCATCATGAAGTCATTCAGATGACAGTAATTCCTCGTTACTCCCTGTAGCGATAAACGCGGTAGATGAAAGGTCCTTCAGAGGAAAGCATGCTATAACTTCCGTTTATAATAAATTTTACACCTTTCAGGTTTGCTTTTGATTTCTTTGCTGCTTTTCCTTGTTACCTCAAATGAAAAATCATTTAAGAGATATTAAACGTGATCAAAATTCAGAAGCATGAGGGCAGCCGTGCAATAAATGCCCTGATTACCCCCACGAAAGCGACAAACCATTTAACAGTCTTTGTGCCTCAGTTTCCTCATCAGAGATCCTGTGAGTCCTTTATTTCTTCCAATCCTCAGGGCAGGACCCACCTGGGCCCTCTGCACATAACACGATGCTTTAAAGCAGTACTTGCAGCAAGACAAGCACTGAATAAAAACAACACAGCTGAAGACAAAATTCGACCGAGGACATTCAGCAGTTAGCCCCAAAGAGGCTCAAAACAGAATGAAATTCAGTGTCAAAGCATCAACTATGTAAAACCCAACCAGAAGCCTGGAATTTAATGACACATTCACTTACGCTGTGGTCAGCAGGATTCTACTAACTGGGCGCACGGCTCCAGCACAGCCCAGCAACAGGTGCTTTTGAATGACTCCTCAATGCCCAACTGCTGTGAAAAGATTTACGAAGCATGCTGAGGTGGACTGAAGTGGGAGGAAGGAGGAGGGAGCTCGTTGAATGGCCTATCACAGTATCTCCATCGCTTTCCTATCCCTATTTGGAGGGAATGGGAGCTTTCCACACATCTGCATGCTGGCGAGGCTGTGGGGCTGAGGTTTACATCAGCAATCTGTGCTCCTGCCTGCTGCCAGACACGAGCTCTGCCCGGTGGGATGCAGGCTGCTGGAGGACCTGCTGAGTTTGTTATTCACGCGGCAGTGTTTAAAACCACTGCAAAGAAACCTGGAGGATACTAAACAGAGCGACTCCCTTCCTGCCAAGATGTGTAAACATGAACAAATATGGGCTCCGCATGGAGAGCATCAAAGTCAGGAAGCACTCAGCCCAATGCAGCACCCCATTGCTGCGGGGGGACTCAAGTGTGAAAGAGTGCTTCTCTATGTGCACCTCACAGAGGATGAGGGAATCATTGCTTTAATGCCAGTTTGATATGCAGCACTGCACGGAGACAAACGAAATGGACATGCAATCCTCTCAATCCCCGTGGATACCCACACAGTGCTGCTGTCTGAGCCCTGCACTCTCCAGACCTGTTCTTCATGTCTTCCAACCCCGCTCTGATTGGCATGGAGATGCAAAGGGGCAGATCTTAATCTCCAAGTGGATAATCAATTTGATGCCTCATGTACAGAGAGCCTATGTAAGGAGGGCCTTCCAGAAAAGACTGAGCTTAGGTTTGTATTCCAAAAGGATATGACATCCTATAGTCTGAGAATGTTGTGCTTCTGTTATATAGCCTGGATTTTCCAGGGAAGATTTCATTGATACAGTGCAGTTGATTTTGGTGAAGTCATGCTAAGTAACAAGCAGGCTGTCTCTCATTAGTTTGTCATTTTTATCTACCCTTACTATTTCAAGAGACCTGCCCAGGGTTTCCTGTACCACACAAGATCTCCAGGCTATCCCGTGATGACACAATTATCTTCAATTGCAAACCCTAGAGAAAATGGTGTAAGAACATCACTCACCATTCGTCAGCAGCCTTCCTCTCCCACCACTCAGGCTGAAAACAGCACAGAGATTCTGCTGCAAGGATCAGTAGCAGAGCACAGCTTTGTGTCTGTAACAAAACACATGAATCCACACATTGAGCCTCTCCGCCAGCTGGGGAACTGCTCCTCTGCAGAGCTCTCCTTAAAGGGTTGAGAGTTGTAGCTACTTTCTCAGGGAAAGGAAAAACTTCTTTCCTTTAATTCTAAGAGCAAAGTTACTTTTTCTTCTTAACTGCTGCAATGCTGCAGGTGTATCAGGAAATCAGTACTAAATGCTGTGCAGAAGGCCAGACCCTTCTGATGGAGGACTCAAGCCCCCTGCAAGCCCCAGAAGTCCTCAGTGGTCACAGCAATCACTTCGACAACATTCTTCAAAGCCCAGTTAGAACTGGATCTCCTCCCACTTCATCCCAGGAATAGCAGTTAAAGAGGCTTGGGTTTCCTTTTCCACTCAGTCTTCCATGAGTGAAGAAAGCTTTCCTCAGAGCATGGAGATGAAGGCACTTTGTGTGCTTATTGTGCTTCTCTTACTCACTGAGCTACGATGAATGATGTGTAAGGGTGCATGAAGCCCTGTTTGCCTGCCTAACCCCAGCACCTTCCTCTACAGCCAGTGCCACGTTGCCCCTCCCAGGACATGCACTGTCACAGAACCGGTGTCACAAAGTCATCACTGAAAAATGAATGGGATCCACATGCAAAAATCACTTTCTTAAATAAAAGAGCTGTAGGGGGAAGGCTTAAATACTCAGCAGGGCTCTCAGTCTCAGAGGATACAGCTGCAAAAAATCAGTTGTGTTCTGCAGTAAGCTGGTTGTCCTTCACTGGCACTTTGTTGCCTTGGCCAAGGCTCTAGGTTTAGGTCCACCAAGGGACTGTGATCCTCACAAGTGGCTTCAAATGCCTGGTTCTCAACACCCCCACCCCTCAAAGGTCACACAGTCCCATTTGATTACTGGAAATGACAACACAGAGGTGAAAATTAATTCCAGAGGATTTTCTTTTCTAATCGAAAGAGGTTTCTGTGTGAAGACCACTAGGAAAGCAGTATTTAGAGTAGAAATGAGAATGGGCTTCAAATATGTTCTTCAGATGAAAGACACCAAATGAAAGTTTTTTTGGCTGATTAATTAATACCACAGAGGACTTCACCAGGTGCCTGCTAGGGAAATGCTCAGAGATTTTAACCCTGACTGGAAAGACAAAAAGGAGTCACAAAATGTACACCCAGAGATGAACACAAAAAAGATATTCCCAAAAGCCAAAAGAAAGTTGCAGTGTCTCTGTGATACCCCAAATCCTCCCAGATGGTTTCATTTTGAACTTCAGGCAAATTCACGCTGTATGCTGAATTTACCCACTCTAAGCCAACTTCAAATTCATGGAGGACAAATAAGTGCCTAAAGTTCACCAACTTCAGTGTTTTGCTGAGTCAATGCCTATAGCATATGACTATATATCATGTAGTTAAAGGAGGCGTAGAGGTACAAAAGCATCATATCTAATTGTAAACCATTTGAAATTATTGCTAGCAAAGGCTAACTGTGCCAAAAATGCATCAGTAAGAGGTTTTCATAAAGTCTCATGGTGAAGGTCACCTCCATCTGATTCTAGTAGTTCTTTTACCATCACCTTGTGCCTGTGAACACCTTGTCATCATCTAAAGATGAACATTTGGTTCTTCTCACCCTATTTTTACATGCTAACAAAAAGTGAAATTATACAAACAAATCTTCCTTGCACAGGAAGGGAATAAAACATTGGCATATAAACTGAAGGCTCCAAATTGCATTAACGTGCACATTGAGTTGCATGCCCTGGAGGGAGAGCAAATGAAATTTATGATTTTATTAAAGCCTTCTTATGCCATCAGTTTGGTATGACCAAGCTTTATTTCAAATAAGAACCAGGACCAACCTGCCTTGTATCTTACCCTTCCCAAATATATACACCCAGCTTACAAAACAAGTTGTTCTGGAAGCAGTAGAACAGAATGAATTCTTACTGATTTATGTCCTTTGCCTCTGAAATTTCCCCTTTGCCCTTCCCTGCCACAATACTCCTACCAAACCTAAAACATTGTATTCTATTCCTATTTAAGACCTACAAAGCCTGACTGACCAGTCAGTGCATGTGTATTTACTCACCAGATGGCTGCAACCAACCATGGGGGTAGCAGGTGAATTTTCATGTCTGTGTAGTGTCTGAATTGCCTGTATTTCTGTCAGATTTGGTTCTTTTGCCCAGCATAGCTGCTAGATTCACAAATGTGTAGAGCTTTACTAACATCAGGGCTTCCACTCCCCAAACATCCGATTGGAACCTGACAGTGTGTTGAGCCTACAGGCAGGTGTGGGGTACATACCAGGCAGGCTGAGCAGATAAACTGACAAATATTTCAGTTATATAAATAAAGTTTATAAGAGAGGAAAGAAAAAAAAAAAAAACAGGAAAAGGAGGAGGCTTGGAATGATTTATCTTTTTGCTCTTTTTTAGCACAGCTGATCTGATTTTAGAGTTAAATCGAGCCCTACTATTTTTAGTCTTGTCTAATAAAGCTATTTTAAACTGCACGAAACCAGGCTTTGCCTAGAACTTCCACAGGAAGTTGAAGAGCTCAGCAGAGTTGTACAACTACAGACAAAACGACCATTACTCTCCTGAACAATACCTGAACCTTCAGATAAACCTAACGATCAAGCAAAGCTGCTCAGCTACGTCCACACCCCCCAGCCAACTGTAAGAGAGATCCTGTTCATCATCAAACATGCACATGCACCTGGGTGAGATAAGCACAGCAGGGAGAGATAAGGTTTCTCCATTACTCCCCTTTCTAAATGGGAAGTAAACAGAGAGACAAAGAGAGGAAACCTGTAGAGTTTGGAAGTGAGATACCAACCATTCTGAACAAAGGAGAGCTGGGTCCTCCAGGCTTAAGGAAGAAAGAGACCACAAGAGCTACTATAAACTAGTTGGTTACTTTCTCTTGTTCTGTACTAATGGTTTAGAACCATAGAATCCTAGAATGGCCTGGGTTGAGAAGGACCACAATGATCATCTAGTTTCAACCCCCCTGCTATGTGCAGAGTCACCAACCACCGGACCAGGCTGCCCAGAGCCACATCCAGCCTGGCCTTGAATGTCTCAAGGGCACAAGCAACTGAACTGCACATCTCCTCCACCTGCAATACACGTAGGCATGTAGCAAGCCAGCAAATTACATCTGTGACAGCACAGCACTAAACCCAAGCTGTTACATATTTCTCGGCAGCATCTGGGATGCTAATGCCATTTTAACACAGAGCTGCTGTACATCTGACCAGCTAAGAGCTCATACTATGCAATATGCAATTGTCTGCTCCTGCCTGTGTAGCCAGTGTAAGGCTTACCTTAATCCAGTTTAGAAGCAGATGAGCTGAAACTGCAAGAACACACATAGATGAATGTTCTTAGGAGGATTTAGTGCAAAAAAATAAGAGAATAAACTTTAATGGAGTAGTTAATGCCTGCAGACAAATCTTGAGCTAGTTTGCTCACTGTTCCACCCAGCAGCACAGCAGTAACAATCCCCTTTTCTCTGCACTGCAGCTGTAGGATAGGTCACACCGCAAAACTACTTTCAGTAAATCCTTATGAAAGCATCAAGCCCTAGCTACACTAAACTTTGCTTTTTCCCTTTACACAGCAAATTCCACCCCCCTACAGATCCATGACCCAATTCAGTCTCAAAGCATCCAGCAGAAGCACACAGGAAAAAAAAAAAAAAAAACCAATGAGCAATCTGGAACGATGACACTATCTCTCACAAAAAACTTAAGCCATTTCATCCTTGACGTGTTATTGTTACTCCCGACAGTTCTCGGCGTGTGATTTGTGGCACGCGGCGGTGACACAGGGCGCGACTGCTGCTCATGTTGTAGCAACAATTTAAATTCCTATTAAGAGAGATCAAGGCAACATGACATTTGCAGAGAGCAGGATTAAGTTGCTTTTGTGTGATGCTCCAGAAGGCTTAGGAGTTCTTGACAATTGTTTGGAAAAGAACTACTATTTTTTTTTTCTCCTTAGGAACAAAGACTTAAGGAAGAAAGTGTGTTATCTACTTGTACAAAAACCAGTAGGGCAGAAACATTGCTGACATCACAGAATTCACAGAGAAGGACAGTAACGGGAAGCAGACACAAACGTTCTGTGGTTCAGGAGGCCAACGCAGACCAACAAGATGGGCACACGTGGCTGGAAAGGATGTGGGAACTTCTAAAAATACTTGTTTGCTGATGGAACTGTCAAAACCTCCAATAATTAGATATAGCCTTGACAATGTCTGGGTGCTGTGATTTCATGGAGACAACTGACCTGCGTGGTGGTGCACCAACAGAATCGCTGCATCCCTTTCTATTAAAAGAGTTTCTAATTCCAAATGTTCTTCATCTTGTTGTGTAATGCATTTAGTTCTTGATTTGGAAGAGAGCAGTGTCAGAATTAAAAGCTGCTCTCACCATATTTTATCATTCCCTTACCTGCACTACCCACTCACCTGAGAGCTTCTGAGAGGAGTGCGTGTAGTCTCAATGCTCCTTGTGACAGTAGGCAACTTACTGCCTTCACTAACAACACAAAACACAAAACTAAGGCCTAGATACTTTTAAAGGAGATGAAAGTGGGATGTTGTCACCATTTGGGCAATATCAACAGTTTCAAAAGGCCCTTTTGTAGTCCTGGACACTTTTCCAATAACATTCTCTTGGTATTTAAAGCTCTGTTTCTTCATGTGTCCAGAAGTATAATCATTTCAACAGGATTAAACATTTTTCCCTAAATCTAAATAGGGCCCACCCGATATACTCTTTTCCCCATACCTCCTCCAAACCAAATTAACCGAAATCTTCAACATCACAGAACCTCTCCTTCCTCAAGCTGACCTCTGCACAAATGATGCTGGTGACTGTCATTTGTATTCAAAAGCACAGCAGGAAAACATGGCAAGTGTCTTTCACAGAGCAGTTCAGTTTGCAGAGATAGGGAAAGCAGCTATCCCTTTGTCTCAAAAATGAAAAAAAAGAATAGGTTTAAAACAACCTCACCTAACTCATGCACTGAGAAAGGCTGTAACTACTGGCCACGTTACAACTGAGAGGGAACAATCCATGTAAAGTCAGGTCATAAAAAAGAACTGAGTGGTTGGTGAATAAAGAGGGAGGGCAGTAACTGTGCAGGCCAGCCATAAAGGCCTTTCAAAAGAAAGAAATGTAGGTGTGCGTGTTAACGCTCTTTATATCAAGCAGTAATTGAAGTGAATTCACGTATTTAAATGCAAAAATTCTCTTAAATGAAATACGATTGCATTTGCTGAAGAAGTTTCCCACTCATGAGGTCATCAGCACAGATAATCCCTCTTTACTACGAGTAAAAGTCACAGTTAAAACAGCTGAGAAGAAATAAGAGTAAGATTATGACAGATTAAACTCCAGTGAAAGACATAAAACTTCACACCTTCCTTGTAGGGTCAGTTTTGCTGATCCAGCTGATGACACTGCTGAGGCTGGAACTATCAGTTTCAATAACATGTCATGGCCCAACATCCCCTCGCTACACATAAGTGAAAGATCATAGAGGAAAATTGTGACCTTCCAGGTAATGGTCAGTTGTTATAGGAACGAACTGTGCAAAAAAGAAGGGCTGAGAAACACCATTAAGCTGATAGAAAATAGGTCTGTCTCAAATTTGTCCAACACGTCCTTGATTTTCTACTGGCTTCCTCTTATTTCCTATCTGCATCCCTACTTGAAACCAAAAGTTCTTCCAAGAGTTGAGTGTAAATCAGGCATACTTTATATAAGAAGGAATCTATTCCTGCAGCAATGATATAATAACAATTAGTAAAAGACTGTCAGCATAATCACCTCCTTCAAAAATTTGGGGTGAGCAAACCAGATGTTTCACAGTCCTCAGAACCAAAATAGATATTCAGGCATAGAGGAGCACAGTGACTCCTGGTCAGCCTCCCTAACATCTCCAGCAGCATTATTTCATCCAATAACGTCAGTGATCTCTAAATCCACGGTTCCTCTACCAAAACTGCTGGATAAAGCACTGGGACTGAAACAACCCATTTCCTTATTTCCCAATGAGATGGTACCAACCAAATGAACTGCAGCACCTCAGAGAATCAGTCTAATTTTTAGTGTTCAGCAACACACCGGACACCGTTCCCTAAGTGCCGTGAAGCCACTGATGAACCCTGTAGAAAAGATCTTTCCATTGAACTGGTTTTCCCCCTGCAAAGCAAGAAACCTTGTGAGAAAGCACGTCCAGTGGTCTGTGCCAGACCACCTACCGACCTGTTTAACGCGTGCCAAGAGCCGCAGGATGCCAAGTGGGCCAGTGGGTTTCTCTGCCCAGATGAACTGCTTGTGTCCCAGCAAGGGCAACCAGTTCAGCCACGAGACAAAGGAGTGTTTCTTTTCTCCTGCTTTCCTGTTCTACTTTTGTGTCTGCCTGCGAGTCTGTTGTTAAAAGCCAATGATTAATTGGGCACTGGGGAGCTGTTGGTATTTTATTTTTTTTTTTAAACCAGTGGATTTCTCAGCTCAGATGCTGAATGCTTTAAAATATTCTGCTTTTTTTTTTTTTTTTTTCCCTTGGAATTGTATGCTAACAGAAATGCATGTGCTTCAGTAAAGATTTACCAGAATTTGCACTTGACACAGCAGACAAAAAGGCGGTGAGCTCTTGTAATGTGTTAATGAGGCAGCAGTTGAGTCCTGCTCCCTAATAGTAGTACAGATTTAAAATAATTGTTCTCACTGCTCTGCAAAAGTGACAGAAAAGTATACCCCCCCTAGCAAAAATGACAGTAACGGCCGTGCAGGGCAGCTCACACCACCAAGAGGCTGTTGTAGCAACTGAAAGAACCACCAAAATCTGACATGTCTGGACATGATGTAGGAGAGGAGTGCACAAGAAGCACCACATAAAGAGCTGTGTGCTGCTAAAGCTAACCAACGTGCAGGTCAGCCATGCTTCCCTGTTTTCCCTTCCCCATATCCTGGTGTAGAGATTTAAACAGACCCAAAGTCTGCGTATGTGTTTAATGAACAACTTTTTAGTGAGCTCTTCTTCAAGTCTGTCTTACTTCATAAACTACAAGCACTTCGGGATAGAAAGAGATGCTTCTTACACACACATATGTGGGAATGATGTTGGAATTCATCATCACCAGGGGTAACAGAGCCTTTTCAGATGTCACTTTAACCCTAAGCCAGAAACAGTAAAGAACAACTAAAAGCACAGAAGTGAAGTTCTCTGCCTACAGAAATCAATGAGAATTTTGTCCTTGACTTCAGTGGAGCCAGGCTTTCATCCAGCCTATTTGTACTTTAGGTTTCCCGTGGTGAATAAATAGAAATGAAAAGCCAAAGTCCTGGCACCAGTCTTATGAGTCAGACAATCAAGTATGTGCAGTACGCATTCCTTCAGGAGAGTTGGGCTTTTAGGACCTCGGTGTCTAGATATATAGCCATGTGAAACTGTAAAGCTAGACAACATGACTTCTTTAGCAGGAGCAACAACCTCCTGCTTGTTTTCTTTTACAGACGGGAAGTCAGCAGGGTTATCAGCCTCAAAGAAGCTGTGCAGATACAGAGCTGCTGCTGCGATGCATACAGGGCTGTTTGGTATGCTGGCTGAAGACTGCGTATGAAAAGAACACTGTCAGAGCTGGGACGGTCCTTGTGAGAAGCTATGATGTAAACACAACAGTCCACAAAACAAGATTTTGCCATTTTATAACCGAAGACAGCATTTGGTCCCAGTGACAAATTTTCTCTACAACACAGCTGAAAGATTCTGTCCTTTGTAGGCACATACAACACCAGCACGTTGAAAACAGTAGAGACCATTTCCACAACAGACTCTGCAACTGCTAATAATCATCACTGCTTTATAAACATGTGTTTGTCACATCGCAATTGCTGATCACTTTCATTAACTCTCAGTCATTTGACGCTACGTTGTAATTTACTATTAGGAACATCTGACAAAAATAAATAAATCAAAGAAGCAGAGGCTGCTGTTAGAAAATATCTTCTTTAAAAGCTTTTTATAGTCTTCCTTATGTTGTTAGGTCTGCCCTTTATCTGAGAACATACTGGAGAACTTACAGCATTCCCATTTTCCATAAACATCTGTATTTTCTTACTTCAAACTTGCTCACAGCATGATTCCAATCTATATATACTTGCACACATGTACCAAACATCTTGTCTCTGGGCAAAGCCATTGGTCAATTTGGAAAAAGCCTGGAATAAGTTAAAAAATTGTAATCAATGTGTAGGGCAACATGTTTCTAGGATCTGCAGATCCAGAAACGTACTTCTACTCTTGTCTTTTACGGCTTAAATCTTCTCATATGCAAAAAACCCCATCCACCAGCTTTGTAAGAAGGATGAAAGAGGCACCGCTACAGAATGGGTTATGCTATTATCTAACAGTTCTGGTGGAATTTTTTATATTTTTTTTTAATTGTAGAACCATAGAATGGGTTGGAAAGGACAAAACGCCCATCCAGATCCAACTTCTGCCATGGGCAGGGACAGCCCCCAGCTCAGGCTGCCCAGGGCCCATCCACAGCCTTGGGCACATCCAGGGATGGGTACCCACAGCTCAGGGCAGCAGTGCCAGGTCCTCACCAATGTCTGAGTACAGAATTTTTTTCCTGAGATCTAATCTAAACTTACCCTCTTTTAGTTTAGAGCCATAGCCCTTTGTCCTACCACTATACTCCTTGATAAAGAGAAGTTCCCAGTCTTTCCTGAAGGCCTCCTTTAAACACTGGAAGTTTGGTTTCTTTGGTGTTTTTCTGTCACCTTCCTGTGCACAATTTGGAGGTCTGTTCTTCGCAAAACTGCACACCTGTGGCACACAGCTGTGTTAGCTGGGAGCCACTTCTTTATCCAATGCCCATCCCGCACCAAGTGGAGCACACGTGCATCACTCAACACAGCTTGCAAATACCAGGGAAGGATGGAGGAGTCAGACTTGCCCCAGCCCATTACAGGTGCCACCAGGAAATTCCATGTTCTCTGGAACAAGCAACATAATGTGCTGCTTTTACAGCTCTTGGGGCAGATGAGTCAAATGCTGGAGCAGTTCTGTTGTGGGTCACCCCCACCTTTCTCCATAGGGAAGCTGGATCTGCAATTGTTCATAGCCCCTTGTTGTGGTTTCTTAGCAGCATTCCTGAACCATGAACTCGTAGATTCTTTTACACTGCAGCAGAAAAGCCAATCTAAGTATCTAGTATCCCTCCTCAACAGGGACAGACAGAGTTCAGCTGGTTTGCATGGAGCTTGAACTCCAGAGAATGGCTGAAGCTCAAAACTGTTGCTGATACTATCACAGCAAGATGCTAACTGCACAGTTTCATATAAAGACATCATGACTTAAGAGCTTTCTGCTGACAATTCCAACAGCTGCTTTTCTGGCTCCATTGATACAGATACCCTGTAATGAGATATATGGGTGCCTGTGCCCTTTTCCTTCCCTCAGACTCCTTTTAATATCCATTTAATCATGTTTACTGCTTTTTACTTCAATCCAAATGATGATTTCATGCAGCTCAGCTGGCTGCAGCATGACTTTTTCAATAAAAGATATTCCTCAACCAGCCCAAAGGGCTGAACACCACTGAACAGCCACTGAACACCATGGGGACAGAACACCGACAGACAGGCCATAAGCTCATCTTTTCCTGCAAGATATCACGTATGCATAAACACTCTCCAAAACTCCAACTCAGGTCTTTATTCCCTTAGGTTGCCTGATAATTTTAACACTGCTAGTGTTTGTTTCGCGGTTGCTATGGTGATCACCTAGGCAGGTGATGGATTCCGATGATTAATTTCAGAACAATTAGCCCAAGGTAATGTTAGATTCCTGTCTCAAATTAGTAAGTGTTCTTAAATCGTGCTCACCGGGCTTCCAGCTGTACCTCCAGCACTTCTCTCGGGTCTCCTGGGCTCCAGGAGGAGCAGCGACTGCCAAATCCGTGGGCAGAGCCAGCTGTTCTGAGGCATCACATCTCCTTCAGCCTTTGGTGATGTGTTAGGAGGCTAAGAAAACACAAAGAGGATCTTGATAAAATGTGCTAATGGGGATCAGTCAAATTGACAGGTTAATCCTAAATGAATGTGTCCAGGTGTGAAAGACCTGGAACCTGCACTAAATCAGGATCTTATGAGCATCATTTGAACTGACTTGCTGCACTATCCTCATTCAGCCTTCACTTACTATTCAGTAAAACATACAAGTATGTGCATTCAGCAGCAGATTTCAGTCCATTTTAGGTTTCTCCACTGTGAGTCCCCCACAGTTCCCACTAGGAAATATCCTGCTTCTCCAGCATGAGTTCTCAAAGGGCTGCAGGGACCTGCCCCCATCCTTCCTCACAGACACTGCTGCTCACACATCATTCCTCATCCTCTTAGTGATAAGACAAGGGGGAATGGTTTTAAACTGAGACAGGGGAGGTTTAGGTTAGATATTAGAAGGAAGTTTTTCACCCAGAGGGTGGTGATGCACTGAACAGGTTGCCCAAGGAGGCTGTGGATGCCCCATCCCTGCAGGCATTCAAGGCCAGGCTGGATGTGGCTCTGGGCAGCCTGGTCTGCTGGTTGGTGACCCTGCACATAGCAGGGGGTTGGAACTGGATGATCATTGTGGTCCTTTTCAACCCAGGCCATTCTATGATCCTCACTCCTTTGCAGCATTTTGCTCTTTCTCTGGAGATTTGCACAGGGACACCACCAGCTTCTCTCCAGCCCAGACAGCCCTGGCCTTCAGCTACCAATCTCCACCACCTCCATCCAATACACACTTATATTAATTCAATTCTAAATGGGAAGTATGTGCTTTTTTTTTTTTTTTCCCACCCCTTTTAACATGAGCCTGAATCTCTGCAACACGTCTACTGTCTATTAATGGAAATACCCATTAAGCTTCCTAGTTAGCATGGTAAGACACCATCCATGCTGCAGATTAGAGATGAGCAGCACAGTAATCCAGATTTGATGCAAATGTGGCTTTTGCTGGAGCTTGCAGCCTCTGTTCCACGGGAACATGGACACCCGCTGTGACGCAAAGGAAATTAGGACATGTAAGTTCCTGCGTGCCTGCAGACACCTTACAACATCCCATCCCAAACAGCAATGAGTAACACAGTGCACGTCTCCCACACAGAGCAAGCATGGCCAGATCTCACCCCGCAGCTCGTGAGTCAGCAACCAGGGATGTCCCCAGCTGCAGCACAGGCAGCTCACACTACCACGAGTTTGACTACTATTTAAGGTCATTCTTAGCTTCTGCGTGGCCCTTGGCCAAATCATACTTGCAGGGCTTCAGCCAGCTCCTCCTGGGTGAAATTACGCCCTCCAACACAGCACACAGTCACTTCCTCCGCATTCCCTGGTGCTCCAGGCTGGGTTGGCTTCTTCCTCCTCCTCCTCCTCCACGGTCCTGCAGCAGCCTGGGCCACTTCACTCCCAGACACGCAGCTGGAGCAGAGCCCTCTGGGCCATCAAAGTCAGGGAAATCACTCACAAACGCAGCTGGGGCTTCAGTCAGCCCATAAATGGGGAGCATTGGGTCTCATTATGAGTTTTCGTTTAGCATTTGAACAATTGTTTTCATGTGAGTGAGCATCCGGTACTGCGTTTGTGGCACATTGTTTTTGGAATAGCGCAGTCTCTGGTGCTTTCATAAATCAGGCAGCCTTTATGAGTAAGTCTGCCTGGGCGAATATGCTAGCTCTGACCCCAATGCACATGACATTGGGTCCTCCATCAAGGCCACATAAGAACACCTCACTTCATAGCAATGAAGGACATCTGAAGACCTAAGGCAAACCTTTCACACCCTTTTACAAGGGTTGAAACAGATGGAATTTTAACGTCGGCCTCCATTATGTCTTTCTTGTTAAGCACAGTTTGCCATCAGTTTAATGATATCTCAACTGCCAGCAACAACATTATAGCGCAAAAAATAAAAATATACGTAGTACTTAAACGATAAAACTATAGGAAATGTAGAAAGTTTTAGCTGAGAAAGGTTAAGAGCACAAGACATAGCTTTATTTACCAATTTATCGTTCTTCCACCTTACATAGAGGCTCCACTCTTGAAATTAATAGTTTAGAGATAAAGGTACTAAAGGTACATATTCAGCATTCTTCTGCCATCAGCAATCCTTTGTGATTTCCTTGTCTCACTTGGAAAATTGCAATGGCAATGCTACCTTACATGGGCGTCACAGAGCCAAATGCTTTCAAGATCAGCAGATACTGCTTTGAGATTGTAAGGCCCAACTTCTCAACAGGCCGAAAAATATGACTCTATCTACTCTATTTATACTCTTTCAATTTCATCTACATCAACACTTCATTTACCCCTAGTCTGTTCATGTCTCTAGCTGCAGCTGAGGTGAAAACATTCACACTTGGAATGAAAGACTTCAAAGTAAGAGGTAAATAAGGACAGGTTCTTGGTCTCATGCCCAGTCAATTTGCGATTATTGAGAAACGCAAACATTTCATCAATTATCAAAACCACAAAAGAGGTCTCTCATAAGGGTTTGCAGGAATAAGCCAGTATGTAGAACAGAGATCACTAAATTGGATATTAAAAATGGCTAGGAGAGAGATGGGCCCTGAAAACAATCCTGTGTTTCATTATGAACTGGAAAGAGATGCTCATCTCCAGAAGGCACCAATACAGGTGAATTCAGTCTCACACAAAACCCAGAACACAACAGGTAGTGCTATGTTTTTCAACCCAAAGTTGACAGCCAAATCATTAAGGGGAAGGAGTTACAGACATACCCTGCTCCATCAGATCCGGAGCAAGGATGGGAACCTCTGAGTCAAAGCTCCCACTGCACTCAGTAATTACCAGCTGCCCACCTCTCAGCTTCTCTTTATGAACTTGCTCTACTTTGTACCACCAGATGAATATTTCTTGGAGCAAGAACAGGAAGCAGATCCCGTGTTTGTATCACATTCCACACCCAGAGCAGCATTTGCAATGGCAGAGCAGTTCACACCAGAGCTACTGCTAGAGAAGCCTATATCCAACTCCTTGGAGCCAGGCAGACAGGGAATGCTATGTAGGTAACCAGTTGGAACAGGGACACTCTCACCTGACCTTTTTCCCAAGCAGGTTGATGCAATCTCCAAGTTCACCTGCTGGATCAGACATACAAGATAGAGACAGGAACATCTACGGTGTGAAAACTACTATGACATAGCCATGAAGCAGTTGCTGGCTTCAGTACTGTTGTCAGGGATGAACACACGAGCAGAAGTTTAACCCCTGGTGACTGCAGTAGCAAACTTAAGTTGCAGAGTTTTGGTGCAAACCAAGGCAAGTTGGCAGATAGCTGGGTGACAACAAAGAGTAACAGCAGTGCCTATGAGATAGGTTTACACACTTAGAGGGACAGCAGGGTACTCCTCTAATTGTCCCGCAGCTAATTGTTATCTCCAATCCCACACCTGGAAATGTAAGATAAGTCCTCTTGGATGTACAAAATCAGCTTTCTCAGGATTGCACAATTAGATGTGTTAAAAGTAGGATTATTCCTTTACTCTTATAACAATATCAAAATTCTGAGTCATGTATGTCCATTAGACATACTTAACACTTCACATAAAATTGCAAACATGAAAAGTGCATCCTTAATGTCATTCAGTGCAGAACAGGTGAAAGTGGAACAGAAATTTCTCCTGTCATAAAGCCTCTTCTTTTATGTTGCTCCTCAGACTAGAAAAGAAAAACAAATTATTGCTATGCTTTTGGCCTGGGTGCCCCCCTCACAAATGAGGAAAGCAATGAGCAAATTTGGTGTATTGATCTGCAAACTGGATTTTTTATTCTATTCTGAGTAATGTGTAGATTCATTTGTAAACCAAGGACACTGTTCTGCAGCTTCATCTTACATGCTGCTCAAACATCAAATGCAGAAAATCAATTTACTTACTTACCAGGAAGAGGGGATCCTCCTCAACATGGGAGCACATTGATTGGTGGGTTCATTCTGTTTCCTTTTTGCCCCGGTGTATGACAAGTATGCTGAGAGCATACAGATGCACTGCATGCATACTTCAGAAAAAAAGCCAAGATATCACTGTCTTAAATTAGAATCAAAAAGAGCTGGACTTGTTTTGAACTCTCTTACCCCAACCAGCTCCACATTCACCAACCCTGTTTAAATCTAAAAGAAGTTGCACAGATTACGGTTCCTTTCACAGAGGAAAAAAAAAAAAAAAAAGAGCACAGACTAGATTGGGCACTTCCCGTTGTGTCACCCACCAGTCTTGGTTTTATTGGGAAAGCAGCATTACATTTTAAACAGCTGATTGACTCACAGCCTGCAACCCATCTCACACCAGCCCTGCTGCTGCCAGAGGAGCACACGGAGCTCCAAGGCT
The DNA here is from genome assembly GCF_016699485.2 of Gallus gallus. Classification (NCBI taxonomy): domain Eukaryota; kingdom Metazoa; phylum Chordata; class Aves; order Galliformes; family Phasianidae; genus Gallus; species Gallus gallus. The sequence goes on from NC_052548.1 coordinate 3,419,514, forward strand.
GAGGCATGTGATGTTGGCTTCAGTGGTGAGATGTGCTATACCAACTCATCAGTAGCGTGAAGAGCTACAGTCTGCAAATTGTACAACAGGACTCCATCACATCTCTCGAGGGCTGCTGAGAGCTAGCTGAGTTTCTCGTAAAATCCTTGATTTGAAAGGCTGACAAAGAAAAGCTAGTGTGTTCTGGAGGAAAAAAATAACAGCTCTGAAAAAGAGAATGTCAACAGTTCAAAACAAGCCTTATGGACACCTCAGTGACACCGGAGGCAGCTTCTGGTTGGAAACACGGAGAGCGCAGCTCTTAGCGGCTCGTACCGCCTGCTGGTGCTGCAAACCCGGGGTAACGAGGCAGAACAAACTATGGGAGGAAATGGAGCGAAGACGTGTAGGAAAACATGCATGGCAGGAAGCAGAAAGACAAAGTGGTCCTTATCGCTCATAAATTAAACTCGGAGCACGAGCGGCAGAGCAGTGCATGCATCAAGCCAGACTTCTGGCTCACAACAGTAGAAAAAATGACTTTCAGTAAAGTTTTACTTCAGAGGGGCCAGTTATCAAAGTCACTTCTGTGAGCGTTAAGCAAAAGCTGCTGCTACCATGATTTGCAGTGCAGCCTTTCAAGCTCACGATGTCTGCCTGGTGGCAGTTCATCCGACACACAATGGCTCCATTTGAACTCAGGAAAGCAGAACTCATCATCATCTTATTCAGTGCTGTTAACAGTTCAAGAGTCCATAGCCCATTTAAGCTTATAGGGCTTAAATAATAAGCTTCTTTTAGTATAAGAACAATCCTGGAACAACTTTTTTCACACAGAGGGTGGTGATGCACTGCAACAGGTTGCCCAAGGAGGCATTCAAGGCCAGGCTGGATGTGGCTCTGGGCAGCCTGGTCTGCTGGTTGGTGACCCTGCACATAGCAGGGGGGTTGAAACCAGATGGTCATTGTGGTTCTTTTCAACCCAGGCCATTCTATGCTTCTCAAATACAACTTTTATTTACTTATTTATTTATTTTTACTTAATCCACTGGTTTTCTGAATAAAAGGGATAGCATTACTTTTTCATATTGTCCCGCATGGGTACTAATCCTCCTCCAAATTTGCTTTTACACAAGAACAAAAGCACAGGGATGCTCTGGCATGCCTAGATACTGTAGCCCTTTTCTCCTAAACAGAATGTGCTTTGTTACTACAGGGAAAAAAAATAAAAATAAAAAAAAAACTTTGTGTTAATCATTCACCCTCACTTCTACTGTTAGTCAATTCGGCACACACCGCTTTCCTCAATTTTACCTGGACCCAAGTTTTCAAAACAGAACATTTTCCTCCCCAAATCACACTTCAGATATGATGGTTGCGGACTTTCAGAGAAATCTTCAAAGGAGGACAATTCTAACTCATTGCAGCCTGTTTGTATGCTTTTTTAATGGTCTATTCATAAAGTTCTGAGCAGAAAACCTTGATTTATTTTGACTTCCTTTCTGTGAGATGCTGAAGAATTTTTCCTGTTTCATAATAATGGTGGCAGATCCAAGAATACTGTTGCAACATTGAAAAACATTCTGCAAAATGCATCAAAATCTACAAATCACTCTGCAGTTATTCTCTGAGACATTCTGCTCATTTCTAGCCATGACGAGCATGGCTTTGACCCATTCTTCCATATGAGGCATAAGAAAAGGATTTGCAGTGGCAAAATACGTCACTGCAGATTTCTCAGATGGAGTTCTACTCAGTTCTAAAGTCAAGCCAACATGAAGATTCTTAACACATTACAGCATCAGGGCCAAAACGAGTCAGAGCTGCATCTGCATAGGAGCAAGGTTCACTGCTGCTGGGACATGAATCTCACTGACATTCAAATCTCTCTGAGATTCTAAATTGTGCATTGCAATAAAGATAACTTGTGTCTACGGTCCATTTTCAAACCAATGCCAATGAAAATGAAGTACAACATCTTGTATTATAGCAACAGAATTGAGTAACACTGCGGGACCGACACTTTACACTGCCAGATAGTGATAGGACAAAGGTGAACGGCTTTAAACTAAAGGAGGGGAGATTTATGTTAGCTGTTAGGAAGAAATTTTTTACTCAGGGTGGTGAGGTGCTGGAAAAATTGCCCAGGGACATTGTGGGTGCCCAATCCTGAAGGCATTAAAGGCCAGGTTGAATGGGCACTGGACAGCCTGACCTGGTGGTTGGCAACCAGCCCATGGCAGGGGAATTGGAACTGGATGATCCTTCCAACCAAAGACATTCTGTGATTCTATAAACATGATTTATTGTTTCTTTTTTAAATCCACTTCATTAAAAAAGAAAAAAAAAACGGAAAGAATTCAAATGGGATTTTTCTCATGGTGTCAGAATGAAACCAGAACATCTTTGTTCTACACAGAAAATGAAACTTAAAGTCCAGGAAATGGCCATAAAAAATCCAGGAATGAGTACCCAGTGTGCTCCCAGGAACAGCATGAAACTCTCTTCAGGTTACTGCTCAGAGTCCCATCTCAGGAAAACACTTTCATCAACAAGACAGTAGGAGCCTTTCCTACCAGAACTACACCACTTCCAGATAAGTAATTGAGCACAGGTTCTGATGGTCTGGTCTCCTTCCTAAATGGGATTTTCTGAGTTACTGCACTGCTCCTCTGCAAGAGGAGGATGACTTGAACCTGACTTCATCCAAAATCGACAGCTGTCTAGCTGAGACACTCCCCTTCCCCTAAAACTTCACCACTGATTCCAATGAGGGAGACAAAACTCTTCCAGACAAATTCAATCCCAACTTCTCCATTTCCTGGAACAGCTTTGGAAATCTACTGGCACCAACATTTTCAGAAATTCCCAATCATCTACTCAGCCTTTGTTAGCAAAATGACTTTCTGCATGAAGTTGAGCACACAGCTTGTGAGAGAGCTCTTGGCAGTGACTCCAAGAAGCCTCGCACCAATGCTGCCAAACACCATCAGTGGATGAACGAGGGTTCTTGAAGACATCGTTTTTGGTATGAAGGGATGTCAAGCAGAACAAACTATATAGAAATCCCATTTTCAGGAGGTCAAAGAAGAACTGCAGCCAGCTGCATATCTAAAGACTGATCGGAGCATTGTTTTTCTTTATCTGCTTTATCCACCTTTCTAGCAGAGCAATAGACGGCATGAGCTTGGCCTGATGTGATGCTACCGGTTTGGCCAGCTGGCTGGCCAGGAGCTACGTGTAGCTGGAAAAACATACTTGCCACTGTTTTCTGGTGTGCCAACGAGGCTGTGGAGCTGCCAGGAAGAGTGTGAAATGAGGATTTACTCAGACTTCACCTGGCACAAAAGTTGCTAGAGTTGGAATGGTAAATTGGCACATACAGTGTCTGACTGCATAATATTTACTTCATTAGGAATCCAAGACAAAACCCAGGTAAAAGTAACAAGGAGACCAGCACTCAATCATGTCTGCGTGACACCTCTGCTCCCATACACATATTTATGAGCCCAGGTTCTGAGAGGTGCTCAGCTTTATCAGTGACATGAACACCTAGCAAATCATACACAAAGACATTCAAAATACAGCAACTGTGATTTACATATGGAAAATTTCAATGATCAAATGGAACAATGATGCTGCAAAATACCTACGTTAGATCAACCCTGCTTCAAACTTTTATCCATTTAGTTTTGTTCCCCCAGCTAATGCACTTTGTGCTCATCTTCCTTGTCTCCTGTTTCAAGCACCCATGGAAGGCAGGCTACTTTCAGCCCCTTAGGTCTCCAATTTATGCCTTCATGAAGGACAGATGTCACACTGACAATGTGGATTAGACCACGCTTGAGAAATCAGGAAGCCAAAGATTAATTGCAGCAAGCTTCACATCTAAAGACAATCTTTGAAATTATAATTTGTTTAATTTTTACTATTTCAAAAGATCCAAGCCTTATTTGTCAAGCTGTAAACATTTTTAATGGATTATCGTACTTACAAAACAGTTTATTACCCCTCAAAAAGAAAATGACATCAACAAACAAAAACCCATTAGTGCAGCATCTTGCCCTAGGGATCTAGTGCTTTTAATGGTCATTTCATTCCGATCATCACTTTTCTTCACTTGTAAGATGTTTAATAAGTGCCTCATCTTGCACTCAACAGCAAAGTTGACCCCAATGTCTAAAAGAACTGCAAGCTCTGACAAAGGGTGCAATCAGATTTGTTTTGTTTTCTTATTCCCCATCAGCACAATGACATGAGAACACAACATTCCTCATTCCCTATGCTGGAAGTGTCTCCCCAGGAAAAGCAGCCATCTAAACATTCTGATTTGTACACAAGCAAGCTCAGACTCTCTGCCTGCACTTTAGTAGAAGAAACAGATGCTTCAATGAGGATCATCAGCTGCAAAATAAACTGCTAAAAATGTAAACGGATTTCCCTTTGAGTTTCACCAGACCAACAAGAAGAATGGAGGGACTCAGCAAAGCCAAGCCCTGTGCCATCAAAAGTTCAGTCAGCAAACACTTGTAGGCACAGATATTACTGAAGAAGGTTAATGTTGTGAGCCTTGATCCTTATCACAGGAACTGTTAAGCCCTACTTGGGTACCTCTCACAGATGCCTGATCTAGAAGAGTCACTGCTTTAGCAAACCACGCTGCAAAATACCATGGCAGATGGCAGAGCATTGTCTCATCCCACCTCTCGTTCCTTGCTAATGCTGCTGTTTTTCATCTGCTTCTTTTAAAGAGAAGGCTGCGGTGAAAATGAAAAGCACAATTCTGTTCAGCGTACTGAGCAGCATGCTTGCAGAGCCTCCCATCATCTGTGTCTAAAGGCTTTGCTGATGTTTCTCAAAAGGCCATAGCAGCCACTTTTGAAGATGGGGGAGAAGAGGGAAACAATCATCACACAGAGCTCATCTCATTGATGTGGGAACCAGTTCATTTCAGCAGCAATGGCTGCAGCCCTGGGTTTGGGCAGAGATGAACCAGGGGAGCAGGGAAGAGAGTACACTGCATGATCTTTGGCACTGCCATCTCTTTAGCTGCCCAATTGCAATTGGAAAACAACAACCAACTTGAGCATGCAAGTGCAGCCACGGAGGAACACAGCAGCTCTCCGCTCTCTGAGCAGACTGAAGAGAAACCACAAATTACCTGCTAAGCCCAAAAATTCCGAAGCGTTTCTCAACTGGAGTGTTTTGGGTTTGTTTGTTTTTCCTAGAAAGCCACTGGGACAATTAACTGTAGGGATACTTTTATCTCTTTGCTACAAATGGTGAAACCGTTCAGTTGTCTGCTTCCTAGTTCGCTCCACAGCTATCCTGGTGAAAAAAGCTATGACCAAGCAGCAACTCCACATTTGTCTTTCCCTTCCCGCTCTGCTTAGGTTTAAACACCCAAAAAAGGGCTAACAAGTCTACCCAGAGACCACAGCTTTGATATATCGTGCTTTCCAGAGCAATGGCCTAAAACTCAGGAACCAGAGGGCTTCTGTAGCTGTGCCATGCTGTGTAGGTTTTTGCTACAAAATGCGTTTTGGTTTCCCAATCCATCGCCACATCTGGATGTTGGGCACCCTCCCCCCCCCCCCCCAACAATTAATCCATACACAATGCACAACGTCAAGTCTGCAGTTGCTTTTCCAAGAAACACACTCTATGAGGTGCTTGCTTTAACAACAGTAATCCCTGCAAAAGCTATCAACTATCTGCTGCAATCCTGCTCCATGCTGAAAAGTTTTCCTGTTAAATACATTACTGTCTCGCAGGAATTCATTACTTTCCATGCACACACTACCTGCCTCATACTTTCTGGTCACATTGCTATCAAAAGTGAAACTCGAGGTTAAGCCTAAGCTAGGAAGATCATTACCTATTTGTATAGGCAAGGCAGCCTGTTCAGGGACCGACCACACAGAAACACCCCCTCTGACACAGGCTGGAAAACACAGACAGACTAGAACAGCCTTGTTTCTTTTAAAAATAGCGCTGAATAAAGGGTTCCTTCATTTTAGGCAGCTCTCCAGGAAATTGGAGCATTCTGCGATCCGCTCCTCTGGATTACCTGCTCACATCTCCATTTCATTCAGAAAGCTGCCTTGGTTTGTGCAGTGAATTAAATTCCCCTCTTCCCAGCAGGAAAAGAAAGTTTGTGGTATCCAAAGATTAACCAAAGTAAGCCACAAGGGAAGCAAGCAAGCATATACAGAGCCCTACGTGGCGACACTGCAGTGTGTTTCACTTACTCTCTGTGAGCAGCCAATCTTTGCCAGCACTGCTTGGTTGACTTTCCATGCTTACATGAGCTACTTTTTGGCAAAAGAGTAGTTTTTCTGGAGCAAAATGCAACTCTTGTCAATGAGAGAATCACAGTCTATAATCAACTCATGGGGAGAGTCTAAAAACCAGCCTAGAATTCAGAGATTGGTCCAAACTTTTCTGTGAGTGTTCACTGAGATGTATGATAAAATACATTTTTTTTTACATGTCAGAATATGCCAGCTTTACCATTTTAATAAGAAATATGATAGAAGACGACTTAATTGATTTTTTCTTTCAACCACTTGCCAAGAATGTTATGGATATACACAGAAATAGGAAATACAAGGGCTTTACCAACCCTACACCACAAGGGCAGCAAGTCCTGCTTAAAAATCTTGCCCTACAGCTGAACTAGATCACGTCCAAACAGACTGAGAAAGTTCCCTTACCCAAGCTCTGAGCAGGCCAGACATTGATCAGCTGCTTTAACTGGACACAGAGCACACATCCCCCTGTCCTGCCTTTCTGGTGATGTGGATCTGAAAAGCCAGGCTTTCTTGGGGCACAAAAAGGGCAGGGAAGGTCTGCAAAGGTCAACCCTAATTCTAGATGGCAGCACCTTAATGGACGGCCTGTCATCTCGAGGGGACATCTAGCAAAGGCCACATATTTGGGTTGGTGCAGAGTTTCTGGAGAGTCTCCTAAGGAAAAGGAAATGTCCCGGAAAGAGAAGAAAATGGGGAATGAGAGCTGAGGTGTTATGAACAGACATCAGTGAGAAGGTGTTGTAGAATCTGAGTGGCCGCCACCATTGTTCAGTGGTGGTGAAGCAAAATGATCCAAGAGAAAGGAGCAAAGATAGCAGGAAAGCTAGCAGCACATCTCTACCCTTGAATCTGTTCTTGGTAACTTGCATGTAAAATAAAGACTGAAAAAGTCATGCAGTGTAAAACGGGAAGATGCATTGGCCTTCTAGCAATTCCACTTGTGCTTAACTTCCTATGGTAGATTAACCCCCATCAACATCTGCAACTGTACCACACGTCTGGCAAGCAAATGCAACCTTTTGTGGACAAACCTCTTTGACATCAATAGCAATAACTGACTTAAGATTTAAAACACTTCACCCCATCCACTGTAACTGGAGCCAGCCTGGTTATGCCAGCCCTTGAAGATGCACAATCCAAAGTGGTCTGAAGGATGATACAAAAGGAAAGGATATATCAGGTTCTTTACAAACATCTACACTAGAGAAACAAACTGCAAACAGCTGCCCTGTCTTCACTAAGTACTAAAACAAAGACATCTTTTCTGCGACAGTTCTGTCTCTGCAAATCCTTTTCACTAAAAATCCCTCCCCAAAGCAATGCTGGCCTCAGCCGAAACACTGATTTTTTCCTAGCTATACAGAATTACAGCAAACCAGAGACGCAACATCTCACTTTTCAGCTTGAGAAGCGAGGACAATTCTCCTTTTCAATCTTCTCCGCAAAGAAAAATCAGTCTCTACTAAATAGAAAACCAGTAAAGCTTATAAATCCCTTTTCCTACAGTTTCTAGGAAACTGAAAACAGGAATTGGAAAAAGGTATTTATAAAAAATTATGAGTCAACAACATTAATTATTGCATTGCCACATCAGTGCCTCATTGATTAAAAGAAGCATTTGTTCTCACGTAGAGCACATTTAATATCCTTTATATCTGATACTGTGAAACTACAAGAGAAAAAACCCTAATGGTCAAACTCTCAATACCTCCCTGCTTTTGGGACCCCTCCTCCTTTTTTCATGTTTAATTTGTGTTGGTTTTTTTTTTCCCCCACTTCCCCTCTTTGCAGTCGCCCAATCTCTGTCAGTCTCGCAGCTTTACATCAGAAACTTTGGATCCCCATAGGAATGTTGAGAAACACATCCAATAACGACCAAGAGAGACCATTCAGTAATGAAAGAGTCAAAAGACAGCCCTCCTTGTGAGACAGGTCGTGTAATTCGTCTCAATTTGAGGAAATAGGGGCATACAAAGGTTAACAGCTTGCCCAGGGCTTCAGTGAGTCATTCTAAAGCCAGAGGCTGGACCAGGCAGCCCCAGCTCTTGTTCCGTTGCTCTGATCAATTAACCACTTTTCAGGATTTATTCCTCTTTCGTGACTGATGAGTCAGCTACTGTTTAAGAAGGGCGTTAGAGTCTGTTCCACGATGAGAGGCTAATTCCTCCTAGCACATGCTGTGGGTATTACACGACCCCACGTTACTGAGATAATCAGTCCATTGTCTCAGGATGTTAATTGAGACAAATGGCGCAATGAGTCATGCTTAGGTGTCTGCTTCTGCGTTTCCCCCTCATTTTCTGTTCCTGAGATGAATGCCCTTATTCCCAAGAGGTGACTGCTGTTCTTCCTCTGTGCTCTGCTTCTGGGATACTGTGTGTGCTTGTGATACCTAATTTGTAAAATATTCTGCTCATACAGATTTGTTATTTTCAGCGTCTTTGGAGAATTCCTTTTCTGTTCCAAGTGTTTCTGAGGTTAAAAGCAACTAAGAACTGAATCAAAAAAACAGCCCTCCTTACCCCCTCCTCTTTACACTTAAATCGAAAATGAGTTTATAAGCTTTGCCATTTGGGATTTTGGTTAAACGATTTCATCAGCCCTATCAGTCAGATGTAAATCAGGCACATTTCTGTCTCAGCTGTCCATGCAGGAGCCAGAGCCCTTCGCTCACAGGGTCACAGATGGAGGAGCAGAGAGCAAACAGTGCTACCCAAGTCCTTTACAGCAGGGCCTGGGATTTGGGATTTGCCCCTTGCAGGGAGACTCAGATCCACAGAAACAGCTGCTTGGAAAACACCATCCAAATCATTCCTCCAGAGAGAAAACCCACAGCTTTCAGAGTTGAAAGATGGGCTACGAAAGCTTGAGCTAAAAACCCTAAGCCAAGATTGTGCCACTCACTCACTAACAGATAGCTGTAACTTGGGATCTGCTGCTTTCTCTTTCTTTTTTTAATCCCAGTGGGCTGCAAAGCAGACCAGTGTTTCCTTTGAGCTCTTCTGTGGCTGAGGTAGTCAAGCCCTGCTTCTCCCAGCTGGTGCAAACTGAAAGGGATTAGAGCAGCCCTGCACCTTACACATTGGGATCGGTGCTCACCTCCTTGCTTGTAGGCACATCCAAACCCTCCTTGCAAGCACACACCTGTTTCTGTTTGCATTCCAGGTGAGCTAGGTGTGATCCAGTCTCAGGCTAATCAGCACCTGGACCACTTTTACATGGCCCCAGCGCTCTGGGTTTGTTGCTGTGCCAGTGTGGCTGCACAGCTTTTAGACAGATGTCAACTGACACTGACGGAGCTGGAGCAGACACTTCAGGATACACATAAAGCCACAGGGCCAGGCTCTGCATTTCTGCAGGCTGATCTATTTCTCTGCTTCAAAATCTTACACGGTGGGAGAAAAACTAGTCCTGATATAGATCCCTGCAATATTTCCCTTACAGGGAGATCTTCTTTAACATAGGCAATCCCATCTATCACTTGAGAACATTCAGTAAACATGGCTGAATTCAACCACTTGCATGTTATCCTTCAGCTTGCATTCTGGTGGTTAGAGGGGAACAACTGGTTCTTTTAAGTCAAAATGTTGTTTAGTGTTATTGGTAGAAGCTAAACATAATATAAAAGCAAAAACAATTTTATCACAGTGAAAGACTTACAAAGAATGCCTCCCATTCATTGGAAAATGAAATCTTCCCTAAGAGCTCCAGTGTGAATTAGGACAAAGTATGCACAGAAAAAAAGAATGCAACAGAGCCTCACTGTAACCATCCATGGTCATACTCAGCACCAGTAAATTACTACATATCAGGCACAGCCACAAGGCAGTTCAGCTAAAGTTGTTTTAAGGTTTAACAAAAGGGCACAAGTCTGTGTGTAGATAAATCCCAAAGCAGGGCTGGCAAAACCAAGTCAGTCAAACGTAATGCTAGTAGCAGTACCACAAATGATGAAAAATGAAAAATGGTGGGTTTTGGACAAAAAAAAATGGTAGGCTGGGCTTTAACAGATCATATGTCTAACACCCACACTTCTGCCAACCCACCTGTACTAGGGCTTTCCATAGGACACCTCGAATGCAGAAAGATGGCATCAGCCACAAAAGAGAGAGCAGATATCCTCATGCAGGGTCTGGTCCCCATGGAGGCTGCTGAGGTGCAGCTTTATAAGAGGCAAATCTTGGCTCTGTGCTCCACACTCACAGTCGAGCCAGGTTAGAGGAAGGCAGAACCATTAGAGGGAAGCAGAGTATTCACTTGTACACTCGTATGTAAACAGCAGTTAATGAGGCAGTACAGTAAATGACCCACTCTTGCACCACTTTTTTTCCATTTGGATTGTAAGGAGGTATTAAAAAAACAGATCCAGTTACAAATACTGGCCCTGAAATAGAGCCCCAAATCTTTAACAAGGTGCTCTCCTCATATCAGGCGGAATATCTCTGATTTGGGTAAAGGCAGAAGCTGTCACTGAGGTGTTTCTTAGCTGGCTCCAAAAGCACTGTTTCAGTTACGCCTTTCATAACTGCTTAAATAACAAACCCGTTTGGATTTCTGTTTCCAGCCCAGAAATGCAACAAATAACAACGCAGTCACATTCCAGCAAGATCTGATTATGAAAGTTGTTTCCCCGATAAGCTGTGAAATGCCACCAAATCATTTAACTGCTGTTACAAAGAAAAGGGCTCCCCCTCTATGCTGGCGTAGTTACAATTGAAAGATAGTTTTATGGTTTGGTTTTGTTGGTGGTGGTTTTTTTTCCCCTAAATCTTTAAATAATTACTTGTGAGAAAGCTCAAACATTTCTTTTCCTCCTCATTGCAGTTCTCTTCAATTTCCATCTGACTCTTCAAGCCTGGCCCTCTCTCAGGGACATAAAGTACCCACAGGATGCTCTACATATCAAGGCATTATGAAGATATTTCACTAAGGACATTATTCAACTGGTATTTTTATATAGAAGATGAGAGACTGAATCAGGCTGTTTGCTGCAAGTTTTTCCAACAACTCAATTCCATCTTGTGACACATCTTCATTTTTGTCCACACAACCACACATCTCTGGCTGTACTAAGCTAAAAGCAAAGTCACATCGGCACACCAAACTCTGGGCCTTATTTGAGCTACTGAAGAGCAAACATAGCACAGCTGACCATCATAATAATTAAGGTATAAGGTAACAACTGCTATTTTGATATCTGGAGCTTAATTAGTGGGAATTAGGAAAAAGTTAGGCATCATAGCACCCCACTCCTTCCTTTAACTATCTTGTCATGCTGAATGGACTAAAGCGTGCACAAGCAGAGCTTTGCTGCAGCATTTTCCAATTTAATTTGCAAACTCTTGACCACAGGAAGAGACAGGGAATATATCATGCTTCTTTATAGCTTTTTGCTCAGTTATAACCATTTAGGTCTCTCCTTTCTCCCTGTCAAACAAGCCCTGTTCACACAGGGACACGGTTTGGTGGGGAAGGTGGTGATGGGCTGATGGTTGGACTTGATCATCTTAGAGGTCTTTTCCAACCTTAATGATTCTATGATCTCTCTGCAGCTACCAGAGAGATTTTGCTTCCTTGGAATCCTCTCCGATCCCCTCCTTTTTTCTTTGTCTGTTTTCAATACAAAAGCAATTTTCAAAAACAAAGGGCTCAGTAAGTGATTCAATAAATTCTGGATTAAGTACAAGCCAGACTCTGCCATACGCTTAATGCAAGCAGATGGAAGATACGTCTGCCTTTTCTATGAGCTCTTAGAAGATGGAGAAGAAGGAGGGGAAAAAAACAGATGAGGAAGGGTCTCAGAGGCAGCAAAGCCCTTCTGCTGATCTGTAGAGGTCCCACGGGGAAATGTATTCCTAGAGAGAGATGGATGAACAGGGGCCGCACACAAATTAATTTTCTGGTGTATGGCTGAAGAGGCAGAAGGGAGAATGCCAGATCATGGCAACAGGAGGAAATGCTAGCAACACAGAAAGGAAAGAGAAGTGCCACAGAAGAGAGAGGGCCCTGTTAGACACTGACCTCCAGCAGGGCTCCCCACAGCAGATGTGGCACTTCTTGCCCTGCAGGCACTGTGCTGGGTTCAGTAATGGGAGGTCAGCAGAGGGGCCTGCACAGAGTGCTCTTTGTAGGGGCTCCAGCAGGCCTTCCCCAGCTGCCGTGGGAGGCAGAGGGCAGGAGGGAGAAACTCCCAAGGGCTGTGAGGCAGGGAGGGATAACAGAGAGGTTTCCCTGGGCTGCAGTGGGTTGAGATGAGGTCTGCTTTGAGGGCTTGGAAAGACAAAATGGATGAGTCAAATTCCAGGCAAAGCAACATTTCCCCTCAGGAGCTCAGACTGCTTACACTGTGCCTGTAGCTGCAAGTGAGGCTGGACGGTGCCCCCCATCTCTGGGGGTTCCTTTGCCTCCTGACCTGCAGTCACATCGTCCTGAGCAGGGCCGCATGCAGGTGTGATCACTGTCAGCCTCTCCAAGACGAAATGCTTCACTTACCTACTATTCTAGAGCTCTCTTCCCCAAAACGTAACTCCATTTCTACTCTGGCTCAATTCCTTCCATATTTTTCACATCTTATTTCAGTGAAACTGGAATATAACAGAGGCCTGAGGGCTCTATTAGACATCTTCAACTTCAAGTTGAATTCAACAAAAATAAGTAATCCTGCTACAGACCACTGGGAGTTTGTTCAAGAATCCTACACACAGCTTGTCGTGCTTTGCTTTTGCTGCTCTTCAGATCCCATTATTTTCAACCCTGATAAATTTTCTAAGACATTTCAACAGTAACAAATGAGTTCCACTCAGTTTCTTCCTCCCTTTAAGACTTCTGTGTTCTCCAGTTGATTCCTTCTCCCAGATTAACATCTCTAAACAAAGAGAAAGATTCAAAGCCACTGAAATAAGAAAACTCTGCATCTACTTCCAAGTTTTCTACACTTGTCCCGCAGATCGCCAATACCACCATCACTTGGAATTGCTCAAGTCTTCCCCTTTCCAGCAGGAAGAAACTGTGCTCTTCGCCTTAAATAAATTACAGATGGATAATTACAGTACTCTCTTGGATGCAGAAGATACAGGTTTGAATATTGTCAGACAAAAAAAAAAAGAAAAATGAGCTGGACTCTTGGAGCACAGACTAGGGCGGTCAGTCAGTCCAATAGAAAAAGTAGGAATATCATTTTTATGGCTCTCAGCTTTTCTTTACCCGGACCCCAAATGCCAGGAACACAAAATATTTTATTTGCAGTAAAACAAGTTTATTAAGGGATAGTTTCCTTCCAGAGAGAAATGGAAAATATTATAATACAGTTTGAGTCAACTAGGAACCTGAAAACGGGCCAAGAAGAAATAGGCATTTAATTGGCCAGATATCTATTTAATTCACCTTGCTCCCCATTAAAGCACTTATTTTCTTTTACCTCCAGCCCCATTTCTGTCTCCATACCCTACTCACAGCTCCCTCCTGATTTCCTTTCATTCTATCAGCTTCCCCCTGCAGGGACCTGGCCATCTCAGCCTGCAGCCATGGGCTGTGTCCTTCCCTCTTACACAGTACTGTCCCATTAAGAACTTGGGGACCCTCGTGGATCTTCTTGCCCAACTGCTACCCTGAAGCAATGTAGCATTCAAGCAGCAGCCACTCATCCCATTCCACTGGACACCACGCTTTTTACAGGAGTCAATGTCGGCTTGAACATGTGGCAATTGGAAAGAAGAAATCTGTACTCTGGGAACAGCAAAAGCTGTTTCCTTCACTTTGTAATTAGATCTCCAAGTTGGCCTAATATATGTGCTGCATAAAAAAGGTTTTTTCTTCTTAGCCTCAGACTCTCCAATTTGAAAAAGCAACTGTCCAATGGCACTAAAAGATATCCTTAATCCCATTCTGTGGCCCAAACCCTTAAGCTTACCAACAAATCAATCCCACATGATACAAAAAGAGGCCAGCAGAGTTAAACAGTGGCTGCTGATATAACAAGAGTGGATATACTTTTTGCAGCTCTGGAATGGGAATGTTATGAGCCATTTTCAATATGAAAGCAGGAACTATCTGCAGCTTCACACCTGGCTACGGTCACAGCCATTCCCAAGAAGTCCAGTGTTTCAGTGCCTGTTATGCTTTGCATGACTGTCTAGGACTAGAAGCTGTGAAATGAAAGTGGAGGTATCGGGGGGCTGTGGCTGTCTCAGCATCTCCTATGCAAAATGTGGTTAATGACACTGATGGATTCTGAAAGCTACAGTGAAAAGTGCCACGTGAGTACCTTATTGTTTACGACAGGAGATGAGCAGTTTCTAAAGTTTTGCCCTATATTTCAGAGGAAAAGCATGCCTCTAAGTTCTGGCCTGAATAAACTCCAAATTTGCTGTGAAATACAGAAGGAAAAAAAAAAATCACACGTGCCAGTTCTCCTGTTTTGTAAAAATAAATCTTAGAATGAGATCTATGTGGTCAGTATCTTCTCCTGAGGTCTTCCTTCCCCCAAGGGGAACTAAAACATATTCCTAAAATGCTCCCATCAGGAAACACTGGGATGTCTCTGCTCCACTATGGCACCATTGCACCAGAATTCATAGAAGTCCTCATGTCTGATTTTGCCCTAACAAAGTATATTCGTGTGCCACCTTATTTCCATCAGCAGAAGGAAGCTCTTCTGAGCAGCTCTGCCTTCCATTCCTTCATTGGGAAATTCCATTTGAAATTCCCCACTTCCCACCTCAGCAAATTGTTTCTAATGCCCCCGGCAAAGCTCGTTGCTCTCAACTGTAGCAATGCAATTCTTCCTATGGCTGCTCTTCAAACTAGGTCTGTGAAGCGGTCTGCAATTAACCAAATACACAGAGCAGTGCATCAATCCATACCACTTATCTTTGTGATTCCCACCCACATACAGCCCACTGCATTATTTTCCTGACCTGATTCAAAGGTTCTCCACTCTTAAGATTTACACAGCACGAGTGAGGACCAGTTTAGCAAGGCGACAGCGCACGGAGCCAGGAATAGTTTTTATCATGAGATTTTTTATTAGAGGAACCTTCCCAGGAAATTTCTGATTTGAAATGAACATAAACTTCTGAGTCAGCATGAGAGGTTTTGTATAGATAAACACTCAGGTTGTAAATGCATGGGATAAGTAATTATTTATTCCTCATTAAGAGGAAAAAAAGAATTTGAGCACACATGCTTTGACTATTTAGTAGAAATAGTTCGAGAGCAGCAATGTCCAGCCTCAGATTAGTCATTAGAAGAAAGCTGTACCTACGAGCAAACCAACCACACGCAAACAGCATGCTGTCTTGAGATAGATCAGTACTTACTGCAGAGCGCTTGCTACTGTGTTGGTGATGCTCAGGAAGAAAAGCAGATCTGGAGACCCTTACAGCCTTTATCAGGAGTTCCTGTGTCCATAGCATTCCACAAGCAGATTTGTTAGGGGTCCACACCAAAAAGTTTGTGTGTGCCTTATTTCTTCTGCCAAAAAGACTAAGAATTCAAGGAAATGCCTCCAAAACACCACACTAGGGACCATCAGACAATGCCTAATGTTGTCTGCACCATTCACACCTGCACAAGGGTGGATAGTGATAGGACAAGGGGGAATGGTTTAAAATTTTAAAGACGGGAGATTTAGGTTGGATATTAGGAGGAAGCTTCTCACATAGACGGTGGTGACACACTGAACAGGTTGCCCAAGGAGGCTGTGGATACCCCATCCCTGGAGGCATTCAAGGCCAGGCTGGATGTGGCTCTGGGCAGCCTGGTCTGCTGGTTGGTGACCATGCACATAGCAGGGGGTTGGAACTATGTGATCGTTGTGTTCCTTTTCAACCTAGGCCATTCTGTGATTCACATAAAACCAAGTCAAGATAGGAAGTGCCGAGTGATAGAGAGCAAAGCCCAACACTGTCATGGTGTATCACAATAAATTGATGTGCATAGTCAATCATTAGCTAAATAACAGGTTTAGGTCTAAAGGAACAAGGCAACAGACAAAACATAACTGATTAAACAGCTTCATTTATATACACATTTTAAAACTTTCATGCAATTTAGTTGTTTCAGAGCTATGGAAATTAGGTGGCAGTCAGCAGAGAAGCTGAGTGCTCATTTAATTCACTTCCAGAGCCGAAGGCATAGTGAGGAGGCATTCCCTCTCCCCCATCTCATCCCAGGGTACGAATCTCATTAGCTCAATATCATGAGGCCACAGAGCACAGCCTCAGAAACCAGCTCTAAGAACCAGAGCAAATGAATGCAAACGATGGCAGGACGGTTGCCAAAGCAATCTGCACAGTTGTTCTGCTCTGACTTTGGGTGGCAAGAGGACAGGGGTGCTAAGCCTCAGCTTGCAGCTTCACACGATGTCAAGGGAAAAGATTAGCTCATCTCCCAGTGACAGACAGGAGCTTGGCCTGTGTTTTTTCACAAACATCACCTTTCCCAAGGGAGAGAGAGTTCAAACCCTTGTCTGTCTCAAGCAATAAGTGTCAATTATCAAATGCAAACTCACCGCCTCCCAGTCAGCACCTCTCCAGCATGACAAGCAGCTGGAGGGGAACAGCACAATAACCCATTGAGTCGGGGAAAGAGAAAGCTCATTGCCACGGGGCAGCTCAGAGGTCTTGCTGAAGCTTAGGAGAGGTAATTAGAGGCCTTGTATAATCTGTTCCCGTCACGTCTGGGTTGTAATGGAAAATGGACCTCCACAGCTCTCCTAAGAAACTTAACATACTGCTGGAGACTCTCTTTACTTTAAACATATGGCATATTTTGGTGTAATCCTCAATTGCAAATACTGCCTGGAATATTTACAGTACAGGATAACCTTTTCAGTACAAAATCTGCAAAGCCGCTGCATCTCAAATACACATAAAACTTACTCACTTTAATGCCTTTTGCCATTAAAAAGCTGAACAACTTTCAGCCAAGTCAAATGAGGGAGAAGACATGTGAGGAACATTTGTCTGTACTCATGATGGAGAATTAAACATCACTAAGAAGCATGACTTTCATTGTATTTGCAAGAAAATAAATATGGTTTGTAATATCAGCCTGGATGTTTGGGGTGCTTACTCCAACAGAAAGCATTTCAGACTGATGTGAACAACAACAAAAAAAAGAGCCAGTACCACCTCAAAAACACTGCCCTAGCTAAGGTTTGTAATGTATATGATAAGTTATTACAGTGGCTTCCCAGCAGCTCAAAGCTGAGCAGACAAGGTAAGCAAAGTAGGGTTTGGAAAGGGGAGTAATGATCCAGACCTGATAGATGGGGAACAAAGGGACTGAGTTCCTTGTCACACAGAACCTTGTGTTTCAAATTCCTAAACCCATGGAATGAGCAATAAAGACCACCCTTTTCTCTTGACAGCATATTTGTAATTGCACACAACTGAAAGGAAGGGAAGGCTCCCTCACAGAGAGGTATTAATCCTCCTAATTAAGTGGAGCAGTTGGAAAGCAGTTAAGAAAACAAGTGAAAGACTGAAAGGAAACCAGCTGAATAACAGCAGAAATAAACACTGGACTTCGTGCTAAATATGACACTTCCATCACTCTGAGGCCCCAAGGGAGTGTGGGGCTGGAGACAAACTGATGTTTCTCAAGGAACATGAAAGGCCTGGGAAGAATGTTAAGCAGTCCAGTTGTAATGGTCCCAGAGAGCCCTGCTGGTGTGGGGTGCCAGGGGAGTCTGAAGCATACCCACTGCCCAAGGTAGTTTAAGGCTAATTAGCTGGCTTGGCATCTGCAGTAGAAACGACCAAACTTGCAAACTCACATTCAAATAGGCACCTCAGTTGAAAGCATCTAAAATTTACATTTTTGCCCTTTGCTTCAGCATCCTAGTCCACAAAAGAGAAGGGAAAGCACTGCATCACGCATCTATTGCTGTGAAGAGCAGTGGGTGCTCTCTTGCCCTTAGGATCCTTTATAGCTCCGTTACTGTTGTATTGCAAAACAGCATTTCCACAAGCAAGCCACATGCATATTACAGACCAACACTACAGAGATTTCCCCAGCTTGAATGGAAATAAGTATTTTAAAAAGCACACCCTATCAGCAGTCTCTGAGAGCTCTTCTTCTGCAGCTCCAAAGCACCTGGAATATCCTCCAAGTAATAAGCACCTGTGATGCCTCATCATGAATTTGGGTCTGTTTCTCAATGTTGACTTTCATTTCACGTTTTTCCAGGCCATCTTTGCTGCACAGTTACCATACTTTGTTCTCATATTTTGCATTTTTTTTCCCTCTCCTTTCTTTCAAGTTTAGTTAAAAGCTATACTGTATTGCAGTTTTCCTTTTACTCTTACACTATGTTAACCCCAGAGCAGCTTTTTCCTCACTCCTTGTGGACTCTGCACTTAATGCTGAGGTCATATAAGGTGGCTCTTATGCTGCTGATCGGTGATACAAACTGCTTATTTATCACCCAACCAATTTCATTTTCTCAGCGACTTGGAAGCTTTTCTGCAGAGAGAAGAAAAGCCTTTAAAGTCCTCCATTCCCAAACTCAAACAATAGAATAAGAAAAGCCCTGTTGCTTCAGCACTGTATAGGCAGCAATTCACAAAATTACAGTAGTGTATGAAGGTCAGTAATGCAGCCAGTCCTCCTCAGCTGGAATTCCTGACACACAGAAGCTATTGTCTATCAGAAATGAGTAAAGGAGGGTTACTGAGGATTTCTTCCTCTTTCTGAGTAAGCAGGGTCAAACAGGACATCCAAGAAAAGCCCCCAAGTCAACATAACAAAAAGCAATTTTGTTCTTCCAGGCCAAATATGGCCACAAGGAAAGGAGGAAAAGGCCTTTTCACCATGTGAAAGCCAAGAGCTGTCAGATACTCCTATTTTAATGTGATCCTATTTCAGCACAAACCTATCCCCTGTATTTCTAGAGAAAAAAAAAAACAGCACAAAATTGCCAAAGATCTGAAGTTGAACAAACCCCATAGCAAGCAGCTTCCTGAGAAATGGACCTTGGTAAGGTTCTGATTTGATCCTCTGAACTGTTCAGAGTGAGAAAAAGTAGAAAAAGTGAAGAAATATCTTCTCAGCTAAAGCTTCCTTGAGACAAAGTCCAGTGGCCAAAATGAACAGATGAAGTTAAATCAAAACACTTCATTTAAACTCAAAAAACTTCATTATATGAAGTTTTTCCTTTCAGAAAGTATTGTTCTATATTTGGAATGATATTGCAAAATAACATCAAATCACTGTTTTCAAAGCAACAAGCATCTCCCAAACTGGGAGTTTAAAAGGTTCTCTTTGGCTTTCTCTATCTGCGCAGAGGGGCCCATTTCCCAAGCAGGGGATGAAGGCTCAGTGATTTTTGCAACAGCTCAGCCCTACAGTGAAGAGCTGAGATGGTCAGAAAACACTGTTTTGGTTTCGTTTGTTTTTTGCACAAGGAAAGAAATCTGTAGCTACAAAGCCAGTGGAATTCTCTGATACTGTATAGTCACAACTGAAGAAAACATTTTGAACAGTAGTATTTAGTTAGGACTTTTTTTCATAAGCATGGCGCTATACAAACTGGAATTTTTATTTTAATTCCAGAAAAGCATAAGAAGATCAGATCGTACCACAGCATTAGCAGAAATTTAAGTAGCATCCTCCTAGTGTAATGTAATGCCATTTCAGAAAGTAGTACTGCACTCCTCCCAAGAGGGCAGACATTTCAATATTTATAGGATCAGATGCTAACACAGCAGAAGATTTGCTTGACCTTCCATTTCTACCTACAGGAGATACACCTCTATGATATCTCTTCTAGTACTTAATTGTGCATGCTTTTAAGTGAGACAACAGTCAGGGCATCCTCTCAGTTCATTGTTGTTGTTGTTTGTTTTGAGGCCAGCAGAACAGACTCATCAGCTTCACCAGATCACAGAGCAGGGTCTTATCTACACCCTCAGGGAACACACCAATCCAAAACTAGATAAGGTGCCACGCAATAAAAAGAATTGATGAAGCAACAGTTCCGGATTAGTTGATTAGACCAGCACTCCAACTACTCATATTATCTTATTCGTAGTGAAATAAGATGGATTCAAGACATCTCAGCTAATTTTACAGCATTGAGCTGATTTTGCACTGATTTAACACAGCTGGAACTGAAGACACCAGGAGGGCATGGATTGTTGCATGAGACACGAACAACTCCAAAATAAAGCCTTCAACTGTAGAACACTGAGATACTAATTTAAACACAGTGTTTTATCTTAAAATAGAGACAGAAATATTACACATTGTACTGGCAAGAAACACAAGATGTTGAGCTAACAACCCTTTACTGGAAAAGCTTTAGACATGACTGCAAGGATGAAAGATCAACACATAGGGATTGTTTCTGTTCCTTAAAGTCATCGTTAAGTGTGACTGGCAAGATTTGATGCCTTGTGGCACATTGAATAAACAGCACCTTACAAAATGAAGCTTTGCCTAGGTATATCTGCTAACAGTACTAAAACCCATGTGTCTGTGTTAACCCTTTCTTTCACAATGGGAGAGGTAGAGAAGCAGTCAGCTTCCTGCTGATACTAAATAAGGCATTGATCTACAGCTGAGCTTTTTCTTCAACTGAGATTTCATGCCCATTTTTACTTCTCTCTGCAGGAAGCAGTAGGTTTCCACTGCTAAATTCCTCTGACTTAGCTATGCTAAGCACGGTCAAACAGACATCAAGTGTCTGCAAGAAGAACCTTAGGCAACAGCAGGACAGATAAGCAGGTAACAAGCTTTACATGGTTGCTCCCCCTCTCCCAGGATACATCTGACCCCTTCTTCTGGCTTTCTTCACTGAGGCTCCTATCAGTGAGACAACACTAAACGCTCTTACAAGCAACAACAGCCAAAGCTCAGAGTCCTTCCTCCACTTAAAGCAAAGAGTTTGGCTCCAATACATCTCCAGGGCCCTGGGCTTGAATTCAGAGAGGCCCTCAAGCATCTTATTCTACTGAGACCACTGTTCCCTGTATGTTAATGGGAATTTTTATGAGTTAAGTCACAGCTATATATAGAAAATCTTGCTATTTTATTGTTTTAAATAGCATAATCTTATGAGGCTCTAAGTATGTTTCTCATTAGAAGTGACTTTTGAGTACCAAGAGGTGGTGAATGATGATTTGATTCCTGTTTTATTTTTATAACCATTTCCAATAAACTGTTTGTTACATTTATTTTAGTGTTTGTTTTATTCAGTATTTAAGCAGTACAGTGTGTTGTAGCTTAGATGTCATTTCATGTAAAACCTTCAGAAAGAAATTCTTCTATACCCTACCCACTATTAATTCTAATCATGAGTAGAATATATTAATCAGTGCCAGAAGCAATGGAGCCCAGCAGAAACTAACCAGCTCCATGATACCCTGCACCTAGAAGATGAGCTCTTCTTTCTCCTCGCACTCTGTAAAAGTGGACTTTCACTATGACAGACAAAACATCAGAGGGTTTCAACTGATTATAGCAAGAGCAAACCACAACACCTTCTCCCTCCCCCCAGATGATTAACATAAAGCACCTTGGGATCTGTCTACATGAAAAGCCTCATATAAAATAATTGTTGTAAAAATACTTGCCAGCATTTGTCAAAAGCTGTCCTTTGAATAGTTGACATCTCTATTAAAGTCTCCCTCGATTAGCATTCCATTCAGCACTAGTAAATGGTAAGTGTCAAGCAGTCACAATAGAGTCCCAGCTGATGCAACTAAAAAAGAATCTAATGCAAATTCCAGTAGGCTTCAGACGTAGCTTTAAATGACTTTCCTCAGAGCCTAACTTTTTATTTGCTGACAGATACTTTTGTAGATCTGCAAACTTTAAAGCCAGCAAACAGCAATCACACAAGCCGAGATTGCATCAGCAGAATGAGCACAGCAACAATTAATTATATTATTTCTAAATGAAACTTGAGCAGATTTGCCAACGTCAACAGGTACCACACCATTGTTTCTGGGAGGTTCATCTGCTTGCATAAGCTGTCCCAGTTTTTTCTGGCAAAGAGGAAAAGCTGCTTTCAAATTTCACTTACATCAGCACCAGTGAGGAGTAACACCACAAAAACAGAATTAGTTCCAGTTTATATCAAGATTACTGAGGTTGAAGCCCTTGAAATTTCAATTTTCCAGTCAGTGAAATGAAGACAGTAAATGATATTTTCCTGCCATAAGAGGGAATTGGGCTAACGCGTTAACAGTTGCTCAGTGTTCAAACAGTTCTAGCTCAAACAATGACAATTCACATATTCAGTACTTGCCTTAAGTCTATCCTGTACTTAATGCCAGTGATTTCAGAGAGTTACACCAGAAGATGTTTGGTCAGCCCTTTTTCACCTCAAACATGCTATTTTCTGCTGCTGCCAAACACAACACACACAGCTTCCTTTGGCATGCAGCCCAACAGACACAGCTCTTCTTACCTGGCAGCAAACCCCATGCCAGAGCGTGGGTCATTTCTTCATACATGAAAAACAAGAAGTTTAAAACCACGCAGAACCAAAAATAAATTTAATTTCCCTTTCCACTTGCCAGTCTGCAGGAGAAAAGAACTTTTGCTTCAGGCCTTTTAATTAAAGCTTCCCCTCCCTACAGCTGGACTGTGTTAGCACTGGAGCCATTATTTGGTTTGTAACACACCTGCACAGCCAAGAACTATAGACAAGAAACAAGAATATGTCAAACAACATCATGCAAGAAAGATGGTCACTAGTTAAACTTGGGTCAAAGTAGGCCCACAAAGCTAGGCTGTATTCTCTACTGTTAATGCATAAAAGCACTACTAATAAAGTGCAAAAAGGAATGGTATTCCAGCAATCTGGATTCAGAAGTTTAAGGGAAAATCCCAATGTGACTTCGGCCAAGTCATACAAGCATATTAAAAATGTAATTCTTTAAAACAGCAGTGTTGAATAGTCTTGAAGAAATCACCCAGCAATGTCTCTGTTTAGTACTTTAAAATTCTACCAGTGCTTTAGCTTTACCTGTATTTTGTTATGAAAGCATTTCTGTCTTGGCAATGAATTGTTCACTGTAATCTGCCTGCATTGGAATGAAATCTCAGTTCTGCCAAACTCTACCATTTGACCAATTAAGTATCTTCAAGGCTTGTAATCCAAAGAAGTCTCTGCAAAGAGTACACCAACAAGCATCTTCCTAAAGATAAGCTGAGAAAGAGGTCAATAATCTCTTATTCATATCTGCCTAACATTCAGAAGGCTAATCAAAAAGCAGAATCACACAGAATCACAGAATGGCCTGGATACAAAGGCAATGTACAGGAAACACCTCTCAGCACAAATATGTAACGACACAGTCACAGGCTATTCCTATATTGTTTAGAAAGCGTGCTTCAATAGGTTACCCATAGAATTAAGAATTGAGGTTTGCAGATGCTAAAGTGAAAGGGAATAGCCAGTAGAAGTATAGCTCATAACTGGCAATCTACTGGAGTTAGAATGAGGAGTTGTTTTTAGTTTCTTTCCCTGTTAAATGAAAAAAACAACTTCATTACAATGCTTTATTGCATTTTTATGAAGGAAGTGACATGTGTTGGGGATTATCACTAATGAAGAAAACAAAACTTCAGTCTTAAAGAAGCCTGAAGTCCTGGAACACACGGAAGGTTTAGACCTAAATCAAGATTCATTTTCACAGCAAGTATTTCCCAAATCTGCTGAAGAGGACAAAAAGAAAATAGCACATTTAATGAAAAATAAGCCCAAACCCACAATTTAGTTAAAAAAAAGTGGACATGGATGATACCCAGAAGTGAATAACAGCTTGAACAAAAGATTGTAGTGCAGAAGCTGCACACATGAAGCTACCACAAAAAAGTTGGGACTATAGTGCTTCAAAAAGCAGATGGATTGAAAGGGTGATATGTGGAGGAGGGCAGGGATTCTGCAATGAAGTCCAAAATACTGAGCACCAGAACAGCCTCTGCAGCTGCACCTGATGAACTCCAAAAATTAAACAGTATATAGTTGTATTTGTAGCATCAGGCCCTTATGTTGCAACACACATGAAAAATGGTAATGCATAATCAGCATAACTAACAACAGAATTCTAGCTGACTGTTGAGACGTATCTTGCTTAGTAGAAAACGTTGGCTCCTCCATCCTCAGAACACATCCACACACCAATAAAGCAGTCTTTCTTTACTCAATGCCACCAAGCAGTACGATTTCACCACAAAAAGTTGCAAAATTTTATCTTAAGATGAAACCTAAGTCCCTCCATACTCAATCAAACACTTTTGCATATCCCAGTCCTCTTCTACTAAAATCCTTTATCCTATTCTAGAACATGCCTGGACTCACATATACAAAGGACAGTCATAGTGTTAATGAGGGTTTTTTGCCAAAGAGAGTATTTTTAAAATGAGGAATTTAAAAGTCTCATAGGCCATTTCGGCAATTAGCCTGTGAATCTTGATTTAGGAACAGCCTCAGATTATTCCACAACTGTCTGCTTACAGTTCTTCAAAAAAGCCAGTGTAGCCTATTTCAGTTCAACAGAAGACAAGCTCTGCATGCTAACATGAATGTGTTAACTTTGTATACTTTATCTCCACAGATTAATTTTTTAACTAAAATTTTAATACCTAAAACAATGTCCTTCCTCCCAGCTATCTCCATTTCCCATAAATAAGCAACTCAGAAGTTTTACATGCTCAGTTGCAGTGCAATTTGTTGACAGTGGCAGATATGAGAATTAGCTTCCACCAGCCGCGCAATACCTTCACACTGCAGTTATTATGATACACATCTATACAAGAGCATAAGGAATTGAGTTACATTCCAGGAGATGCTTAAGCAGAAGCTATAGAGGGGACGAGGAGGGGCGGGGTGTGGAGGACCCCCATCCGCCGGGTCTGACCGGCACCGCGCGGGCGCTGTTCCCCACCGCGGTGCTGAAACACGCGGCTGAAATGGGGTGTGGGACCCGAAACCAGGAAAAGGGTATCCCTTCGTGGGCAGCCAGGCTCCCTTCGGCTCAACTGTGAGATGAGATGACCTCCCAGAGCTGGATCTAGGGCTCCAAATTATTATCCGTATTTTAGATGCAGCTGTGGTCAAAGCTCGAATGCTTCCATAAAGTTACACCCTGAAATGAGGCAGGATTCTATTCTTTTCTGTCCTCTCTAGAAAAAGATTACTGTGAATCAGCATAAAAAGTAAATATCTGAAGATCAGAAGCTTCACTTCTGCATTCCAAACCATTTTGAAATCCTATTTTGTCCCAATCCCACTCGTGTTTTGAAAGAGAACTAGTCATGACATGAGCACATACATCCACTATGACAGTTAGCTATGCCAACTTTAACAGATGACAATTGAAAGAAAACATTAAACGTTATAAGAACATCTCAGAAGGAATAAAATTGCCTCGTTGTATTGAGACATCTGTATGTGTACCATGGAAAAAAAAAAAGCAACAAGTCAGTCCTTTCAGACCACATTTCATACTGTAACACCAGTTCAATTTACAGATATGAGGCCCAGTTTACCAAAGGTCTTAAGTGAATCTTTTCACAAGCACCTAGAGTTTACTGAACATAAGATTTTAAGGCAGATGAATAAAAATGCTAATTGGTTTTCATTCCCAGTTGGGACAAATATTCAAAGCTTACACAATGGATACTCAAACAGTAGAGCCAAACAAGCAAAACTCAACAATAGAGGATGATAAAACTGATCAGAGGGAAAACAAAAGATGTAAATAGAAACAGAAATAGACATTAATAAAGAGAAATCCTGTATTTGCACTGACTGACAGCCTTAAAAGATGACCAGTAAATATCTGAGGTTCTTTCTACTTTCCAGTAACATCTTTCTTAAGTTTGAAGCTTTAATGTTTGAACCCGATATTCAGGTTCAAACCTGGAAGTGGAAACAGGAATGTAGAGAAGACTTAGTTCACACTCATTCTCACAACAGTGCTCGCTGATTAAGAGAACTGAGAATAACTCAGTAATCCCAATCTTGTAAGACTTCAGTCTGGTATACAGTGATGCCGAGCTCTTATGTTAAGGTTTAAAGTGCAACAGCTTTGTATCTGTTTCATACCTCCATGAATTTCTGTGGCAGAACGCTGCATCTCCACTTCCTTTTCTAAAGTAGCAGATCTATTTTCTACACATTTTCTGATGATAAGCAGGCTCCAATCTACTACTGTAAAGCAGGAAGGAAAACAGATACATCTAAGTATCTAAAATCTTAAGACATATGCTTACTGGATAGCCTACTCCAACAATAACTTCCCAACATGGCCACCATGTGGCCTATAAGAATTAAGTACTCTGACTACTGAGAAAGCAGACAGGGATTGAAGAAATTTGCTTATATTCAAGGTGAAATTCCAGCCCAAAGTGACAAGCAAAGATTCTGAATACAGTTCAATCAAATTTCATCCTTTTAATCTCAACATCCTGCAGCCATATGAAAGATTTCTTTTTATATCAATTCAAAAAAATTCAAGGCCACTCACTCTACAAACAAGAGAATTCTTGGGACCATTAGCAGGTTAATAATAAAGCTACTGTACACTGCTTCTCCATTCATGGTTGGATAAAAAAATGCATAAAAGTTTCCACCGCAAAGCGCGGCTGAGTTTTTCAAGAACAACAACAAAAATTCCACAAGAAAAAAAAACCCTCTACTACGACAACACAGGAATCAGATGTCTACTTCTAGATCCTACACACGTCATCTTTTCAGTAATGTTTAGCAGAGAACAATGCTTTTCCTGAAGCGTTTTAGCATGGAAAAGAGCCAGTCAACTGGCTGAATAAGCTTCCATATGTTAAGCTCATCCTTCAACACAATACAAAGACTCCAAATGACCTTGTAATTTATGCAGAGAGAAATAAGAAGAGAGAATGAAAATCAAGACAAGAAGGCTCTCTCCTAAAAGATGGGGCTTGTCCAAAGCTTACTTAAATCAGTGGGAGCCTTTCCATCAACTTCTTGAGGTTTTGGGCCAGATTCCATACGAAAAGTCCTATAGTAAGACCAAAATACAGACACTGCAGAGGAAAATACATTAAACCCAACAAAATTACTGTTTTAAAACAAGCATGGCTCCTCCCCAGACACCATTCAAATATCTTGTCCCATTTCCTGCATTAAAAAGGCACTCAAATCAATCTTGTGAGCCAAGAAAAAAAATATAAAGGAACTGTACAACATATTTCTCTATGAATCCAAGCCAAGGTGAATTACCAGTGCTCAAGTACCATAGATTCTCTTGAGGAACATATCAACTGTCACCAAAATGCATTGGGTCACAAATCTATCTGCAAAGTTCCTACCAGACACTAACAAGGCAATCATTCAAACAAGCAGCATAGGCACTATCCAAATACACACATACCACAAGCAACCTATATACGTTCAGCTCCAAATGCCTTTAATACTCTGAGGATCTAGTCTTCTTAAAAAATGCCTCTATGGACCAATGGAGGGAGACTCAACTTGTTATGCACATAGTAATCCTTTTATTAAAGAAATAAAACATACTTTAAACTTTCAAGCTGGAAAGCAAAGTGGGTTCCTTTCTAGGCAAACTGCACATATTTGTGAAACTAAGCAAGCTGTGTATATCAACAGCTAATTTTTAAGTAAGCCACAGTGAGTCCCTCTGTGGGAGTTGAAGTCAGGTGAACCAAAAACTTGAACTCAGTTCACCAACTTAAATTCTCTGGACAGAACTCTAAGCTTCTGGATTTCCAGTACTTGAAGCTATCAGATGTTCAGAAGTTTCAGACAAATGGTCTCACTATGACATCCACATTTGGCACGTCACACATCTCACTTTTGGTCTGTGCAGGCAAATATTAATTCTCCCAAGTCATCAGTATGTGCATTAACACGTAGTCCATTCTTTAAAGCTAGTGGCTGCCAGCACACAGTTTTACAGATTTTTTTTTTTAATATATGAAGAGATGAAAGTAAAGATTAGAGTTCTAATTCAGCAAGACTTTAAAACATTTGTCCAGATTCAACATGCAGGTAATTCCAATGTAAAGATGGAAAGCAGGAATGTGCAAGAGTGCTTTCCTTAGTGACATCCAAAAAGTAGACCAGCACTGGCTGAACAGTAAACCCAAGAGACTGAACTACTTAATATCAGCAGGAAAAATTTTGATCTCAGATTGTTATGATTTGTACTGTAGTTTGTGGGTTTCTTTTTTGTTGTTGTTTTTCTGTTTTATGTTTTAAACTCTTTGGTTTACCTCTAACAATGAGACAGTTTTAAACCAAAAATATGAAGTCTGCCAGAAAACCAAATATTTGTTGACACAAACATCTGTGCTAAAAAGTTTTTTCAGCATTTGAAAGGTTATTAAGTCTACTTACATTAACTGTAAGTTAAACATGTTAGTAGTGGGATACAGCCCTGCATATGGAAAAGTATAGAGGACATTTTTTGCTGATTATCAGTTTAAAAAAAACTTCAGCGCAGCCAGTGAATACTAACACTGAGTTAGCTGATGAGCTACCTACAAACAGTCACAAAAACGTACATGAAGAAGATTAAAAAGAATACGTTTATTCAGTATATATTGACTTCCTCTCAGAAGGAACCGTTTTGCTGCTAGGAACAGTAGCAATGTCTGATATGAAATGGTAATCTCAAAGACAAATGGGCAGACAATCTCCATTACAAACTTGTACAAACAGAAGTAGCCTGTGGTGCCGCTGTTATTAGTAATAGCGTAGTATTACTGATCATGAGATCAGGCTCCAAAGAAAACCATGCTGGGAATTTTACCTTTGACCGTTAGTTAGTTAAAGCACACTGCGCTTTCTGCAGCTCCATAGGCAAGGTGAAAGTCAACAGCAGTAAACTACACCACTAGGTCTGGGATTTAACTGCATTAAAGTCGAGACATCATGGAATCCAGTTGGAGCCATGCCAGACCCCCTGCTCCATCACTCAGCCTCTAATCAGAACCAGTCAAGGAGAATCTGACTGCAAAGCTCTGACTCAAACCCTTGGCATGCGCAGAGTAAATAGAAAGTAGCGAATTATTAATTTAAAGAACAACTCTTTGACAGAGGTGATATCTTTGCAAATACAAAGGGATTTCAGAAGGATGTATGTATGTAAGTTTCCACGTTGCCAAGGCAAGGAGACATATGCACTACAGGAAAGCTCCACGGTTCAGCACACTAATTTCTTTCCTTGTTTCATCCCTTCCCTCTTTCTTTCTTTCTACTAACTGTCAATGATTTGCCCTGGTTTTCCACACAAGCAGCCAAGCTCAGTTGCAGTACATACAAAATACCTGGATACTACAGCAAAGTTTGCATTCAAAGACTCAAACTCAAAACCAGAAATGAATATTTGGACATCCATCTTGAGGGCTTTGTCTTTTGTCATCTCCTGTACATGAAATGTGAAGTTTTCATTTGATTAAATATTGCTTTCTCATCAAGTCATGTTTACTGCAACCATGCTCAAAGCTGCATTGTGAGCGGTCAGGAAATTCTCTGCAGGACTGCCGCACCCACAACAATGTATGTAGCTCTCATATTACTTAAGTTCTACCAAGAGAAAGTGTTCTTCAAAATTGGCTGTTGTTCTGAACTGGCTCTGGGCTGGTAACAAAGCAGAGATGCACTTGGAAATAAGAGCAGTTTCCTAATGTATGTGAAAAGGAACAACACAGAGCTTCTCTGTTCTCTCTACCCCCAGCAGTGACTTCTGTAGTAAATTAATCACTTTAGAAGAGAGTTAGATCCAAACCAAATTTTGAACTCTCCTCAGTTTTCCCACAACCCTCCCTATTGCTGGAAAATCACATTTCCCAAAACACCTACGTGCTGCTCCACAATGGCAGATCTCCACAGAAGCATATGTTCTTCCTCATGACCTGATGTTCCACTCTCCCCTTGGCAAGCCTTGCACAGGGCACTCCGCACGCCTGCTTATAGCTTCATGTTTGTAGTGCATCCACCTCCATTGGCAAGTTGATCAGATGGACTTCAAAGACACACAAATGCAAGCACATGCTAACTTGGAATTGCACACATCCAAACATTTGGGATAAGAAAAAGGGGAAGTTACATAGCAGTCCACAATATCCATGGTGGGAGTCTGCCTGGAGAATTTCCTTGAAAAGAAAATAAATTCTGACTGCCTCACCTAATAACAGGAAGCCAAAACCCAAGAATTCAGGAGACAAAATGAAGTTTCCAACATTATTAGAATTAAAAGTGAATATTGAGAGCTAATAGTGCTGTGAATGTCTCCAGTGTTTTGGTCACTACAGCATACTGTATTCATTCCAGGTGTCTGACGTGGAAACCCTGAAGCTGTTATGAATTCTGTTGCTATGGCATACATACATGTGTATACACACTTATATCCTCTGAAATACTTGCTTGTCTGGCAGGCTGGAAAATATAGGACAATAGGGGAATCTTTCTGGATGAGTCACTACAGGGGCTGCTTAGAACCTTCCATGGCGGTCTGGGTATTTTTCTAGCTTTTAATATCTTTCAGTAAGAAGTGCAGGGTTTGATGTGATCTTAATTCTCTTTCCCTTGGCAGCAATCCACCTTTGTGAGGTAAAGGCTGTGGTCTGCAAGAGCAATGGGGGAAGGCTTAGTAAGTTATTCTCAGTTATTCCCGAACCTCTTCCTTTGCTTCCCCCCCCCTCCCCCCCAGCTCTCATCATTTCTTTCATCCACCATTTCTTAAAATGCACTTTAATTACTTCATCATTGCCAAACAGAACCACAAAATCTGTTGACTATTCTTCCACAATAAGAAAAACAAACAAGTACATATACACTCTGTAATAACCCCTTCAGGTCTGAAGCTTGCAGTTGTTTAAGACATTCTAAATATAGTATAGGCTGTGGCTGAAAACCCCATGGATTTTATATTTTTCCAATCTAGGAAATAAAACTTCCATCAGCCTAAAGCTTCAGTTCTCTATAAAACAAGGGAGTGCCTCTCACCTAAGGTAACCACTAATGCCTCAGGTGGTGCTAAGTGGTAAAGGTTCAGAACAAACACTTCTGGATGACAGCTTTGTTGTCAGGAGGGAACCTGAAAGGCTTTTTGAGCCCACTAAAGACAGCTTTACAAGAGGATGCTCATCTGCTACCTGTGACAAGGACACACATCCTATCCAGCTGCCTTGAAACAAGGCACTATCGCTGGCTCAGGGACTGAACAGATGGCTGGAGAAAGCAACATCAGAATAAGACTGCCGAACCTACTAGAGCTCAATCTGTCAGCACTCCAAGAGAATACAAACGTGGACACTTGAACCAACAGCACATATTACTGAGAATCATACTGGACAGGAACACCACTGGCACAGTCAGGCCAGATTCATCCTGCTGCATTACCTTCAGCAGGTTGCTGAAATTTCTTCTCGGTTCTGCCTGTATAGACTATAAAGATATTGTTTTGGGGATTCTCATCACACTAATCCCCATCCTCAGAAGCCTTCTGAGAACAGATGGGGTTGATAAGACAGCCAGAAGAAAATTATAAAAGCATAAATGATTGGGCTGCTCCTCTTCACTACCTCTTATCAACTTTCACTATGGAAAAGTGCATCCTATTGACTCATGGCTCTGTGCCTGGAGAGGAAAAACAGAAAGGACCCCTAGGCTCCTGATGATCCAGATGCTGTTAAATGAAATCACGAACACAGGCTTAGTATAAGGCAATTATCAAGAGAAAAACTGGTCTTTGGCACAAGGACAGTGCTCAGAAAATACATGGTGGTGAAGCATTGGGACAGACTGCCCTGTCCAACCTCAGGGAAGTGGTGGAGTTGCTATCCCTGGAGGTATTCAGGAGACATGAATGTAGCACTTAGAGATGGGGTTTAGTGGTGGACTTGGTAGTGTCAAGTAACATTTGAGAAAGAACTGTAAGATCTTGAGCTCCAAGCTAGATGATTCTAAGATTTCAGCTGTACTCACCCTGTCACATTCTGGCAGTTTCTCTGTCTTGCAATATTCGAAACTGATTCTAGAGCATCATATACAACTGATTTCCTGCACTGACCTAAAACAGCAGATAAGGACAGACCTAGAAATACTCTCCTAAAGAAATAAAAAAGGAGATAATGGCCCTATTGCATTAAACTGACTAGCACCAGCTAAAGCCTAGCAACACAGGAGGCAGAAGCAGCTAAGAAGAAAAACACTGATACTTGATCCCTCAAACGAGGGATGGAAATAAGCTTCAGTCAACAAGTGGCTTCTGCAGTAGCTTTGGAGCAGGCTGACATTAAAAGCAAGTCCTAAGTACCACCACTTCCCCAGCAGACCTCTCACTCGCAAAGCAATGCAGCCAAGCTATGCAGCTCTCTTGCCCGTAGCCGGCTACTGCAATCAACAAGTTTCCATTTCTAGTGCTGGCTTACAATCAGGCCAGAATGAAAGCAGGATGTATTCCCCCTGCTGCTGAATGTTTTGTCTGCCTGTTCCTTAACCTCACTGATGTAAACTCAGTACTCCCCCGCCTTCTCCCACCCCCTCCAGTGTTTTATTTCTGTTTCAGCTTAATGGCTAGCTTGGATGCGTGTGTTTGTTTTTACTTTGATTTATTGCCAAGCTGTGTCTGAAAACGTAGAGGAGTGATGGAAATGTTTAAAAACATATTAAATGCTATTAAAACTCATTGCTTTTGCATGTCACATGGGTTGTTTCCTCTTCTGAAACAAAGCTAATGTTCTTCAGATACTGTTCTCCTTCCTTCTGCATCCCACCTCTCCTTCCACCATGCCTTTAACCACCTAATATAGGTGGTGTTTCTCAATGGGATGCTTGAGCTTGCCTAATAGAAAAGAGGGAAAAAAAAAAAGGAAAAAAAAAAAACAAGAAGCCCTAAAGCATTTCAAATTCTTTCCATTTTCTTGTAGAATACATTAGTATCCAAGATGGATTTGCATTTGAATATGCTTTAAATACACATTGAAGTCTTTCCCTGCCTTGTAGCTACTTACACCGGATGATACTGGTTTTGTATTTGGTCTCTGCTGGCATCCCTGGTCAACTTGGAGGCTCGGTAGCTACAGAATGGACTTCTGAAGATGAGGACATTCCTCTTCAGACTTCAACTAGTCACAGCATGGGAACTGAGTCACTGGAGCTGTGTCAGACACACAGACTACATGTCTTCTGGGATAAAACCCAATGTCCCAACTGTGACCACATGCCATTTGCAAAAGACAAATGTGAGCCATTTAAGAAAATAGCCATCCATTACATGAAGGTTTCTTCCAATTTTGGGTGCAGAGTTTTTCATTTCTTCCCTGTACAGCTAAAAACGCAAGCCAAACTTGTTGCCACAAGGCAAAGCAATTACAAGAGACCAGTGACCAGCGGTCCCCTTTCTGCTGACTGTGGCTCTAACTATAGCACTGTTCCTTCTCATTTGTTATGCATCAGCTTTAGGGATGCAAACTAGTGACAGAATCAAACTAAACTTCTTGTACAAGTAATGAACAGAGGAAGTCTGCTCAGAACAAGTAACCCCACAGAAATCTAACAAGATCAATTACTGTTAATTAATCCTTTGTAAGAACACTGAGAGCTAGAGGGCTACAGTATACTCTGCTGATTTTAATAGCAGTTTTTGTTTTATATCAGTGTAGCAGAAGACAGACTAGGGCTGAAGGAAAAGTTGAATCTAGGGTAGAATGACAGAGCTGCAGCTATGGCTGAAGTGCACATATGACAAAGTGCAGCCAAAAAACCAAAAAAACTTCCTATACTTTCTGTACAAAAGACAGCATTAGATCCAATGCTGTGATGCACACTCAGAGTCAGCAACAAAGATCTCACCACTGTAGCTTTCCCTTCGTAGCACCACATTTATACAAAGCAGAAAACACTCCCAAAATACACACTTCACTGTGTACATAGTGCAGCCACTGGAGAGAAGATGGGAGAGCAAACCATTTCAGAGTCATTAGTCATGCAACGCAATGACAGTGCTTAAACACTACAGAAGTGAAAGTGTACCAAAAGAGGGCCTCAGACTTGAAAAGGTTCCTAAAGCTAAACAGACCTTGCAAGGATCCCTCTTGTTCATTTTTTCACCCCAAATGGAGAACAAAAGCAACAACAACAAAATCCCAACACAATTAGAATACACCTAGGCCAATTTCCAAGAAGTGCACTTGGAGTAAATAATTGGCTGCGAACTCATTAGAGTGCTGGAGAATAACTGATTGCTTGGTTCTTGTTGCATAAAGTACTCAGCAGCAGGTGTGAACAGCATGTTATTTACTAAATAGTTGTGTATACAGCATAGACAGATATCTGCAACAAATGGAAGTGGTGAGTCCTGCAAGAGACTGACTGGTATCTCAAAGTCCTGGCTCTCTATTAATCCTTTACCGGGTGTCATTGTTGGTACTAAATATTGCGTTGTTCCAAACCAATTGAACTGAAGCTCTGTCCTCCAAGAATTGTAGCACAAGAGGTCTGGGTTTGAGAAGCTGGCAAAGAAGGAAAAAAAGCACTCTCGTTTTGCATGGGCATGTTAAATGCCACCTGAGTAAGAGCAGGCAGTATTAGGAATGTGCTGGCAGGAGGTTTCTGGAACTAACACACACGGGGCTCTCTAACTGACAGCAACACATTCAGGGCTATAAGCTATCCCTACATATTCTCCCATCCACAACTCCAAGCGTCAAAGTACTGGTTTAAGGTAGATTTGGAACCAGCTATTCTAAGCACATTAGAAAAGAGGTAATTCCTATATCCATTAAGTCTGAAAATACTTCTTACACTTCCTTAGACTGGTGTACTGGGTCTAAATTTAGACTCATCTTGCCTAAAAGGAAGCACAGGGCTTACTTGTCTACATTTAAAGTGTAGAGTTACAGGTGTGAAGAGAAAAGGAGCTACAGATAAAATAATGCAAGAGAATTATCGCCCAGTGATCATGCAAGTGTAATCAGATAATAGCAGCAGATGAATATGGCCCAGTAATAAATTCCAGGAGCCCAGAAAAGAGCTTCCCTCAAAAAGGGATGCAGGCACACCCAGGTGTTCTGCAGTTGGATGTGAAAATACAAAGCAGGTCATCTGGTCGTTGCCACAAGGTCACCTGGTCTCCTCCAGGCCTTGGTAGTGCTATTTCACTACCTTCTTACATTATTACTACTAGTCCTGCCTGGAGTAGGATATGTATTGTTAGTGACAATCACCTATTGTCTTTGAAGATCAGCATTTTCCCAGTGCATTGCCTAGTCCATAGAAGTTCAACGCTCTCCTCCTCAGCAAAATCCCCAAGCCTAAGGGCCCCTTTCCTAGTGCATACAGCCATGTGCTATGGAACAAGAATGCACAAGAATACCTAGAGAAGTTCTTGCACAAGGCCACAGAAAACCACAGAATTGTTAAGGTTGGAAAAGACTGAGCACTTCCATATCCAGTTCATGGCTTAAAGCATGGTTGCTGAAACCAAGTTGTGAGTGCAGATTGTAAAACACACTGGAAGCAGGGACTCAGTGCAACAATAGGACTATGAAACAGCAGTAACAAGTAAATGGAAAGTAACAGAAAAGCACACTGACAACTGCGCCTTTTAGGCCACTACATGATACAGCTTGAACGGAGACCAAGTGCTGTTCCTTTCTTGTTAGGGCGGTGGCTGCCGAGCAGCTGTAGGTGTTTTTCCACAACAATTTAGAGTAGTAACCAAACTCCTTGGAACAAATTCTTCACCTATTCCACTCCTTTTCACAGAGAAATACTGCACAGATGCACTTTGCCATACCCCATCCCTCCCAGGCCCAGACACGCAAATGCTACGACTCATGAACTGAATCCAAAAGCTGAAACCTTCCTGAGATCCTCACTCTGAAATAATGCATTCTCTAGTAGCCTTGGCTATGCACAAAGGTACTTTTAATTCTTCAGTGGCATTACATTTAAAGCTTACCCATAGGAAGAAAAACTACTAGGCATTAAATGGCTTTTATTATAAAAGACAAAGAGATAAAAGTCAAGTATTAAGGCAGGAAATAGGGTTACAAGGTACAGTTTCTCAGCAGAGATAGTGAATAACCTTTGGAGCACGTCAAGCCACGGATCAAGTCCCTTGGTACCCAGAAGGCAAGGCCAGGATCTCTCCCCTCAATGCCTACAGATCATGTGCCTGCAGAAGCAGAAGCTTAACAGAAATTGGTGCTCCATAGAGGAATCACAAAGAAATGTATTGCTTGCAGTGCAAGAGGTCAGACAGATGGTACAAGAGCTCCCTGTAACTCAAGCTGTGCAAAGTGTTTCTTCTGTCATCTTTTCAAGCTCAAGCATTTGCTAATGCAAAGAGAAGCCCTGACAAGAATAACAGCAACCCTGACTTAGCAGAGCCATAGCTTTGTTAATTTGAACAAATATGAGTCTAGCCAAACTGCAGAACTATTTCTTGATGCTCAGTTGTAATTATGGTTTTCCTGATTTGGTCAACTTTGGAAGGCTGGATTAATCCACCCCCTCAGGCTTTGCAAGCCAATTTATGCTTTCTTAATCATCACTATATTCTCCGTGGGCAACTCCCAAAGCCACCCAGTTGTCTAACGCCCTTTCTCTTGCCAGCCGTGACTTAATGACAGCCTTCTCAACAGCACGTCCATTTTAACAGCAATCAGCAATTCTCATATTAGCCTTGCTGACCAGGCTTCCAGCTGTGCCCTTCTGTACACAACGCACAGTTCAGAAGTCCCTTCCAGCATTCCCACAGCTGACAAGCGTGCTTCCAGAGAAATCAGAGACAGACACTCAGCTTCAAAGTTGAAGAGTGACAACGCAGTAGAGATTTAGTAGTATGATATATTCAGAGTACGCAGTATTCTTCTCTCTGATGTCCTAAAAGCCCATAACAAACCTAAAGAGCATTTCCTTAAGCTAAATTTAGATGCTATATAAGTCTGCCTAAAAATTACTTTGAAACTAAAGATATTTGAGTTGTTCTGAGAGCAAATCCTAGGCCAACGAAAGGTGCTAGCTGCAACCCTCCAAGCTGCAGAGCACTCAGGAATGCAGAGCCCTGGTACACCACATTGCTGATGGACTTTTGTTGCTACTAGTTCCAGGGCCCCACACAAGGTACCAAAACTCTGTAATCATTTGCACAGGTCTTGCAAGTTCTGTTCACTCTGAGCTAACAAACATGCAAAAGACCACCTGGCCCCACACCTCATAGCTCTGTTATGCTGGGATTTGTCAGCATTTTCAGACCAGCCAGAAGGCAAAACTTGTATAAGCCAAGTTACCGCTGTCTTCAGTCTGCCTCAGAACAGTATCTTTTGAATCCAAATTGTCCTAGGTGCATTTTTAGATCAGCCACTAGTTTAATTCCTTTTGTCCCATGACACTGAGCCCATAGAACAAGATGTTGCTTATTCATTCACTCAAAGCAAGCAATGAAATGCAATTTCTCTTCCCAAAACTGTGACTTCTCTACCTCAGAATAGCATAATTGACACTTGTGCCGTACCTGTTATTAAAATGAACAGAATTCCAGCTTTTTACTTAGAGACAAGGGATACCCTTGGTGGCCTAAACATGCACTGCTTAATGAAGTGCAGCTGCAGACATCAAACTTGCTTGAAATGCGTAAATTCAGATTCTTGCAATCATAGCTGCACAAGATAACAGCAGTTAGTGCACTCTTGTGTGTAAGCTTACAGCTTAATCCTGTCAAAACCCATCTGATTCCAGAACACAAAACAACTTTATACTTCTATATTAGACCATGCTATAAGCATACCGTTTATTACTGATAAACACAGAGACCTCATTTGGCTCATGGGAGATATGCTTTTAGATTTGGAGTACTGCTGTCACATGGAAAAAAGTCATGACATCTATCATATATAAAAGCATCTCCCTTTATTGCAGTTGACAAATTCTACATTTGGGAAAAAAAAAGGAAGAGTTTCATGCCTAGAGCACAGGAGAAATTAACACAAAGGTAACAATACCACAGAAGTTCTTATTCAAAGAATAAATACATCCAGAATCTATCAAAACTTCAGCCAAGCGTTTGAAGTATGGGTGACTGCACTTCCAGTCATTCTCATTGGCAGCAGGACTTGAGTCAGTCTTCAACACAGACAGTACTCCACTTCCAGACCAGAAACCTTTAGGCAAGATGGAAACAGCAATTGTTGTCTCCTATTAGGGAGGAAAAAAAACACGTTGGCCATCTGCAGACCTAGGGTAGACTTGAAAGCTTCCCCTGTTCAGCAGGGGCAGCCATTTGAGAGGTTAAATCACCAAGGGAAAGACAAGATTCAGTTCTCATCTGAAGACATTCTGAACTCCTACAGAACCTGCTGTTTTAACTCTGCTCAGAAGAACTGTCTCTAAGCAACAGAGATCTGATTGAGCCACAACTGAATTCAAATGTGACATTCTGTGTCCAGGTCACAACAGGATGCCAGCCTTGATAAGTGAATAACCCAAACCTGCTCCTACAGAACAAGCAGACAGGCTCAAGCTATGTGGACGTGGTCAAAGAGTTAAGAGTGTGAAGTACATCACATTCCTGAAACAACTAAGAAGGACTGAAGGACTTCTGACTGATTCAAGGATCAGGTGCTTTACTCCCAGATGTACTGAGCTAAATTAGAGCTAGTGCACAGAGCTGTGAGAAGAGAGCAGGGCTGAAGAACACTCTGTATATGGAAAAATCCTGTAACGCAGATCATTATTTCCTCCCTCCCCCCACCAAAAAAAAAAAAAAAAAGGAAGAGTGGGTATACAGCAAATATTTTAGCAGAGTATTTTTTTTGTAGCAATGCAGTCATTTATCACTATTCTCCTACTGCAGCTCCAGGAGGAACAATAAGCATTGAGATTTGTCACAGGTAATAAATATGGTTATTGCCACAACATGCATAAAGCTAACTACACCATACACAAAGGGCTTGAGGTTTCTCAAAGCAGGCTTAGAAAACCATCCAGAAAAAGGCCCTAACAAGCAGCAGTTCAGCCACACCTGGAACTTGCTTTTAGAAGCCTTCTACCTCAAGCAAGGCTACCAATCGTTTTGTTTCAGTGCTTTTTGGAAAGGCACTCCATCACTTTTAGCTTTCCTCCTTGGGTAACAGCCAAGGTTTCGAGGACAGTATTGATGAAACAGCAGCTCAAGTGAAAACAAATTGGAAGTGAACAAAGACACCCTCACATACACTCTGTCCCTCTGGAGCCAAAGTTTCTTGTTTCCTCAGTGACTTTCAACTTCTGA
Source organism: Gallus gallus (assembly GCF_016699485.2). Classification (NCBI taxonomy): domain Eukaryota; kingdom Metazoa; phylum Chordata; class Aves; order Galliformes; family Phasianidae; genus Gallus; species Gallus gallus. The sequence goes on from NC_052548.1 coordinate 3,459,049, forward strand.
AGCTTCCACTTTATTCACAAGAACAACATTTCTTTCAACGGTACCCAACTGCTCCTGCCAGCTTTGGCACGTGAGCTCATCCAAGCCCAAGGCTCCTGCTCACCAAGCCGTGCCTTGCAGCTTGCCCACAGAGCAGTTAACCTCCAGCCCGCAATTACTTCAATCATCCCAACTTTCCTATTTCTCCAGATTTAGGACTGTGTAACTTCCAAGCTCTGCCACTGTTTCAGGATTCCTGCATTTCACATCCAGCTGTACATTGGCCAGTGAAATCTAATCAGCAGAAACAGCCAAACAACTCCTATGAAGTAAAAACCAGAAGGAACAAAGGTAACAGAGTGCCACCATACCTGCTCAGAGAATTCGGTTACCAGATCCCACTTTTTCTGGAAGTCCAAAGAGAGAAACAACCAACACACAACTCATGTGGTCAAAAAATGATGCTGGAAGGCAATGCAGGAGATTATCCTGCTTTGACATTGGGTGTACAGCACACATTCTTCCCCTCAGGCAAGCCTGTCTAGCTGCCACTGGCATTCATGTTCAGCAGCAATCTGCAGCACCAGGCTTAAGGCTCAGGCATCCCTATGCAACTCAGACTGCAATCCATCAGGGGAGGGAGCAAAGTTAGGTAAACAAAGATAACTCAATCATTTTTTTTTTTAATCAAGGTCTCACTATAGATAAGATGTTTACTGCTCAAGTATTTTGCATAGTAAAAGCTACATACCATTTGCCAACTATAACAAGAAACAACCCCTCCGGATATGAGAGCAGCCAGATGTTTATTGGTTGTCTCCTAGATAACCACTTACCCAAACTTTCATACAAGTATCCGAGTACAACCATTTTTGTTATTACCCTTGTCACCTTGAAAAATGTTGGCCTTAAACACAATTACTCTTCCTTCAGGAGCCAGTTCGATGATTTCTTCAGGTTCTGATTTACTGCAGCACTGTTCAGCCCCAATACTAAGAAGTATTCTAATAAAAAAAACCTCAGCAGTTTAGAACATCTTGGCTAAGATGCAAGTCTAATAACTCAGTTCTCCCAAGCTCCAACCGCATGCTTTGCTTCACAGTTATCATCCCACATGATGCTACAGAAAGAAAAAAAGCATCTGAATGCATCCTTAAAACACAGCAACTTTTGTTAACAGAGGTAACCAGGCAAACGGCAACCGCCTCCCTGGTAGGAATGACAGGCAGAAGGGACAACTGAGAGCAGTGCTGATTCTCCTGCTGCTCAGGCTCCGTCAGGATGGTCCCACGCTGCCAGAGAACAGCCATGAGCACCCAGACTGCACCCAGACAACCAGCAGGCTGCTGGGGCCAGGCATCAAGCAGGGCTTCCAGCAGTCAGTGCAGACAAAAGCTGGTCAGTTATGCCTGGCTTCACAGGCTGGAGATATTGTACAATTAGAAAGGAAGTGCTTTTCTCCTAGAACAAGCAACAGTTTTGAAGGAATGAAAAGCATCAAGACTGGACTGCTTCCACCAGAAGAGCATCTTCCAGAGGCCTGAAGGAATAGGAAGAATGTCTCTCATTCTAGACCAGATAAATGAGGTTATTTAAGAGATGTTCTGTAAACATACACGGTGGTCATTCATTAGAACAAAGCATTTAACTGCCCCAGTGGAGCTAGCTCTGTTCTGCAGAAAGGAGTCACCCAGGGCAGCCAAGTGCAAGGAGGGGTTTATGGTGCGACTGACTGGAGAGATGGGAGGGACAGACGTTTTTCCAGACTGCCAACGAAATAAACCTCTGAGCCAGGCAGAGGAAAAGGAAAACAGTCTGCCTTTATTCTTCATCTCCCTTTGAAGAGTTTTACTCACAAAACGGTAAATCCCATCTTCTTCCCTAAGCTGGTCTCAACGTGTTCCTGCGGAATTAAATAGTGGGACATGTAGGAGAAATTTGCACTTTAAGTGCCATGACTGCTTTTCTGCTGTGAGCTCAGAACTCCAGACAAAAAAAAAAGTCTCTAGTCACCCATCATCTCTTCAGCTCACTTTTTCCAGCAAACATGCTGTCATTTGACTGGAACTATATCTGAAAGCATATGTAACCCAAAGAAACATGAGAGCAGCTCATTCAGGGAAGCAGGAAAAAGAAAACAAAAGCTTGGGTTGTTACAGCACACCTCTTAGCCTGGAAGGAAGAGGAGAATCGAGGTAGATCTAAAGCTGACATTGTTTTGGTATAATTTAACATATAGCCTGAAAACTTCTCAGTTTATTTATTTTTACACTGAAGATCCTCTCACAGCTTCAGTTCATCCCAGACTACACAATGCCCTGAACTAATCCCACATGAAGACAGCACAACGCACTGCAAACAGCATAAACATGACAGTAAGGTTAGAACCAGCAACTCCAGTCCTCACCAATGTGTATTTTGCCTTCAGCCTGCTACTTTAAGGAATAAGTGCTACAACCTTATATAAGGAGAACTGCAATTCATCTGGCATTTTGTATTGAGCCACTCACATCTCAACATTCAAGACCAGGACTATCTACTGCTAGGCATGCCAGTTCATACATCAAATGTGCTTGGAGCTTGACCCCATCTCTAAGGGATCACCCTCATGGCACATCACATGTTGGGTTTAACCCAGCGGGCAGCTCAGCACCACACCACCGCTCACTCACATACCGAGTTTCTTGTAAAGCAAAGATGATGCACTTCTGGGAGTGGAAAGATCTAAAAGCCTGGCTGTAGCTGGATGATGCAGTCAGATTTCTTCCTAGTAGCTTAGTGGATGACGACGAGGGCACAGGAGAACAGTATGAATGGAGAGAGTGAAGCATCTGACTGGACAAGGCCTCCATCACTGTCAGGTAATGCTGTTGCACCAGCCATGAAAACCATTCCCTTCAGGACTGACATTTATTTAAACAATTCTATAAAAGTTAATTTCAGGAAGTTTCGCTTCCATTTTTACCTCTTAAATGTTTCTAGTTTTTATGTTCAACTCTTGTATATCCCTTCCCTCCCACCTTCTGTTTGCTTTCCCTCCTACTTCCCCCATTTTCTTCTCCACTGGGGAAACAAACAGGAACGAGCAGAGCAGCTCACTGCTTCGCCAAGTTCCTCCAGCAGTCAAGCTTCATGGCAGCAGAAAATGAATGAAAAAAAAAAGCTTTCAAAATCCTTAAAGAAGCCCTTTCCCAAGCCCAGAATCACATGCCCCAGTGGCATGACAAGAGGCATGCAGCAGGCACTCGGCTGAGCAACCCACACGACTGGCTCTGTGTCCAAGCAAGGCAGTGCCATTTTCCCCTCCACAAAGTCTGCTATAGGAAGCAGAACTGAGCCAGACTGCAGAAACGGAAGGAATTGGGCCTTGGAGAAGGTGACTAGTAGTAAGGTTACACTGAAGAAGGAAATGAAGTATGTGCTGCTTTTCTGATGCGCTCTATAAGCAGGAGCTACGTGCTGCTCCTGTTCCTCAGGACGGGCTGTACTGCACTCCTCTCCACGCTGCTCAGTGTGGTATGCCCAAGGTTGCACAAGTATCCTGGAGACCTCAACTGCATTACTGGAGGGAGGGAGGGGGAGGGCAAGATGACTTATGAATAGAGCTATTCACCACATCCCACCAGTGGGCATTCTTTTCAGCTTCAGACAGCCACCAGGCTCTCCAGCCCTAACCACAGATGGAGGCTCTGCCAAGAGAGATGCTGAGAAAGGGGAAAAACCTCCTGACTGATTTGTATTTGATCAAAGTGAGCTACAGCCAAGACTTGCACCATTTAGGGCCGTTAGATGCCTCTTTGTTTTGAGTAGCAGATTTTGCTGGTGATAACTAGTTCTGGACTATTTTTGTCCTGTATAAAAAATAAAGCAGCCCACACCAACCAGAAGCATTTGTAGATAAATGCCAAAAGGCATGGCCAACTTTGTTTTTCTTTCAAGAAGTACTACTCCAGTCTTGAGAGCTAAAGCCAAGCAAGGTAGAACACGGAAGTCAGGTGGCTTAAAATTTAAAGGGTAAATAAAGCCACAAGTTTTTCTTAAAAGCCTGAGATATTTATCAAAAACACTTCCGTCGCAAAATATTTTTATTTTAGTTTAGAATCAAGACATAAAAATGTTCAATAATTTGTACAGCTCTAATAAACACCTCACCGAAGAATCAAGAGCCACAAAAGCTAACTTGCTCAGGCACCCAGCTCCTTCATCCCTGAGCAACACTCCATCATTCTCTTCTTGATGGGTCCCTATTTTCTACAGAAATTCTGTACTTGTCACAGACCAGATGCATTCAAATGTTTAGGACCTGAACATCTGCTAACAACTTGCATGAATAAGGACCTTAAGCTGAGAAAATAGAAGTGTGCATTTCAGAAGCAGAATCCCCAGCAAAATGCAACTGGGAGTCAGTGATGCAGCATCTGAAGGAATTGGCAAGGACCCACAGGGCTGGGAGATACACAGACCATACCCCTAGATGGGGGACTTTATAACACTGACTTCAGATAAGAAAACAGAATATCAAACTCCTCTGTTAAGAGAAAAAAAGACTCTAGAAGGTTTATCAGTGATGATACTGTGGAATAGAAGAATACCATACAAGCAGACACGTCCCCACACCAATGGCTTGTCTGATGCCAGTCAGCACCCAGTGCAGAAGCTGAAGGCTGTTCTGCAGCTGAGGTCTCAGGAGCTTGACAGTGCTCTGAGCTGATGCCTCTGCTTTTGTGCTCCAGGGCAGGCAGCTTTATTTAGCACAGCCCAGATATACGCAGGCTTCTAATTAGAAGATTCATGACCCAGAACACACAAACAGTGTTAACAAGTTACTAATTCCAGTTCAAAAGGCAAGTTCTTTAATGAATTTACACAAGCCTTGAGGCTAGAATTACCATCCAAATATTATTAATCTTAAAAAGGAGGAAGTCAAGAAAGGAAGGGATAGAAGTCTGGATAAATTATAGGCAAGAGTGCTAGCACCAGAGATGTGCATTACCTGGTCTTGGGGTTGGACAGCAAGGTAAATGGGGATGTAATGCAGAACTGCTATAAAAACCTGTTGCATCTTCATGAAAAGTTTCATACTGCATTACTTTAGTCTTATTTTCGAAGGCTGGGATCTACCTAAGCTTAGAATTAATTTAAGATGAACAGTGAGCTGAGGAAATACTTTCATTGGACCTTCAGTTGTCTGTCAGAAACACAAAGCAATTTGCAAGTGATGTTCACAGAGGAAGAGCCCAAGACAGCAGACCTTACCAAGCTCATTAGCTTGCATTCTGTCCTGAAACCCTGTTTGTTGGCAGGGCCACATGAGCAGAAACATCTAGCTGGGAGACAGCAGGGTCAACAGCAGCTTAGCATTGACAGGAAAAGAATAGAAACACAGGGGAGAACATCGATCTGTCTTCCCTACTGTGCTACTGACTTGCTAATGATATCAAGACAAATATTTGTCGTGTTCTCAGTATATTAACCCCTATAAAAACTTAAATCCAATTAATGGAAGGGAGCTCCAGTAGCATTTTAAATAATATCCCTCATATCCCAGGCGGCTGTTGGCCAGCATGGCTCTATCTTAATCCTGAGCCAGCCAGCTTGCTGCCAGCCCTGCCATGCTCCAAGCCAGCCCAACCAGCCCTGAAATAGAAGCCATGCAGCCTCAGCAGTGCAGTGCTAAAGCTGAAACAGAAAAATCACACCTCAGGCAGAGTCAGAGAGTCCTTACACACCAGGCAGAATAGGCGAGATGCCTAGCAAAGATGATTAAAAGTAGGAACAATCGGTTATCATAAGACAAGTAAGACCACTGCAGGAAGAGTGAAGCATTACAGAGAAGCAGACAAGGTCATATAACTCCTGGGTCTACTGAGGGCATAACTTCAGCATCAGACTTCTTAGATATTTAAGCATGCCTGTCATCTCAAAGGTAGATGGCAGTTTTAGAGCACGTCTGTCCATAAAAATGTTTCTTCCTAATACTGCCTAGGTCTGTTTGCCTTGTAAGGTAAAGGAAAGAAGAATACAGAAGTGAAGCAGATTAATTGCACTTCTGCAGTGAAGTTTCTGAATTGTCTGTACAGAAACTTTTTATAGGAACGGTGTGGGTAAATTAGCCCCTGAGAAAAGAGTTGTTGGTAAGGCTGCTTTCAGAGCTCTGACACAGGAAAAAAAGCCACACACAACAACAGAAACAAAACCACAACACCACAGCTTCTCTTCATATATAGAATAAACTTTGTTACCTAGTCCTCTCCAACAGAAGGCTAAAATGGGCTGCTGGTAAATGGATCTCCTTTTCTTTCCTACTCCCAAGCATCTTCCTCCAAATCTACTCAATCTATTCTTATCTTTCTTTACTAAGAACCTTCTTGCCACTTTAAATTCCCAGTACATGTTCATCCATCTCACCTTCCTTTTCATCTCCCTGAGAGCTATAGCTTTGGGTCCACAATGTATTTAATGATCTTTCTGCCAAGGCTGTTAATTAGTCCATCCAGCAGAACTCTTCTGCCTCAGCAAGTTCCATCTCACATCTATTGACCTTTTTGCTACTAGACTTGCACCAAGCTTGACCTCGCAGAGGCAACACAGGATTACTCAGCTCCATTTGTGCTAATCACTTACCTAGCTCCTATTTATGTAGGGCTTAAAAACTACAGCACTGAATGTACTGCAACTATTAAGTTATCTTAATAGTTTTAACAGCAGAAAGCTGATGCAGGCAATAAGCTGCAGACCCCAAATCCCACAGGAAACACACATGAAGTAAGGATTCAGCATCAAATTACTCAAGTCCCACACTTTCCCCAATGTCACATCTTATATTGAACCCTTGATGACTAAAATCAGCCATGTGCTCAAATTCGTTAATATAAGAAACAAAGTATTTCATCCATTTTCTTACACAGTGCTGAACAACATAAGAACTCCTGTCAATAAGGCACCGAGCATTTCTTACCAGCAGCCTCACTTTTGCCATACCAAGCACTTGAGCAACCCACACAGGCTGCTCCCAACACAGGCACCCACAGCCACCTCTGTAAAACGGACCCAGACAAGGACAGCTGACAGTGGACACCACGCAATTTTAAACACTTGCATCCAATTACAAAACCTGCAGGGGCCAGCAGCAAGCTATTTCATCTCCCCCTCCCTAAGCCATTATCATGCTGTGCATCTGATCAAGAAGCAAGCAACATGCCATGGCCTGAAACAACACATGAAGCTGGCAGACTGGAAAATTACGTTATCTAAAAAGCTATATGGAAGCACATGCCCTTGTGAGACTGTTTGCAAACCTACATCTCCCAGGACTAGTTTTTGTGTTGTTTTTTTTAATGACAAAAGCAAGTATAATGCTGGCAAGAAGCCCGCACAGCTTGTATCTGTCCAAATCATCAGCTTTGTTTCTGATTTAGCTGTGATTTAGGCAGCTTGCTTCTCTACCATACCAAACGAGGTAGAGTTGTTTTAAAAATGCTCTGAGAGAAGGGAAGCAAGAAAGCATTTAAAAGCCAAGGCAGTGTGGTCAGACAGGGCTCCTGGGAGATCTACAAAGAAAGAAAAAAAGTGCATGGTGCCTTCAGTGCTCAGTTAAGACAGCAGTGAGAAGAGCTCTGCTCTCTTCCCAGAAGCCAGGGATTTTTCATTTTAGGAAAAAAAAGCATTTTTATTTGCATTTGCCCTTGAAACTGTGCAAGACCTTTGATCAATAGCATCTCCTTGTTTTGTCTCCTTTAGCATAATCAAGCACTGCCTTCTCATGAAACACTGCTTATTTCAGCAGAGGCATGCCATATCACGTGCCCCCTAACAGCACAGGAAAAGGGATGGTACTAACATCTAACATACCTGGTGTGTTTGAGCAAGGGTCACCAACAGAAGGAGGGAGTTACAGATGGACACACTTGACTCACCTATGCTAAGACCTCATTTTCAATGAAAAGCTTTGAAGTTCGCATTACCATCACTACCCAAAATATCTCAGGAACACCCGCCACCAGTCAAAGCACAGCTGAAGTGCCCTGCTCCCCAGGCCCACTGGTTGAACTGCAGCTGGGAACCCATCAGCCTGCAGCCAGAGCCAAGTTATCTATCCCACTCTCTCCCCAGGATGTTATATCTGAACAATAGAGTTTTAGTGAATGAACAGGACTGGAAGCCTTTATGAAGAGGTCTACACAAATCACACATGAACTAGTTGAGCAGGGCTGAAACCATTCTTCAGCCCAAGGATCCTTTCAGCCCATCCTGCCTTTGTACTATAGCAACAGCCTACTGAAACAATATCATCCAATTTTTTTTTTTTTTGCCAGTTTATCTGTTTATTTTGTCAGCATTGTAGAAGGAACTTTTTTCCAAGCCTTATTTCTGTAGAAAAAATACAAAGCACTGAAGGTAGAGATGAAGTATCTGCACAAAGATTGCTTTGTGGACTGCCTATGTAGACATTGAAACGAACTCATATATTTAAGGATACAGTTTTAAAACTTCCAAATAAAAGATGAGAACTTCCAGTAATAAAGTGTCCTGGCAAAGCAAGAACATTCTTGACAGATTAAAACTGCTTTAATCCACAATACCATTTGACCCTCAAATTAAGAATGGTTAATTTACAACTTGAGGGAACTCCCAAAAGAATAAAAATGTCAAGTTTGTTATAACAAGAAGTCATCCCAAAGCTGACAGAATTAAATGTTTAGAAGATCCCAGAGAAGAAGTTCTGCTATACCTCCTCCTAAAGATGCTACACGATTCATTTAACAGTTTTATAACTAAAGAATTCCTCTTTGTCTCCAAACTTTAGTTAATGCTTCATCTGGTTCTGTTCTAAGAGCCAAAGTGCAAGAACATAGAACCAGAAATGGATTTCTGAGTTACTCCAGTTTGCATAATACCCATAAAAACAAACAAAAAAACACCAACAAAGAAAATCTTAGAGCTGACTTCAAATTCCTCTGCTTTCACTTTCCCCCCCAATCTGTTCTTCAGTTGTTTTCAACTCCTTCTGTCTTCTGCTATGAAGATCTACCCTTCCCTGAAATAATTCTATTTTACTAGCAATTAAACACTGTTCTCATAATTGGAAACTATAGGCATCTTCCATGATATCCAAGCCTCAGGAAATAGCACAGCTATGACAGAAATCAGAGTAGAACCTAGCAGCACCACCTGAGATGAGGTTATCACTGTTAGCAGCCTGCAAAAACATGGCATTCTCCAGAGCAGATGCCCACTGCCCAGTTCACCTTCTTGAACTCCAGAGGTATTTCTATAGCCTGAAACCCTTCAAAGTTTACCCAAGTAGCAGGTTCCTTTAATACTTGTTTGTTTTCCTCTAAGCAATTTGCCAAAGAAATGCATACCTCACCACATTACTTCAGATCAGAGGCTCATCTAGCTAGAGTGAAAATAATACCAGGTTGTAAGCCGTGCATTACAGTGAAGCATCCTGTGCAGACAGTCATGTTTTCATGCAGCATCTTATTTAAGGCCGTGGAACTGAAAAGAAAAAAATCAATGGAGAGGGCAGGGCAGGTAAAAATAAAACCTGCTGCCAACTTCCTACATACCCCCAAGCCAGGGGCAAACATATCAGGAATGCCAGAGTTGCTGCACTGTAATCCAGCTATAATAGCTTCTCCTTCCTACACATATTATAGGCACTCAATCTCCCTGCCCCAGCAGTACTGGATTACTGTGACTTCTGTTCAGTGAAACAGGCTGTTTAGAAGGGATTCATCTTTGTAAGCAATTTTCTTTCTGTAGCTCTGTTTTTCACCTCACTCCTACAGCTTCTTAGAATCCAAAGATGCATGTTCCCATGATAGCCCACCCCTCCTAAGCTACATTACCCTTAATACCAAGAGCTGCAGACTTAAAAGATGAGTCTTCTATTCTCGAGGTTTTCTATCTAAAGCCAAAATGAGCAAAATTAAGCAGCTTCTTGTTCTCCCTAATAATTGATGTTTACTTGCTGTGGGTCTACACACATGAGTATTTCATTAAATCACTCAGAGCACCACAAAGCATTACTAATTCCAACTGACATGAGAAGTCATGCATTTCTTATTTATACTAAGGCACACACGTCACTTATTTTCAGTTCTTTGGAAAAATAAAAGGAATCAGAACAAGGATCATCAACTAAACAAACCTGACAGTAGCATAAATACTTTGCTTCAAGTACTTTAAAGTGTTTGACTGTGAGATAGAGGCAGCTGCTACAGCCTTCCCCAGCCCTCAGTGGGAGCAGGAGGCGCTACCCTTCCCAGCCTGGAGACGTCCCACTTGTCAGAGGACAGCTACCTGCGTCTTCCCTTTTCCTTGACCAGCACTACTGATCAAAAACCAGTTATGCCTTACTCAAAAAAAAAAAAAAAGAACTGCTATCTAATCCCTGTAATAGCCATGCTATTTAGTCTATGCATGTGATAGACAGGACCTCTGAGCTCTCAGTTTTGACTAGACAGTCTTCCAGAGCAGTTCATTTTACTTGAAGACACACACAGAATTTTTATTAAGGATACACGAAGAAGGTGTGAACTAGCAGGGGCATTTGAGTTACACCAGCAGTGATGCACACTGACAAGTGATAAACTAATTCCATAGTGCCAAGCCTGTCTCCAGTCTGTACATCAGCAATCTCGACAGGCTGCTCATCACTAATTCAGGAGAGCTGATCATAACATTATTTTCCTTGGCAATGAGATTTTCCAGTAAACTTTGCTTATTTTTGCCAGATTTCAACAAAAGCAATTTACCCTAGGACTATCCGATGTTTTCAAGTCAGAGGGGAAAAAATAATTGTCTTTTTAACTTCAGCTTGCATAAATTCACTCTACTTTCCCTTGTTTTCAGCCCAAAGATGTACTTCAAACATACAATACCAAGCATTTCCTGGAATTTCCAGGACTTGCAATTAAAATCACAGCCTTTCTTAAGCATCCATTCGTGGATCTCACCAAAACACACACCTGTGTCTTTGCTGCTTATAGCTCCCCAAGGTGACAATCAAGAAATACAGTGGGATTTGGGGACCTCAGAGTTTTTATCTACAGTTGTTTCATGAAGTAACAAATGAACATAGGATTTACCAATTGGAAAGTTGAGGAACCTAAGCAAAAAGTGAAATGCAAGTAGACAAGCTATGGATTGCTACCTGACCATTGGGCAGCATCCTTACTCCTCCTCATTGCCACTCTTCCAGACCAGCTGGACCTGTTGAGTACACACCACACACAGTATACTGCTACTTTAGAGTTAGAATCAAGCTCCCAAGGAATGGCTCATGGCTGAGAACTGGTAATACCAGATTTCTACACAAGAGATACCATAAATATGAAGTAATGAGTGACAAAATCTTGATCAAGATTGAAGTAGAGAGGCTGACTGTAGAAGGATACCTCACTTCAACCAGAATCAAGCACCTCATTAACACTTAGAACAGCATACAGCTCACATTCAGTGCCCCATCTTGGGACCATGCTCACTTTCAGTGCAACATTTTGCATCATTAAGCATTCCTAAGATCAGCTTCCATGAAAATATATTCCTTTGATGTGAGTACTGAGGGTCAGATCCCAAGCTGATTTAGTGACTTGGCTCCCTTTAGGCCATCAGACATTCACATTACATCACTTTCTAATGAATACCTTCACATTTCAATACGAGGGATGCAGTCAAACTCAGCCCCAGGTCTGCCATGACCTGAATGATGCTACTTGTGCTCAGATTCAGCTGCTGCTGCTGAAGTATTCTGTAGAGACAGGTAGTCTCATTCCTAAAAAAATCTTGGCCATGAAGAATTTAGAGAGGATTCTTCAGAAGCTTGAGCCCCATGGGAACATACTAATCAGCTCATATAGGCAATTATAGTTACAGGTGTCCCATTCTCATTTGACTTTGTCACCAGCAGCCACATCCTTTAGAAGCTGAAGGAACTTAGGTCACATCCTAAGAAAATTATTAGTTCTCACCCAATTCTATAGCCACTACTAACATCCTTGATTAAATTCAGCAAGGTGAGGAACAGATCTCTGGACATTCTTTTATTACAGTTAATCCCACTTCCCTCTCCCCCCAGCAAGATGAGAATGAATTACTCGCTACAGCACTGGAACTCCATCTCCTTATGCTGCATGCTCTGGGGGTCAGAGCATTGGGATGTTTTAACAGTCCTAACAATTCCTGAAAGCTGCAACAGCAGCTAATGGATCTGCCAGGCAGCTTCTTAAAGATGTCATCAATGTAGTTAATGGAAACTCCAGCCATTCTGTCCCTTTTGTTTCATACATATATTAAAAGTATCATTTCACTCATGGTAAGCATAAAAACACTCTCCCCCCACACACATTTGATTTAGTGCCAGATCTCCAGTGCTATTTTGAGGGCAATAAATTAAGCATTGATCAAGTCATGTTTACATTACCTCCTAAGGAAACATGGGTGTGAAAAAAAAAGACAACTAAGGAAATATGGAGTCTGGTACCCTAAGACAGAGCTGTTCTTTCTCTTGTTCAGGAAAAGCATATAAAACACTGACCATTATTCTACTACCTGAAGAATTATAAAAATGATGTTGTTATGGCTGAGCACACTAATTTGTATAAAACACCTGACATGAGCCTTCCCCTAAAACCTCAAGCCAATTCCCTTGTTACTGAAGTGCAAATACATTCCCTCTGGGCATTTCTGTCAGGCTGGGATGAGACATGTTGAAGCACCAGAAGTGCCTTTCTCTGTGGGGCTCACTTGACATGTGCCACTATACAGCTGATGTGACAAAAGGGAAAATCTGACTGCAAGAGTAAAGCTACCCTTTCATTTCACTCAGAAGAAAACTGTTCTTTAAAGTTTTTCAACCCTAGTTCTATAGGTAAATATGTAAAAGAATCAAAGGGAAAAGCACCTGAACAGACCAGTGAACTGACATTGGCACAACCTGCTCCAGCAGCTAAAAGTCTCCACTGTGCAGTCAGAAGCTAATTTAATGACATTTCTCTCTTCATTTAAGCTTCTCCACAAAGATAACAATAAAAAGAACCTCAAGTTTCAAGCAGTCGCATTACCAACATACCTTGAGATCCTAATTGGACTGCAATAGCAGTCATGAAAACTTGCAATCCAAAGTCTAAGATGCTTTCAGGGTCGCATCTTCTCATTAAGATCTGTTACTTCACATTCTGACTCCAGATTCACGAAGAACAGCCTCTCATTTTGCTCCCCCCCTCCACCTTCTGCTTATAACATGGCTGAAACATTACAGCTGAGCAAAGAACTCAGAAACCGACCTAGCAAACCACTCTTAAGGCCTCAGCATTGCATTCAGCAAGCTTGAAGGCTACCTCTGATTCAACCCCAAACCCCAGTCTGAGTCTCAATTCTGTACTGCATGAATCTAATATAAACTTGGGAATCTTTATCCCCAGGAAGCCTGAAAAGCTTGGAGGGCTCTACCCATTGCTAAAAGTAGAAGCATAAGATATATAGCACCTTCAGTAAAGGACAGTTTCTTCCATCTCAACCAGAAAAGAAAACGTCAGCTAAATGGAAAAATCAGAGAAAGGTGTTTACCAGAAGTGAGACTCCTGCCATATCCAGGAACTTTGTTATCTTTTATGACTACTGTCTATCTGAAAATCTTGCCAGGCTAAAGGAATGGAAAATGGAAATTTCAGCACTCACTAATCCAATGTTTATCGTTCAAACCATCCGTTCAAACAACCCTTGATTACTTGCCCTGGGTGGAGTTCAGGAAGCACTTCCTGTAGAGCAGCAAACTCCCTTGCTCCCTACAGCAGTTTAGCATCCCAAAGGTAAGTAGTCTAAGCAGATGTAAGCACAACTGTGCATCAGTGCAAGCATCATACCAGATGGGAATTACTTCATTTGTGCCAGTAAGAAAACAAAGGTTTACCGTGCAATAGGATACTTTGTTCATGCACTAGAATCTTCCCAAAAAGCCAAAACAGCACATATGAATGCTGTTAGGCAAGGGGACATCCACATGGCTGCAATGTTGCAGAAGTACTCCATGTATACCTATGCCTATATTGCATAAGAATGGTGAAGTGAAATAACTCTTTAATTTACTGTGAAAAGCCAGGCATATGGGACAGAAGTAGCATCAGCCTTTCCACAGTGAAGTCTGAACTCGTTTCAGCCCTGTGCTTGCCAAGACCACAGGGCAACAATGGAAAGCAGCTCTCTTCTTCACCAGATGGCATTCTGACACTCATTTTTCAAAAGCTTCATCTACCTGCTACACAAACTCACCAGCTGCCACTGAAATACAGGTAACCTGTCATAGCACAGGAAGGAGAGCACACAAAGCTTGATTAATGCTTCTATGAAGAGCTAACCTTATGGCAGGCAATTCTATAGCAGCTGCACAGAGCAAAATGTGTACTTCTCACTTCAAGAGAAACATTCTACAAGGCCACTAAGTTCATTTACATAGTTTTAACTTCACATGGCAACAAAACACTTGAGTTAAGTGTTCACACAGATGTTACTGGCTTCTGAACTGTACCCAATTCTAACCTGACAACAAACAGATACTGAACATCTGAAGGTAGAGTTTGGAGAGTCAAAAGATACGCAAATGAGAACTATGCCTTATGAGCCAGACCAAATTACAACGAGAAGATTTATATGTGAGTGCAAAGTAACACAGGAAAGCTCAGAGCCTGTGAAGGATGGCTGCATGTCCATCAAAAAACATGAAACAAATTCAGTTTTACTAAGCTGACAAAGCCCTGATGCTAACTATTTTGCCTCTGAAACTGCACACAACAGCACAGCAAGGACGAGACTAGATAGCGACATGTGAGCTGATAGATATAATGAGAAGGCAGAAAGTTTGGAGCAGACTATTCACCCGCCTTACATTTTGATAAGTTCATGATTCCTCTTCTCCTTTTAGCCTGTTTCAGTTATATGGTCAGGACACCAACAAAACCTGTGGCCTTTATAACGCATAGCACAGGCTAGCCCTTTTCACCCAAGCCAAGAGAGCCCAGCTCCAGTCACCCATCCAGTACCAGCACACAGAGGTGGGGAGCACTGCAGGCAGCAGTCAGAGCTATATTCACTAGAAACATATGGGGCAAGGCCATGATGAAGGCAGCAGGAAGAATGAACATTGGATTAACCAGCCTTGCTGTGCACAGAGCCATTAGGGCCACTGACACCAGGAAGGGACCTCCCCTTCCTTGGGTGAAAGGATTTTTACTGTATAGAAACAAGCACAGCAAAGTGCATCTCAGGACAACATCTCTAGAGAAAGTGGGAATGAGTCTTATTTCTGTTTATATACATTGTTTTTCTTGGCATTCACTCAGGAAATTAAACAGAAATATTGACCTTCTCCCTCTTAACTGAACTTTTCTCTTGTAGTCTTTGAAAGCCTTTCCGTATAGTAACATCACATGCAGGAGGACTGTATGAAGGAGAAGCTGCAGTCCTTCAATTGTATCTTATAAAGGGCTTAATCCACCACTGCCTGCAGCCAGTCACCACAGAAAACAACTCTACACTTGCTCCCTTGAACTCGATGTTATACTGACATAAAATGTGCTTTGTTTTACTAACTTTCCATTTCTTCCTGCTTGTAATTGGCTAAGAGCCCCAACTTCAAAACCAGACAAGGTTCTGGATGAGCACATATAGATTTGATGGCCAGTATCCTATTACCAAAAAAAAAAAGGAAAAAGAAAGGAAAGAAAAAAGAAAAAAACAAGAAAACCACCCACCCACACTTTGAGTTACTTTTCCCCACTAGAAGATACACTGAATATGTTGATTGTAGCACTGACAAAAAAAACCAAAAAACATTGTCACCACAAAGCTTCCAAGAACAAATCATTGGAAAACAGGATTAGAAAAAATGAGTTTATTCGTGCTTATCCTTAACATGAAAGATGCAGATCTAAACTACCTGAAACTCAGTTACTTACTACAGTTCAGTACAAGAGTTCCAGAACCACTGGGGCTCAGGAGGGAACTTGCATTGATTACGGGTCAACAGGGTGGGTTGTTTTTTTTCCTCCAAATACCGCCTGTACTAAAACATAGCTGTACACAAAACCCTCACAAATCACACAGCTGGATAACATTAGCAACCTGCAAAATCTTATACCAACTGCTGCACTTATCCTTCAGGTTTCCACCAGGCCATCTTGGGTGATGTGCTGCATTCTTTGAGACGAGGTGAATTTCTGAGGAATGCTGACAAACTCTGCCTCAGATAAACAGTACAAGTTGTGTGGCAGCTCAGTGTATCACAGCCAGAAGGTAAGCTCACAGCTGCACACAGTCATTTGTGCACGTAGTTGTGGGAGGATATTGATGCACGCCAAGGAGACGAAGCAGAGGAGGAAAAAACGTAAGACGTGGCATCAAGCTAACAAAGTAGGGCAAACAGAGACTAAACATTACTGTCACAGTTATTTCTAAACCTGTGTCCATGACAGAGGGCCAGCAGGACCACCAGAAACAGCGGTCCACAGAACCAGAACATTAACTCTTTAACAACTAGTGCCTTCCATGTATTTCATGACATGGAATATCAACAACAACAATTAAAAAAAAAAAATCACAAAACCACAACAATTACTCTTTTGCAGGAATAAACTTTAAATGATTTTAAATGATTGCTCTGAATTTCCTAGTTAAGAAGTCTCTCTGGTCCAAGTAGGCACATCTCTGAAGGCCACCTCATGTCAACAAGGATGTTTGCAGGACTTTGTTAATTCAGTGACCAGTAATCACACTACTGTCTCCTGGTGCTCCAGCTTTTAGTTTTTGCTAGGGGCTGCTTGTATGTATATTCATAAAGAGCTGAGTGGCATTGATACCAATATTAGACTTTCAAAGGCCGTTAAGCAAATAACTTAAGCTATAAAATTGGGATTGTAGGATCAGTTTAGGCTCTTTGCCGTTTGTGCCTGTGCAAACCCTCACACCTGGAGTAACTGTAGCACCATACATGTACCCTTAACTCTGTAGCAGCAAGAGCCTCTTAATAGGGAGAGGTGATAGCAGACCCCCCCTCACCATCTCCCGCAGGCAGGGAATCAAGCCTGTAGCCAAACCTCGCAGCACTGCAGCCAGCAGCATAGAGCGTCCCAGCCTTCCTCTGAGGACAGCATGGGCAAGCACTGTATTTGGATGAGAATAAGAAACCACAGCCTGAAAAACAATTGTTTCCACCTTCTCATGTTTATATTTAAGAAAATTCAGTTGCACACAGACTTTGTTGTGCCAAAATTCCCACCGACATAATGAAAGAAACCAAATAAATATAATTCAAAGTAACAGGCCTCCAACTCCCCGTGCTAGCAATACAGGTCCCAAAAGAACATACTGTGCTCCTCCTGCAAAGATTTATAACACACCACACACACACCTCTTCGTAATAAAAGTCAGGATTTTCCAGAGCACACAAGTGAGCTGTGTGCACCCTTTTCATACAAGGTTGTAGAGCCAGCCTGGCTTCTAACATCCTGTAGTGCTGCCATACATTTTATTCCATTCAACAACCTCACTTAAATGAATATATGGAAATTACAGTTCCCGTCAGGTTAAAGCACCTTTGTTACTGCCTCCTCTCCCACAGTATTACACACTTGATCCTCAAGTAGGAATCTGAGATGCTTTCAGTGACATTGCCTCATTTCATCTCCCCCTTTAGGACCTTGAGTTACAGCTTCTCCTCTATTCAGCTCAGGGAACTCTCACTGCAGACCAACTGTGAGAGACCCCATGAGCAGGCCGACTGCTGTAGCTCTAGGATTGCAACAGATGCAACACAGGGCTGAGAGCACAAGTTTGAAGCCACGTTCTCAGCTACTGCAACTCAGCAGGCCACAAACTGTATGTTATCAAGAAGCATTCCCCCAATTTGTATTATCTAAACCTAGCTAGACCACTCATATCCTCATTTTATAAGAAGTCTCAGTCTCCACTTGCTGCCTTGCTTGAACACAAGGTGCAGCATGAGATAGAAACTCAATAAAGAAAGATTTGCTTACCCATCCCAAAGAGCAGGGCCCACCAAATTCTCCAGAAGGCAGAATCTCCAGGCAGAGAACTTTCCAGTATGCCAGCAAGCCCTTAAATGAGGCTCAGGGAGGGGTGCAACCTGGTTCCACCCCTTCCCATTGCACAGGTGAATTGCTTTCACCTGTGCTCCCAGAGCTGGCTTTGTCCTCTCACCAAGTGCTCAATCATTGCTTCAGGCCGTGGCTTAGCAATTCCCATACACCTGTGCTCCATTACTATTCAATGCTTGGTGTAACTGAGCAATTTATGCTTTGGTGAACTCTATTTACAGAACCCCACACAGCCAGGAATAGTTATTTTACTCTTTGCAGTCTGAGTAACTATAATAACAAAAGAGAACATTTAATTTCAGTCCATTTACAGCACAGATGCTGTAGTCTGTCACCTCGCATACGTGCTGTCATTTAACACTTATGTAGGATGCTTCCAGGCAGAACATTTTGCATCTCCTTTATTCCTCCTTTATAGTGTTGTAAAAGCAGCATGAGGATCCCCTCCCCCTGAAATTTCTATTACTATTTTCAGTGCATAGCACTCGAAGTAATAATCCTCACAGCAGTGAGCATCACTCTGAACTGAAAACAAACATCATTCAGAGCTAGAGACTCACTGCAGTGTGAATGTGAAAGACTGATAGGCAACTGCTGTGGTATGGAAGGTTCAGGGCCAGAAGAAAGACCAGAAAGAAGTTGTGATCTGGGGAAAGCAGACCTCAGGATACTTCCCCACTGTGACTATAAAAAGCAGACAACCCCCATACTTCTGTCAGGTAAAAAAGACTTGGAAAAAATGAATCCAGGCAGACAGCACACAGCATTTGATTTTCCTTCTCTGAATGTTAATGTGATGACACACATAAGTCACCACAGAACCTACACAGCCAAGGGATCAGGACACTAAAAATTTGAAATAAAATAAGTACAGATGCTTTAAATTCTGCTGCTTTGTTAAATTGTTCCTAGCAACAGATGGAAAAGAGCAAGGGCTCACATTTTCTTGCTCTGCAAGCTTTTCAAAGAGTTTTGCCTGCAATGCTTAAGGGAGTATCCTACTGGCTTCTGGTGGAAGTTGATGCTCTCAAAGCAGAGGAGTGACTTCTAGATGTTAACTGTTTAGCTTTAGTGTTGAGTTGTCTGGCATTTAACGAAACTCCTTTAGAATGAGCACAGCCAAATTGTTAAGCAGTTACAGAACAGGCTGGGGAGGGCATGTTCCGCATCTTGTCTCTGTCAGCTTAAAGGCTATGTTCTTTATTAAAGTGTTCAGTCCTCATAAAAGCAACGTGCATATGCAAAAAGCAGCCCATACTCTCATGTTATTTCACATTCTAAGTGTGATTAGCTGCAAGTGCTAGATTTCCCTTTCATTTCTACATGCAAACAGAATAATTACATTGGGAGCTCCTGTTTCTGAGGCTTAAGGCTCAGTTCTTCCCTTCTGATTAGATGGCATCTCCACTACAAATAATAAAATATGCATTTTGTCAAAGGCTATTGAACAATCTTTGAGCAGTGTTCCACTTGTAGCTTATTTTGGTGAACTTATAAATTTAAGGAATGTCCAATTAAGAATGAATTCCATCCATCAGGGATCTGAGAAGATCCAGATTTACAAGCATTCCCTCTGATACTGCTATATCTGGGAACATTTCCAACAGCACAATGCTGTCTTGAAAAGCTGTAATTTAAGAGGTGAATTTAGGTGATAATTTCCTAAGAACAAGCAAAAGCATGCTAACTTGAACATATTTCATGATATAGTAACAAGACAAAGCAGACAGTCTGCTATGCCTTCTGCTATTTCTTCACAGTGCCTCCCCAGGAAAGAAGTGCAATTAAACAGTTAGAGAGTTTTAACACAAAACCAGAGCTGCTTGCATCCCAACAACTGGTATGGCTGAAAGCTAATGGACTACTATACTTTGAAAGCATCTGCAAATTCACAGGTTGTTAAAATAAAGTCATGCCTAAGGAAAAGCAATTACAACCTGCTAGACTGATTGTTCCATCATATTTAAGGTCAGCACAAAGTGAGCCAAACAGAATTATTTAATTTTAGCATTGCTATGGCTTTAGAATACAACAAATACTCACTGAGTCACACTGATGAGTTTTTGCACGACACATACCTCATACCACATACCATCACATCCCACTAACAGCAGTAGAACTCTCTACCTGATTCAGCACAGCCAGTTGTAGCAAAATTCTTGATTACGTAAAGAAAAGAACTTGGTGATGTACACTATGCATCTACACAGGCTAGGAAAAAGGTGTAAATACCTTCATGCACCTCATACAACACATACAGATTTGGTACCTGATTCTGACTCCCAATGCTTCTTTGCATCATCTTGATCAAGAGAGGCAAGCAGGCAAGACTGAAAGGTCTGATCTTCTACCATCAAAAACAAGCATTTTGCTCACAGCAAAAGCCAATATTCATTTATAGCTTTCTTCTTTCTTTGTAGGAAGAGAGGTTTTCTGTTGAGGGGAAGGATGATAAAATTAATTCTTCAAAATACTCCTTGGTATTGTATAACATACATATGTTGCTTTGTCCTACAATAGTACTGAGTTACAACTGACCCAAACGTTGCTAAGTTTAGTAGATTTCTTCTCCCTAAACCTGAGAGCCCCCTGCCCCTCTTTCCCTATTTGGTTATAAAACAATACCCTGAAACGTCTGCAACGGTATCAGAATGAGATTTTATCAGGATCATAATTCTAGAAAAGCTAACAGGTAACTGAATCTCCCAGTTTATTTAATCTCAGACAAGTAACAGGCACAGAAAGCAAGACTAAGGACAAACATCATTTCTTCTATATATTCTGTGTATGCTTGGAGAAGTAAGAACAAATGCAGTACTAACAAACTCAATTTTGTACTGTGAGCAGACAGAGAAGAGAATGAGACTCACTTTGGGAAAGACAATGCAACAACTTATACCAATAATCACACAGCTCCAATTAAATCTTATGTAGTAAGGAAAGAAATACTTCTAGACACGTTATTTTTTAGCATATGTTACTAAGAAATTTAGACACAGTATTGCTGTATCCTTCAGCTGTATCCTTAGCCCAGTAAAGGCAAGGAAAGGACAGAAATGCTCCACTTACAGTGTTAGCTGGAAAGACTTCTCAACAACTGTGACAGATCAGTAATAAGTTACTATCATCTGGCTGCATATTCCCATCTACCATCTCATGTAACACAGAAGGAACGAAAAAGAAGAATCCAGGCTGCATATAAAAACATCTTCCTCTAGAGAGAAAAAAAACAAAGCATCTTAGAGCTGCTTTGCATGAGCAGTAGCAGCAACACAAAACATGCATTACTGTGCGGGACATTAAAAAGTCTATATGACTTCAAAATATTGAAAGACTACACAATCACTTTAAACAAGACCCTGAAGACATCTAGAAAATCCACATTTGCTCTACTTTGTCAGGAAATAATAAATGTCAGCTACTCCACAGAGCACAGTCGGGAGCAAGAGGAAACAGATCTGGAAAGAAGGCTTCAGCATAGGTGTTATATCCATCCAAGAGACAGCGCCAAAACCAGACAAACAACAGACATGCACACAAGGAGTCCTGCCAAGAGAGCAGCTACCTCCAGCATAAGGAAGGGCTGTGTGAGAAATAAGGCTAGAGACACATACCTATAACACAAGTCTGGGAGGTGTGAAATCCCATGGTTAACCTTGAGCATGATTTCTGGGCCCTGGACTGAGGGTATGGAGGGGAATTCACAGATGAGGCTAATAATGGTCATTAAAATCTGATGGTGCACTCAGGGTCTTGACACATTCATCACAGTTCAGCCAGTACTTATGTTCCTGTACAGCACAAAGATACACACAGACAACATAGTTTAAATTAAACACAGGCATTTCTGATATAGGTAGGTAAAGGAATTTAAACCATCTCTAGTTTCCACCTCACTTTATTTGTTAATGTCACTCTCTGGATATTAAACTATCTGTAGTCAAAGACCCCACCCCAACCACAGTACTCTAGACTTTATGTCATTATGCCACTCTCCACTTCAGCATTTTTTTAAACTTCTCTCTCCTCTCAAAAATAAAGTCAGGTTCATTGCAGTATGGTCGCTATTACTGGTGTAGTAATTCTAGTTCATTATCTCAGCTGACTTGTGGAGCAAACTCTATAACCACACAGTAGTTGTAGAGCAGGTACATTTTATTCAGCCGGCCGGGTACACGGGGGATAACTCCTTCCTAGCCTGCACACTCAAAGCAGGTAAACATCCCCATTTATAGAGGGAATACATGTATATTTATGGTACAGGGAGTGGTTATTACAATTAATTCTAGTACAATATTCCACGCTTATTCTATACCCCAATCTCCACCCCTAACTAATGGCCCCATATCGTTCCCATTGTTCGTGCTCAACTACTCTTAACAGAACAGATTAGCCTTTTATTCACAGCCAGTTAGCACTTTCTAGACTGAAGGCAATTCCACGCCTCCAAGCTAACAACCTAGCATACAATATAGAGACATACTTCTGCAACTCAAGCATTTAATGGATTATATATTTTATAAGAAGCCCAAGAAAATTTCTCTTCAGAAAATGCAGCCCAAGCAAGCCAAAAGGTTGGACACTCAGGATATGAAATGTCAGTCTTCCTCTGTTTATAAGCTCCTTTTCAGTATTGGAAAGCCACAGTGAAATGTCCCCAGAGCTGTCTCTTCTCCAGGCAGAACAAGCCCAGCTCCCTCAGACTTTCTTTCTTGGAAAGGTGCTGCAGCCCTCTGAACATCCTTATGGCCTTCTCAGCTCCATGCCTTTCTTGTGCTGAGGTCCCCAGGCCTGGACACAGTACTACAGGTGGGAAAAAACAACAACAAATAACAAGCTGGACGATAAGCAAATTAAAGCTTAGAGGATGACTGCTGTGCAGCAGTTGTATTAACAAAAAGTGAAAAACCAAAGCAATATTTTTCAGCTGCTATGCTGAGTAGGAAAGGCAAAGGCTGCTATGATTTTGTACACTGAAAACCTGCCTATCCCACAGTGAGCATGTAAATGAGATAACAGGCACGGAAACATAATGCATTTATTTTTCTAGATTCGCAGTCTCTGGCACCTACTGGAGAGCTGTTTTTCAGAAACAAGAACGTTACAAAATCAAAAGCAGGGAAATGTGCGTGGGTCCAATGCGCTGCGATTACTGCCAGTCTCAAGCTTCCAAAAAATCATAAGGCTGTTTTAAAAAAAGACTGTGGTTAGTTTCTATTTCTGTACCTCTGCCTTTTACTTGTGCTCAGGCAACACCTTTGATTTTTCTCCCTGATGGGCGTAGGTTGGGGAAGTACAAATGGGGAATTAATGGCAGCTGAAGTTATTGTGCCACTTGTCAGGCTTGAGAGCTGGGCCTGATGACTCCCAAACCTGAGACAGCCTGGCTGTTGATTGTTGCTGTTTGTAAAAAAGAAAAAAAGAAAAAAAGAAAAAAAGAAAAAAAGAAAAAAAAAAAACGAAAACAAGCTCAGGCTACATGGAACCTGGAGCTGGGCCCTGTGGGAGCTGGACTCGGCCTAGGCCCACGCTCTGACCCCCAGGCTCCTGATGTGAGTCCTGGCCTGGTGGTCTGCAGGGTGCCCTGATGGGCATGCAGAAAGCTGTGCCTTGAGAAAATCCCTACGTATTCACAGTCCTACTCGGATATACTCATAGTCCCAGTGAGGAGCTGCTTCAGGCTGAAGCATCATAGCAGGCTCTGTTTTCTTCCCATGCATCCACTGCAAGAGGTGTGATCACAAGGCTGCTGTCCCTACCTGGCAGGTAAGTGATATTTCATGGCCAGCTCTGTGTTCACTGCTGAGCCCCTTTCCTCAGCCTGTGGCTGGCAGGGAGAGCCAGTGCTTTCCCTGTGGAAAATAATGGGAATCCCTGTGTTCTTAAATCACGGTGTCCTAAATGCATGCCTGTCAGAAGAGGGCATAAATCTGACCAGAGTCATTAGAGGTATGAAAGGTAGGAGTAGAATGATTTTCTGTATTGATGTCATAACTCAAAATAGGGGAGAAGAAAAATCTATATATGTTTTTTCAAACACTGTTTGTAAGAATAAGAAAAATAAATAATCTTTTTTTTTTTTCTCCTCCAGCTCAAGAGCATTCACTTGTTTCAGTATAATAATTATCTTGGACTTGAGTGTTATTGTTTTAGTTATTTAATCTTTGTATTATTTAAAAAAATAAGCTATGAAGCATTGCTTTTGAGGACAGATAGAAAATGTTATTTACAGAACAAGTCTGGGTGAAATTATCACAAACTTTTTTATGCTGTCAAAGGTTTTAACCAAACATTTTGGCCCAAACTACCTGTTAAATTCCAGGTGAGTTGGTGAAGAGCTTCAGCATTCCCTGAAGTTCCTTTTTTTATTTTTATTTTTTTTGCTGTTGGTTCTGCTTAAATTCAGCCATCTTCAAAGGTCGTGCCTTTATTTCAGCTCAAACAGTGCAAATGAGAATGTTAAGCTCTAAAAGAATTTTACTCCTAAGTCATTCGTGAAAAGGAAAGACAGTGAAAAAAATTGAATTTGACTAGCAAATGACAGCAAGAAATAAACAATTCTTCAGTTAACAAGAAAACTGAACTGAAGAATCACAAATATGTCATTTGTACTGGAAGCCTCCCCGCACTACAACTGTGTCAACATTGTTACTGTGTTTTTCCCTTGCTACTTGAGGGACCTTTATGGTGCTGCCAAGTATCCCAGGCCTAGTCAGATATGCTTCCGAGCCGGATATTGTAGATGGCACTTTTTCCCTTCTGAAGGTTGTCCTGTAACTGTTCTCTGTTTCAAAGACTTTAAGTACAGACTGGGTGGCAAAATGGACATGATACACTACTACTAAACCACTAAATACACAGTCAGGTTTCTGGACATGTGAACTGCATTGTGAAGTTCATCTACTTAACTTGCTTTTTCTTATACCCACTGCGTTCTGTCTACACTGCCAGCTCTTATGACTTATCACTCATTGAGTGTTTGTGCTTTGTTGTATAGCTCCAACTGCTGGACTATAGTAATTGAATGTGAATGTCTTTTCCTTTTCCCTGAACTTAGGCATCATAGAAAATCTTGACTAGTGAGTCCTAATTTTTCAGAATTAAAAGACAAACAACCTACTAATGGAACGCAATCTCTGTGATATTTTTAATGCTTGGGCAAGGCAACACTGACTCACTATAGCCATGCCTAGTATCTCCAAACACCCCTGACAAGACTATCATCTGGCCAAGATCTGTGCTTAAAAGTTCCAGCTGTTTATGAGGTATTTCTGTGGGGGAAGTATGTGGCAATAATTGTGTTTCTTCTAACTGAAAAATGGCTGAAGTGATTTTCCTTTCAAATTCCTCAATAAGTGAGCAAAACCAACTGTGGGTAGGAAATAAACAAGACCAATCTGCAACAAAAACAATGTCTAGGACAAATCTGTCTGCACCTTCAGCTGTGGAGGTAACTAACTCCCTGTATTCCCTACTAGTAGCTTAAGTAAACAGGTTGTGTTGGGTTTTCATCCCAAAACTGCATCTGTGGACCAGTTAAGGAAATTCACTGTTCTTTATCAGCAAATTAACAAGACTTTGCAGAACTTTCATTTCGGCTCTACTCAGGTTACTTACACAAGAGTAAAAACCTCTTAGGAAAGAAAAATGCTTTGCAAGAAAATGAAAGAAAAGATTTGGGCGCCTCACTTTTATGCAACCTTTACACCACTTTCAGACAGGTCTCGGTAAGCTTTTTGTGCAAACAGCAGCCTGACTCTTGATGTATGCTGGCCCCACATCATCTTTGGAACTAGATTTTTGCCTTGCAGAATAACAGATATTTCCTAGATCCTTTGTCATCCCACCCCACCTGATCTTTCTGCCCATCAAAAGCCATCTAATCTGCATGGTTGTATTGATACTCACCAGAAAAGATGAGGAGAACCTGTGAAACAGGTTGTCCCAGGTAGTCTATATGCTTCTGTTTTCTTTCTTTTCAGCTCAGGGTAAGATTATATCTCATTCACTCACCTTATAAACTCACAGAAATCATGCAAGAAACAAAGATGAGCACAATCATTTACAAATGTTTTTAAAATGCTGTCACATCACAGTATTTTAATTACTGCAAATATTTTCACTGATATTTGTAGGTAATTTAGTGAAATACCTTTTGAGACTCCTGCTAGGTTTGATCATCCATGCCTTTGCGTGTCCACCTGGTTTACGCTAGCTGTGTATTTTGTGTAAGCTATGTATCTTACCTCAGCCTGAAAGAGGTGCAGTACAGTGCTTAAGCTCTGAACTGTAGGTATTTGGCATGCAAGATGGGAATTACCTCAGTTTGTTGTCTAAAAATGAAGTATTTAGTCTGAGTGGAGTGCCTGACTTGTACTACGGTAAATGAAGAAACAATTACTTTAAGAAGGCAATCTGTTATATCTAATGTGCGTGACTTCTTTGGGGAGGCAGCGGGGTTCTCTTTATTGAGTAGAGGGCATTCAAGCAACCATGAAGCAAATCAAAATGCAGATGCCTGACATGATGTATCTAGCGTTAAGAAATAGAGAAGGGAGAGAAATGGTTGAACTGAGGCTTTTCAAATGTGCAGATAACGTTAGGAAGGAATTTTCCATTTCAGAAAGAAGTACAGCAAAGGCTGTTTGCCAGTCAGCTCTTCAAGGTTCACTGATACCACAGGGCTCCACAGCTCATCCTGTGAAGACTGTTGGATGTGCATCTTTTGTGTACATCATTTTTTCAAGAGTCTCAGTGTGCAAATAAAGCAGCTTGGCTCAAGGGATCACCAGGCAGAAAGCCTACAGCGTGTTTATAGCAACAGTTCTAGTCCTGTGTTTATCTGAAGGGTTCCACTTCTGTTTTAATTACTCACATTCTGTATAAATAAGTTATATTTATAATAAGGCTCCTTCTACTGTGTAGGTGCTGTGTGTTACTTGATTCTCTGCAAACAAGGCAGTCTGAGAAAAACAGAAAACTTCCTAAGTAATAAACTAGATCTATGGTCAAATGGTAAACTTGTGTCAGGCCCTGTTGGCTGAACAATGACCCAGAGCCAAATACTTTGGTGTTCCCTAAGGAATCCTAAGTGCTGATGAAGTCTGTAATTTCTGATGGTGTATTTATTTACCCATAAGACATAAGATCTGTAGGCAGCTTTTTCCCACGGCTGATGTCAGATGCAGATGCTCTTACCTAAAGCATCTTCTCTGTGCTTTGTGATTTTTCTGTCAGAAATGAACATGCATGCTCAGAAGGCCAATAGGCTGCACGTGTTTGTTCTCAGGGACACACTCAAATGACTATACATGTGTTAGAGATCTCATATATAGCAGTGCTGAGGAAAGTAAAGAGAATCCTCTGATTATATGTTGATGAAAGACAAAAATCTAGGATTAGGAAAAGGTGAAGTTCAGCAGGGTGCCCTCCTTCACAAGGCTTGCTGACTTTAGAGCTTCCACCCCAGCTTTCACACCACAGGCTCTGCTTCAGTATCTTAAAATTCCTTGAGAGGGTTTCAGGTGGCTCTTTGTCCCCCCAGAACTGTATCTGAAGGATGTATTTTTTTTCTGCCACTTCCAAATTCTATTCCCAGTGTTTGCAGGCTGTGAGGATGACTGCATACACCCTCACCCTCAGGGCTTTCACTGGCCTCCTGCTCACTGACACAGCTCTTTATTATCCCTACATTAATACCATAACATTGCCTTAAGCAAAGCACCAAAGCTGGATCCAAATATGTGTGGAGTCTGCATGGGGAGTTTCTGCAGCAGGATGACACACAGCCTTTTTTTGAACACGGTGTGGAGCTCCATGTTCAATGCTGTGTCTGTGTACCGAGGTGCTCTGCCTTGCTGTCACTGCCTTGGGGACTAGGTGGGGGATTCCCATGGGGGCTCTGCTGGGGTGCAGACTGTACCCCATGGCAGTGCTGCCTCAGGGCTGCTCTCATCTTGGGGTGGCCTCGCTCCTTGGGCCTGGGCTGCTGTTCCCTCTGGGAGGTGGACAGTGTAGAGCAGACTCTCTTGGAGGGGGAGCAGGGGGAGTTTTTATACGTGCCTTGCTGTGAGGCTGTGCTGGGAATGATTCACTGTGTGAAGATGCATTTTTCATCTGATTTTCAACAGCAGTATAATGGAGCTCCCCCCCTTATCTGTGGTGCACAGCAAAAAGTAATAAATGGTAATGATGATACTGTAGAAGAAAGGAGGAGATAAGATCTGTTACTTCCTAGTGGGAATTACTGCTGCTTTCATTTTCATGTAAATGGCATCTCTTTTGAAAATGATGAATCCTCCTATATTTTCATCAGATATTTTGTAGCAGCCAATCTTTATTACTCTGACTGTTCCTCTCATTATTGTTAATTACGCAGGTTGCCCTGAATGTAATGCCTCCTATGTATTTCCATGGAAACTATAACAGATACAAAGAGCAAAACACCACTATTTGATAGGGTAAATTCTCAGCCATAAAGCATTGTTTTTCAACATGGTCACCACACCATTAGTTGTGCATTTTCACTGGCACTGAACAAGAGCCTACACGCCACACTTGTAATAATCTGCACCAGCAGAGGTGACCCACTGTCACAGTCACCACTGCTGAAAGGCACCACCCACCACCTCTCTGTGCTGACATCCACTGTTTGGTTTCCATCAATGTTCACAAGAGTAAATGAAGGTCAGTGGGTGTCATTTTTTTTCTGCACGGGGAAATTCAATAACGTGCCTTTGCTTCATACACACTTCTATGTCAGACGCTGTTATGTCAGACTGCCCCTCTGCTGCCATCTGTGTCATGGCAACAAAATGTAATGGAACGTGGGTGGGAAGGTTCAACCTCTTCTGCTATACCACCAATATCCCTGTCTGTAATCATAGGCCAACATAATAAAATAGGAGGCATTACTTTTTGTGCAACCCTAATAATTTATTATATGTATTTTATTAATGTGAACAGAAATAACACATAACTTCATTTTTTTTTCTGATACTCACTTATTTTCCTATGCAAAAGTGAGTGCAAATGGATGTGAAACATTGCCTAGTCAGTGTATTAGTCTCTCCAAATCCAATGAGATAATCCAGGTGAATCTGATTTCTCCCTATTTGATACTGCTGTATATTGACTGCCTCTGCTATGTGGTATAAATTCCTGTACATAGGGAAGGTAGGGAAGGTGCAATTCACAACTGCTGACTGCCAAGTTCAGATGCACAGAAGGGCAAGCAAAGCACATCTGCCTCCTTCCTTCCGTCTGGTTCAAAAGAAGCTGAAGTGCACATCACTTTGCAAAGCTGAAGATGGAGGATGGGGAAAATGTCTTGCTGAACTAGGCTGGCCTTTCTAATCAGTAAACAGATGTACAGAGAGGGAAAGCATAGTCTTTGCAACCTAGCCTTGGCTTGGGGCTGTCAACCGGAGCCCAAGAAAGCTGCCATTAAGTATGCTTGGGAGAAAAGGTTGGAAAGGACTTCGGTGGTCAGGGTACAGGCACATGGGGGCGGTGGAGGGGAGGTGAATCAGCTGGCTGCTTTGAAGGCAAATTTGCTTTGACTCAGAGGAACTGAAAACAGTTCTTTCATTTCTAGTCAATATATCAACATTTTGGAAACAGGGAATGGAAACTTAGAAATAAGAAGCAGTGCACAGCGAGCCCAGAGGCGCAACTAAGGCTGATGGAGATGAATGTGTTCGGGCTACTTGGTTAGTTAAGGTGAATCACAGCATTGCCAGAGCCTGCACAACTGTTTGCATTAATCCTCTGTAAATAACGTTCCTTCAGCAATGTGTATGCACACACACATCCCACTTAACAGTCATGTTAAACAGTTGCATTAAAGAAAAAAAATCAGATCATAAGCCTTTGAGTGATGCCTCTGAGTGGTTTTAAAGGAAGGAAAGCAGGAGTTGATGTGTTTTTCTGTCCCCTCTTCCTCCTCTTCCATGTTGCAAGCTTGGTATGATGGACGTGCTGCCTAAATGTCACAGGGCTGGCCTGTCCAGTCTTCCTGTGAAGCAGGATGGTGGCCATGTGGTAAGGTCATCCGACTTGAGCAATCTTTCTCATGTAAATTGCGAAGGCTGCTGTGAAATGCCTGTGATTTCCTCACCCCTAAACAAGGTTTCATCTCCTGTTTCCTAATCTTCACTTTTTGGAGGAAAAATGCTCCGTTTTCAGAAAAGAAACAAATATGAAGTAGTGAGAAGAAACCACTTCTTTGGTCAAAATTCAGTCCCTTAGCACTTCCTTTCTTCTCTGAAACTTGGTCATATTGGCTTTAGATATCTGTAGTGGTTTTTGACCTTATAGCTTTTCTCTATTGCCCAGACTTGAAGAGAAAAAACAGATGCTGCATCACTTCACAGACGCTTGTTCTATGTTCTTTTCTACTTGGGTCTCTCTGTCACTGCACTCTCATCCAACTTGCCTATAAATTCTGATGCTGTGTTGTGCATCTCTTCTTGCTTTCTTCTTACCTCTCTTCCACTTATAGCAAGGAAACTAATGCTTGCTTGCATCATCTACTTCTTGTAAAGAAAAAGAAATTGGGAAAGACTTTACTGCACTGCTAAACTGGAAAACTGGAGAGCAGTGTGAGTGATAATGGCATGGATTTGCATCTAAAAAGAAAAGATTCACTTAACCAAACCTCATCTACTGTGGACTTCGAAGAATGTAAAGCAACAAGTGTTCAGAATATCATAGAGCTGGTCTCCCCTGTTAAAGAAGCTTTGACTCCATGCTAAGAATGAGCAAACACATTCAGATAAGATAAGCACGCCAAGTTTTTATTTCATAATGCTGAGGTTTTGAAGTCGTACTACAGAGCAAGAAGTACTGTGAACAAACATCCTCATGCTACTACTTTTGGTCTGAGCTTTTGTTTGTCTCTGCTCCCTGTCTTCAGATCTCTTTATCTGTGGCTTCCTGCCTCCTGGAGGGCAGGGCTTCAGGAATGGCAAAGCACTTGAGGAAAGATGAAGGGCAATTGGAGGAACCCTGGAGGAGGAAAACAGGAATGATCAAAAGTCTAAAAACAACCATGACCTTTGGTGTATGACTGAAAGAATGGTTCATTAAATGTGAAGAGGGGAACTCAAAGGGAGACATAATGTTCTTCAAACGCGCTAGCTGCAAAAGATTAAACTGTTCTCCATGTGCAGTATAAATAAGAATATTAGTGGAAGTCTTAAATCATAGGAAAGGAAATTTTAGGGAATGTTACAAAAATAAAAAGCCCTGAGGAGAGGGACGCACTGAATTGCCCTGGGGCCTGTGGACTTGCCATTACTGGAGGGCTTTAGGAACACAAGACTCTCAACATTTTTTGGAAATTACATTAATTAATACCGGTACCAAATCTGTAGGGGGGAAAATCTGATCCTTTCATATCAGTGGGATACTATGAAGAACATCTTATGTGGGTTTCTTCTCCAGCAATCCCTTCATAAACAGAAGAATTTAATATAAGTGAAAACATTTTTAACAGCAAAAAACCCGTTAAAATATTGACATATTCCTTTTTGCAAAGACAATGTTTTGAATCAGCTTTTGGTGAAATTTGATTTTTTTCCCCCTAAAATGGATTATCTTATCCAAAGGGGAAACATGAGTATTTTCTTTCCAGTTCCTTATTCTTCAAACAACATTAGAGTCTACATTCTTATATATCTTTTCATGCATGTAAATAAAAATGTTTTCAACTAAAAGACACAGTGGTGGTTCATCTGGTCACATGATGGTCAACTTCACCAGCAAATGCAACCTCAGGCATGATGGAGACTTTGCTGATACAAGCTCCAGTGGTTTAGATCCTTTAGGTGTCAGTGAGCTACTGACAAAGTTCCACAGAGATATCAGTAGAGACATCAGTTGGCTGGGATGGTCTGAAGCCCTCCAGGACCAGGGGTGAA
The DNA here is from genome assembly GCF_016699485.2 of Gallus gallus. Lineage (NCBI taxonomy): Eukaryota > Metazoa > Chordata > Aves > Galliformes > Phasianidae > Gallus > Gallus gallus. The sequence continues at coordinate 3,491,066 of NC_052548.1, forward strand.
GGAAAAACTCCTTCCTCCAGGCATACATGGCTATGAGCCAACCTGCCTTTTAAACCCTTCTGAGCTGCAACTTACTGATGCATGTGAAGCTGTGCCTGGCAGCCCTCTGCTGCAGAGCTGCTTCTTGTAGTGAAGTTACTCATTTGCTCATGCAAAATCAGAGAGTTATTCAAAGCAAAAAAAGAATTTTGTAGTGTTCTTAATCATGGATGAGGCTGCTCTGTTGTGCAGCATGGGAACATATAAAGAACAGGATGAAGGCACATAGGCATCTCCCATAAATGCCCACTCTGAGAGCACTGTTTCTGAACCTTGTCCTTCAGATTATTTCGATTGCTCCTCACTTTGTTGTTGGGACACATGTGCTGTTTATGCTTGAGTAGAGTCCTAAGCAACAGTTGAGCAAAGGAAAACTGTTCACCCATCAAGAACAAGGACGGTGAGCAGCTGGCAAGAGGCTGCCTTTCCTTCTCTCCTGTTAGCTCCCATGTATCTCAAAGTCCTGATGCAGATTGCTGTGCTTGTTGCACGTCTCTCTGTGGTAGAAGCTGGCTACTGGCTTAGCTGCAATGTAAATAAATGATGTTTGCCTGACCAGTGTTTGTTTGGTGACACGTTAACTTCAAGGCCTGGACTGGGGCTGGGATCTGGTGCTTGGCATTGACTCTCTGGTTTTCTCTCCACGCTTAGATCAAATATTTAGAATCTAACCAGTTACGAGAAAACAAATCATCTGTGTGATTGTTGTAAAGAAGCTCTAGGGATATAGCCTTTGGCAAAGCAAGATGTGTTCATGCATGGTCTTGATGAGGTGCTTAGCTTTGGTTAGAGTCCTGGGCAATGCCCAGGAGTCCAAAGAGTGGAATGTGAGTCCAAATTTTACAAATCATCCTCATTTCTGGGATGGGCAGGAGCAAGACGATGGTGCTAATTATTTCTGACCTTTAGAGAAAAAGGATTTGAAATCTAGCTGTGGAAACAGCGTGACATCTGAAAGTGGGCCCACCCTGTCATTGAGACCTTTCCAAAGTCTTGCTGAAATTGATTTTGAAGACTTCAGACCAAGTTGCCTGGATGCTGGATGATGGGCCTTTAGATATTGCAGTAAACATGAAAGAAGGGCTGGCACATTTCCTGTAAAAATGACTTTGCTTTTTATTCAGATGGTGAACACGGAATCCCTTCAGTAGGGGGAGTTGCGATGAATGAGGAAAAAGCACAGACATGGAGTGTGATGCGATGCTGGAGGAACTAGGTAGCGTGGCTGAAGGACTTTTGGGGTCATGCCTAGTTGCAGACTCTCCGGCAACTATACTGTAATGGCATTCATAAATGCATCAAGATGGATTTTCTCAAATCAAAACCAACCCTCACCACTCGTGTAAGCAGACTGTTCCAAAACCTTATGATGATTAAAATCCTACTCATTTCCATTCTCTTCTTCTTACTGATCCATTTATGGCCATTTATTAATGAAAGCTTTGAGCAAGGCTGCTAAACTTTCTCATCAAGATGAAATTCTTCTGCCAACAGCCTTTATTTTCACTTTCTTCCTTCCTATCATTTATACTCACAAATGCCACTCCAAATATGCTACCATATTATGTTGCCAACTGTCATGCAATGCCAGAGAGTTGGATTAGTGGGAAACCAACCCCTTCTTGCTTTTTCATCTGAAAAGTTTTTAACCCTCTTCTAGGACTTAAAATTTGCTGCTGCTTCTTCCTCATTTGTTTTGTCTGTGTTTTCCATATCTTTTTGTGGTCTACTCCAGTTTATCCTATCTGGGACATCACATTTTTTTTAGCTTTGCCAAACCAGTCTTCCCCAATGCCAAGTTAATTTTCTGAATTTGCCTTCCAGAATCCTCTGGGATGGGACACACATTTCCTCTGAGATGGTCTCTTCTGCTCAGTAAAGATTTTTAGGTTTGCAAGTATTGCTAGAAAGGATTTTATTTTTTTCAAAACATCTTTTACAAAATCTAGCAGATTTTTTCCACACTGTGTGTTTCACAACTCTAATATTCCTTTGGCACCAAAGGTAGATTTTGTGATGCACTCTGCCAGCATTCACTGCCACGGATTTACTTCTAGAGCCCATGTCCTCTATTAAATTAAGTTATTTTCCTCTAAACCCAAGGGAAATTTGTTCTATTGTTCATAGCTTCAAATTTGATTTGTAATCACTGGAATATCCTATGGATATCTTGTAGTTTTTCTGAATAAAGTATTTTCTTTTTGATGATTTTCTTAGAAATGGTGGTGCTTTTTCAGTATTCTTCTGAAATATCTCGTCCAACATTTGATTGTTTATGCTAAATTGGGCTTCTGATGAAAGCTTTTATTAATGAGAAATTCCAAACACCAGAACATTCCTGTATGGCAGAAGATCCCTTTGCTTTTGCCTGCACTTTTCATCCTGAGAGAGAGAAAAATTGAAAAGAATGGATGCGATCTGTATTTGTGAGTCCATTACACTTTATTATAAAAGCCCATTTGTACCACTGTATCTTTCACCTCCATGTGAACCTGCATGCAGCAAATCTGCCCCACTCCACAGCAGGAGGCATGTCTGTGGGAAGGAAAGGGACAGCACACCCCAGTGCCATCTTCCCCCCACCTCACTGCTATGGTATAGAGGAGGTATGGAATAGAATCATAGCATTACTGAGGTTGGAAAAGACCTCTAAGATCATCTAGTCCAACCGTCCACCTATTACTAATATTGCCTACTAAGTGCTACATCTACTCTTTCCTTGATCACCTGCAGGGACCATGACTTCACCACTCCCTGGGCAGCCTGTTCCAGTGCATTAGCACTCTTTCAGAGAAGAAATTCATCCCAATATCTAACCTGAACCTCCCTGGCACAACTTGAGGCTATTTCCTCTCATCCTATCACTGTTACCTGGGAGCAGAGGCCGACTCTAACCTTGCCACAACATTCTTTCAGGGAGGTGTAGAGAGAAATGAGATCTCCCCTGAGCTCCTCTTCTCCACACTGACCCATCCCAGCTCCCTCAGCCGTTCCCCCAACTTGGTGTCATCTCCAAACTTTCCATAGGGAGTGGGCCACAAAGGAGAGGTAGCACAGCCTGATGGTAAAAGCCTACTAGCAGACATTCATGATACTGCACTATTGCCAGCACCTAATATTTGCTGAGGCATACAGCTAGAAATGTGATGCCATGGCATCCTTGTTGCACTGATACCATATAATCTGTGCACTGTATTGCAGGGTCACAGGAATCAGGATTGAAAATCTATTAGAGCTCATGAGTAATCATCCATGGGAGCCCCTTGTCTGCTGCCTGATGGTTACACTGCTGCAAGATTCAAGAACATACTGTCTCACTTGTTCTGATTCTGGCCTGGGTTGCTTTGTGCAAATATTAACATTGGCTTTTCCCGTTCTCAGCCTGCCTCCTCATATGGTAAGAGACCACATGCATGAATAATGTGACAAGCATTTCTTTTGGTGGGGTTGGAAAATGCAACTTTCCTAGAGTTAGATCCGGAATTGGCAGGAGTCACCGCTGCCACTTAAAGTCTTTGGACTCAGCAGAAGGAGCAGCAACCCCTTTTCATTAGCAAGCATCTGGGGCAGATAAAAGGCCTGCTGTGGGCACCAGAGAATTGCATTTGATGATGATTACTTTGGCATAACAAGGCACTCACATTGCAGAACAAGAGGTTCTCTCTGCGGGAAGAGCAGCTGCTGGGATGCTCTGGATGGTTTGGGCAGCCCCAGGTGGCTCCTTGGAGTTGGCTGTGTCATAGTGACAGTGGCAGAAGGAATGTAGGCAGGAGTGCCCTGAAAAGCTTGGGGGGTGACACTGTGTTTCTGGGTATTATCCTGACACGAGGGGATTGCCTTGGCCATACCAATTAAAAACTTTGCTGGCAAAATGGAAACATGGCTGATGAATAATATTTTAACAAAGGTCAAAAAGCATATGAGTATTATGTTGAGGATTATGGAACGAATCTTAACATACCAACCTAAATTTAATTGAAACCCTCTTTTTACAGGCTGGTTAGAGCTTATTGAAAATAAAATTATAACAGCTTTGATTTTGGCCTAAATGTAAAGCTGAAATACTGAAATAGCATGAAAAGACTTTTTTTTTTTTTTTTTAATAGTAATTTCTGACCACATGAAAATAGGGAAGTACTACAAATCTTTCAAGAAAGCCTGACTTTATGAGATTTCCAGCATCATTTCCAGATTAAACAGATTTGGCTCAGTGTTTAAACTTCTTTAGGCTCATCTGAACCAAACACGTTTTCTGAGATTTATGTCAGTCTGGGCTTTACTCCTTATATGAGTCTCACTGCAGATATTTGAAAGCTCTATTTATGGGTATATTTAGGGGAACTGTGCAAATCATTCATGATGCAGCCTGAATCTCAAAAAACCTGGATTCTGCTTTCAGAAGCAAACCTGGGATCACTGGCCAGTTCAATAAGGGTCTAACCAACTCTGTACAGACTTCTGTGGAAAGGAGGCCAGGTTGGATTTTAACTTTGACTTTAATCAGCTTAGAGGAGAGGGAATCATCAGGGGTGAGTGCTGCTGTGTGATGTCTTGCTGTCCTGCAGGCTGCTTTGATTTCTCACTGGCTGTCTAAAAGCAGTATCAAGTTGCTGCTGATTGTAATCAGAGGTAAGGAAAACCTTTCCGAGTCGAAGCTGAGCTTTGCAGAGCGCTGCTGAGCCTGCTGGGACCATCCTGGGAGAGCGTCTGCAGTCTGCATTGAGGTTTCTCTGCACAGAGACACTTCTTTAGGATTAAGGCTGGTCAAAAAGCTTGTGAGGTGGTCCAGCATGCAGCAGTAACGGGAAGGGAACTCCAGCTGGAGTAAGATAGCAGTTCTGCTTGCGGCGGGGTGGTACATCGCTTTGGTACAATTGGTTACTATTAACAATTGTGAAGTGTTTCCTTACCACTACCATTAGTAGGACCATTTGTGGATTTTTGCATTTCTCTGAAGAAAAATCTATTGAATTCATTCCAAGTGTTACAGGAAGATCTTTTTTAAATTATTTTTTTATTTTTATTTGTTCCAGTTACTTGGATCTCAGTGATACACAGGGTTGGAATCATGATATTTCATCTAGGAAACCAACTTTTACTGGCTACTGCACTTCTGTACATCTGAGCACTGTACAGATTCATTTGGGTGTAAATAGACAGAGAACACATGACGTAAAGCATGCATTTACATCCCAGAATGCAAAGCTCAGCATTCGTTTTAGTGTTAATTTTTCTGGGTTATATCGAACACTGTGTTTTCTTACGGCTGATGTTTTTCTGCTTCCTTTCATGTTACTCTTTACAGGAGTCAGCTGAAACTGGACAGTACATTCTGCTCATTTTGTAGGAAAAATAAAATAACTGAAAGGCACTAACAATTTAAAACATTTGCATTTTTACAAATCCTTGCAAAATGAAACTGTCTTGATTCAGAAAAGGCTTTTGCCGTAGCGCCCATCTTCCCAAAAGTGATAATGCTTGCCAGATTGGTATTTTTGGCTTTTGTTTATCTTTAAAAACAAAATAAGGTTTATAAATGAGATTTGGCAAAGATGTTACCCATAACAAAATCTAATCACTCGATATTTTTGGTATAATGAGATCCATGCTGCTTCTTTCAAAAAGATCTTTGGACTCCCAATGGGAAGGGAAGGATGTTTACAGCGCTGGACCTTCAAGATTTTAACTTGATTATTTGCAGGCAGCATAGTCTGCTTGCTTATATAACCGAACAACAATTGTGTAATCACCACTGTTAAATGAAAAGTCACATGATTTGAATTTTGTTTAAACTCAGCTGGTTCTTGTTTCTGGATGAATTGCCGTTCTCTTGTGTGCAGGACAGGGAATTCAGTAATTTGAAGCAGTATTTCATTTTTGGGTTTTTTTTCCATGCTTTATAACTTTGTTGTGCCTCTCAAAATCTCCCAGACTCCCAGGGAAATAGCTTCCAGAATTAGTTATCTGGACTAATGACACACTCCTGCATGCAATTGATCTGGTGTTGATGGTTCAACAAGGGCTTTCCTAGTGACTGTGTTTGCCCTTCCGCAAGCAGCTTCCCACAGATCCCTTTGCAGACTTCAGCTTTTAGTGGGCCACAGACATTTTGTGCTCAAGAACATGGTGGATGTAATGCAGAGGAGAAGGATTGGAGGCAGCTGTCAGAAGCAAACATATGTATGTGCACATGGAGAAGTAAATTTCCTGGAAAAACAAAATCTGGATGGTGTTGCTTATGTATTGAGAACACAATAGTTCCCACCCTGAGGTCAGAGGATTTGAATAGAGTGTGTGGTTAAGCATTCAGACCCTGCAGAATTGTAATGCCAATCCTTTGTGCTATACCAGTTCTTATGTTTGGTAAGATGCTCTTTCAAACTCCAGATCTTTTGGGAATTATGGGGAAAAATGACTTTGTTCTAGGTAAGAAATGGAGTAATAACTAGATTTCCTGATGCATTCCATTTGACTCTTTGAAGCAAGAGTAAAAGCCATTGTTCAGGAGATTATTTGAGACATGGTGGTGAACACAAGAAGGTGAATGAATTTTGATTTCTTCTCATTGGTTTAAGGGTGAAAACAGAAGTTTAGATGTTTGGAATTCATAAATATTTCCACGTCTGCCCTGTGTCTCCTTTTTATTTCTCTCCTAGACCTAGGGTTCTGTTTTTTCTTTTCTGTTTCTTCATTTTCCTTTTCTTCCTACTTCCACCATGCTCCTAGAGGCCTGGAAGAGCTCTCTTGTTCCACACACCAACACTGTTGTTCAATTGCCAGTGAGTCCTCTTGTTTTTCCTGTTCAGTTTTGTGCTTTTAGTGGTATTTCTGGCAATTCTGTCAGAAAGCATTTTTTATATGCTGCGCTATATTAGGAGAGCTGTCTTAATGTGACTCTTCCTACAGACAGGGTTAGCCTGGCAAAGCTGACTGCCATGGATCTCTGCATGGTGGAAGTACCACGTTGTGCAGACACATCCTTCCCTTCCTCACTGACAGTGTACAACAGAACTGAAATATTTTCCAGTTACTGTGCCCTTCTCCATGTGGCCATTATGTTTTTGGAGTGATGATGATAGCTACGTGTTAAGCGTGAACAGAATGTCTAGTCTTCAGCCTTTTGCTATAAGCTGGTTTTGATTTTGCTTAATATAAAGCAAGCAAAGAACGATGGATCATATTGTGTCTGATTACATTTTCTGAGCAAATGGCTTTTTCTTTGCCAGGGTTACCTCACTATAACCACAAAAGAATGCTGAATCGGCCAGAGATTGAGCCACAGGTACTGTCTGAGTTCAGCTGTTGATGGGAAAGCTGTTTTCCCTTCTTCCCAAATCTTTTCCTGCAGCAGTGTCCCCAGGGATAACTGTGAGGGCAGGATTACATTGCAAGGACATACGTCTCATTCTCTGACAGTTCTCCATGACTTCATCATTTATAGAGTAATAAAGTCAAAATCGTGTGTTGCAGTTCCTCCTGGAGTGGCAGGGTGCTGTGGCTGCTGCCCTGGGAGGCAGATGTGATCTCTGATTTCAGAAGCCATGTTGAAAAGTGAGAGGACTGCCGAGCATTGCTTGTGCTGAAAGAAGCAAAGTCAATATCGAAATGAGGGAAAGCATTAAGTGCAAAAATGATATTTGATGTGTTTGGGGACTGTACCCTTCCTCTGTTCTTTGCTTCTAATGTCTGACGGATGGTACTTAATGGAATAGGGCAGACAAGGTCAAGCTGTATTTAATTCCTTACCTTTGTAAACAAAAAACACATTCCTTGTGGAGCTTCACATGATGAGAAGGAAGAGCTGCAGACAGGGATTTAAGCATTGCACTCTGTTTATTGCAAAAATAAAAGAGTGATAGAAAATGTTCTCAAAGGTGATAACCGGTTTCTCCCTGGAAACAAAAGGACAAATAATCAACAGCCTCAGACTGAGAAGACAATATTTGGTGTTGGCATGTCTATGGACCTGTTGGATCCCCTACATTCCGTCTTTGGCTTCTTCTGCCCAGTTTATTCAGTCAGAATAGCTGTATTCTTAGTGTTGCATAGCCAGATAGTCATTCTGCATCTAGATCACTTTCTTCCTTTTAACCCTTGACTAATTTCTGAATATGGACTCTTTTCACGTAACACTGTAGAAGTGAGAGAGGGCTGTGAAGGTTGGGCTATTTCAGGCTTTCTTCAGTGCAGGGAGCTTTCCATCGTAGAGTTTGCTTGGCTGCTGCATTCCCTGCAGATACAACCCAGCTGCTTCCCACTTCTCAGCTGATGCAGGCTCTTGATATTTTCATAGTTAGGTAAAAGAATCCAGCAAATCGTTCTCCCTCTCCTCTCCCTTTTCCTCGCACACACGACTGGCAGGAAAATCAGCACTAATATTTCATCTTTAAAATAGGAAAGGAACATGGTTTCCCTGTGAAGTAGTGGAAACACTGACATCATGTTTGGAACAGCTTTTTTTTTCTTTCCCCCTTTTCTGTTCTAATTGCGTGGAGATTTTAAAGCCAAGGAATAAAGTCTCTCCCTCTGGAGTGGGAGAATGTTCCCCATGGTCTACTGTTTGTCTGGGCTCGGGATGACTCATGCTGTTCCTTTTGCAGTTCATTGACAAATAGAACCAGGAGCTGGGAACTTAGATGGCAGGGGAGAGAGCAAGGAGTTCAAGTCAGTTGGTGATAGAAAATGAGGAGGAAATGTTATTTATGGAAAGTTCAACAACTGGTTGCTTATTTCTGTATTATATCCTTTCTTTCCACTTTAAAGGAAATGGCTCCTATAGCAAGAATGACTCACTCACCAGATGTTGCCAGAAATGTGGGTTTGCCAGTTACTTATTATGTTGACTTTTTATCACAGCATGGTTCAAGTGTTTGGTTCCAGATAAGACCACAGATGTGAAGGAAGAGGTATACAGCAGGGGCTGGGCAAAAAACAGTAATAGTCGAGCATCAGTATTGTGTGCCTGCAGTGAGAAACAGCTCCTCGATGGCAGACCTGACCTGGAATAGCACTGAGAAGTATGTTCTCGGTGGCAGTATCCACACCACAAGCTGTGCTGACTTCCCTAGGGTTTTGGAGTTCAGTATCTCAACAAAGCAGAGGAAACTCTACCAGGCACAGCGACCTGCCAGGTACACGCTGTCACCTTGCTCTTTGCTCAACGTTTTTCTTCCTGTAGCACAACCTGTTTGTGATGATGTCTGCTTCCCAGCTCTGCACAGCTCCTCACAGATCCAAACTCAGTCCTGGGGAGACCTTAGCCTTGTGCTAACGGAGGGGAAGGGAGCTGAGAAAGGAGGTTGCAAGAAATGTGAGGAAGAGATGTTTTTCCAGTTCCCTTCTTTCCTCTCTGCCTCAATGTGAGACAAAATGACAGTGAAACACGTGAAAGAGCAGATCAAGGGAGCAAGATCCAATAGAGGTCTGTTCATCCCAGCTGTGAGGAAACCCAAAATGAGCCAGAATTCAGCAAAGAAAGAGAATAGGGCACCCTTCTCTGTATAAGATTTTAAACCTAGCTGAGTTTGGCTTTTCTATTTCATGTCAGGCTTGCAAGTAGGGCTAGCATTTCCACTGTTCTGAAGACTGCATATTTTAGATCCAGCAGCACTAAGCCTAAGCTGGAGATTGGATGTTACAGTATACCAGTTAAAGCAGTCCCAGTAAAAGTCTTCCAGCAGTGGCTACAAGTTGTTCTGGTTGCTGAGTAATGGTTCAATAACTATCTGAAATAGCATAAATCCCACGAATATGCTACTGGTATGCATATATCTTTTTTGGACTCTGTTTTGGACCATTTCTGCTGCAAATGGTACATAAAGGAGTGTAGTATGTGAGCACAGTGATATGATAGTAGTTAAATATCCCAATCATCTTTGAGCCTGCTACATTTTAGCTTAGATTTTAAGCACATCAGAATCATGCATGGAACCTGTCCCTGTGTTTTAGACAAAGCTTGGAGACATGTAAGCAGTACACAGTTTTAATCCCTTTACCCAATGCATCCAAAATTGGGGATTGTTGTTCTTTGAACTGATGGAATGGAAATTTGAATGTTACTCGGACAGTGTCATAGGAAAGTCTAAGTGAGGGAGTGTAAGTAGTTGGAGCTGACATTTCTACTTGGGAGCTGGGGGAAGGGATGAAGTGAAGTGGCCAGCATGAAGGTTCACTTGAATCTTGAGGGAGAATGTAATGTTTAAGGGACTTTTTGTCTACTGATACTGCAGTTTGTTAAGCCATGTCAATTCAAAATGCACCTTCAACATAAAGCTACCTGCCAACCTCTTTTCTTACCCCATCTCTACGTTCCTTTCTTGCCCTTGAATTCTCTCCAGTAATCCCTGGATACAGCTTGGAAATGAAGCTATTTCCCACAGATACCACCTTGGCACAGAAAGATGCAAAGATTTTGTAACAAAGCCTGACATGCCAAGCTTGGTGTCTGCAGCTGGGAGCCTTCCTCACTGCTGCTGTGGGCTAGCCTGGAGTTCTTAATTAAAACTGATAGAGTGGTCACTCACAATACTCCTGCTGTGATAGGTGGTTTTGCTTATCTGGAAGCAGAATGGGCTTTGCTTTTTTAAGGCAGCATCCTGAGCAGCCTCTGCATAAGACATTTATTGCAAGAACTTATAACGCTGAGTGCTGTGAGGTGAATGAGACAGGATGCTTCTCTGAGAAAGTTCACGAGGAATGGAAAGTGGGAGAGTTGCCTGTGGATCCCTTCCTTTGCATTCCCTTTCACTGTAGCATTATAAACAATCATTAACATTTTTAGGCTCTTGGTAGTTCTGGGAGGCATTATCCTCACTTTGTGCTTGGATGATCTGTCTGTCCAGAGAGGTGCTGTTTTATGCTGGGAAGCATTTGATCAGGCCAGGTTACCAAAGAAGTGCCTTTGGGGAGTTAGCAAAGCTGGCAGCCAATAAAAGGAAACATTTCATCGTGTGTCTACAGAAAGTCATACATCTTTTTCTGGTTCCTTATGCTCTTGCACAGAATGTGAGCCCTGCTTAGCACTTGCTCCGAGTTGCTTCGCATCATTGTGACAAAACCACTGTGTGCTCTCACTTGTTTACTACGTTCTTGTTCAGTGCTTTTCATTCAATTCTTTTAATTAAGGCCATTTGCAATGCAGAGGGACAGTTTTGCAGCCAAGGCTTTTTAAGCCATTCTTCTGCTTGGAAGTCAGTGTAATTTTGGTGGTGTGACATGGCAGCTGGGAGATTCGACTGCATCATAAACAGACAGATGTAATTAACTTAGCTGTAAGCCAATTAGTGGTATCCAAGCTGAAAAGCTGTAACGGTGACAGTCCCAGTGTCCTACCTGGTGTCCTGAATATATGTTCAACAACTGAAATCATTTTCCCTGTGTTTTCTTTGCAATATCTGTGCTGTTTTCACACTTGATAGAGGTATCCCTGAGGTTGCCTATGCTTCTTTATAGAGCAGTGCTCTGCACAGCGTCCACAGAAGATGTTTATTGTGCTGTAGGTGGCAAAGCTTCGACAACTCCCAGATGATCTGTTACCTGCTTAAACCATGCCTGAATGTTGTGCTCTGTGGCTGTATTCCATCGCACCCTCTCTGCTTGGAATATGCTCCCCTGCCAAAGGTGTAGAGGAAGCAGATGATTACTATCTGGCTATAGCACACTCAGATCACACATTCTGCTGCCAATTTTCCCTTTATATTGTTGAATGTAAATACAAGAAACTTTCAAGTAAAAAGGCAATGTAAAAAATTCTCCTGATGTGCGGAGCCAGAGTTTCAAGTATTTTCACCTCATTTTCATTTATTAGACCCACCTCGTATGTCAGGAGTTCTGAAGTCAGGGGAGCTGTGCTCATTTATGCTTGTGAGCATCCGATTCACATTTTCTGGTAGTTAAAACCACCCATAAAGTTTCTGCAGGGACACTGCCTTGCTTTCTCCCCCCCCCTCCACACTGTCTCCTTCTCATGCTCTTTCTTATCCAACTCCTTATCATCATTTTTTTTCTTCTGATTTTCTTCCCAGTAAGTTCAAAGCAGCCTTTTTTTCCCAGCATGTGTGTGTCCCTCCAGTTAACATGACTTTTGGCCCTGCAAGAAAATACTTTTTAACCTTCCTAAGACATTTGATGGTTTTTATTAATGAAAGTAAGTTCAACTTGTTGACGGTGCCTCTAAAAAATGATGTGACATAATCCCATATCTGAATACTTTTGACATGCATACCTTTATTTAGGTGATTTTAGACTCTAAAATAACAAATTGCTCTTCTTGGGAAGTTGTAATGCAATGGACTGATAAGGTCCACAGTGGCTTCCTCTTGACTGTTAATGATGTGCTGCTGTAAGTCATTCGGTGTCAGAGGCCAGTGCTGTCCTAGCAGCTCATCTATCACAGATCCATGGATTCAGTGAGGAGTTTGACCTCATAGCTTATTTCAGCAAACAAAACTGTTACTGCATCTCTCATGATACAGAAGCATACTGAGCACTCTCAGCCCAATGGAGAGCAGTTTTGGTCTTGCCTTAATTACCCCAGCTGAAATAAAACATGTTCTACCTGTTGTTTGGGGCTTTGTGGGGTTTGTGGGTGACTGGTCTTATTCTTTTTATACTCCTGGGATGTGTTTCTGCCAACCTAGAAATAAAAATTGTCATTTTTCCTGAGTCCAGAGATTGTCTTGATAAAGTCTTAGGATAGCAGGAAGCCTGGCAGCACCAGACTGAAGGGGGTTGGCAGCTCCTAGACACAGATGAATTAATAAAAGCGTAGCATTTAAGAACCTACAGGCATCTACATGAAAAAACTATCCTTAGAAATTAGGTTCTGCACAATTCTGGGGGACAAAAAAGACCTCAGTTGGTTAAGCTGAGCAGGTGGAAAAGCTTTGAAGTTTGCCCTACAGAAAGATTAAACCTAGCTGGATTCTTTCTGCACATGAGAAAACTTGATGTAAACTGAGGGATCGTGAGAATACCCACTGTATCTGTGACCTGCCTTGCTCTCTGCATGCTGCAGGGTATTTTGAAATGCCACTAATAGAAATATCTGACAAAAAAAACTCTCCATAAAATGATGCAAATCCTGGATGCTTACTAATTCGAAAGGATATGCAAATGCTCAGACATTTGTCAGAGAGCTGTGACTCTACTTAGTGTATTCCATCAGGAGATTCAGAAAATCTTGACCACATCTTTTTTTAATATAGAAGTCTTTTTTGGAAACCTTAACCTTGCACGTCTCATCACAGCTGTACATGGTGTGTGTATTCTCTCTAATGAGAATAAGTGTGTTTCCAGAATACATAAGATTAAAAACCTCAACAGATATAATTTATATTAATGGTGAGCCTCGTTCTGCTTTCACTTGCCCTGGGGATACATCAAAAGTTAATTAACTTAACCTGGAAATTAGACTTTCCTGTACCGTTCTCATAGCTACAGCATGTGAGTGTACTAACTACCTAGGTGAGCATCTGTTGTGTGGTGTTCTCTATTCCTTTGTCTCTTCTTTCCAAATAAATCAACTTTTACAATATTCAGAGAACAAAAAAAATCCCACCATATTTTATTCCTCTTAATAGATTTTGCTTCAGTGTTTTGTGACATGAAAACACACTAACAGCAAAACAGCAACAGCTGATGTGTACCTTTTCTTCGGTCCTTTTCCATTAAACAGCATAGCAAAACCTATTTTAAATATTTTCCTTTTCCATCTTCTGTCCCCTCTGCAGAGCTGTGCTGGGACCCAGAGCAGCACCCAATGGGGTTGCACCACTCTGCCTTGCAGCACGGGCACTGCAGCAGTTACTCTAAAATGCTGAGGGCAAAGGAGGAGCAATGATGTATGTTGCCACCAGCCTCTCTCTCATAAAGCTGTTTTCTTTGGGATTGTGGAAGAGGGGTTTCTGTAATTTCCTATATACAGAAACAGCTTTCCGACCGTGGCTTGCAGTCAGTGTCCTCATGCTGTGCAAGCTTTGTGCGTTCAGGACTGCATGGATTTCACCTCAGCTGGCAACATGCTCATAAAAACCATTCACTGCCAGCACAGATTTGTGTTTAAGGACTGACACTCTGCCTAAAACCCAAGGATTTGAAATCCTACTGTTTCCAGCTGTTAGTTAAGATATCTGTGATCGGTTGCAAATGTGAGGACTTTAACAGGAGTTCTGTGATCTGAAGGAAGATCTTGCACCCGCTTCTGCTGTAGGTCACAGGCTGAGTTCGTTCATGAAGCAGACTGTCAGAACATTCGATGCACTGGGGTAAGTTCCTCCTTTGTGCCTGGGGAGTGAGCAGACCAGGGCATGTGGACGTTAACATTTAACATATGCTGTAAAGTCACACCAAGCTCACCAGATCTCATCTAATAACTAAAGGCAGCTCAGTACTTCAGACTACAGTACAGCACAGCTCTATCAGGGTACCAGTAGTAATGATCACCATGGGCCAACTTGCAGCAGGACCACAAAGTCACAGAACTGTAGGGGTTGGAAGGGACCTCTAGAGATCATTGAGTCCAACCCCCTGCTAATGCTGGTTCCCTGCAATAGGTCACACAGAAAAGCATCCAGACAGGTCTTGAATATCTCCAGAGGAGGAGACTCCACCACCTCTCTGAGCAGCCTGTTCCAGTGCTCTGTCACTCTGACAGTAAAGAAGTTCTTGCTTCCCTGCAAAGCAGTCTGTCATCTTATTTTCCTTTACATGCCTCCATCCCATAATATCATATAATATGTTTTGCACTATGTATCATAGAATCATAGAATATCCTGTGTTGGAAGGGACCCACAATGACTCTCCTTGGCATCTGGTGGGCTACAAGTTCCAGATCTAATGTGATCACTGGAGGAGAATTACTTTTTCCTTGTAAGTGGGCATGAAGGTATTGAGAACAACCAGCAAGAAAAACACCCTGAAAAGGCAGCAACAGGATAGGTAACAACAAAAGGATAATCTACTATGACCACCCAGTTGTCCTCATTTAGCACCAGCAACAGCGCTTCTGGCATCAGTGCTGCTGTGCTCACAGCCTGGTCTGCACAGAGCCCGAGGGTGTCCATGTGCACGGCGGGGCTGGTGCTGGCAGGGTGACACTGGTGACAGGGAGCTGCTGAGAAGGGATCCCCGCAGCCTGATTCACATCTGCAGACTCGTGGCTGAGCGAGCGTGAGCTGCTGCTGCCCGCACTTCTGCTGAGGTTGTGCTGGGAGCTCTTGCAGGATGCTCACGTGTCCCCTGGGGAGGATCTTCTCTAACACTAAAATAAGCAGATGTCTTCGTGGTTTCTGATATCATAACTGTTCTTTCCTGTGAATGAATACTGCAGTTATTAGTGGGTTCATAGGCATTGAAAGAGTTCTTTTATTCCCTTCTCTTTTTTCATCCCACATATATGCTGGTTTTCTAGTGTCTAACTTACACCCGTAAAGAACGTTGCTCCCCCTGTTAATGCATTAAACTGTTCCTAATGTGCTTTCAGGGGCATCACATGAGGTTGAGATGCATCTATTCAGGGTGATGCTGGTCATATGTCTGTATTAGGAATTCTGTTGACAGCAATAAGCTGTTGGATATTCTGGACACGTTTTTCATGTGTGAAAGCATTCCACCAGTGTAAATGTAGGAAGTTGCCATGAAGCAGACATGTCAGAAACCCTTCCTTGCAGGCACTTCAGGCGTGAAACTTGCTGATGGGCACGTTTGTTTCCTTCTAGGAAGTTGCTTGAACAGAGAGAGAAATTAGGGCTCTTCTTCCCTTTGACTGAAATACTGGGAAGTGCTATGGGATTGCAGCACGGGGGCAGGACACATGGACAAAATCCTATCTGTTGCTTTTGGAATCCTGAAAGCCTTGCTGTGTCACAGGCTGTAGGTTCAGGATATGCTCTGTATCAGTGTAACTTATGGATTTAAAGCCTGTTCTTCTTTTCTAAATAAATCATGGACAGCTCACTGTTCCAGGTGCCAACAGGCTCAGACTGGCTACATTCACGCAGTACAGCTCAATTTTGTATTGTATTTATCACTCTAACACACAGTTATTGGGT
Source organism: Gallus gallus (assembly GCF_016699485.2). Classification (NCBI taxonomy): domain Eukaryota; kingdom Metazoa; phylum Chordata; class Aves; order Galliformes; family Phasianidae; genus Gallus; species Gallus gallus. The sequence goes on from NC_052548.1 coordinate 3,507,154, forward strand.
TTTCTGTGCTTTTTTTTCAGTTCAAGATGCTGGAAGTGATTTGAAAACTGTGTTGCAGCCCATCAAAATGCTGTTTTCTTAGTAAGAGCACAAAGATGCTGAATGCCTTGCGCTGTGCCATGAATGCATACTGGCAGTTCCAGATGGTGCCAAGTCTCCTGGAGCAGTGTAAGGTAAGGAAACCTGTATGGTGCTTTCTTGCCTACATTACCAAATAAGTCTTGGAACTTATTTTTCACAGAGCTGTGTCTGGGTGTTACCCTGCAGACTGCTCATTGGCATAGGTCAAAATGGTGCCTGAGAGACAGCCAACAGTGTCACGTTGCTGACTGTAGCCACCAGTGCTTGAGCCCCTGCACTTAGCCTGCTGTACTTTTCAGTATGGACACAGCCTATAGGACTACAGGAGAATTCCTTGAGGCTGGATTTGTGTTCTGTTTTGGGGTAACTTTGAGGTTTATTAGGTAAAGCCAGATGCTGGGTATCTGTATGGAATACTGCAGTGGCATGCAAAGATGCTTGCCCGCTAGGATGCTTGCCAGTAGGAGGTAGCCAAATGAGAATATCATTCAACTTGCATTATTTTTCTTCTCTAGGGCTGAGTGTCACAGCTGTACTGAGCTGTACTGAGCCAGTGTATTGCACTTGGGAAGGACATGTGGCGTTGTATAAAAATTCCTCTTGTTAGTCAGTACCTCACTAAATTTTTCTTCTGTACTTTCTGGAAATTTGTCTTCTCGGCTGCAGCCTTCCTATTGAGTCACCTTATTCCCATCCCCCTCCAGCCATGCTTTTCACTAGACTGCTCTGCTTTTCAGCGTGTGCTTCCTGTCATCAGTTTCTCAGGTTTGCCAGTCTGGACCTCTGCTCATACACTCTTACACATGCAGCTGCCTATAGGAATGCCTGCTGCCCTCACTTGCAGACAGACAGTCCCTGGGGAGCATCAATAAGCTTCTCAAAATGCTGGGAGGAATATCAAATTCTCATGCTCTCTTTTATGAAGTTGTCTCCTTCTAGAAAGAGAAATAAACACTTCCCTTACAGGCAATGCATTCATTATTGGTGCCTTCTAGGGGCTCCTTCTACTGATACCTGCCTCTGGGACAAACAAATCGTTAGTTTAATTCCATATGTGTGTTTTCTAGTCTTTTATTTTCAGGGCAGTGAACATGTTGGCATTTATCCAGTCTACCTCTCATTAGCAGTGCCATTATTTTGTTACAGCTCTCTCGAATGCAGTATCTGTTCATTTGTTCAATATTAGATTATGGTAATCTTAAAAATATTCCCTTAACCTTGCTTCAGTCAGGACTCAGAAGAATAATCTGCTTCATGTGTGGTACTTCAGGCAGTTAATTAAATGAAGCATAAGCTATATTATTTACCTAGACTGTCTTTTTGTGTCTGCCAATAATGTTTAATGTTTCAAAATTAAATTGGCCAGAGGAATGGAAGAATGTGCTCAGTGGCTTATTATCCTCTAATAAGACATTCCTTCGCTTCACAAATTCATACTCTTCCCAATTCTCCATTGTCTTGCACCACTTCTATGCCAGAAAAGCAACCTGCTGTGTGTTGCAAAAGCAGACATGAACAGACACCAGCACTGTGGAAGCTCTGATAGTGGTACACCAGCTCTGAGCAGGCTGCCTGTGCCTCTTGGGAAAAAGCAACACTGCTGAGTTTGTACCTTAATACAAAATCTCTGTTCAGTCCTAAACCTGACATGCCTTGACATGTGAGCAAGACTACAGCTGATCTGCTATAAAGCAAATAATAAGGTCATGGTTCTGTCTTTGACAACTATTCTACTCTGACCAGTTAGAAACAGCTGGGAACTTAGCTGGAACTCTGATCTGTGAGTACCAAAGATTCCATGCAAACTCATCTTCTACAAGAGTATTCCCCAGGTTTCACCCAGGTTTAACCCTTCAGAAAAATCTGGAGGATGCAGATTTCTTCCTGTGTATCTTGATGTTGTAAATGTGAGCTGACTGGTGTCCACTTCTGATTGGTTGAGTAGGACTGCATATATGCCCTCCTTTAAAAATTTCCCTTATTTCAGAGGTCTTCTGCAGCTAAGGAGCCTTCACTCATCTGACAAGTTGGTGTTGCATCTTTAGAAAAGGCAAATTTGCCAGCATGGCTTTCAGAAGTTCCAGTGGTCAGTAGTGATGTTTAAAAATGAATAAAAAAAGGTCAGACTTCATTTCTTTTAATCCCTGAGATTAGAGTTCTTAGAAACAAGTAGGAGACATTCTGTTTCATCAGAGCAAGAACAAAATGTAGCTGAATGGGAGGGATGCTAGGCGGCAGCCTGGGAGCAGTGTTAAATTCCTGATACAGGCTGTCACTTGTGCGAGCACAAGCTGCAGATCAGGAATATATTTTGTGATTATCCGCCAAGTAGGTCAATACCTCTTACCCTGACAAAAGTACCTTGGGAATAGAAATGCAGTGTTTTAGGGGTAAGTGGAGCACCTATGGCTCTTGAACTCCAGAATTGAAGAAAGCTATCATTTATTCAGAATATTTGTAAAAAATGAACTTCATTGGGGCGGGGGGGAAGCTGTAACAATAGTGGCAGTTTTCTAGGTGAGAAGCAGCATGGCAGTCTGGTCAGAAAGACGCATCTAGATAGCACAGTAAGCACCATTTGACACACTTCTGAAGAACTGTCAAAAAAACCTACTAGTTATGTATGATATGTGGAGCACAGCCCCAAACAAAGGGGTCTGTACAGCTGGTGACCTCATTATTTGGCATCCTCCTGGTGTCTTGCTGCAGAGGCCATTCCCCCAGAACAAGTAAAGTGGGTGCCTTGGCTCACACTCATTTCCATCTATGAGACTGCAGCCTCCTCGTCTTAGCTATCAGCTGCAACTCTCTCAGTCTCTGTGTCTTCAAAAGAAGGGAACAATTAAAGGGAGACAGAGCAGGGGGAGGAAATCCGCTTCAATTTAGAAACCATCTGGGCACCAAAAATTCTATTAGAAAAAGATCCAGGAGAAGGGAGTTCTCAAACTGAAATAAACAGTTTCTTCTTGAATATCCATTTGGAACGTGTCAGCTGAACTGGAGAGGCTTTCAGATTGCTGTGCACTTAAAGCTTGCCAAGGCCATGGGTGAAAGGGCAGCTTGGGAAAAAGATTGTTTGAGTTTGCTGGCTAACAGCACTTCAGAAATAATTGGTTGTGAAGGATGCATAAGGTCTGACAAGGCCTGCGGACCATCCGTCATCTGATACGTAGAGTCCTTATGTGCACAAGGTCAGGTTAATAAGCGGAGCCAAGATGAGACTGTAAAAGTGCTGAATGCGCCTCAGTGTCACAAAAAAACAAACTTCTCTGGGTTAAACGGGTTAACAGAGCGCTCTCTTGAAGGCACATCCAAGTCTGACTGGAACTTGAGTGTAACAAAAGAATTTGGCCTGTTGGAGGAGTGCTTGTAAGCCATCCCATGCTGTCAGGTACTGCAGAATAAATTGTGGACTTCATGGACAAAAGTCAGATTGAAAGAGCAGACCACCCACCCTCCCCTCCCCTGAAACTTTTTAATGCTTAATACTTGTTTTTTAATCCTCTTTTCTAGGTTTTCAAATAGAAACCCAATATATTAAATTAATCCAGAACAGCACTTGGTGTTTTAAAAAGTCAGCTTATCTAACATGCAGGGCTTCTGCAGACTGCAAGATCCACAACTTCGTCAGCACTGTAACTATTCATACTATGTGTGTGCTTTTTTCCAATAGAAAGTTTGTTTACTTGACATTTTCAGCAAACAATAAGCACACATCAGAGCAGGAAGACAGGGCCCATTCGTTTTTAGGAATGAAACAATCAGATGTCATCTCTGTCAGCAAAGCTCATTGAAGAAGTTTCAAATCACGTCCTGCACTTAATTTGCCCTCAGTAGCACTGACACAACCGTCCACGTGTGCTAAAGTGAGCTTGCCTAAAAATACCTTGTTTTGGTGTAAGGACTTTTTTATCCATGCCGTTTTGTGGCTTCAGGAGGAGCTGTGCAGACACAATGGGAGTGAGAAGGGGCAGCAGCAGCGAGCTTCCAAAAATACACATCATTGGGAAACACTGTGACCATAGGTAAATCTGCAGGAGTGATTTCTCCAAGTTGCCTTAACACATGGGCTACACTTTGTATTTGCAGCAGTGACATCTTGTCTTTCCTTATCCTGGAAAGTTCTGCCTTTTGTAGTGACATAAGTGGAATGGGTATGCTCAGCCAATGTGAAAACTAAGGATGAGATAATGATTCCTCGGTGTATGTTCAGTTGTACTTGATTAATCATTAAACTGACCCCTTGAGGGTAAAAAATACATTCATGGAGTGCTATAGCAGTAAGGAAAAGTACCAGCTTGTCACAGAGGTTGGGGGATGATGAGTGACAGTGTGAGCCAGCATCCTTCCAGTCATCTTCAGATTACCTGCTCTGTAAGCCCTGGTTACGAATGTCCCATGTCTGTGGTCTGGCTATGTTGTTTTAGAAATCAGTGTTAAAATATCTAAATGCTCATCTGGGAGCTTTTAAGAGCACAAAATTATAATGATGTATTTCACTCTGAAGGGGGATCCGTGAGTGGATTACAGCGTGGGTATCATCCTAGACCAAATGACTGGAGAGAGCGGAAAAACATAGTGGGTGTGCTCACTGGTTAAGAATGCTGCTGCTGTCATCTCACATAATTTGTTAATGTTTGGCATCCTCAAAAAAGCATAAGGGAATTAGGCATGTAAATTCCATGAGGATTCAGTGGGACTTGGTTACGCTACTTCCATGGGCTGTTTTGTAAACAAAACCAATTGCAGTCACCTTTGCTCTTCAGCACATACTCATGGCCTTCTCTTGTCACTGCTGAGGAAGTGTGATCTTGTGCAGATGTGGATAGTTGAATTCTGCTCTGGCATATTGTGAAAGCTTATGTTGCATTTAGCGTATGAAATGTATGGTAACATGTTATTGATATACTAACCCTGAAAGAACTTTAGGTTACTTTTCACAGTAGCTGTTAAAAGCTTCGCCATGGTGTTCCTTTCATGTTCTGAGCCTCACTTTTCTCACTTTTCTTCCACTGCCCCACAAAGCAGCTGTGCTGCAGCAGGAGCAGGCAGGATGCCTCGGAGCCACTGACCATGGGAAGTGCACAGAAGAGGCAGACTGTAACCTGCTTACTAAGCAGAGTAACTCAGCAACACTACAGCCCATACTCAGCAGGCTCTGTGACCTGTCCTGCTCTTGGCCTAAACTATCCAAAACCTGCGTCTGTGTTGCCTCAAGGGCTGCAGGCAGCTTGCAGCTGTGCTCTGCTGACCGGCTCTGTCTGAAGCCCTCCAACGCAGCGAGCACAGCGTGATAGCTCAGTCCCAGGGCTGGATTTTGAATGGTCCCCTGTGTTCATGGACATGGCAGAGGCCACAGGCAAGGCTGGTCAGTGCTGTAGAACTGCTGGCCTCCAGCTCAGCCACAGCTGTACTGAAGAATGAGCCCCACTGATTTGCACCCCGGCCCACAAATTCACTTGCTGGCTTGGCATTATTGCTATGGATCTGTCTGTGATCACTGGGCCATGTCCGACCCTGGCTGCCATCAGTGAACCAAGCACTGACTCACCAATTTGTGCTTGCTTCTGGCTGGGCCTCAGACCTGCTTCATCACTCTGAACTTGACTGGGGCTCTTGGTCAGCCCCATTGCACGCAGATGACACTACTGTGCCCTGACAGAGAACCGTGAAAGGATTCGGGGACCTACACCAGCATGCTCCTGGACACAAACTTACAGCAGTCTCCATTAGTCTGTAGTAGCAAGGAAGCAGAACCGATGACCCAGCTGATCACTTTCAGATGCGTGCAGCTAAAATGCATGTGAACAGGAGACAGATGTATTAACGATAATATCTGAATGATCTAGAATATCATAAAGAAAATCCCAGCCAAGTAAGGGGACTAACTGTAGTATGCGTAGCACTGAGATGTGTACTTTTCAAAGTGTTTCATAAATCCTTGTGAAATGATAGGGTATTTGGGAATTACTCTTTCATAGATTTTTCTTAGAAAGAACAACTCTTAGCAGTGAACTGCTGGGAGCTGTTTTTGCTTTTAGCCTTATTCAGGTTCCTAAGCTGATTAAATGAAGCTTTGGTTAATGTGTGTCATGTCTCAGCACTGTGAGGATGAAGTGTTTCATGAGGTTCAGGAGCCAGAGCAGTCTTCTGGTTACATCATAAGGACTCCGTTTACACTTTAAAGGCAACTTACCTTTGCTTCTCCCTCGTTTCTGCCAGCTGTATCATCTTAAGTCACTTCTACCATGGCCCAAGTTTCAGGAGGGATTTGGGAGTGCAGAATTAAGTGCTGCTGTTGTTCTGTATGAGCACTGCATGGAAAGTCTCTGACGCTTCAAAAATCAGAAGAGGGGAAAAAAGCTCTAAGCAGAGAGCTGTCAGCTCCAGTAAGTAAGGAAACACTGAGGACACCGTTTTACATCTCACCCCATTCAGCATCTTGAAAGATCTTTTCCAATGAAAAAGAGCTGCTGCTCTTCTTTGTATTGTTCTCTTAAATGGAATTGACCATGGGCTGGACAGTGCAATCAAGGTCAGATTTCCCTTTCTAACCACCAGGCAACATCTCACCCTCACTCCCTTGTTTGTGTAATCAAAGAACTGTAAATATCTTCAGAGTGGAACAGCCTTAGGTAGAAAGAAAGTAAAAATTCCCTTGTTCCTTCACTGTCCCTCCTGTCTCAGACACTGTCCTGAGTGTGAGCACTGCGACTTTCAGACTATGAAAATAGAGAAATGAAATGTGAGGACAGAAGTGAGATTAAAGCCACTAAATTTTCACCTTTCAGTACAAAATAGATCAAGACTTCATGATTTAGCGTGCAGGAAGGAATGAAACAAACAATAGATTAGAAACCAAAAAACTTCATCTTCTTGTCCTTCCTCCCAAAGGAAGGATTATTTTAGATAAAGCACTTGGCAGAAAGACGTAGCTGAACCTGGGAAGCAGGTCATTATTTAGCTCTAGGTATCTCCCAGATGCTGCTTAATGAGTCCACCTTCCTCGTACTTTATGAACGAAGCCCAGTTAGCCCAGTACTGAAAGTTGCTTTGCTGCCCTGTGTGAGTCACAGGATTTTCTGTAAAAGAAATCCATTTCTGCTAAACCCATTTTATGCTGAAGAGATTGTTTATGCCAAACTGGCCTGGTTTTCAAAATCACAACCAAAATGAAAAGTCCTGGAGTTATGAGCCTACGCCCAATTCTGTATGAATACTTTGCACATGCTTAACGTGGATATGTATCTACTTAGAAGATGGGGTGAAACCAACAGCTTGTTTTGAAGAGGCCACCAAACAATTGCTGCCTCCTTTGAGCATTCAGATGTTGTTTCCCTGTAAGAAATTCATTAAAAACATTTCGTATCATTAGTACATTTCAATGTGCGTACAGAGCTCTCTAGTCTGACAGGAAGATTCTTGTGAGGCCAAATAAATATAACTATTTTTCCCATGAAAAACTTGGGATCAGATTTTTCTGTTTATTAATTACTTGAATTGAAAAGAAGCTTTCATAAACCTCTGATGCAGTGGTATATCACATGCCCTTTGTGTTTGTCCTGTAACAAATTCAAATCTTACCAGTGTTTTTTGGGACCTGGCTCTTTATTTAAACTGGCTTTGTTTGGTGATTTCACTAGGATCATTCCTGATTTATTCTGCTGCTTCTCGGGGGACAACTAAGATGGTTGATACTGAGCTATCTAAATAGAGACACGTGGTGAGAGAAGAAAGAGACATGAATTCATGCTTACAAAAACATGGAAGCCAATACCCTGTTATACACTTGTAACAAACCACATCACAGTTACCTCACCTGTTAGTTCATCAAAACCAGTCAGAACAAATAACCCTGAAATGAAATTATAATGCTTTGCTATGTTTTGAGGGTTTTTTTTTTTTTCCCTAAGAAATGTAAAGCTGAAGGAATTCTTTGCTGGAAGACTCATAATCGCTAGAGTGGTTTGCATTGTATGTATTTCCCCAAAATCATTTTCATATGAGAATTGGAATGCATTGCAAAATCCCTCTCCTTGCCTTTGGGGATGTTCCAATACTCCTCCAGAAAGTCTAAATTTCAGGGATTTTCTGGGATTATTTGACTTCATCTGGAATGCACCTCACTTGTACTGCAGACAGAGGAGAAATGAAGTCTGCGCGTTTCTCCTGAAGCTGAGACTGCGTGTATACACACAGCACTTCCACCGGCACCTCTTTGTTGTAGCAGACATCCTTCACCAGAAAGGCTTCTTTGTTACTCAGATCGTTATCACGGTATGGAAAAGTTAATAAAGAACAAAGAAATGCATTTATAGAATGACCAACTCTCTGCCTCAGTAGAGGTGGATCACTGGTCATGGTTTTCCTGCAAAGAAGCATGCCCTTGTCAGAACTGGATGGAAAAAAAAGTGGGGAAAAGGAAAAAAGTGTGGCAGGAAAATAAAAGCCATCATGCTGGGAGGACTGGCGTACAATTGAAACCTTAAAGATCATGAAGCCTAGGACAATGTAAGTGACAGCTGAGGAAAATCTGTGCTCGAGTGCCAAGAGCTGAGAAACAGACCAGCGTGGGAGATGATGTGAATCCAGTCTCAGTAAGCAACATGTAATGCTATGTACGTTGTTTCAGTGGTGTAGTACACAGCATCTTAAAATCAGTATGCAGAGACTATCCAGGACAAATTATAAAAGCTTACTAAAAAGTCTTTTTATATGCATTCAAAACTGGCAATTGAAACCACCTGAAATAGATGGAGGAATCTGTAAAATGTTGTACCTGAAGGATTCTCTGGTTCTCAAGGAGAAAAGGTAAATACAGGTAGAAGGAAACAATTCTCTTTCTTTGGCTACAGGTCATGTTACAAGACAAATCTTGTCAGAGTGTTCACATTTCACCTGAATGGCTGAAGTTTGCAACTCTTATCACAAAACAAATGTTGTAGAAGCCCTGAAGTTTTGAAAGCCTTTTATCTGAGCTGTGTCTGCTCTTTTTGTCTTCTATTGTAGCAGAAAAATAATAACCAACGTTGATGGTCAGAGCAGCAGCGCTCCCAATGACACTGATGGTAACCACACACTGCAGCAGGCACAGAGTCTGCATTCTGCAGAAGCCTTCAGCTGCACCCTGTGGGAATTTCACCAGCCTTGGAATTTTTCATGAAATAAGGGGAGTGGGATGTAGCTTGTCACATGCTCTTGTTAGACAGACTGCTTTTCTTGAGAAGCAACCAAAGAACCGAGAATTCCAAGGGACTTTTGTTTGTCTTATGGAATTGGTTGCATGAAGCCTGGCACAAGTAAGCATTTACTGTTGGTTGTTTTGCCAAGTTTAAAATCCTCTTCGTAGATGCACCATGTTTCCAGTGCATTTGAGGGGATTCCTTCCTGCTAATCCTTTTAATAATATTTATGCTGGGGAAGCAGCGTCTTTTCCATTCATAGATCCAAATTCACTGCCTGCATAACTACACAGAAGTCAATGCAATTAAAGTTATCAGCAAAGAATGCGGGCTCTCCATCCTTCACAAGGCTGAATGAAAGTTGCCTACAAGTAGAAGAGCATATGAGAGATAGGAGAGCTCACTAAGGACAGAATCAGTTGGACGGACTTGCCCATTTTTTGTCATTGTTAGCAACATTTGTCCTCCAGACAACAACCCCTTACTAAGTAGTGCCAGCATCCCAGTTGTGCCTCCTACCACAGAGGCACTAAGACATGAACAAATAAAAGTAGGTCACTCAGCTGTCAGAAGCATGAGAAAATATCTCTGCCAGCATGAGAAAATGAGTGTGTTTGCATTCGGGTTTTATACTGGTTTTTATTTTTGCATACGAAGCAATGAATTAAAAAGTGATTGACAAGTAATGTGACCAACCAGCTTCTTGAGCTTCATTCACTGCTTTAGAGAGCTTCCTTAATTCTGAGTGAGGGACAGAGCAAAGACATGTTTTCCCTAGGTCTTCAGAGGAGCAGTTCCTTTGGAAAGTACCAATCAAGAAATGGTTCCCAGGAGAACACTTCAGAAGACTTCCTTGCACTGACATCATGGAAGTTGTCTGGGGATGCAACAATCAGAGGTCAGAGGGGCTCATTTTCATAAGGAAGTGCTTTGGGATTCTGATTTTGGGAAGCTAATCAGAGCTGGCAAAGTATGAACATCAATTTTAAATCACAGCATTCTCAGAAATAATTAGAACAAACATGGCTGTCTTCCTGCTCTTGACTCAGTTGTTACTGATGGCATTTTAAGATGAGATGCATGTATCTGTGAAAGGCTACAGCTTAACTCAAGTGCTTAATCAAAAAAAAAAAAAAAATTGCTAAACCAAACTGTATGCAAATGTGTTATGAAGGCATGCCAGGAGACCATGCACGTGTGCTCTTTCATCTCTCAGTTACGCTACAAATAACAGCGCTCAGATTTACTTCAGCTTCTTATAAACTGTGTGACACATGACGGTCTAGGTTCCAAATTCACCTACTGGGGAGGACAGTAAAACATCTTTACTAAATAGGAAGGTAGAGTAAGCTCTTGTATGTCCTAACCTTTGAGGTTCAAGTCTCTGCAGAATGACTGAACATGTGGGTTTGATGCTCTCCAGGCACAGCACTGGGCTGTTTCACAAGTTGGAGTTGTTCTCTAACCATTGATTAGTAATAATCTCATATTCTTTGCTTCAAAACCACCCAAAATGGAGTTCCTTACCTTGGCTTTTCTTGAATGGAGAGGCTTTCCAAGGATGGTTATGCTCTGGAAGCTTGGAGAAAGAACCCTGTCTCATGGTAACACTGATCCATGAACTAGGCTGCAGAGGGGGCAGGTCAGGCACCAACAGGGCTCTGCTGCAGAGACCAAGTGCAGAACAGAGCTTTGGCATTGAGATCCCTTTAGTGCAGCTGCTCTTCTGGTTTTCAGAAGGCTGTGCGTGAAGTTTCTGATAGCAGTTAAACTGCAACCTCCTGGCTAAAAGACCACTTTGCTGCCCTCACTCTCCTGATGGGCACCTTTCTTTTCTTTCCACTGTGTCTGAATTGAAAACGCAGAACAACTCCTTTGCAATGCATCTGTAAACAGTTGAGATGTATTTCCTTGCTCTCTCAAAATGTTATAGAAGCTGTAGGAGTTGTCCAGGAGATTTACCTAAACAATTGCTATTAACCTCAATGTCTGTAAGTGTGGCAAAGTCCTGGTCCACCACTACATGTTAATTTCATGTAAGAGTATTTGAATTTGTAAGATCAAACTTTCTGAGGTTGGAAAAAGTCAGAACTATAGTTCCTGCACATTTGAATTTGGTTTTCTCTATATATGTGCATTATGATACAGTTTCAAAAAAACATGATTAGTTTTCTCCCTATGTGACTCAGAGGTGCTCACGATGAGGATGAGCAACTGCTTCTCCTTGTTGTTTAGATCCACCACATGCTTTATTTACTGGATAATATTCAAGTCCATTCTGAGGCCTTTTTTTCTGGATTTCTTTTTTTCCACTTCTCTTTTGCACCCATGACTACAGCATCTTGGCATTTTAAAAGTCCTCTTTTACTCATTTCCATTACACTTGAATATGATGGGACTGATGGAGAAGTGGGGACACAGCACAGAAGTAACCTCAAACTTTCAGATCCTTACGGAGACATCCTCAATGCTTGACTCTACAGAGTATTTCTCAGTATAGAGCACTATTTCTTCCCAGCTCCCATTAAGTTCAGCTGCAGCTGTGAGCACTTCGTGCTTCTGCACATCAGGCTCTTGGGGCTCCGGCCAAACAAGGAATGCATAAATGGCCACCTGTGAAAAAGCTGGATGAAATGATTTAGCTCTCTGCAGCGGTACAAGCTGATACCCCATCCAAGTGTGTATCCAATCACCAGAGCTATGAGATCATCTCTTCTTTTCCAGCAAACCCCTCCTCACAACTATTTCTAGAAATGAAGTCGGAGTCTTACAGTTTCTATTGTTATGGAGCTCTAATTCAGTGCAGAGCATGGCTGCCTTTTTAAACATAAACAAAGGAAATCGGAGCAGCACGGGGACAGTGTGTGATTATGGCAGAGCCAGAGAAGCTTAGAAGGAGGTACTGTGGTTAAGCATAGGAAAAGTTCCTGATGGCATAGGAAGATGCTCGTTTCTGGTAGGAGAGGCAGAGAGGAAGGGAGGAAAGTTTTCTGAGACTCCTATCTGCTTCGTTAATGTTAGTTTTCTTCCAGCATATCTTTGTTAGAAATATATTACTTCTTCCTAATCTTTCTGCTTCCCGAAGGATGGAAACCCAAAAGGGATATGGTTGTGGTCACTTCTGATACTGATACACAGGGAGGGCTGTTACAGCTCCTGCTGTCCTGCTCTGCACTTTCCCTGGACTCCAAGGACATTCGTGGCAGCTTTGCAGTCTGGCTGAACTGTTCAGGCTGTGTCCTTCGCGCGCCTGGAAAACACTTCAAGGGACTCCACCTCACTACAAGCAACAAGAAAGCTTCCTTTTTTGGATAGGGTTCACTGATGCTTGGAGGCACAGCACTCTGGAGCCATTCACTGGGCCTTTGATCATCTTCCCTGAGAGACAGAAAACCAAAGGCCACCATAAACAGCTTGGGCACTTCTCTGCTTCCCTGACTGAGAGTGCAGTTGATCACCACCACAAAAAGCCATGAGGAGAGATGGAGAGGTTTCACCAAGGTTACCAAAACCCCAAAAGTGGCACTGAGAAGATTTATGACACCAAGTTACTGAAGCCCAGAAAACTGCTCAGAAGAGCCATTTTGTTCATTCCCTCTGTAGCAACTTTAAGAACATCTTGCTCCAGGACAGCTAGATGCACTGCCAGCCAGCCAGAGGGCTGGCTAGGGAGGAGAAGCAGCTCCCTTTATGTGCTAAGGATCATGGATAAGAAATGTCACTATACAAGTTCTCATAACCACTTTGGCATGTTGTCTGTTTTCTCATGGGTTAATCTTTTGAGCTAAATGTAGGACACAGATTGTCTGCAGATGAGCTAAGACAGCTAGTTTTATTTAAGATGGTTGAAAAAGCCTATTCCTAAAGACCATGCTCAGCTACAGCTGTTTTCAGCAGTCAAATCTGTGGTTTCTGCTTCAGCTGTCATCGATGTATCCCAAATATCCCTTCTTCTGCAAAGATATCACCAGACCAAAATAAATCTGATGCTTCCTGAGCAAGGCCTGTAGGTACTGAAAGGGTTGTGTTGAGCATCCACTCACTTTAACAGTCTTCTCAGCAGTTTGACCTAACGCTTGTTTAAGTGTCCATTCCCAAGTGGCTTATGAATGAGTTTTTTCAAGTTTTCTGTCTTATTCTAAGCAGAAAGGAGCCCCATGACTCATCCCAATATTTACAAAAGCAAAACAACAACAAATAAAAAAAAAATGAAAACAGGCATAGAAGTAAAAATACTGCAACTACTCACTCTGGTTCTATGCCTTGAAATCCCTGCATCCACCTATGTCCTGCCAGCCACACTGCTTACCCGTACAGTAGTGTGTCCAGGTTACTTTGTTTTCTGTTCTTTATGGTAGAACCTCTAATCCCGTGACAAACTCACTGCTATCTTCAGCGTTTGGCTCTATGTAAGTTTTGACTCCTGCCTAGGAAAGCAATGCCCCAATTTTAGAGAGAGCAGTGGCTATGGAAACTGATTGGAAGGGAAACAGCTGAAGGGTGGGATAGCAGAACTTGAAGACCTCACCTGGGAACCTCTTCCTTCATCTTTGGATCTAAAACTGCCACTCAATAGGCATTGCAATTAGGCAAGATCAGGCTAAACACACTGTGTATTGTTCTAACAATGAAGCAGTTAATGCGTTTAATGGCTTGCAAGTTGCTGTGGTTGATTGTCTCACTGATAACCTTAAATCAAAACCAGACATGTTTGCTACAGATCTGCTTTAACTAAAATAGCAATTAAATTGCAGGCAGACTACAGTGCACAGCTGTTGCTTCCAGTCACATCAGGGGTTCACCTTTGAGTAGTCTCAGACATGCCCTAGTTCAAAGGTAACAACAGCAAACTGAGGAAAGTTAGTTCGTTGACTTTTCACTCAGGTAACCTCAAAGGTGCCAGCCTGGTGCTGCAGACCAAGAGCTCTGCCTGCTTGCTGAAGGGGTAGATGGCGAAGGCTGGGAGGCTCAGTTCCATGCTGGTCTAGACAAAACCTCTTCTTCAGAAGCTAATACAAAGTCATGCTCTGTTCTGAGACTGTTAATAAGATATTTGGGCTGACGTGGACGTTTCTGCACAAATAGGGACAACTGTAGACCTTCATGTTATTTTCCTGTATTGCAAAGAAGCTGTTTTCAAATACATAGTCTGTGTGGTTACTTACAGGTGAAATACTGTACTGTATGTCTTATCCCTCCTGCAATCCTTTCACCAACAATATATATTTATTGCAGGTAATACTGTAATGGAGAATATTTTTTTTTAAAGAATACTTTGCAAGCATGTACAGATTTCCAAATCACAACCATAATGTTTGCACAGCTGCTTTGCTAACCAGATATTCTAACCACGTTCCCATGCAAAACATTTCTAGTTTGCTTATGCTTCTGTTTGGATGTTCACAATATCTAACTTGACAAGTGATCAGATCTGTTGGTGAAACTCGTTACTTTTGGATGTTGATCCTAGTTGAAAGATGATGTGGTTTGGAAGAATACCTTCCAGTTTCAATGTAGTATCAATGTATTATCAATTCATTGATAATATCAATTACTTAAATGACTTTCCTATACTGATCAGAGTTTCATCTCCATATTTCCTCATGAAAACAGAGTTATTGTAGACTTCAGGTTAAGACTTACAGCTTCTGTCCTTTGTAAGCTATGGGGAGATTGCATCTGTCTTGACTTTATCTTTTTTTTCTTTTCTTCCCCGTGCCCTTCGTTTTTGTCTCCATTTTCCCCTTCTGTTTAGATTCCAAGTTATTTACACGCAACTATTTTACTGTCACATATATTATACACTGTCTTTTACAGTGAGGCTTGTTCTTAACTGAGTTTCTGGATGCTGCTCAATACAGCTGTAGAGTCGGCAAAGGCAGAGTCTATAAATTCCAAGCAAACTGCTTGAGCAAATGTTTCTGATTCCCCAGAGACCTTGGGAGATATTTGCCTTTTGATTATCTGCAACATTTCTAACTTATTCTGTTTTCATCAGTACCCAAGGATATGAATAGCTGGAATAATTGGAATAAAGCTCATCTCTAATCAGAACCAAGTCACGGGGAGATATTACCCAATGCATTCCTGTGCGTAGGAGCTTGACTCCATTCCATTATTTTGTCAGCCAATATTTACGGTCTTCTAACCTCTTCCCCATGGCAGTTGGCTAATGTTTTAAAGCAATTACAAGTCTGGGATGATGTTTGTCAGTTGTAGGAGGGAGTAATTAAGTGCTAACATTCAAAAACAATTCACTTTCTCTGCCTGAAAGGGTCTGCTGGGAGAAGACCCTTTTCCCTGGGTTAAATTGTTCCTACGGTGTAACTGCCAGAACTACTCTGGGTGCAGTTCTGAGATGGAAAGTACCTATTTTGCCCAAATTCTGTCTCATGTTTTCTTCTCAATTCTTTCACAGGGGGTCTGGATCTTCCCCATGAATTTCTACCTATCCTTAGATGCTCCCTTTTCTGAAATAGCAATCGTAACACTGTATTCTGCGGTAAATGTCCAAACATCTTAGCCCAACCTGTCCCACAACTGACCTTCATCCTCTCTGCTAGGTAGACATCAGTACTCCTAAATCCATGACAAATTTTCAAGTTGGAGAAAAAAATACAGGATCACTTCTGCATATTAGAAGTCATTTGGATAATGTGTTTATGTGAGCCACCTCTGGTTTTGGAAGGCTAGAAAGTGTGTTGGAATCAAGTTACTGCTTTTAATCTGCTAGTCTTTCCCTCTCACTTTTAAGAATTAGCTTTTCTTTCTTCCAACTTTTCTTCTCCATAAGCAGGCTCTACTGCATAGTGGAAAGGACATTCTTCACTGCACATTAAAAAGGGGTAATACTGCCACTATCAGCCCTTAGGAATCAGAAATGGTTCCTCTCTCTGACATCACTGCATCATGCCCCTGGGAAAGAAGCTAAGCATGATTGTAGGGTAGGAAAAGAGCTCTGAAAGAAAAATTACATTGGTTTGAGGTTAAATCCATGCAGACCAAAGATGCCCTAGGACTGACTGTCCTCCATAGCAAGCCATCTAGTGGAAAGCTCACACAGCAATCTGGCAGACAGAAGGACTTTGAGGTAGCCTGTGATAAGCAGACCAAAATGTAAGGAAGTGGAGCTGATGGAACCTGGCCTGGAAATACACAATGTAAAAATAACATATGATTTCAATAAGTTACTTCTCCTAGCCATGTTCTTTAAGTGCCTGTTTATTCAGCACTATATACAGTGTGTTTTATGCTCCATGTGCCATACAAAACTTATCGTTTAGCCCAACATAATCTTGAAAGGAATAAGCTCCCAAAACACTCTACAGACCCCTAACTTCTGTCTATGGATTAATGGCTTAGCACCAAACTGCAAGGCCAGACCTCCGTGCCTGGCAGTCCTAAGCATGCTGTGATGCTTTGTGTTATCTCCTAGTACCTCTCTCCTTCCCTGTTAAGTCATCCCTTTGGCTTCACATCTGGACCACAGCACACCTCTGGGTCCCTGCCTACATACTGCCAAGAAACATATCGCTTTATCGAGAACTGCTGCAGTAGACTTAGAGGAGGAGGTGACGTTTTACAGTGGAGCTGACTACAGCTTCACACACTGTTTGACGTTTTTTAGCCCGCGCAGTTTTTGCTTGTGATTGATGAATGCTGTAGGGTTGATGCTGAGGATAAAGAACTCCAGTCATCACTGAAGATTACAAGCAGGGGAATCCTCGTCTGCCTATAGCTCTGCACCTGCCCTGTTACACACTCTGTTTCTTCCTGCTTATACACGAGAGTGAATTCCCTCAGCAGCCAGTGTGCATTTCAGGTAGGCAATAGCATGAACAGGAGATGATGTCATGTTTTTCAGTCCTTCGTGGAGCTTTTAAATGGCTGGAAGATGTGCTGTGTGAGTAATGAATTGTTAAAAAGGTTCACGTCAGGAGGTCAGTGCTGCTGCTGCAGGACGTGCCAGTGACTTAAAGAAGAGGCCAATGGCTCAGTTCTCTGAGCGAGCAGTGACTCATTAACATCTGCTTTTTTCTATTTATATGTGTGAATTCTCTCATTGATTTGCAGATTTTCCTTTCCATTCTCTTTTACAGTAAGACTGTTACTATTTAGGCCATATATAGGCAACTTTTTCCACTGTCCTCTTCCCCTTCTTTCTCAGGAAGGACTTGCTGCTGCCTCCCATTTGTGAGCTCCACAGCTCTCCAAAACCAGTCTGTCTGGAACCAGAGGCATCATGAGATTTTTCAGAGCCAAAGCACAAGACAGTTTTGCTGAGGCTGATGGAGTGTAGGAATTCTGGAAGAGACATCCAAAGTGAACAAGAGCTTCTGTAAGACTGCTGTCCTGTCCTATTCCTATGATGTCTTTCTTGGGAAGGAAGTTTCCCATCCTTACTCTCCCCTGCACACCACCAGTGCATCTGACTCAGCGCACTGCTGATTTTGTCCATTTGGTCGGATCTATCTCTTGCTCCTACCTCTCATAAGTTGGTTGTTTTTCATGTTTATACATCAAAACAATCTCCATCTGATTCAAATTCAAAGCCTGCAATTCTCTGTTTGTGTTCTTAGCTGCTAGCAGGGTGCTGGTGGATTTCTTTAATTATAGTCTTGGGTATATGCAGTTGCACAGTGGCATTTTCTGCTTCCAAGAAATGCTGTGTGTAGGTACTGGCAGTATCTCAGAGTGAGGGTGGCAAGGCAGCATTCCTCCTTTTTCTCTGTGTCATTGTGGCCTAAAGTGTGGTGACTCTTTCTCAGAGGAGCAATTTGGTTTGGGAAGGGGTGTGGGACATATTCTTTAGGAGAGCTTCAGAATAAGGTGGTTCATCTAAACTCGATAATGCTAATGGTTGTCATTTAACGGGAAGAAAGGGTTTAAAGTATAAAGCCAAAGCTTTACTGACATCTCCCTGATGTATAAATGATCTCAGTCTGCATCCCCAGCACTTTCTGGATACTAAGCTCCATCCAAGTAAACTTTTCCAGACTGTCTCGCATTTCTTCTCTCCTTCTTGTCTTGGTTGACTTTGGCCAGGGCCTCTCTCCAGCCTTGGTTGATTCAAGTCAGTCCCAAATCTGAAACTAGGGCTGTAAATGTTTTCTTAGAGTTGCTTAGCTTTGTGACCACAGCAGGGAAATTATGACCTCCGTTTATATGATAAGAATCTGACTAGTCACTTCTGGGCTTGGACACCACAATAAAGGTTTTGGTGGATGGATGAAGGCAGGGGATGATTATAGAGAAATGGAGTGCTCAACAGCAGTACCAGAAGAGCTATGGCACATCCCCACCAGACACTTTCTTGTTTACTCTCACAGTACAAAGAGAAAATTGTTCATTTTTTATCACAGTTTGTGAATCACTGTTGTACTGGAATTTAGTCATCAGTTCTGAGGGTTAACAGCATTGATTTAATGGTAAGTTGTTGCTGGTTTTTATTTCTATTTTTCCCAGAAAGCAAAAAGTGTAGTGATTTGGTTTGGGAAAAAAAAAAAAAGAGTGCTTCTCTGAAACCCAAATAAAATGCTTTGCTTGGAATCATTTGCTGACATTTTAGCAAATTGAAAGAACATTCCTATGTTAAATATTGAATTTTCCTTTCAACCACCTGGTGAATATGGTTTCAAACTTCTGTTGGAATTGTATTTCTGCTGATTCTACTACCAATGCAAGTGAAGACTTGATCCTGTTTTCCCTCTGCTGATCACAGTATGTTAGCCAAGCTTCCCAGTGTTTAAGGATTTCTGATGGATTCTTTTGTGGGTGTTGTCCCTGGAGCCATTGGATGTCCTTGACTTTTCACAGAGCAGAGTTTTCATTTCTTACATGGCAAAAGGAAGATGCCATAGGGCAGCCATCCCTGTCTGTGGCCTTCTACTGAAGAGATGCAGGTTGGGTTGAAATAAAGTACAAGTATTAAACAAATGGGATGCAATATTTTTGCTTGCTCTGCTTTTTCACCACCATTACGTAGCAGTGTAAGCTGATAACACAAACCTCACTGACTATCAGGTGACAGCACCGCTCCAAGCCTCAGGCTCAGGGCTGCTTTTTCTTCCCCAACTCCATTCTGGATTTCCCAAAGGGGACCCTACTGCAGCAGTAGGTATGAGACTGTGTCGTCATCTGTGAATCAACAGCCTCTGGTGATCTCATACAAGATGCATGGAATTGCAAATTAGAGCATTTTTCAAACCTCGGGTTGCTTTATATTTAGCAATTATGTTTCTACCAGCCACAATGAAGTAAGAGAGATATTTCCATGTAATCCCTCATAGGCAAGGAGCCCTTGGCCCCTGTTTTTCACACAGATCACTCTTTGGTGGGAATAATTGCATTATGGTGTCACCCACAACTGTCTTCTAAATGCAGCTTTTGGAATTTCTTTGTACAGTCCTTAGGTTGGAGCCCAGGATACTCCATTAAAAATTGATGTGATTTGCTGAATGTCAATAGCTTTGCACCCTCAGCTGTTGTAAGTTAACACAGCTCCATAAAAGCCAGTGGGTCTATATTAATTGACACCAGCTGGATTGATGACACAGAGTTTCCATTTCTGCAGCAGCCTGCTTTCACAGAAGTGAGGGGACAAGGCAGTTTCACAGGGTTTGCAAGGCAAGCACAAGGGAAGGAGGCAAAAGGTGATTAAATGAGTTTTAAAAGGTCTTTGTGCAAAATGACTTCCTCAGCTGGTACTTTTTAAGAGACCTTAATGAAGAGAGACCACACGATGGGATCATCATATGGCTGCAGGACAGGCAGGACAGGACCAAGAGGACTGCAGTGTGCAGGCTGTGCATCAATCCCATGGGGAGAGAAAATCTGCTTTGTTGCACTGCCTTCTGCCTCCTCCAGCTATACTTCTGATTTCTTTCATCCGCACTGCAAACTGCTGCCACATAGAGGACCGCTCTGTGTTTTTAAGAAGAGGAAGATGGTAATTGCCACAAAGTGCATAATTTTACTCCATCTGGAAGACAGAATCTGTCCCATAATTTCCAAGGAAAAGGAATAACCTGTGGTTCAGACTGCCCTGACATGTTTTCCTCAGACACCATTTTCTAGGCAAATTTATAAAGTCGTTTTAGAGATGTCACTAGGTGATTCAATTGACTTTCAGAAGCAAGTAAGAGAGAAATGAGGATAGGGCACTGCATAGCCATGTGATCTGTAGGTGTGTTTTCCAAATGTCTCCCAATGCAATGCTGTGACTGGCTGTTTGTCAGTGAGACTTGAGTCCAACTATGGTGTTTAGTTGTAACTAAGTCCTGTGGGGATGGAATCCAGGAGCACCAGCTGGCTGCAGGGTGGAGACCTCCAGGAAATGTCTCCATTTATCCCAGCAACACATGGATGGGGACTCATAGCCTGCTTATCAGGTTAAATCTTTTTACCAAGGCTGAATTAACCTTGAATTAACATTCATATTTGTTTGTAGTTCATAAAGGAAAGCAATGAACACCATCCTCACCATTCAGTCCAGAGCTGTTTTCATTGACTGTTCTTGAAGACTATGCTTGATATTTACCCCACTTACTTACTTCTTGCCAGAATGGTTACAAGCCACTTGGGAAGGTGTTTGAAATGCCTAAAACCATTGTGTTTGCAGTTTGGCTACAAATTTTCCATATATACACAGGATGCTGCCTGTACAGCTGAAGCTCTGCAGTGGCCCATGGATGCTCCTGCTGTGCTCTGGACTGCCTGAGGCAGTGCTCACAGCTGGCTTCGCACTGAAGTGGATCAGGAAGGATTTGAAGGGTCAGTTTTGGTGACCAGCTGCTGGAGCCAGCAGTGAGGAGCAGATAGAGGTTAGTACTCCAGCTGCTTTCAGTAACGAGGGGCCATCCTTTCTGAGCTGTTTCATGGTGGATATATGCTAAAATCTCTCCCTGATGTTCACCAGTGGAATTGGCACCGTTGACCAGCATGTGAGTTGCAGAAAAGAGCACTTGAAGCTTGAATTTGCTTTGTCTGTGTCCTCCCAGATGGTTAAAACACATGGAAGCAGGAGTGAGATGTGCCAAACAGCTGCCATTGCTGCACAGATTTTGTGGGTAAAGTTCCTGTCTTCCTAACCTGCAAACCCAAGGTGCCAGTCTTCCTCCCCTACCTGGCTTGTGAAAGGAGATCTTCCCACTGCAATTCCCTTAACTCTGGGGTGAAAAATGGAATATGCCCTTTGAAACTTTTAACAGTACATATAATCCGAAGCAATAAGCAAGCATTGCCTTATGCAGCCAGGAACTTACAGACATTTAAATGGGATAAAAAATATCATGTTAGACTTAACTAACATCTCCAAATTTCAGTGATGTTCTGGAGCTTAATTTCCTTAAACTCAGTGAAATGCTTGGTCTTAATGATGTAGGAAGGTCAAAACTTCAGTTCATGACACTCTGCAGGCGTCAGTTCCAGCCATGTGGAGCACTCTTTTTGCTCCAGAGCATGGCTATCATTTACTCCAGTGCTCATGAAAAGAGATACACCTGCTTTCCTTGGACTCCTCTCCATGACTTGGCACATACATGAAATACATCTTCCATCCATTGACTGTGGGTTGAAGTTTGTTTCTCTTCTTTAAGGCTTCTATTTCGAACTCATAGAACCAGAGAAATATCTGTTCCACAATAAAATTTTCAGTAAGGATTTCGCGGAAGTAAAGTTAAAGAAATCCTGTTGGACCCAGCAAGGAACACTAGTTGTAGCCACTTAATCCCCCAGCTCACACTGATATGCACTGCTGTGTTGAAATCAAGACAAAATTCCAAAGGGAATTAATTTGTCTGCTGCTCTGAATTACTTGTTTTGCTTTAGGAAATATGACAGCATTATCCAGAAATGTTCTCTTCTGAGTTGATTACAGAGATAAGTTGCTGGAAGGCATCAAACAATTAACAGGAGAGAGAAGTTTATGCATGGTAAGAAACTGTAAACTCTTCAGGTATTGCATACTTCTGAGAGAGAAGGCAGGCTTTTATGGGGTCTAAACAATTTGAACAAATGGGAATTTGTACGAGAAGGACATGCTGGATGTAGTCGTTACCTGGTGTAAAGCAGTGGTGCTTGACTGACTTTCTTAGTGCTGGTTTGTGGAAGCTGAGGCTCTAGTTCAAGGGCGATGGGTGAATAGACTGTGGCAGGTACAGGGATTAGGTCTAGAAAAACAAGCTTGTGTTTATACAAATCTTTTGCCAATACTTTAAATATTTTGAAGAGGAAAAGACGATGCTGGAAAACTCAAGATCTTTTTTTTTATTATTTGCTTCTTCTTGGATTTGCCATGTGTCCAAATA